>NC_133132.1:99878541-101129302 GCF_048418815.1 Hemitrygon akajei
TCCTCTTCTGATCCCCCAGAGGATCAGTCTCCGCCTCTGATGCCCCAGAGGATCAGTCTCCACCTCCTCTGATCCCCCAGAGGATCAGTCTCCTCCTCTGATCCCCCCAGATGATCAGTCTCCTCCTCTGATCCCCCAGAGGATCAGTCTCCACCTCCTCTGATCCCCCAGAGGATCAGTCTCCTCCTCTGATCCCCCAGAGGATCAGTCTCCTCCTCTGATCCCCCAGAGGATCAGTCTCCGCCTCTGATGCCCCAGAGGATCAGTCTCCTCCTCTGACCCCCCAGAGGATCAGTCTCCGCCTCCTCTGATCCGCCAGAGGATCAGTCTCTGCCTCCTCTGATCCCCCAGAGAATCAGTCTCCTGCTCTGATCCCCCAACGGATCAGTCTCCACCTCCTCTGATCCCCCAGAGGGTCAGTCTCCGCCTCCTCTGATCCGCCAGAGGATCAGTCTCTGCCTCCTCTGATCCCCCAGAGAATCAGTCTCCACCTCTGCTCCCCCAGAGGATCAGTCTCCTCCTCTGATCCCCCAGAGGATCACTCTCCACCTCTGCTCCCCCAGAGGATCAGTCTCCACCTCCTCTGATCCCCCAGAGGATCAGTCTCCTCCTCTGATCCCCCAGAGGATCACTCTCCTCCTCTGATCCCTCAGAGGATCAGTCTCCTCCTCCGATCCCCCAGAGGGTCAGTCTCCTCCTCTGATCCCCCAGAGGATCAGTCTGCTCCTCTGATCCCCCAGAGAATCAGTCTCCGCCTCCTCTGATCCCCCAGAGGATCAGTCTCCTCCTCTGATCACCCAGAGGATCAGTCTCCTCCTCCTCTGATCCCCCAGAGGATCAGTCTCCGCCTCCTCTGATACCCCAGAGGATCAGTCTCCTCCTCTGATCCCCCAGAGGATCAGTCTCCTCCTCCTCTGCTCCCCCAGAGGATCAGTTTCCTCGTCTGATCCCCCAGAGAACCAGTCTCCTCCTCTGATAGCCCAGAGGGTCAGTCTCCTCCTCTGATCCCCCAGAGGGTCAGTCTCCTCCTCTGATCCCCCAGAGGATCAGTCTGCTCCTCTGATCCCCCAGAGAATCAGTCTCCGCCTCCTCTGATCCCCCAGAGGATCAGTCTCCTCCTCTGATCACCCAGAGGATCAGTCTCCTCCTCCTCTGATACCCCAGAGGATCAGTCTCCTCCTCTGATCCCCTAGAGGATCAGTCTCCTCCTCTGATCCCCCAGAGTGTCAGTCTCCACCTCCTCTGATCCCGCAGAGGATCAGTCTCCACCTCTGCTCCCCCAGAGGATCAGTTTCCTCGTCTGATCCCCCAGAGAACCAGACTCCTCTTCTGATCCCCCAGAGGTTCACTCTCCTCCTCTGATCCCCAGAGGATCAGTCTCCACCTCCTCTAACCCCCCAGAGGATCAGTCTCCTCCACTGATTCCCCAGAGGATCAGTCTCTGCCTCTGATCCCCCAGAGGATCAGTCTCCTCTTCTGATCCCCCAGAGGATCAGTCTCCGCCTCTGATGCCCCAGAGGATCAGTCTCCACCTCCTCTGATCCCCCAGAGGATCAGTCTCCTCCTCTGATCCCCCAGATGATCAGTCTCCTCCTCTGATCCCCCAGAGGATCAGTCTCCACCTCCTCTGATCCCCCAGTGGATCAGTCTCCTCCTCTGATCCCCCAGAGGATCAGTCTCCTCCTCTGATCCCCCAGAGGATCAGTCTCCGCCTCTGATGCCCAGAGGATCAGTCTCCTCCTCTGACCCCCCAGAGGATCAGTCTCCACCTCTGATCCCCCAGAGGATCAGTCTCCACATCCTCTGATCCCCCAGAGGATCAGTCTCCTCCTCTGATCCCCCCAGAGGATCAGTCTCCTCCTCTGATCCCCCAGAGGATCAGTCTCCACATCCTCTGATCCCCCAGAGGATCAGTCTCCTCCACTGATCCCCCAGAGGATCAGTCTCCTCCTCTGATCCCCCAGAGGATCAGTCTCCTCCTCTGATCCCCCAGAGGATCAGTCTCCACATCCTCTGATCCCCCAGAGGATCAGTCACCTCCTCTGATCCCCCAGAGGATCAGTCTCCTCCTCTGATCCCCCAGAGGATCAGTCTCCTCCTCTGATCCCCCAGAGGATCACTCTCCACATCCTCTGATCCCCCAGAGGATCAGTCTCCTCCTCTGATCCCCCAGAGGATCAGTCTCCGCCTCCTCTGATCCGCCAGAGGATCAGTCTCCTCCTCTGATCCGCCAGAGGATCAGTCTCCGCCTCCTCTGATCTCCCAGAGGATCAGCCTCCACCTCTGATCCGCCAGAGGATCAGTCTCCTCCTCCTCTGATCCCCCAGAGGATCAGTCTCCTCCTCTGATCCCCCAGCGAATCAGTCTCCACCTCCTCTGATCCCCCAGCAGATCAGTCCTCCACCTCTGCTCCCCCAGAGGATCACTCTCCACCTCTGCTCCCCCAGAGGATCAGTCTCCACCTCCTCTGATCCCCCAGAGGATCAGTCTCCTCCTCTGATCCCCCAGAGGATCAGTCTCCGCCTCTGATGCCCCAGAGGATCACTCTCCTCCTCTAATCCCTCAGAGGATCAGTCTCCTCCTCCGATCCCCCAGAGGGTCAGTCTCCTCCTCTGATCCCCCAGAGGATCAGTCTGCTCCTCTGATCCCCCAGAGAATCAGTCTCCGCCTCCTCTGATCCCCCAGAGGATCAGGTCTCCCTCCTCTGATCACCCAGAGGATCAGTCTCCTCCTCCTCTGATCCCCCAGAGGATCAGTCTCCGCCTCCTCTGATACCCCAGAGGATCAGTCTCCTCCTCTGATCCCCCAGAGGATCAGTCTCCTCCTCCTCTGCTCCCCCAGAGGATCAGTTTCCTCGTCTGATCCCCCAGAGAACCAGTCTCCTCCTCTGATCCCCCAGAGGGTCAGTCTCCTCCTCTGATCCCCCAGAGGATCAGTCTGCTCCTCTGATCCCCCAGAGAATCAGTCTCCGCCTCCTCTGATCCCCCAGAGGATCAGTCTCCTCCTCTGATCACCCAGAGGATCAGTCTCCTCCTCCTCTGATCCCCCAGAGGATCAGTCTTCGCCTCCTCTGATACCCCAGAGGATCAGTCTCCTCCTCTGATCCCCCAGAGGATCAGTCTCCTCCTCTGATCCCCCAGAGTGTCAGTCTCCACCTCCTCTGATCCCGCAGAGGATCAGTCTCCCACCTCTGCTCCCCCAGAGGATCAGTTTCCTCGTCTGATCCCCCAGAGAACCAGTCTCCTCCTCTGATCCCCCAGAGGATCACTCTCCTCCTCTGATCCCCCAGAGGATCAGTCTCCACCTCCTCTAATCCCCCAGAGGATCAGTCTCCTCCACTGATTCCCCAGAGGATCAGTCTCTGCCTCTGATCCCCCAGAGGATCAGTCTCCTCTTCTGATCCCCCAGAGGATCAGTCTCCGCCTCTGATGCCCCAGAGGATCAGTCTCCACCTCCTCTGATCCCCCAGAGGATCAGTCTCCTCCTCTGATCCCCCCAGATGATCAGTCTCCTCCTCTGATCCCCCAGAGGATCAGTCTCCACCTCCTCTGATCCCCCAGAGGATCAGTCTCCTCCTCTGATCCCCCAGAGGATCAGTCTCCTCCTCTGATCCCCAGAGGATCAGTCTCCGCCTCTGATGCCCCAGAGGATCAGTCTCCTCCTCTGATCCCCCAGATGATCAGTCTCCTCCTCTGATCCCCCAGAGGATCAGTCCTCCACCTCCTCTGATCCCCCAGAGGATCAGTCTCCTCCTCTGATCCCCAGAGGATCAGTCTCCTCCTCTGATCCCCCAGAGGATCAGTCTCCGCCTCTGATGCCCCAGAGGATCAGTCTCCTCCTCTGACCCCCCAGAGGATCAGTCTCCGCCTCCTCTGATCCGCCAGAGGATCAGTCTCTGCCTCCTCTGATCCCCCAGAGAATCAGTCTCCTGCTCTGATCCCCCAACGGATCAGTCTCCACCTCCTCTGATCCCCCAGAGGGTCAGTCTCCGCCTCCTCTGATCCGCCACAGAATCAGTCTCCACCTCTGCTCCCCCAGAGGATAAGTCTCCTCCTCTGATCCCCCAGAGGATCACTCTCCACCTCTGCTCCCCCAGAGGATCAGTCTCCACCTCCTCTGATCCCCCAGAGGATCAGTCTCCTCCTCTGATCCCCCAGAGGATCACTCTCCTCCTCTGATCCCTCAGAGGATCAGTCTCCTCCTCCGATCCCCCAGAGGGTCAGTCTCCTCCTCTGATCCCCCAGAGGATCAGTCTGCTCCTCTGATCCCCCAGAGAATCAGTCTCCGCCTCCTCTGATCCCCAGAGGATCAGTCTCCTCCTCTGATCACCCAGCGGATCAGTCTCCTCCTCCTCTGATCCCCCAGAGGATCAGTCTCCGCCTCCTCTGATACCCCAGAGGATCAGTCTCCTCCTCTGATCCCCCAGAGGATCAGTCTCCTCCTCCTCTGCTCCCCCAGAGGATCAGTTTCCTCGTCTGATCCCCCAGAGAACCAGTCTCCTCCTCTGATAGCCCAGAGGGTCAGTCTACTCCTCTGATCCCCCAGAGGGTCAGTCTCCTCCTCTGATCCCCCAGAGGATCAGTCTGCTCCTCTGATCACCCAGAGGATCAGTCTCCTCCTCCTCTGATACCCCAGAGGATCAGTCTTCGCCTCCTCTGATACCCCAGAGGATCAGTCTCCTCCTCTGATCCCCCAGAGGATCAGTCTCCTCCTCTGATCCCCCAGAGTGTCAGTCTCCACCTCCTCTGATCCCGCAGAGGATCAGTCTCCTCCACTGATTCCCCAGAGGATCAGTCTCTGCCTCTGATCCCCCAGAGGATCAGTCTCCTCTTCTGATCCCCCAGAGGATCAGTCTCCGCCTCTGATGCCCCAGAGGATCAGTCTCCACCTCCTCTGATCCCCCAGAGGATCAGTCTCCTCCTCTGATCCCCCAGATGATCAGTCCTCCTCCTCTGATCCCCCAGAGGATCAGTCTCCACCTCCTCTGATCCCCCAGATGATCAGTCTCCTCCTCTGATACCCCCAGAGGATCAGTCTCCTCCTCTGATCCCCCAGAGGATCAGTCTCCTCCTCTGATCCCCCAGAGTGTCAGTCTCCACCTCCTCTGATCCCGCAGAGGATCAGTCTCCACCTCTGCTCCCCCAGAGGATCAGTTTCCTCGTCTGATCCCCCAGAGAACCAGACTCCTCCTCTGATCCCCCAGAGGTTCACTCTCCTCCTCTGATCCCCCAGAGGATCAGTCTCCACCTCCTCTAACCCCCCAGAGGATCAGTCTCCTCCACTGATTCCCCAGAGGATCAGTCCTCTGCCTCTGATCCCCCAGAGGATCAGTCTCCTCTTCTGATCCCCCAGAGGATCAGTCTCCGCCTCTGATGCCCCAGAGGATCAGTCTCCACCTCCTCTAATCCCCCAGAGGATCAGTCTCCTCCTCTGATCCCCCAGATGATCAGTCTCCTCCTCTGATCCCCCAGAGGATCAGTCTCCACCTCCTCTGATCCCCCAGAGGATCAGTCTCCTCCTCTGATCCCCCAGAGGATCAGTCTCCTCCTCTGATCCCCCAGAGGATCAGTCTCCGCCTCTGATGCCCCAGAGGATCAGTCTCCTCCTCTGACCCCCCAGAGGATCAGTCTCCGCCTCCTCTGATCCGCCAGAGGATCAGTCTCTGCCTCCTCTGATCCCCCAGAGAATCAGTCCTCCTGCTCTGATCCCCCAACGGATCAGTCTCCACCTCCTCTGATCCCCCAGAGGGTCAGTCCTCCGCCTCCTCTGATCCGCCAGAGGATCAGTCTCTGCCTCCTCTGATCCCCCAGAGAATCAGTCTCCTCCTCTGACCCCCCATAGGATCAGTCTCCGCCTCCTCTGATTCCACTGAGGATCAGTCTCCTCCTCTGATCCCCCAGAGGATCAGTCTCCTCCTCTGATCCCCCAGAGGATCAGTCTCCTCCTCTGATCACCCCAGAGGATCATTCTCCTCCTCTGATCCCCAGAGGATCAGTCTCCTCCTCTGATCCCCCAGAGGATCAGTCTCCTCCTCCTCTGATCCCCCAGAGGATCATTCTTCGCCTCCTCTGACCCCCCAGAGGATCAGTCTCCACCTCTGCTCCCCCAGAGGATCAGTCTCCTCCTCTGATCCCCCAGAGGATCACTCTCCTCCTCTGATCCCTCAGAGGATCAGTCTCCTCCTCTGATCCCCCAGAGGATCAGTCTCCTCCTCTTATCCCCCAGAGGATCAGTCTCCTCCTCTGATCCCCCAGAGGGTCAGTCTCCTCCTCTGATCCCCCAGAGGATCAGTCTCCTCCTCTAATCCCCCAGAGAACCAGTCTCCTCCTCTGATCCCCCAGAGGAACACTCTCCTCCTCTGATCCCTCAGAGGATCAGTCTTCTCCTCTGATCCCCCAGAGGATCAGTCTCCTCCTCTGATCCCCCAGAGACCCAGTCTCCTCCTCTGATCCCCCAGAGGATCACTCTCCTCCTCTGATCCCCCAGAGAACCAGTCTCCTCCTCTGATCCCCCAGAGGATCAGTCTCCTCCTCTGATCCCTCAGAGGATCAGTCTCCTCCTCTGATCCCCCAGAGAACCAGTCTCCTCCTCTGATCCCCCAGAGGATCACTCTCCTCCTCTGATCCCCCAGAGGATCAGTCTCCACCTCCTCTAATCCCCCAGAGGATCAGTCTCCTCCACTGATTCCCCAGAGGATCAGTCTCTGCCTCTGATCCCCCAGAGGATCAGTCTCCTCTTCTGATCCCCCAGAGGATCAGTCTCCGCCTCTGATGCCCCAGAGGATCAGTCTCCACCTCCTCTGATCCCCCAGAGGATCAGTCTCCTCCTCTGATCCCCCAGATGATCAGTCTCCTCCTCTGATCCCCCAGAGGATCAGTCTCCACCTCCTCTGATCCCCCAGAGGATCAGTCTCCTCCTCTGATCCCCCAGAGGATCAGTCTCCTCCTCTGATCCCCCAGAGGATCAGTCTCCGCCTCTGATGCCCCAGAGGATCAGTCTCCTCCTCTGATCCCCCAGATGATCAGTCTCCTCCTCTGATCCCCCAGAGGATCAGTCTCCACCTCCTCTGATCCCCCCAGAGGATCAGTCTCCTCCTCTGATCCCCCAGAGGATCAGTCTCCTCCTCTGATCCCCCAGAGGATCAGTCTCCGCCTCTGATGCCCCAGAGGATCAGTCTCCTCCTCTGACCCCCCAGAGGATCAGTCTCCGCCTCCTCTGATCCGCCAGAGGATCAGTCTCTGCCTCCTCTGATCCCCCAGAGAATCAGTCTCCTGCTCTGATCCCCCAACGGATCAGTCTCCACCTCCTCTGATCCCCCAGAGGGTCAGTCTCCGCCTCCTCTGATCCGCCACAGAATCAGTCTCCACCTCTGCTCCCCCAGAGGATAAGTCTCCTCCTCTGATCCCCCAGAGGATCACTCTCCACCTCTGCTCCCCCAGAGGATCAGTCTCCACCTCCTCTGATCCCCCAGAGGATCAGTCTCCTCCTCTGATCCCCCAGAGGATCACTCTCCTCCTCTGATCCCTCAGAGGATCAGTCTCCTCCTCCGATCCCCCAGAGGGTCAGTCTCCTCCTCTGATCCCCCAGAGGATCAGTCTGCTCCTCTGATCCCCCAGAGAATCAGTCTCCGCCTCCTCTGATCCCCCAGAGGATCAGTCTCCTCCTCTGATCACCCAGCGGATCAGTCTCCTCCTCCTCTGATCCCCCAGAGGATCAGTCTCCGCCTCCTCTGATACCCCAGAGGATCAGTCTCCTCCTCTGATCCCCCAGAGGATCAGTCTCCTCCTCCTCTGCTCCCCCAGAGGATCAGTTTCCTCGTCTGATCCCCCAGAGAACCAGTCTCCTCCTCTGATAGCCCAGAGGGTCAGTCTACTCCTCTGATCCCCCAGAGGGTCAGTCTCCTCCTCTGATCCCCCAGAGGATCAGTCTGCTCCTCTGATCACCCAGAGGATCAGTCTCCTCCTCCTCTGATACCCCAGAGGATCAGTCTTCGCCTCCTCTGATACCCCAGAGGATCAGTCTCCTCCTCTGATCCCCCAGAGGATCAGTCTCCTCCTCTGATCCCCCAGAGTGTCAGTCTCCACCTCCTCTGATCCCGCAGAGGATCAGTCTCCTCCACTGATTCCCCAGAGGATCAGTCTCTGCCTCTGATCCCCCAGAGGATCAGTCTCCTCTTCTGATCCCCCAGAGGATCAGTCTCCGCCTCTGATGCCCCAGAGGATCAGTCTCCACCTCCTCTGATCCCCCAGAGGATCAGTCTCCTCCTCTGATCCCCCAGATGATCAGTCTCCTCCTCTGATCCCCCAGAGGATCAGTCTCCACCTCCTCTGATCCCCCAGATGATCAGTCTCCTCCTCTGATACCCCAGAGGATCAGTCTCCTCCTCTGATCCCCCAGAGGATCAGTCTCCTCCTCTGATCCCCCAGAGTGTCAGTCTCCACCTCCTCTGATCCCGCAGAGGATCAGTCTCCACCTCTGCTCCCCCAGAGGATCAGTTTCCTCGTCTGATCCCCCAGAGAACCAGACTCCTCCTCTGATCCCCCAGAGGTTCACTCTCCTCCTCTGATCCCCCAGAGGATCAGTCTCCACCTCCTCTAACCCCCCAGAGGATCAGTCTCCTCCACTGATTCCCCAGAGGATCAGTCTCTGCCTCTGATCCCCCAGAGGATCAGTCTCCTCTTCTGATCCCCCAGAGGATCAGTCTCCGCCTCTGATGCCCCAGAGGATCAGTCTCCACCTCCTCTAATCCCCCAGAGGATCAGTCTCCTCCTCTGATCCCCCAGATGATCAGTCTCCTCCTCTGATCCCCCAGAGGATCAGTCTCCACCTCCTCTGATCCCCCAGAGGATCAGTCTCCTCCTCTGATCCCCCAGAGGATCAGTCTCCTCCTCTGATCCCCCAGAGGATCAGTCTCCGCCTCTGATGCCCCAGAGGATCAGTCTCCTCCTCTGACCCCCCAGAGGATCAGTCTCCGCCTCCTCTGATCCGCCAGAGGATCAGTCTCTGCCTCCTCTGATCCCCCAGAGAATCAGTCTCCTGCTCTGATCCCCCAACGGATCAGTCTCCACCTCCTCTGATCCCCCAGAGGGTCAGTCTCCGCCTCCTCTGATCCGCCAGAGGATCAGTCTCTGCCTCCTCTGATCCCCCAGAGAATCAGTCTCCTCCTCTGACCCCCCATAGGATCAGTCTCCGCCTCCTCTGATTCCACTGAGGATCAGTCTCCTCCTCTGATCCCCCAGAGGATCAGTCTCCTCCTCTGATCCCCCAGAGGATCAGTCTCCTCCTCTGATCACCCAGAGGATCATTCTCCTCCTCTGATCCCCCAGAGGATCAGTCTCCTCCTCTGATCCCCCAGAGGATCAGTCTCCTCCTCCTCTGATCCCCCAGAGGATCATTCTTCGCCTCCTCTGACCCCCCAGAGGATCAGTCTCCACCTCTGCTCCCCCAGAGGATCAGTCTCCTCCTCTGATCCCCCAGAGGATCACTCTCCTCCTCTGATCCCTCAGAGGATCAGTCTCCTCCTCTGATCCCCCAGAGGATCAGTCTCCTCCTCTTATCCCCCAGAGGATCAGTCTCCTCCTCTGATCCCCCAGAGGGTCAGTCTCCTCCTCTGATCCCCCAGAGGATCAGTCTCCTCCTCTAATCCCCCAGAGAACCAGTCTCCTCCTCTGATCCCCCAGAGGAACACTCTCCTCCTCTGATCCCTCAGAGGATCAGTCTTCTCCTCTGATCCCCCAGAGGATCAGTCTCCTCCTCTGATCCCCCAGAGACCCAGTCTCCTCCTCTGATCCCCCAGAGGATCACTCTCCTCCTCTGATCCCCCAGAGAACCAGTCTCCTCCTCTGATCCCCAGAGGATCAGTCTCCTCCTCTGATCCCTCAGAGGATCAGTCTCCTCCTCTGATCCCCCAGAGGATCAGTCTTCTCCTCTGATCCCCCAGCGGATCAGTCTCCCCCTCTGATCCCCCAGCGGATCAGTCTCCCCCTCTGATTCCCCAGAGGATCAGTCTCCACCTCCTCTGATCCCCCAGAGGACCAGTCTCCTCCTCTGATCCCCCAGAGGACCAGTCTCCACCTCCTCTGATCCCCCAGAGGATCAGTCTCTGCCTCCTCTGATCCCCCAGAGGATCAGTCTCCACCTCCTCTAATCCCCCAGAGGATCGGTCTCCACCTCCTCTGATCCCCCAGAGGATCAGTCTCCTCCTCCTCTGATCCCCCAGAGGATCAGTCTCCACCTCCTCTAATCCCCCAGAGGATCAGTCTCCACCTCCTCTAATCCCCCAGAGGATCAGTCTCCTCCTCTGATCCCCCAGAGGATCAGTCTCCTCCAGTGATCCCCCAGAGGATCAGTCTCCTCCTCTGATCCCCCAGAGGATCACTCTCCTCCTCTGATCCCTCAGAGGATCAGTCTCCTCCTCCGATCCCCCAGAGGGTCAGTCTCCTCCTCTGATCCCCCAGAGGATCAGTCTGCTCCTCTGATCCCCCAGAGAATCAGTCTCCGCCTCCTCTGATCCCCCAGAGGATCAGTCTCCTCCTCTGATCACCCAGCGGATCAGTCTCCTCCTCCTCTGATCCCCCAGAGGATCAGTCTCCGCCTCCTCTGATACCCCAGAGGATCAGTCTCCTCCTCTGATCCCCCAGAGGATCAGTCTCCTCCTCCTCTGCTCCCCCAGAGGATCAGTTTCCTCGTCTGATCCCCCAGAGAACCAGTCTCCTCCTCTGATAGCCCAGAGGGTCAGTCTACTCCTCTGATCCCCCAGAGGGTCAGTCTCCTCCTCTGATCCCCCAGAGGATCAGTCTGCTCCTCTGATCACCCAGAGGATCAGTCTCCTCCTCCTCTGATACCCCAGAGGATCAGTCTTCGCCTCCTCTGATACCCCAGAGGATCAGTCTCCTCCTCTGATCCCCCAGAGGATCAGTCTCCTCCTCTGATCCCCCAGAGTGTCAGTCTCCACCTCCTCTGATCCCGCAGAGGATCAGTCTCCACCTCTGCTCCCCCAGAGGATCAGTTTCCTCGTCTGATCCCCCAGAGAACCAGACTCCTCCTCTGATCCCCCAGAGGTTCACTCTCCTCCTCTGATCCCCCAGAGGATCAGTCTCCACCTCCTCTAACCCCCCAGAGGATCAGTCTCCTCCACTGATTCCCCAGAGGATCAGTCTCTGCCTCTGATCCCCCAGAGGATCAGTCTCCTCTTCTGATCCCCCAGAGGATCAGTCTCCGCCTCTGATGCCCCAGAGGATCAGTCTCCACCTCCTCTGATCCCCCAGAGGATCAGTCTCCTCCTCTGATCCCCCAGATGATCAGTCTCCTCCTCTGATCCCCCAGAGGATCAGTCTCCACCTCCTCTGATACCCCAGAGGATCAGTCTCCTCCTCTGATCCCCCAGAGGATCAGTCTCCTCCTCTGATCCCCCAGAGGATCAGTCTCCGCCTCTGATGCCCCAGAGGATCAGTCTCCTCCTCTGACCCCCCAGAGGATCAGTCTCCGCCTCCTCTGATCCGCCAGAGGATCAGTCTCTGCCTCCTCTGATCCCCCAGAGAATCAGTCTCCTGCTCTGATCCCCCAACGGATCAGTCTCCACCTCCTCTGATCCCCCAGAGGGTCAGTCTCCGCCTCCTCTGATCCGCCAGAGGATCAGTCTCTGCCTCCTCTGATCCCCCAGAGAATCAGTCTCCTCCTCTGACCCCCCATAGGATCAGTCTCCGCCTCCTCTGATTCCACTGAGGATCAGTCTCCTCCTCTGATCCCCCAGAGGATCAGTCTCCTCCTCTGATCCCCCAGAGGATCAGTCTCCTCCTCTGATCACCCAGAGGATCATTCTCCTCCTCTGATCCCCCAGAGGATCAGTCTCCTCCTCTGATCCCCCAGAGGATCAGTCTCCTCCTCCTCTGATCCCCCAGAGGATCATTCTTCGCCTCCTCTGACCCCCCAGAGGATCAGTCTCCACCTCTGCTCCCCCAGAGGATCAGTCTCCTCCTCTGATCCCCCAGAGGATCACTCTCCTCCTCTGATCCCTCAGAGAATCAGTCTCCTGCTCTGATCCCCCAACGGATCAGTCTCCACCTCCTCTGATCCCCCAGAGGGTCAGTCTCCGCCTCCTCTGATCCGCCAGAGGATCAGTCTCTGCCTCCTCTGATCCCCCAGAGAATCAGTCTCCTCCTCTGACCCCCCATAGGATCAGTCTCCGCCTCCTCTGATTCCACTGAGGATCAGTCTCCTCCTCTGATCCCCCAGAGGATCAGTCTCCTCCTCTGATCCCCCAGAGGATCAGTCTCCTCCTCTGATCACCCAGAGGATCATTCTCCTCCTCTGATCCCCCAGAGGATCAGTCTCCTCCTCTGATCCCCCAGAGGATCAGTCTCCTCCTCCTCTGATCCCCCAGAGGATCATTCTTCGCCTCCTCTGACCCCCCAGAGGATCAGTCTCCACCTCTGCTCCCCCAGAGGATCAGTCTCCTCCTCTGATCCCCCAGAGGATCACTCTCCTCCTCTGATCCCTCAGAGGATCAGTCTCCTCCTCTGATCCCCCAGAGGATCAGTCTCCTCCTCTTATCCCCCAGAGGATCAGTCTCCTCCTCTGATCCCCCAGAGGGTCAGTCTCCTCCTCTGATCCCCCAGAGGATCAGTCTCCTCCTCTAATCCCCCAGAGAACCAGTCTCCTCCTCTGATCCCCCAGAGGAACACTCTCCTCCTCTGATCCCTCAGAGGATCAGTCTTCTCCTCTGATCCCCCAGAGGATCAGTCTCCTCCTCTGATCCCCCAGAGACCCAGTCTCCTCCTCTGATCCCCCAGAGGATCACTCTCCTCCTCTGATCCCCCAGAGAACCAGTCTCCTCCTCTGATCCCCCAGAGGATCAGTCTCCTCCTCTGATCCCTCAGAGGATCAGTCTCCTCCTCTGATCCCCCAGAGGATCAGTCTTCTCCTCTGATCCCCCAGCGGATCAGTCTCCCCCTCTGATCCCCCAGCGGATCAGTCTCCCCCTCTGATTCCCCAGAGGATCAGTCTCCACCTCCTCTGATCCCCCAGAGGACCAGTCTCCTCCTCTGATCCCCCAGAGGACCAGTCTCCACCTCCTCTGATCCCCCAGAGGATCAGTCTCTGCCTCCTCTGATCCCCCAGAGGATCAGTCTCCACCTCCTCTAATCCCCCAGAGGATCGGTCTCCACCTCCTCTGATCCCCCAGAGGATCAGTCTCCTCCTCCTCTGATCCCCCAGAGGATCAGTCTCCACCTCCTCTAATCCCCCAGAGGATCAGTCTCCACCTCCTCTAATCCCCCAGAGGATCAGTCTCCTCCTCTGATCCCCCAGAGGATCAGTCTCCTCCAGTGATCCCCCAGAGGATCAGTCTCCTCCTCTGATCCCCCAGAGGATCACTCTCCTCCTCTGATCCCTCAGAGGATCAGTCTCCTCCTCCGATCCCCCAGAGGGTCAGTCTCCTCCTCTGATCCCCCAGAGGATCAGTCTGCTCCTCTGATCCCCCAGAGAATCAGTCTCCGCCTCCTCTGATCCCCCAGAGGATCAGTCTCCTCCTCTGATCACCCAGCGGATCAGTCTCCTCCTCCTCTGATCCCCCAGAGGATCAGTCTCCGCCTCCTCTGATACCCCAGAGGATCAGTCTCCTCCTCTGATCCCCCAGAGGATCAGTCTCCTCCTCCTCTGCTCCCCCAGAGGATCAGTTTCCTCGTCTGATCCCCCAGAGAACCAGTCTCCTCCTCTGATAGCCCAGAGGGTCAGTCTACTCCTCTGATCCCCCAGAGGGTCAGTCTCCTCCTCTGATCCCCCAGAGGATCAGTCTGCTCCTCTGATCACCCAGAGGATCAGTCTCCTCCTCCTCTGATACCCCAGAGGATCAGTCTTCGCCTCCTCTGATACCCCAGAGGATCAGTCTCCTCCTCTGATCCCCCAGAGGATCAGTCTCCTCCTCTGATCCCCCAGAGTGTCAGTCTCCACCTCCTCTGATCCCGCAGAGGATCAGTCTCCACCTCTGCTCCCCCAGAGGATCAGTTTCCTCGTCTGATCCCCCAGAGAACCAGACTCCTCCTCTGATCCCCCAGAGGTTCACTCTCCTCCTCTGATCCCCCAGAGGATCAGTCTCCACCTCCTCTAACCCCCCAGAGGATCAGTCTCCTCCACTGATTCCCCAGAGGATCAGTCTCTGCCTCTGATCCCCCAGAGGATCAGTCTCCTCTTCTGATCCCCCAGAGGATCAGTCTCCGCCTCTGATGCCCCAGAGGATCAGTCTCCACCTCCTCTGATCCCCCAGAGGATCAGTCTCCTCCTCTGATCCCCCAGATGATCAGTCTCCTCCTCTGATCCCCCAGAGGATCAGTCTCCACCTCCTCTGATACCCCAGAGGATCAGTCTCCTCCTCTGATCCCCCAGAGGATCAGTCTCCTCCTCTGATCCCCCAGAGGATCAGTCTCCGCCTCTGATGCCCCAGAGGATCAGTCTCCTCCTCTGACCCCCCAGAGGATCAGTCTCCGCCTCCTCTGATCCGCCAGAGGATCAGTCTCTGCCTCCTCTGATCCCCCAGAGAATCAGTCTCCTGCTCTGATCCCCCAACGGATCAGTCTCCACCTCCTCTGATCCCCCAGAGGGTCAGTCTCCGCCTCCTCTGATCCGCCAGAGGATCAGTCTCTGCCTCCTCTGATCCCCCAGAGAATCAGTCTCCTCCTCTGACCCCCCATAGGATCAGTCTCCGCCTCCTCTGATTCCACTGAGGATCAGTCTCCTCCTCTGATCCCCCAGAGGATCAGTCTCCTCCTCTGATCCCCCAGAGGATCAGTCTCCTCCTCTGATCACCCAGAGGATCATTCTCCTCCTCTGATCCCCCAGAGGATCAGTCTCCTCCTCTGATCCCCCAGAGGATCAGTCTCCTCCTCCTCTGATCCCCCAGAGGATCATTCTTCGCCTCCTCTGACCCCCCAGAGGATCAGTCTCCACCTCTGCTCCCCCAGAGGATCAGTCTCCTCCTCTGATCCCCCAGAGGATCACTCTCCTCCTCTGATCCCTCAGAGGATCAGTCTCCTCCTCTGATCCCCCAGAGGATCAGTCTCCTCCTCTGATCCCCCAGAGGATCAGTCTCCTCCTCTTATCCCCCAGAGGATCAGTCTCCTCCTCTGATCCCCCAGAGGGTCAGTCTCCTCCTCTGATCCCCCAGAGGATCAGTCTCCTCCTCTAATCCCCCAGAGAACCAGTCTCCTCCTCTGATCCCCCAGAGGAACACTCTCCTCCTCTGATCCCTCAGAGGATCAGTCTTCTCCTCTGATCCCCCAGAGGATCAGTCTCCTCCTCTGATCCCCCAGAGACCCAGTCTCCTCCTCTGATCCCCCAGAGGATCACTCTCCTCCTCTGATCCCCCAGAGAACCAGTCTCCTCCTCTGATCCCCCAGAGGATCAGTCTCCTCCTCTGATTCCTCAGAGGATCAGTCTCCTCCTCTGATCCCCCAGAGGATCAGTCTCCTCCTCTGATCCCCCAGCGGATCAGTCTCCCCCTCTGATCCCCCAGCGGATCAGTCTCCCCCTCTGATTCCCCAGGGGATCAGTCTCCACCTCCTCTGATCCCCCAGAGGACCAGTCTCCTCCTCTGATCCCCCAGAGGACCAGTCTCCACCTCCTCTGATCCCCCAGAGGATCAGTCTCTGCCTCCTCTGATCCCCCAGAGGATCAGTCTCCACCTCCTCTAATCCCCCAGAGGATCGGTCTCCACCTCCTCTGATCCCCCAGAGGATCAGTCTCCTCCTCCTCTGATCCCCCAGAGGATCAGTCTCCACCTCCTCTAATCCCCCAGAGGATCAGTCTCCACCTCCTCTAATCCCCCAGAGGATCAGTCTCCTCCTCTGATCCCCCAGAGGATCAGTCTCCTCCAGTGATCCCCCAGAGGATCAGTCTCCTCCTCTGATCCCCCAGAGGATCAGTCTCCTCCTCTGATACCCCAGAGGATCAGTCTCCTCCTCTGATCACCCAGAGGATCAGTCTCCTCCTCTGATCACCCAGAGGATCATTCTCCTCCTCTGATCCCCCAGAGGATCAGTCTCCTCCTCTGATCCCCCAGAGGATCAGTCTCCACCTCCTCTGATCCCCCAGATGATCAGTCTCCACCTCCTCTGATCCCCCAGAGGATCAGTCTCCTCCTCTGATCCCCCAGAGGATCAGTCTCCTCCTCCTCTGACCCCCCAGTGGATCAGTCTCCGCCTCCTCTGATCCCCCAGAGGACGTATCCTCCTCTGATCACCCAGAGGATCATTCTCCTCCTCTGATCCCCCAGCGGATCAGTCTCCTCCTCTGATCACCCAGAGGATCAGTCTCCTCCTCTGATCCCCCAGAGGATCAATCTTCGCCTCCTCTGACCCCCCAGAGGATCAGACTCCTCCTCTGATCCCCCAGAGAACCAGTCTCCTCCTCTGATCCCCCAGAGGATCAGTCTCCTCCTCTGATCCCCCAGAGGATCAGTCTCCTCCTCTGATCCCCCAGAGGATCAGTCTCCTCCTCCTCTGATCCGCCAGAGGATCAGTCTCCTCCTCCTCTGATCTCCCAGAGGATCAGTCTCCACATCCTCTGATCCCCCAGAGAATCAGTCTCCTCCACTGATCCCCCAGAGGATCAGTCTCCTCCTCTGATCCCCCAGAGGATCAGTCTCCACCTCTGATCCCCCAGAGGATCAGTCTCCACATCCTCTGATCCCCCAGAGGATCAGTCTCCTCCTCTGATCCCCCAGAGGATCAGTCTCCTCCTCTGATCCCCCAGAGGATCAGTCTCCACATCCTCTGATCCCCCAGAGGATCAGTCTCCTCCACTGATCCCCCAGAGGATCGGTCTCCTCCTCTGATCCCCCAGAGGATCAGTCTCCACATCCTCTGATCCCCCAGAGGATCAGTCACCTCCTCTGATCCCCCAGAGGATCAGTCTCCTCCTCTGATCCCCCAGAGGATCAGTCTCCTCCTCTGATCCCCCAGAGGATCACTCTCCACATCCTCTGATCCCCCAGAGGATCAGTCTCCTCCTCTGATCCCCCAGAGGATCAGTCTCCGCCTCCTCTGATCCGCCAGAGGATCAGTCTCCTCCTCTGATCCGCCAGAGGATCAGTCTCCGCCTCCTCTGATCTCCCAGAGGATCAGTCTCCACCTCTGATCCGCCAGAGGATCAGTCTCCTCCTCCTCTGATCCCCCAGAGGATCAGTCTCCTCCTCTGATCCCCCAGCGAATCAGTCTCCACCTCCTCTGATCCCCCAGCAGATCAGTCTCCACCTCTGCTCCCCCAGAGGATCAGTCTCCTCCTCTGATCCCCCAGAGGATCACTCTCCACCTCTGCTCCCCCAGAGGATCAGTCTCCACCTCCTCTGATCCCCCAGAGGATCAGTCTCCTCCTCTGATCCCCCAGAGGATCACTCTCCTCCTCTGATCCCTCAGAGGATCAGTCTCCTCCTCCGATCCCCCAGAGGGTCAGTCTCCTCCTCCGATCCCCCAGAGGATCAGTCTGCTCCTCTGATCCCCCAGAGAATCAGTCTCCGCCTCCTCTGATCCCCCAGAGGATCAGTCTCCTCCTCTGATCACCCAGAGGATCAGTCTCCTCCTCCTCTGATCCCCCAAAGGATCAGTCTCCGCCTCCTCTGATACCCCAGAGGATCAGTCTCCTCCTCTGATCCCCCAGAGGATCAGTCTCCTCCTCCTCTGCTCCCCCAGAGGATCAGTTTCCTCGTCTGATCCCCCAGAGAACCAGTCTCCTCCTCTGATCCCCCAGAGGGTCAGTCTCCTCCTCTGATCCCCCAGAGGGTCAGTCTCCTCCTCTGATCACCCAGAGGATCAGTCTCCTCCTCTGATCCCCCAGAGGATCAATCTTCGCCTCCTCTGACCCCCCAGAGGATCAGACTGCTCCTCTGATCCCCCAGAGAACCAGTCTCCTCCTCTGATCCCCCAGAGGATCAGTCTCCTCCTCTGATCCCCCAGAGGATCAGTCTCCTCCTCTGATCCCCCAGAGGATCTGTCTCCTCCTCCTCTGATCCGCCAGAGGATCAGTCTCCTCCTCCTCTGATCTCCCAGAGGATCAGTCTCCACATCCTCTGATCCCCCAGAGAATCAGTCTCCTCCACTGATCCCCCAGAGGATCAGTCTCCTCCTCTGATCCCCCAGAGGATCAGTCTCCACCTCTGATCCCCCAGAGGATCAGTCTCCACATCCTCTGATCCCCCAGAGGATCAGTCTCCTCCTCTGATCCCCCAGAGGATCAGTCTCCTCCTCTGATCCCCCAGAGGATCAGTCTCCACATCCTCTGATCCCCCAGAGGATCAGTCTCCTCCACTGATCCCCCAGAGGATCGGTCTCCTCCTCTGATCCCCCAGAGGATCAGTCTCCACATCCTCTGATCCCCCAGAGGATCAGTCACCTCCTCTGATCCCCCAGAGGATCAGTCTCCTCCTCTGATCCCCCAGAGGATCAGTCTCCTCCTCTGATCCCCCAGAGGATCAGTCTCCTCCTCTGATCCCCCAGAGGATCACTCTCCACATCCTCTGATCCCCCAGAGGATCAGTCTCCTCCTCTGATCCCCCAGAGGATCAGTCTCCGCCTCCTCTGATCCGCCAGAGGATCAGTCTCCTCCTCTGATCCGCCAGAGGATCAGTCTCCGCCTCCTCTGATCTCCCAGAGGATCAGTCTCCACCTCTGATCCGCCAGAGGATCAGTCTCCTCCTCCTCTGATCCCCCAGAGGATTAGTCTCCTCCTCTGATCCCCCAGCGAATCAGTCTCCACCTCCTCTGATCCCCCAGCAGATCAGTCTCCACCTCTGCTCCCCCAGAGGATCAGTCTCCTCCTCTGATCCCCCAGAGGATCACTCTCCACCTCTGCTCCCCCAGAGGATCAGTCTCCACCTCCTCTGATCCCCCAGAGGATCAGTCTCCTCCTCTGATCCCCCAGAGGATCACTCTCCTCCTCTGATCCCTCAGAGGATCAGTCTCCTCCTCCGATCCCCCAGAGGGTCAGTCTCCTCCTCCGATCCCCCAGAGGATCAGTCTGCTCCTCTGATCCCCCAGAGAATCAGTCTCCGCCTCCTCTGATCCCCCAGAGGATCAGTCTCCTCCTCTGATCACCCAGAGGATCAGTCTCCTCCTCCTCTGATCCCCCAAAGGATCAGTCTCCGCCTCCTCTGATACCCCAGAGGATCAGTCTCCTCCTCTGATCCCCCAGAGGATCAGTCTCCTCCTCCTCTGCTCCCCCAGAGGATCAGTTTCCTCGTCTGATCCCCCAGAGAACCAGTCTCCTCCTCTGATCCCCCAGAGGGTCAGTCTCCTCCTCTGATCCCCCAGAGGGTCAGTCTCCTCCTCTGATCCCCCAGAGGATCAGTCTGCTCCTCTGATCCCCCAGAGAATCAGTCTCCGCCTCCTCTGATCCCCCAGAGGATCAGTCTCCTCCTCTGATCACCCAGAGGATCAGTCTCCTCCTCCTCTGATCCCCCAGAGGATCAGTCTCCGCCTCCTCTGATACCCCAGAGGATCAGTCTCCTCCTCTGATCCCCCAGAGTGTCAGTCTCCACCTCCTCTGATCCCGCAGAGGATCAGTCTCCACCTCTGCTCCCCCAGAGGATCAGTTTCCTCGTCTGATCCCCCAGAGAACCAGTCTCCTCCTCTGATCCCCCAGAGGATCACTCTCCTCCTCTGATCCCCCAGAGGATCAGTCTCCACCTCCTCTAACCCCCCAGAGGATCAGTCTCCTCCACTGATTCCCCAGAGGATCAGTCTCTGCCTCTGATCCCCCAGAGGATCAGTCTCCTCTTCTGATCCCCCAGAGGATCAGTCTCCGCCTCTGATGCCCCAGAGGATCAGTCTCCACCTCCTCTGATCCCCCAGAGGATCAGTCTCCTCCTCTGATTCCCCAAATGATCAGTCTCCTCCTCTGATCCCCCAGAGGATCAGTCTCCACCTCCTCTGATCCCCCAGAGGATCAGTCTCCTCCTCTGATCCCCCAGAGGATCAGTCTCCTCCTCTGATCCCCCAGAGGATCAGTCTCCGCCTCTGATGCCCCAGAGGATCAGTCTCCTCCTCTGACCCCCCAGAGGATCAGTCTCCGCCTCCTCTGATCCGCCAGAGGATCAGTCTCTGCCTCCTCTGATCCCCCAGAGAATCAGTCTCCTGCTCTGATCCCCCAACGGATCAGTCTCCACCTCCTCTGATCCCCCAGAGGGTCAGTCTCCGCCTCCTCTGATCCGCCAGAGGATCAGTCTCTGCCTCCTCTGATCCCCCAGAGAATCAGTCTCCTCCTCTGACCCCCCATAGGATCAGTCTCCGCCTCCTCTGATTCCCCTGAGGATCAGTCTCCTCCTCTGATCCCCCAGAGGATCAGTCTCCTCCTCTGATCCCCCAGAGGATCAGTCTCCTCCTCTGATCACCCAGAGGATCATTCTCCTCCTCTGATCCCCCAGAGGATCAGTCTCCTCCTCTGATCACCCAGAGGATCAGTCTCCTCCTCTGATCCCCCAGAGGATCAGTCTCCTCCTCCTCTGATCCCCCAGAGGATCAATCTTCGCCTCCTCTGACCCCCCAGAGGATCAGTCTCCACCTCTGCTCCCCCAGAGGATCAGTCTCCTCCTCTGATCCCCCAGAGGATCACTCTCCTCCTCTGATCCCTCAGAGGATCAGTCTCCTCCTCTGATCCCCCAGAGGATCAGTCTCCTCCTCTTATCCCCCAGAGGATCAGTCTCCTCCTCTGATCCCCCAGAGGGTCAGTCTCCTCCTCTGATCCCCCAGAGGATCAGTCTCCTCCTCTAATCCCCCAGAGAACCAGTCTCCTCCTCTGATCCCCCAGAGGATCACTCTCCTCCTCTGATCCCTCAGAGGATCAGTCTTCTCCTCTGATCCCCCAGAGGGTCAGTCTCCTCCTCTGATCCCCCAGAGGATCAGTCTCCTCCTCTGATCCCCCAGAGAACCAGTCTCCTCCTCTGATCCCCCAGAGGATCACTCTCCTCCTCTGATCCCCCAGAGAACCAGTCTCCTCCTCTGATCCCCCAGAGGATCAGTCTCCTCCTCTGATCCCTCAGAGGATCAGTCTCCTCCTCTGATCCCCCAGAGGATCAGTCTCCTCCTCTGATCCCCCAGCGGATCAGTCTCCCCCTCTGATCCCCCAGCGGATCAGTCTCCCCCTCTGATTCCCCAGGGGATCAGTCTCCACCTCCTCTGATCCCCCAGAGGACCAGTCTCCTCCTCTGATCCCCCAGAGGACCAGTCTCCACCTCCTCTGATCCCCCAGAGGATCAGTCTCTGCCTCCTCTGATCCCCCAGAGGATCAGTCTCCACCTCCTCTAATCCCCCAGAGGATCAGTCTCCACCTCCTCTGATCCCCCAGAGGATCAGTCTCCTCCTCCTCTGATCCCCCAGAGGATCAGTCTCCACCTCCTCTAATCCCCCAGAGGATCAGTCTCCACCTCCTCTAATCCCCCAGAGGATCAGTCTCCTCCTCTGATCCCCCAGAGGATCAGTCTCCTCCAGTGATCCCCCAGAGGATCAGTCTCCTCCTCTGATCCCCCGGAGGATCAGTCTCCTCCTCTGATACCCCAGAGGATCAGTCTCCTCCTCTGATCACCCAGAGGATCAGTCTCCTCCTCTGATCACCCAGAGGATCATTCTCCTCCTCTGATCCCCCAGAGGATCAGTCTCCTCCTCTGATCCCCCAGAGGATCAGTCTCCACCTCCTCTGATCCCCCAGAGGATCAGTCTCCACCTCCTCTGATCCCCCAGAGGATCAATCTCCTCCTCTGATCCCCCAGAGGATCAGTCTCCTCCTCCTCTGACCCCCCAGTGGATCAGTCTCCGCCTCCTCTGATCCCCCAGAGGACGTATCCTCCTCTGATCACCCAGAGGATCATTCTCCTCCTCTGATCCCCCAGCGGATCAGTCTCCTCCTCTGATCACCCAGAGGATCAGTCTCCTCCTCTGATCCCCCAGAGGATCAATCTTCGCCTCCTCTGACCCCCCAGAGGATCAGACTCCTCCTCTGATCCCCCAGAGAACCAGTCTCCTCCTCTGATCCCCCAGAGGATCAGTCTCCTCCTCTGATCCCCCAGAGGATCAGTCTCCTCCTCTGATCCCCCAGAGGATCAGTCTCCTCCTCCTCTGACCCCCCAGAGGATCAGTCTCCTCCTCTGATCCCCCAGAGAATCAGTCTCCTCCTCTGATCACCCAGAGGATCAGTCTCCACCTCCTCTGATCCCCCAGAGGATCAGTCTCCTCCTCTGACCCCCCAGAGGATCAGTCTCCGCCTCCTCTGATCCGCCAGAGGATCAGTCTCTGCCTCCTCTGATCCCCCAGATAATCAGTCTCCTGCTCTGATCCCCCAGCGGATCAGTCTCCACCTCCTCTGATCCCCCAGAGGGTCAGTCTCCGCCTCCTCTGATCCGCCAGAGGATCAGTCTCTGCCTCCTCTGATCCCCCAGAGAATCAGTCTCCTCCTCTGACCCCCCATAGGATCAGTCTCCGCCTCCTCTGATTCCCCTGAGGATCAGTCTCCTCCTCTGATCCCCCAGAGGATCAGTCTCCTCCTCTGATCCCCCAGAGGATCAGTCTCCTCCTCTGATCACCCAGAGGATCATTCTCCTCCTCTGATCCCCCAGAGGATCAGTCTCCTCCTCTGATCACCCAGAGGATCAGTCTCCTCCTCTGATCCCCCAGAGGATCAGTCACCTCCTCCTCTGATCCCCCAGAGGATCAATCTTCGCCTCCTCTGACCCCCCAGAGGATCAGTCTCCACCTCTGCTCCCCCAGAGGATCAGTCTCCTCCTCTGATCCCCCAGAGGATCACTCTCCTCCTCTGATCCCTCAGAGGATCAGTCTCCTCCTCTGATCCCCCAGAGGATCAGTCTCCTCCTCTGATCCCCCAGAGGATCAGTCTCCTCCTCTTATCCCCCAGAGGATCAGTCTCCTCCTCTGATCCCCCAGAGGGTCAGTCTCCTCCTCTGATCCCCCAGTGGATCAGTCTCCTCCTCTAATCCCCCAGAGAACCAGTCTCCTCCTCTGATCCCCCAGAGGATCACTCTCCTCCTCTGATCCCTCAGAGGATCAGTCTCCTCCTCTGATCCCCCAGAGGGTCAGTCTCCTCCTCTGATCCCCCAGAGGATCAGTCTCCTCCTCTGATCCCCCAGAGAACCAGTCTCCTCCTCTGATCCCCCAGAGGATCACTCTCCTCCTCTGATCCCTCAGAGGATCAGTCTTCTCCTCTGATCCCCCAGAGGGTCAGTCTCCTCCTCTGATCCCCCAGAGGATCAGTCTCCTCCTCTGATCCCCCAGAGAACCAGTCTCCTCCTCTGATCCCCCAGAGGATCACTCTCCTCCTCTGATCCCCCAGAGAACCAGTCTCCTCCTCTGATCCCCCAGAGGATCAGTCTCCTCCTCTGATCCCTCAGAGGATCAGTCTCCTCCTCTGATCCCCCAGAGGATCAGTCTCCTCCTCTGATCCCCCAGCGGATCAGTCTCCCCCTCTGATCCCCCAGCGGATCAGTCTCCCCCTCTGATTCCCCAGGGGATCAGTCTCCACCTCCTCTGATCCCCCAGAGGACCAGTCTCCTCCTCTGATCCCCCAGAGGACCAGTCTCCACCTCCTCTGATCCCCCAGAGGATCAGTCTCTGCCTCCTCTGATCCCCCAGAGGATCAGTCTCCACCTCCTCTAATCCCCCAGAGGATCAGTCTCCACCTCCTCTGATCCCCCAGAGGATCAGTCTCCTCCTCCTCTGATCCCCCAGAGGATCAGTCTCCGCCTCCTCTGTTCCCCCAGAGGATCAGTCTCCACCTCCTCTAATCCCCCAGAGGATCAGTCTCCTCCTCTGATCCCCCAGAGGATCAGTCTCCTCCAGTGATCCCCCAGAGGATCAGTCTCCTCCTCTGATCCCCCAGAGGATCAGTCTCCTGCTCTGATACCCCAGAGGATCAGTCTCCTCCTCTGATCCCCCAGAGGATCAGTCTCCTCCTCTGATCACCCAGAGGATCATTCTCCTCCTCTGATCCCCCAGAGGATCAGTCTCCTCCTCTGATCCCCCAGAGGATCAGTCTCCACCTCCTCTGATCCCCCAGAGGATCAGTCTCCACCTCCTCTGATCCCCCAGAGGATCAGTCTCCTCCTCTGATCCCCCAGAGGATCAGTCTCCTCCTCCTCTGACCCCCCAGTGGATCAGTCTCCGCCTCCTCTGATCCCCCAGAGGACGTATCCTCCTCTGATCACCCAGAGGATCATTCTCCTCCTCTGATCCCCCAGCGGATCAGTCTCCTCCTCTGATCCCCCAGCGGATCAGTCTCCACCTCCTCTGATCCCTCAGAGGATCAGTCTCCTCCTCTGATACCCCAGAGGATCAGTCTCCACCTCCTCTGATCCCCCAGCGGATCAGTCTCCACCTCCTCTGATCCCCCAGCGGATCAGTCTCCACCTCCTCTGATCCCCCAGAGGATCAGTCTCCGCCTCCTGATCAATAATCATCTCCTTTGTCTTGCTGACACTGATGAGAGGTTGTTGTTGTGGCTCCACTCAGCCAGGTTTTCAATCTCTCTCCTATATGCTGTTACAGAACGCCTGTGCATTACTCTGTTTAATGTAGGGAGGCTGATGCACAGGCAACTACCACATGGTCCTTTGCAGATTGGGGTCAGTGTCCAGTGGCATGGGATGTCAGGTGACTGGGGACCCTTCACCGCTGCCGCCTTCACTTCCATTTTGATGTAGCATCATCTTCTGACAGCTCCACCATTGAGGTCTTGGTTGGATGGTTCTTTGTCCAGAACCTCCTCCTTGTCCTTGCCTTCATGGGTGACCCTACCAGGAGCTAAGCCCCAGTTGGCTTTGCTTTCAGGATCTCAAGAACTCACAAGCCCCTCCACCACAACAAGGTGTTGATCCTCAGGAACGTCCCTCAGAGAACAAGTGACATCACATCCTGCTCTAGAGAGTCAACAGAGTCTACATTAGTCAAGAAAGCAAGACTGATGCCATGCTTGAATTGCAGCAACTTCCCCTCAAGAAAGCATGATAGTTTGTATGACCAAACAAAGCGGAAGTTACATATAAATTATGGGCAGTGTTGACATTGGTCTATTATTGTCACATGTACCAAGACACAGTGAAAAACTTGCCTTGTGTATGTACTGTTTGCACAGTGCATTAAGCTAGAAAATGGTAAAACAAAACCATAGGAGAATAAAGTGTAAAAAGCTACAGAGAAAGTGCAGTGTAGATAAACAATAAAGAGCAAGATCACGATAGCGTACTGCTTAGCACAATGCTTTATAGTACAGAGAACCAGAGTTCAAATCCCGCTGCTGACCGTAAGGAATTTGCACATTCTCCCCGTGACCGCAGGATTTCCTCTGGGTACTCTGGTTTCCTCCCACAGTCCAAAGATATACCAGTTGGTAGGTTAATTGGCCATTTGTAAATTGACCTACGATTAGGCTTGGATTGTTTACACCTCTGTAGTCTCGAGAGACCATGGATTTGCACCTTGGAAAGTTTCCAGGGCGCAAGCCTGGGCAAGGTTTTTTTAATGGGAGACCAGCAGTTGCCCAAGCAGCAAGTCTCCCCTCTCCACGCCGCCGATGTTGTCCAATGGAAGGCATTAGCTTGGATTAAATCGGGGATTACTGGATGGCACGGCTCAAAGGGCCAGAGGGGCATATTCCACACTGTATCCCAATCAATCAATAAGCCTATTTATTTATTTATTAATTAAGAGATGAGATTGTGAGGCCAAGAGACCATCTTATTGTATTAGGGAGTCATTCAATACTTTTATAACAGTGGGGTAGAAGCAGCCCTCCCGCCTGTCCTTGACATACTGAAGCTTTCAGGCTTCTATATCTATTGTACCTTCTGGGAAGAGAGAAAGTCTAGGGTGGTTGGTGTCTTTGATTATGCTTGTGTCACTCCACAGCCACTTCAATAACTTTGTTGAAATCTGTGTAATTGGAATTGAAACCATTTGAATCTTCTGATGTAGGGAACAGAGTCGCATCAACATCAGGGGAATTCTGAACTTGCTTTTTAGAAAGCCAGCAGACCTGGGCTTGTTTCTACAATGCACCATTTCGATGTTTAACAGCAGCTTGGCCTCCAGGGATTCCCATAAGTTGGCTCCCAACGTTATTCTTCCCCATCACCAAGTCTCTGACACAATGCCATCCTCACTCTGGTTATCCCTCAACATCCCTCGTCCCTGTCCTTATTTCTTCCAAACCAATCCAGCACATATCTGGCTGACTTTCTTCACCTTAAACCAGTTCCTCCTAAATCCTGCCATGCAAGTCCAGGTTTAGGACTGGCATCGACACTGTAGGCAGAATGGCCTCCTGAGGGGTCATCAATTTTCTTCTTTGCGCCATTGCAGATATTCCCGGCAGCATCGCCATCCAAGATCTCGTGGGTCATCCAGCACTGCGAGGTCTGATGTATTGCCACCGTACTAGACATTGGTTGGACCACACTTGGAGTTTTGCTCACACATCTGGTCGCCACACTGTAGGAACAGTGTGGCAGCAATAGAGAGCGTGCAGAAGAGATTCACCAGAACCTGGCCCAGACTGGAAGGATGCAGTTGAATGGAGCAATTGAATAGGTAGGGTCCATTCTCGCTGGAACATAGGAGGCTGAGAGTTGCCCTTATGGGAGTTTACAAAATTATGAGGAGAATAGATGGAGAAGGTAGAATTTTCTGTCCCAGGAAGCTGAGAGATGTTCTGAAACTAGCGGGATGAGAGGGAAAAGATGGAAGGGAGATCTGAGAGGAAGTTGTTGCACATAGATGGTGGTGGTTATATGGAACGAGCTGTCAGTGGAGGTGGCTGAGCTCAGTATTTAACATTACAATGTTTAACAGGTATTTAGATGGGAAAGGCTGAGAGGAACATGGATGTAGAGCAGGCAAAAGGGATTAACCCAGAGAGGCATGGACCAGGAGAGCTGTCTGCCCATTATGTTTCTCCAATTCTATTGGTTTATTATCTCTGGCATATATCATGAAATTCGTTGTTTTGCAGCAGTAGTACATTGCAATACTTGAAAAAACCTGTTATAAAAATATAAAGAAAATAAATAAATAATGTAAAAGATCAGAATAGTGAGGTAGTGATCAGAAATATGACTTTCCATCATCAGCTTTTGTATGTCTTCAGCACTCTTTCCACCTCCTTCTGTATAGAGCCTACAGAAAGTAAAGGATACGGCCCAGCCCGTCACAGGCAAAGCCTTCCCCACCATTGAGCACATCTACAAGGAGAACCGATATAAGAAAGCAGCATCCGTCATCAAGAAGTCCCACCATCCAGGCTCTTTTCTCACTATTAGATACAACATGAGTCAGCAATAGTTGGATGTATAGAGGGAGGACGGGAGGTTGAATACAGGGATCTAGTGGAGGACTTTGACAAATGGTGCATTCTATATCATCTGCAGCCCAACATCAGTAAAGCAAAGGAGTTGGTGTTGGACTTTAGAACAACGAAGTCTGCAGTGTTACTATTGATGGTGAGGACCTATAAATACCTGGGGGTGCACCTGGATGACAGGCTTGAGTGTAGCACCAACACAGAGGCTGTGTACAAAAAGGGCCAGGGTCGTCTCTACTTCCTGAGGAGACTGAGATCCTTTGGAGTATGCAGGCCTCTCCTTTCACCAGTCTGTTGTTGCCAGTACAATCTTCTATGCAGTGGTGTGATGGGACAATGGCATCAACATGGGTGATGCCAACAGGCTCAACAAACTGATTAGAAAGGCTGGCTCTGTCATAGGAGTCAAACTGGACACACTGGAGGCTGTAGTAGAACAAAGGACCCTACAGAAAATCCTGGCAATTCTGGACAATGTTTCTCACCCTCTGCATGCCACCTTAGCTGAACAGAGGAGCACTTTAACTAATAGACTAAGACAACTGCACTGCTCCAAAGAGTGCTATATGAGGGCATTCTTACCCTCGGCCATTAGGCTCTACAGTGAGTCAACCTATAGCCAGGGAAGCGATGACACCCTGCTTGAGGCCACTTATTTTTATTCTTTCTTACTTCTCTTCTAATATTTGTAGATTTGTATATCTGTCCACTGTAATTTTCTTTGGGATCAGTAAATCATCTATCTACCTATCAGGGAGGAGGTACACGAGCCTTAGGTCCCACACCATCAGGTTCGGGAACAGTTTTTACCCTTCAACCATCAGGCTCCTGAATCAGAGTGGATAACTTCACTCACCTCAACACTGAACTGATTCCGCAACCTATGGACTTACTTTCAAGGACTTTACCATTCTTGTTCTCAGTATTTATTTATTTATCTATTGATCTATTATTTATTTATTATCTATC
Organism: Hemitrygon akajei; assembly: GCF_048418815.1. Lineage (NCBI taxonomy): Eukaryota > Metazoa > Chordata > Chondrichthyes > Myliobatiformes > Dasyatidae > Hemitrygon > Hemitrygon akajei. The sequence continues at coordinate 99,906,856 of NC_133132.1, forward strand.
TATCTGCCTATTTATGCACAATTTGTCTTCTTTTGCACACTGGTTGTTTGTCAGTCTCTGTGTGTAGTTTTTTCATTGATTCTAGTGTATTTCTTTGTTCTACTGTGAATACCTGCAAGAAAATGAATCTCAGGGTAGTGTATGATGGCATATAAGCACTCTGATAATAAATTTACGTTGAACTTTGATTCCTCACCACCAACCTCAAACTGCTGGTCAACCACCCTGCTGTTCACTCAGCGCAGCATCAAAGGGTGCTTATTAATTCTCTGCTGAAGTGCCTTGGTTCTGCTCCCTACTTCAAAACCATTGAATAGGCATGACTTGCTGTTGATTCAGCTACAATGCCATGTGTGGCTACATTGAAAAAAAGTCACCGTTTTATCTCTGAGAATTGTTATTTTGGAGAAATAAGTAATATTTAGGAACAAAAACATATTCATTGTCCACTGATATTTTCTGTGTCTGTTGTCTCTGTACTGAGCTCACAAAATGACTGGACATTTCTGTTCCTGTAGCAGATACGAGAGTTGCTTGCAACATGCACTCAGTGGTCACTTTATTTGGTAGGTCCTGTATCTAATAAAGTGGCCACTGAGGGTACGTTCGTGGTCTTCTGCTGTTGTAGTCCATCCACTTCAAGGTTCAACGTATTGTTCAATCAGAGATGCTCTTCTGCACACCGCTGTTGTAACATGTGGTTATTTGAGTTACTGTCGCCTTCCTATCAGCTTGAATCAGTCAGGCCATTCTCCTCTGACCTCTCTCATTAACAAAACATTTTTACCCACAGAACTGTCACTCGCTGAATGTTTACTGCATTTTGGACCATTCACTGTAAACTCCAGAGACTGTTGTGTAGGTCAAAAGTTTCTGAGATACTCAAACCACCCCATCTGGCACCAACAATCATTCCACAGTCAAAATCGCTGACATCACATTTCTTCCCCATTCTGATGTTTAGTCTGAACACCAAGTGAACCTCTTGACCATATCTGCATGCTTTTATATATTAAGAGGCTGCCATGTGATTGGCTGATTAGATATTTGCATTAACAAGCAGGTGGACAGGTGTACCTAATAAAGGGGCCACAGAGCGGAAGGCAGTTTGTACCTTAGTTCCCTACAGTGGCACTTCATTTTTAATTAAATGATTCTAAACAATAACTACATATGCGGCATGACTCATTGCTTCTCTGTTAATGGCTTTTAACTGCTTAACCAAATTAATGCTTTCCCTGGAACGGTGGAGACTGAGAGAAGATCTGATAGAGCTTATAAGTTTATGAGAAGCATAGATAGGGTAGACACCTAGTATCTTTTCCCCAGGGTAGAGATCTGAATTTGAATGTGACTATGGGTAGAAATGTCCAACTATCTTATATTCTGGTCTAGTACTAGAGTAGAAATGTCTAATATTCACTCATTAATGGTGAGGGGGGTGAGTTGAGAAAAGATTTCCACTTGCAGGGCAAGTTTTCCACACTGAGTTTGGTTGGCACATGGACTGGGTTACCAGGATTGGTGATGGAGGCAATTAGAGGTTTCTCAGGGGCTCTTAGGTAGGTAAAGGATGTGCAGAGAATGGAGAGACATGGACACACCATAGGCAAAAAGGGGCTAGTTCAATTAAGTGTTTAATTACTAGTTGAATTAGTATGGCCCAACTTGATGGGCTGAAGGACTTGTTCCTGTACTGTGTTGTAGAACATAGAACGTACCACCACAGTATAGCATAGCACAGGCTCCTTGGCTCACAATTTTGTGGCAATCTTTTAATCTGCTCTAAGATGCACTTAACCTTCCCCTCCCATGTAGCCCTCATTTTCTTTCATCCATGTTCCTATCTAAAAGTCTCTTAAATGTCCCTAATGTATCCGCCTCTACCACCTCCCCTGATAGGGCATTCTACACACCCGCCACTCTCTGTGTAAAAACACATATCTCCGATATTCCCCATATACTTTTCTTCAATCACCTTAAAATTATACCCCTCCTGTTTTAGGCCTTCTTGCTCTGGGAAAAAGTATTTGGCTGTCCACGCTATCTATGACTGTTATGATCTTCTATCAAGTCACCTCTCATCCTCCGTCTCTCTAAGGAGAAAAGCTCCAGCTCACTCCTCATAAGACCTGCTCTCTAATTTTGATGCTGGCCTCTCTCTCTCTCACTAAAGCTTCCACATCCCTTCTACAAAGAGGCAGTCAGAACTGAATATTCCAAACTGTGGTTTAACCGGAGTTTTATAGAGCTGCAACATTACCCTGCAGCTCTTGAACTCAATCCCCCGACTAATGAAGGCCAACACACCACATGCCTCCTATCAGCTTGTGAGGCAACATTGAAGGGTGTATGGAGATGGACCTCAGGATGCCTCTGTTCCGTCATACTGCTAAGGACCCTACCATGTACCCTGGACGCTGCCTTGAAGTTCCAAAGTGAATCACTTCACATTTTCCTGGATTGAATATCATCTGCCACTTCTCAGCCCAGCTCCGCATCCTATAAATGTTCTGTTGTAACCTACAACAATCTTCTACATTATCCACCACACATTCTATACTCAGTGGCCACTTTAATAGGTACATCTGTACACCTGCTTATTAATGCAAATATCTAATCAGCCAATCATGTGGCTGCAACTCAAGGCATAACATCATGCAGACATGGTCAAAGAGGTCAGTTCTTGTTCAGACAAAACATCAGAATGTGATCAAAGTGACTTTGATAATGGATTGTTGGTGCCAGATGGGGTGGTTTGAGTATCTCAGAAACTGCTGATCTCCTGGGATTTTCATGCACAACAGTCTCTAGAACAAAACATAAAAAAGAACCTCAGTGACTGGCAGTTCTGAGGGCAAAAGCACCTTGTTAATGAGAGAGGTCGGAGGAGAAAGGCCAGACTGGTTCAAGCTGATGGGAAGGTGACAGTAAGATAACTGCATTATGTCAGTGGCGTGCAAAAGAGCTTCTTTGAACATACAACATGGCGAGCCTTGAAGTGGATAGTCTACAGAAGCAGAAGCAGAAGATTAGGAACAGAAAATTCAGTGGCCAATTTATTAGGTACAGGAGGTTTCTAATAAAGTGACCCCTGAGTGTACGTTCGAAGTGGCAGTCTCCAAGACTGGTCGTGGTATGCAATGCCATATTTACCCAGCAGATGGAGCCCATCATGGAGCTCACACCTTTGCCAGTCATCTGGTGATGATGTAAGACAGAATGGAGAGGCTGCGGATTTGGAACAATTTGGTGTGAAGATGCCCATACCATAGAGGACAGGAAGAAGTTACAGAAGTGAGGAATTGGGGTGGAAATGGTAGATTGAAACGATACATGATCTATACAAACCTCACATAAGCTTCACTGTTCATCCATTTTAGGCTTAACTGAGCTGGAGATCAATTGTATCACAAAATCTGATGAGGCCTTCTCCGGGAGAAAATTGGGAATAAAGAGAGAGGATATCAATGTAGAGATCAGACGTAAACAGAAAAATGGAGGAAGTCTGAAGGGGTCAGGCAGCATCTGTGGAGGCAAAAGGTGTAAGTTGATGTTTCACGTCGGAACCCTACTTCAGGAGTGAGAGGGAAGATGGCCCATGTGGAGCAGTAGGTGGTAGTGGGTAGGGGATGCTGTGCTCGGGAATAGAGGCCAGTAGGAGGTTGGTAGAACCAGATGGGCCATTGGGACCAGGTGGTGGAGGATGGACTACAGATGCTGGCAGGTGATCGGCAGAACCGGATGGAGATGGGGTGTTGGGCAGATGGGGCCAGTGGAGGAGGAGGCTCAAATGCAAGAGATTCTGCAGATGCTGGAAATCTGGAGCAACACACACAAAATGGCAGATAAACTCAGCAGGTCAGGCAGAATCTATGGGGAGAAATGAACTGTCAGCATTTTATCAGGACTGGAAAGGAAGGGGGCAAAGCCAGACTAAGAAGGTGGGGATGGGGAGAGGAGGGAGTACAACTGGCGGGTAATACCTGTAGGTGAGGCCAGGTGAGTGAATGGGTACAGGAGGGGTGGTAAGGTAAGAAGCTGGGAGAGGATAGGTGGAAGAAGGAAGGGGCTGAAGAAAAAGGAATCTGATAGGAGGGGAGAGTGGAGCGTGGAAGAAAAGGAAGGAGGAGCCAGAGGGAGCCATGAGGACATGTGAGGAGAAGAGAAGGGATGAAAGAGTAATCAGAATGGGGAATGGACAAGGCGATAAGAGGGAGGGGGAAAGGCGGTGGTGGGTAATTACTAGAAGTTAGAGTAACCATGCCATCAGGGTGGAAGCTCCTCCAACTTGGTAGGTGATAGGTGGAGGGGATGTTGGGAAGATGGCACCAGGTGCAGACAGGGAGTACTGAGAAATGAGAGATGAAGGCTAGATGGGTGAGTTTGTGTGGGGGGTTTGGGGAGGAGACCACCAGAGAGGTAGGTTACCTGAACTGGGGAAATTCAAAGTTCATTCTATTGAGTTGAAAGCTACTTTGCTTTTTTATTCTCCTTCTCAGTCCCAAACTGACCTGTCAGTTCTCAACTTTCTCCATTACTAGCAGAGGTCAAATGCAAATTGGAAGAACAGTCTCTCCTATTCTGCTTGGACAGCCTACACTGAATTTTCCAATTTCAGTACTCACACACTCACCTGGCCACCAGGTTTTCTGCTTCCTCTGCTTACCCCTCCCATCCTCTCGCCCTGCTTCCATCTCCAAACTCCCTCATTATCACCTACCAGCCACTGTTCCCCCCCCCCCCCCGTCCTTTGTACTCCAACACACCAGCAATCTTCCCTTTCCATACTGACGCAGGATCATGACATGACATATCGCTGACGTCTTTTGCCTCCACGGTTGCTGCCTGAATTCCTGTACAATTTCATATAATTTCTGTTCAGTTCTGTTTTTTCTCGTCAATATTGCGTCTGGAATGCTGTGATGCTGCCAGTAAGTTTCCCATCGGACATGTGCACCAACGTACTTGTGCGTCTGACAATACATGACTCTGACTCTGGTCAAGCTGCTGTAACTGTTCAGCTTGCCGGTTGGTTACTCACGTCAAACAGATCACCAGTCTGACCCCGGCAAGGAACACCGCCATTCCGCGTCCTGCCGGGCGGGATGGTGCATGGTGATAGGTCCAAACCTGTCCCTAACAGATCACCAGTCTGACCCCGGCAAGGAACACCGTCATTCCGTGTCCTGCCGGGCGGGATGGTGCATGGTGATAGGTCCAAACCTGTCCCTAACAGCTTCCCTTCCAAGGCAACAACACTAATCAGTGGCCCTTTGCAGATGCCACCTCCCAGTGGCTGGAGAACCTATCACTTCCACTTGCAATGGAGTTCAAAGAGAATTCATTGTCAAAGTGCGCATACGTCACCATGTAATACCCCAAGATTCATTCACAGGAAAATAAAAAGTAGAATAGAATTTATGTAAAACGAAGACTAACAAACATCCATTCCCTGGCATGTGAGGGTCTAGGAAGGAACATTAATATTCAAACTGATAAAAATTCTGCTCCAACTCCCTCCAATATGTAGAGTGTTGTTGGAATCGAGTCAACGAGAAGACGATATTCCATTATCAGTATTTCTGCCCCCAGTTTTTCAGGCAGTTTCTGTTATTTGATAGAACCCCTTTGCTGAAAGCAATAAAAGATGCCACATGAGATAGACGTCCCCTGCTCCTGGAAGAAAATCGATACCTGTCAAAGGTCATTTTCGTGACTGTCCTCTGTTGACAAGTAAGGCTTGTATCCTTCAGCAGACCCAGTCCTGTGCTTCAGGAGGTCAGAAAAATAATACAACTGTAAAAATAGCAAAGTTGGTCATTGGGTGAGGTGAAGGAAATGCATTAACTCCCACGTAGTCGTGTTAATGCCACCATTAACTTCCGAATCAGTAATCCAGTGTTAAATCACTCCATTTCTCTGGCTCTGCCCTGTGTTGTTTCAATTTTCAAAACATAGTACTGAACAGACAGCACAAGAACAGGCCATTCAGCCCACAATGATATGCTGAGCTAAGTAAGCTAATGATAGCTAACCCCTTCTGCCTACTCAATGTCCGTATCCCTCCATTCATGAGCCTGTCTAAGAGACTCTTGAATTCTCTATTGTATCTGCCTACATCACAACCCCAGGCTGTGTAAAAAACTTTGCCCACTTGTCTCCATTGCACTTTCTCCCTTTCACCGTAAGCGCATGCCCTCTAGTATTGGCCATTTTGACCCCTGGGAACAAGGTACCGGCTGCCTATCAATACCCCTCATAACTGTAGAAATTTCGATCACGTCTCATACTCCACTGCTCCAGAGAAAACAATTCAAGCTTATTCAAGCTCCCCTATCGAATGATCTGACCGTCGAGGGCATCTTAAAAAGGGAAGGCAGCAAGCAGGTGGCCTCCACCATGAAGGGCCCCCACCACCCAGGATGTGTCCTGTTCTCATCAGGAGCCTGGTAACCAATGATTCAGGAACAGCTTCTTCCCCTCCACCATGAAGGGCCCTCAGCACCCAGGATGTGTCCTGTTCTCGTCAGGAGCCTGGTAACCAATGAATCAGGAACAGCTTCTTCCCCTCCACTGCCAGATTTCTGAACGGACCATTAACCCCCGAACACTACCTTAGTGGAATTTAATGCAGGCCAGTGTGTGCCGCATTGCACTTTGGGAGGACAAATCAGGTTAGGACTTACACGATGAATGGAAAGGAGGGTGTCAAAGTTCAGAGATCAACCCACTGTAAGAAGTTTGTACTGTGAGATACATGGGTTTCCTCCCACAGTCCAAAGATGTACTGGTTAAAGGGTAATTGGTCGTTATAAATTGTTCCACGATTAAGCTAGGATTAAATCGAGGGTTGCTGGGTGACCCGGCTCAAAGGGTCAGAAAGACCTGTTCTGTGCCGTATTTCTACATAAATAAAATAGAGGGGCCTGGGACTACAGATCCATAATCACCTGAACAGGGTCAGACAGAGATTTAGAAAATGCAGTTGGCCTTCAAACCTCTTTAGATAGGTACATGGATGGGAGGTGTATGTAGGGCTATGGTCCAGATGTGGGTCAATGGGACTAGACAAAATAAGAGTTCAGCACAGACTAGATGGGCTGAAGGGCCTGCTTCTGGGCAGTAGTGCTCCATGACGGTTTTGTTTTGTAATTCCAAAAACAAACTGAAAGAAAATCATGGGAGACGCAGATAAACGTGTACACTTCATTTTAATTTTAGTGAGGTGCACAATTATGATGTGGCAGTGTAATGATGTATGTCATTCATGTACCTAAATATATATATATGCAGTATTCTATATAGACATCTACTATCAGGAAGGAGGTACAGGAACCTGAAAACCCACACTCAATGATTCAGGAGCAGCTTCTTTCCCTCTGCTCTTAGATTTCAGAATTGCCCTTCATAAATCTCTTCGACACTATCCACCTGTGATGATTTTCAGGTGATTATGGATCTGTATTCCCACATCCCTTTGTTTTATTTATGTAAATTGTGAATTTTAAATTGTCCCTTTCAGGCCTAAAGATTTAAACTCTGTGGAGGATTTTTTACTCTAGTGGGATAACGTCTCTCCTGACAAAGGGGGTCACTCTGCTTGGCAGGTGAGTTTTGGGGCTGTGAAACAATCTGTGTGGTGATAGTAGGAATTGACTCTGGGACTGCAGGAAGTGGTTCTGACAGCTCTGAAAACCTTTCTTCTCTTGATTCAACTGATCAATGTGTTGTCTCCAGATGACATCAGATGTAACCTCCACTGTGTAGGGGAGTAGTCCAGTTCCAGCCTTAATCTTCCGAGTACCCACTGTTGATCACCCTTGCAGACCCTCACCGGGACTGTTCGTCCAGGAGTGAAACGTTGAAACTCCTTGTTTGAGGAGCCCTCAAATCGTCTCGGCTGTTTGTCCTGCAGACTCCTCCTGAGATCGGGTTTGAGGAGATGCAAGTGTGAGCAGAGAGGGTGATGCAGGAACAGTATGGCTGGTGAGTGTGCTGCATTGCGGTGTGCAAGGAGCAAATGGGTCCATGGATTCAGTGTCAGTTGTGTGCTCTGCTGTCATTGATTACAGTGTGTCTGTTTCTGATTCAGTGTCAGTTGTGTGCTCTGCTGTCATTGATTGCAGTGTGTCTGTTTCCGATTCAGTGTCAGTTGTGTGCTCTGCTGTCATTGATTACAGTGTGTCTGTTTCCGATTCAGTGTCAGTTGTGTGCTCTGCTGTCATTGATTACAGTGTGTCTGTTTCCGATTCAGTGTCAGTTGTGTGCTCTGCTGTCATTGATTACAGTGTGTCTGTTTCTGATTCAGTGTCAGTTGTGTGCTCTGCTGTCATTGATTACAGTGTGTCTGTTTCTGATTCAGTGTCAGTTGTGCGCTCTGCTGTCATTGATTACAGTGTGTCTGTTTCTGATTCAGTGTCAGTTGTGTGCTCTGCTGTCATTGATTACAGTGTGTCTGTTTCTGATTCAGTGTCAGTTGTGTGCTCTGCTGTCATTGATTGCAGTGTGTCTGTTTCTGATTCAGTGTCAGTTGTGTGCTCTGCTGTCATTGATTACAGTGTGTCTGTTTCCGATTCAGTGTCAGTTGTGTGCTCTGCTGTCATTGATTACAGTGTGTCTGTTTCTGATTCAGTGTCAGTTGTGTGCTCTGCTGTCATTGATTACAGTGTGTCTGTTTCCGATTCAGTGTCAGTTGTGTGCTCTGCTGTCATTGATTGCAGTGTGTCTGTTTCCGATTCAGTGTCAGTTGTGTGCTCTGCTGTCATTGATTACAGTGTGTCTGTTTCTGATTCAGTGTCAGTTGTGTGCTCTGCTGTCATTGATTGCAGTGTGTCCTTTACACTCTGGACAAGCCTGGGTGGTACGGAGAGTCATACATCTTACTCCATTTGTTCCTAGGAGTGACTGGAACTGTTCTCCAACAAACTGCGGTCCATTGTCACTAAGTGATCTGGAACACCCGTCCTTGTGAAGGGGCTTCTCAACACATCAGCGGTGTGCGAGGCTGTGGTGGAGGCTACTGTGAACACTCCTGGTCACTTTGTACCTGCATCCACTGCTACCAAGAAATTCAAATGAATGGTCGGACAAAATCCACATGAATCCTCTGCCAGGGAAATGTAGGCCACTCCCTGCGATGGAGAGTCTCTGCTCTTGGCATCTTCTGGACGTGTTGGCATCCTGCACGGTGCATGGGAAGCTGCTCGACTTGCTGATCTATCCCAGGCCACCAGACAAAGCTTCGAGCTAACCCTTTCATTTTAACCATGCCTAGATGGCCAGCACGTAGCTCCTCCAACACCAGCTCTCAGCTTGGATGGTACAACGGATCTCAATCCCCACAGAAGGCAACTCACATCAAGGGCAAGTTCATCCAGGCGCTGGTAAAAATGGGAAACTGGAGTTTGTGCTGCACATTCCAGCCATTTTGGGTTGCCTGAGAGAGTGTGGGGTCTTTTCTGGTTTCCCTTTGGATCATCTCTGCCGTAACAGGGAGACTTTCAATTTGCATCAGGGAGAATTCGTCAAGAAGAGTGTCCTCTTTTGTAAAACTTTCAGGCATGTCCTTTTCCAAGGGTAAATGGGACAATCCATCAGCGTTTTCATGATTAGTTGTCCTCTTGAATTTGATCTTATAACTACGTCCTCAAAGAAACAGGGCCCATCTCTGCACTTTTGCTGCTACTGTTAGTGGAACAACCTTCTATGGATTGAAGATGGGCAGAGGTGTTGGACTTACTGACCAGCCGAAGACCGAAGGTGTTGCTGCTTGGGCTGGAATCTACTGAGGTACTTCCCATTTCAAAATGAATTAGCGGACCATGACTGTGAGCCACATGCTTTTGGGTACTCGGTAGAGCCAGGATGTTGTGCAGGAGCATGGAAAATCCATATGGATGCTCCCGAGAAGAACTGAGGAATCCCTCTATTGAGGTCCCATCTATTAAGTAAGATCTTAAGCCAAAGCATTGTATGTAAAACATCCCGTTGCATTACTCAAAGGCTAATGGATTAAAGATTAAAGATCCGCTTTATTTGTCACATGTACATGAAAACGTACGGTGAAAGGCATTGTTTGTGTCAACAACCAAGAGAGTTGGAGGATTATGCCGGGAGGAGGGGCAGCCTGCAAGTGGTAGCACAGCATAAGCCTTCTATTTATTAGTCCTAACCTCTGCGTCTTTGGAATGTGGAGAGGAACTCTCCCTGGACGTGGGAAGAACGTACAAACTTCTTAAAGACAGTGGTGAGACTGGAGCCCTAGTTACCGATGTTGTGAAGTGTTGTGCTATCCTCTGGGCTGCCATGACAACTGTCCTCACACCTGTCCCTGCGTTATTTCTCTCTCACCAAACGTCACAAAGAACAGGCTATCTGTCCATTAACATCTTACCAGTGGTGTCCAAAATTGATCACCAAGCTTTGTTCACTGTAACCTGCTGATAAGCAGTCACTCTCGTCTTGTTGGGATAGTTGCTGTGGTTATGTTCTCAAGAATTCTAGTTGGTGTAGCCCAGTGCAACACTTCTGAAATTGTGTACGCTATGCATATTTTCGGTTGGTATGGAAACGATTCAGTAATTCTATTAGACTTGTCTGAGGTTCGAAGTTCAAAGTGTATTTATTATCAAAGTATGTAGAGTGTATACAGCCTTGACATTCATCTCCTACGGGCAGCCACAAGACAAAGAAGCCCAATAGAACACAGTTAAAAAGACCTTCAAACACCCAATTTACAGAGAATAAACATCGTGCAAACAATAAGGTAAGCAAATAACATTCAGAACTGAAGTCACGAAGCCAGTCATCACTGCAGCCGATTCAGGATCCCATTAGTTGCAGGACACGGCCTCCGTTCAGCGCAGAGATGAGTAAACCCTGTGGAACAGCGGGCTGAGCCCCGATAGTGACCTTTTCAACCTGGCTTGGCACTTAAATCATCCAAACCTCAGGTCATTCCTTGCTTTGATATTAAACACATCATTTGTACTACGTAACTATCCTCCACTCATCGTGTGGAGCTGCAGAGGTCAGCTTATCAGGAGACGCGGCTCGGGGGCAGACTGTTTTCTCTCGTGTTGAAAGATAGACTTTGCCTATTGAGTAAAGGATATTGTTTGCTGAGTAAATAAGACTTTATTTGCTAAAAAATTGCTTATTGATTGCAAATTCCACAGTATTTACTGCCCCATTTCCAACACATTGATTGACGCTATGTTATCAAGGTAGTCTTTTTCCATTCCCCATTCTGATTCTTCTCTTGTCCCTTCTCTTCTCCTCACCTGCCAATAAGCTCCCTCTGACTCCCCTTCCCCTTCCTTTTCTCCCATGGCCCAGTGGCCTCTCCTATCAGATTCACTATTCCTTAGCCCATTACCTCTTCCATATATGCCCTCACAGTTTATTCCCCACTCCCCAACCTACCCAGCAGTCCCCTCACCTGCCAGCTTGTACTCCATCCCCTTCCCCACCTTATTCTGACTCCTGCCACCCTCCCACTCCCTTCACTTCCTTCCCAGTCCTAATGAAGGGTCTTGGCCCAGAACATCAACTGTTTATTCCTCTCCATTGATGCTGCCTGACCTGCTGAGTTCCTCCACTGTTTTGTGTCTGTTGCTCTGGATTTCCAGCATCTGCAAAATCTCTTGTCTTTATCAAGTCAGTCTGCTTTTCTTCCTCTATCATCTGAATGATATTTGATTTTCTTCCCTTTCAATGATTTTTTAAATATTTTTACAAGAGTGATGAAGACACTGGATTCTAATTCCCTGCAGTCTTCCAGGACAGTCCAGGTTGATGGAATCCTCTGCACTGTGCGACACAATTGACTTTAATCACCTTTCAATTTGGCCAGACCAAGTTCCATGGGCAATCTGGGAGGAGTAGCAAATAGGCTCCCCAGCAACACCTAAATCCTGGGAATTCATACTGGGACTGTTAAGGCTAGATTGACCGAGTGGCTTAGTGGTGCAGCTGGTACAGCCATTGCTTCAACACCGGGTTCAGTCCCAACCTCTGGTGCTGCCTGTGTGGAGTTTGCACATTCTCCCTTTAGAACTTAGATCAGAGAACAGTATAGCACAGTACATTCTCTTTGGCCCACAATGCAGGTGGCGCAGTAACCTAGCGGTTAGCGTAATGCCGGCGACCCAGGTTCGGATCCCATTGCCGTCGGGAAGGAGTTGGTGTGTTCTCCCTGTGAATGTGTGGCTTTCCTCCTGGTGCTCTGGTTTCCTCCTGTTGGTCACATGGGTGTAATTGGGCAGCACGGGGTCATTGGGCTGGAAGGTGCTGTTTACTGCACTGTAAAAGAAATATCCTGCCAGCCTGTTAACCCACTTGGTCTAACCCATCCCTCCTACAGAACCCTCCATTTTTCTTTCATCCACGTTTCATAAGAGTCTCTGAAACGTCCCTAATGTATCTGCCTCCACCATGAGTGCTTCTTCTGGATGCTCCAGCTTCCTCCCACATCCCAAAGACAAGGGGAGTGATAGGTTAGTGATAACTTCCTCCCACATCCCAAAGACAAGGGGAGTGATAGGTTAATTAGCCTCTGTAAATCAGTAGTGTTTTTTTATTGTTGCATGTTCCGAGGAAAAGTGAAAAACTTCATACAGCTCACATCATCACACAGAGCATTCAGGTAGAATAGGGTAAAATAATGGATTAAGTATTACAGTTACAGAGAAAGTGCAGGAAAACAATGAGGTGAAAGGTCATCAACAAGTAGATTGTGAGGTCAAGAGCCCACCTTATTGTAACGGACACAAATTACCGGAGGAACACCATGGGTCAGGCAGCATTTATGGAGAGGAATAAGGAATCGACCTTGAGGCCCTTCATCAGAACTGGAAAAGAAGGTGAGTAGGGGAGAGGTGCTGAAGTGAGAAGATGGGAGATGATAGGTAGAAAAGGAAAAGGGCTGAAGATGAAGGAATCTGACAGGAGAGGAGAGTGGACCGTGAGATCAAATCATTAGAAAGTGGTACGATAGGGTTGGAAGGTGTTGAATAATTGTGGAGAGGATAGAGCTAAGGAACTGCAAGGGTAAAAAGACCCTGATGGGAGTTGTATACAGACCCCCAACAGCAGTAAAGATGTGTCCTACAAATTACAACAGGAGGTAAAAGATGTGTTCCAAAAGGGCAATGTTACTATAGTCATGGGGAACCAAAATTGTTTGGAGAGCTTAAGGTAAAAGAATCCTTAGGGAAAATGATCATAATATGATCAAATTCATCCTGAAATATGAAAAGGAGAAGCTGAAGTCAGATGGATCAGTATTACAGTGGAGTAAAGGGAATTACAGAGCCATGAGAGAGGAGTTGGCCAGAATTGATTGGAAAAGAACACTGGCAGGGATGATGGCAGAGCAGCAATGGCTGGAATTTCTGGAAGCAATTCGGAAGGCGCAGGATACATACATCCCTAAAGGCAACATGACATAATCGTGGCTAGCAAGAGAAGTCAGAGCCTACGTAAAAGCCAAAGAGAGGGCATATAATAGAGCAGAAATTAGTGGGAAATTAGAGGATTGGGAAGCTTTTAAAAACCAACTAAAAATAATTAAGAAGGTAAAGATAGAGCATGAAAGTAAGCTAGCCAATAGAGTGTGAAGTTACCATTACTAGAGAGAAGGTTCTTGGGAAACTGAACAGTCTGAAGGTAATTACATCGCATAGACCAGATGGTGCATGCCCTAGAGTTCTGAAAGAGGTGACTGAAGAGATTGTAGAGGCATTAGTAATGATCTTTCAAGAATCACTAGATTCTGACATGGTTCTGGAAGACTGGAAAATTGCAAATGTCACTCCTCTCTTCAAGAAGGGAGAGAGGCAAAAGAAAGGAAACTATAGAGCAGTTAATCTGACCTCAGTGGCTGGGAGGATGTTGGAGTCGATTATAAAGAATGAGGTCTCAGGGTACTTGGACACATAATAAAACAGGCCATAGTCAGCATTGTATTTTTCAAGGGAAAATCTTGCCTGACAAATCTTTTGGAATTCTTTGAAGAAGTAACAAGCAGAGTAGACAAAGGAAAATTGGTTGATGTTGTGTACTTGGATTTTCAGAAGGCCTTTGACAAGGTGCCACACATGAGGCTGCTTAACAAGTTACGAGCCCGTGCAAAGATGTAATATTAAAAGCAAGGATGTAATGTTGAGACTTTATAAAGCACAAGTGAGGCCTCACTTGGAGTATTGTGAGCAGGTTTGAGCACCTTATCTTAGAAAGGATGTGCTGAAACTGGAGAATGTTGAAAGGAGGTTCTTGAATATGATTCCAGGATTTAATGGGTTGTCATATGAACAGTGTTTGATGGCTCACTGCCAGAAGAATGAGGGGTGGCCTCATTGAAACCTATGAAATGGTGAAAGGCCTCGATAGAGCCTATGAGGAGAGGATGCTTCCTTTGGTGGGTGAATCTATAACCAGAGTTCACAGCATCAGAATAGAGGGCTATCCTTTTAGAATGGAGATGTGGAGAAATTTCTTTAGCCAGAGAGTGGTGAACCTGTTGAATTCTTCGCCACAGGCAGCTGTGGAGACCAATTCTTTATGTATATTTAAGGCAGAGGTTGATAGATTCTTGATTGGTCAGGGCATGAAGGGATACGGGGAGAAGGGGATAAGAGCCCATGGTATTACAGGAAAGATTCTAGCACAGATAACAGTGGCTGAATGGCAGGAGGAGGCAAAGAGTGGGAATAAAGGGAGCCTTTTCTGGTTGGCTGCCGGTAACTAGTGGTGTCCCACAGAGAGCTGTATTGGGACCAATTCTTTTTACATTATATGTCGATGACTTGGATGATGGAATTGATGTTTTTGTGGTAAAGTTTGCAGATGATACGTGGTACATGGAGCTTAGTAAAATAGAGAGATATGGGTAAGCCTAGTAATTTCTAAGGTAGGGACATATTTGGCACAACTTTGTGGGCCGAAGGGCCTGTATTGTGCTGTAGGTTTTCTATGTTTCTATGATACAAAGGTAGTGTTGAGGAAGTAGAGAGGCTACAGAAGGACAGGCAGATTAGGAGAATGGCAAAGGGGTGGCTGGTGGAATGCAGTATTGGGAAGTGTAAGGTCAGGTGCTTTGATAGAAGAAGTAAAAGGGTTGACTATTTTCTAAATAGAGAAAAAATACAAAAATCTGAGGCACAAAGGGACTTGGAAGACCTTGTGCAGGATTCCCTAAAGGTTAATTTGCAGATTAAGTCCATGGTGAGTAAGGCAAATGTGATATTAGCATTTCAAGAGGACCAAAATATAAAAGCAAAGATGTAAAATTGAGGCTTTATAAAGCCCTGATGATGCTTCACTCGAAGATTGTTAGCAAGTTTGGGCCTCTTAGAAAGGATGTGCTGAAACTGAAGAGGGTTCAAAGGGAGGTTCACAAAAATGGTTTCAGGATTGAATGGTTTGTCATAAAGTGTGAAGAGCATTTGATGGCTCTGAGCTGGGCCTGTACTCACCAGAATTCGGAAGAATGAAGGAGTGACCTCATTGAAACCTATAAAATGTTGAAAAACCTCAATAGAGCGGTTGTGGAGAGGGTGTTTCCTATGGTGGGAGATTCTAAAAGCAGAGGACACTGCCTCAGAATAGAGGGGCTTCCTTTTAGAATGGAGATGAGGAGGAGATTGGGGCTGAAAGGGAATTTGGATCAGCCATGATTGAATGGCGGAACAGACTTGACGGGCCAAATGGCCTAATTCTACTCCTATATCTTACGGTCACGGTTTAAGAGGGGAAACTAGAATGGGGTATAGCAAAAGAGAGAAAGGGAAGGGGAACTATTTGATCGTCTTATAACAGTGAGCTAGAAGCTGCCCTTGAGCCTGGAGCTTTCAAACTTTTGTTCCTTCTGCCTGATTTGAGGTCAGAGAAGAAAGAGTATCTAGGGTGGTGGGGGATCTTTGATTATATCGGCTGCTTTACTGAAACAGAGAGACTGTAGACAGGGTCCATGGGGGGGAAGCTGGTTTCCGCAATGTGCTGAGCTGTGCCCACAGCTGCAGTTTCTTGTAGTCACGGACAGAGGGGTTGCCGTAGCAAGCTGTGTCACATGCAGTTATGATGCATTGAATGGCACTTCAATAAAAATTGGTGAGGGGGGGTCAAAGGGGACATGTCAGAGTTCTTTAGCCTCCTGAGGAAGCTGGTGAGGAGCACCATTGACGTGGTCAGGAGCCTCTGCACCCACCATGCCCCACCCCACCTTCCTGAAGTCAACGAGCAGCTCTTCTGTTTCTTTGACGTTGAGGGAAAGGTTGCTGTCATGACTCCATGCTATGAATCTCTCTATCTCCTTCCTGTACTCTGGCTCATTGATATCGGAGAAATGGCCCATCTGTAAATCATGAGTGTACTGGGAGTAGAGTAGGGCGCTGAGGGCACAACCCTGTGGAGCTCCAGTGTTGAGGCTAATCCTGACGAGGGATTTGTGTTCTGTGCACTCGCCACTCTCTGTTTAAAAGCCCTCCCTCTGATTTTCTTCACTCACCCAGTACTGACCATTGCCACCCTGAGAAAAAGGCACTGGCTGCCCACTCCATCTATGCCTCTCTCACCTCTATCAAGTTGCCCCTCATTCTCCTTGACTCCAAAGAGAAAAGCCCGAGCTCACTCAACCTATCCTCAGAAATGCTGGCCAGTGACATCCACATCCACCATTGTGGACCCTCACCAAAAAGACATGCCCTCTTCTCATTACCACCATCAAGGTGGAGATACACGAGCCTGAAGACACACAATCAATGTTTCAGGAACGGCTTCTTCCCCTCCACCATCAGATTTCTGAATGGACAACGAACTCATGAACACTACCTCACATCTTTGCTCTCTTTTTGCACTACTAATTTGATTTAATATTCTTGTAGTAATTTATGGTATATTTTTCAATGTATTGCACTGTACTGAGGCTGCCAAACATCAAATTTCACAACATACACCAGTGACAACAAACCTAATTCTAATTCTGACACCCCGAGAACTTAGAAAGAAGCCAAACACAGAACTGACTGCACAACACAGATTGGTGTACTGCTCACGGTGCAGTTCTTCAATGTGTAGTGCACACAAAGAGTTCCACATCGAATGAACCCTCTGCTATCCTTGTACCCACCCATGTCCTATCCTGAGCACCCCACTTTATTAGAGAATCTCTTCTGTTTATGCATCTTTCTCTTGCTAATGGGTGCTTGTTCCTTCAAGATGGAAATATTCAAAAGCTTAACAATTGTCATTGCAAATTCTAACCTAGCACCCTACCCAACAAAGCAAGTCAAATTTCCTCAGTGGGCATTTCAAAACATGCGCTGGTAAATTGTGCTCACGGTCACTTGTTTCCATAGAAACCATGGCACTCAACAGTTCTTTTCAAGTCTGCTTATTTTTATACAAGACAGTGAGAGATTTTAATAAAACACTTGTGTGGGGGTGTCTTTCATGACTATAAATCATTTCATTGTCACCTGCCACTCTAATCTCTACAAACATTCAGCAACAGCCTTCATTCCTATTGGTCAGCTCTGTGTGCACTTCTGTTTTCTTATTGGCTGGTTTCTATTTTTGGTAACAAGCCCATCATCTGTTGCACTTTATAGACATACAATCAATCTATGTATATAAGCTATATTATGCATTTATCTTTACTGTTTTAATTCTGTGTTCTTTATCTTATTGTGATTTTTTGTGCTGTATCAAATCCAGAGTAACAATTATTTCATTCTCCTTTACACTTATGTGCTGGAAACGACATTAAATAATCTTGAATCTTGAAAATGAAATTCTGTCCTTCCTGCAAATAAATGTCCCATCCAATCACTTCACAGCAGCAAACCATCCACAAAATCAAACTGAAGCAGGGGAATTTTAACGTTACAGTTGCCATGACAACCAATCATCCATCCAACCTAAAATACATTCAAAATATAATTTCCCATCAAATTTCCCATCATAAATTCCTGTCTGTTTATGACGGACGAGGACAGTGTAAGTATTGCACACAGTGAATACCAGGCACTCCCCTACCAGACACAGGCATCGACAGGAGAGGCTGTCATGAAGATTACTGCATGGCAGAAAGGGAATACGCTCACAGAGAAATGTAGTAGGGAAACAGGCCAATTGGCCCCTCGAATCCCAGCCTATCATCAAACCTCCATTCACACGACTCCCATTTTATTTCCCCCATTCTCCCATCAACTCCCTCTGGATTCTACCACTCACCTTGCTCAGTACGGGTAATTAACTGACCAATCTCCATGATTGTGGGGGGAGGGGTTGAGGAATATCCGTGTGATCACTGGGAATATATGCAGACTCCTCCCAGTCAGCACCTGATGTTGGGATTGAACCTGGGTTTCTGGACACGGAGATCGTGGAGGAGATGTTGCCAATCCGAACTGAGGGGGTCTCGAGTGAGGAAATCGATAATCCAATTGCAGATGGAGCTAATGAGTCCAAAGCCTTGAAGCTTATTAATTAGAGCTGAGGGGATGAAGTTATTGAATTCCGAGCTGTAGTCAATGAAGTGCATCCTGAAGTACTAAGTCCGGATGTTCCAGGGTTGAGTGATGGCATCCACTGTGGACCTGTTGTGCCAGTGCACAAGTCGCCTCTCAAAGCACTTCATCACAGAGATGTAATGCCACTGGGCCACAGTCACTGAGGCAGGTTACCACGATCCTCGCAGGCACCCGCGTAATTGAAGTCTGCTTGAAGAACTGAGGGAGGGGTGGTGTTGGACGGTACTGAGGGAGGGGGTGGTGTTGTACATTACTGAGGGAGAGGGTGGTGTTGTACGGTACTGAGGGAGGGGGTGGTGTTGGACGGTACTGAGGGAGGGGTGGTGTTGGACAGTATTGAGGGAGGGGTGGTGTTGGACAGTATTGAGGGAGGGGTGGTGTTGGACATTACTGACGGAGGGGGTGGTGTTGGACGGTATTGAGGGAGGGGTGGTGTTGGAAATTACTGAGGGAGGGGTGGTGTTGGACGGTACTGAGGGAGGGGGTGGTGTTGTACATTACTGAGGGAGAGGGTGGTGTTGTACGGTACTGAGGGAGGGGGTGGTGTTGGACGGTACTGAGGGAGGGGTGGTGTTGGACATTACTGGGGGATGGGTGGTGTTGGACAGTATTGAGGGAGGGGTGGTGTTGTACATTACTGAGGGAGGGGGTGGTGTTGGACATTACTGGGGGATGGGTGGTGTTGGACAGTATTGAGGGAGGGGTGGTGTTGTACATTATTGAGGGAGGGGGTGGTGTTGGACGGTACTGAGGGAGGGGGTGGTGTTGGACAGTATTGAGGGAGGGGTGGTGTTGTACATTACTGAGGGAGGGGGTGATGTTGGACAGTACTGAGGGAGGGGTTGGTGTTGGACATTACTGAGGGAGGGGTGGTGTTGGAAATTACTGAGGGAGGGGTTGGTGTTGGACGGTACTGATGGAGGGGTGGTGTTGGAAATTACTGAGGGAGGGGTGGTGTTGGATGGTACTGAGGGAGGGGGTGGTGTTGGACAGTATTGAGGGAGGGGGTGGTGGACAGTACTGAGGGAGGGGTGGTGTTGGACGGTACTGAGGGAGGGGGTGGTGTTGGACGGTATTGAGGGAGGGGGTGGTGTTGGACGGTACTGAGGGAGGGGGTGGTGTTGGACGGTACTGAGGGAGGGGTGGTGTTGGACATTACTGGGGGATGGATGGTGTTGGACAGTATTGAGGGAGGGGTGGTGTTGTACATTACTGAGGGAGGGGGTGGTGTTGGACATTACTGGGGGATGGGTGGTGTTGGACAGTATTGAGGGAGGGGTGGTGTTGTACATTATTGAGGGAGGGGGTGGTGTTGGACGGTACTGAGGGAGGGGGTGGTGTTGGACAGTATTGAGGGAGGGGTGGTGTTGTACATTACTGAGGGAGGGGGTGGTGTTGGACAGTACTGAGGGAGGGGTTGGTGTTGGACATTACTGAGGGAGGGGTGGTGTTGGAAATTACTGAGGGAGGGGTTGGTGTTGGACGGTACTGATGGAGGGGTGGTGTTGGAAATTACTGAGGGAGGGGTGGTGTTGGATGGTACTGAGGGAGGGGGTGGTGTTGGACGGTATTGAGGGAGGGGGTGGTGTTGGACGGTACTGAGGGAGGGGTGGTGTTGGAAATTACTGAGGGAGGGGTGGTGTTGGACGGTACTGAGGGAGGGGGTGGTGTTGGACAGTATTGAGGGAGGGGTGGTGTTGGACGGTACTGAGGGAGGGGCTGGTGTTGGACGGTATTGAGGGAGGGGTGGTGTTGGACATTACTGACGGAGGGGGTGGTGTTGGACGGTATTGAGGGAGGGGGTGGTGTTGGAAATTACTGAGGGAGGGGTGGTGTTGGACGGTACTGAGGGAGGGGGTGGAGTTGGACGGTACTGAGGGAGGGGGTGGTGTTGGACAGTATTGAGGGAGGGGTGGTGTTGGACATTACTGGGGGATGGGTGGTGTTGGACGGTACTGGGGGATGGGTGGTGTTGTACATTACTGAGGGAGAGGGTGGTGTTGTACGGTACTGAGGGAGGGGGTGGTGTTGGACGGTACTGAGGGAGGGGTGGTGTTGGACATTACTGGGGGATGGGTGGTGTTGGACGGTACTGAGGGAGGGGGTGGTGTTGTACATTACTGAGGGAGAGGGTGGTGTTGTACGGTACTGAGGGAGGGGGTGGTGTTGGACGGTACTGAGGGAGGGGTGGTGTTGGACATTACTGGGGGATGGGTGGTGTTGGACAGTATTGAGGGAGGGGTGGTGTTGTACATTACTGAGGGAGGGGGTGGTGTTGGACATTACTGGGGGATGGGTGGTGTTGGACAGTATTGAGGGAGGGGTGGTGTTGTACATTATTGAGGGAGGGGGTGGTGTTGGACGGTACTGAGGGAGGGGGTGGTGTTGGACAGTATTGAGGGAGGGGTGGTGTTGTACATTACTGAGGGAGGGGGTGGTGTTGGACAGTACTGAGGGAGGGGTTGGTGTTGGACATTACTGAGGGAGGGGTGGTTGGAAATTACTGAGGGAGGGGTGGTGTTGGATGGTACTGAGGGAGGGGGTGGTGTTGGACAGTATTGAGGGAGGGGGTGGTGGACAGTACTGAGGGAGGGGTGGTGTTGGAAATTACTGAGGGAGGGGTGGTGTTGGACGGTATTGAGGGAGGGGGTGGTGTTGGACGGTACTGAGGGAGGGGTGGTGTTGGAAATTACTGAGGGAGGGGTGGTGTTGGACGGTATTGAGGGAGGGGGTGGTGTTGGACGGTACTGAGGGAGGGGTGGTGTTGGAAATTACTGAGGGAGGGGTGGTGTTGGACGGTATTGAGGGAGGGGGTGGTGTTGGACGGTACTGAGGGAGGGGTGGTGTTGGAAATTACTGAGGGAGGGGTGGTGTTGGACGGTATTGAGGGAGGGGGTGGTGTTGGACGGTACTGAGGGAGGGGTGGTGTTGGAAATTACTGAGGGAGGGGTGGTGTTGGACGGTATTGAGGGAGGGGGTGGTGTTGGACGGTACTGAGGGAGGGGTGGTGTTGGAAATTACTGAGGGAGGGGTGGTGTTGGATGGTACTGAGGGAGGGGGTGGTGTTGGACGGTATTGAGGGAGGGGGTGGTGTTGGACGGTACTGAGGGAGGGGTGGTGTTGGAAATTACTGAGGGAGGGGTGGTGTTGGACGGTACTGAGGGAGGGGGTGGTGTTGGACAGTATTGAGGGAGGGGTGGTGTTGGACAGTATTGAGGGAGGGGTGGTGTTGGACATTACTGACGGAGGGGGTGGTGTTGGACGGTATTGAGGGAGGGGGTGGTGTTGGAAATTACTGAGGGAGGGGTGGTGTTGGACGGTACTGAGGGAGGGGGTGGAGTTGGACGGTACTGAGGGAGGGGGTGGTGTTGGACAGTATTGAGGGAGGGGGTGGTGTTGGGCATTACTGGGGGATGGGTGGTGTTGGACGGTACTGGTGGATGGGTGGTGTTGGACGGTACTGAGGGAGGGGGTGGAGTTGGACGGTACTGAGGGAGGGGTGGTGTTGGACAGTATTGAGGGAGGGGGTGGTGTTGGACAGTACTGAGGGAGGGGGTGGAGTTGGACGGTACTGAGGAAGGGGTGGTGTTGGACAGTATTGAGGGAGGGGGTGGTGTTGGACGGTACTGAGGGAGGGGGTGGAGTTGGACGGTACTGAGGGAGGGGTGGTGTTGGACGGTACTGAGGGAGGGGGTGGTGTTGGACGGTATTGAGGGAGGGGTGGTGTTGTACGGTACTGAGGGAGGGGTGGTGTTGGACGGTACTGAGGGAGGGTGGTGTTGGACGGAATTGAGGGAGGGTGGTGTTGGACAGTACTGAGGGAGGGGTGGTGTTGGACGGTACTGAGGGAGGGGGTGGTGTTGGACATTACTGAGGGAGGGGGTGGTGTTG
The DNA here is from genome assembly GCF_048418815.1 of Hemitrygon akajei. Classification (NCBI taxonomy): domain Eukaryota; kingdom Metazoa; phylum Chordata; class Chondrichthyes; order Myliobatiformes; family Dasyatidae; genus Hemitrygon; species Hemitrygon akajei. The sequence continues at coordinate 99,929,283 of NC_133132.1, forward strand.
GACGGAATTGAGGGAGGGGTGGTGTTGGAAATTACTGAGGGAGGGGTGGTGTTGGACGGTATTGAGGGAGGGGGTGGTGTTGGACAGTACTGAGGGAGGGGTGGTGTTGGACGGTACTGAGGGAGGGGGTGGTGTTGGACATTACTGAGGGAGGGGGTGGTGTTGGACGGTACTGAGGGAGGGTGTGGTGTTGGACGGTACTGAGGGAGGGGGTGGTGTTGGACGGTATTGAGGGAGGGCTGGTGTTGGACGGTATTGAGGGAGGGGTGGTGTTGGACAGTACTGAGGGAGGGGGTGGTGTTGGACGGTACTGAGGGAGGGGTGGTGTTGGACATTACTGGGGGATGGGTGGTGTTGGACGGTATTGTGGGAGGGGTGGTGTTGGACAGTATTGAGGGAGGGGGTGGTGTTGGACGGTACTGAGGGAGGGGTGGTGTTGGTCATTACTGAGGGAGGGGTGGAGTTGTACATTACTGAGGGAGAGGGTGGTGTTGGACAGTATTGAGGGAGGGGTGGTGTTGGACAGTATTGAGGGTGGGGTGGTGTTGGACAGTATTGAGGGAGGGGGTGGTGTTGGATGGTACTGAGGGAGGGGTGGTGTTGGGCATTACTGAGGGAGGGGTGGAGTTGGACGGTACTGAGGGAGGGGTGGTGTTGGACAGTATTGAGGGAGGGGGTGGTGTTGGGCATTACTGAGGGGAGTTTCAGTCCTGTCGAACACCACTCTTTCCCTCAGTTGTGTATTAATTTTCTCAACGTGCAAGTTTGCAATTTTTCCGGAGCCTTCACCTTCTGAATGGCCACTGACTGACTCAGGACTTTTGACTCTTCATCTTGATGGCACTTTCAGGCACAATAGTTTCATCTGGATTTCTTTCCTCTGGGTGCCTTGTTTTGTGTGAACCATATTTCTCTTTGGATAAAGCATGTTTTCCTGTTCTCTGTCCAACAATAACACTAGTCTTGTAATCTCTCGTTTAACGACAAATTCCTTTCTGGCTCCTCTCCCAGCTAGTTGTTTATGGACGGGAATGAGGCCTTGGAGAAGGAGGCACATTCCATCGAGAGTTCTGAGAACATCGGCACTGGTTAGCCAAGGGGTCTGTGACTGGGAGCTATGTACGACTGGCATTAGTGCAGGGAGCTGGTGTTGGCCAAATTATTCATTCTTTATCAAAGGACTGACTTTAATATAAAGATAATCTGTACTTTTGCTCATACGAGAGACACAAAATGTTGAAGAAAAATGTAATAAACACAAGAAGTTCTGCAGATACTGGAAGTATAGAGTAACCTTCAATATGCTGGAGGAGCTCAGCAGGTCAGGCAACATCTATGGAGCGGAATGAACAGTCAATGTTTCTGGCCGAGACCCCTCATCAGCGCTTAAGCATGGACAAGGATGTGGAAGCTTTAGAGAGGGTCCGGAGGAGATTTATCAAGATCGAGCCTGGTATGTCTGGTGAGAAGAGGGTGGGTAATTGAGGGCTTTTCTCTTTGGAGCCAAGCAGGATGAGGGGGGACTTCATTGAGGTTTACAAGATGATAAGAGGCATTGATTGAGTGGAGAGCTAGGGACTCCCTCCCCCCCCCCCAGGAAGAAATGGTTAATACAAGAGGGCATGATTTTTTAGGTGATTGGAGGAAAGTTGGAGGGGGAGGGGATGTCAGAAGGAAATTTTGTGCACAGAGAATGGTAGGTGCATGGAGCATGCTGTCAGGGCTGATATATTAGGGACCTTTAAGAATTTAGGACACAGCACGTGAAGCAGCTGTTTTCTGCTGGAATTGGTGACATATATGAACTAGCAGGGAGGAGATGTTCTGTCATTCAATCAATGTATTGTTGAATCACTGCAAGGCAATTTGACACGGACTGATGTGCAGTGATACTGTACCAGGCTTTATGTCCAGCCTGCTTGTTCCTGCAGGGCAGCATTCCTCAACCTGCATATCCTTTCAGAAAGCACTCCAACTGCTAACGACCACCACCACGTGGCCCAGGCCATGGTCTCTTCTCGCTGCTGCCATTGGGTAGGAGCCTTAGGAACACACCACCAGCTTCAGGAACAGTTATTACCCTTCAACCATCAGGCTCCTGAACCAGCTTCCCTTACCTCAGCTCTGAACTGATTCCACAGTATTTAGACTAACTTTCAAGGACACTAGAAGTCATGTTCTCAGCATCATTTTTTCGTTTTATTTCTTGTATTTTCAGTTGCCTTCTTTTGCGCATTGGCTGCTCGTCAGTCTTTGTGTGTGTTTTGCCATCAATTCCATTGTATTCCTTTGTACTACCGTGAATGCCTGCAAGAAAAGGAATCCCAAGGTTTGTCCTGTGATTAAGTTACAGTTAGTGGGGTTTGTTGGGGACTGCTGAGGCAGCCTGGCTCGAAGGTTCAGAAAGGCCTACTCTGCGGTTAAATAAACACACACTCACACAAGTGAACACTTTACACCACACAAATGTATAGACATTCACATAAATACATGCACATATACAAACGTATGCTGATGCAAACACGTAGATTATACGCATACGTATGCATTTCAGCTCATGTATTCATTGCACAGGTTCACACGTACAGACAAACACATTCAATGCATCATTATTATAAACGGTCAGACACACGACATATTCACAATACACATAGCAAGCGGTCAACGCTGCTCAAGACTCACACTTAGCCAAGCACGGGCGCGCTCAGGTGATCAGTGAGACAAATAGACATGTGCACCTGTGCATACCCCAGCCTGAGCTTGTAAAATGCTGCAAAACGTAAAATGGTTTGTAATTGCCATTGCCCTCCCCCTGGGTAATAATTTGTTGGAAATAGAAACATCTAGAAAACTTAACCTCAAGTTTACATTTACTAGAATGCCACGTAGTGAGTTCCTCCAGCTTGTTGTACATGTTAGCTGTAGTATTACTCCCTGGTACCGTGCAGCCTTGTATCCTCCAGCAGTGAAATGTGAATGAATGAGATTGCGGCAGGGCCGGGAGTGATCCGTTGACACCTGCCCTGCTACAGGAGGGATGTCAAGCAGGCTGCTGCCTTGCTGTCCCATTTCGCACTACGGCATAGAGACAAGCATGGTCTCCAGCGGGTCAGAAACCCTCCCTCTGAGGCAGCGAAAACCAAACCCTTTCCAAACAAGGCAGGGGTCAAGTTAGCAAAACCCAGCACTTCTGTTTCAAAGTAAATTTATTATCAAAGTATGTATATGTCACCATGTACTGCCCAGAGATTCGTGTTGTTACAGGCCTTCACCGTACAACAAAAATACCAAAGACTGACAAGCAAAAACTACACACAAACAACTGATATGCAAAAGAAGACAAATAAATAAACAAACAAACAAATAAACACAGACATATATATATACCAAATATATAATTTATATTCTGTTTGTTGTCTGAATCTACATGCCCGGGATGCGGCTGCAAGCAAGCTTTCAATTCAAAGCTCAAAGTAAGTTTTTTTTATCAGAATATATATATGTTAACATGAGATTCATTTTCTTGCAGGCATTTACAAGAGAAAGGAAATACAATGGAAATTCACAAAAATCTATACATAGACAAGGATTGACAGACAACCTATGTGCAAAAGAAGACAAATAAAATTACGAATGAGGACGTGAGTTGTAGAGCCGTTGCCAGTGAATCTATAGGGTGTGCAATCAGTTGCAGGTGGTGAGTGAAGTTACCCACACCGGTTCAGTAGGGTAACTTGTCCTTAAGGGTCACAGCACGGAAACAGACAAACCGTGCAAATACTGTAATTATCCCCACTTTCACCTTACACACGCCTGACCAACGGACGGGACTGGATTGTCGTTGTGAAGTCAAACTGAGAGGTATTCAGTGGGCCGAGCAGCGGCACCTGTTGTGTGTGTGTGTGTGTGTGGGGGGGGGGAAGAGGTAATGCCAATGGGACAAGTCAATTATTCCTCCCCCCCCCCCACCTCTGAGCTCCTGCAGTGGATTGTTCGTTCCCAGACACATCTCTTGGGTCTCTGAATTGTCTTGATAACCCGGAAGGATTGTTTCAGTTGCAGTGATTGTGTTGGACGCTGACCAGTCAGGCAGAAATTCTTTAGAAAGTGTTTTCCTTTGGACCTAATTTGGAAAGTCACCAAAGGCTCCAGCAAATTTCTGCAGATGTACTATTATTAATGCTTTTTGAGATAGTGATTTAGATGCATATCATATTTTTTTACTGAGTTAAGTATTGTATGTAATTAGTTTTGCTACAACAAGTGTATGGGACATTGGAAAAAAGTTGAATTTCCCCATGGGGATGAATAAAGTATCTATCTATCTATCTATCTATCTATCTGCATCGCCATCTGGGATGGAGGGGCCACGTGATGTGTGGACAGTCCGTCTGTTGTGCCGGCACCAGCGAGGTGGGCAGTGGGTACCCTGGCTGGCTGTGGTAATGCCAGCAAAGGTTCGTTCAACCCTCGGTGGGATTTCAGACTCAGAACTAGAATCACAATTCTATTGTCTTGATGTGAAATTAGCGGCAGCAGTACAGTGCATTGGAGGAAAGTATAGGGGGATATTCGGGGTAGGTACTACACAGGGAAATTAATCTTGGAGTGGGTTAAAAGGTCGGCATGACATGGTAGGGCCGAAGGGCCTGTACTGCGCTGCAGTGTTTTATGTTGTTTGAGACAAGCCAGGGGTCTCCAGCGCCAGGAGCCGGCAGCTTGGCGGACTGCCAGCCCTTCTCGCTCCATCTGCCTCTGCCCTCTCCCCACCCCAGCTGTTCACCGAAGTGGATGGGAGGGGGAAGTGCTCAGTTCCGTCCAGATGTGCCAGATGCTGCGGTGGGTGGGGGAGGGCTCTCCCCCGCCGAGGAGAATGTGCCGGACTACCCGGCCGGGACCGCTCCTTTCGGCGGCTGGGAGGAATGTTACATAATACGTTTTAGAGAATCCAGATCCCTCCCAATGGAAACACGCACAGTTGCCGGGCAGGATTTGAATGGTTGCCAAGGTAGCTTCCGGTGTTGTCAAGTGACTGTGCATATGTTGCGCTTTATTTAACTTCCAAGTTTTAACCCGTTCTGGCCCAGGTTGTTCCCGTGTATTTATTGTGCTGTACCCCAGCTCCCGCTTGGAGAACACGAGCATGGAGCCACGCACGGAGCAGAAACACAAGACAAAAGACATTCTGCAGATACTGGAAATCCAGAGCGACACGCACGCAAAATGCTGGAGGAGCTCAGCAAGTCAGGCAGTACCTATTATAGAGAGGAATAAACAGTCGACATTTTGGGCTGAGTCTTTATGAAGAGTTCCTCTCCACAAATGCTGGCAGACCCGCTGAGGTCCTCCAATGTGTTGCAGATAAGCCCTTCGGCCCACCAAGTCCATGCCAGCCGGCAAATTAATTTCTTGCACTAATCCTGCCCTAACTTTCTACCTAGCCACACCAGCTGGTTAGGAGGCACCGGTGCACAAGAAGCTGCAGAGGTCTGTAGACTCCATCATGGGCACAATGCCCCCCCACCCCTCCCACCATTAAGGACATCTTTAAGATGTGGTGTCTTAAGAAGACCGCATTCATCATTAAGGACCATCCCCCCACCACACAGGACTGTGTGTGTATGTGCATGTGAATATCTGTGTGTGTTTAAGTGCATTTCATTCTATGTTTTATGCTAAGGGCTATTCTTGAATACGGTGTTACTGGCAGGGGGAACAGAGGGATCTTGGGGTCCACGTACATAGACCCCTCAAAGTGGCAACGAAAGTCAACAGGGTTGTTAAGAAAGCATCTGGCATGCTGGCCTCATTTAGTCAGGGCATCGTGGTTCAAGGGCTGCAAGGTAATGTCAGAGCTCTTTAAAACCGTCTAGGACCTGGAGTACTGTGTTCAGCTCTGGTCTCCTCATTACAGGAAGGATGAGACAGCTTCGGAGAGGGTGCAGGGGAGATTTACCAGGATGCTGCCTGGATCAGAGAGCATGTCTCATGAAGGTAGGTTGAGAGAGTTAGGGATTTTCTCTTTGGAGCAAAGTCGGATGAGAGGTGACTTGATAGGGGGTGTACAAGATAACGAGGGCCATAGATCAAGTGGACACCCAGCTGGAAATAGTTGATATGAGGAGGAATAATTTTAAGGTGATCGGAGGAAATTATAGGGGGGATGTCAGAGGTAAATTGTTTTACACAGAGAGTGGTGAGTGTGTGGAACGCCCTGTCGGGTTGGTAATAGAGGCTGACGCATTAGCGACATTAAGAAACTCTTAGATCAGAACAAGGATGATAGAGAAATGAAGGGTTATGTGGGAGAGATTGGTGTTAGAATAGGTGAACCCAACATTGTGGCTGAAGGGCCTGTACTGTGCTATAGTGTTCCATGTTCTGAGCCGACAAGTCCCAGATAGTGAGGTGAGGCTCCTTCAGAACACACTCCTACACACACGCACAGACACACACACACAAACACACAGAGACGCACACACACTAAGACACACACACACACACTAACACGCACACACACAGCTATGCTTGCAAACTCAGTTACATTCTTGCAGACTTACACAGAATCACAAGGCTGTAGCACACAGTCTGTCTTGCACATATGTTCCCACACACACTCACAAATGTAGACACTAATTTTAGTGTTAGAAGTGTTAGATCAGTCTTAGTAGATGAAAAGGTCAGCACACGTTGTAAGCTAAAGGGCTCATACTGGTCCATGTTTGATGTTCTAACTCACACACTCAATGGCCACTTCATTTGGAAACAGGAATATTCCTGGAAACGATATGCAATGGAGCTGCCTGAGCAAGTGGTGGATGCCATTTCGATTTCAATGTTTAAGCGAAGTTTGGTTGGTACATGGATGGGAGAGATGGACGGCTGTGGTTCGGGTGCACGTTGATGGGACAAGGCAGTTTAAATGGTTCAGCATGGGCTGTAACTTTCTGTGACTCTGACCTGTACATCTGCTCATTAATCTAATCAGCCAATCATGTATAAGAGCACGCAGGCATGGTCAAGAGTTTCAGCTGTTGTTCTGAAATGTGATCCAAGTGATACTGACCATGGTGTGATTGCTGGTACTAGACAGGGTGGTTTGGGTATCTCAGAAACTGCTGATCTCCGGGGATTTTCACACACAACAGTCTCTGGAGTTTACTGAGAATGGTGCACAAAACAAACATCATCCCATTGGCCGGCAGTTCTGTTGGCAAAAACACCTTGTTAATGAGAGAGGAGAGAAAGGAATGGCCAGATTGGTTGTAGCTGACAGAAGGCGACAGTAACCTTGCGTTACAACAGTGATCTGCTGCAGATGATCTCTGAACGCACAACACGTCGATCCTTGACATGGATGGACCACAGCAGCAGAAATCTACAAGCATACACTTTATCATATCTGATAAAGGGGCCAATAAGTGTATGTTCTATGTTCTAATTCATATATATTCATGCAAATCCACTCTCCCACTAACCTACACTTAACACTTACCAGCTTCCACACAAATCACATCATAAAGTCACATTCTGACAGGAGCAGAAAGGGATTTGAGAGACACAAGTCCTGAAGAGCTTCCACACCAGACACCAGTCATTACTGCTGCCCAGACATGTTATATTCTCAGCACAGTCGCTTGTAAACACATCGAATTACAGAGACGTGGCAGATCTTATCAACCCCTCAAATTTACTTCTCCTCTGCGGTTATGTTTCCAAAATTAGCTTTTGTTGAGTTGAAGCCTGAAGGTTGGCACTGAAGGTACGAGGACACTTACGCGCTGCCCCCACCCAGCACACCCTTGGACAGTGTTGGTCACAGATGCAAATGATGTGTTTCACTGTGACAATTAACCTTTTATCTGTACCCCATCACGGGATTCCCTGTGGAATCCGACAGAGTTATTCCAGCTTTATTCTGGGAAAGTGCTTCTCTTCCACGGACCTTTGCCTGGTCACAGACAGGCAAAGTAAGTTACGGTAATCCTCCTTGAAATTATGATGTTTCGTCTTCAAGCTGTCTTGTGCTTTACTTAATTATTTATTCTTCTAAATTAATAATTTAGAGTCTAAGAGCACTACAGCACAGTAAAAAGCCCTTCAGCCCATCTGTTATTCTGCCTCGTCCCATCTACCCGCACCTGGACCACAGCTCTCCCATCTATGTACTTATTTATACTTCTGTTAAATGTTGCAATTGAACCCCAATCTACCACTTCCACTGGCAGCTCACGTTGTTCTCTGAGTGCAGGCGGCCCTCCTCAGATTCCCTTTAAACCTTTCACCCTTAACCCATAACCTCTGGTTCTAGTCTCACCCAACCTGTGGAAAAAGCCTGCTTGCATTTACCCCCATCTATACCCCTCATAATTTTGTTTACCTCTATCAATTGCCCCCCTCCTTCTCCTAAGCTCCAGGGAAATTTATTTTTCATTATTGCTATTTGAATAGTTGTGAGGCATCTTCGAATGTCAAGGTCATTGAAAAACATCGTAGTGACTCGAGTTTCGCACTTGGCAAGGATCTGTTCCCGGACTTATACTTGTCAACAGCTGTCAGGTGTCAGCATAATCCAGCCCTCTTCTGTGCGTTACAAATGAATCTGTTGGACTTGGTTGTAATTCACAAAATTGTTTGGATTCAGTTGTAGCTCACAGGAACACACAGGAGCGAGGGTGAAGGGGTTTGCTGTGTTGATGTACACAGGTTTCACATCGAAAGGCCGAAGTACACGCCTCATTGTGAGCTGGATCAGAGCCAGCATCCTCATTTCTTATTGCAAAGAACCCACGTGCTTCCAGATTCACGTTCCACGTTCCCATTTCAGTCTGATAGCACTGCCCTTCACCTGCTGGTAGAGTTCAGCGTTCAGGCAAGGAGAGCGATCACTGAGTCTGGGCTGTTTATAGACTTCCATCCTCACTAACGGGAGTCCGTCTGTGAACAGAGGAGCGTAGGGTGCCGTGGTATTATAGCGGTTAGCGCGACATTCAAATCCAGCACTGTCTGTGTGAAGTTTATACTTCCTTCCCATGAGCACATGGGTTTCCTCCTACAGTCCTCCTAGGTTAATTGGTCATTGTAAATTATCTTGTGATTAGGCTAGGGCTGGATTAGTGGCAAATCGTGGGTTGCTGGGTGGAGTGGCTTGTTCAGGCAGAAGGGCCTGTTCCACACTGTATCTCTAAATTTAAAAAAATAGAAAAAGAAGAAACGTTTACATCATTCAATCTGATCTTGGCTAATCCATAATATGACTCACCTTGTCCTTGATTCCCAGAACCATTGAGTCCCAGCTCGACAATCTGGAAACAGGCCCCTTGACCTACTGAGTCCAGAGAAACTATTAACCAGCCATTTACTTCAACACAGAACATAGAACAGTGGAGAATGGGTTCAAGAGTGGAAATGCCAGCCATGATGGAATGATGAAGCTGACTCAATGGGTCGAATGGCCTAATTCTGCTCCTATGACGTTTGGTCTTCTGGTACAGGCCCTTCAGCCCACAATGTTGTGCCAACCTTTTAAGCAACTCAAAGATCAATCTAACCCTCCCTCCCCCTTAACTCCCTATTTATCCATCAATCATGTGCCTACCTAAGAGCTTCTTAAATGCCCCAAAGGTATCTGCCTCTACTTTTGCCCCTGGCAGATTGTTCCATGCACCCAGCACTCTGCAAGTATGAAACCTACCTCTGACATCCCTTCCTATGCTTTCCTCTGATCTCCTTAAAATTATTCCCCCTTGTGTTAGCCAATTTTGCCCTGGGAAAGAATCTCTGCCTATCCACTCAATCTATGCCTCTTAACACCTCTATCACGTCACCTCTCATCCTCCTTTGCTCTAAAGAGAAAAGCCCCAGCTTGCGCAACCTGTCCTCATAAAGACGTTCTCCTTTCTACAACGAGGTGACTACCTACCCTCTGTTAATCCCATTTTGTATTCTCCCCACATTCTCATCAACTCCACCACATTCCCACACAACAGGGGCAAGTAACAGAGGCCAATTGGGAAGTGTGAGGGGAAACCCACCCTGGAGGATATGCGATCTCCACAGAGAGAAGTCAAGAGGTTGGGCTTAATGCTGGGGCAATGATGGTGTAAGTCACTGGCTCCAGAAGCTACCCCAACTAAACCTGTGAATCTCTCATTTAAAACTGGCCACCAGCTGGTTCCTGCAAATGAGATTTCTAAACTTCTACCTACCTCTGGGTGTTTGTTTACTTATTTATTTAGAGTCATAGAACAATGCAGCTCAGAAACAGATCCTTCGGCCCATCTAGTCTGTGCCAAACCATTAAACTGCTTAGTCACATTGACCTGTACCCAGACCACAGCCATCCATCCATATACCTAGCCAAACTTCTCTTAGGTGTTAAGATCGAACCTGCTTCCACCATTTGTGTTGACAGCTCATTCCACACTCTCATCACATGTTCTCCTTAAACTTCTCACCTTTCAACCTTAACCCATGACCTCTGGTTGTAGTCCCACCCAATCTCAGTGTAAAAAAGCCTGTTTGCATTTACCCTATCTGTACCCCTCATAATTCTGTATAGCTCTATCAAATCTCCATTCAACCTTCCACACTTCAGAGAATAAAGTCAACCTGTTCAACCTTGCCCTGTAACTTGGGTCCTCAAGTCCCAGCAACATCCTTGTAAATTTTCTCTACATTCTTTCAATCTCATTTACATCTTTCCTGTAGATAGGTGATCAAAACAGCACACAATACTCCAAATTAGGCCTCACCATCATCCTATACAACTTCAACATAACATCCCGTCTCCTGTCTTCAAAAGTTTTCTGATGACTCTGCCATAGTTGGATGCATCAGCAAGGGAGATGAGGCTGAGTACAGGGCTACGGTGGGAAACTTTGTCACATGGTGCGAGCAGAATCATCTGCAGCTTAATGTGAAAAAGACTAAGGAGCTGGTGGTGGACCTGAGGAGGGCTAAGGCACCGGTGACCCCCGTTTCCATCCAAGGGGTCAGTGTGGACATGGTGGAGGATTACAAATACCTGGGGATATGAATGGACAATAAACTGGACTGGTCAAAGAACACTGAGGCTGTCTACAAGAAGGGTCAGAGCCATCTCTATTTCCTGAGGAGACTGAGGTCCTTTAACATCTGCCGGACGATGCTGAGGATGTTCTACGAGTCTGTGGTGGCCAGTGATATCATGTTTGTTGTTGTGTGCTGGGGCAGCTGGCTGAGGGTAGCAGACACCAACAGAATCAACAAACTCATTCGTAAGGCCAGTGATGTTGTGGGGGTGGAACTGGACTCTCTGACGGTGGTGTCTGAAAAGAGGATGCTGTCCAAGTTGCATGCCATCTTGGACAATGACTCCCATCCACTCCATAATGTACCAGTTAGGCACAGGAGTACATTCAGCCAGAGACTCATTCCACCGAGATGTAACACTGAGTGTCATAGGAAGTCATTCCTACCTATGGCCATCAAACTTTACAACTCCTCCCTCGGAGTGTCAGACACCCTGAGCCAATAGTCTGGTCCTGGACTTATTTCCACTGGGCATGATTAACATTATTATTTAATTTTTTATGGGTTTATATTGCTATATTTCTACACTATTCTTGGTTGGTGCGGCTGTAATGAAACCCAGTTTCCCTCGGGATCAATAAAGTATGTTTGTCTGTCTGTACTCAATACATTGATTTATGAAGGCCAATGTACAAAAGCTTTCTTTACGACCCTACCTACCTGTGACACCACTTCCGAAGAAATATGGATCTGTTTTCCCAGATCCCTTTGGTCTGCTACACTCCTCAGTGCCCTGCCATTCACAGCTGCTCCAAATCCCACTGCAAGCTTGGGTAGCCTTCCTCACTGTGCACTACACCCCCAATCTTGGTGTCATCTCCAGCATCGATCCCTGCGGCACACCACTAGTCACAGGCCTCCAGTCGGAGAGGCAACCATCTGCTCCCACTCTCTGGCTTCTCCCGCGAAGCCAAAGTCTACTCCTATTTACTACCTCATCTTGAATGCTAACTGACTGAACCTTCTTTGCTAACCTCCCCTATAGGGCCTTGTTAAATGCCCTTCTAAAATCCATGTAGACAACATCCACCGCCTTGCTCATCAATTTTCCTGGTAACTTCCTCAAAAGGCTCTATAAAATTGGTTAGATGTGACCTACCATGCACAAAGCCATGTTGACTGTCCTTAATCAGTCCCTGTCTATCCAAATTCTCATATATCCAGTCTCTTAGAATATCTTCCAGTAACTCTCCCACCACAGATGTCAGGTTCACTGGCCTATAATTTCATGGCTTATTTTTAGAGCCTTTCTTAAACAACGGAACAACATCAGCTATCCTCCAATCCTCAAGCACCTCACCCGTGGTTAAGGATGTTTTAAATATCTCTGCAATTTCTGCACGCCTCCCACAGGATCTGAGGGATGCCTTGTCAGGCCCTGGGGATTTATCCACCCTGATTTTCCTCAGGACAGCAAATACCAACTCCTCTGTATTCTGTATAGGCTCCATGACCTCACTTCTATAGACTCTGTGTCCTTCTCCCAAGTAAATGCTGATACAAACAATCCATTTGAGATCATACCCACCTCTTTCAGCTCCATGCATAGATCACCACTGTGATCTTCCAGAGGACCAATTTTATCCCTTGCTATCCCTTTGCTCTTAATATATCTGTAGAATCCCTCAGGATTCTCCTTCACCGTGTCTGCTAGAGCAACTGTATGTCATCTCTTAGCCCTCCTGGTTTCCTTCTTGTGTGTTCTCTTGCATTTCTTACACTCCTCGAGTAACTCCTGCCTAAACCTGCTGTGCACCTCCTTTTCCTTCTAAACCAGGGGCTCAATAGCTCTTGAAATCCAAGGTTCCCTAAACCTTGTCCCTAAACCAGGAACATACAAACTCTGTACTCTCAAAAATTCCATTTTTGAAGGCTTCCCACTTACCAAATACACCTCTGCCAGAAAACAACTTGACCCAATTCACAGTTGCCAAATCCTTTCTTATCCCATCAAAATTGGCCTTTCTCCAATTTACAATATAAATTCAAGGACCAGACCTATCCTCTTCCATAATTACCTCAAAGCTAATGGCATTACAATCACCAGATGCAAAATGTTCTCCTCCAGACCTGCCCTGTCTCATTCCCCAATAGTATCGCACTCTCTCTAGTCAGAACTTGTATGTATTAATTAAGGAAACATCCCTAAACACATTTGACAAACACTTTACCATCCAACGTTTTTAGCCCCAGTCAATATGTAAAAAGTTAATATTACTACTATTACAACCTTATGTTTCTTGCAACATCTCTGTACAAATTTGCACCTCTAAATGCTACGGACTGTTGGGTGGCCTATAATATAATGCAACAACATAGATTTAGTTCTCCTCAAAAAGCCTCCCTAGACGAGCTCTCCAGTCTGAGCACTGCCGTGACATTTCTCTAACTGGTAATGCCACCCCTCTCACTCTATTTATTTGGAGATACAGCGTGGAATAGGCCCTTTCAGCCCAAGAACCTCACCACCCAGCAACCCCCTGATGGACTACCCAGCATCTTCTCAGTCCCTAACATCAATACAACACCTATGATATATCTAATTGTTTCTCTAAATCCCCTCCCCCCCCCCGGCAACCTTCTCTTCCACTACCCATTACACCTCCTTCACAATGATTTCATTAAATTCCCCCACCCTCCTTAGAGACATAGCGTACTACGGCACAGAAACAGGCCCTTTGGCCCATCTAGTCAATGCCAACCTGGTCTTCTGCCTAGTCCCATTTGCCGGCACCCGGGACCATATCCCTCCATGCCTCAATTTGCCAGACAATTTACAATGACCATCACACATCCTCCATTTAGACTCTTACCCAATCTCTGAGTTTGCAGCTAATGGAAATGTTTTCCCTCTATCCAACCTTGACAAGGAACCTAAATAACCTGCAGTACACAAGCCCGGAATGGAGTAGAGCATGCAGGAGGCAAGACAGAGAAGGTTTCACTGTGGAACCCAGGAGAATGAAGAAAAGTCATATAGAGATATACTTTGAGAGGTAGAGAGAGGGTGAATACTTGCAGGCTTCTCCCTGCAGGTCCAATGAAATTAGAACTAGAGGTCATTGGTTTAGGGTAGAAGGTGAAATATTTAAGGGGAATTTCACTCAGAGGGTGGTCCAAGTGTGGAACGAGTGAAGTGGGCTGCGGGTGCAATTGTAATATGTGAGAGAAGTTTGGATAGGTACATGGGTGAAAGAGGCTTGGTGCGATAAGGTCACAGGTGCAGGCAAATGGGACTAGGCAGAAGACCAGGTTGGCATGGACTAGATGGGCCAAAGGGCCTGTTCCTGTGCTGTAGTACTGGGGTTTTTAATGAAATCATTGTGCAGGAGGTGTGGGGGGAGGATTCAGAGATTATGAGTAGTCTGTCAGTTGACTGGGTCTGTACAGATGCTTGTCAGGGTGAGTTGGGTGAATTGCATAGAGAATGCAGGGGTTGGAAAGCTGCTCGTAGAGCTGATCGTATGATGAATTGAATGGTAGATCAGACAGTTGTGGGTGGAACTTGTTAGACAGGGAGGTGATAAGATTTTAAAGTAAATTTATTATCAAAGTACATATATGTCACCGTGAGGTTCATTTTCTTGCAGGCATTCACAGTAGAGCAAGGAAATGCAGTAGAATCAAGGAAAAATACACACAAAGACTGACAAACGTTCCAACTGCAGAGGAAGGCAAACTATGCAAATATAAAAAGAAACAAATAATAAATAAACAAATAATAAATAAATAAATAAATAAATAGATAGATAAATAGACGAATGAATGAATAAATACTGAGGACATAAGTTGTAGAGCCCTTGAAAGCGCGCCCACAGATTGTGAAATCAGTTTGGTTTCAGGAGCCTGATGGCTGAGGGGTAATAACTGTCCCAGAACCTGGTGGTGTGGGATCTAAGGTTCCTGTACTGATGGCAGCAGCAGCGAGCAGGCAGCATGGACTGGAAGGTTTGACCACTCAACAATGAGTAGGACAGACTCTCAGACAGTGGTGAGATGTGAAACCATGCTGGCAGATCTGAGAGATTGGGATCCACACTTTTCCAATAACATTCCCCTACGTTAATCAGCTCTTCAAAAGAATTTGTTCGGGTTCCCCACACACAACCAGATGTTCACAGATCTTTGCTCTCTCTCTCTGATCACCTAAAAATTGTCAGTGTTTTCACTTACTCTGATCTTAATTAGAGGCTGAAGTAATTTCCTGTGAACAGATGTCAGGTCAAGGTCTCTATAATTCCCTGGTACCCTCCTAACAATTTTCTTAAACAACGTTGTGACATGCACAATTTTCCAATCTAAAGGAATGGCTTCTAAATTGCAGGGACTTCAGAAAATTATAGGTTAAACATCTGAAATGTTCTCATCTTCTTCTTCAGAAGGATACCAGCCAACCCTGAGATACATCACAGTTCAGCGTCATGACATTACACATCACTGACATCAGCTTCGGAGAGCACAGTCTCCGCTCGTTCCCTTTCATCCTTTTGTAGCTTCTACCATTTGCAGGTCTCTATATTCCTCCCAGTTACCACACGTTTTGTTTTGTGCATCCTTTAGTTTAGCAAGTTCAAGTTTAATTATCATCCAACCACATACAGCTAAAGGAAACATTGCCTCTCCAGGGCCAAGGTGCAAACAGTCACACACAGCACACCGCACATATAGTTACAACAGAACATACAGTCACAAAATAATATTAGCACAAATGCCTGAAAGGCAGGTTCTGAAGATTGATGTCCTGGAGCCATGTCTTTGCGAAAACATGACGCAGCAGTACCTCATCTCATGCTGGGTCTTCCCGGGAGCAAACACTGGAGAGCAGCACCAATGGGAGAGCCAGCCTGCAGGGGCCGGCCCCCAAACCCAGATGGATTCCAGACAATGCACTACCCCTCTGTTCGCCAGTGCTTTCTCCTCTGGTAGCTTTAACAGGTAATGCCACGGCATAAGGACCTGGTCTGCCCAGCAATCAAGCCCTGCTCTTTGCTGCCAAAGGCAAATTGACCCCTGAACCTCTGTTTCCTAAGGGGTATAAGGTGGTTCTAAATGAATTCCAACATTGAGCACATTTACATGGAGCACTGCCACGAGAAAGCAACATCCATCATCAAAGACCCCACCATCCAGGCCTTGCTCTCTTCTCACTACCACTGTCAGGCAGGAGGAACAGGAGCCTTGGGACACACACCACCAGGTTCAGGAACGGTTATTACCCTCCTGAAATGGCATGGCTAACTTCACTCACCTCACCTCTGAACTGGTTCTGCACCTAAAGACTCACTTTCAAGGGCTCTTTATAACTCACAATCTCAGTATTACTCTTTCATTTGCATGGTTTGTCTTCTTTTGCACATTGGTTGTTTGTCTCTACCGTAAATTCCATTGTATTTCTATATTTTCCTGTAACTGCAAGAAAATGAATTCCAGGGTAATACATGGTAATATACATATTTTGATAATAAATTGTATATACTTTCCTCTAATTACCTTAAAATTATATTAGCCTCCTCATATTAGTCATTTCCTGTCTGGGAAAGTTTTTGGTTGTCCTCTTGATCAATGCCTTTTATCATCTTGTACTCATCTATCAAGTCACCTCTCATCTTCCTTCACATCAAAGAGGAAAGTCCGAGCTTGTTTATGTCGTAGCTTCATAAAACATGCTCTCTAGTCCGGGGAATATCCTGGTAAATCTCCTCTGCACCCTCTCTAAAGCTTCCACATCCTTCCTTTAATAAGGTGATAGGAACTAATCACAATACTCTTGAGTGTGGTCCACTCAGAGTTTTATACCATCGATCTACCTTGTGGCTCTAGAACTCAATCCAAGGACTAATGAAAGCCAACACACCGTACACCCTATCAACCGGTGTATCAGCTCTGAGGATCTATGGGTGTAGATGCTGCCTGCTCCATTTTGTACGTGTTACTCTATATTCAGCATTCTGTTTTTCTGTTTTGCTACCCCGATGTATGGCACAATCTGTCATTCAAATCGCATGCAAAACTGCAGCTCAGGACATGTGACAGTAACAATCCATTCCAGTCCCGATCCCAATCCCACTGGGGTTCTGTGAGGTTCTCACACTGTGCAGGGGAGGAGGCGGCAGTGCGCACCCACTCACAGTATGTGGTCGCAGCGTGTTGCAATGTCACGGGGCAGTAGATCTGCTCGACCTTCACAAGGTTAATTATCACCCCGGCATCTGCTCTGTGCTTCCCTGATCCCCAGTGGCCTTGGCGGACAGATAAGCCTCCCTCTGATACCGCCAGTTGCACAAGGCATTGGCTGTGACTGTAGACGCAACACTCCAGCTCAGAACTCAACAACGCTCGCCTAAGGAAGGGAGGGAGGGGGCTGGTTGGGGTCTGTGTCTCTCCTGGATGGTTCTGGGCCACTCTGTCGGTGAGACTCTTCCTCCCTCTCTGTAAGCCATCAGCCCAGGCTATCTGCATTCACAGGACTTCCAGTGAACTCCAGCACTGGCACCCCAGGACCATGAACAACAGGACAGCACAGTCCAGGCCCCTCAAGTCATGATATTGTGCCAACATTTTCACCTGCTCAAGACGAACCTAACCCTTCCCTCCACCTTTCATTCATCCATCTTAAACGTTCAAAGTAAGTTTATCATCAAAGTACGTATACTATATACATATACCATATATACCATTTACTGCCTGGTGTGGGAACTCACAGTAAATAGAAAGAAACATTATAGAATCAATGAGAAACCACACACTACAAAGACAGACAAACAACCAACGTGCAAAAGACAACAAACTGTGCAAATCCAAAAAGAAAAAAATGGCAATAAAAGGATAAATAATAAATATCAAGAATGTGGGTTGTCGAGTACTCAAAACTTAAGTTGTGGAATCAGTTCAGTGTTGAGTTGAGTGAAGTTAATCTCCTCTGTTTCAGGAGCCTGATGGTTGAGGGGTAATAACTGTTCCTGAACCTTGTGATGTGGGTCCTGAGGCTCCTGTACCTTCTCCCTGATGGCAGCAGCAAGAATAGAGCATGGCCTGGGTGTTGGGGTCCTTGATGATGGATCTCGTGTGTAGAATAACCTCTTGCTTGGAATCTTGATTCTGGCATGGTCCCAGAGGACTGGAAGATTGCAACTGTCTCTTCACTCTTTAAGATGGAAGGAAGACAAGAGAAAGGAATTATAAGCCAGTTAGCCTAACATCAGTCATTGGGAAAGTGTTGGAGTCTATTATTAAGGATGAGGTTTCAGGGTACTTGGAGACTAATGACAAAATAAGTCAAAGTCAGCATGGTTTCTGTAAAGGGAAATCTTGCCTGACAAATTTGTTAGAGGGCTTCGAGGAAGTAACAAGTAGGATGGACAAAGGAGAGGGAGTGGATGTCATTTACTTGGATTTTCAGAAGGCATTTGATAAGGTGCCACATGTGAGGCTGCTTAACAAGATAAAATCCCATGGCATTACAGGAAAGATACTGGCATGGATAGAGGAATGGCTGACAAGCAGGAGGCAGTGAGTAGGAATAAAATGGGCCTTTTCTGGTTGGCTGTTGGTGACTAGTGGTGTTCCTCAGGGTCAGTATTGGGACTGCTACTTCTCAAATAGTTTCTCAGTGCTTTAGATAATGGAATTTATAGCTTTGTGCCAAAGTTTGTGGATGCTACAAAGATAGGTAGTGCTGAGGAAGCAATGCGATTGCAGTGTGACTTAGACAAATCGGAGAGGCAGATGGAACAGTGTTGGGAAATGTATGATAATGCATTTTGGTAAAAACAACAATAGTGTGAAGATTCAAACATCAGAGGTGCAGAGGGACTTGGGAGTCCTCATGCAAGACTCCCAGAAGGTTAATTTACAGGTTGTGTGTGTGGTAAAGAAGGAAAATGTAATGTTGGCATTTATATCAAGAGGAATGGAATATAAAAGCAAGGAGATAATGCTGAGCCTTTATAAGACACTAATCAGGTCACACTTGGAGTATTGTCAACAGTTTTGGGCCCCATATCTCAGAAAGGATGTGTTGTCATTGAAGAGAGTCCAGAGGAGGTTCACAAGAATGATTCCAGGAGTGAAGGGGTTAACATATGAGGAGTGTTTGGCAGCTTTGGCCTGTACTCACTGGAATTTAGAAGAATGTGTGGGTATCTCATTGAAACCTACCAAATGTTAAGACAGGAGCAGAACTAGCCCATTTGGTTCATCGAGTCTACTCTACCATTCCATCATGGATGATTTATTAACCCTCTCAAACCCATCTTCCTGCCTGCTCCCTGTAACCTTTGACACCCTGACTAATAAAGAATCTATCGACCTCTGCTTTAAATATACTCAATGACTTGGCTTCCACAGCTGTCAAAGGCAATGAATTCTGCAGATTCACTACCCTCTGGCTAAAGAAATTCCCCCTCATCTCTGTTCTCAAGGGACATCCCTCTGTTCTAATGCTCCATGGTATGGAATGTAGAGCAGTACAGCACGGCACAGGCCCTTCGGCCCACAATGTTGTGCTGACCTTTTAACCTACTCCAAGATCAATCTAAGAGCAAGGTGTTGGCTCCAGAACCATGGCCACACCTGTGGGCTGTCCCCCAGCACATCCTTGGAAGCTTTGTGTGGTTGACATGGAAGACAGAGATTTGACTGGACCTCTGTACATGTGACATTTGAGGTCCTGTGGAACTGGACCCCTGCTGGGAGGTGGATGTGAGGCCAGCTGACCTCAGCCCTCGTCCTGGCTAGCAGGCAGCACCCACTGAGTCCTACTGCCAGTGCCAGCTCTAACAGGAGCACAGGGTTTATCGCTCATCCCGGTCACCTTGTTGGATTTTAGAGCCACCTAATCTTGCAGCCTGTCCCTCACTAGCTTTCGACTCAGGAGCAAGAGAAGCAACAAAAGAATTATGTCTGATACCTCACTCGCTATGTTGCTCTCTGTTTACCTCACTATTCTGCCCTTTTTTACCTTACTATTTTTTATATTCCTTACTGCAGCTTATAGACTTTGCACTGTATTGCTACCTCCAAACAACAAACTTCACAACATGCGTCAATGATAATAAACCTGATTCTGATTTTCAAACAGGCCTTATCGTTATGGTCCCCAAGAGCAGTTAGTTGTTGCTGTATCTCTGTGACACCTGTGCCCCCCCCCCCGTAAAAACATCATGGTGAGCCCAGCTCAAACTCTCAACCTCAGTATGTAATTATTAACTAGTGTCAAGGGAAAGCAGGCCATTTCTTATCAGCTGAGATCTCATTTATCAGGACAAATAAGTCACCCAACAGTTACAACAAGGCAGCTGCCTGGGCCTCAGATCTGAGTCCCAGTTTCTGTCAGTACAGTTTAATGGGTAACACATTGCTATTTGATTTATTTGGTCTGCTGGTTGTTAATTAACTTTATTGAAGGGCACTGCAGTTCAGCTGACAGTATCCAGTTGTGGAGAAAGATTTTTCACATTGCTGGTATCTGTCCATGCAGCTCACCGGCACATACACAGTCCCCAGACACTCTGCACCTCAGTCAGAGAGTGTCAGTGATCAAGCATCACATCTCCAGAGTGGCAGAGGGACTTTCGCTTGGAATGCCACCAGGATAAGACCATAAGACACAGAAACAGAACTCAGCCATTCAACCTATCCAATCTGCTCTGCCATTCCATCATGGCTGATCTATTATCCCTCTCAACCCTTCAAGCTAGGTTTGCTCCGGAAGGTGTGTGGCAACTCTTGCAGGCTGCCCCCAGCACGTCCTTAGACCGTGTAGTTTGTGAACACAAACAATACATCTCACTGTATGCGGTAAATAAATAAATCTGAACTGATCCCATGGCCTACAACTCATGTTCTCAGTATTCTTTTTATTTTCATTTGCACAGTTTGTACCTTGGTTGTTTATGTACAGGGTTTGCAAATTCTATTCTGTTTCTTTATTTTTCCATAAATGCCGGTAGGGAATGAATCTCAAGGTGGAACAGGGTGACATATGTATGTGCATTTTACTTCGACAATGGACCCCAGCCTAACAACATCTGAACAGTGATGCACAGAACAGCCCACAAAACCAGGAGGCCTAAATTCTATTCTTGTTGTAGTTTTAAATTCTCCTCTGGCCTCACCTTTTCCTCTCTCTGTAACCATTACCCCACCAAACCCCCTCTCTCTATAAACACCCCAACCCTGCACCCCTCCTTATCTCTGAAACCCCCGTAGCGTCATTAAGTGTGGAAATAGACCCATCGGCCCACCTCAACCATGCTGACAAGGACTAGTCCCATTTGCTTGCATTCAGCACATATCCCTCTGAGCATTTCCTATCTGCGTACCTGCCCAAATATCTTCCAAACATTGTAAATGTACCTGCCTCCACCACTTCTTCTGACAGCTCGTCCCATTTACCCACAACCCCCTGTGTGAAAAATTTGGCCATCAGGTCCCTTCCAGTGCCTATAAAAAATATTCAACCCACTTGGAAGTTTCATGTTTTATTGTTTTACAACATTGAATCACAACAGATTTAATTTGGCTTTTTTAAATGCTGATCAGCAGAAGACTCTTTGGTGTCAAAGTGAAAACAGATCTCTACAACACACACAAAATGCTGGAGGAACTCAGCAGGCCAGGCAGCATTTGAATACAGTCGACATTTCGAGCCGAAACCCTTCATCGGGACTGGAGCTAAAAAGATGAGGAGTCAGATCTCTTCAAAATGATCTAAATTAATTACAAGTATAAAACACAAAATAATTGATTGCACAAGTATTCACCCTCTTTAACGTGACACACCAAATCTTCACCGGTACAGCCAACTGGTTTTAGAAGTCACATAATTAGTTAAATGGAGACCTGTGTGCAGTCAGGGTGTTTCAACTGATTTTAGTAAAAATACACCTGTATCTGGAAGGTCCAACTGCTGGTGAGTTAGTATCCCGGCAAAAACTACACCATGAAGACAAAAGAACACACCAAGCAACTCTGTGAAAAGGTTATTGAAAAGCACAAATCAGGAAATGGATACAAGAAGATTTCCAGGTCACTGAATATCCCTTGGAGTACACTTAAGTCAATTATCAAGAAATGAAAAGAATATGGCAGAGCTGCCTAGAGCAGGCCGTCCTCAGAAACTGAGTGACTGTGCAAGAAGAAGACTAGTGTGGGAGACCTCCAAGAGTCCTATCACAACTCTGGAGGAGTTACAAGCTTCAGTGGCTGAGATGGGAGAGACTGTGCATACAACAACTGTTCCCCGGGTGCTTCTCCAGTCGCAGCTTTATGGGAGAGTGGCAAAGAGAAAGTCACTGTTGAAAAGAACTCACATGAAATCTTGGCTAGAGTTTGGCAGAAGACGTGTGAGACTCTGAAGTCAGCTGGAAAAAGGTTTTATGGTCTGATGAAACCAAAATTGAGATTTTTGGCCATCAGACTAAACACTGTGTTTGCCATGTGCCAAACATAGAACATCATCAAAAACACACCCTCCCTACCGTGAAGCATGGTGGTGGCTGCATCGTGCTGTGGGGATGCTTCACTGCAGCTAGCCCTGTGAGCTTGTGAAGGAAGAGGATGAAATGAATGCAGCAAACTACAGAAAAATCATGGAGGAAAACCTGATGCAGTCTGCAAGAGAACTGTGACTTGGGAGAAGATAATGAGTCCAAGCATAAAGCCAAAGCTACACAGGAATGGCTTAAAAACAACAAAGTTAATGTCCTGGAGTGGCCAAGTCAGAACCCAGACATCAACCTAATTGAGAATTTATGGCTGGACTTGTAAAGATTGTTCGTTCATGATCCCCATGCAATCTGACAGAGCTTGAGCAGTTTTGTAAAGAAGAATTGGGAAAAATTGCAGTGTCCAGATGTGCAAAGCTGATAGAGACCGATCCACACAGACTCAAGGCTGTAATTGCTGCCAAAGGTGCACCTACTAACATGAAGTGGGTGAGTACTTATGCAATCAATTATTTTGTGTTTTACACAGTATTTGTAATTAATTTAGATCACTTTGTAGAGATCTGTTTCCACTTTGACACAAAAAGACCTTTTTCTGTTGATCAGTGTCAAAAAAACCTAATTAAATCCACTGTGATTCAATGTTGTAAAACAATAAAACATGAAAACTTCCAAGGCGGGACCGGGGGGGTGGGGGGGGTAGTGTGGAATACTTTTTATAGGCACTGTATACCGTAAATCTTTACCATCTCAGCTAATTCTCTCCCCTCTGGTTCTAGATTCCCTTACCTACTGTGGCTATCCAGCTTGTCAACTCCCTCACGATCTTATAAATGAGAATCAGAATAAGGTTTATTATCACTGACATATGTCATGAAATTTGTTGTTTTGCAACTGCAGTACAGTATATTAAAAATGTTATAACTTACAATAAGAAATCTGAAAAAAATAAGTAGTGTAAAAAGAGAACAAACTAGTGAGGTAGTGTTCGTGAGTTCATCATCCATTCAAAAATCTGATGGCGGACGGGAAGAAGCTGTTCCTAAAGTTTCAAGTGTGGGTCCTGTGCTTCCTCCCTGGTGGTAGTAATGAGAAGAGGACGTGTCCTGGATAGAGTCATGTCCCTTTGGCCCATCTAGTCCATGCTGACCTGCACCAGGACCATAGCCCTCCATACCCCTACCATCCATGTACTTATACCTATCCAAACTTCTCTTAAAGATTGAAATTGAGCTCGCCTGCGCCCCTTGCAAGATGAAAGACGGTGTGGGATTTTAGTGATGACTGCCGGCTTCCTGGGGCACCACATTTTGAAGATGTCCTTACTGATTAAAGATAAAGGTTAGTTTTATTTGTCATATGCACATCAAAACATAGAGAGAAATGCACTGTTTGCGTCAATGACCAGCACGGTCTGAGGATATTCTGGGGCAGCTCGCCAGTGTTGCTATGGTTCTGGCACCAACCTAGCATGCCCACAACTCACGAACCCTAACTGTACGTCATTGGAATGTGGGAGGAAACCGGAGCACCAGGAGGACAGCCACGAGGTGACGGGAAATGTGCAAACTTCTCACAGACAGTGGCAGGAATTGAACCCCGATCGGTGATTGCTGGTGCTGTAAAGCTTTACCTAACTGCTACCATACCGCCCTTACAGACTGGTGGGTAATGGGGGTGCTCTGTTTTAGTTTAACTCCTTATTTGAATCCCAGGCTTTCAGGGACACTGCAGAGTATCTTCAAAATTCTTCTATACATGTAGGAGTGTCCAGAGTGATAGTGGCTCTGTCTAACAAAGATGGGGATCTGATTAATACAGATGGAGGATGCAGAACTCCTGGCCATGCTTGCCAATATGTGGGTGGGTCCGTCAGCCACAGCCGTCATCCGCAACAGTAGGAAGACATAATGTTACTGACGTTTCGGATCATTTCACTGTCTCACATCTACACACGGGATGATGATAGGAACCTCATCCCAGCCGGCTGGTTGCATATTGGCCAACGGCTGTCTGATGAAGACAATCCAGTAGAACTAAACAATTCGAGTTCTAAGTTAGTGTGGCAGAGTTGGAGAGAGTGAACATAGAACATTACAGCATAATACAGGCCTTTCGGCCCACAATATTGTGCCGTCCTTACAACCTACTCAAGGATCAATCTAACCCTTCCCTCCTACACAGCCCTCCATTTTTCCATCATTGATGTGCCTATCTAGGAGTGGATGCTCCATGCATCCACAACTCTCTGTGTAAAAGACATAGCTCTGACATCCTCCCCATACTTTCCTCTAATCACCTTAAAATTATATCCTCTCAAATTAGCTACAGTATTTCCACACTGCGAAAAGGCACTGGCTGTCCACTCAGTTAACGTCTCTTTTTATCTTCTTCACCTCTGAAGTGAGGTGGAATTTCTTCAGGCAGAGGGTGGTGAATCTGTGGAGTTTGTCACCACGAGGGAATGTGGAGGCCAAGATGTTGAGTGTACTTAAAGCAGGAATTGCTAGGATCCTGAATGGCAAGGATTACAGGTAGAAAGCGGGAGAAAGGGGTTGAAAAATAATTAATCATGATGGACTAGCAGAGCACTCAATGGGCTGAATGGCCTAATTCTGCTCTTAGATCTTATGGTCTATCAAGTCACTTCTCATCCTCCTTCAGTCCAAAGAGAAAAGCATAGCTCACTCAAACTTTCATCACAACATGCTCTCTAATCCAGGCAGCGTCCTGGTAAATCTCCGCTGCCCCCTCTCTAAAGCTACAGTACATCTGGATCTTTGTTCAGCTATAGTATGAGACATGTGAACCACAGGGAGCTCGCCTGGTCGAGTGTGCTAGTAAGTAGTGTCGCGTAATGCCCATGGGGGTTTCAGCTGTCCCATTCATTCAAAGTCTGGTGGGAGGGCACAAGGAACCTTGTCTGTTATTGCACCGATTGGCATTATTGTTTCTATTGCTGAGACACCAGAGAGATGTGGCCGTGCTCCAGGGCTTTCAGAAAGATATTTTGTTGCTGGATGAATTTTCAATTTATTTAGAAATCAAAGCAACCCAAGAAAGGAAAGGACTATTGTGGAAAATTGAAAAAGAGTGATTGGCTTCTTGCTGAGAAGTAAAGTGGAGTAACTATTTCCCAGCAAGAAGCTTTAGAGAGGGTGCAGAGGAGATTTACCAGGATGCTGCCTGAATTACAGAGTGTGTTTTCTGAGGATGGGTTGAGCGAACTAGAACTTTTCTCTTTGGAGAGAAGGAGGATGGGAGGTGACTTGTTAGAGGTGTACAACAGATCGAGTAGAGAGCCAGAGAAGCTAGACTGGACTGCCAACACAGATGCCTTGTGCAGGAAGGCACAGAGTCGACTGTACTTCCTTAGAAGGTTGGCGTCATTCAATGTCTGTAGTGAGATGCTGAAGATGTTCTATAGGTCAGTTGTGGAGAGCGCCCTCTTCTTCGTGGTGGCGTGTTGGGGAGGCAGCATTAAGAAGAGGGACGCCTCACGTCTTAATAAGCTGGTAAGGAAGGTGGGCTCTGTCGTGGGCAAAGTACTGGAGAGTATAACATCGGTAGCTGAGCGAAGGGCGCTGAGTAGGCTACGGTCAATTATGGAAAACCCTGAACATCCTCTACATAGCACCATCCAGAGACAGAGAAGCAGTTTCAGCGACAGGTTGATATCGATGCAATGCTCCTCAGACAGGATGAAGAGGTCAATACTCCCCAATGCCATTAGGCTTTACAATTCCACCGCCAGGAGTAAGATATGTTAAAGTGCCGGGGTTGATTGTATTTAATGTATCTAAGTAAACTACTTAAGAACTTTTTAAAAGCTATTATTAATGCTTTTTGAGAGAGTGATTTAGATGCATATCATATTTTTACTGAGTTAAGTATTGTATGTAATTAGTTTTGCTAAAACAAGTGTATGGGACATTGGAAAAAATGTTGAATTTCCCCATGGGGATGAATAAAGTATCTATCTATCTTTTCCCAAGACGCAGATGTTAATAAAAACAAGGGGAGCTTAATCTTAAGATGATTGGAGTATAGGAGAGACATCGGAGGTAGGTTCTCTGTCAAAAAAAAACTTAGAATTGGTAAATGCTGGAATGTGCTGCCAGAGTCAGAGATATTGGGGAGGTAGGTATTTTACGCAGGGAGTGCTGGAAACGTGCAATGCCCTGCCAGGGGTAGTGGTAGAGTCAGGTATGCTGGGGATATTTAATCAGGGAGGGCTGAAGTAGTCCAGCTAGAGACTGTCCTCTCCTTCCTCACACACTCCATCCTCCCTCCAAACTTCTGTCCCTGCTCTTTGCTTTCCTGATCTTTCCTTCCCTCAAACCTTCCTCTATCAAACCATTCCATCCTCTCTGATGTTTCATAGACCATCTTCCCATTCCCTCTCCCTTGTCCTCCATCCTCTCTGAATCAGAATCAAGATCACTGATGTATGGAATGAAACTTGTCTTTGTGGCCGCAAAATAGAGAGGCAGTGTTCAAGGTTTATGGATCATTCAGGGATCTGAATACGGAGGGGAAGAAGCTGTTCCTAAAACACTGAGTGTGGGTCTTCGGGCTCTTGTACCTGCTCCCTGATGAAAGTAATGTTAAGAATGGTAAGAGATGGTTGCCTCTCTGACTGGAGGCCTGTGACTCGTGGAGTGCTGCAGGGATCGGTGCTGGGTCTGTTGTTATTTGTCATCTATATCAATGATCTGGACGATAATGTATCAGCATTTTTGCAGATGACAACATGATTGGGGTGTAGTGGACAGTGAGGAAGGCTATCATAGCTTGCAGTGGGATCTGAGCCAGCTAGAGAAATGGGCTGAAAATGGTAAATGGAATTTAATGTAGACAAGAGTTGTTCTGTGACTCCAAGAGGGCATGTCCTGGGTGAGGAGGTCCTTAATGATGGATGCCTCCTTTTTGATGGATCATCTTTTGAAGATGTCTGCAGTAGTGTCCCATCTCCAAATCAACCAGTTCACTCCCAGCCTTTGCTCAAACATCCAGTTCTATTCTGGTCTTCTCTCTCTCTATCATAGTCAATCATCAAAATTGCCAGTGCTCCTGATGTTCTTTCATCTCATCTCCTCTCCAGGTCCACTCTCCCTCCACAATCCCAGGCCTCAGCTCCCATGTCTCTTTAGAACAGAGATGAGGGGGAATTCCTTTAGCCAGAGGGTGGTGAATCTGTGGAGTTTATGCCACAGACGACTGTAGAGGCCAAGTCACTGAATATATTTAAAGTGGAGGTTGATGGCTTGTTGGTTAGTAAGGATGTTGAAGGTTATGGGGAGAAGGCAGGAGAATGGGGCTGAATGGGATAATAAATCAGCCATGATGGAATGGCAGAGCATACTTGATGGGCTGAATGGCCTAATTCTGCTCCTGTGCTCTTACATTGCTCTTGCTCCCCTCAGAACTGTCCTATCCCTACCTCCTCCCTCCAGATCTCAATCTATACCCACTCCCAAACCTCTCAGTATCCTCTCCTTCCCCCTCGGGATCCAGTCCTCTGCACACTCACGGACCCAGTCACCCCTCTTCCTCTCTCACTCTTCCTGATCCACCTTTTCCAAAAATAATCCATCGACTCTGCCGATGCTTCCCACTTTGTCCTGCCGGCAGGAACATTGGCCACAAGTTATTTATTGGAATTGGAATTGGCTTGCTATTGCCGCATGTGCCAAGGTGCAGTGAGAACCTTGTCTTGCTGTTCAAACAGATCAAATCATTGCAATCAGTGCATTGAGACAGAACAAGCGGAAACAATGGAGAATAATTTGGAAGGCTCGTAGGTGTAGCAGTTAGCACAGAAACATGGAAAACCTACAGCACCATACAGGCCCTTCGGCCCACAAAGTTGTGCCGAACACGTCCCTACCTTACAAATTACTAGGCTCACCAATAGCCTCTATTTTTCTAAGCTCCATTTCCTCCCACACTCCAGACATTCAGGTCAGTAGGCTAATTGCTGGCAGTGTGAGCTATTGGGCCCGCTACCCTGCTGTCTGTAAAGAACTAGATAGATAAATCAATAGCAGATAGCTTTTGAGGCCCTCCATCTGTCCGGCTCGACCACGTCAACACGAGAGGCAAACCAGGGAAGTACAATGTGAAGAGCAAGCTTTTGCACATGCAGCCTGCTCCCCCTCTTCATGCAGGAACATCAGAGACTGATGCCATTTGCCACCAGAGGCACTGCAGAGGTGCCACTCAACGTAGGGACTCCAGCTCTGGATGTTTCCTCAGCGTTTACTCCCAAAGCCTTCCCCATGACTGGGTTCAGCTGCACGGCAAGTGGAGGTTTGAGATCAGAGTTTTCCTTCTCCTAGATGAGCTGTCAATCACGTTTGTCAAGCCCCATCTGCCTGAAGCAACTGGTGTTAAGGCACCAGTAACCTGCCTTTGCCCCTTCTCCTGTCAGTAGAAACGGCTCCACTGGGCTTCGTAGCTAAGCCACACATGAAGGCCAGGAGGCTATTTGAGACGCACACTGTCGGGAGCGTTTAGTAGGTAGTGGGAGCTGTCCCCATTAGCAACCCCCGGCTATATCAGCCTTAGGAACCCGTAATAGATGAATAGATAAATAAACAAACACACAGAGAAATAGTTCATCACAAATGCGAGAAAGTCTACAAATCCAAAGCAACATTGACAAAAGGCTGGAGGAACTCAGCAGGCCAGGCAGCATCTATGGAAAAGAGTGAACAGTTGGCGTTTCAGGCCAGGACCCTTCATCAGAACTGAGAAGGAAGGGGGAAGAGAGCAGAATGAAAAGCGGGGAAACAGAAGGAGGCTAGCTGGAAGGTGATTTGTGAAACCAGGTGGGTGGGAAAGGGCAAAGGCTGGAGAAGACAGAATTGGATAGGAGAGGAGAGTGGACGATGGGAGAAAGGGAATGGGGTGGGGGGAACCAGGAGGAAGTGGCAGACAGGCAGGCGAGGGGAAGTAAGAGGCTGAAATGGGGAATAGAGGGCGGGGAAAGCATTTGTTTACCAGAAGGAAAAATAGATGTTCATGCCATCAGCTTGGAGGCTACCCAAGGTGTTGCCCCTCCACCCTGAGTCGATCGACACATCAGAACGGGAATAGGAATTAAACTGTTTGGCCATATTGACACAGATAGAGAAATAAGCAGAAGAATAAATAGATAGGTGGCGTAACAGCTACCGAGAGAGTGTAGTGCAGGTGGACAATAAGGTGTAAGATCCTAGCAAAAATAGATTTCAGCTTATCGTACAGGTTACAATGACACATAATAAATAAACAAGGCAAAAAGAGAGCAGAATAACGAGGTAGTGTTGATGGACCGCTCAGAAATCTGATGGCGGAGAGCAAGAAGCTGTATGTGTGTCATCAGGTGGTCGGAATGAGAAGAGGGTCCTTCATGAACAATGTCACCTTCTTGAGGCAGCGTGGTTCAGGAGTCAGGTCGTTGTAATTTATGTGTGATACAGTGTAGTGTTTCCGCTAAACAACGGGTTTCATGATGTATGTCGGTGATAATAAGACTGATTCTGGCTCTGAGGTCAGGCTACCTCAGTGGGAGGAAAGGCGGAATCAATGAGCTCTCTGACTCTCTAGCCGCTGACGGCCCCACCTACCGGGTCCGACGGGGGCTGGAGGGGCCGTCTCTTCAGCCGAGGAGCAGCGTTGCTCCCGGGTACCGCAAACAGCCACATGGAGAGCTGCCAGATTGGATTACACCAGCTCTAAAGGGGAGGCGTGGGCTGCAAACATTACTCATGGAAAGTCCCTGTAGCTCCCCTCCCCCCCGGTTCCTTTGAAACGCTGACCTTTGGTCTTATTGCTGGGGAGTAGGAAAGTAGGCCTGACGTAAAGATGGAGTGTTGCTGATAAACAGTCACATGCTGCACCGAGAGACGCTATGCGCAGTATCTCTGCATCGGCTGGTGTTTACATCACCGAGGTGGCTGCGGGGTGAGACCGGGCCAGCTGCAGCAGCAGCTTGCTTTTCTGTAAACTACACACAGGAAATGCAGGCAGGAATGAAGAGATTTTCGATTGTTAATCTGCAGAATGACATGGCTGAAGAACTTCTCAAAATAAACAAATACGCATGTTCAGTCACATGCTGCCCAACATGCACCAGACCCTCGCACACAGACACACTCACTCTCCCTCACACATATACACTCTCGCTCTAACACACACACACACACACACACACACACTCACTCTCCCTCACACATATACACTCTCGCTCTAACACACACACACACACACACACTCACTCTCCCTCACACATATACACTCTCGCTCTAACACACACACACACACACACTCACTCTCCCTCACACATATACACTCTCGCTCTAACACACACACACACACACTCACTCTCCCTCACACAGACACACACACAAATACACCCACTCTCTCTCATACATACACACTCACACACGCGCACATACAGACACACAGATACATTCTCTCACACAGTCATACATTCATTCTCACACATACACTCTCTCATACACACCCTCCCTCACACAAACACACACACACTCAACATATACACTCTCCTCTCACGCACACACCCTCTGTCTCTCTCACACACACTCACACAGACACAGACACACACACCCACTCTCCTCTCACACACAAATACACTCACACATATACTCTCCCATACACACACCCTCCTTAACACACACACATACCCTCTCTCTGTTTACACATCAACACACACAGACACACTCACCCTCCCTCACACTCTCACACATAGAGACACACACGCGCACACACAGACACAAATACAAACGCACTCACACACACTCATACTCACTCTCTCACACACACGCCCTCCCTCACACACACACACACTCTTTCTCTCACACACACATACCCTCTCTCACACAGACACACACCCACACACTCCCTCACACACATATACACTCACTCACACAGACATACATACTCTT
This sequence comes from Hemitrygon akajei, assembly GCF_048418815.1. Taxonomy (NCBI): domain Eukaryota; kingdom Metazoa; phylum Chordata; class Chondrichthyes; order Myliobatiformes; family Dasyatidae; genus Hemitrygon; species Hemitrygon akajei. The sequence goes on from NC_133132.1 coordinate 99,960,757, forward strand.
TCACACACACTCATACACTCACTCACATTCAAACACACATACAGAGACGCACACATACACTCTCTCATACACATACCCTCCCTCACACACACACACACACACACACACACATATACACACACATGCATTCTCCCACACACTCATACACTCACTCACACACACACACTCTCTCTCATTACACATACTCACACACACTCTCTCTCTCTCTCACTCACTCACACATACCCTCTCTCTCTCTCTCTCTCTCTCTCACATTCACCCACTCACACACACACTCCCTCACACACATATACACTCACTCACACATACAAAGACACAGACATACATACTCTTTCACACACACTCATACACTCACTCACATTCAAACACACATACAGAGACGCACACATACACTCTCTCATACACATACCCTCCCTCACACACACACATATACACACACATGCATTCTCCCACACACTCATACACTCACTCACTCACACACACACACTCTCTCTCATTACACATACTCACACATACCCTCTTCTCTCTCTCACATTCACATACACTCTCTCATACATGCTATATAGGATGTTACAGCTATATAGGACCCTGTTCAGACCCCACTTGGAGTACTGTGCTCAGTTCTGGTCGCCTCACTACAGGAAGGATGTGGAAGCCAATGAAAGGGTGCAGAGAAGATTTACAAGGATGCTGCCTGGATTTGGGAGCATGCCTCATGAGAATAGGTTGAGTGAAAAAGCTGTTCATAAAATGATGAGTGTGTGTCTTCAGCCTCCTGTACCGCCTCCCTGGTGGTAGCAATGAGAAGGAGGCAGGTGCTGAATGGCGAGGGTCCTTCGTGATCGATGCTGCCTTCTTGAAGGTGATCTGTGGTGGGGCCGGCTGGGTCTACAAGCCTCTGCAGCCTCTTCCATCCTGTCCATTGGAGCCTCCAGACCACTCAGTGATGCAACCAGTCACTGGACATCTGCAAAAGTCTTTGCTCACTCACCAAGTTTCCTTAAACTCTTAATGAAGTTTAGCAGCTGGAACTCGCCTTCTTCGTGACTGCATGCAGGACGGGGTTGGGTGCAGGACAGATCCTTGAAGAGGATTCACAGACATCATTGGATATTCACATTCCCTACTGGATCATCAGTGGGGAGTGCTGAGGTAAGGTGCGTGAGCAACGTTGCCTGTACATCAGGGCACCAGTGCTGACAGGGTTTGTGGTGGATGAAGTAAATTTGAAGCAATCGGGCTTGCTGTTTGGGGTCTCACATTAAATGTCTGATGTAATGATGGAATTGGCCTTGAATAATCACAGAAGGATTCCAGCCATTCAATAGACAATAGACAGTAGGTGCAGGAGTAGGCCATTCAGCCCTTCTAGCCAGCACCGCCATTCACTGTGATCATGGCTGATCATATACAATCAGTACCCCGTTCCTGCCCTCTCCCCATATCCCTTGACCCCGCTATCTATAAGAGCTCTATCTAACTCTCTCTTGAATGCATCCAGAGACTTGGCCTCCACTGCCTTCTGGGGCAGAGCATTCCACATATCCACCACTCTCTGGGTGAAAAAGTTTTTCCGCATCTCTGTTCTAAATGGCCTACCCCTTATTCTTAAACTGTGGCCTCTAGTTCTGGACTCACCCATCAGCGGGAACATGCTTCCTGCCTCCAGCATGTCCAATCCCTTAATAATCTTATATGTTTCAATCAGATCCCCTCTCATCCTAATTTCCAGTGTATACAAGCCCAGTCGCTCCAATCTTTCAACATATGACAGTCCCACCATTCCGGGAATTAACCTTGTGAACCTATGCTGCACTCCCTCAATAGCAAAAATGTCCTTCCTCAAATTTGGAGACCAAAACTGCGCACAGTACTCCAGGTGTGGTCTCACCAGGGCCCTGTACAGCTGCAGAAGGACCTCTTTACTCCTATACTCAATTCCTCTTGTTATAAAGGCCAGCATGCCATTAGCTTTCTTCACTGCCTGCTGTACCTGCATGCTTGCTTTCATTGACTGATGTGCAAGAATACCTAGATCTCGTTGTACTTCCCCTTTTCCTAACTTGACTCCATTTAGATAGTAATCTGCCTTCCTGTTCTTGCCACCAAAGTGGATAACCTCACATTTATCCACATTAAACTGCATCTGCTATACATTTGCCCACTCACCGAACCTGTCCAAGTCACCCTGCATTCTCATAACATCCTCCTGACATTTCACACTGCCACCCAGCTTTGTGTCATCAGCAAATTTGCTAATGTTACTTTTAATCCCTTCATCGAAATCTGCCATTCCGAAAGGGACCCGTTAATCACTACTCTTTGTTTCCTGTCAGCCAGCCAATTTTCAATCCATGTCAGTACTCTGCCCCCAATATCATGTGCCCTAATTTTGCTCACTAATCTCCTATGTGGGACTTTATCAAAAGCTTTCTGGAAGTCCAGGTACACTACATCCACTGGCTCTCCCTTGTCCATTTGAATAGTTACATCCTCAAAAAACTCCAGAAGATTAGTCAAGCACGATTTTCCCTTCATAAATCCATGCTGACTCAGACTGATCCTTCTACTGCTATCCAAATGTGTCATAATTTCCTCTTTTATAATTGACTCCAGCATCTTTCCCACCACTGACGTCAGGCTAACCGGTCTATAATTCCCTGTTTTCTCTCTCCCTCCTTTCTTGAAAAGTGGGACAACATTAGCCACCCTCCAATCAGCAGGAACTGTTCCTGAATCTATAGAACATTGGAAAATGATTACCAATGCGTCCACGATTTCTAGAGCCACCTCTTTAAGTACCCTGGGATGCAGACCATCAGGTCCCAGTTGGAAGGAATTCTTTGGCACCAAAGGATATCATTTGGAAGAGGCAATTGTATTGTCTGCTGTTCTTCCTGAATTTGTTTACAATAGGTTCATCATTGCTGTGTAAATTGAGGAGTTCATTTGGTAGAGGCTGCAAGTTGCCTATCCTGACCTTCCCTTCATTCAGCAGAAATTTGTGGTTTCTCCAGTGAATATGAAAACATAGAAACATGGAAAATAGGTGCAGGAGTAGGCCATTTGGCCCTTTGAGCCTGCACCGCCATTCAGTATGATCATGGCTGATCATCCAACTCAGAACCCTGTACCTGCTTTCTCTCCATACCCCCTGATCCCTTTAGCCACAAGGGCCATATCTAACTTCCTCTTAAATATAGCCAATGAACTGGCCTCAACTGTTTCCTGTGGCAGAGAATTCCACAGATTCACCACTCTCTGTGTGAAGAAGTTTCTCCTCAGTCTTTCTTCATATGAAAGTCCTGCCATCCCAGGAATCAATCTGGTGAACCTTCTCTGTACTCCTTCTATGGCAAGAATGTCTTTCCTCAGATTAGGGGACCAAAACTGCACACAATATTCTAGGTACGGTCTCACCAAGGCCTTGTACAACCACAGTAGAACCTCCCTGCTCCTGTACTCAAATCCTTTTGCTATGAATGCCAACATACCATTTGCCTTTTTCACCGCCTGCTGTACCTGCATGCCCACTTTCAATGACTGGTGTACAATGACACCCAGGTCTCGTTGCACCTCCCCTTTTCCTAATCGGCCACCGTTCAGATAATAATCTGTTTTCCTGTTCTTGCAACCAAAGTGGATAACCTCACATTTATCCACATTAAATTGCATCTGCCATGAATTTGCCCACTCACCTAACCTATCCAAGTCACCCTGCATCCTCTTAGCATCCTCCTCACAGCTAACACCGCCGCCCAGCTTCGTGTCATCCGCAAACTTGGAGATGCTGCATTTAATTCCCTCGTCTAAATCATACAATATATATTGTAAGCAAGGAAGGCACGACAGTGAAGGCATACTCTGGTCATCGTACCAACATCAGCAGAAATGTAACGCTGCAAGAGTCATGGATTTTGCCTTGCTCTTTCTCTGTCGAGGTGTTGTCGTCAAAAGCAGCCATTGTCGTCTTCAGCAACTCTTTCAATAATTACTCTTTACCGCATATTCTCGAGTTGATCTTTCCTTTTCTCCTGTCTCTTCCTCTCTCCTCCTTCTCTGCCTGTTTTTCATTCTGGAGACACGCAGCCCTTTCATCCTTTGTCTCTTCATCTCTTCTACCATTTGTTCTTTCTCTTTGATCCTGGAGTTGTGCGGCCCTGGCCTTTTCCGATTCTTGTTCTCTCCTCCTGCTGTGCCTATTGTTGTCATTTTGGAGATGTGCATCCTCTCCTTCTTTGTCTCTTCTTCTCTCATCTTTTTTTGTCCTGACTCTTTGATCCTGGAGTTGTGCGGCCCTGGCCTGATCAGATTCTTGTTCTCTCCCTCTCCTTGCCGCTTCCCAAAGACGTTTGGCATCATCTCTTGACCATAATGTCCCCCTTCTCTTTCCACGCCATTATTAGGCTGTCTATATTTTTTTATCCTAATGCTTGATAGAAGATACGAAGCAGTAATACCAGAGCCTCCAGGATGCTGATTTTTCTTGATGATGTGGTTGGCGCTCTCCTAAACGGACATGATAGCCCTGCCCTTTTGCGCCGGTTGGTGTTGCTGCTGAGGCGACCCATGCGCATGTGTCATAGTGTCCATCACGGTTTCCATGAAAGGTGGAATCGGCTCTCTGAGTATCGTGAGGCACTGCTGAGGCCGGCCGTGTGCATGTGTCATAGTGTCGCATCACGGTTTCCATTAAAGCTGGAATCGGCTCAAGTTATGGAAAGCGGGGCCTGTTAATTGACGAGTGATCAATTTTATACGAATATATAACCCTGAACTTTGCATGCATTCTGTAAGTTAGCACATTTTAAGTCGATTTAGTCAAAAAAGGTGCATCGTTTGGGCTAACTGAAGGTCACAAGCACAGCATGAGAAATTTAGTAGTATGCAGATGCTCAGCTTCACATTCATCATGTTGTACATTGAACCATACTGTCCAGTGAAACACACCAGTCACGTCAACAACCTGAGGATGTGCTGGGGGCAGCCCACAAATGTGACCTCACATTCCAGCACCAACCCAGCATGCCACTGCGCTTAGCAGAAATGCACACGCACCTGCAACCTCGGAACAGGCTGCCTCGGGCCTCCAATCTTGAGACCTTCACCCCAGACTCTCAGTCATCAGCTCTCCAACCTCCGAATGTTAACACCCAGACTGTGCAGCCAGTTAGCTGGTTTGCACTGGCTCTCTTTTCCCCTCTCCTATTGCGCACAAGTCTCCAAGCACATCCCACCAGGCTCAAGGACAGCTTCATCCTGCCGTTATCAGACTTGTTATAGAGAGCAGCCCCAGCACAGGAGCAAGGATTCTTCCTAAAGAAGAATCTATGTTACTGTGATGAAAACCTTGGGCCTGTCCGTACACCATTTGGCCCTGGCCTGCCCATCGAGAGAGCCTTCCCCCACGGTCATCAGTGTCTCTGACGGCTCGCTGGATGGGCAGTCCTGAGGCCTGCACTTCACTTGCCCAGTAATCGAAGCTGCGTTTGTCATGTGCACAAGTGTATGTAATGGGGTGCGACCAGAGTGTCATCCACTGAATGAGCATTTCCTGGGGCAAGTGCTGGGGAAAAGTTAGCTGTCACTTACCCCATGGACTTTGGATAACAACACTTCCAGGCTGCCCCAACACGTCCTCGGACAGCGCTGGTTGTTGACACAAACGATGAATCAATCCTGTATGTCTGGATGTAATGTTGAGAGGCCTAGACGGGGTAGATGTGGAAAGGATGTTTCCCATGGTGGGGGAGTGTAGGACAAGAGGGCACAGCCTCAGGATGGAGGGACATCCATTTAAAACAGAGATGTGGAGAAATTTCTTCAGCCAGAGGGTGGTGAATTTGTGGAATTTATTACCACAGGTAGCTGTAGAGGCCGGGTCATTGGGTGTATTTCAGGCAGAGCTTGATAGGTTCTTGATTGGCCATGGCATCAAAGATTACAGGGAGAAGGCTGGAGGAGGGGGGGGGGGGGGAAGGATCAGCCATGATTGAATGGTGGAGCAGACTCAATGGACTAAATGGCCTAATTCTGCTCTAATGTCTCATGGTCTTATGTAACAAAGATCAAGCCACAAAAGGGAGGGCTGTGCTTAAGTGCCCGGCCCAGTTTTGCATTTGGAGAAATGTTATCACTTAGTAACGCTGGTGTCACATAGTCTGGGTGGAATCAAAATTGATTTGCAGAAGAGCAGAAATACTAACAAGATGGCATCACCCAGGCCGGTGTGTGTAGTGAGAGAGGGAGAAAAATGGCAAAAGAGACCAGCTAGGATTGAGGTCCCTGGCATGTGTGAATTAACTGAGCACCCTCCAGCTCTTGATGACAAGAGATTTCACCAAGCAACACGAGGCAGACTTTCTCCAACTCAGATCAACCAAACTTTCACGTTACGGCCATGATTATGTTCCCCTACAGTTGTCAGACTGGTTGCTACATTTAGAGTTAGAATCTTCACTGACATTTCAAAGTTCAACATTTGGGAAATATGTCATGAAATTTGTGTTTCAGCAGCACAGTACAACAAGTAAGAATCACTATAAATTACAGCAAGAATATATATGCCGGTGCCTATAAAAAGTATTCACTGCCCCCACCCCCCCAGAAGTTTTCATGCTTTATTGTTTTACAACATCAAATCACAGTGGATTTAATTTGGCTTTTTGACACAGATCAACAGAAAAGAACTCTTTCGTGTCAAAATAAAAACAAATTGGTCTAAATTTATTACAATTATTAAACACAAAATAATTGATTGCTTAACTACTCACCCCGTTCAAGTCAGTATTTAGTAGATGCACCTTTGGCAGCGATTACAGCCTTGAGTCCATGTGGATAGGTCTCATCAACTTTGTGATCCAGACACAGAAATTTTTCCACATTACGGAGCTAAGGAAAATAGAGGGCTATGGCTAACCCTAGGTAATTTTTAAAGTACATACATGTTTGGCACAGCTTTGTGGGTTGAAGGGTCTATATTTTGTTGTAGCTTTTCTATGTTTCTATTCTTTACAAAACTGCTCAATCTCTGTCAGGTTGCATGGGGATCGTGAATGAAAAGCCTTTTTCAAGTCCAGCCACAAATTCTCAATTAGATTGAAGTCTGGACTCTGACTTGGCCACTCCAGGACATGACTTTTTGTTCGTTTTAAGCCATTCCTGTGTAGCTTTGGCTTTATGCTTGGGGTCATTGTCTTGCTGGAAAACAAATCTTCTCCCAAGTCACAGTTCTCTTGCAGACTGCATCAGGTTTTCCTCCGGGATCTCCCTGTATTTTGCTGCATTCATTTTACCCTCTACCCTCACAAGCCTTGCAGGGCCTCTGCAGTGAAGCATCCCACAGCATGATGCAGCACCACCATGCTTCATGGTAGGGATGGTGTGTTTTTGATGATGTGAGATATTTGGCTTACACAAAACATAGTGTTTATTCTGATAGCCACAAGGCTCAATTTTGGTTTCTTCAGATCATAGAACCTTCTTCCAGCTGACTTCAGATTCTCCCACATGCCTTCTAGTAAACTCTAGCTGAGATTTCATTTGCATTTTATTTCCAGCAGTGGCTTTCTCTTTGCCACTCTCCCATAAAGCTGCGACTAATGAAGCACCCAGGTGAGAGTTGTATGCACAGTCTCTCCCACCTCAGCCACTGAAGCTTGTAACTCCTCCAGAGTTGCCATAGACCTCTTGGTGGTCTCCCCTTCTTACACAGTCACTCCCTTTTTGAGGATGGCCTACTCAAGGCAGATTTGCTGCTGTGCCATATTTTCATTTCTTGATGATTGACTTAACTGACGTCCAAGAGATATTCAGCGACTTGGAATTTTTTCTTACACCATCTCCTGGCTTGTGCTTTTCAATAACTTTGCAGAGTTGCTTGGAGTGTTCTTTTGTCTTCATGGTGTGGTTTTTGCCGGGATACTGACGTGCCAGCAGTTGGAGCTTTCAGATACCGGTGGATTTTACCACAATCACTTGACTGCACATAGGTGATCTCCATTTAACTAATTATGTGACTTCTAAAACCAGTGCTGATTTGGTGTGTCATATTAAAGGGGGTGAATACTTATGCAATCAACTGTTTTGTGTTTTACATTTGTAATTAATTTAGATCATTTTGTAGAGATCTGTTTTCACTTTGACACAAAAGAGTCTTTTTCTGTTGATCATTCTGTAAAACAACAGGACATGAAAAGTTCTGGGGGTGGGGGTGAATACTTTTTATAGGCACTCTGGCCACTGGTGTGTCTTCTTCATGATTGCATCGATGTGTTGGGACCAGGATGGATCTTCAGAGATGTTGACAGCTGGGAATTTGGAAGTGCTGGTCGCTGCTTTTGCCTGCGTTCTGCTTTGAAACATGCACAGCCTGTGAAAGGTGTGTCTTCCTTTCACTTTATGGCCTTGCCACCAGATAATTCAGGAGCTGGGATGTTATGTGGAAGTTGTATAAGATGTTGGTGAGGCCTAATTTACAGTTCTGGTCACCCGCCTACAGGAGAGATATCATTAAGATTGAGAGAGTACAGATAATTTTTACAGGGATGTTGCTGGGATTTAAAAATCTGAGTTACAAGGGAAGGTTGAATAGGTTAGGACTTCATTCCCTGGAGCTAGGAGAAGGAGGAGAGATTTGATAGAGGGATACAAAGTTATGAGTGAGGGGTATAGATACGGTTAAAGCAAGCAGGCTTTTCCCATTGTGGTTAGGTGGGACTAGAACTAGAGATCATAGGTTAAGGGTGAAAGGTAAAATATTTAAGGGGAGCTTCTTCAGTCAGAGAGTGGTGGGAGCGTGGATCAAGCTGCCAGTGGAAGTGGTGAATTGCAGCCCTTAGAGAAGTTTGGATAAGTACATAGTTGGGAGGGTACGAGGGCTATAGTCCAGCTGCGGGTCCACAGGGTAAGGTAGGATAACAGTTTGGCAACTCAACACAGTCAGCTGAAACTGGCCATCTTTAGTTGGTGACGGACCATAGCGCTGACTTGGAGACACAAATTAGATGGGCTGAAGGTCCTGTTTCTGTGATTTCCTGCAGTCGTACTCTGTGACCGTGATTCATCCAGCCTGTCAGTAAAAGAATGAGAACTGAAATTTCAAATGGTTGCAGGAAGCACTGGCTAATGGAGTCAGCCCAGAGCGTCTGCCTGTGAAAGCACAATGCCCTTATTGAATTCTACACGGCCTACAGTCACACCACATTCTCTTCCAGTCTCAGCAGCTGGCTTGAGTCTATCATCCTGCAGTTCACTACAGTGGCCAAACCAAGGGCAAAACACAACAGAAGGAGCAGGCAGCACAACTGCTCGATGGTCCTGTCCATTTGGTAAGGCCTGTCCTATCTGCACCGTGGTTCTGCGTTGAGGTTAGGGCAAGTTACAGCTTCAGAGTAATTGTCATTACCAAAGTACATCTATGTCACCATATACAACCCTGAGATTCATCTTCCTGTGGGCAAACCCAGAAAGTGTGTAGAATAGTAACTGGAACAGAATCAATGAAAGATCAACCAGAGTGCAGAAGACAACAAACTGGGCAAATGCAGATACAAAGAAATAGCAATAAATAACGAGAGCATCAGCAAATGAAAAGAGTCCTTGAAAGTGATTCCATTGGTTGTGCAAACATTTCAATGACGGGGCAATTGAAGTTATCCCATTCGGTTTAAGAACTTGTGAGTCCTGAGGTTCTTATACCTTCTTCCTGACGACAGTAGCGGGGACAGAGCATGTCCTGGGTGAGGGGATCCCTGATGATGGATGCTGCTTTCCTGCGACAATATTTCATGTAGATGTGCTCATGGTTGGGAGGGTTTTATCCTCCTGGTGACATACTGGGTCAAATTCACTACCCTTTGTAGGATATTCCATACAAAGGCATTGGTGCTTCCATCACCATCTATAGAAGTTTTAGATGTCATGCTGGACCTCCGCAGACTCCTAATGTAGTAAAGTTGCTGCTGTGATTTCTTCGCAATTGTACCTGCCTGCTGGGTACAGGACAGGTCCTCTGTAATGGTAACACTGAGGGATTTAAAGTTGCGGATCCTCTCCACCTCTGATCCTCCGATGGCTGCCTCACGGATCTCTGGTTTCCCTCTCCTGAAGTCTACAGTCAGTTCCTTGGTCTTGCTGACATTGACACCACTCAGACAAATTTTCAGTCTCCCTCCTGTACGCTGATTCATCACCACCTTTGATATGGCGCACAACAGCGGTGTCATCTGCAAACTTCAATATGGTGTTGGAGCTGTGCTTAGCCGCACAGTCACAGGTGTAAACTGAGTAAAGCAGGGGGTGAAGCACACAGCCCTGTGGTCCTCCCGTGCTGTCCCTCCACCCTAGTGATGAAGTACGAACTGCACTCACCTCCAGTAACCTGGTGAAGGCAGTGTTTCCCTGTTCTGGTCTCTCCCCACCGGAGGGAATTGTTTCTCGGTAGGGACGCAATTAAATCCTTTTTAACATTTTAAACATCCTAATCACTCTAACTTTCTAAATACAAAGGAATTCAACCCGTGCTCAGAGTTTAACTCAGTCTCACTATCAGCCGGATGTAGGGTTCTCTCTGAGAAGAGCCCCTCCATGCTGCCACATAGACACTAAGACATAGCCCATTTGGAAGACAGGAGAATGGGGTTGGGAGGGAAAATAAATCAGCCATGATCAAACGGCGGAGCAGATTCGATGGGCTGGATGGCCAGATTCAGCTCCTATGTCTTATGGACTGAAATTACCTGCTCTGTTCTCTAGGTCCTGTGTGGTTCTTGAATGGCTGGCCACACAGCCTTGGGGTCCCAGTGTCTCACCAGGTCCTGCTTTCTCCTCCGTCCCAAGGGACCTGGCCTTCACAGATCCTAGTTCTCCACAGGGCACCATGGTGGGCTTCTCTCCAGTGACTTTGCTGATGACAGAACCAGTGGCCAGAGTGGGACACGGCTTATCCTTCCAAGCATTTGGAGAACACACACCAGCCTTTAGTGAGAAGTCAGTGGTGGAATGGGTGAGCTGTTTCTAGCTCCTGGGTGTCAGTCTCAGAGGATTTGCCCTGGGCCCAACATACTGATGCAATCACGAAAAGGCATTCCAGCCTTAGGAGCTTGAGAAGATTTTGTATGTCATTAAAGATGCTAGAAGATCTCTAATTCTGAACCTATGTCTTATGGCCTTATGGTCAAACCCCCGTGTAACAGCATGGTAACAATTGCTTCCTTGTTTTCCAACTCTCTTGAAATAAAGGCAATTTTTTTTCTATCTTGCCTGCTGGTTTCAATGATTTCGCATGGATTTAGTCACTTGGATGAGCCAATTTCCTCTTGATGAAACCGTCACTCTGCTTGTTAGGTGAAGTCACCAAACCTTGCTTCAGAGTTGGTGAGGCGCCTGCCTTCTGAAAAAAATTACAACAATTCGAATTGAATTGTCATGCGTCATACGACTATAAGATGTGAAGATTCAAGATTACTTATCATGTGTACACAGAAACAGACAGGCATTGTTTGTATTAAGCAACTAACACACCCGAGGGTGTGCTGGGGCAGACTGAAAGTGTCCTCACACATTCCATACCCACAATGCTCGGCACAACAACACAACAAGCTACAAACAACAACAGAAAAATAAGGTACAGGAGCAGAATGAGGCCATTCAGCCTGTCGAGTCTGTTTTCCCATTCTATCATGGTTGATTTATTTTCTCTCAACACCAAAGTAAATTCATAATCATAGTTCATACAGTATACGTCATTATACACTACTCTGAGATTCATTTTCTTATGAGCATTCACAGTAGATACAAAGAAACACAAAAGGAAAACTACACACAAAGATGGACAAACAAGCAATCTGGAATCTTTTGCCTTACTGATCATTCCAATCCAAACATATGTCTTTGGAGTTTGGGAGGAAGCCGGAGCACCCGGAGGAAACCCACGTGGTCACAGGGAGAGCATACAAATTCTTTACAGACCTTGGCAGGAATTGAGCACCGATCAGTGAATGCTGATGCTGTAAAATGCTACGTTAACCGCATGGCGACTCTGGGCCCTTTAAAGCTTGCTGGGATCGGTTCAATACCATGCTTCCCAAATCATACTGTCCCCAGAGTTCATATACCTGTGAAATGTTCTGGGGTAGCTGTAGGCTGTGAAAGTGGCGATACCCCATCAGGTGCTTCACACTTGATGTGATCATCTCCTCTACTGCTCCCAGCAGGGCTTTCCTGATCTGCTAAAACTGCCCTACCCACTCCTGAGGTTAAAGAACATCTCGCAGAGCCTTCCCACATGTAAATCAGGAGGCAAATTACTGCAGGCAGTAGAAATTACTTGTTTTAAAAATATCAGTGAGAGAGAGCAAATCATAAACACAAGAGATACTGCAGATGCTAGAAATCTCATTAGGAACTCAGTAGGTCAGGCAGCACCCATGGAAAGGAATAAACAGTCAATATTTCAGGCTGCCCTCTCCATTACCTTCCCTTTCTCCCATGGTCCACTCTCCTCTCCTATCAGATTCCTTCTTCTTCAGCCCTTTACCTCTTCCACCTATCACCTCCTCCCTTCTCACCTGCTAGCTTCTACCCCTTCTCTTCCCTTCCCCCCACATTCTGGCTTCTCCCCCCTTTCTTTCTAGTCCTGATGAGGGCCTGAAATGTCAACTGTTTATTCCCCTCTGTGGATGCTGCCTGACTTACTTAGTTCCTCCAGCATTTTATGTGTGTTACTTGAAAAGAGAAAGACCTGTTTGACCAGCTGGTGTCACGTGGTCATCCCTGTGGCAATGCTCAGTGAGCTGGGTTCAATTCCAAGTTCTGCCTGAAGTCAGTGCAGCCTCCAGTCCTTGCTGGTTCTCAGATTCCATCTCGCATTTTGCATCCTACCACAAACTAGTCACCGTCCAACCTCAACCCCACCACACCCGGCCGCCCCCTCCAACCCTCAGTTCCAAGGCCCCTCCCTTCAGGGTTAAAGGAATCAGGCTCAGTCCTTCCGCAATGAACTAAACACCCTACCAGCCAAGTTGGGGCTTCTTAAAGGGGCAAACCTTTTGCAGTAAATCATCTATGATTGGCTATGAATGTGTTTGCCGAAGTGGTGATATTGAAGCAAATCAGAACAGATTACTGGATTAACTACTTGTTTGTGATAGCAGTTTCCATATTAATCTGTGGTCAATTTGCCTTTAAGGACAAGGAACAGTGTATTAATAATTGCTTACATCAGGGGGTTTGCTGTGAATTCACTTTTTCCACTTACATTTAGCAGGAGACTTGTTTGGGGCTGACTTTCCTTACTAAACTCACATGCTTTTAATCAGGGGAAGTTTCTAAAAAAGAACTGTGTGGACTTCTCAGTCAGGGGGGACGAGACACCACACTCAAAACAAAACCCAAACGGTGCTGTCACGTGGCCTTGCTGACTGAAAGACGTGCCTGCCCTTTGCCAGAAGCTGGAGCTCACCCAGCAGCAGAAAAGCAGTGGTGGAACCGAAGCCAGCCTGTTGCTTCTTGCTCACCGGGCTCGGTAACTCCAAACAAAGTTTACTTTCGAGCCCATGGCTCAGTCTTGTCACTTCCAAAATCCCTTCACGCCCACTCCAAGGTTCAGGCCCAGTCATAGTCATTTCCTGCCAGGCTTCTCCCAGGTACACAGTTTCAATTTCTGTTAGAAGAAAAATGTTTTAAAATTAGAATGAGTGCAGAAAAGATTTCCTCGACTTGAGGGTATTAATTACAAGGAGAGGTTGCATTGTCTAGGATTTTATTCCCTGGAATTTGAGAGACTGAGGGGTGATCTGATGGAGGTGTTTAAAATCACGAGGAGTATAGTCAAGGTGAAGACACTTCTTGCGGGTGGGGGGGGGGAGCTAAAAAAAGAGGACATAAGATCGAAGGTGAGAGATTTAAAAGGGGCATCATGAACACAAGCAGATGCTGGAAATCCAGACCAACACCCACCAAACGCCAGAGAACTCAGCAGGTCAGACAGCATCTACGGAGAATAATAAAGAGTCAACATTTTGGGCTGAGACCCTTCACCATTAACTTCTTTTCACTCAGAGGGTGGTGTGTGTTTGGGATGAACTCCCAGAAATAGCGGCCAGGGGAGCATATTGGCAACGTTGAAAAGCCACCTAGATAAATACTGTACATGAGTAGGAGAGGGCTGCGCAGCCTAAAGTGAGCAGATGGACCAGCTCAATGACCATGGATGAGTTGGACTGACAGACCTGTTTCCATGCTCTATGACTCTCAGGATTAAACAGGCACCACAGTAACGTAGCAGTTTACGCAATGTTTTTACAGCTTTGGGCGTTGCAGATTTGAAAGTTCAATTCTGGTGAAGAGTCATATGTTCTCCGTGTGAACTGTATCGATTTCCTCTGGGTGCTCCAGTCTCCCCCACAGTCCAAACACCCACCGGTTAGTTGGTAAATTGCCCTGTGATTAGACGAGGGTTATGTAGGTGGGTTGCTGGGCAGCATAACCCAATGGGCCGAAAGTGCCAGCTCTGCTCTGTATCTCTAAATAAGTAATATATACAAGGGGTGATTGATAGGTTCGTGGCCTAAGGTAGAAGGAGTCAATTTTAGAAAACCTAGCGCATTTGTTTTTCAACATAGTCCCCTCCTACATTGACACACTTAGTCCAACGGTCGTGGAGCATACGGATCTTGGACCTCCAGAAAGTGTCCACAGCAGGGGTGATTGATAAGTTTGTGGTCTAAGGTAGGAGGTGATGAGTTATACAGCTCTTGTTACGTACACATGCAGGTCAACTCTTTGAGTGATTATGCAGGAAGTCTGAAGTTAATAACTCATCAGGGGTGATTGATAAGTTCGTGGCCTAAGCTAGACGGCGATGTTATTAGCTTCAAACTTTCTGCATAATCACTCAAAGAGTTGAACTGCATGTGCATGTAACGAGAGCTGTATAACTCATCTCCTTCTACCTTAGGCCATGAACTTATCAATCACCCCGGTATGAATAATAAACCTGCTTCTGATTCAGTAGCAGCGAGGGAGGGAACACGACTGCTTCCTGATCAGGGATGTAGGAACTGAAACCATACACTGTATCAGTGGAGAAGCCAGCACATGTCAAAATGAAACCTTCCTCTGTACAATCCTTCCACAATTGCCTCACTCTGAGAATCATCTTACGTTGACAGATCTTGGCATTCAACATCGTTTTTATTACGAAGTGCTTCAACTTAAGGCCATATCTCCAGAAGAATTCCTATTTAACAGGAATGGCAGAGTTGCTTTTGGAAAGGATGTGGTTTCAGGTGCCCTGAAAGAGACCAACTACCAGTGCATTACTGACAGAAGGCTGTTTTGCCCAAGGTTTTGTGTTTTGGACAAGATATCAGAATCAGGTTTATTATCACTGACGTATAGAAACATAGAAAACCTACAGCACAATACAGGCCCTTCGGCCCACAAAGTTGTGCTGAACATATCCCTATCTTAGTAATTACTGTGTTTACCCATAGCCCTCTATTTTTCTAAACTCCAAGTACCTATCCAAAAGTCTCTTAAAAGACCCTATTGTATCCACCTCCACCACCGTTGCCGGCAGCCCATTCCACACACTCACCACTCTCTGTGTAAAAAACTTACCTCTGACATCTCCTCTGTACCTAATGTTATGATATTTGTTGTTTTGAAGCTGCAATACAGTGCAAGACATAAAAATATCTTAATTTACAATGATAAATGAATAGATTGACGGATAAACAGTGCGCAAAAGAGAGCAGGATAGTGAGGTGGTGTTCTTGGGTTCATGGACCGTTCAAAAATCCGATGGCATCAAGGAAGAGCCCCTTCCCAAAACATTGAGTGTGCATCTTCAGGCTCCAGTAGGAGGAGGGCATGTCCCAGATGGTGAGGGTCCTTCATAAAGGTTGCTGCCTTCTTGAGGCATCGTCTTCTGAGGATGTCTTCGATGGTGAGCTGGCTAGTGCCCACGATGGAGTGGCGGAGCCTACAGTTCCCTGGAGCCTCTTCCAATCCTGTGCATTGGAGCCTCCCCTGCCCCCCCATACCAAGCAATGATGCAACTAGTTGGAATGCTCTCCACACTAGGTCTATAGATATCTGCTAGTCATTGGTGACTCTCCTCAAATTGCTAATGAAGTAGAGCTGCTTCATGATTGCATCATAGTGCTGGGCCCAGGATGGATCCCCTGAGATGTTGATGCTTATCTTCCACCAATAACCCCTGTTTGAAGGCAATGTAAATATTTTCAGAAGGCTATTTCTACTGTTCTTTCTGGAATCCTCATCCCTCCACTAACATTGTTGAACCATCGCAAAACTTGCTCTGACTTCTCTTCAAAACAAACGCTATGTAATTACCCCACAAGCTGACAGGGTGGCTAAGAAAGCCTCTGGTGTGTTGGCTTTATTAGTCAGGGGGTTGAGTTCAAGAGGTAATGTCCTGGTTAGACCACACCTGGAGTACTGTGTTCAGCTCTGGTCACCTCATTACAGGAAGGATGGGGAAGCTTTAGAGAGGGTGCAGGGGAGATTTACCAGGATGCTGCCTGGATCAGAGAGCATGTCTCATGTGGGAAGGCTGGGTGAGCTGGGGCTTTTCTCTTGAGAGGTGACTTTATAGAGCTGTACAAGATGATAAGAGGCAGAGATAGAGTGGACGGTCAGAGATTTTTTTTCCCCAGGGTCAGAAGTGACTATTTCGAGAAGCATACTTTTCAGGTGATAGTTGGGAAGTATAGCAGGGATATCAGAGGTAGCTTTTTTACACAGAGTGGTGGGTGCATGGAACACACTGCCAGGGGTGGTGGTAGAGGCAGATACATTAAGGGCATTTCAGAAACCCTTAGATGGGCACATGAACAATAGAAACATGGAGGGTTATATAGGCGGGGGGTTAATTCATCTTAGAGTAGGTTAAAAGGTCAACACAATATTGTGGGCCGAAGGGCCTGTACTGTTCTATATATGCTGGCTACACATTAAGATATTGCATTAATATATTCCTTTTTTTTTACACTTTCCCCTTATTCTCTTTCCATGACCTTTCCACAGCCCGACCTTCAGCGTTCGCTGGGGAAATGGAATTGGGAGGCATGGTGCACAGTTTTCCTCTCCAGGTGGGTGAGGAATCTGCTCCGTGATTTCTCCCTCGCCGGGCGGACGGAAACACTCGGCTTGCAGCAAAGGTTTGGGCCCAGAAACGCACCTGTTCTGCCAGACCATGTATACAGTATATACAGTGCATGTATATATAACTGCAGACTGAGGCTGGAGAAGTCATCAAATGTCTGCCGGCAGAGAAAAGGCAAAAGAATGATTCTTGGCAGACAAAAGCCCATCTGAACTTGTGAAGAAATGACTTTAAACAGGCCAGCAGGTGTTTTTTTTATCTTAAACACAGTGTGGTCGCTGTAAATTGGAAAGAGTGCAGGTGTAGACTGGCCTGTGTCTCAGCCTATAGTGATGTTCAGTGGCACAATGTGGCAAACTCCATCAAAGTCCACAGCCACCACTCTGTCGGCCAATGAGGAGGAGACCCGGCGAGATTCGGGTTCGGGTTGAATTATTTATCACATGTAACATTAAAACAAACCACAGTATGTTTCATTTGTGTTAATAACCAACACAACACAGGGAGAATCTCACTGAAAGCCTTTGAATATTGAGAGGTCTAAATAGAGTGGATATGGAGAGGGTGTTTCCTCTGGGACAGTCCAGGAGGAGGAGTTTCTTTAGCCAGTGGATGGTGAATCTGCGGAATTCACTGCCACAGAGGCCAAGTCATTGGATATATTTGAAACGGAGGTTAATGAACAGGGCGTCAAGGGTTACGGGGAGAAGGCAAGAGAATGGGGTTGAGAGGGATAGTAAGTCAGCCATGATGGAATGGCGGAGCAGACTCGACGGGCTGAATGTCCTGATTCTGCTCCCACATCTGATGATGTGCTGGGGGCAGCCTGCAAGTGACACCACACACCCTGGCTCTAACCTAGCGTGCCCACAATGCTCAGCAGAACAACAGGAATAAAACAACAACAGGCAAACAAGCCCTATCCAGCCCCTTGCACTGAGCCCTCCAACCCCAGGACCCTGTGCCCTCAGCCTCCCAATCGACCTTCTGCCTTCGATGTTTGGTATTGACCCAGTGATGGGACCCTGAACTACTCATTAATTTGGAGATACAGCACAGTAACAGGCCCTATCGGCCTAACAAGCCTGCGCTACCCCGTCACACCAATATGGCCGATTAAACCAACCAACCCCCATGTCTCTGGAACGCAGGAAGAGAGCCACGCAGTCACAGGGAGAACGTACAGCACAAACTCCGTGCAGTCAGCAGTGGGAAATAACCTGAGTCACTGGCACTGCAATAGTGTTCCACTAACTGCCTTGAACTCCAGACTCGCTGGCTCACCTCGCCAGTGGTCAGAGCCAGAGTAAGTGGTCTATTTTGTTACAAATGAAGTCTGCACATTCAGCAGCATCTGCCTGAATAGCTCATAAGTTCTGTCTGGGGAGACGAGTTAAATGTTTCCTCACCGGAGCAAACTGTCTACAGAGTCTATTTAAAATATCTCTGCCCCCGGAACTCCTTCGTCTCACTGTTATAAACCCCACAGAGTGTCACGGGGGCAGCACAAAACAGTGCTATTTACCCAGTAGATACAGTGACTGGAGGTTTCCAATGAACACCAGATTCCCCTGCCATCTGGCTCTTGGGGTATGTTTTGGCAGACATTCCCAGCAACAAATAATAAGACCATAATTCAAAGCTGCTTGAGAATATAAGACCATACGACATAAGAGCAAATTAAGTCAGTCTGTTACGCCATTTGATCATGTCTGATTTATTTTCCCTCTCAACCCATTCTCCTGCCTTCTCCCCATAAGTGTTGATGGCCTCACTAATCAAGAACCTATCAACCTCAGCTCTAAATATATGCAATGACTTGGCCTCCGTGAGAATGAATTCCATAGATTCCTGTCTTCTCCCTGTAACCTTTGACACCCCTACTGATCAACAACCTGTCAACCTCTGCTTTAAATATACCCAATGACTTGGACTCTACAGCTGTCTGTGGCAATGAATTCCTCAGATTCACCACTCTCTTCATCTCTGTTCTAAAAGGACGTATTCTGAGGATCTGCTTCTGGTCCTAGACTCTTCCACTATTGGAAACATCCTCTCCACATTCTATCTAGGCCTTTCAATATCAGGTAGGTTTCAATTACATTTCCTTCATTCTTCTAAACTCCAGCGAGGTCAGACCCAGAGCCATCAAACCCTAACCCTTTCCTTCCTTTGGACCCTCTCCAATACCAGCACATCCTTTCGAAGATATGGGGCTCAAAACTGCTGGAGCAACCTAGAAAGTGGAAGAGTGTCTGTGAGAGAAAAGTTTCAGGTTGAAACCCTGCCTCAGGACACCCTTAAAATCTCCAGGTCTGCTTGACCTCCCGTTGGCAGCCTAATTGCTGTCTAACGTGCCCCCACCATCCATTTGATAGGCTCCGGTGGTTGCCCTGATAGGCTTCAAAGCCTCCCTCTCCCCACTGAACAACTCAGTGAAGGAACAAAGAGTGGAGAGGGTGAAGTCTTCCACTTGTTGTGAAGGACTGATCTCAAGCCGCACATCTCACATCCCAGAGAGTGTGTGCCCGAGGGAGGTAGTGGTATGAATAAACAGCAACTGTGATGCAGTGATATAGTCATAGAGAGATAGAACGTGGAAACAGAGCCTTCAGCCCTCCTCTCATTAACCACGTTTCCTCCTGCCTCTCAGTCATCCATTTACACTACAGTATAGTGTACAGCCACCACTCCATTTCTCATCAAAGATAAAGATCGGGTACATTTGCCAAACATACATCAAAACTTCAAAACATACAGTGAAATGAGTCATTTACATCAACGGCCAGCACAGTCCGAAGACGTGCCGGGGGCAGCCGGCAAGTGCTGCCATGCTCCCGGTATCAACACAGCGTGCCCACAGCCCGCTGACCCTAACCCGTACATCTTTGAAGTGTGGGCGGAGACCGGAGGTGGGGTGTTTCCTCACTATCACCTCTCAACATAGTGTAGTGAAGAGCTGGGACTCACTGGCCTGCGGTACCAGCGAGCCTAGACGTCACTTACAAAGGGGCCATGGCAGCTGGATAGACTTAGAACACAGTCAACCATGATCCTTATGTGAACTCCACATTCTAAACCAGCTCCTTCTCTTCATCTGCAAAACGTACATCTCACGTGTCCGAGGGCTCACCCCTTGGCCATCTCACTGCCACCCCCTGGCCCCATCTCACTGTCACCCCCTGGCCATCTCACTGTCACCCCCTGGCCATCACACTGCCACCCCTTGGCCATATCACTGTCACCCCCTGGCCATCTCACTGTCACCCCTTGGCCATCTCACTGTCACCCCCTGGCCATCTCACTGTCACCCCTTGGCCATCTCACTGCCACCCCCCTGGCCATCTCACTGTCACCCCTTGGCCCCATCTCACTGTCACCCCCTGGCCATCTCACTGCCACCCCTTGGCCCCATCTCACTGTCACCCCCTTGGCCATCTCACTGTCACCCCTTGGCCATCTTACTGTCACCCCCTGGCCATCTCACTGTCACCCCTTGGCCCCATCTCACTGCCACCCCCCTGGCCCCATCTCACTGTCACCCCTTGGCCCCATCTCACTGCCACCCCCTGGCCATCTCACTGTCACCCCTTGGCCATCTCACTATCACCCCCTTGGCCATCTCACTGTCACCCCCTGGCCCCATCTCACTGTCACCCCCTGGTCATCTCACTGCCACCCCTTGGCCATCTCACTGTCACCCCTTGGCCATCTCACTGTCACCCCCTGGCCATCTCACTGTCACCCCCCTTGGCCCCATCTCACAGTCACCCCCTGGCCCCATCTCACTGCCACCCCCTGGCCATCTCACTGTCACCCCTTGGCCATCTCACTGTCATCCCCTGGCCATCTCACTGTCACCCCCTGGCCATCTCACTGCCACCCCTTGGCCATCTCACTGTCACCCCCTGGCCATCTCACTGCCACCCCTTGGCCATCTCACTGTCACCCCCTGGCCATCTCACTGCCACCCCTTGGCCCCATCTCACTGTCACCCCTTGGCCCCATCACACTGTCATCCCTTGGCCATCTCACTGTCACCCCCTGGCCCCATCTCACTGTCACCCCCTGGCCATCTCACTGTCACCCCCTTGGTCATCTCACTGTCACCCCTTGGCCATCTCACTGTCACCCCTTGGCCATCTCACTGTCACCCCCTTGGTCATCTCACTGTCACCCCTTGGCCATCTCACTGTCACCCCTTGGCCATCTCACTGTCACCCCTTGGCCCCATCTCACTGTCACCCCCTTGGTCATCTCACTGTCACCCCTTGGCCATCTCACTGTCACCCCTTGGCCCCATCTCACTGTCACCCCCTGGCCATCTCACTGTCACCCCCTGGCCATCTCACTGTCACCCCCTGGTCATCTCACTGTCACCCCTTGGCCATCTCACTGTCACCCCCTGGCCATCTCACTGTCACCCCCTGGTCATCTCACTGTCACCCCTTGGCCATCTCACTGTCACCCCCTGGCCATCTCACTGTCACCCCCTGGCCATCTCACTGTCACCCCTTGGCCATCTCACTGTCACCCGCTGGCCATCTCACTGCCACCCCCTTGGCCATCTCACTGTCACCCCTTGGTCATCTCACTGTCACCCGCTGGCCATCTCACTGCCACCCCTTGGCCATCTCACTGTCACCCCCTGGCCCCATCTCACTGTCACCCCCCTTGGCCATCTCACTGTCATCCCTTGGCCATCTCACTGTCATCCCTTGGCCATCTCACTGTCACCCCTTGGCCATCTCACTGTCATCCCTTGGCCATCTCACTGTCACCCCCTGGCCATCTCACTGTCACCCCTTGGCCATCTCACTGTCACCCCTTGGCCATCTCACTGTCATCCCTTGGCCATCTCACTGTCACCCCCTGGCCATCTCACTGTCACCCCCTGGCCATCTCACTGCCACCCCCTTGGCCCCATCTCACTGTCACCCCTTGGCCCCATCTCACTGTCACCCCCTGGCCATCTCACTGCCACCCCTTGGCCATCTCACTGTCACCCCCTGGCCATCTCACCGTCACCCCTTGGCCATCTTACTGTCACCCCCTGGCCCCATCTCACTGTCACCCCCTGGCCATCTCACCGTCACCCCTTGGCCATCTTACTGTCACCCCCTGGCCCCATCTCACTGTCACCCCCCTTGGCCATCTCACTGCCACCCCTTGGCCATCTCACTGTCACCCCTTGGCCATCTCACTGCCACCCCCTTGGCCCCATCTCACTGTCACCCCTTGGCCCCATCTCACTGTCACCCCCTGGCCATCTCACTGCCACCCCTTGGCCATCTCACTGTCACCCCTTGGCCATCTCACTGCCACCCCTTGGCCATCTCACTGTCACCCCCTTGGCCCCATCTCACTGTCACCCCTTGGCCATCTCACTGTCACCCCCGTGGCCCCATCTCACTGTCACCCCCTGGCCATCTCACTGTCACCCCCTGGCCATCTCACTATCACCCCCTTGGCCATCTCACTGTCACCCCCTGGCCCCATCTCACTGTCACCCCTTGGCCCCATCTCACTGTCACCCCCTGGTCATCTCACTGCCACCCCCCTGGCCCCATCTCACTGTCACCCCTTGGCCCCATCTCACTGTCACCCCCTGGCCATCTCACTGTCACCCCCTGGCCCCATCTCAGTGCCACCCCCTGGCCATCTCACTGCCACCCCCTGGCCATCTCACTGTCACCCCTTGGCCCCATCTCACTGCCACCCCCCTGGCCCCATCTCACTGTCACCCCTTGGTCATCTCACTGTCACCCCTTGGCCATCTCACTGCCACCCCCCTGGCCATCTCACTGTCACCCCTTGACCATCTCACTGTCACCCCTTGGCCATCTCACTGTCACCCCCTGGCCATCTCACTGTCACCCCTTGGCCATCTCACTGTCACCCCCCTGGCCATCTCACTATCACCCCCTTGGCCCCATCTCACTGCCACCCCCTGGTCATCTCACTGTCACCCCTTGGCCATCTCACTGTCACCCCTTGGCCATCTCACTGTCACCCCCTGGCCATCTCACTGTCACCCCTTGGCCATCTCACTGTCACCCCTTGGCCATCTCACTGTCACCCCCTGGCCATCTCACTGCCATGCCTTGGCCATCTCACTGTCACCCCCCTGGCCCCATCTCACTGTCACCCCCTGGCCATCTCACTGTCACCCCTTGGCCATCTCACTGTCACCCCTTGGCCATCTCACTGCCACCCCCTGGCCATCTCACTGTCACCCCCTTGGCCATCTCACTGTCACCCCCCTGGCCATCTCACTGTCACCCCTTGGCCATCTCACTGTCACCCCCTGGCCATCTCACTGCCATGCCTTGGCCATCTCACTGTCACCCCCCTGGCCCCATCTCACTGTCACCCCCTGGCCATCTCACTGTCACCCCTTGGCCATCTCACTGTCACCCCCTGGCCATCTCACTGCCATGCCTTGGCCATCTCACTGTCACCCCTTGGCCATCTCACTGCCACCCCCCTGGCCATCTCACTGCCACCCCCTGGCCCCATCTCACTGTCACCCCTTGGCCATCACACTGCCACCCCCTGGTCATCTCACTGTCACCCCCTGGTCATCTCACTGTCACCCCCTGGCCATCTCACTGTCACCCCTTGGCCCCATCTCACTGTCACCCCTTGGCCCCATCTCACTGTCACCCCCTGGCCCCATCTCACTGTCACCCCTTGGCCATCTCACTGTCACCCCCTGGCCATCTCACTGTCACCCCCTGGCCCCATCTCACTGCCACCCCTTGGCCATCTCACTGTCACCCCCTGGCCCCATCTCACTGTCACCCCCTGGCCATCTCACTGTCACCCCTTGGCCATCTCACTGTCACCCCCTGGCCATCTCACTGCCATGCCTTGGCCATCTCACTGTCACCCCTTGGCCATCTCACTGCCACCCCCTGGCCATCTCACTGCCACCCCCTGGCCCCATCTCACTGTCACCCCTTGGCCATCTCACTGCCACCCCCCTGGTCATCTCACTGTCACCCCCTGGCCATCTCACTGTCACCCCTTGGCCCCATCTCACTGTCACCCCCTTGGCCCCATCTCACTGTCACCCCCTGGCCCCATCTCACTGTCACCCCTTGGCCATCTCACTGTCACCCCTTGGCCATCTCACCGTCACCCCTTGGCCATCTCACTGTCACCCCTTGGCCCCATCTCACCGCCACCCCTTGGCCATCTCACTGTCACCCCTTGGCCCCATCTCACCGTCACCCCCTGGCCATCTCACTGTCACCCCCTGGCCATCTCACTGTCACCCCTTGGCCCCATCTCACTGTCACCCCCCTGGCCCCATCTCACTGTCACCCCTTGGCCATCTCACTGTCACCCCCTTGGCCATCTCACCGTCACCCCTTGGCCATCTCACTGTCACCCCTTGGCCCCATCTCACCGCCACCCCTTGGCCATCTCACTGTCACCCCTTGGCCCCATCTCACCGCCACCCCCTTGGCCATCTCACTGTCACCCCCTGGCCATCTCACTGTCACCCCTTGGCCCCATCTCACCGCCACCCCTTGGCCATCTCACTGTCACCCCTTGGCCATCTCACTGTCACCCCTTGGCCATCTCACCGTCACCCCTTGGCCATCTCACTGTCACCCCTTGGCCATCTCACTGTCACCCCTTGGCCATCTCACTGCCATGCCTTGGCCATCTCACCGCCACCCCTTGGCCATCTCACTGTCACCCCCTTGGCCATCTCACTGTCACCCCTTGGCCATCTCACTGTCACCCCTTGGCCATCTCACTGCCATGCCTTGGCCATCTCACCGCCACCCCTTGGCCATCTCACTGTCACCCCTTGGCCATCTCACTGTCACCCCTTGGCCATCTCACTGCCATGCCTTGGCCATCTCACTGTCACCCCCTGGCCATCTCACTGTCACCCCCTGGCCATCTCACTGTCACCCCTTGGCCATCTCACTGTCACCCCTTGGCCATCTCACTGCCATGCCTTGGCCATCTCACTGTCACCCCTTGGCCATCTCACTGTCACCCCCTGGCCATCTCACTGTCACCCCTTGGCCCCATCTCACTGTCACCCCCTGGCCATCTCACTGTCACCCCTTGGCCATCTCACTGCCACCCCCTTGGCCCCATCTCACTGCCACCCCCTGGCCATCTCACTGTCACCCCCTGGCCATCTCACTGCCACCCCTTGGTCATCTCACTGTCACCCCCTTGGCCATCTCACTGTCACCCCCCTGGCCATCTCACTGTCACCCCTTGGCCCCATCTCACTGTCACCCCTTGGCCCCATCTCTCTGTCACCCCTTGGCCATCTCACTGCCACCCCCTGGCCATCTCACTGTCACCCCTTGGCCATCTCACTGTCACCCCCTGGCCATCTCACTGCCACCCCCTGGCCCCATCTCACTGTCACCCCCTGGCCATCTCACTGTCATCCCTTGGCCATCTCACTGTCACCCCCTGGCCCCATCTCACTGTCACCCCTTGGCCATCTCACTGTCACCCCCTTGGCCCCATCTCACTGTCACCCCTTGGCCATCTCACTGTCACCCCCTGGCCATCTCACTGTCACCCCCTGGCCATCTCACTGTCACCCCTTGGCCATCTCACTGTCACCCCCTGGCCATCTCACTGTCACCCGCTGGCCATCTCACTGTCATCCCCTGGCCATCTCACTGTCACCCCCTGGCCATCTCACTGTCATCCCCTGGCCATCTCACTGTCACCCCTTGGCCATCTCACTGCCACCCCTTGGCCATCTCACTGTCACCCCTTGGCCATCTCACTGTCACCCCTTGGCCATCTCACTGCCACCCCCTGGCCATCTCACTGTCATCCCTTGGCCATCTCACTGTCACCCCTTGGCCATCTCACTGTCACCCCCTGGCCATCTCACTGTCATCCCCTGGCCATCTCACTGTCACCCCCTGGCCATCTCACTGTCACCCCCCTGGCCCCATCTCACTGTCACCCCCTGGCCATCTCACTGCCACCCCCTGGCCCCATCTCACTGTCACCCCCCTGGCCATCTCACTGTCATCCCTTGGCCATCTCACTGTCACCCCCTGGCCCCATCTCACTGTCACCCCTTGGCCATCTCACTGTCACCCCCTTGGCCCCATCTCACTGTCACCCCTTGGCCATCTCACTGTCACCCCCTGGCCATCTCACTGTCATCCCCTGGCCATCTCACTGTCACCCCTTGGCCATCTCACTGTCACCCCTTGGCCATCTCACTGTCACCCCCTGGCCATCTCACTGTCACCCCCTGGCCATCTCACTGTCATCCCCTGGCCATCTCATTGTCACCCCTTGGCCATCTCACTGTCATCCCCTGGCCATCTCACTGTCACCCCTTGGCCATCTCACTGTCATCCCCTGGCCATCTCACTGTCACCCCCCTGGCCATCTCACTGCCACCCCTTGGCCATCTCACTGTCACCCCTTGGCCATCTCACTGTCACCCCTTGGCCATCTCACTGCCACCCCTTGTCCATCTCACTGCCACCCCCTGACCATCTCACTGCCACCCCTTGGCCCCATCTCACTGTCACCCCTTGGCCCCATCTCTCTGCCACCCCTTGTCCATCTCACTGTCACCCCCTGGCCCCTTCTCACTGTCACCCCCTGGACCCATCTCACTGTCACCCCCTTGGCCATCTCACTGTCACCCCCTGGACCCATCTCACTGTCACCCCTTGGCCCCATCTCACTGCCACCCCCTGGCCATCTCACTGCCACCCCTTGGCCATCTCACTGTCACCCCCTTGGCCATCTCACTGCCACCCCCTGGCCATCTCACTGTCACCCCCTGGCCATCTCACTGCCACCCCCTGGCCATATCACTGCCACCCCTTGGCCATCTCACTGCCACCCCCTGGCCATCTCACTGTCACCCCCTGGCCATCTCACTGCCACCCCCTGGCCATCTCACTGCCACCCCTTGGCCATCTCACTGCCACCCCCTGGCCATCTCACTGCCACCCCTTGGCCATCTCACTGCCACCCCCTGGCCATCTCACTGTCACCCCCTGGC
This sequence comes from Hemitrygon akajei, assembly GCF_048418815.1. Classification (NCBI taxonomy): domain Eukaryota; kingdom Metazoa; phylum Chordata; class Chondrichthyes; order Myliobatiformes; family Dasyatidae; genus Hemitrygon; species Hemitrygon akajei. Next base: position 99,987,921 of record NC_133132.1, read on the forward strand.
CATCTCACTGTCACCCCCTTGGCCATCTCACTGCCACCCCCCTGGCCATCTCACTGTCACCCCCTGGCCATCTCACTGCCACCCCCTGGCCATCTCACTGCCACCCCTTGGCCATCTCACTGCCACCCCCTGGCCATCTCACTGTCACCCCTTGGCCATCTCACTGCCACCCCCTGGCCATCTCACTGTCACCCCCCTGGCCATCTCACTGTCACCCCTTGGCCCCATCTCACTGCCACCCCTTGGCCCCATCTCACCGCCACCCCTTGGCCATCTCACTGTCACCCCCTTGGCCATCTCACTGTCACCCCCTGGCCATCTCACTGCCACCCCCTTGGCCATCTCACTGTCACCCCCTGGCCATCTCACTGCCACCCCCTTGGCCCCATCTCACTGTCATCCCCTGGCCATCTCACTGCCACCCCCTGGCCATCTCACTGTCACCCCTTGGCCATCTCACTGCCACCCGCTGGCCATCTCACTGTCACCCCCCTGGCCATCTCACTGTCACCCCTTGGCCCCATCTCACTGCCACCCCCTGGCCATCTCACTGTCACCCCCTGGCCATCTCACTGTCACCCCCTTGGCCCCATCTCACTGTCACCCCCTGGCCATCTCACTGTCACCCCCTGGCCATCTCACTGCCACCCCTTGGCCATCTCACTGCCACCCCCCTGGCCATCTCACTGTCACCCCCTTGGCCATCTCACTGCCACCTCCTGGCCATCTCACTGTCACCCCCTGGCCATCTCACTGTCACCCCTTGGCCCCATCTCACTGCCACCCCCTGGCCATCTCACTGTCACCCCCTTGCCCATCTCACTGTCACCCCTTGGCCCCATCTCACCGCCACCCCTTGGCCATCTCACTGTCACCCCTTGGCCATCTCACTGTCACCCCCTGGCCATCTCACTGTCACCCCCTTGGCCCCATCTCACTGCCACCCCCTGGCCATCTCACTGTCACCCCCTGGCCATCTCACTGTCATCCCTTGGCCATCTCACTGTCACCCCTTGGCCCCATCTCACTGTCACCCCTTGGCCATCTCACTGTCACCCCTTGGCCCCATCTCACTGTCACCCCTTGGCCATCTCACTGTCACCCCCTGGCCATCTCACTGCCACCCCCTGGCCATCTCACTGTCACCCCCTGGCCATCTCACTGCCACCCCCTGGCCATCTCACTGTCACCCCCCTGGCCATCTCACTGTCACCCCTTGGCCCCATCTCACTGTCACCCCCTTGGTCATCTCACTGTCACCCCTTGGCCATCTCACCGCCACCCCTTGGCCATCTCACTGTCACCCCCTGGCCATCTCACTGTCACCCCCTGGCCATCTCACTGTCACCCCTTGGCCATCTCACTGTCACCCCCTGGCCATCTCACCGTCACCCCTTGGCCCCATCTCACTGCCACCCCTTGGCCCCATCTCACCGCCACCCCTTGGCCATCTCACTGTCACCCCTTGGCCATCTCACTGTCACCCCTTGGCCCCATCTCACTGCCACCCCCTGGCCATCTCACTGTCACCCCTTGGCCATCTCACTGTCACCCCCTGGCCATCTCACTGTCACCCCTTGGCCATCTTACTGTCACCCCCTGGCCATCTCACTGTCACCCCTTGGCCATCTCACTGTCACCCCCTGGCCATCTCACTGTCACCCCTTGGCCATCTCACTGTCACCCCTTGGCCATCTTACTGTCACCCCCCTGGCCATCTCACTGTCACCCCTTGGCCATCTTACTGTCACCCCCTGGCCATCTCACTGCCACCCCCTTGGCCCCATCTCACTGTCACCCCCTGGCCATCTCACTGCCACGCCTTGGCCATCTCACTGTCACCCCCTGGCCCCATCTCACTGTCACCCCCTTGGCCATCTCACTGTCACCCCCCTGGCCCCATCTCACTGTCACCCCTTGGCCATCTCACTGTCACCCCCTGGCCATCTCACTGTCACCCCTTGGCCATCTCACTGTCACCCCTTGGCCATCTCACTGTCACCCCCTGGCCATCTCACTGTCACCCCCTTGGCCCCATCTCACTGTCACCCCCTGGCCATCTCACTGTCACCCCCTTGGCCCCATCTCACTGTCACCCCCTTGGCCCCATCTCACTGTCACCCCTTGGCCATCTCACTGTCACCCCCTGGCCATCTCACTGTCACCCCCTTGGCCCCATCTCACTGTCACCCCTTGGCCCCATCTCACTGTCACCCCCTTGGCCCCATCTCACTGTCACCCCCTGGCCATCTCACTGTCACCCCTTGGCCATCTCACTGTCACCCCCTGGCCATCTCACTGTCACCCCCTGGCCCCATCTCACTGTCACCCCCTGGCCATCTCACTGTCACCCCTTGGCCATCTCACTGTCACCCCCTGGCCATCTCACTGTCACCCCCTGGCCCCATCTCACTGTCACTCCCTGGCCATCTCACTGTCACCCCCTGGCCATCTCACTGCCACCCCTTGGCCATCTCACTGCCACCCCTTGGTCATCTCACTGTCACCCCCTGGCCCCATCTCACTGTCACCCCCCTGGCCATCTCACTGTCACCCCCTGGCCCCATCTCACTGTCACCCCCCTGGCCATCTCACTGTCACCCCTTGGCCATCTCACTGCCACACCTTGGCCATCTCACTGCCACCCCCTGGCCATCTCACTGTCACCCCCCTGGCCCCATCTCACTGTCACTCCCTGGCCATCTCACTGTCACCCCCTGGCCATCTCACTGCCACCCCTTGGCCATCTCACTGCCACCCCCTGGCCCCATCTCACTGTCACCCCTTGGCCATCTCACTGCCACCCCCTTGGTCATCTCACTGTCACCCCCTGGCCCCATCTCACTGTCACCCCCTGGCCATCTCACTGTCACCCCCTGGCCCCATCTCACTGTCACCCCCTGGCCCCATCTCACTGCCACCCCTTGGTCATCTCACTGTCATCCCTGGCCATCTCACTGTCAACCCCTGGCCATCTCACTGTCACCCCCTGGCCCCATCTCACTGCCACCCCTTGGCCATCTCACTGCCACCCCCTGGCCATCTCACTGTCACCCCCTGGCCCCATCTCACTGTCACCCCCTGGCCATCTCACTGTCACCCCCCTGGCCATCTCACTGTCACCCCCTGGCCCCATCTCACTGCCACCCCCTGGCCATCTCACTGTCACCCCCTTGGCCATCTCACTGTCACCCCTTGGTCATCTCACTGTCACCCCCTGGCCCCATCTCACTGCCACCCCCTGGCCATCTCACTGTCACCCCCTTGGCCATCTCACTGTCACCCCTTGGTCATCTCACTGCCACCCCCCTGGCCCCATCTCACTGCCACCCCCTGGCCATCTCACTGTCACCCCCTGGCCCCATCTCACTGCCACCCCCTGGCCATCTCACTGTCACCCCCTGGCCCCATCTCACTGCCACCCCCTGGCCATCTCACTGTCACCCCTTGGCCATCTCACTGTCACCCCTTGGTCATCTCACTGCCACCCCCTGGCCCCATCTCACTGCCACCCCCTGGCCATCTCACTGTCACCCCCTTGGCCATCTCACTGTCACCCCTTGGTCATCTCACTGTCACCCCTTGGCCATCTCACTGTCACCCCTTGGCCCCATCTCACTGTCACCCCCTGGCCATCTCACTGTCACCCCCTTGGTCATCTCACTGTCACCCCTTGGCCATCTCACTGTCACCCCCTGGCCATCTCACTGTCACCCCTTGGTCATCTCACTGTCACCCCCTTGGCCCCATCTCACTGTCACCCCTTGGCCCCATCTCACTGTCACCCCCTGGTCATCTCACTGTCACCCCTTGGCCCCATCTCACTGTCACCCCTTGGTCATCTCACTGTCACCCCCTTGGCCCCATCTCACTGTCACCCCTTGGCCCCATCTCACTGTCACCCCTTGGCCATCTCACTGTCACCCCCTGGCCATCTCACTGTCACCCCCTGGCCATCTCACTGCCACCCCCTGGCCATCTCACTGTCACCCCTTGGTCATCTCACTGTCACCCCCTTGGTCATCTCACTGCCACCCCCCTGGCCATCTCACTGTCACCCCCTGGCCATCTCACTGTCACCCCTTGGCCATCTCACTGTCACCCCCCTGGCCCCATCTCACTGTCACCCCCTGGCCATCTCACTGTCACCCCCTGGCCATCTCACTGTCACCCCTTGGCCATCTCACTGTCACCCCCTGGCCATCTCACTGTCACCCCCTGGCCATCTCACTGTCACCCCCTGGCCCCATCTCACTGTCACCCCTTGGCCATCTCACTGCCACCCCCTGGCCATCTCACTGTCACCCCCCTGGCCCCATCTCACTGTCACCCCTTGGCCATCTCACTGCCACCCCCTGGCCATCTCACTGTCACCCCTTGGTCATCTCACTGTCACCCCTTGGCCCCATCTCACTGTCACCCCCTGGTCATCTCACTGCCACCCCCTGGCACCATCTCACTGCCACCCCCTGGCCCCATCTCACTGCCACCCCTTGGCCATCTCACTGTCACCCCCTGGTCATCTCACTGTCACCCCTTGGCCATCTCACTGTCACCCCCTGGCCCCATCTCACTGCCACCCCTTGGCCATCTCACTGTCACCCCTTGGTCATCTCACTGCCACCCCCTGGTCATCTCACTGCCACCCCCTGGCACCATCTCACTGTCACCCCCCTGGCCCCATCTCACTGCCACCCCTTGGCCATCTCACTGTCACCCCCTGGTCATCTCACTGTCACCCCTTGGCCATCTCACTGTCACCCCCCTGGCCCCATCTCACTGCCACCCCTTGGCCATCTCACTGTCACCCCTTGGCCCCATCTCACTGTCACCCCCTGGTCATCTCACTGCCACCCCCTGGCACCATCTCACTGCCACCCCCTGGCACCATCTCACTGCCACCCCCTGGCACCATCTCACTGTCACCCCTTGGCCCCATCTCACTGTCACCCCTTGGCCATCTCACTGTCACCCCTTGGCCATCTCACTGTCACCCCCTGGCCATCTCACTGTCACCCCCCTGGCCCCATCTCACTGTCACCCCCTGGCCATCTCACTGTCACCCCTTGGCCATCTCACTGTCACCCCCCTGGCCATCTCACTGTCACCCCCTGGCCCCATCTCACTGTCACCCCCTGGCCCCATCTCACTGCCACCCCCTGGCCATCTCACTGCCACCCCTTGGCCATCTCACTGTCACCCCTTGGCCATCTCACTGCCACCCCTTGGCCCCATCTCACTGCCACCCCTTGGTCATCTCACTGTCACCCCTTGGCCATCTCACTGCCACCCCTTGGCCGTCTCACTGCCACCCCTTGGCCCCATCTCACTGTCACCCCCTGGCCATCTCACTGTCACCCCTTGGCCCCATCTCACTGCCACCCCCCTGGCCATCTCACTGCCACCCCTTGGTCATCTCACTGTCACCCCCTGGCCCCATCTCACTGTCACCCCCTGGCCATCTCACTGTCACCCCCTGGCCATCTCACTGTCACTCCCTGGCCATCTCACTGTCACCCCTTGGTCATCTCACTGTCACCCCCTGGCCATCTCACTGCCACCCCCCTGGCCATCTCACTGTCACCCCCTGGCCATCTCACTGTCACCCCTTGGTCATCTCACTGTCACCCCCTGGCCATCTCACTGTCACCCCCTGGCCATCTCACTGTCACCCCTTGGTCATCTCACTGTCACCCCTTGGCCATCTCACCGCCACCCCTTGGCCATCTCACTGTCACCCCCTGGCCATCTCACTGCCTCCCCCTGGCCATCTCACTGTCACCCCCCTGGCCCCATCTCACTGTCACCCCCTGGCCATCTCACTGTCACCCCCTGGCCCCATCTCACTGTCACCCCTTGGCCATCTCACTGCCTCCCCCTGGCCATCTCACTGTCACCCCCCTGGCCATCTCACTGTCACCCCTTGGCCCCATCTCACTGCCACCCCTTGGTCATCTCACTGTCACCCCCTGGCCATCTCACTGTCACCCCCTGGCCATCTCACTGTCACCCCCCTGGCCCCATCTCACTGCCACCCCCTTGGCCCCATCTCACTGTCACCCCTTGGTCATCTCACTGTCACCCCCTGGCCATCTCACTGTCACCCCCTGGCCATCTCACTGTCACCCCCTGGCCCCATCTCACTGCCACCCCCTTGGCCCCATCTCACTGTCACCCCTTGGCCCCATCTCACTGTCACCCCCTGGCCATCTCACTGTCACCCCCTGGCCATCTCACTGTCACCCCCTGGCCCCATCTCACTGCCACCCCTTGGCCCCATCTCACTGTCACCCCTTGGCCCCATCTCACTGTCACCCCTTGGTCATCTCACTGCCACCCCTTGGTCATCTCACTGTCACCCCCTGGCCATCTCACTGTCACCCCCTGGCCCCATCTCACTGTCACCCCTTGGCCATCTCACTGTCACCCCCGTGGCCCCATCTCACTGTCACCCCCTGGCCATCTCACTGTCACCCCCTGGCCATCTCACTGTCACCCCTTGGCCATCTCACTGTCACCCCCTGGCCATCTCACTGCCATGCCTTGGCCATCTCACTGTCACCCCCTGGCCATCTCACTGCCACCCCCTGGCCATCTCACTGTCACCCCCTGGCCATCTCACTGTCACCCCTTGGCCATCTCACTGTCACCCCCTGGCCATCTCACTGCCATGCCTTGGCCATCTCACTGTCACCCCCTGGCCATCTCACTGCCACCCCCTGGCCATCTCACTGTCACCCCCCTGGCCCCATCTCACTGTCACCCCCTGGCCATCTCACTGTCACCCCCTGGCCATCTCACTGCCACCCCTTGGCCCCGGAATCCCTAATTAACCCTAGCCTAATCACCGGACAATTTACAACCGCCATTTCATCTACTAACTGGTACATCTTCGAAAGGTGGAGGAGACCCACGCGGTCATGGGGAGAGTGTACAGACAGCGCTGGAATTGAACTCCAAATTCTGACGCCTTGTGCCACACTCCCATGCCAACGAGGCTCTTTGGTTACAGGGCCCGCTCCCAACAATGCCGCAGTCTCACACCCTCTTTGGGTTTCTTGCTGTTGGACCCAGTCTCTGAATGAAGTCATTGAGGCGGCTGAGAGAAAATAAAGTGGTTGGAAGAAGGTGTGTTCAGTTTTGTTGTTATTGCCCGCTGCAGTTCAGGGTTTTCCACAGCCTGCCTTATGAGTGTCACAGACCTGAATGCTTTTCACCACAAGCTGCTGAATGGAAGAAGCTGAATATTTCCAGGGGCCCAGCCAGGTTGGGAGGAGGTGGGGGCGGTGGAATGTGTAAAAATTGGAATCACTCGTTAACTCTGGAAGCACTAAACTGCTGCTGCTAAATACCATCTGTGCCTAAGCAAGCAGCAGTCTTGACTCAGAGCCAGACAGCAGGATCTCCAAACCCACTCCCGGCATTTGAGCATGTAATCCAGGAGCGGCACTGGAACACTGGCAGATTACCGCTCTGAAAAGCAAGCCTGTTCTCTGGGGGAAGGGAAAACAACCCCACAGAACAATTCAAGTCAGAATTTAAAATATTAAATGCTGACCACCAAGACCATGAGTACATATTGGGCAAAAAGGCTTGTGCTTCATTCACTTCGGACTTGTAAAGAGTTTTGAACCCTTTGAAACATCAGCAAAACCAAAGAGGTGATTATTGACTACAGGTGGAGGAAATGGTGGTGGGGGAGGGGTTCCCCTTAGGGGATTGGATTTGGAGAAGGTCAGCAACTTCAAACTCCTTGGCATTATCTCTCCTGGGACCGGGACATGACTCACCTCTACTTTCTTAGAAGTTTGCGCAGATTCAGCATGTCATCTAAAACTGACTAACTTCGATTGATACACAGCTGTAAGTACCCTGACTGGTTGCATCATGGCCTGGTATGGAAACACTAACGTTCAGGAATAGAAAAGCCAATGAAGAGTAGTGGATACAGCCTGACCCACCATCGAGCCCATGCTGTCTTCTTACTGCTGCCATTGGGAAGGAGATACGGAGCCTTAGGTCCCACAGCACCAGGTTCAGGAACAATTGTTACCCTTCAAGAAATCAGACTTCTGAACCAGCATGGTAACTTCACACACCTCAACTCTGAACTGATTCCACAATCTACAGACTCACTTTCAAGAACTCTCCAACTCACGTTATCAGTTTGTTTATTGTGTTGTATTTGTAGTTTGTCTTCTTTTGTGCATTGGTTTTCAATCCTTGTGTGTAGTTTTTCACCGATTCTATTGTATTATTGTTCTGCTGTAAATGCCTGGAAGAAAATAAATATTAAGGTAGTGTATGGTGACTTGTACATACTTTGATAATAAATTTACTTTGAACTTTTAATTACCCTACAACGAGCAGGTACTGGTACCGGTGTGGATAATTTCACTCACCTCAAATCTGATCTGATTCCACAACCTTTGGACTCACTTTCAACAACTCTTTACAACTCAGGTCTTCAGTGTTATTTTTCATTTACACAATGTGTCTTCTTTTGCACATTGGTAGTTAGTCAGTTCTTGTTTATGTAGTTTTTTCATAAATTCTATTGCATTTATTTTCCTGTGAATGCCTGCAAGAAAATGAATCTCAAAGTAAGTTTATGGTAGCATATGGGTACTTTGATGATAAATTTTACTTTGAAGTTTGAACAATAGAGCCAATGAAGATTGAGCTCTGCCACTCAATGCTTTAGCTCAGTAGAAAACACACAGCAATGGCGTGACTACTCTAGATGTGGAGGTGCAGCTCCACCCTGTGGAGAATCAGCGCTATTTCAGCTGCCTGAAATGGAGTCTCTTACCAACTCTGGTGTAGTCACAGATGAGTGCTGACAAGTTCTCCTCGGTATCCTCCCGCTCCAGCAGTGGACTCACAATGAAGTCCTGAGCTCAGGAACTGAATGCACTTCCAGTCTGGTTCCTCAACTTTACCACAGCTGGCTGGCAAGACTTCATTCATTTGAATTTGCTCACTATCCAAAGCAATGAGATCAGTGGTTTGGTTATTTTTTTAATATTTTGATTAATTTCTAGTACTTTAAGGTGACTACGGTGATAATAATTACTTGAGACTACTAGAAAGATGTCCACTTGGAACAGCAATGAGGAGGAATTTCTTTAGCCAGTGTGTAGTGAATCTGTGGATTCACATGGCTGTGGGTAAACTTAAAATGCAGGTTGATAGGTTCTTGATTAGTAAGGGTGTCAAAGGTTACAGAGAGAAGGCAGGAGAATGGGGTTGTGAGGGAGAACAAATCGGGCAGATACATTAAAATCATTTAAGAAACTCTTATGTAGGCACATGGATGATAGAAAAATGGAGGGCTCTGTAGGAAGTAGAGGTTAGATTGATTTTAGAGTAGGTTAAAATATCAGCAGATCATGGGCTGAAGGGCCTGTACTATGCTGTAACACTCTATTTCTGTAAATTGCATTGATTTATTACCTATAAAGTAGCAAAATGTCCCCAAGTGCTTCACAGGTGAGTAATTGAGTTCAAGTTTATTGTTATCTGATACAACCAAATGAAATAACATTCTTCTGAACCGCAGTGCACCCACAGAACATATCATACATAGCACATGGTATGTAGTGCACAGTGTAGGTAAACCAGTGAACAGTAAACAGCTCACTGTCCTAGTGGCGAGACATCAGTGGTGGCAGGGTATTCATTAGTCTCACAGCCTGAGGAAGAAGCTGTTACCCAGTCTGGCAGTCCTAGTCTTGATGCTTCTGTACCTTCTTCCTGATGCTAGTGGGTCAAAGAGATTGTGGAACAGGTGGTGGGGATGCTTTGGGCCCTTCATCTACAACACTTCCAGTAAATGTTATAAACAGGGAAAGGGAGCCTGCAGTGATCCACTGTCCGGTTTTCAACCATCCTCTGTCAGGTGTTTCAGTCCGATGCCTTGCAACGGCCATATCAAAAAGTGATGGGACTCTGGATGGTGCTCCTGTAGAAGGTTGTTAGAATAGGTGGAGGGTGGCGGAGTGTTGAAGCCTTGCACGCTTCAATCTCCTCAGAAAGTGTAGATGTTGCTGTGCCTTCTCGATGGATTGTGGGTCCAGGTTAGATCATCTGTTATATGCACACCTAAGAACTTTGAGCTCTTCACGGCAGATCTATTGATGTGCAATGGAGAGTGGCCAACCTGCGCCCTCTGTAAGTCCACAGTCATCTTTGTCTCGTCCATGAGAAGACTCAAGTCATTGTTCTCACACCATTTGACAAGCCTTTTTACCTGCTGACTCATCATTGTTGCAAATGAGACCAACCACTTGTATCACCAGCAAACTTGATGATGTGGTTTGAGCTGGATCTGGCAGTGTGGTTGTGAGTCAGCAGCAGACTAAGCCCACAACTCTGAAGGGCACCAGTGCTCAGGGTGGTGGAGCTCGAGATGTTGCTGCCATCTCAGACTGACTAGGGTCTTTGTCAAGAACTCCAATGTCCATTTACAGAATGGGGCATTGAGTCTCACTGAGAACATTTACCCATCAGTGCTGGAGGGATGATCATGTTAAATGCTGAGCTGAAATCGATGAACAACACCCTAGTGTGTGAGGCATCATTTTCTAGGTGGGGCAGGATGGAGTAGAGGGCTTATGGCATCATCAGTGCATTGCTTTGAACAGGAGGAAAGGGCCCAACGTAGCTTGAATCTTTAACCCAAAACGACAGCAAACCAGAGGGTGCTACGACAGCTGTCCAAAGACAAGCATCCTACAGGGAGGAGGAGGCATGACAAGATGGAGAGATTTAGGGAAGGAATTCTGTAAGGTAGGATCTCCACTGTTTCCAACTGTGAAACATCAGCGGTAAGAGCTAATGAAATGTGCAGATTCCAAAGAGTTGAGGAATCAGAATTAGTTTTATTATCACAGATGTATGTCATGAAATTTGATATTTTGCAACAGCAGTACCATGCAATACAAGTTAAAATAGGTATATTCCAATGAACTACTGTCCATGGATTGTTCCTGTACCTCTGCCCTAATAGCAGTGAGAAGAGGGAATGTCCTGGATGATAAGGGTGCTTATTGACAGATACTGCCAACTTGAGTGTCACCTTTTGAAGATGATCTCAGTGGTGGGAAGGCTAGTGCCCATGATGGAGTTAGCAGCTCTCATCAGTCTTTTCTGATCCTATACATTGGCACCATATCAGACTTTGATGTAACCAGTCAGAATGCTCAGCACAGCTTTATTGGGATAAGGACAGGGATGGCTATGAGATGTTTAAAACAATAAGTAAGAGCTTTTAAATTAAGGACTGAAATCTAGAGAAAATAGTTCAACAAGCAAACACAAAGTACACTGCAGATGCTGTGGTCAAATCAAGACGTACAAAAAAACTGGATGAACTCAGCAGGTCCTGACAAAGGGTCTCGGCCCGTAACATTGACTGCTTCTTTCAACGGATGCTGCCCGACCTGCTGAGTTCATCCAGCTTTTTTGTATGTCTTAGTTGAACGGGCATTGGTTCAGGTCAAGAAGGAGCTCAACACAACCTTACTGAAGGTGGGAAGAGCAGCCAGTTTCAAAAATTACATCTTGTGTTCAGCAAACCTTTCAAAAAGTAGGGGTGCACTGTAACTTCTCTTATTATACTTGTAATACTGTGATATCTTTTCCCACAATTGTCTGAGCAATGCCAGACACTTGCAAATGAAGGCTTTTTGAAATATCAAACCTCATCAGATGATTAAAACAACATGCCCTGCCACAGCCTTACTAAACTCCAGAGTGGCCATGTCTACCAAACCTGACTCTTGCCTTCTCATCTTGTGCCACATTAATGCCAAGGTCTCAGTGACAGCAAATCATATCATCAGTAAGAACCCAAAATGATATCGGTCACCAAGTGTTAAAGGGGATGAGGTCTACTTCGGTGTTATACTGTAATGGGTTACTTAACCCCTAGGACCCTTCATCATATGGTCCACTCCCCTCTCCTATCATTCTTTCCCACCCACCTGGCTTCACCAATAACCTTCCAGCCAGCCTCTTTCCCCTTCCCTTTCACTCCTGAGAAAGGGGCTCAGCCCGATACATTGGCCGTTTATTCTTTTCCATAGATGCTGCCTGATCCGTGTTCCTCCTGAGTTTTTTGTGTACGTGTTATTTAACAGACGGAAGATATCATGACCACTAACAGTACAGTAGTATAGTGGTTAGCGCACTTACTAAGTGGTTTACAATGCCACTTATCTCTATTTGGGGTTTGATTCCTGCTGCTATGACTTCATACATGTGTATTTCCTCCAGGTGCTCCAGTTTTCTCCCACATTCCAAAGACGTGCAAGTGAGGGTTAAATTGTGGGCATGCTGCATTGCTGCCTGAAGCAAGGTCATTGACACAAGCACATGTTTTGCTATATAATGCTCATCTTTAATCTACAGAATAATTCCCACTCTGTTGGTTCATTTCCCATCAAATGTTAAATTTTCTTTCAAACACTACCGTTCAATTTGTTTCTAACTCTTTCAGGAAAGTAGGGTTGCTCTTGCTAGTGTGCTGGGCAATACTTATTCCCCTCCATTGATGCTGCCTGACCTGCAGAGTTCCTCCAGTATTTTGTGTGTTGTTCTGGATTTCCAGAATCTCATGCTTAATCCAATCACAGATCTGTCCCTTCTGAGAGAGCGATTTAGAAACTGGCTTCCCCTGCAATTAGACGATGAAATGCGAAAATAACCATGCCAGCCTCTCCCTTTGCTTACCTGATCTGACCCCAAGCACTCATACCACAATGTCTCTGGAAGAGAAAGGGCTGTATAGCAATGGAAGAGACTTCTGTAAATGTTCAACCTCGGGACCTGAATTCACAGCACTGGTAGGCCAGATTTATCAGAGCTTCTCGCTACCTCAACATCAAGCTCAATCATTCTCAGCTATCTAGCCCTTATTTGGAACAAAATAATAATGAGCTTTATTTGTCACGTGTACATCAATGCATCAACACTGTTCAAAGATGTGCTGGGGCAGCTCACAAGTGTCACCATGCTTCCAGGGCCAACACTCATCAATCCACATCTTTAGAATGTGGGAGGGAAGCACCCGATGAAACAATCACAGTGAGAACACACCAAAACGTAAGACAGCGTGAGAATTACTGCTGGATTTTGCCAACCACCATGCTACGGTACTGAGGTAATTGGTCACATGGGTGCAATTGGGCAGCTTGAGCTTGTTGGATTAGGGTGGGTTAACATGCTGTATCTTTAAAATATGAAAAATAACTTTGTGTAATGTTGGACAGAACTTCACAGCTGAAAGTTCAGGCCCTTGTTTCTGTAAGTGATTGTGAGAAGTGTGCATATCTTTGGTTGTAAGCGTTCAACCTAGGATCCGAACTCACAGCACTGGAAGGCCAGATTTATCAGGTCTCCTCTAAACCTCGACGTCACTGAGCTCTCTGGCCCAAATTTGGAACAAGGCTGTAACGAGGTCTGGAGCCAAGTTATCTTGGTCAAACCCAAATTAGGTATTGGTGAACAGACCATACGAAAGCACAGTCAACAAACCTTCCATCACTTTGACAATGACAAAGGAAACTAAGCAATAACTAGCTTGGGCTAGTCTTTCATTTTGTGGACATTGCAATTTTTGACATTGTAATATAATGGCAATACAGTAACAAGTTGAAGTTTAACTGGAAGCACAGGTTGCTGGTACTACAGCATGTGTGTGCCATTATCCTTACACTGAGCTGGCGAATAAGATAGGTGGAAATCTTGGGAGAATGCAGACACAAATCATGTCTTATAACCTGCCATCACTGTGGAGTTGTAACATCACTACTCAAGGAAAGAGACAGAAAGCTTGAACATATAGGCCAGTTAGACTGACACATCAGTAGGAACGTCCTGGAATCCATGACTAAGGTAGCAACAGCAGGTCATTCAGGAAAAGGCAAGTTTTTCAATACCATTTTATAAAAAGGAAATAATGTCTGATCTATTTACTTGAATTTTTTAAAAAATGCAACAAATAACTTGGACAAAATGGAACTGATAGATGTACTATATTTGGATTTTCAGAGGCATTCATAAAAGATTCCCGCACAAGAATACACAATGTTGGGAGTAATATATCTGTGTGGATAAAGAGGCTAACAGGATATAAATGAGCTTTCCTCAGACAATCAGTAGTTAAGTGGGCTGCCATAATCAGCACTGAGGCCTTAATTATTAACAATCTAAATTACTATCAAGTGAATAATCAGGTCAAGAACCTTGATTATTTGAAATAGTGCTCCCTACCACCATGGCTTAATTTCAGTTTCACAAAAACCCACATTAAACCATCCCCAATAAAAGATGCATCAAATTTATAACTTTATTAAAAATCTATGATGATCAGCATTCATTTTAAACCAGGCAGCTGCAGGGGTCTGGGTTTCAGAGTTCCAGATGTGCGAGGAATGGACTTTCCTGCTGTCAACCTCAACACATTCTGCATCAATACCTTTCTGACAGTTAAGCTGAGTAACAATGTCACTATCATTATAAATGCAATTTGCAACACAAGCCATCAACTTATATCAAAATACAGCCAGCACACCGGCACAATAAATAGTGTGAAGAAGGCCCATTTGAGCTTAAATCTCCCAGTTTTAATCCAGAGTCCATCTTAGGCTACGTATATACAGTGAAGGAGAAAGGGATGGGAACAGGGTCAGATTCTCACTCCACATCATCTTCAACCAGGTTCTGTGCAGTCACGATCCTCTGCAGAGAAAAAGACAATGATTAACATTCCCATTTTGTCAAGAGCTACACAAATGGTTAATTTTTGTATCTCATCCTACCTCCATTTTAAATCCTCATCGGTATTTGACCCATCAATTCTGCTCCACAATCCAATCATGGCTGATTTGTTTTTTTCAACCCCATTTTCCCATCTTCTCTCCTTTGATGACCTGACTGATTAAAAACCTCTGCTTTAAATATACACAATGACATCCTCACCTCTGTTCTAAGGGACATCCTTCTATTCTGAGGCTGTTCTCTCTAGTCCTAGACTCCTCCACCATAAGAAACATCCTCTTCACATCCACTCAATCCAGGCCTTTCAATATTCAATAGGTTTCAATAATGTTTCCCACCCCACCCCAATTCTTCTGTAGTCCAGCAAGAACAGGCCCAGAGCCATCAAAATGCTCTTCACATGCTAACCCCTTCATTCCTGGGATCATCCTCTGCACCCTCCCAACTCTCCAAAAATTCCCAAAAAGAATACAAGAATGCAAATACAAGGCTTGACAAAAGTTAGAGAAAAGGGCCAAAGCTCTAATGAAAGTACTTATATCCCAAACTATGTAACCACACTTAATTTTGGAAACTCAGCACATGGTAAGCTTCTACACAACACTGGGATAACGACTGGACAGGCCAATTTTCCTTAACAATCTTGATTGCAGTAAAAAAAAGTGATGGACACCAGGAATAGTTCTTCTTTTGAAAGAGTGGTTCCACCCACACAAGAAGCCTCAGTATGAAGCCCCATTTGCAACACGGCCCCATAGATAATGCAGAACACAAACTGCTGGTAGGTCCGACAGCATTTAAGGGAGTGGAATAAACAGTCAACATTTCAGCCGAGAAACTTCTATCGGGACTGGAAAGGAAGGGGCTAGTGTGGGGGAGGGGATAGATGGAGAGGAAAAGGCTGAAGAACGAATCTGAGAACGGACAATGGGAGAAAGGGAATGGGAGGCTATAGGCAAGTGAGAAAAGAAAGGGCAAGAGAGGGTCAGAACTAGGGAAAGGAGAGAAATTGATGTTCATGTCATCAGGGTGGAGCATGTGATGATGCAGTCTTGATTCAAGTGTCTGCACCGACAATGTGCTTAAATGTCTGTGGTGAGATCTGAACCCACAGTTACTACTTACTGAACCACAGCTAAGTTGGTTTGTTCCAAAGTGGAAGCAACAGTGTGCTAGAGGCTTCACCCAATCTCAGCCCGTTATTCCCAATCATCTCCCCTCAGCCCACAGCAAGCGAAGAGCATGATGAGGTACATAAATAGTAATGGTCACCCACTGCAACCAAGGAAGACCCTAGTCGTGACTACTTGTATCACTGGACTTGGACTTCTGATGTCGAGTGGAGCTGTCCTGTTGCAATGACTTACCCACTTTAAAAACTCTACTGTACAGGTTTCCTGTCATCAGATGTGATGGACACCCACCACCCTTCCTTTCACAGACCCAGCAGGACATGGTGTATAACCTCTCCACATGCCAGGAGGGCTCAACACAAATTTCCAGCTGGAAGATTTGAGGCTGACATCAAATCTTGGTGCCAGTCTGTGCTTTGGAAAAATCCTGCACAATGGGAACCGCAATGAGCAGTTCCTCTGTCCCTGACTGTGTGATGCAATGGGAAGGACAATCTTCCACTTAGGAAATGTCCATCTTAGACCATAAGGAATAGGGGAATAGAGAGAGAAGAATTTGGCCCATTGAGTCTGCTCTGTCATTCCATTATGGCTGATTTATTATCCTTCTCTACCCCGTTCTCCTGGCTTCTCCCCTTACTCATTAAGAACCTTATCAAAGGCCCCTTTAAATATATTCAATAATTTGGCCTCCATTGCCACTTGCAGCAATTACTTCCACAGATATATCACCCTCTGGCTAAAGAAATTCCATCTTGTCTCTGTTCTAAATGGACAACCTTCTATTTTGAGGCTGTGTCCTCTGGTCCTAGACTCCTCCTCTATTGTAAACGTCCTCTCCATGTCCACCACTTTGACCAATGGGCCTTTACAGATATGTCAGAGATGTGAAATAATGAAGAGCACAAGTGCAGCTCAGCATTTTGGAATTCTCTGGATGTTTTATCTAGCATTCCTTTTTGTCCTGGGCTGTGAGAGAAGGACAACCACAGGAGGTTTGAGGATGCAGCCGATACCCCACACCACCAAAACACTTCAACTAGGCACAAAGTATAAAACCAGAACACACAGAATAATAGATTTAAAGTAAAGGGGCCAAGATTTAGAGGGAATATTAAGGGGAACCCTTTCACCCAGAGAATGCTGAAATGCACTGCCCGAGTGGTCGAAGGCTCACTAACAAGTGACTTAGGCAGTACAGGGTCATGGACCAAGTACCGGGCACAGGTGTTAGTACTGAAGGGTGCCCAACAACCAGAACGATGAGTTGGATTGATGGTCTGGTTTCTATTTTGCACAACTCTGTAACTAAGTGATCAACAAACCAAGGGTCCTGGTCACATTTTCAAAAGGATATTATGGGAATAATGGCCCGAGAACTTGATATTACTTCCTCCAACAACTGAACTCTGGACATTAAAGATAAATGACCCTGATTAGCATTCACATCTGTATTTAATACAAAGGTTTGCAAGAGATTATTTTTACAGGCAGCAGCAGGAATTGAACCCCCGATCACTGGCATTATGCTACATTACCCCTGCAACCAAATGGCTTCTAGCACATTTCACACATCCTCCTCAGCACCCCCATCCAGACTACTTATTCGTTAACCATTTGCAGCAAAAACGAGGGGGGGACAGAGCAGATGGAGAAAAACTCATTCTGTAACTAATCATCACAGAAGATGGATATTTAAGAAAACACAAAGTTTTGTTTCTGAAAAATATCTAATATGATCTGAAAATCACTGTCACACGGGGAAGGAAAGCACTGGTATAGATAGAAGATTAGCTGGCTAACAGGAAACAATAGGCATAAATAAAGCTTCTCCCCTTGGTGAAAGGTTATCAGAATCAGAAATATCACTGACCTATGTTGTAATATTCACTGCTTTACTGCAGCAATACATTGCAATATATAACAATAAATTACAATTAGATACATAAATCAAGTAAATAGTGCAAAAAGCGAGCATAAAATGAGTGAGGTAGCAATCATGGGTTCATTGTCCATTCAGAAATCTGATGGAGGAGAAGGCAAAATGAGTGGTTTTCCACAGATCTGTGCCTTCACATGCTATGAAGACATGAGAAGCTCCCATGATAACAGCATGCAAAGATCCGGAATACAAAGTGGGAAATAAGAAATTGTTTATTTCTGCAGAAGATCCAAGAACTAAGGACCTTGGTGTCCTTGTGCTCAATTTACGCAAGGTTGGCGTGTAGGACAGCAGTATTTAAAGATGTTAGCGGACTATTACTGTTTGTCACAATAATCTAATGCAAAAGTGGAGGTAATGCTTTAGTTGAGCAGGTGTGCCCAGCTTACAGACGAACACCCGGTTTAGATAAAAACAAATGTTTAAGAGACTGGTGGGGTGGATTTGTCAGCAGCTGCAGGACTGTGGGGGTGTAGCGGTTAATGCATCGCCATTACAGCTCGGGGTAGCGGAGTCTGCAAGTTTGTAAGCTCTCCCCATGAACATGTGAATTTTCACACATTCCAAAGATGTACTAGTAGGTAGGTTAATTAGTTGTTGTAAATATCATGTGATTAGTCTAGTGTTAAATAGGTGGGCTGCTGGGCGGTGAGACTCATTGGGCTGGAACAATCTGATCTGCACTACATTTTGAATAAATAAAACCCATCTCCTGCAGCATGGGAAACGGGCTCACAACTGCATTTTCAATTGTGGACTGCTTGGGTTCCAGACTGCTGGGGATGGGATTGTGGAAGCCTTGCAGCATACATCACCTCTTACCTGACTGATGGTTGGTAGCTTGGTGAGCAGCATTTGGAAGACAGGTGGAGGCAGAGTCTGCTGGAGCACCTGCAAAAGTTGCTGAGGCTGCCCACACACAGCAATAGCGTTTGTCAGGTGATCCACGCCCTTCTCGTAGTCACCTGCAACAACAGAAGGCACTTAAGCTCTCATTCACCACTTGAAGACTGGGCCCAATATCACACCAAGCCTTTTAAATGTTTATTTTCGAGATACAGCACAGTAACAGGTTCTTCTGACCCAACGAGTGCACACCACTCAATTACACCCACGTGACCAAACCACCACAGCAACTAGCACAATGCTTTACAGAGCCAGCGATCGAAGTTCTATTCCCATCGCTATCGGTTTGTACATCCATGTGGGTTTCCTCCCACATTCCATAGACGTGCAGACATACTACGTTGACACTTGCGGACTGACCCCCAGCACATCTCCAGGCTCTGTTGATCTTTGAGAAAAATTATGCATTTCACCGCATGCTTCGACAAATGTACAATTAATGGCAAATAAAGATAATCTCTTTCAACAGGTCCTGTATTGCATCCGTACTTCTCATCAAGGCCAGTACTCCCAGTATCCTAAGTTCTGGAATTTCCTCCCTATACTGCTCCTCCACTCTTCAAGCAGAACATTTTTGAGTTGTACTATTTCCACAATTCACCTATCTTAATGCCTCTTAGCATCAGTGATTAGATCCCTTGGAAACACCCTTGGCCATTATGTATTTGGCAGATACAACAGGGGCATTTAAGAAACACTTTGCTGTGACTTACATAAGTAAAATACAGGGAGACTCATGAGGAATGATCATTCCAAGAACCTTATGGCCATCACACCTGTATCAGGTCTTTGAAACTGCTTTAGTATCAGCAAGAAACCTGTACGACATCTTGTCATACAGTAATAGTCCTGTCTCCAGCATTACTGTAACTCACTGTTTATAAAGTAACAGGCAAGTCTTATACTGGCCCACTACACTACACATTTTAGGAACAGCTTCTTCCTTCTGCCATCAGATTTCTGAATAATCCTTGAACACTACTTACTTTAATCTTGTTTTTGCACTACTTATTTATAAATTCTTATTGTAATTGATATTTTATAAATTGCACTGCACTACTATCACAAAACAAATTCATGACAGTCAGTGGTAATAACCTGATCCTGATATACTAGCGAGCACCACCTTAGCATCTAGACTAGCATATCAAGCTGAACTCAAACCTTTGAACAGGCTCCGATTTACACCCAGGATCTCAGATGCCCGACTCCAGGTCCACCATCTAGCAGGGGTTTTTGTGCCATGGAGACTTAGCATTAACTGAGGGGTGTGCAGACCCCAGATTAGATAGTCCTGAGTGTACCCCAGGAAGCTAGCCTTACTTTGTGTTTCTGATCTCAGGCCAGGAAGCAACTACAAGGTTTGAACCAAGTCCCAATCTATGAACCAAGATAAATTGCAATCTGGGATTTAAGTGGGCATAATCCAGTGGTGGCTGCTGGGGAATGTTTAGGAGTGGAAAAGGTTTTTTTAAAAATATAGCAAGAGATATTCTTGATGTACTAACCTTGTGCTAACAATTCTTCACCCAGTTGAATTTCTTCTAAGAAAAACTTTTGCACAGCTTCCGCATCTTTCAGGTCAGGGAGCTGCAAACCAAGGAGGAGGTAGGCACATTACAAGAGGTACGCAGACACTACTGGTTCCCTACTATCACTGCAAACCGAGGAGGAGGTACGCAGAGACTACCAGCTCCCTACAATCACCGCACAGGTGGAAGGTGGCAAGGTGCTGCTGGTACTTTATAATGAGTTTGGACCTGGCACCCCTTTGGTGAGCAGGGTGGCCAACTCCAAATACTTTCTGCCTGCAGGATTTGCCCAATCACAGCCCGACGGTCCTAAGCAGGCATGTCAGAGACGTGAAATAGTGAAAAGCACAAGTGAAGCTCAGCACATTGGAATTCTCTGTAGCTTTCATTTAGCATTCCTTCTTGTCCTGGATGTCGAGTCAGAAAAAGAACAACCAGGGGGTTTAAGAATGCAGCATCAATCAACAACACAGACTGCATGTCTCTGCCCAGTCTTCAGCGATCTCCGTAGCCCTGTCTGTATTAAACACCAACTAGCACAGCAGCAAATGAAATACAAACCCTACTGGTCACAAAGAAACAGACACTGTGGTTCACCACACCTATGCCAATCAGCATCTATATCGATCCCATTTACCAACACTTGCGCTATGGCCTTGTAAGCCTTGACAATTCTAGATACTCTGCCTTAAGCAATGCCTTTCAGATTTAAACTACTTCTGGGTGAAAATATTTTCCCAGATTCCGCAAAAGTTAATTTACAGTTTGAGACTAAGCAAGGCAAATGTAAATGTTAATGTCAACAAAGTAGAGAGTACAGAGGAGATTTACTAGAATGTTACCTGGGCTTCAGCACCTAAGTTACAGAGAAAGGTTGAACAAATTAGGTCTTTATTCTTTGAAGCTTTTAAGGTTGAGTGGGGACTTGATAGAGGTATTTAAAATTATGAGGGGGATAGGAGTTAACATGGATAGGCTTTTTCCATTGAGAGTAGGGGAGATTCAAACAAGAGGTCATGAGTTGAGAGTTAGGGGGTAAAAGTTTAGGGCTAACACGAAAGGGAACTTCTTTACTCAGAGAGTGGTAGCTGTGTGGAATGAGCTTCCAGTAGAAGTGGTAGAGGCAGGTTCGATATTGTCATTTAAAAAAAAATTGGATAGGTATATGGACAGGAAAGGAATGGATGGGTTACGGGCTGAGCGCAGGTCGGTGAGACTAGGTGAGAGTAAGCATTCGGCATGGATTAGAAGGGCCGAGATGGCCTGTTTCTGTGCTGTAATTGTTATATGGTTAATGTCAATATTTATTTTCAAAGGACTAGAAAATAAAAACAAGAAATTAATCCCAAGGCATTGGTTAAACCAATTTTGGAGTGATGATTACATTTGGGCCCCATATCTAAGAAATGGCTGTGCTGGCTGAGGTCCAGAGGTGATTTACCTGAATGATCCCAGGGATGAAAGGGTTAACAAAATGAAGTGTGTTTGATCGCTCTGAAACTGTACTTGCTGGAGTTTAAAAGAATGGAGGGCAGGAGGGGGTGGCATGCCTAGATAGCGTGGATATTTCCAATAATGGGAGAGTCTAGGACCAGAGGGCACAGACTCAGAATAAAAAGGAGATCCTTTTAGAACAGAGATGAAGAGGAATTTCTTCAGCCAGAGGGCAACAAATCCGTGGAATCCAATGCCACAGACAGCTGTAATCAATGAGAGCATACTTAATAGGCCAAATGGCACAATCCTGTCTCTATAATTTATGGTCTAAACCTCTTCCTCATTACCTTCTAACTTTGACCATCTATTATGGGGGAAGCTTCCTACCACGTACCTCAACTACACCTCCAAAGATTTTGTACACTTGATCACTCCACAGTTTATCAATACTTACCCGTGAGAGTCCAGCCTTTTGCCGGGCAAGTTTCTGCTTCCTCCTCCCTGTAACGTAGAGGTGGAAAGTGTAAGAAGCTGCATGAACATAGTGACATGAAATCTAACCCTGCTTCTCTAACCAACAGGATTACACATCTAATAAAGCTCAATGAACGTTTGCCCAATTCTTAGTTAGTGGCTTTATTAGATCCACGCCTGCAATTCCAATTTTCAAGACCAATTTTCCCCTTTACTTTTAAAGTAATTATCTGTCTTATTTTTAAAAACATTATGGAATCTGCTTCCTTTTTAAACAAACCCACTTCCATCCTTCTACAGGTTTATAGTGCCTTACAACCATATCAGAGACATGAAATGGTGAAAAGCACAAATGAAGCTCGGCACATTAGAATCCTCTGCAGCATCCGGGATGCTGAGTGGGGTTTGGGAAGGAGGCACATGGCTGCCTCCACCTCCGCCCCGCGCAGAGGCCGTGACCACGAGGGAGAGGCCATGCGGTCCGTCCACTCCGCATCAGCCCCACGTGTGGATAATGCCGGCGGGAACGCTGACCCACAGGAACCCGGAATCAAGGCCGGTACTCACGCTCCCGCAGCCGGTTCTTGAAGTCCGGGTCGCTGCGCCGCTTGCGGTCGAAGTAGATGCAGTAGGCGATAAAGAGGGCCCCGCACACGCCGGCCGCAATGGCGCTCGTCTTCCCGGCCATGGCCGAGCTCCCCTTCCCTTGGGGACGCCGAGCCCGAGACTTCCCTCCCTCAGACCCCGCCGGCCAGACCGAGCTCCCCTTCCCTTGGGGACGCCGAGCCCGAGATTCCCTCCTCAGACCCCGCCGTCTAGCCGGACGGACTGAGCTCCCCTTCCTTTCGGGACGCCGAGCCCGAATTTCCCCCCTCCTGCCCCGGACAGCTCAGGCCGAGCTGCAGTGACCCTCCCTCTCTCTCCTTGTTTTACGGCGGTCGGCACCCAGCTCAATGGTGCATTACCGCCACTGCAGTGACCCTGAGACTCTCCCTTCGCCCGGCTCCGAAAGGACCCCAGCGCGCACACGTGACGCAGCCCATGCGAGTGTCTGCGGCGCTGCCTGACGGCCGGTCACCTTTAAAGATGGAGGGAGGAGCCAGGGTCTCTGGAATAAACTAAAGAGATTTTGCAGATGCAGAAAATGCTGGAGGAATTCAACAAGTCAGGCCGCATCTATAGAAGGGAATAATCCACGGACTAGTCCTGATGAAAAGTCTGGGCCAGAAACGTCAGCTGTTCATTCCCCTCCATTGATGTTGCTTGACTTGCTGAGTTCCTCCAGCATTTTGAGAGCATCTCAGGAATGGTACATCTGGGGCCCAGTGCCCTGCATTCACATAATCTACGCTGACAAATGCACGGGGTGCATACAGCTGGGAAGACCTCCTGGCCCTTCCAATCCTGAGCTACGCACCTTTCCAAAAGAATGGCCCAGAATTGTTATTTCAGCATAGCAAATCAGAATCAGGTTAATTTCGTCGTCATATAAGAAATGAAATGTGTTGTTTTACAGAAGCACATAATGCAAAGATAAAATTACTATTAATTTCAAAAACAACACAGAAAATATTCAGTAACACACAATGCTGGAGGAACCAAGCAAGTGAAGCAGCACTTTTAGAAGGGAATAAACTAGGGCAAAGACTTCTCATCGACTTCTTTTTTAGAAGTTTATAAAATTATGAGCAGATATCTTTTTCCCAGGGTTGAAAATCTGATACTAGAGGCCATGCAATTAAGGTGAGAGGAGAAATGTTGAAAGGAGATAGGTGGGACAAGTGAGTGATGGGTGCCCTGAATGTACTGTCTGGGGTGGTGGTGTCAGCAAATACAATAGAAGTGTTCAAGAGGCTCTTAGATCAGTACATAAATGAGCATGTAAGGATATAGATATTGTGTAGGCAGAAGAGATTATTTTGGCATTTGATTACTAACTTTGGCTCACCATTGTGGGGCAAAGGGCTTGTTCCTGTGCTGTACTGTTTATAGTATTAGGCTCTTGAATTTCCCTCACCCCACCACTGAAATGATTCCATAGCCGATGGGCTCACTTTCAAGGACTCTTCATTGCATGTTCTTGATATTTATTGCTTATTTTGTTTTTTGTATTGCAGTTTGTTGTCTTTTGCACACTGGTTGAACACTCAGTTGCTGTGGTGTTTCATTGATGGTTATTATTCTATTGTGGGTTTATTGAGTATGCCCAATAGAAAAATGCAATCATATGTACTTCGGTAATAAATTTACTCTGAACGTAAGTAACTTCAAAACTACCTCCAGGTGGCGTTGCTCAGGCACGCCTACAAATCCACCTGCCAAGTTGTGAAAGGTCACCCAAAGGGAATTAAATTCTCAGCTCAATAGGTTTTGCTGAGTATTTTCTGCACTTTGTGTTTAAAATAAAGTAAATTTCTATAGATGGAGCAAAAAAGCTTAATCAAGTATCAACACTGAAACTTTGTGTTGCTTGTAACTTGTTTTAATGGCATACACACTGACAAGTGCTTCAGAAACACAGTGCCTGTACTCCAAACTGGCATTCTTGCTTTGATGAAAAGATGTCCACGTAAACTTTTTAATTGTTTTTAAAATTTAATTTAATTTAGAAATACAGCACAGCAGGAGGCCCTTCTAGCCCAACGTGTCCGCGCTGTGACAAATTAATCTACTAACCCGTATGTCTTTGGAATTTGGGAGGAAACCCACGCAGGCACAGGGAGAACAATATAAATGTCTAACAGACAGCAGCAGGAATTGAACCCATGTTGTTGGCACTGTAATAGCGTTAGACGAAAAACTCCACTATCGTGCCATGCTTGCTTGTCTCTCCTACTGTTTGTTCGGCACTCTGCTGATGAGATCTGCACTGCTGAAACACCCTGATTTGCACATTCCAAGAACAGCTGGGTGCATTACCCAGCCTTCCCTTTTTCAAGGATCAACTTTATTCGCCATAGACATTTTACACACATTAGGAATTTACAGTGGTATGTTGGACAGGGTGCAACATGCAACAAGAATACCAGAGTTATGTAAAAGATGACAATTGATATATTAAAAACTAATAAAGTTAGAGGCGAAGGGACAGATATGAAATAAAACGTGCAAATAAATATCAGCTTTCCCAGGAGTGTCAGAGGCTGAGAAGCAGCCTGATAGAAGTTTGTAAAATTAGGAGAAGCTTGGGTAGGGTAGATAGTCAGACTTTTTCCCTGGGTTAGAAACATCAAATACTAGAAGGCATAACTGTAAGGTGAGAGGGGAAAGTTTAAAGGAGATGTGTAAGGCAAGGTTTTTGCTCATGATGATTGGTCTCAGCTTAAAACCTTGAGTGTTGACTAATAATGCCACCCCAGAATGCCATGAGTGACAGCAGTGTTACTAATGTTTGTAATTGAAATATAGTACATTGACTATGAACGTAAAGAATGAAAAGACATTGCAGTTTATTCTTGTAATTTTTTATTATGAATAGGTTTATTTTGTTTAAAAAAGTTTATTCCTCTCCACAGATGTTGTTTGACCTGCAGTTTCTCCAGCATCAGCAGAATCTCATGTTTGTGCTTTTGGTTTAGAGTGTAATAGGTGCCTGGCACACACTGGCACAGGTGTGGCAGGTGCAGTTACAGTAACCATGCCCAAGAGGAATTTGAAGACAAATGGCAAGGGTACTGGCAGATTGGTTAGTTTGACATCATGGTTGGCACAGATCGTGGGCTGAAGGACCTGGTCATGTGCTGTACTGTTCTGTCCCATAGTACAAGCTGATTATACTTTGTTAGCTATAACAGTAAGCTACATCTTTAAGAATGAAATGCAAATTAGATTGTAATTACATCACTTAATGATGTAGTTATAATTGAATTTGCATTCCATTTTTAAGGATGATTATGGGAAGATGATTATCCAAGGAGATACTGAACAAAGTCCAAACTCTCCAGAGTTATGAATTACAGCAAACCTTATTGAAATGTACATTCCTTTACCTTTCCTGCCTATCCCCTCCCCCACCCCTTGATCTTTCCTCTGATTGGTTTTTCACCTCCCCACCTTCTTTATAGGGCCCCTGCCCCCTCCTTCTTCAGTCCTGATGAAGGGTCTCAGCCCGAAACGTTGACTGCTCATTTCAACAGATGTTGCCCAACCTGCTGAGTTCCTCTAGCTTGTTTGTACTCAGTAAGTTCCCCTCCAGCACCACCCTCCTCCATTTGGCAGAACAGTTTCTCACCCTCAACAATTTCTCCTTCAGCCCACCTACTTTCTCATAGATTCAGAAAGTAACACAGCATGGAGTAGCCATGGGCCCCAGCAATGCCTGCCTCTTATCCTCTTATAAGGCCAAACCCTCCAGAGTTATGAATTACAGCAAACCTTATTGAAATGTACAATGGATTTTAAAGGGCTTAACAAGGCCAGTATTGAGAGGCTCTCCCCCCTGGGTGGAGAGTCACAAACTAGGAACAGAATCAGTATAAGGGGCAGCATGTTCAAAGCCTTTCCTGGAAATTCTCCCCAATTCTTCCTCAATGACTGCATTGGCACTACATTATGCCTCCAATTTTCACCCTGCCCTTAAATCCTCTTGGTCCATTTCTGTCATCTCCCTCCCCTTTCTCGATCTCTCTGTCTCCATCTCTGGAGACAGACTGTCTACCAATATCTTTCATAAACTTACTGATTCCTATGGTTATCTTGACTACACCTCCTCTCATGCTGTTCCCTTTTCTCAAATCCTTTGTCTTTGCTGCATCTGTTCCCGGGATGTAGCCGTCCTTTCCTGACTGAGACGTCCTCCACTTCTTATCCTGCTCTTCACCCACTCTCTTCCACTTCCTGGACATCTGTGCTTACCCCATCTTCCTGCCATCTTAAAAGATCCTCGTCCTCACCTACCACCCCATGAGCCTCTGCATCCAATACAACTGCTGCCATCTTCAATGGGATCCTGTCACCAAACACCTCTTTACCCATGCTCCCCCCCCATTCTCCGCTTTCTTCAGGGATTATTCCCTCCATGATTCCCCTGTCCATTTGTCCCTTCCCACTAATCTCACTCCCGGCACATAGCGACGGAAACACTACACCTGCTCTCACCTCCATTCAGGGCCCAAAACAGTTCTTCCAGGTAAGGCAACAATTCACCTGTGAATCTTTTGGGGTCATCTACTATATCTGTTGCTCACAATGTGCCTCCTCTACATTGGTGAGACCCAAAATAAATTGGAGGACTGTCTCGTTGAACATCTCTGCTCCACCTGCCAAAAGTGGAACTCCCCAGTGGCCAACTATTTTAATTCCTATCCTCATTCCCGTCCCGACGTGTCAGTCCGTGGCCTTTTCTTGCTGCGATGAGGCCACTTTCGGATTGGAGGAGCAACTTCTCAAATTCCATCAATGTAGCCTCCAATACGGTGACACAAACACTGATTTCTCCTTCCAGTTAATCTACTTTTCCCCTCACCTTTCCCGCTTCTTCTATTCCCACCTTAAGCTTCTTAACTCTTCTCCTCATCTGCCTATAACCAGCCCCCCTCCTAGTGCCTCTCCTTCTTCCCTTTCTCCCATGATCAACTCTCCTCTCCTATCCTATTAGTTTCCTTCTTCTCCAGCCCTTTACCTTTCCCACCCACTTGGCTTCACCCATCACCTCTAGCTTGTCTTTCCAGTCCTGATGATGGGTCTCGGCTTAAAACAACTGTTTATTCATTTCCATAGATGCGTGCTGCATTCCTCCAGTATTGTGTGTGTGTTGCTCCCGCAAACAATAACTTGCTATGTGGCTGAAGCACCACCACCAGCATCAAACAGCACACAATCCTGAGGCATTGCGAGAGGATGGTTCACACAAGAGATTCCTATGCTCTCATTTGTAGTTTCATTTTATTTCACATGGTTGGTGCACTGAACTCTTGCTACTAATTCAAGATTGCTTATTGTCATTCTTCAGTACACATGTGAAAAGGGGAATGAAATGAATGTCATTGTGCCGATGATTCGCTTGGAAAAATTAAAGGACAATCTTACCTACACAAGTGGATTGAGGCTGATTAACTTGGCCAGTTTTATTCAACAAGATATGGGGCTAGGGGAGTGCATGGTGGAATGGTTAACACACAGTGAATTAGAAGTGTCTCAAGCACTCGAAACAAGCAGACTGCACCATGGATTCAGGGCAATAAAATCAAACACGGCCACCTTGTAATACAAAGGTGCACTGATCAGTTCCTGAGGACCCATCTGCACTGAGAAGTCCACATCTCACCACTTGCTGTTGGCAGAAGAGAAGAAGCCTGTGTAAAGAGTGGCTGCCTTGTCCGTTGATTCAGTGCCAGCTCTGGTCTGAGAACCCCAGCCGTTGTTACCTCAGTATGAAGCTCAAAGGCCTCTGAGCTCGGACAGGCTGCAACCTTTCACTGCTTCTTCGACTTGCTGACCTTCCTCCGGCTCTGCTTGATTCTCTTCCCTGGAATTTTCCTCTTGGTTTTCTTTCCCTCTGCCTTCTTCACCATCAACCCGGTAAAGTCCCTAGCTGCCGCTTCCTTCTCTACGTGACGACTCACGGCTGGGTCCTGAGACACTCGTTCCTTTTTTACTGAGCGGCTGACTCGCACTTTGCGTCCTTGTAGCTCTGAGTTATTCAGCTCAAGGGCCAGAGTTACGGCATCCGTGCTCTGTCAACAGAAACCAAGATTATCCACATTACTATTTTTATTTTTTTCCCTGCCCCTACTTCCCCGGAGGCTAAAGAAATTAGGCATGTCCTCATCAACCCTTACTAATTTTTATCGCCGCACAATAGAAAGCATTCTGTTTGGTTGCGTAACAGCTTGGTATAGCAACTGCTCTACACGTGACCATAAGAAATTGCTGAGAGTTGTGGACACAGCTCAGCACATCACAGCAGCCAGCCTCCACTCCATGGATTCTGTCTACCCTTCTGCTACCTCAGTATAATCAACGATCCCACCCACCCCAAGCTTAAGGACAGCTTCTATCCAGCTTTTAAAAGTATTGTATGATAAGATGGACTCCTGGCCTCACAAACTACCTCATTATGATCTTGCACTTTATCATTTACCTACATTGCACTTTCTCCGTAGCCTTTACACGTTATTCAGGTTTGAGATTTCGTATGTCACCAAAATCTCTAGCAAATTTCTCCAGCTGTACCATGGAGAGCATTCTGACTGGTTACATCATCACCTGGTCAGGATCAGAAAAGGCTGCACCATGGGAACAATCATCAACCACAACAGTTTGCAACAAAGCCAACGAAAACAAAAATCAGGTTTCTAACAGACAACATTCCCTCTTTTACAGTTGCCTAAACAAAAATTTTTATTCTCCTACTCAGGAGAATGATTTTTTTTTTAAAAAGAACAATTAGGAGAAAAATTATAACTAGAATGGGAAAAGGCAGGGGAATCTAACTAGTTCCTTAAATATAATTATTTAAAGAGAAAGATCAGCTTTATTTGTCAAATGTACATCAAAACATACAATGAAAATTGTCAATTTTCGTGTGAATTCACTTCAGCAAAGGTTGTGCAAGGCAGCCTGCAAGATTACCATGCTTCCAACAGCTGTCCACAACTTACTAACCTTAACCCATACATTTTGGAAAACAGAAAGAAACTTGAGCACCCAGAGGAAACCCATGCAGTCAAAGGGAAAACAGCGACAGGAACTGAACCCTGATCTTACAGCTGATACTGTAAAGTAATGCTATCTACTACGCTACCGTGTGAAACAGCATAGGTGCAAAATAGACTGAACAAACAATGCTGTGAGATAGGTTCTCCGGTTCTACACAGGAAGTTTCCTAACAAGCCTTTATCACCTTACCTGAAAAAGCACATATCCAAATCCTTTTCCCATTCCCGATTCCTGGTCTCTCACTATCCGCACCCACTTGATATCTCCACATCCAGAGAAGTGATCATGAACATCATTTTCTTGGATATCTAGAAACAATCAGATAATTGGTTCAAATTTCTGGGATGAGTATTCTCACAAACTGTTGGACGTTCAAACGACTGATCAAGCACGGCAGTGGGTGAGTGGTTGCTTGAAAATAAACCAAAACAGCTGAGAAACTGAGTATGGGAGAGACTGAGTACAGGAGCTGACACGGTATGATGCGTTTATTATGAAACAGCAAAAATGAACGATCTTATAGCAATGAAAAACTAGCAAAACTAGATTAGGGATATAGTGAAATAAGAGTAATTAGCAAGCGGTCAACAAAATATTACCCCCAGCTCGCTCATTCTTCACTAAACTAAACTAAGACAAAGTATGAATACTTAACTATACTCATTTGCTTCTATCACGCCCCATGTGACAGATTACCCATAATAAATGCGCCACACAAAATACAATAGTCAGAAAATAGTCCTACAGTTGCCTTGATAACTGTACAACAGAGTACATACAGTGTATGCTGTGTTCTTTTGATTGACTGTAAATTAACTAAATCAGTGCAGACACCTAGTACAGATAATGGACTGCCTTCATACAATGCTTTTGATAATTGCATCCTCCAAATCTTCATTTTCATTGTAACATTCAATGATTGTCAATACCTTTAAATTCTTTGTAGTTCCTAACTTTCACTTTCACTCCCAGTCTTTTCTTGCATCTCCATGCCTAAATACTTGAATCTGCCGTGAGCAAAATAGCTTTTGTTCTTTAACAGTTGTCTTAAAAAGGTGACTGCTCTGATCTGAGCTGATCCAGAGAACCACAGCGTCACCATTCTTCCCTTGTTCTTAGAATAATTTCAATAAATTGTTTCAGCACCTCTCAAAATTATTCCGAACAACTGTGGTGCCCACAATAAGGCACAGAAGATTAAACAGGAAATGTTCAGTGTTCCTAATACCATAATATACACAGAAGAAAATTACATTTCCATTGCAGACAAAGATAAAGATTAGCTTTATTTGTCACATGTACATACACTGACACATAGTGAAATGCATCTTTTGCATCAACAAGGTTTGAGGATGTGCAGGAGCAGCCCACAAGTGTCGCCATGCTTCCAGTGCCAACGTAGCATGCCTACAATTTACTAACCCTATGTGGGAGGAAACCAGAGCACTTGGACAAAACCCATGTAATTATGGGAAGAACATACAAAGAGAGCAACAAAATTGATCCCTAAGCTTACAGATGTTGCTGTAAAGCATTGCACTACATGCCAAGTCACTGTGCTGCCCACGATCTTATCGTACTTCTCACAGTCTCAGAACATTCAAAAGCAGGAACTGAACCCCGAATGACGAGGCTGTAAAGCATCACACTATCGTACTACCCACAGTCTTACTGTACCTTACACAATCTCAGAACATTCAAAAGCAGGAATTGAACCCCGAATGACGAGGCTGTAAAGCATCACACTATTGTACACTATCTTACTGTACCTTACACAAAGTCAGGACGTTTAAAAGTTAAAGTTCAAAGTACATTTATTATCAAAATATACATACTATATACAAACTTGAGATTCATCTCCTTAGAGGCAACCACAAAACAAAGAAACTTAATAGAACCCATTAAAAAAGACTGACAAACACTCAATATGCAAAAAAAAAATAGTGCAAACAATAAAAGTAAGCAAATAGCATTCAGCTCTACAGTTCAGACATGAAACCATCCAGGAGCCCGTTAGTTGCAGGCCAGCCTCAGTTCAGTGCAGAATCAGCGAGCTGAACACCAGCCCATCCCTCACCTCTGGCCCCAACACCCTGACCTTTCCAATCTGGCCTAGAGCTTAAATCAGCCAAACCTCAACTAAATTAGGAAGGCGGGTTCAGGCCTTGTTCTGGAAACTTGACAATTAAGTTCAAAGTAATTTTATTATTAAAGTACTATAAGACGATTCTGCAACGCTTCGTGGAGAGCAAAGTGCATGACAAGACACAAAGGAAGTCATGGAACTGCAGCCTAAGAAGAATCCAGTTTGTGAAGACTACTCGTATCACTGGACCCAGATTTCCAAGGTCGAGAAAGTGAAACTGCCTCAGCACAACAGCCTTAAAAACTGTCTCACACAGGTCTCCTATCATTGTTGGGTACAACAGACAACCTACCATGTAGATGTCACCATATACCACCGAGGTTCGTTTTCTTGCACGCGTTCACAGTAGAAGAAATACACTAGAACCAATGACAAACGACACACAAAGGCTGACAGCCAACTAATGTGCAAAAGACAAAATGTGCAAGTACAAAAATAAATAAATACTGAGAACACAAGTCATAGAGTACAAAACAGTGTTCTGCAGCTTATGAATGAGAAATGAGGCTGTGTCTGCTCGCTCAGGCACATTCAAAATACTTTGTATCACTGTTTCAAGACAGAGTTCTACCCAAAGTCCAATTACCATCACCATGAAAATGGACAACTCTGCCACGGACAGTCCCAAGCCTGGCTGTGAAAGGAGAGTTGGGCACAGGGCTACAAACCCCATCTCGTAAAACTCAGAGCTACAAAGATACCAACAGAAGCTCCAAAGACCTCAACCCTGGGAGAAGGAGGCTCTTCAACAATGGGCTACACCTGGGAACTGAGGACTCTGGGAAGGTGCTGTTGGCGGCCCATGCCCCATTAAAATCAGATCAAATTCAGCCACGAGGATACAAGTCTGAAAAGTCTATTCTGCAAAAATGAAAATCCTTTTTTGTTCTGCCGTTCAGAAGAACAGAGTGAGTTGAGAAAATTCAGAACAAAGCACCCCACCAGTCATAAAAAGTGCCTTACCATATGACAAGTTGCCCAAAAAGATGGATCGCCGATGGTCATACTGTGAGACACAAAACATGAAGTACTCAGTGTGTTAGAAGAACATAAATGAACAAACTCTATGATTTATTAATAACTCACCTCATCTGACTTGATTGCTAGGTCCACACGAATATTAAATCCAGTTTTTAACTCGTATCCGTTTCTTTAAAATCAACAGAATTTGTTTAGTCTTTGTACATACAAAATACAGAGAAACAAATCATTGTTATAAATCGAGTTCTAGTCCTAATGGAATTTATAAGCAGAGATCATAGAGCACTGAGTTCAGTTCTGGTCGCCTCATTATAGGAAGGATGTGGAAGCTCTAGAGAGGGTGGAGAGATTTACCAGGATGCTGCCTGCATCAGAGAGCATGTCGTACGTGGATAGATTGAGTGAGCTGAAGCTTTTCTCTTTGGAACAAAGGTGGTTTAGAAGTGACTTGAAAGAGATGTACAAAATGAAAACAGGCATAGAATGGATAGCCACAGATTTTTTTCCCAGGTGGAAATGGCTAATTTCAGGGGCATAATTTTAAGGCGATTGGAGGAAAGTATAGAGCAGATGTCAGAGATAGGTTTGTTACAAAACACATAGTGATGAGTGCGCGGAACGTGTTCCCAGAGGTGGTGGTAGAGGTAGATACATTAGGGATATTTAAGAGACAAGATAGGCACATGGATGAAAAGTGGAGGGCCTCGTGGGAGGGAAGGGTTAGACTGATGTTAGAGTAACTTAAAAGATCGGCACATCATGTGTTGTTACGTTCTCTGTTCTAAATTTTCTTCGTCGGCTGTCCATTGATTTTTGATGATGTCTGAGGCCTGGGCAGGGTTGTATGGGAGACCGGCAGTTGCCCATGCTGCAAGTCTCCCCTCTCCACGCCACCGATGTTGTCCAAGGGAAGGGCATTAGGACCCATGCAGCTTGGCACCGGTGTCGTTGCAGAGCAATGTGTGGTTAAGAGCCTTGCTCAAGGACACAACACGCTGCCTCAGCTTCTAAGTTTTCACAACTGAATTAAAGTACCAAATACGGGATATATCTAAACGAAAAGAGTATTGATTCTAAAGAAGTTCGTAACAGAGTTCTGGTTATAAATTATCCAATAAATGTAGAACAAAGATGATAAAGAAAGCCTGTAACTCTCAACAAAATTCATGATACCATGTTAAATGCTGCAAGTTTGTAGTGACCACAGCAATATGAAACATTTAATGAACAAAGTACACTCATTGATAGCATTGAAAAACGTGAGAACTGCACACCTACCTTGTTAGGGCTCTGACCGCATCATTGTAGTGCCGAAACACAACGTAGGCATTCATGTTATTCCTCTTAGGGTGAACCTTCCTCCTGAAAAGGAGGAGGAGAAGACAGCATGAGAGGAATTCTTACGGTGAGAATACTACTGTCATTTTCACCTGTTACAAACCCCGTAACTGGGTCACTTACCAGCAAAGACAGAGAGGTCTGTGAAGTCTGATGGTACTATCTTTAACAGTATTTATTGGTAAAAATACACAAAAATAATATCAATGCAAACATACAGATAATATACGTTGTCAATACTAAATCTAAAAGTGCGGGTATAATAATAATCAATAAGAAATAAGTTCTATCGTTGTCTAGGGGATAATGTATTGTCCGATGGAAATATAAAAGTCACTCAGTTCATTAAGGCTGCAGCCTTTGGTTGGAGTCAGAGACAGATTTTAGAAACTTGCCAATTCCTTTTATGATTCCGATCCTTCGAGAGTTCCGTGGGTGTGGCCGGTCACTTATGGCCTCTCCTTTTGCTAAAGCCGTTCTTCCGTGGTAAGGCCCCAATCCCAGGCAAAGGGAAAGGACGCACGCGAGCCCCCCACCGGCTGTCGCTATTAAACGCTGTCACGGGATTTCTAGCGTTTCTCCTGGTGCGTCTAAAGGGGTTGTTCCCCAGACCCTCTTTTATCCTTACTCACGGGGTCTCAGATGTCAATCAGGTTGGGATGATGCAATCCCTCAACCAGCCCACTCTGGTCACCCCCTGAGGGCTTCAATGAATAGTACAGTACTCAATACACAATTCCGTCTCCAAGAGACAATAGCCGTTATCAATGGTTCCGCCTTGCTGAGGCCAGGACACATTCCAAAACCTGTGTATTCTGGACGTCTCTCTCTCATTTCCTGGGTCCCAGACCCGAATTAATAGCGATCTTGCAATTCTCAAAAAGGAGGGGGCTACTTTGTACCCTTCGGCCCCTCAGAGTTGTGGCACATTCGTAACACACCTCAGACTTGCACTGGTTGCAGAAAAATAACGAGGTAAACTAATTTAAGATAAACGATAGGTTGAACAAGTTAGGGCTCAACCAAGCACTGATAGATACGTGAAAGTTGCTGCACAAGTCGAGAGGGCTGTATGATGTGCTGGCCATCATTAGTCAGGGGATTGAGTTCAAGAGATGACAGGTAATGTTGCAGCTCTGTAAAAGCCTGGTTAGACCACACTTGGAATATTGTGCTCAGTTCTGGTTGTCCATTATAGGAAGGATGTGGGAACGTTAGAGAGGATACAGAGGTGATTTACCAGGATGCTGCCTGCTTTAGAGAACACATCTTATGAGGACAGGCTGAGCAAACTTGGGCTTTTCTCTTTGGTGTGAGGGAAAATGAGAAGTGACTTGATAGAGGTGTACAAGATGATGAGAGGCATTGAAAGAGTGGATAGCTAGGGACTTTTTCCCCAGGAAGCATTACAAAAAGTGGTTGAAAGTATTTACATTGCAGAGAACCCCAAATGTTTCCCAGACTTTGTGCAAAAACCCTTTTTCTCATACTTCTGCCCATCACCAAGTGTTTATACTTTCTTTAGTCCTTGAACTAAAGGAAGTAGCTTTCATTTATCCCAGCTAGAATCACCATTCACATCCCTGCTTCCAGTGTAACCCCATGCCTGGAATCCCACCTCTCTGAGACTGTTCTTGTAAGTCTTCCCTGTAGTCTTCACGTCCCTTTAAAAGCAGAATGACCAGAACTGGGTGCAATATTCCAGTTGTAGCTAAAATCTGCTTTCATCTACAATTAGCACAACAACATAGTGTAGCACATGCCCCTTGGCCCACAATTTTAACCTACTCCAAGATCAATCTAACCTTCCCTCCTACATATTGCTCCATTTTTCTATCATCCATGTGCCTATCTAAGTTTCTTTAAATGCTCCTAATATATCTGCCTCTATCACCACCCCTGGCTGTGTGTTCCAAGCACACATCACTCTGTGTAGAGAACGTACCTCTGACATTACCCTCCCCCCCCACTATACTCTATTGCAATCACCTTAAAATTATGCTCTCTCGCATTAGACATATCTACCCTGGGGAAAAGTCTTTGACATCCACTCGATCTATGCCTGGTATCATCTATCAAATCACCACTCATCTCACTCAGAATGGCTTATTTCTGCTCCTATGTTTTATGGTCTTATACTTCTCTCCTTGTTCTATCACTTCACACTAATGCTCTACATTTTCTCAACCACTTTCCTGTCCATTGTGCCAGCCTTTCCTTTTGCACCTAACTAATATCCAACTCCCTGTCTGACACCGCCACGAGTTTGGTGTCAATTTGTAATTTTATGCTCCACAAATGGAGGCACAGTGACCTGGGTTCAATTCCGGTTGCTGTCTGTAATGAGGTTGTACATTCTCCCTGCTACATATGGGTTAGGGTTAATAAGTTGTTGGTGCCGGAAGCTTGGCAACATTTACGGGCTGCCCCAACACTTTCTAAGGCTGAGCTGGTTGTTGATGCAAATGACACATTTCACTGTATGTTTTAATGTACACTTGACAAGTAAAAATAATCCTTATAAGTACAAAGTGTTACTGACACACCACTGCATATCAATGTGCTTAGTCAAAAGCCACAGGAGATTAAGGAAGTGATAATGCAGGGTTTGTGTCCGCAGATCAGGGAAGTCTGTATGTAAAAGCACCAGAGAACAAGCAAGGTTACTTACTGGATAGTGGCCAATTTCCTGGAGATGCTGGGTTCCTCACGTGCCTTTAGCCGATGGAAAATAAAGAGGGGAAAGGAATTAGATGAAGCACCTTAACGTCATTCAGCTGGGGGGAACAAACTGAAAATTCAGAACAGAGTCAAACCCAGTATCAGACGCCTGACTTTAATACACCATTACCTCTGTCTTCCCCTCTGTCCCAGGTCACACACCATCCTGACCTGGAGGTACATGGTCAGTCCTCCACGGTCACCAGTCCAATTTCTGGAACACACTCCCCAGCCACATTACATGACTTGCGGATACAATAGGGTCTTTTAAGAAACTTTTAGATAGGTACACGGAGCTTAGAAAAATAGAGGTCTATGACGTACGGAAATTCTAGGCAGTTTCTAGAATAGGTTATAGGGTCGGCACAACATTGTGGACCAACGAGCCTGTAATGTGCTGTAGATTTCTATGTTCTTTGCATTATAGGAGCATCTTCATCAGGGTTTCGCAGTGGCCCATTAGTACTAAATTTAGGGTTGAACACTAAATAATTGTCTTGCCAGAAAGATCAAATACAGTTCATCTTTTTACCCCTAAATGAATATTAGCTTTAATTTCGAGAGGACTAGAATACAAGAGCAAGGAAGTAATGCTGAGGCTTTAAAAGGCATTGGTCAGGTCACACTTGGGAGTACTGTGAGCAGTTTTGGGTCCCTTATCTTAGAAAAGATGTGCTGGCATTGGAGAGGGTCCAGAGGAAGTTCATGAGAATGATTCCGGGAATGGAAGGGTTAACATTTGAGGAACGTTGATGGCTCTGGGCTATACTCAATGCAGTTTAGAGAATGAGGGTGGAACTCATTGAAATCTATTGAATATTGAAAGGTCCAGATAAAGTGGATATGGGGAGGATGTTTCTAGTAGACTAGGACCAGATTGCACAGCCTCAGAATAGAGGGACATCCATTTAGAAGAGATGAGGAATTTCTTTAGCCAGAGGATAGTGAATCTGTGGAATTCATTACCATAGAGAGCTGTGGAAGCTAAGTTATTGAGTATATTTAAGGCAGAGGTTGATAGGCTCCTAATTAGTAAAGAGTCAAAGATTACAAGGAGAAGGCAGGAAAATGGAATTGAGAGGGATAATAAATTAGCCATGATGGAATTGCAGAGCAGATTCATTGGGCAGAAAGGCCTAATTCTACTCCCATGTCTTATAGAACACAGAACATACAAGTTTGTAGAATAGTACAGCACAGTACAGGCCCTTCGGCCCACAATGTTGTGCCGACACTTAAAACCCTGCCTCCCATATAACCCCCACCTTGAATTCCTCCACATACTTGTCTAGTAGTCTCTT
Organism: Hemitrygon akajei; assembly: GCF_048418815.1. Classification (NCBI taxonomy): domain Eukaryota; kingdom Metazoa; phylum Chordata; class Chondrichthyes; order Myliobatiformes; family Dasyatidae; genus Hemitrygon; species Hemitrygon akajei. The sequence continues at coordinate 100,026,275 of NC_133132.1, forward strand.
AAACTTCACTAGTGTATCTGCCTCCACCACTGACTCAGGCAGTGCATTCCATACACCAACCACTCTCTGAGTGAAAAACCTTCCTTTAATATCCCCCTTGAACTTCCCACCCCTTAGCTTAAAGCCATGTCCTCTTGTATTGAGCAGTGGTGCCCTGGGGAAGAGGTGCTGGCTGTCCACTCTATCTATTCCTCTTAATATCTTGTAATGTCTTAATATAATGTCTCCTCTCATCCTCCTTCTCTGCAGAGAGTAAAGCCCTAGCTCCCTTAATCTCTGATCATAATGCATACTCTCTAAACCAGGCAGCATCCTGGTAAATCTCCTCTGTACCCTTTCCAATGCTTCCACATCCTTCCTATAATGAGGCGACTAGAACTTAAGCTGTTAACTGCACATTAACTTCAGGTTTACTGCCACTCTCATCCCTCTTGTCTGTGTTGCACGGTACTTTTATATGTACCTTGTATATACCTTACTCCTGTGGGAGTTAACAATCCCTGATTTTTAAGTGGAGATGGACAGAATTCCCCCACCCCCTCTCTCCATTACCTTACTAACATCCTACTATTTGACTGCACATCTAGAGAGGAACATGAAGTAACAGCTGGACACCATGGGAGCCCGATTAAACAAAGGAACTCTGAAATAACCACTCACAAAACATTAACTCTTCACTGTAAGTTATTAAGTACTTTCTGGGGTGGCAAGGTAGCATAGCAGTTAGCATAACGCTTTACAGCATCAGGGATTGGAAGACTGGGGTCCCATTCCTGTAAGGAATTTGTATATTGTCCCTGTGACCACATGGGTTTTTTCTGGGTGCTGTGGTCTCCTCTCACAGTCCAAAGACATATGGGTTAAGGTTAGCAAATTGTGCATGCTGGAAGCACATTGTCGACATAAATGAAACATTTCACTGTACATTTCGATGGACGTGTGACAAATAAAGTTAACCTTTATCTTTAAACTCTTCACTACAGGTTACTAAGGGTGGTAAAATGACATTAAGTTTAAACTGGTTTCCATTTCATTCTTAAAACTCAGTGGACTTACCACAGAACGGATCCGTACAGATTCTATCGGCCCAAACTCTTTAAATAGCGCTATGATCATCTGTATAGAAAGGTACAAAAAAATAGGCGATCAATGTTAAATGGAAATGATGAATATTAATTTAGTTATTTCTTTTACTTTCCTGAAATGTACAAGAAAGGATTTGTCTTTATATCATGCCCTTAATGCTGTGGACTACCTACATCCACTGAAATCCTTCAGCAAGCAATATATAATCAGAGGGCACTACAGCATAGACAGCTCCTTTGGCCCATCAAGTCTGTGCCAACCTCAGAATCAGAATCAGGTTTATCATCATCGGCGTGCAATGTGAATTTTTTTAATTTAGCAGCCACAGTTCAATGCAATACATAATATAGAAGAGGAAAAATAATAAATAATAATAATAAGTAAATAAATTACAGTATACAAATATTGAATAGAATTTTTAAAAGTGCAAAGAACAGAAATACTGTATATTAAAAAAAAGTGTCCAAGGGTTCAATAACAGATTCAGTCAAAGTTGCAGAGAGCTCTGGAATGGCAGCATAGCAGTATAGTGGTTAGCACGATGCTTTACAGAACCAGCTGTAAAGCATCGCGCTAACTGTTCGATTTCTGCCACTGTAAGTAGTTTGTACATTCTCACCATTTCCTCTCCAGCATTTCAAAGGCATATGGGTTAGAGTTAGTGAGTTGTGGGCAAGCTGCTCTGGGACCTGAGCACGGCGACACTTGCACAATCCTTGCTGATCAGATCTGACACAAACGACACATTTCACAGTACGTTTCAATGTATATTTGACAAGTGCGCTTGTACAAACCAAATATATTGTCTGACTGTTCTGTGTTTGGAATTCAGTGCTTGCCTAGTTATAATCGTAAACCTCAGGTATGTGGATTTAGAAACATAGAAAACCTATAGTACTGTACAGGCTCTTTGGCCTACAATGCTGAACATGTACTTATTTTAGAATTTACCTAGGGTTACTTATAGCCCTCTACTTTTCTAAGCTCCATGTACCTATCCAGGAATCTCTTAGAACACCCCATCCTATCTGCCTCCACCACCGTCGGCGGCAGCCCATTCCACGCACTCACCACTCTCTGCATAAAAAACTTACCCCTGACATCTTCTCTGTACCTACTTCCAAGCACCTTAAACCTGTGCCGTCTGTCACTTACAGCTGGGAACAAAAACAGGTCCCAGCCAATCTGGAAAGCCCCTACAATTATTAATCCATTCCTGGTCAGTTCCACCACAGTAGCCATGCTTCTATCAATGGGCCCCAAGCTTCGGACTTATCCCAATACTTCGCCTCTCTTTCCACCTGCAAAATGCTCCTGAAAATCTACTTCTTTGACCAAGTTTTCAATTGTCCGAATATCTTGAGAGACTTGGTGTTTTTGGCAGTTCATGCACAGCAGATTAGAATATTTTACTAGAACATAAAACAGTACAACACAGCACAGGCCTTTTGGCACTCAATGTAGCACTGACTATTTAAGCTGCTCCAAAATCAATCTAACCCTTCCTCCCACATTATTCTATTATCAATATGCCTAAGAGTCTCTTAAATGCCGCTACAGTATTTGCCTCTGCCACCACACATGGCAGATCACTGCACACACCCATCACTCTCTGTATAACACAAACACCTCTGACAGCACCTCCCCCCAACTTTATTTAAATGGAAGATGTATCTGTCAGAATTATCACTGAAATCTGTGGCATTACATCAGTGATAACCGTCAGTAACATTAGTGATCAGCACGTACCACCAGACTCAAGGACAGTTTCTACCGCGCTGTTATCAGATTCTTGGCTTTTCTGAGGGTTATCAGCTTCTTACGGTGGAGAGATGGTGAGTTCCTGAGATCCTGAGAGTGATGTTGTCTGGGGCTTAGCTTCTAGTAGCCCCAGCCACCCATGGTGGCGAGGTGTTCCAGACAAAAAGCAATCCAATTAAGACCTCAGTGGTGGAGCGAGCAGAAGATGTTGACACATCACAATGAAGTGAAGGTGGAGAAAGGCTGCAGCAGGCTCCCCAGTTGTACTGGATGCCATGCCAGTGGACAGTGACCCCGATCTGTCAAGGACTGTGTGGTCAGCCTCCCCACGTTAAACAGTCACACACAGACGTTCACCATTAAGGGAATTACCCCTTAGGAGAACATCACACTCGACTCGAGTGATTGCACTACTATAATCAAACTCCTGAACAGACCTCCAGTACGATAAGATGCACTCTTGGCCTCACAATCAAACTTGTTATGATCTGGCATTTTATTGTTTACCTGCACTGCATTTTCTCTGTAGTTGCTACACTTTATTCTGCATTGTTATTGTTTTACCTTGTTCTAGCTCAATGCTCAGTCTAATGGAACCATAAAACACTTCAGCATGAAGTTGAGCCAACCATTTAATCTACTCGAAGATCAATCTAATCCTGCCCTCCTACACGGCCCTCCATATTTCTATCATCCAAGTGCCTATCTAAGAGTTTCTTCAATGTCCCCAATATTTGATTTGTACAAACAGTATGCATCACTGTATCTCAGAACAAGTGACATACCAATAGCTACAGTAGTCTCAGCCCATCTGCCTCATGACCTGTATGTCAGGTAACCTTTGGCCTGAAGGGTGAGTGAGTCAGCCTCTCACCTGTTTACTGTACTCAGAGGGCAGGTTCCCCACAAACACAGTCCTCTTGTTCTTTATCTTCTCCATTCCAGGGTTGGTCCTGCGCTTTCTGAAACGTTTGGCATCTTTCCCTGTTGCTTGTTCCACTGCTGCCAACGGCCCATCTTCGGTCAACTTCTTTCTCTGCTTCACACGGCGCACCCCTTCGCCTTCCTTATCGGCGGCATTCAAGGCGCTCTCTCTGCAGACAACACAAGCAGTCAGTTAACTACAGGGCCAGGACCCATTAGGTGGATACCAAGAGAGCTTGAACAATCCATCGTAACACAGAACTACCCCCCCCCCCCCCAATCTATTGGCCATTATTCTCTGCTCATAGGGCAACAGGGCAAGGTACCAAAGTGGAGAGGGGGCCACATACAGGACGGGAGTCAGTTTGGAAGAAGTTCAGGATATCCTTAAACACCACACCCCCCAACTCTTTTCTCACTACTGCTATCAGGAAGGAGGTACAGAAGCCTTGGGTCTCATACCATCAGGTTCAGGAACAGTTGATACTCTACAACCATCAGGCACTTGAACCTGCCTGGATAACTCCACTCACCTCAACTCTGAACTAATTCCACATTCCATAGTGGCTAGTGTGATGCTATTATAGCTCAGAGCGTCGGATTTCAATTCCGGCATTCTCTAATCCATTTTTTTTTGTATGTGGGTTTCCTCCTGGTGCTCCAGTTTCCTCCCACAGTCCAAAGATGCACCAGTTAGTAGGTTAATTGGTCATTGTAAATTGCCCTGTGACTAGGATCAAGTTAAATAGGTGCGTTGCTGGGCGGTGTGGCCCATTGGGCTAGAAGGGCCTGTTCCATTCCGTATCTTCAAATAAACAAAATAAGAACCACAGACTCACTTTCAAGAACTTTACAACTCATGTTCTCAGTATATTTATTTACTTTTTATTATTTTTTATTTGCAATTTGTCTTCTTTTGCACATTAGTTCTTTGTCAGTCTCTGTGTGTAGTTTTTCAGTGATTCGATTATATTTCTTTGTTCTACTGTGAATGCCCACAAGAAAATGAAGGTCAAGGTAGTAAATATAAACATCAAGGCTTTGATAATAAGTTAACTTTGAACTTCCAACTTTCACACTCCAGACCAGTCCTCGAACACACCCAACAATCTCCCCCATGCCTTGGAAACCCTGTAAATGCCCTTGCCCAGAAAATCAAATTCAGATTTATTTATCACATCGAAGCAGACAGGGAAATGAGTTCTTTGCATTCACAATCAACACGATTTTGCCACATACATACTATCTAATGATGGAGTTATTTTGGTGACTTCCACATCCTCGCTCCAAACATAAAGCCTTGTGGACACTTATATTCCTCTCTGTTTCAGGTATTTATCCAGCTTTCCCTTAGCTAGCTCTCTCTGCTTGCATCTACCACCCTGTTAGGCAGACTTCTGGGGCCCATATTATCTGATGGGATTCCTCAACTACTTTCAAATCTTCCAATAAATAACCTTAAATCAATACCCCTGCTGTCACTGTTCATTCTGTCCAAGCTTCTCGAGGGGTCAGCAGTGACAGCTCTAAGTTCCTGGATCTATTCGGGGTTCTCTTGATTCTACGAAGAATCAATCTTCGTAACATTGATGCAGTTACGAAGAAGACACGCCAACGGTTCTGCTTTGTTAGGAGTCTGAAGACTCTAGCAGATTTCCATTGATGTAGGATGGAAAGCATTCCAGTTGGTTATATCAGCATCTGGTATGGAACCTCCAATTCACAGGATCGCAAGAGGCTGCAGAGAGAGTTGTAGACTCGGCCAGCACCACTACAGGCACAACCCTCCCCACCATTGAAGATATCTTCAAGGGACAGTGCCTCAAGAAGGCAGTAGCATCATTAAGGACCCTCACCATCTAGGAGGAATGTACAGCATGCTGAAGACCCAAAATCAGTGATTTAGCAACAGCTTCTTCCTCTCCACTTTCGGATTTCTCAATGGTTTATGAACACTACTGCGTTATTCCTTTTTTTTAAAGCACCATTTATTTATTGCAATTTATAATAATTTTTATGTCATTTGGAATATACTGCTGCCATAAAACACATTTTTCATATCGTATGTCAGTGATAATAAATCAGATTCTGATTTGAATAAATCTGCCTGTGTCTCCTTTCTAAACAACCCCAAAAACAATCATTGCCAGGACAGCATGGTAGCATAATGGTTAGGTGTAACATTTCACAACACCAGCGATCAGGGTTCACTTCCCACTGCTGTTTGTAAGGAGTTTGTATACTCTCCCTGTGACCGTGTGGGTGTCCTCCCACAGTCAAAAGTTGTACGGATTATTATGTTAATTTGGCATGCAGGCTCTTTGGGCCTGTTACTGTGCCACATCTCTGAATGAAATCTTTCCTCCTCATAGATCTTAATAGCATTATCATTAGGGTTAAGATTAGTGTGTTGTGAGCATGCTAAATTGCTGCTGGATGCATGACAGTACTTGTGGGCTGCCCCAGGCACAACCTCGGACAGGACTGATCATTGACACAAACAACGCACTTCACTTTATGCTTCAATGTTTCTATCTACATATTTCAAATAAAGCGAATCTTTCAATCTTAGCTTTAACATTACTGATACAGGTCCTCCATGGGTTATAAATGCTTAATAGTCATACAAACAAGAGTTTAGGAGATCATCCATGCACCCTTCTTGTTCATATCTGACTTATGAACTGTGCAGGTCATCAATGGATCTCGGGATCAGAATCCTGTCATAATCCAGAGACCATGTACAGTTGTAAGCCAACAGTTTTAGTATTGTCCTTGTGAATCTTCTAAATACTGATTTTCCAGGGCCTCTCTATTCAGTCTATCACACAGTAGCCACAACAGTCAACACTCCCAAAGTTCAAGTTCAAAGTATTATCAAAGTACATACATGTCACCATGAGATTCATTTTCCTGAGGGTCTTCATAGTAGAACAAAGGTATTATAGAATCAATGAAAACCTACACACAGATAAAGACTGACAAACAAGCAACGTGCAAAAGTCAACAAACTGTGCAAATACAAGCAATAACTGAATAGTAAATAGTAACAAGCATGTTTGGTAAAGTTAACCAAACCAAGCTTGTGTAACCCTCAGGTTCAGCTAGCGACTCAATCTAGGGGGAGACAACCCCCAGCCCGGCCAAACTTGCGAAATCTTGTTTCGGTGGATGCTGTGTGATGTGTTTCCCTGTTACAAATCAGTACAGTCGGCCCTCCTTATCCGCGGATTCCGCATGCGCAGATTCAACCAACCGCGGAGCAGGAAAACCCGGAAGTTCTCTCTCCAGCACTCGTTGTTTGAGCATGTACAGACTATTTTTTCTTGTCATTATTCCCTAAACAATACAGTATAACATAGCATTTACATTGTATTAGCTATTATAAGTAATCTAGAAATGATCTAAAAGTACAGGCAGTCCCCAGGTTATGAATGAGTTCCATTCCTGAGTGCGTCTTTAAGTCGGAACAGGTACATCCAGTATTATTTAGCGTCAGTTAGTCAAAAGTTTTTCTTAGTATATAGTACATATTTTACCTTTCTATGCATATAAAACACTTAAGAAACATACATATTTCAATAATTAAACCACTGCATTGCTTAGCAATAATTGTAGCTTTCATCGGGGCAGGGCCTTTCAAATGCTCCATTAAAATTGTTCCGATCGTTGACTGACTGTAGCCTGACGCTTTTCCAATGACCGATGGCATTTCACCTCTTTCCGATCGCTTTATTACTTCCACCTTATTTTCAATCATGATCATGATTATCTTAGTGAACAGAAACCCTGCGGATTCAGAGCTGCGCCAGGTCCTAATGTCCACCGCACTGAGACATGTTAAATAAAGTCCAGGGTTCCGCTGGGTCCTAAAGACCACCGCACTGGAACAGGTTAAATAAGGGACTTGAGCATCCGCATTTTTTTGTATCCGCAGGGGATTGGTTCCGGGACCAATGTAGGTCCCGAACCAAGGAGGGCCGAATGTACAGCAAAATAACAAAGAGTACACTATATGCAATTAAACAACTGAGCTTTATAATTCTTAATTTGACTATAGGGTTAGTAAAGAAACAAGAAAAATAAAAAGGGCCTATTCTCATGAAACAGTCTAATGCACAACGTTGGAGCTCGTGGCTTTCCTGTCTGTTCGTTCTCCATCAATTTTCTTCCTGATCGTCGACTCCTGACCTCATTCCAAATCCACTCTGTCCTGCAGACTACGACTTCTCTGTTCTGGCATCTTCTCCCTCCATCTTCCACCAAACAAAAGCCCACCAAAACCTTTGCTCGGGTACACAAGAAAGAAAAATATCTCCCCTCATTGGCCAGTGCACATTCCAAAGTCCCTGTTAACTCTAGTCATAACCCACTGTTGCTACAGAGAAACCATTACATTAGAACGAAGCATTACAGAGAGACCATTACATTAGCAGTGAAACCATACAGCATACAGTTATCTATATTAACAAGTTGGGTGTGAATGTACAAGGTATGGCTAGTAAGTTGGCAGATGGCACTAAAATAGGTGATAATAATGGACAGTGAAGAAGGTTATCAAAAATTACAGGGGTGGGGGGTGGATTTTGAGCTGGTGAGTTAAGTGGACCAAGGAATGGCAAATGAGGTTTAGTTCAGATTAGTGTGAAATGTTGTGTTTGGAAAGACATTGCCAGAGATAATGTGTAGAACATCACCCCCCAGGGCCTTACCAGGAGTAATACATGATTCCCTGAAAGTGAAGTCACTGGTGGAGAGGATGGCAAAAAAGGCGTTTGGTATGCTGGCCTCCATCAGTCAGGGTACCGAGTATAGGAGTTGTGTGGTGTCATGGTGCTGCAGTTGCATGGGAAGCTAGTGAAGCCACACTTGGGAGTTTTGGTCATTCAGCTAGAGCAACAATGTTATTAATCTGGAAAGAGTAGGAAAGATGTTATTAATCTGGAACGAGTACAGAAAAGGTTTCTGAGGATGTTACCAGGCCTTGAAGGACTGAGTTAAAGGGAGAGATTGGTCAAACTAAGACCTTTTTCTACCTTTAGAGCGCAGAATTCCAAGGTGATCTGACAGAGACATATACAATCATGAGGGTATAATAGTGTAGATGCATTCATTGTTTTTACTAGGGTTGGGGATCAAGAATCGGATGGCACAGCTTTAAGATGGGAGGGGAAAGTTTTAATGGGAACTTAAGGGTTTTTTAAAAAAAAGGTTTATTTTTATTTTTATGGAACAGGCCCTTTCAGCCCAACGAACCGCTCCATCCAGCAACCCACCTATTTAACTCTAACTTAGTCACAGGACAATTTACAGAGACCAATTAACCTACTAACCAGTACATCTTTGGACTGTGGAAGGAAACTGGAGCACCAGTAGGAAACTCACGAGTTCAACAGGAGGATGTACAAACTCCTTACAGAGGACACTGGAACCAAACTTGTAACTCCCACGCCCCACGCTGTAATAGCACTGTACTGCCGTGGTACCATACCATACCATGTTATGTATGCAATGAGGTGCCAGACCAAGTGACTGAGGCAGATACAGTAACAATAGGCAGAGGGATAGGAAAGACTAGGAAGGTTATAAGTCAAACTCTGGCAAACAGGGCTAGCTTGGTCTGTGAGAACCAGCTGGGCCAAAGGGCCTGGTCTCCCTGTAAGTAGTCTCCCACTAGCCAGTGCTCACCGTTGAGCCAGTTTCTGTTCAGCTGCTGTGAGCTTCTTCCGTTGGACTGGCTTCACTTCCTCCAGCTTTTGCTGTTTGCCCTCATTTCTGCTGGCTGGCTCTTCTGGAATCTTCCGTTTCTTACCACTGACCTGAAGGACACAATCCCAAGTCAATGCATCAAAGAAATTAATGGAACTGTTTTCCTTAGAGTAGAAAGGATAAGCATGAAAATACAAGGATTTCTTTTGTGACTTCATGACCTCAGGATATTCCAAAATAAATATTAGCCTGCACTCTTCTTCAGTTAGAAACCTGGCCTGTTTTATGAGATTACATGGACATCGATTTAACGTTTCATTTGAAAGAAGGGCTGGGTGTAAGGGGACATGGTGGGGTGGGGAAGGAAAGGTGCCAATCAACTATCCAACTCTCCTCCTCATTTAAAGTTTGAAGCCTAGAGTTTGGTGTCCCATCATCGGTGAGTATGGAGTTCAAGGTCCTGTCATCAGCGACTCCTAGGATCGGTACCGAAGATCAAAGCTGGAAGTTTGGAAGTTGAGCCCGATGGCCAAAGCCCTGGTCTGCGAGTGCACTGGGGAAGTTGGAGGCCCAAAGTCTGCGATTCTGCGAGTCCACTGGAAACTGGAGGCCTGTTCCTGAGGTTGGTGGACTGGTTGCGTGTGTGAGTGGATGGGCGAGTAGGTGTAGGGGAGAAAAGGGGAAAACTTGCTATTGTTCCACTGAATTTTGAGGGCATGCTATAATGGTGCCAGACTGTGTGGTAAGACTTGCAGGCTGCCCCAGCACATTCTTAGGTTGCATTGTTAATGCAAATAACACATTTCACTGTTTGCATCAATATACGTGTGAAAAATAAATGAATCTGAATCATTCCTAACAAACTTCACACATTTATCCAATTTTCTGTTGGAAGTTGCAGTTGCATCTGATTTAATTGCCCTTTTACCCCTATAGAAAGTTCACAGAGAGCTCAACTTCCTAAAGCCCTAAAATACAAAACCACAGGTGCTTTGGTCGAACTCACCTATGCTGAGCACAGCTGGGAGACTCGCTCACTGTGGCAGTGAGGTCAGCCACATTCATTCTCCACTTGACCTTAAACAAACCTCAAAGACCTCCAGCTCTGTCTGCATCTCCATTTTTGTTCTTACACCACAGAAGACTATTTGACCATACCATTTTTATTGACACTTAGAATAATCCCATTCATCAGCTTAGTTCACAATGAGCTATTCTCTCTCACCTGCACTCTCCAACCAGCTCCCTACACTAGAGGTAATTTACAGCAGTCAATTACCTAATAAGTTACAATTTTGGCACGTGGCCTGTACTCTAACATACAACTTGCCCAGGATTCTGAACCTCATTTAGAATTAACTCATCATTAAATTTTGAGTTTGCTTTCTCCTGTCTTTAGTGGACAAGCACATCATTGATGCATCTGAGTAGCTCACAAATCCACTGATATTTCGCCACAATATCACTCCATGGTGATATAACTAAAATCAGCATTTTATTTGCTAAACTGTCATATGGCATGGAAACAGGCCTTTTGGCCCATCTAGACTGTACTGACCACCAAGGAACCCTTTTCAAATTCTCAAATTTTGACAGTGATTTCTGAACTCGCACATAATAGCACAGGAAGAGCCCCTTTGGCCCACAGCATCGTACTGAACTAATTAAACTAATGACACTTAATCCTTTTGGTCTGCACATGGTCCATATCCCTCCATTGTCTGCATATTCATGTGCCTAACACCTCTGTTGTGTGTACCTTCATCACCATTTCAGGCACCCACCACTCTACAAAAAAAACTTGCCCACTTGCCTACATACAAAAAGTTGCCTCACAGGTTGATAGGGTAGTTAAGCAAGCTTATGAAGTGTTAGCTTTCATAAGTCGAGGGGTAATGATGCAGATCTATAAAACTCTGGTTAGGCCACACTTGGAGTACTGTGTCCAGTTCTAGTCGCCTCACTATAGGAAGGATGTGGAAGCATTGGAAAGGGTACAGAGGAGATTTACCAGGATGCTGTCTGGTTTAGAGAGTATGCATTATGATCAGAGATTAAGGGAGCTAGGGCTTTACTCTCTGCAGAGAAGGAGGATGAGGGGAGACATGATAGAGGTATACAAGATATTAAGAGGAATAGACAGCCAGCCAGCGCCTCTTCCCCAGGGCACCACTGCTCAATACAAGAGGACATGGCTTTAAGGTAAGGGGAGGGAAGTTCAAGGGGGATATTAGAGGAAGATTTTTCACTCAGAGAGTGGTTGTTGTGTGGAATGCACTGCCTGAGTCAGTGGTGGAGGCAGATACACTAGTGAAATTTAAGAGACTACTAGACAGGTATATGGAGGAATTTAAGGTAGAGGGTTATATGGGAGGCAGGGTTTAAGGGTCGGCACAACATTGTGAGTCGAATGGCCTGTACTGTGCTGTATTGTTCTTTGTTCTATATCTCCTTTGATCTTTCCCTCTCTCTCCTTAAATGTATGCCCTCTAGTATTAGACATTTTGAACTTGGGAAAAACATACCAGCTGTCTATTTCCTCTTATAATTTTATAAACTTGTTAGGTTTCTCCTCAACCTTTGCCGATCCAGAGAAAATAACTCTAAAGCCTCAGCACCCTTCTAAAAATGGGCAACCAGAATTCAGTGCAATACACCAGATGCAGACTGACAAGATTTTATAGAAATAAAACACAACCGAATGTCTTGACTAATAAAGGTAAGTATGTCCTATGCCTCCTTTAACAGCTGATGACATGTGACTACCTTCAGGGGGCTATAAAGGTCCCTCTGTATATCAATACTGTACTATTAAGGGTCCTGGCATTACTTGGTCTGTTTGAGTGGCATGCTAGCAATTATAGTGCCAGCGACCTGGGTTCAATTCTGCCACTGCCTGTCAGGAGTTTGACCTCTGTGTGCTCTGGTTCCCCACACATTCCAAAACTTTCAGTTAGGATAAGTGAGCTGTGAGCATGCTATGTTGGCGCTGGAAATGCAGTGACATCTGCGGGCTGCCCCAGCACGATCCTCACTGCACACACAAAATGCTGGAGGAACTCAGCAGGCCAAGCAGCATCCTTGCTGATTTGATTTGATGCAAACGAACGACTCATTTCCATGTATAGTTTGAAATTTCAGTGTACACATGACAAATAAAGAGTTCCTCATTCGCCATTATCTGCATGCCCTGGGTCAATTCCAAATATCAAAGCCCAATCGGAGATCCCGATTGTGGCCCGAAGGTTGACCGGAGGTCCAGATTACACCCTTGGGGGTGTTGGTTGTTAATGCCAATGACACACTTCACTGTATGTTTTGATGTATCTGCAATAAATAAATCTGAAATCTGATCATTTTCACCCATTCCTTTGGTTTATTTGCCAGTGATATTGGCAGCAGATTATACTGTACCCGGACTGTTATCAGATTGATCAGGCCTCCTACACGCAGGTGGCACCCTGTTTTGGTGCGGGCGTTTGGGTGCGTCTGTTTTTCCCTGTGGTGGTCCAATAGGGGGCACTGGTCAGTTGACTGGTATCAAGCGGGACATGTGATCATTGTTCTCAGTTTATCTCATTTATTCCCTTCCTCTGTGGGGAGGGGAGGGATGTACCAGATCGATACAATCTGATGGAAGCTCCCCATCCCCATTCTAACAACTTTCTACAGGACACCATCGAGAGTGTCCTGTCTGGCTGAACATGTGTGGTACAGAAACTGCAAGGCATTGAACTGCAAGACCCTACTGAGCATAGCAAAAACTGTCAAAAGGATCATGGGGTTCTCTCTCCCCTTCATTTATGATATTTACCTGGAGCCTTGCAGACAAAAGGCCCAAAGTATTGTTGAGGATCCCTACCACCCACCCCAATCTCTTTGACCCACTACTGTCAGGAAGGAAATACAGGAGCATCAGGACTAGGACTGCCAGACTGGGTAACAGCTTCTTCCCTCAGGCTGTGAGACTAATGAATACCCTGCCACCACCGAGGTCTCGTCATTAGGACAGCCAACTGCTTATTGTACACCTGTGCTGCGCACTACATGCATTCTTGAATTATATTTTATTTACGGCAATGCTTTGTTTTATGTGCTGTGTGATAATGCTTTGTGGGTGCACCATGGTCCAGACGAACGTTGCTTCATTTGGTCGTATCAGATGGCAATAACCTGAAATTGATTGTGAGAATATGGACAGTGTGCATGCAGCTGTTTGATAGCACAGTGAACTGACTGAACTTCCTACAGGTAGGCGGCAGTCTCTTATGGCGCGGGCATTCAAGTGCGCATGTCTTCATCTCAGCGGGCCTGGTTCATCGCTCCCACACTGTAAGTTGCCCAGCATGGTCCAGCACTAACACGACTCAGTAAAAAGATTTATTTACTTATAGTGATAAAGTGCTGGGTACGCCGTTCCAGCCCTTTGAAGGGCCACCCAAGCAACTCCACAACCCCGACTTCACCCCAACCTAATCACGGGACAATTTACAATGACCAATTAACCTCCCCATACTGGTACATCTCTGGACTGTGGGAGGAAACTGAAGCACCCGGGGAAAGTTTAAACGTTCCACGGGGAAGACACAGAGAGACTCCTGACAGAACAGTGCTGGAATTGGCCTCCCTGAGCTGTAATAGCAGCACACTAATCACTACACTACGTGGAGCCAAGTTTACTCCTGCTACTCTGTTGGCCAAGTTTAATCCTACTACCCTGTTGACATTTTTGCTGTGTATACGTAACAATATGACAGATATGCTTCTGTTGCCAGTCAGAGAGCAAATCTACATGGGAAAGCAAGATTCCAGTAGTTGATTGGATCTGGAAAGGCAGAACTGAAATTGAAATCATAACTATGAATTAATTTCACTGCAATCTGCAGCATGCAATTACCCTTTAAGCAATGTACGTTTAAATGGATATAAATCAACTACAGATTTCACCAATTTCTGAAGGATTCGGTGACTTACCTCTCAAGCAAATAGGTCCAGCACCTTTAAGCAGGTGAAGGTTAAATGTCATGGCTGGAAGCAAGGCAGGAGTGAGAGACTCCAAGCCAGGCTGAAACACAGAGGAATGAGAGCACACCCCCCCCCCCCCACCCCCACTCAACCTAGCATCTTAAGATAGAGGAGCAGAATTAGGTCACTTGGCCCAAGGAGTCTGCTCTGCCACTTCATCATGGCTGATCCATTTTCCTTCTTAGCCTCATTCTCCTGCCTTCTCCCAGTATTTCTCCATGCCCTGATGAATCAAGAAGCTATCAACCTGTGTGTGTGTGTGTATGTGTGTGTATATATATATATACACACACACACACATACATACCCCCCCCCCCCCAAATGACTTGGCCTCCACAGCTGCCTGTGGCAACAAATTCTATAGATTCACCACTCTCTGGCTGAAGAAAGTCCTCATTTGCTTTCTAAATGGACATCCCTATATTCTGAGGTGTCTCCTCTGGTCTTAGCCTACCCCATCATAAGAAATATCCTCCCCACATCCACTCGTTCAAGGCCTTTCAACATTCAATAGGTTTCAATGAGATTCCCCCTCATTCTTCTGAGTTCCAGTGAGTACAGGCCCATTGCCATCAAACACTTCTCAAATGAAAAGCCATTCAATCCTGAAAGTTTTGAAACTCCTTTGAACCCTCTCCAATGTCAGCACATCCTTTCTGAGATAAGGGGCCCAAAACTGCACACAAACTCCAAGTGAGGCCTCACCAGTGCCCTAAAAAGCCTCAACATTACATCCTTGCTTTTATATTGTAGTCCTATGAAAATGCAGGACAACATTGCAGTTGCCTTTCTCACCACTGACTTACCTGCAAATTAACCTTTAGGGAATCCTGCATGAAGACTCCCAGATCTCTTTGCACCTCAAATTTTTGTATTTTCTTTCCATTTAGAAAATAGTCTACACTTTTATTCCTTTTGCCAAGGTGCATGACCATACACTTCCTGACACTGTATTCCATCTGTCACTTCTTTGTCCATTCTGTCTACGTCCTTCTGTAGCCTCTCTGCTTTCAACACTAACTGCCCCACCACTTATCTTTGTATTGTCCACAAACCTGGCCATGAAGCCATCAATTCTGTCCTCCAAATCATTGAGATTTAACATTAAAAGAAGCAGCCTAAACACAGCTCCCTGTGGAACACCACTAGTCACCGGCAGCCAACCAGAAAAGGCTCCCTTTATTACCACTCTCTGCCTCCTGCCAATCAGTCAATGTTCTATCCATGCTACTACCTTTCCTGTAGTACCACACAAGGCTCTTAACCGGTCCCTTTTGTACAAGTTGTACCTTTCCCAGAAGGATCTAGAAATCTGAACCCCTGCACCACTTCCTTAGCCACGCATTCAACTGCCAAATCATCCTATTCTTAACCCCACTGGCGTGTGGCACAGGCAGCAATCCAGAGATTACCTTGTTAGCAAATGTGCAGTCATTGGAGAACAAAATTGAAGATTGCTGTATCAAAGGGAAATGAGAGATTGTTGTGTTCTATGTGTAACCAAGATATGGCTTACTCCCAGCATGCCAGATACAGCGATAGAACCCAAAGGCTTCTTGATTCACAGGATACACTGAACTGCTGATTCAGAAAAGGCTAAAGTAGGAGGTATGCATTTCATGATAAATTTTGGATTGTGTCCTGATGAGGCTGTTTTTATCAAACTTGTGTTCCCCTTACTTTGAATACCTAATGGTCAAATGCTGTCCGTTCTATTTACCTAGGGAGTTCTCCTCCATAATCCTGACCATTTTATATACCACCAGCAGCCAACAATAGTCAAGTGCTTGAAATACTGCACAATGCCATCTCCATACAAGAAACAGTCCATCCCGATGCATTTCAAATCACAGAGACTTCAACCAGGCTTGTTTGAAAAAAAACCCTGTCCAATTACCATCATTCCAACTAACCCTGAATCAAAGAAGGATGCTCGACAGTTGTGGCAGAGTTTGAATACAATCACATCTCAAAGTTAAATCAAGTGACATTGGCAACAATAGGGCTTCTGCTGTGGACCTCTTGTGCCAGTGGAAAATTGGAACAGATCCAAGTCTGCTTCGCTTCCAGATGAGTTCTATGACCATCAAAACACAGAGGAACTATAACAAACTGCCACAGCCCTGATGAAGCTGAGATTTCAGTCTCTGAGGCCTTTGGGAGGGTGAACCCATGGAATGCATCCGGCCCATTTGGGGTTACCTGACCAAGTACTGAGGACCTGTGCTGATCAACTGGCTGGTGTGTTCACTGCGATCTTTAACTTTTTGCTTCAGCAGTCTGAGGTACTTGCCTGCTTCGAGCAGACTTCACTTATACTGGTGCCTAAGAATGAGGTAACCTGCCTCAATGATCTCATCCAGTAGCACTTATATCCACAGAAATGAAGTGTTTTGAGAGGTTGTTGACGAAACAAATCAACTCCTGCCTGAGAAGTGACTTGGATCTGCTCCAATTTACCTACCAGCGCAACAGGTATGCAACAGATGCCATTTCATTGGCTCTTCACTCAACCCTATAACATTTGGACAGCAAAGCTGCAAACATCAGGATGCTTTTTACAGACTACGGTTTGGCATTCAATACCATCATCCCCTCAAAACTAATCAATAAGCTTCAAGACCTTCAATATCTCCTTGTGCAATTGGATTTCCTAGATTTCCTCACTTGCAGACCCCAGTGAGCCAGTTCTCACTGGAGGATCAGGTGGAGAGTGTCAGTAACTTTAAATTCCTCGGTGTTATCGTTTCGGAGGACCTGTCCTAGGCCCAGCATGCAAATTGAATTACAAATTGAATTACACGGTATTGCTTCTACTTCCTTAGGAGTTTGTGGAGATTCGGCATGACATTGAAAACTTTTGACAAACTTCTATAGGTGTGTGGTTGAGTATATATGGACTGGTTTCATCACAGCCCGGTACAGAAGCACCAATGCCCTTGAATAATAGAATACAAAAAGAAGTGGATACAGTCCAGTCCATCACAAGTAAAGCCACTGAGCACATCTACACTAAGTTTTGTCACAAGAAAGCAGCATCCATCATCAGGTCCCCCACAACCCAGGTCATGCTCTCATCTCACTGCTGCCATCAGGAAGAAGGTACAAGAGCCTCGGGACTCACACCACCAGGTTCAGGAACAATTACTACCCCATATCCATTAGGCTCTTGAACCAACTGGATAATTTCACTCAAATTCACTTGTGCCTTCATTGAAATGTTCCCACAACCTATGGACTCACTTTCAAGGACTTTCCATCTCATGTTCTTATTACTTATTGCTTAATTATTTATTATTATTTCTTCCTGTTAGTATTTGCAGTTTGTTGTCTTTTGCTTACTAGTTTAATGCCCAGTTGGTATGTTTTTCTAATTGATTTTGTTATGGTTATTATTCTATTATGGATTAATTTACTTTTAACTTTGAAATTATAACCACGTACTGCAGGAATTCAGAGCTTACCTTACGCTCCAGGACAGGACTGAATAACAACTGGCTAGTGGGAATTGAGGGCGTGGAGAAGAGAGTCATCAGCGGCGTTGTTTTGGCCTTAGCCGTCTCCTTACGTGACAGACTGTCAGCCACCTGACCCACTGCATAGCTCTCCTTGCTGCTGGTTGTTTTGATACTGCACAGGAAAAGGAAATAGAATCAGGTGAAATAAAACAGATACAATTAAAACACCACACCCCATGGCAAAAGGCTATTCTGCACACCGTGCAGTTTGTTCAGCTCTCCCTCCACAGGCTCTTTACCCCTCTCCCACTTATCTCAGCACAGCCTCTAACTAGTTCCATCGTATTTTGCTCCTGTAAACTTGTCAATGCCAGTCCACACTGACCAATCACCAATACAGTTTGGGATGTCAGAGGTGAGAGACCAATTCCAGCACCGTAAGCACTGCAAGGAGTTTGTACGCTCCTCTGCGTCAACATGTGGGTTTCCTCTGGGCACTGCAGTTTCCTCTCAGTCCAAAGATGTACTGATTAGTAGGTTAATTGATCATGTAAACTGTCCTGTGATTAAGCAAGTGTTAAATAGGGTGGTGTGGCTCATTGAGCTGCAAGGGTCAGTTCCATGCTGTATCTCTAAATAAATAAATAAAACTTGCCAATTCAACTTTGATAATTGACAATTAATTAATTAATTACCATCCAGACAAACAACTTTGCTTGCAGCTTCCTTCGACTGCACACAGAGCCATTTGTGATTTGTTTGTTTTTATTTTTGATTTAAAATGTGCTGTACCACTATATTAAACCCCTCTGTCTCAAAGCTATAACAAACACAAGCAAGGGAATCTACAAATACTATCATCTCCTTATTATTTTCAGGGATGTATGTATGTGCAGTTCAAGATCTTTATATATCTGGAAATGAAGAAAAATAGAAGGTGAAGGAACAAATTAATTGGCAAAATTTATTTGGTTATTTAGAGATACAGGTCCTTCTGGCCCAACTACACCCATGCAACCGATTCACCTACTAACCCGTGTGTCTTTGGACTATGGGAGATAACCAGGGCACCTGAGTAAACCTACGTGGTCACAGGGAGAATGTACAAACTCCTTACAGACAGCGGTGGGAATTAAACCTAGGTCGCTGATGCTGTAAAGAATTATACTGACTGCTACACTACCATGCAGTACATGATGCAACATAAAAATTAATAGATTTCACTATCAAAGCATATACAAATGACTTGAGTGTGGCCGTATAAATAGTTGCAAGAAAATGTTTGTGAACTCTTTGCAATTACCTGGCTTTCTGCATTAATTATTCATAAAATGTGGTCTGTTCTTCAGCAATAATGGACAAACACAATCTGCCTCAACTAATAACACACAAACAATTGTAGCAACACACACCAAATGCTGGTGTCTTACTATTTTTCCTTTCAGTTAGTCCTGATGACGTCTCGGCCCAAAACGTCGACAGTGCTCCTCCCTATAGGTGCTGCCTGACCTGATGTGTTCCACCAGCATTTTGAGTGTGTTGCTTGAATTTCCAGCATCTGCAGATTTCCTCATGTTTGCAAACAATTGTATTTCTTTTTGTCAATGCTGAGTACATCATTTAAACAATCACAGTCTAGATTCAAAAAGGTATGTGGACCTCTGGGGTAACGCCTTCTATAAAAGCTATTTGGAGTCAAGTGAGCCAATCAATAAGATGAGATTGGAGGTACAAGCTTAGAGGTGCCCTGCCCTATAAAAACACACACACACACAAAGTCAGGTTATTGACAGAGCCTCAAGAAAGATTTTTTTATGTGCACCATGTCTTGAACAGAACAATTTTCAGAGGACCTTAAAAGAAGAATTGTAGAGATACATAAAACTGGAAAAGGAAATAAAAGCATTTCTAAAGACCTGAGTGTTCATCGGAAATTGTCTACAAATGGAGGAAATTCAGTAGTGTTGCTACTCTCCCTAGAAGTGGATGTCTTGCCAAAGATCACACCAACGTGCAATGCTGAAGGAGGCTAAAAAGAACCCAAGAGTAACAGCAAAAAGACCTGCGGAAATCTCTAGAACATGCTTTGTTTATGTGCCCACTATAAGAAAAACACTGAACAAGAATGGTGTTCATGGAAGGATGCCAGAGGAAACCACTGCTCTCCAAAAAAACATTGCTGCACATCTCGAGTTTGCAAAAGACCACCTGGATGTTCTACAACACCTCTGGGACAATGTTCTGTGGACAGATGAGACAAAAGTTGAATCTTTTGGCAGAAATGCTCGTTGCTATGTTTGGAGGAAAAAGTGTGCTGCACGCTAACACCAAAACCTCATCCCAGCCGTGGAACATAGTGGAAGGA
Organism: Hemitrygon akajei; assembly: GCF_048418815.1. NCBI lineage: Eukaryota > Metazoa > Chordata > Chondrichthyes > Myliobatiformes > Dasyatidae > Hemitrygon > Hemitrygon akajei. The sequence goes on from NC_133132.1 coordinate 100,046,603, forward strand.
GCAGCTTGGTCTGAGGCTTTACAATTGTTGAGGTAATAATGAGTTCAAAATTGTATCAAGACATTTTAAGGAGAACGTCAGGGTAGAGGTCTGAAGCTTAACAGAAGTTGGGTGATGCAACAAGACAATGATCTGAAATACAAGAGTAAATAAACAACAGAATGGTTTAAAAAGAAGAAACTTTGTGTTTTGTAATGGCCAAGTCTGAGTCCAGATCTTAACCCAATTGAGATGCTGTGGCATGACCTGAAGAATGCTGTTCATGCAAGATATCCCAGGAATATTAATGAACTGAAAGTTTTGTAAGGAGGAATGGTCTAAAATTCCTCCTCACCATTGTGAAAGTCTGATCAGCAGCTACAGGAAACATTTCATGGAGGTTATTGCTGCTAAAGGAGGTTCTATTAGTTATTAAATACAAGGGTTTGCATATTTTTTCCAGCCTGGACTGTGAATGATCAAACAATGTGTTCTAAAAGACATGAGGTAGATTGTGTTTGTCTATTATTATGATTTAGACGAAGATCAGACTGCATTTTGAGTAAACACAGAAAACCAGGAAATTGCAAAGTGTTACAAACTTTTTCTTGCAACTGTATAAGTAGACTGATTGGAAGTCTACTGAACATAAGGGGACTATTACAGGAAAATCTGAAAGGAAAACCTAAAACGGGACTTCAACCTGAAACACTCACAACTCCTTTCCACCCACAGATGCTGCTTCACCCTCTGAGCTCCTCTAGCAGATGTTTGTTGCTTCAGATTCCAACACCTGCAGTCTCCTGCCTCACTCTTGCCAGCTACCCTCACTCTAATGTTCAATTAGACCTTTCATTCCATTCCCAACCATCCAGAGAGCTCAGTCACAAGTACTTGATCCATAGAACCATAAGACATGGGAAGAGAATTAGACCAATCCGCCCATCAAGTCTGCTCAGCCATTCAATCATGGCTGATTTATTTTCCCTCTCAACCCCACTCTCCCACATAACCTTTGAACACCCTTACTAATCAAGAGCCTATCAAACCCTTTTTTAAATATACCCAATGACTTGGTCACAGCAATCTGTGGTAATGAATTCTGGAGTTACACCACCTTCTGGCTACGACCCCCACTTCCCTATGCTACACCCTCCCTCTATCCTAACCCTGGTCACTTTCCTGCTCTGGCTCCCTACTTCTGGGATCCCACTCTCTCACCGCAGCATCGGCGGGCAGGTTGTGGATGGCATCACAGAAAGTTAAAGAAGCCACTGAGCGGAAGACAGAAAAGCAAGACAGTAAAAGATGCAAAATGTATAGTGTTGGAAATGCAGTTTAACAAACACTACCAGGAAACACGGAACATTGATTTTTTTCCCCACCTTCCTGTTCAGTACCCAGTTCCCGATCAGTTCACCTACCACAACCCTGCCAGCCCACTGCATCTCCCTCATCTACTACCTCCCACCGCATCCATTAAGCCACTGGCCTATGTTCTCATCCCTACCACCCGTTACCTCTCCTCTCTACTGCCCCACTCAATAAACGTTCCCCCAAGTCACCTCCTCCCCCACACGCACCATTCCTCCTTTCTGGCTACCCCCTCCCGCTAACACCTTTACTTCCCCTACCCATCCACACCCCTCTCTCACCCCCACCTCTCTTCATTTCCCCGCTTCAACTCACCCCCCATCACTCCGTTTCTTTGCCATTACCCCAGCAACAACCGGAAACACGCGCCCGGACCCGTTCCGGTCCTTCCCCCGACCCGTTCCGGTAACGGCCCGGAGGAGTTCCGTTCCGGCTCTGGTATTCGGGCTGGGCAGCTGCCCGTTCTCCTTTACTGCTCGTCCCAGGACACAGAATCCGGGGAAACCTCTCCAACCTGCGGGCCAGGGGGAGATTGGTTGGACCAGCAGTTAGGGGACCCTTACACACTGCTCCCATTTCCGCCGGCTAAACTGGGTCCGTACCACTATCTCCTCCCCGAAGTGCGTCTGCAGCCATCCGGCGCTGCGGAATCTGCAATTCAACACCGCAATAAACAACAGAGCCCCCTGGCCTAACATGAATAAGTTTGCGGCTTATGTCCTACCTCAGCAAAATTTCCCTGCACTAATCCCCATCGTCCACCATTGCTAATATCTTAAAAGACTGCAAGCCTTTAAAATGCAAGACTGCATTAATATTCGCAGCCACCCAGTCTCTTGGGCTTGTATACCGAGTTCTGTATAGCAGGCCAGGCAGCGTCTGCAGAAATGAATAAACGGCCGACAAGACATTTCGGGCAGAGACTCTTCATCAGGACTGGAAAAGACAAGCTAGAAGGTGATAGGAGATGCCAGGGTGGGGGTTAGAAGAAAGAAGCTGGAGAAGGAATCCGATAGGAGAGGTTAGTGGACGATGGGAGAAAAGAAAGAAGAGGCACTAGGCGGGGGTGTTTGGCGTGTGAGAAGAGAAGGAATGAGAGGAAACCAGAATGATGAATAGAAGAAGAGGAGGGGGAGGGGGGGGGGAATGACCGAAAACTGGAGAGATCAATATATATATATATGCCATCAAGTTGGAGGTTACCCAAACTGAATATGAGGTGGTGTTCCTCCAACCAGAAGAGTGCCCTCAGTGTGGCAGAAGAGGAGGCAATGGACTTGACATGGCAGAATGGGATTGAGGACAGGAATTTAAATTGTTGGCCACCAGGAAATCCCACTTTTCGCAGAGGTGGAATCTCTCGTGAAGAAATTTCATCTCTACCCTCAGTGACCCATACATTCTTCCGAGACTGAGCCCTTATTATTGACACTCCAGTAACACTACCTCAGTTTTGTCAAGCCTTTTAAACATTCCATATGTTTCAATATACATTTCCAGTATATTGAATTTTGGTTAAGTCCCTGCTGAAGAGAATGTTGTATTTATTGTGAACTATGAATTTGAAGAAGCAAGACCAGCCACAGCAGAAACTGAGTTGTTGAATCAGAGGTAGGGGAAGAAGCTATTCAAGGAAAAAAGTGGGCAATGCTGGTGGAAGAGGGTATAGTTTGGAAATCCTGACAGCACCCATTTGTGATATGGTTGCAAACACAGGCTAAATCAGGAATGAAGTTTTATCAGAACTATAGATGATGGCCTCAGACTTACCAATGTTTAGCTGGGACAACACATGGCTCATCAAAATTCACATCAGATGAACATTAATTTCACAATATAAAATACAAAACAAGGCATTGGTAAGACCGCACTTGGAATACAGTGAGCAGTTTTGGGCTCCTTATCTAAGGAAGATGTGCTAGCATTGGAGACGGTCTAGAGAAGGTTCGTAAGAATTATCCCAGGAATGAAAGGGTTAACGTACAAGGAGCATTTGTTGGCTCTGGGCCTGTACTCACTGGAGTTTAGAAGAATGAAATCTATCAAATATTGGAAGGGCCCAAGATAGAGTGAACATAGAGGGGATCTTTTCTGGGGGAGGCAAGGAGTCTAGGGCCAAAGGACACAGCCTCAGAATAGAAGTATGTCCCTTTAGACCAGTAATGAGGAAGAATTTCTTTATCCAGAGAGAGAGAGGAATCCAAAGAATGCATTGCCACTGATGGCCGTGGAGGCAAATCTGGATACATTTGAAGCAGAGATTGATTGGTTCTTGATTAGCAAGAGCATCAAAGGTTACAGGAGGACAGAAAAATAGAGTTGAGAGAAATAATGAATCTGCATGATTGAATAGTGAAGAAGACTACAGGCCAAACGGCCTAATTCTGGTCCTAGGTCTTACGGTCTTTTCCACTTTGAGAAATGGATGTGGTGCAACTGAACAATGCCCCATTTAGAGTTGTTTGTTTTTAAGTTAGTTGTAACTTAGATGACACTCTAAATAACTCGGATGTTATTTTAAATTTAGTCATTGTGTTTTTAGTGATTGATTTGACAGTATGCTGTTTTGGACTGAATGGAGTAACACTGCAATTTTGTTGTTCTCAGCAATGACAGCAAAGCTCTAACTAACTTTGAAAAGTGTCCTGCACAGGCTTGTTCTTGCAGCTCACTTAAAGAACTGCATAAATTGAACTGTCACGCACAGCCAATAAATCAACACATAGTAAATTAAAAACTCCATTTTGGTGTGCTAGAAAGAAAACTTTCACAAACTATGGCATTTTATTTCAAATGGAAGCCTTTCAATTTGCTTACATTTTTTTTTTACAATAAATTACATAATTTCCAACCTTTTTGGAATCTAATAAATATTATATAACTTTTAATAAGTTCTTTTTAAAGTACATTGAGCTGTCAAACAAAGGTCCTACAGTCATGTACATGGTCAAAATATTCTGAAACCATTGTCAAGAAAATTCTTTTAAGAGCACAAGCTACACAGACCAAACAAATAGGCTTTTCCTACAAAGATCCTGTGTTAATTGAGAGGGAAGAAAAACCCAACACCTACGAACGTAAAACCATCTTGCAGGTCTTGCCAAAAAGACACACACCCCCTCACACTTTTTTGATACCTTTTTAAAAAAAGATAAAAAGCAACATGCTAATTTTGAATCAAGGTACACCAAAGTTATCATAAAAACAGTGAACAGTCTGTACAGAGACGTGCAGTGCTTTAACCGCACTGCTCTTTAAATACAACTCCAAGGGGGTAGGTGGGGGCAGGGTGGATGGTAGGTAGGGGTGTTCTAAATATACAAAAGGCATTATAAAAAGTAAAGAATCACTGATAAGTACATGTGTTGGACAAAGACAAGACTTATTGTTACATACAACAAAATCCAGGCAGAGGGTAGTTTTTTGTTTATTCCAGGGCACGGCTGTGAACTGTGTATCTCAATGTCAAATCCTTTGACGCTACCTCAATAATCTCAGCAGATCACACAGCGAATGGATAGGCAGCTTGCTACACAGCCCAGGCAGAGACGAAGACAGGTTGTGGTCTTCTTCGCCAATGGTAAAATAAACAGTAGAAACCAAGTATTTCATGAGTCCAGAGAAAAAAAATCCCCTTTTCATTTACAAGGAAAAAAAACACAAAAATATAACTTGTCATCATTTCCCTAGAATAAATATATCTTTTAGGCTGGCAAGTACATTGTTCATTATACACAGTTCTTTTAAAGATTTTTTTTTACAGTTTTTGTTAGCTATTTTCTTTCATTTTTTGACGAAATGCTCTGTATCAAAATTAAAGAAAAAATATCAATGACTTTATATAAAAATGACAAAATAGGTTTCCTCTCCAACTGAACAGGTCAGGGAAAACTCACAGTAACCTTTCCCCTAGATCCGAACCTGTAAACACAAGGCAGTAATCAGGAAGGAATCTCATATGCATTTTGGTTATACATTGAAGGCTGATGCCAAAAGCACTATGTTCCACCACTGTCTGCCCACTGTAATCTTTGATTTACCTGTGCTTGTGTTACACAAAATAATGCGAGCAATTTTCCATTTTTAAAAACCTTTGACGGTAAAATTCATTTAAAGAACAGCAAGCCTGTGCAGTAGAAGTGAATCAAATCAATACCAGAGATCGTCATGTGGTCCAGCTTCAACGGGAGTGGAGGGTGTGGTGAGGGTGGGGGTGGGGGGGGGCGAGGTCTCATGAACACTGCCAGAAATGGTTAAAAGTCGGCCCTTTAAAATGGCACGGCGTGCAAAGAATCTTCGAACAAGGAACATACAGAGGCAAAAGTCCTTCTTGCAACCCCGCACCCACCCACACAAAAGAAATCATGGTACGGCCCATCCATCAACAGTTACAAGATTCCCAGGCAGATTGCAAATGGTTATTGCTCCAACAGAACATTCCATTGTACTTCTACATCTTCACGAAAGTGCACTTAAGTGCTGTTAGTTTTGCTGAGAAGCAGTTTTTCTTGTGGCGTACAGTGCTAGTTGAGTTGTTTTAATGTTTTGTATTTTTTTCTCTTTGTGCCTCTATCCAGCATCTCTTTTAAAAAAAATATTAATAATAAAAAATAAAATAAAAGTAGCCCGGGAGCCGTTTAAGTGCACTGTGCGTCGGGAGGTCCTTTCATCACCTACATTCTACCGACAGCCCATTCTGAGACGAGTTGGATACAGAGGGGTCGGCCAACGTTAACATGACGGCAGCTGTGAGAGAGCTGGACGAAGGCGAGGAAGAAGAGGATGCCGTCGTCACTGTTGCATTTGCTGTGGATTAGGGACAACAAAAGAAATTCTTAAACATTTTTTGGAGCTAATTTTTAGTTAGAGATACAGCATGGTAAAAGGCCCTTCTAACAAGCCCGCGCAGCCCAAATACACTCATGTGACCAATTAACTAGTACCCATACATCTTTGGAATGTGGAAGAAAATCCACATGACAACAGAGAACGTTTCTAACTCCTTGCAGACAGTGGTAGGAATTGAACCTGCATCGCTGACACTGTAACAACACTATGCTAAATACTACTCTGCACTCTCCCAACTCTTGGTCACAGCCTATTGCAGTGGGCTTCAGTTGTGGACAGAGACTCAGTTCACTTGCTGGTGGCAATCCCAATGTTTACATTCCCATTCCCTGCTTCCTCACTCAAGGTATACATGAACAACATAATTATAAACAATTATTTGGAGACTGAGTTCAAAAGCCTTGAAGTAATTAGCTCTATAAAACCCTGGTTAGACCATACTCAGAATACTGTGTTCATTTCTGGTCATCTCATTATAGGAAAGATGTGGAAGCTTTGGAGAGGGCAGAGGGTATTTACTGGGATGCTACCTGCTTTAAAGAAATGTCTTATGTCTTCGGAGAGGAGGAGGATGAAAGGTGACTTGACAGAGGTGTACAAGATGATAAGGGGTAGATTAAGTGGACAGGCAGAAACTTTTTCCCAGGAAAAAGGTGGAAATAGCTAATATAAGAGGGCCTTATTTCAAGGTGATTGGAGAAAAGGTTGGGGGGGGGGGGGAAATGTCAGAGGTAAGTTCTTTACATAGAAATTGTTTGTGTGTGTGTGACCATGCCAGGGTGGTGGAAGAGGAAGACACATTATAGGCATTTAAGAAACTCTTAGATAGGCACATGGATGATAGAAAAATGGAGGGTAATGTGGGAGGAAAGGGTTAAATTGATCTTAGAGTAAGTTAAAAGGTTGGCAAAACATCATGAGAAGAAGGGCCTGTATTGTGCTAAATAGACTAGCTGCTGTACAACCTTCCCCTTTCATTTCTATGACTCCATTAGCAAAAGCATCACCGTTTGTACAGTATCTTAACTAAGCTAAGGTTGTCCCAAAGCACTTTTAGGACTTGAAGATTTCTTTCCAGGGCATGTGGAACAGTACAGCACGACTGGACTTACTATCACGCTCCTTCTTTTTCATGCGCTTTCTCCTTCTGTCGATGGAGGCGACCTCTGATTTTAGGGAGAGGTAATGTCGCCTGATCTCCTGTAGCTTCTCTTGAAGAAATGCAATGCGCTCCACACCACTCATATTTTCAACATCAGCTGAGGGCAGAAATTTTAAAATAATAAACAACACATATTAGGATGGTAAGAACAAATTAGCAAATAAAATTCATGAATACAAGACACACAAAATGCTGGAGGAACTCAGGAGATCAGGCAGCATCTATGGAAATTAATAAACAGTCAATGCTTTGGGCCAAGACCCTACATCAAGACTGGAAAGGAAGGGGGAAGATACCAGAATAAGAAGGTGGGGACACAGAAATTCATTCTGGGAAGTATAATGTACCCCACCATGTTATGGGGGGCAGGGGTTGAGTTCCTAGAGAATCACCTGCATCACAATTTTCTGTAATGTGAACCTCATTTCCCCCCATGTTATAAGTGAGATGTGTTCCTACGTTTTTTCTCAAGTTATGTGTCCATTCCTGTTGAGAGAAATACACCTCATGAGAACACATCCATAGGCAAGGGAATTCTGATTGTATTATAGACAGAAAGAGAAAGGCTGTTATAATTAACTAGAACCAGATGAGCATTGAGCACATCTACAAGAAGGATTGTTACAAGAAAACAGGAACCCACCATCCATCATCCAGGCCAACACTGCTACCACCAGGAAGGAGGGACAGGAGCCATGGGTCCCACATTGCCAAGTTCAGGACTTCAAACATCAGGCTCCTCAACAAGTGCAGATAACTTCACAACTCTGAGCTGATCCCTGAACACAACCTACAGCTCACTTTCAAGCACTCTAAAACTCACCTCTTCAGAATTTATCTATTTTTTATTTTTGTATTTGCACAGTTTGTCTGCTTAAGGTAAAACACTAACAATGCAGAATAATGTGTAAATGCTACCGCAAAAGTGCAGTGCAGGTAAATGATAAAGTGCAGGATCATAAAACAAGAATGAAAGAAATTTCACTCTAAAGTTTCGGTAGATGGGAAGATGATTAAAATTGGAAATTAAGGTGGGTGGTTAAGATGGATAGATAAGACACTAGCTAAATATAAATTCCCTGCGTAAGAAAGCTTAGTAGTCGCAGAGATCAGCATCACATTGTGAGTTGAGGTTGCCTCAAGCAGATACAAGACTGTAAGAATTAAATTCAGTGGCCACTTTATTAGATACACCTGCTTGTTTATGCAAATATCTGATCAGCCAATCATCTGGCAGGAACACAATGTATAAAAGCATATAGGCATGGTCAAGAGGATCAGTTTTGTTCAGACCTAACATCAGAATGGGGAAGAAACATAATCTAAGTGACTTTGACTGTGGAATGATTGTTGGTGCCAAACGGGGTGGTTTGAGTATCTACTGATCTCCTGGGATTTTCATGCACAACAGTCACTAGAGCTTACAGAGAATGGTGTGAGAAACAGAAAACATTCCTTGAGCAGCAGTTCTGTGAGCGAAACGCCTTGTTAATGAGGAAGGTCATCAGAGAATGTCTAGAATAGTCCAGGCTGACAGGAAGGTGACAGTAACTGAAATAACAACTAATTAGAACAGTAGTTTGCAGAAGAGCCTCTCTGAACTAACGAAATGTCGAACATTGAAGTGGTGGGGCTACAGCAGACCATACCTTGATCTCCTGTACCTAATGTGGCTACTGATAGTATACGTGTAGTGCATTACAGTGGTATATCTGCCTGTTTCTCTGAAACAGATAATTTCATGACATCAAAAGTGGAGAGGTTAAGAAAAGGGAAATGAGTTCAAATTGTAAATCTACATAAAAACATTTAGCTGTAAAATTATGGATTTCATAAACTGGTTAACACTGTAAAAAAATTGTGTGAAACCCACTGTAGGTAGAGGTAGAAGGATACATAGAGAAAACGTAAAAGAATGAATAAATGGGAGGGAGTGTGGGCGGGAGGAAAGGGGCTTATTTTGTTGTGTTCTATGTTGCTCTGCCAAGCATTGTGGGCAGGCTATGGTGGTGCCAGAATGTGTGTGTACCACTCATGGGCTGCCCCCAGTACATCATCAGTTTTATCTTAGTTAGAAATCGGGTGTGGTACAGGCTCTGCTGACTCAACGAGCCGCACCACCCAGAAACACACCTATTTAACACAGGACAATTTACAGTGACCAATTAACCTACCAACCAATACATCTTTGGACAGAGGGAGGAAACTGGAGAACCCAGAGGAAACCTACATGGTCATGGGGAGAACGTACAAACTCCTTTCAGATGATGCTGGAATTGAATACCGAACTCCAGAATGCCCCATGCTGTTATAGTGTCACACTAACCACTACCGTGGCACACAGTTGTGTTGGTTGTTAATGCAAATGACACATTTCACTGCATGTTTCAATGTACATGTGACAAATAAATCAGATTCTGATAACTTAGAACTTATTTCTGTGAGAAACATCAGGAATATTTCATACATAGCACTGCAGATTTGTAAAGAAATAATTACTAAGTTGTATAGGTCAATGTCATAAGGAGGATTCTGTTTTCTATTAATGTTCTTACCATTGCAGCTATTGTGCAGTTTCTACAGGGGATGGGTGTCGTCCCTGGGTGCACTACTGTGAGCCACAGGCCTCCAGTCTTTGATGGCTCTGGGCCAGTACTCACTGGAGTTTAGAAGACTGAGGAGGGGGAAATTTCATTGAAACCCATCAAATATTGAAAAGTCTAGATAGAGTGAATGTGGAGAGGATGCTTCCTATAGTGGCAGAGTCCAGGACCAGAGGGGACAGCCTCAAATTACAATGACATCTTTTTAGAGAAGGAATTTCTTTAGCCAGCAAGTGGTGAATCTGTGGAAGTCATTGCGACAGACGGCTATAGAGACAAATCAATGGGTACATTTAAAGCAGAGGTTGATAGATTTTTGATCAGTAAAGGCAGGGGTGTCAAACTCATTTTAGGTCACAGGCCGGATTGAGCAAAATGCAGCTTCATGCGAGCCGGATCAGTTGGACGCGTGTGAACGCAGCTTTCGTTGCCTCTGTTTTTTCAGCCTGCTCTCATGTGTCTCAGTCTCTGCTATAACTACAAAGTGTTTCACTTTACAAATTCCGTTTCTTATGAAGAAGACTGCCGAATAAACACTAAAAACCCTGAAAACCTGGTACCTGAATAAACTCAGCATTAGCCATATCATACGCCATAGGCGCTCCGATTACTGGGGCCAGCTTAAATAGTAATTAGATATTATCTCGCGGGCCAAAGATAATTCCACCGCGGGCCGGATTTGGCCCACGGGCCTTGAGTTTGACATGTATGAGTAAAGGTGTCAAAGTTCACAGAGAGAAGGTCAGGAGAATGGGTTTGAGGGGAACAATAAATCAGCCATGATGGAATGGCAGAGCAGACTAGATAGGCCAAATGGCCTATCTTCTCCAATGTCTTATGGTCATTAGAGATCTATCTAACCATTCTCAGGAGGGAGGGAAGGTGTTGAAATGTGGTGCAGAATTATTTTTCGTGTAATTTAACTTTCCAATGCTTGCTTATATTTTAATATAATCACCTATAGACATGTAATTGTTCAGTGAATGTTGCAGAAATTACTGTACAGTTGCTTCTGCATCTCTTTAGAAACTTGTTAGTTTCCAGTAGCAGGTATCACACTACTTAAATCTGGCTATTTTATAGATTAATTGTTATCACTGAAAATGTTTTCTCCACTGTATCTGAGAGGATCACAAATGATTTGCCTTTGTCTTTTTCTTTGCACTCTCAGCTCTCACTTTGTTTGTTCTTCATTCTTTAATAATACAGCTGTAAGAAAAAAGTTTTGTGCCTCATTCTTGACTTCCAAAGATTGCAAAATTATTGGGATCCAACAAATGGTTAAAAGCTCCATTTTCCTCATCTAAGACCTGCACCGAGTCTTTCTACCTTAGCATGGAAGAAAAATCGACTGAAGTTACTTCACAGCCAAAAAGAGACAAACTCACCCATTTGGATACTCCATTTGTAAGATCTTGAGCTCCTGCTGTTCTGTTCCTGTGCACTATTCTTCTCCCCATTCAGAGAAGGTTTCCCAGGGCTCAGTACTTTGGTGGTAGATGTGCTAGCTGGCAGAGGATTGATTCCTGGTGCTACCACTGAAGAACTCTTCTTCACCTGTACAGATTTGGCAGTATTTTCACCCGCAGACATCTCTTCACTATCGCTACTGTTTGCTGTGAATATTAAGAGGAGAATGCATTTACTTGCTTTTGTGGCCCTGGGATCTTCCCAATCAATTAAATACTATTTCTGGAGCAAAATAAATCTTATATTAAAGAAAATGTATGTAATGTGGTCACAGTAAAGTCCTTTAAAGTGACTAGATAGATCATCAGATGATCTTTTTCTAAACTGAACTTAAAATAAACACTTAGCAGGTATCACGGCCAGTCTACTTGCACTTACTTGAATTGGCATTCTTCATAAACATCTGAGGATGCAATTTGGGTCTTACTTACAAGTGGTTGTAAAAGAAGTTCTTTTAAGAGTGGAAAGTTTCCTCTGTATTCCTCTGCGAATATCTTTCTGGATCATTCTATCTATTTATGAAGCATTTTTCACTTACCAGTCAATCATCTATCTATCTATCTATTTAGATGTAAAGCAGAGTAAAAGGCTCCTCCAGCCCAACAAGCCTGTGCAAAATGTCACAAAACATTAGAGGTAAACATAGCTAGATCAGGGTCATTGGATTTGTCTGTTTAATTGTTATTTTCTTCACAGCTTAACAGTTAATTGCTTGCTTGTATTTTTATAACTACTTATATATGCATAACTGTTAGTATATTTCCTAGTGGCCACAGTGTGTATGTACAGTTTTTCAGTATGTCCACTAATGGTTAGATCTGTACAATTCTGTTAAGTTCTAGAGGCTTCTTTTATGCTACATTACTTGAATTAGGGCTACCTGACTGGCTGACAATTGAATTTGAATAGAATATTTCTTATCTATGGAGTATAAAGAGCTGAGCACAAGTCACTGCCATCTCCTTTCTTTTTGCTCTCTCTCACTCCTGTTACTAGCCTCCGCTCCTATTACTGTCCATTTTTCTATTTTCTTTGTTCTATTAATGCTTAATAAAACAGTTTTGAAGCAACAAGTTTTCTGCCTCCTTTCTGACTTCCAAACGAAGCTTGGATTAAAAACATCAGAATCCAACAGGGTGCAAGTTGCAAGAAAAAAAAAACTGCCCCCCACCCGCCATCATAGTTTGTTAACTGATAGCACATGGTTCAGAATGTTTCCTTGTTTATCTTATACAGATTGACTAGAGGTGAAAGGGGATGGCCACGAATCTGGACAGGATCAGTTGGTCATAGTTATTGACGGTGCTGAACAGAAACTGCTCCTTAGTCCACTCGACTCATGCCTACAGTATTCCCATTCAGATAGTACACCACAATAACTCAATTCTCAAATTAGCTCAATAGCTCATCTTTGTTCTAAATGGACATCCCTCCATTCTAAAGCTGTGCCCTCTGGTCCTAGACTCTCCCACTATAGAAAACATCCTCTCCATGTATACTCTATCTGGACCTTTCAATATTCTATAGGTTTCAATGAGATACCCCCATTCTTCTAAACTCCAGTGAGTATAGTCTCAGAACCATTAAACGCTCCTCATACGTTAATCCTTTCATTCCCAGAATCATTCTTGTTAATCAGGTAGAAGGTGCAGGCACCTCAGGACTCACACCACCATGTTCAAGAACAGATACTACCCCTCAACCATCAGGCTCTTGAACAAAAGGGGATAGCATTTAAGGACTCTGTTACATTGTTATTTCATGCTCGTTATTTATTGCTATTTACTTATATCTGCATTTACAGTTTGTTTACAGTTTATGGTTCCTGATGTTTACAGTTTATAGTTACTGTTCTATAGATAGATTTGCTAAGAGTGCCCGCAGAAAGAGAATGTCAGGGTTGTATGAGGTGACATGTTGTGTACCTTGATAATTAATTTTACCTTGAACCCCATCCTTAATGATGGACTCCAACATCTTCCTAACCACTGAAATCAGGCTAACTAGACTATAATCTTTCTTCTGCCTCCTTCTCTTCTTAAACAGTGGAGTGACATTTGCAATTTTCCAGTCCTCCAGAACTATTGCAGAATCTAGCAATTCTTGGAAGATCATTACTAATGCCTCCACAATCTCTTCAGCCACCTCTCTCAGAAGCCTGAGGTGTACACCATCTGGTCCAGGTGATGTCTACCTTCAGACCTTTCAGCTTCCCGAACATCTTCTCCTTAGTAATAGCAACTCCACTCACTTCTGACCCCTGACACTCTTAAAATTCTGGCATATTGCTGTTGTCTTGCACAGTGAAGCTAATAACAGCTAATGAAGGGTCTCAGCTTTAAATGTTGACTGTTTATTTCCCTCCATACATTTTGAGCCACATTTCTTTCCTCAGACAACATATCTCCATGAATATTCCACCAGAAACATCCCTTTCCCACCCACCCTGCAGCTTAACATATTTCTACTGTCCTAGTTCTGAGGAAGGAACTCTGACCTGAGATGTTAGCTTTGTTTCTGTTCTCACTGATGTTGCCTGACCTATTGATTTCTGTTTTCAAGAAGGCAAAATCATTATGGACCTTTAGCAGAGGAGGTACAGGAGTTTGAAATCACACTCGATGTTTTAGGAGCAGCTTCCTTCTCCCCCCCCCCCCCCCCCCACCCCCCACAATCACATTTCTGAATGGTCTAACAATACTACCTATAATTACCCCCCCCGCACTATTTATTTATTGCAACTTAGTGATTTTTATGTATTACACTGTCCTGCTGCACAAAACAGTAAGTTCCACATGTCAGTGACAATAGACCTGCTTTGATTCTATTTCACTTTTCCATTAACTGCAGGATTAAAAAATATGATTAACACCAATGAGATGTTGAACCCTTTTAAATAATAATCCACAAATGAACTGTGTCCACTTCTGAACGCTGCAGAAAAGATGTCAATGTGCTCGAAAGAGTGCAGTAGTGATATATTAGAATGATTTCAGGACGAGAAATTACAATCACAAGGTTGGACTGAAAATAGGGCTCTTCTTGGAATGAGGAATGTGGAAAGACTTAATAAAATTATTCAAGATCATGAGGAGTTTAGAAAAAAGCTACTTCCCTTCAAGGGGTGACAAATCTGAAGTGATGGGCAAGAGATACTGTAGGGAACCTGAAAAACAGTATTTTAAATGCAGAAACTAGTTATGTTGAAGTTGTATAAGACTCTGGTAATGATATGTTATGTTGCTATCTGGGAATACAAATCCTTAACTCCTTGAAAGTGGTGTCATGGGTAGAGAGGGCCGTATCGAGAGCTTTTGGCACATTGACTTTCGTAAATCAGAGTACTGAGTACAGGAGTTAGGATGTTACATTACAGTTGTATAAGACATTGGTGAGGCCAAACTTGGAGTATTATGTGCAGTTCTGGTCACCTATCTACAAGAAAGTTGTAAATAAGACTGGAAGAGTACAGAGAAAATTTGCAAGGATGTTACTGGGACTTGAGGACCCCAGTTATAGGGAGAAGTGGAATAGGTTTGGACTTTATTCCCTGGAGTGCAGAGGAATGAGGGGAGATTTGATAGAGGTAAACAAAACATAAGGGATACTGATAGGGCAAATACAAGCATGCTTTTCCCACAGAGGCTGGGTGGGACTACAACTAGAAGGTTAAAGGAGAAAGGTGGGATATTTAAGAGGAACCAGTGGGAAACTTCTTCACTCAGAGGGTGGTGAGAGTGTGGAATGAGCTGTCAGCAGGAGTAGTAAATGTGAGTCCAATTGCAACATTGGATAAATACATAGATGGGAGGGGTGTGAAGCGGGTCGGGAATTAGGCAGAATAACAGGTCAGCACGGACTGGATGGCTTAAAGGGCACTGTTGTCAGACTATGACTATGAATTGCAACTTGCTGCCTGAAAGGGTCAACCAAAACTTTCAAAATAAAATGGAATGTTCCTTGAGGGAAAATAATTTGGTGGGCAATGGCAAAGGGACAAAGGAATTGAATTGCTATACAGTGCTATATCGAGTCAATATGCCAAACAGCCTCCTTCAATGACATTCTATGAGTGAGGTTAAACAAATTGTGAAACTGCAAGCTCTTAAGGAAAAAAAGCATGAGAATGGAGTTAATTGATCAGATTTTTCAAAGAGCTAGCATGGCTTCTGTGGGGAAAATTACCACCATGTATGGTTCTATTAAATGGAGCACAAAGCTAGATTTGGAAATAGATGAAAAGATTCACACTGCATCCTAATCTCTTGCCATTAAGCTTAAAAGTACAAGTAGCAAAAAGATAAGATTCCCTTTCCATAGAAACTGCCTGACATGCTGCGTTCCTACAGCATTTTGTACAGTTCTGTAGCAATAACATGGGCAGTCAGAAACAAGTTTACTGAAAGAAATTAAGGAAAGAATGCATTATTCTAGCAGATCTTCCTTCCTTTTGTTTTCCAGCCTACACTGCAGATAAGGTGAAAACAGGAACAATGTGTTTATACAGCAACTTTCAAGGAGGAATATGTTCTGGTAAACTTCACAGAAACACAGACAAAAGCTGGCAGCCAGCTACCAAAGAAATTATTTTTAATATTCATTCATAAAACGTGCAAATTTGTGGTATGGCTTGCATTTCTTTGCATCCTAAAAGAGAAGTGTGTTTGGCAAACCTACAGGAGATATTTTTTGAGGAAGTAACAAGAGAAATAAAAAGAGAAAAATCAGTAGGCATGGTATATTTGCATTTTCAGAAATCTGTTAAAAGCCCCAAATAAAAGATTCAGTAAAAAATTTTAAAAGTTGGGTGTTACATATTGGCATAGATTGAAATTTGGTTGAACGATAGAGCAGAATTGCAATAGACAGGTTTTAATCAGAACATCCAGCACAGTACTGCCCCTCAACACACAAAGTTGTGATGGCCTTTTTACCCACTCCAAGATCAATCTCTGCTTGCCTCTTGTGTAGCCCAACATTTTTCTTTCATCCATCTGAATCTCAAATGTATCTGCCTCTACCACCACCCCTGGCGGTGCATTCCACACACACATCACTCTTTATCTCTGACATCCTTCATACTTTCATCCAATAACTTTAAAACTAAGTCCTCTAGTATTTGCCATTTCCTCCCTGGGAAAATCTCTCAGGCTGTCTCACTCTATCTATGCCTCTTATCATCTTATACAGCCCTGTTAAGTCACATCACATCCTCCTTTGCTCTAAAGAGAAAAGACCCAGTTCACTCAACCTGTCTTCAGAAGACATGTTCTCTAATCCAGGCAGCATTCTGGTAAATCACCTCTGCACTCTCTAAAGCTTTCACGTCCTTCTAATAATGAGATGACTAGAACTGAACACAATATTTCAAGTGTAGATATAGAACAGTATATTTCCTTAAGAAGAATTCTGCCAACACGGAAAATCTGAAATAAGATGGAGAATTGTGGAGAAAGAAACAGAATTAACATGCCAGGCTGATGAAGTGTCTTGAAATTCATCAACTGAAAACATTAACTCAATTTCTGTTCTGACAGATGCTTGCTGAATTGCTGAATACTTCTAGTATTGATAGAGTGGATGAGGAGAAGATGTTTCCTATAGTGGGGGAGGGCACACAGCCTCAGAATAGAAAGAGGTCTCTTTAGAACAGAGATGAGAAATATCTCATTAGCCAGAGGGTGATGCATTTGTGGAATTCATCACCACAGCCAGCTGTGGAGGCCAAGTCATTCGATATATTTAAAGTGGAAGTTGATAGCTTCTTGATTAGTAAGGGTGTCCAAGGTTACAGGGAGAAAGCAGGACAATGGGGTTGAAAGAGAGAATACATCAGCCATGATGGAATACCGGAGCAGACTTGATTGGGTCAAAAGATTCAATTCTGCTCCTGTGTCTTATGGTCTTACTTGCTGTGTTTTTCCAGTAGATTTTCTCTTTGACCAAGAATGCTCATAGGCAAAAGAAAAAGGCATAACATTATCACAAAAATCTACACAATCGATACAATATTTAACAAACATAAGCAAGCAGTATCACATTTCCTCACCAGCTCGATTTTTCTTTTTGTTGTTGATCCCTGATCGTTTGTGGCTGCGTTTTTGCTTCTTGGCTGAACTTCCTCCCTGAGCATCTTTTGGCCTTTTGTGACCAGAAGCAACTGGATTGAAATGAAGACAAGGGAAAATTTTATTCCATACAAGCATTCAAAAATCAAACAAGGGTGAGCAAACTGACTCTGATTCTTAGTGTCCAAAATAAATCCTAGACATTTTAATCTTCTCGACCTATCAATGTGGTCAAAAAGGATTGGCAAATATAATAATCATAAATGCAAGCGATTCTGTAGATGCTGGAAATCCAGAGCAACACACACAAAATGCTGGAGGAACTCAGCAGGTCAGGCAGCATCTATGGAAAGGAATAAATAATCACTTTCTAGCTTGTACTCCTTCCCTTCCTCCACCTTCTTAGTCTGGCTTCTCCCCCCTTCCTTTCCTGTACTGATGAAGTGTCAACTATTTATTCCTCTCCAATAGATGCTGCCTTACCTGCCAAGTTCCTCCAGCATTGTGTGTGTGTTACTTTGGCAAATGAAATAGTTTACAATGAAAGGACAGCCTGCTGTGCTCTGATCTAATCATGTTATACTAATGGACCATCTGTTTTCCTATGTCTTACACAAGCATGCTACATTCAAACATCAGAAGGCTTGACGTTTTTCAGGAACATGACACAGATTGGATTAGAATGAGGCTAGCTGTATCAGAGGTTGCACACAAGGGGGCATAAACAACACATTGAGCTCATCTGCTCTGCGTCAGTGTTTTTTTGCTGAAAGTGAGCTTCCTCCCAGCTTCGACAGGTTCCCTCTCCATTTATACCCCCAGTCTTCGCAAGGGTACTCTTTGCACAAGGGATACACTTGGCAAGATCCAGCAAGGAACCACGAAACAACTATGAGATTATCCAGAAAGCTGGAAGCAAGGATAATAGCTTGTGAAAGGAAAAAAACCCACCTTGGAATCGCAGTAGATATTCTGAATGAATAGAGAGACAAAGTTGCTGCGTGGATTCAATAATTTCTCATTGTAAATAGCTGAAGTTAAGAATTTTAAGAGCCTTTGTATAATTCAAGAAAAGGGCAACTGGGAAAGTGTAGACTGCTATGAATTGGAAGGAGCACAGGAATAATTGAACAACAGATAGATGCAAGCAAGACAAAAAGATGGACAATGCATGTAGGATTTTTTTGTCTTTTTCTTTTTGTATTTGCATAACTTGTATTTTGCACATTGATTGGTTGTCTGTTTTTGTTTATGTGCAGTTTTTCATTGATTCTATTGTGTTTCTTTGTATTTATTGTGAATGGCCAAAAGAAAATGAATCTCAGGGTAGGATATGGTGACATATATTACTTTGATAATAAATTTACTTTGAACTTTGAAAAAGAATTTGGTACAAAAAGTTGTAAATAGCTGCAACAGGATAGAAGATCAGAGAAGTAAGTGGTAAAAACAGCTCCCCCACCCCCCATTCTGTGAGTTTAGTCACTCTCCCATTTCAAGGTCTTTATTGGAAAAGGCAGGTAATGAGTAAACTGCATTTAAGTTCTCATTTTAAAATATCAAACTTTCACCTCTGTCCGCTTTTTCCCAAACTGAGGCAACCCAAGCTTGCTGCTTTGATCCACAAATCAACAGTGATACAGAACTTGCTTTTATATAGCTCATCATATCCTCAGGATGTCCCAAAGTGCCTTGCAACCAATGGATTACTTCTGAAAGGTTGTCACTGTTGTAATGTGGGGAACACAGCAAGATTTCACACACTACAAACAAAATGAATGTTCAGATAATTTGCTTCAGTGATTGTGATTGAGGCTTGAACACTGGGGTAGATTCTCCCCTGCTCTTTTCACAGGGCCATGGTTCTCTGTAATTACCAGAGAGATAATGAAACATCTCAGACAGAAGATAGTCCTTCTTGACAGAGCAGCATTCCCTCAGCAATGGCATTTGGCAGTATTTCACTGGGACATCCTGAGGCCATGAGAGGTGCTACAAAAGTGAAAGTTTTTCCCTGGTATTTCTATTCTAATTATGAAATGTCGACTCCACATTTACCAAAATTAAAACACAGTTCCTGTTGCAATGGATCTAATAACAGTAACAACTACTCAAAACAGCAAAACTACGAGGTGAGAGATATCAAAGATCAACTTTATTCGCCATTTACATTTATTTGTAGTAGGAATTTGACGTGGAGTGTGGGTCAGGGTGTGACAAGCAACAAAAAATATTCAACAATTATAAAGAATGAAGAATTATATGAAATATAAAGTTGGAGGTTAAAGTACAGATATAGAATAAAATGGGATTAAATATATAGATACTAGCATGTATTTACAGTGTAAACTGCATTATAATAAGTGGTTTAAAGTGTCTACAGGGCAGTACAGTGACAGGGGTCATAGATAGAGGGCAGTGAGGGAAGCTAACAAGAATGGTTTATCAGATTAACTGCGACCATAGACTGCTGAAAGCAAGCTTGCTGAATGGCAATTAAACATCTGTTTTGAGTACAAGTCCATTGACCCTTATTGGGGATTTTAAGATAGCATTACTTTCACTGCTGGTTCTATGCAGAGTCCTTGTGCTATTATTATGAGTTGTACAGACTGCTGGTAGAATGGAAATGAATTCAAAGTAAGTATGTACTTCAATGTATACTAAGTCTTCACAGTCAATGATTTAAATTTGCACTAAATAATTTGGCAAAAATACTGCAGTCACTGGAAATCTGAAATAGGACCGAAACTGGGAAACATTCAGTCAATCTGGGAGCACCCAGAGAAAGAGAAACAGAATTAACATTTCTGGTTAATGATCCTAATTCTGCTTCTTTCTCCACAGATGCTGTCTGATCTCAAAGTAAATATTTATTATAATTTTAGCAATTTATCCTATTAAAACAATTAATAATAATTTTATTATTGATTTGCCATTTCTAGTCTAAAACCCACTGAACTGCCATCAACATATAAATCTCTACATGAACAGGCTCTATAGTCAAAGTAACTTTATAATCAAAGTAAATATATGTTACCACACACTACCTTGAGATTCATTTCCTTGCAAGCATTTCCAGGGGAATTAAAAATTACAATAGAATTCATGAAAAGCACAGACTGACAAATGACCAAGGTAAAAAAGACAAATTGTGCAAATAAAATATAAAAAAATACAGAGAATATGAGTTATAAAGTCCTTGAAAGTGAGTGTGTAGATTGCTGAATCAGTTCCCAGTGGTGGTGATTGAAGTTGTCCACACCAGTTCAGGAGCCTGACGGTTGCAGGGTAATAACTGTTCCTGACCTCGGTGGTGTGGGACTTAAAGCTCTTGTATTTCCTTCCCAACTGTAGCAGTGAGAGGAGAGAATGGCCTGTATGATGGGGGTCCTTGATGATGGATGCTACTTCCTTATGTCGGTTCTCCATGCAAATGTGCTCAATTATCAGTGATGGACTGGGCTGTAATGGAAGCAGGTCAAGCTGTGGTCTGCGAGGAATGTCTTTAAGGCAAGGCATGGCAGGACAGGGAACCGGTGATTCTGTTGGATGGTATCCTGAGCACAACTTTCAAACAAGCCCAAGAACCTTGCTTGGTTGGTGGTCAGATGGGTTATCTCCAGGATCATTCACGCACAGCCACAGTCTCAATCCCACAGCACACTGACACTGAAGCAGATTTTCCAGAATACACATTTGTCACCATGGACAGAAAAGGGATGCAGTGGTCTTTGTTGAGGTCCATCTGGGGTTGCTAAGTAAGCCAGTACTCTATGTGGCAGAGCAGCATAGCGGTTAATGCAATCACATTCCAGTACCTACACTCATCCATCAGGGTTCAATTCCTGCTGTCTATAAGGAGCTTACTATGACTACGTGGGTTTCCTCTTGGTGCTCAGGTTTCATCCCACATTCCAAAGACATATGGATTATGGTTAGTGAGTTGTGGGCATGCCACGTTGGCACTGGAAGCATGGTGACACTTGCAGGCTGCTCCCAGACACAAACTGACACATTTCACTATTCGTGAGACAAATTAAACTTTTCAGAATCTTAGCTGGGTTGAGAGAACAAGTGGAATGACACATCTCGTACTGTGAATGGAGGGATATCATGGTCATTCACAGTTCAAAGAAAACTTATTATCAAAATATGTATATCAGCATACACTAACCTGAAAGTTATTTTCATGTAATAGAACAAAGAAATACAAGAGAATCAATGAAAAATTACACACAGAGACTGATAAATAACCAATGTGCAAAAGGCAACTTGTGCAAGTACAAAAAAAACAAATACCGGTAATCGTAGTAGTAATAATAATAATAATAATCTAAGTAAGTAATTAATGCTGAGAGCATGAGTTGTCGAGTCCTTGAAAGTGAGTTCAAGGGCTGTGGAATCAGTTCAGTGTTGAGCAGAGTGAAATTATCCAAACATCATACATCTGTAAATGTTATGAAAACTGTACAATTTTGAAAAAACTTCACCACCACCCAAATACACCAGATTCCACAACAAATTAAAGCCTAGAATTCCATCTGTACCATACAAGATGACATCATCACCATGGCGCAGAATTGCTCCTAATAGGATGAACATTTACTATTTCTTCCAACCTCTGTTTCATGCTTTCTTTTCACAAGCATAGGTTAAAAAAGATCAACTGGACTGCATGAAGATCTGCAGTCCCTTCCATTGTACCGGGCCAACTTTTCTCTCTGTTCCATCAGACATGGGCCAACAAAACTCGCAATCAAGATTGCATGTCTGATCTGTATATCTGCATAACAGAGTACATTTGATGAAGAATTCATTACAAGATGCTGTTGGGTGTCCTTGAGGAAGTAACGTAGTGTTCTGTAAATGCAACCTCTTGCTTTCAAATGGCAGGTCAAAACTGCAGCAAATTTGCTACTAAATTATGCAAAGTGACATGTTCAATATCTGACTTTCCAGTCTTTTCATCCATAGAACAGTACAGGCCCTTCATCCCACAATGTTGTGCTAATCTTTTAATCTACTCCAAGATCAATCTAACCCTTCACTCACAGAGCCCTCCACTCTTCTTTCATCCACATTCAGGGACAGACAGGAAAGGTGGCAAAATGTTTTCAACTGTGGGTGAGTGACAAACAAGGGGACATAGTTACAAGGTTAGGTGGGAGAAGGGCTGGGGAAGGTGGTCATTTAAAACTGAGGTTGCAGCCCTGCCAGGTAGAGAGGGTCTGATGCACAGGATGGCAAGAAGCTGCAGAGGGTTGTAGACACAGCCAGCTCCATCTCAGGCATAACCCTCCCGACCACTGAGTACGCCTTCAAGAGGAACTGCCTCGGAAAGGTGACATCCATCACTAAGGGCTTTTACTAATAAAGTTATGGACAAAAGATTACTTGTCTAAACCAACCTGTCATGCATGCGAACTCTTACTACTAGAAGCACTTGAGTAAACTACATGTCTACAACTGACAGTCAGGACTAGTCCGAGGGGCTGTTGGATTAAACTGTTTAATTGTAATTTTCTTTGCAGTTCACAAGTTATTCCTAATAGTGTTTTTATAACTACTTAAAACATAAAACTGATTAGCATGTTTCCTCGTGGCCACAGTATGTACGTTTGTATATGCAGTTGCTCAGTGTGTCCCCTAGTGGTGACAGTTCTTTGTATCATTCTGGAAAGTTCTAGAAGCTTCTCTGGTGCTGCATTATTTGAATTGAGGCTATCTGATTGGTTGCCTCTTATCTGTGAATTTGAATGGAATGTTTATCATCTCTGGAGTACAAAAGAGCTAATCACATGATGCCAGCTTCACTTTCCCATCACTCACTAGCCTCTGTTCCTGCTCCTGTTACTGGCCATTCTCAGTTTTCTTGGTTCTATTAGTGAAGCAATAAGTTTAGTGCCTTTTTCCTGACTTCTTGAAGAACATCAAAATCCAAGACAAAAATAGGATAGCATGGATATGATGGGTCCAAGGGCCAGTTTCTTTTCTGTACAATTCAATGACTCTTTGTTACAAGCTGGTGAAATATAAGGCTCTGTGTTACTTGTCCAGCCTGTGCACGTTTGGCCCAGGCGTGATGCTGTGTTTGGCTCACTTCACACTTTGACAATATAGTGACAACTAACCAAGCATCACATCCTACCCAACCATCATGATAGGAAGACAGGTGGAGGAGCAGGTAGTGTTGAGGAAGTAGGGAGTCTACAGAAGGACTTGGACAGGTCAGGTGAAAGGGGAAAAAGTGGAAGATGGAATACTGTATAGGGAAATGTATGGTCATGCACTTTGGTAGCAAGACTATAACTGTATACTACTTTGAAAAGGGAAAAAAAAATCAGAAACCAGAGGTGCAAAAAGACTTGCGAGTCCTGGTACAGGATTCCATGAAGGTTAACTTGCAGGTAGTAAGGAAGGCAAATTCAATGTTAACATTAATTTTGAGAGGACTAGAATATAAACACAAAAATATAATTCTGAGGTTCTACAAGGCAATAGTTGAATATTGTGAGCATTTTTGAGACCCATATGTTAGGAAAGATGCTGGACAGAGTCCATAATTAGTTTACGAGAATGATTTCAATGTTGAAAGGGTTGATACATGAGTAATGTTTGATGGCTCTGGAACCGTACTCATTGTAGTTGAGAAGGATGGGGGAACGGGGAACTTATTGAAAAGTACTGAACACTGAAAGGCCTGGTTAAGGTGGACATGGAGAGGACGATTCCAGTGGTGGGAGAGTCTAGGACCGGATGGTACAGCCTCAGAATAAAAGAATGTTCCTTTAGAACAGAGATGAATAGGACTTTCTTGAGAGTGGTGAATATTTAGAATTCATTGCTACAGACAGCTGTGGAGGTATTTAAAACTAAGGGTGACAGGTTTTAGATTTGTAAGGGTGTCAGAAGTCATGGGGAGAAGGCAAGAGAATGGAGTTGAGAGGGAAAAATAAATGAGCTATGAATAAATGACAGAGCAGACTTTTATTTGCTGAATGTCCTAATTCTGATCTTATCTTGTCAATCAGCATTGAATTTACACTGATATTCCAGGGGGATAAAAACCAGGGTGATAGAGCTGAGGATGAACCAGCAGGTTTACAAGTAGACGATGGGTGCAACATGTATGTACGGAAGGACAAGCCAATGATTGGGTACAAATGCAGACAGGGCAAAGAGTTAAATTGTACCACAGAGGCAAAACTCAGAAGGGCAAAGAATGCAGGACTGAAGGTACTGTATTTAAATGCATGTAGCATTTGGAACAAGGTGGACGAACTCATGGAGCAATTAGAGATTAGTCAGTTTGACATTGTGGGCATAACTGAGTCGTAGCTGAAAGAAGGCCATAGTTGAGAGCTTAACATCAGAGAATATACTTTGTATCGAAAGAACAGGCAGGAAGGTATGGGTAGTGGTGTGGCTCTGTCGATGGAATTGCATCTTTTGAAAAAGGTGACATGGGGTCAGAGAATGTTGAATCTTTGTGGGAGGAGTTAAGAAACTGCAAGGGTAAAAAACCATTATGGGAATCATATATAGGCCTCCAAATAGTAGCCAAGGTGTTGGGGTTGAGATTGCAAAGGGAGCTGGAAAAGGCATGTAATAAGGGTAATTTCACAATTGTGATGGGGGACTTCAATGTGCAAGGGGATTGGGAAAATCAGGTTGGTGTCAGATCGCAAGGGAGGGAATTTGTTGAATGCCTACGAGATGGCTTTTTAGAGCAGCTTCTGCTTGAGCCTATTCAGGGAAAGGTTATCTTAGATTGGTTGTTGTGTAATAACCCAGATCTTATGAGGGATCTTACTGTAAAGGAACCCTTAGGAAACAGTGATCATAATATGACTGAATTCATACTGCAATTTGAGAAGAAGAATATAACTCACATGTATCAGTATCGCAATGGAATAAAGGGAATTACAGAGGCATGAGAGAGGTGCTTGCCCAGGTAGACCGGATCCGGGAGGATACTAGTGGGGATGATGGCAGAGCAGAGATGGCTGAAGTTTCTGGGAATAGTTCACAAGGTGCAGGATAGATATGTCCCACAGAGAAAGAAGTTCTCAAATGGAAGGGATAGCCAATCGTGGCTGACAAAGGAAGTTAAGGACTACATAAAAACCAAGGAAAGGGCACATAAGGTAGCAAAGGTGAGTGGGAAGTTGGATGATTGGAAAGCTTGTAAAATCCAACAAAAGGCAACTAAAAAAGTTATAAGAAGGGAAAAGATGAAATATGAGGGCAGACTAGCCAATAATATAAAGCAGGATACCAACATTTTTTCAGTTATATAAAGAGTAAAAGGGAGGTGAGAGTTGATATTGGACTATTGGAAGGTGATGCTGGTGAGGTAGTAATGGGGGACAAAGAAAGGGCAGATGAACCTAATGGGTACTTTGCATCTGTCTTCCATAGAGAGGAAGGAGTAAGTGCCATTGCTATTACAAAGGAAAAAACTGCTAGGCAAACTGAAGGTGGATAAGTCACCTGGGCCACATGGACTACGCCCCAGAGTGCTCATCAAGGTTGCTGAAGATATAACTGATGCAATGGGCATCATCTTTCAAGTATCACTTGATTCTGGCATGGTCCCAGAGGACTGGAACCTCAGTGGTTGGGAAAGAGTTGGAGTCTTCTATTAAGAATGAGGTTTTGAGGTCCTTGGAGACTAATGACAAAATAGTTAAAGTCAGTATGGTTTCTAAAAAGGGAAATCTTGCCAGACAAATCTGTTAAGAGTTCTTCGAGGAAGTAACAAGCAGGGTGGACAGAGGAAACAGTAGATGTTATTTACTTCGATTTTGATAAGGTGCCAAACATGATGCTATTTAATAAGATAAAATCTTATGGCATTACAGGAAAGATACAAGATGGAGATACGGCTGAAAGACAGGAGGCAGCGAGTGGGAATAAAAGAGGCCTTTTCTGGTTGGTTGCCAAAGACTAGTGACCAGCAACCAACCGGAAAAGACCCCTTTTATTCCCATTCGCTGCCTCCTGCCTGTCAGTCATTCCGCTATCCATGCTATCATCTTTCCTCTGGGGTCAGTATTGGGACCGCTGCTTTTCACATTGTCAATGATTAGATAATGAAATTGATGGCTTTGTGGCAAAGTTTGTGGATGATACGAAGATAGGTGGAGGGGTAGGTAATACTGAGGAAGCAATGCGATTGCAGCAGGATTTAGACAAATTGAAAGAATGGGCAAAAAAGTGGTAGATAGAATACTGTGTTGGGAAATGTATGATAATACATTTTGGTAAAAGGGCCAATACGGGGACTATTATCTAACTGGGGAGAAGGTTCAAACATCAGAGGTGTAGAGGGGCTTAGGAGTCCTTGTGCAAGACTCCCAGAAGGTTAATTTACAGGTTGAATCTATGGTAAAGAAGGCAAATGCAATGTTGGCATTTATTTCAAGGGGAATAGAATACAAAAGCAAGGAGATAATGCTGAGCCTTTATAAGACACCAGTCAGGCCGCACTTGGAGTACTGTCAACAGTTTTGAGCCCCAAATCTCAGAAAGGATGTGTTGTCATTGGAGAGAGTCCAGAGGAAGTTCATGAGGATTATTCCGGGAATGAAGGGGTTAACATATGAGGAGCGTTTGACAGCTTTGGGCCTGGACTCACCAGAATTTAGAAGAATGCAGGGGGATCTCATTGAAACCTACTGAATGTTGAAAGGTATGGATAGGGTGGATGTGGAGAGGATGTTTCCTATGGTGGGGGTACCCAGAACCTGAGGGCACAGCTTCAAAATTGAGGGGTGACCCTTTAGAACAGAGGTAAGGAGGAATTTTTTTTAGCCAGAGGGAAGTAAACCCGTGGAATGCTGGAACAGACTTTTAACACCGTAAACCAGCGAGTTGTTTGTCATGTCTCCCCTCTCGCTGTGAAACAGCGACACCTCATATTAGGG
The DNA here is from genome assembly GCF_048418815.1 of Hemitrygon akajei. Classification (NCBI taxonomy): domain Eukaryota; kingdom Metazoa; phylum Chordata; class Chondrichthyes; order Myliobatiformes; family Dasyatidae; genus Hemitrygon; species Hemitrygon akajei. The sequence continues at coordinate 100,074,039 of NC_133132.1, forward strand.
AGAGAGAGAGCCTGTGGTATGTCGAATTATTGGGTGAACGAGCAGTCTTTGGGGTCCAGCAAGTCCATGTCTTTATTGATGCTTTGCTGTACGCTTGCTCAGTGGAGGACGCTGATGATTTTTTGCTGGTGGGGCGGGTGGGTTAATGCCTTGTTGCTGCTTGTGCATGGGGAAGAGAACTGGGGCTTTGGGGTTCTAACATTTAATTGTCATTCATTCTTTGGGGCCCTCCTGTTTTAGTGGATGCTTGCAAAGAAAAAGAATTTCAGGATGTATATTGTATACATTTCTCTGACATTAAATGTACCTATTGAAACCTACTGGATGCTCTGCCATAGACTGTGGCGGAAGCCAAGTCCGTGCATATATTTAAGGCGGAAGTTGATCGTTTTCTGAGTGGTCAGGACATCAAAGGATATGGCGAGAAGACAGGTGTGTGGGGTTGAGTGGGATCCGGGATCAACCACGATGGAACGGCGGAGCAGACTCGATGGGCTGAATAGCCCAATTCTGCTCCTGTGTCTTATGCTCTTACTATCATTGGGTGAAGGTGCTCTGACTCAAGATAAAAATATTCAAACATAATCTAAGAAAACCTTAGTGGATATACAAGTAGTGCAACAAGCATTCAAAGCTTCCTCAAATGCACAACCCACGCCTGCAACTTCTATGAAAAGAGGATGACAAGAGCAGCAAGCATAAGAACATGAGACATAGGTATCATGTATTTAATATTTCAGTAATATTGTACATATATTGTTTGATTAAGCATTCTTGTTTATTTAAATAGGCATTACAGGTTACATGCAAAAGTACAGGAATGGCATGTTACCACGCCATCATGTCAATGTACAGTAAAAATGAAACTAAATCACATTCTCCTGCGCTCCCATCTTTTTGCTTTCAAATAGTTTTTTTGTTTTGGAGTTACAAAACATAACAATAGGAACAGAATTAGGCCATTCAGCCCATTGAGTCTGCTGCACCATTCCATCAGGGCTGATTTATTATCCGTCTCAATCCCATTCTCCTGCCTTCTCCACATAACCTTTGACACCCTGACTAAACCAGAACCTATTAACCTCTATTTAAATATACCCAGTGACATGACCTCCACTGCTATCTTTGGCAATGAATTCCACAGATTTACGACTCCCTGGCTAAAGAAATTCCTCCTAATCTCTGTTTTAAATGAACATCCCTCTATTCTGAGGCGGTGCCCTCTGGTCCGTGACTTCCCTACTACAGGAAACATTCTCTCCACATCCACTCTTGGCCTTTCAATAGAAGTGCAGCAAGGACAGTCCCAGAGCCATCAAACACATGTACGTTCCACCTGCAGCTTCCCCTCCAACAGCACGCTATTCTGATGTGGAAATAAACACTGCCCTCCCTTTATTGCCACGAGACCAAACTTTTGGAGGCAGTAAGCTGACCCTGTCACTGAGCAGATTGCCTTGGTTGAGGGCAGCTCACTACCACCTTACCATGGAAACAGGAAAGGCAGTAAATGCTGCTTTGCCTGTATGATGGAAAATCATTTTTATGCAAGCAATAAAATTCAGTGTAATATACATAATTACCACAACTGTAAAAATTAGTGTAAACATACTCTAAAATTATTGGTTACAGACCATCACCAATATTTTGCATTTATTTACACTGTTGTCCCATTTGCTCACAATCCATTTTCATTTTCTTGCCAATTAGTGATCAGATCTAAATAATATTACCACAACCTCTGGCCAGTCAATGATCAAATCCAAATATCATCACCACAAACTCTGGCCAATCAATGATCAAATCTGAATAGTAACTGGAGCAGTGGCTTATTTGGGACAACTCAAAGAACAAAAACTAGTCGAGAAAATAACCAGGATTTTCAGTTTATTTGGGACACTCTCCCAATTAATTGTGGTCAGAGACTGCTGCCAAACATTTTCTAACAAACATCAGTCACATGCACGTCATATGACTGTTAGGCACTACACTGTGAACAGTTTTTAAATAGTGTTATTTGTGTGTCTGTTCAAAACACAGTGATTTTTGTCATTGATAGTTAGTGCGTAATATAAAGTAAGACAATTCCAAATGGTTTAGTTCACTGCAATTTCAAGCATTCAAGCTTGGAGATGCCAGAAATGGCTGGGAGTGAAAACAAAATAATTTCACTACTTCAAGTTAGGAACTATGAAAAATTTGAAGGTATCGACAAGCATCTTGAACATTACAATTAAAATAAAGATTTGGTGGATACAATCATTGAAAGCACTTTGAAGGCAGTCCACTATGTGCACTGATTTTGTTCATTTTGTCAATCAAAAGAACTGAGCAGCGTACACTGCATTAGTTCCTCTGTTGGTAACTATCGGGAACCACGACACAGATTTATAGTACTGTAGTAGTATTGATATTGTTCTTATTTATTCTGTATTTCATTTAAATACATAATTTGATACTCAGTTATATGGTAGTTTGTTTCTTTTATACCTTTACTCTTACTTGGGCCAGAATGTACTGGTCTTGATGTGTCTCAACTAACCATAATCCACTGTATTACCACAAACCCAGGGCACAAATTCATTTGCCTCCTGTGGTAATCCACACAACTTTGGAACAACAAACACAAGCAATTTATAAAAGATTTTTTAAACAACAAATAAATGTAAATGCACACTCTACCACACACATATGCTCGTGCACATGCTCACACCCTTGTGCACTCATGTGTACACATAAACATTCACATAAGACAAAGGAGCAGAATTAGGCCATTCCTCCCATCGAAGATGGCAGAGTCAGTAAATTAAAACTAAACCGCATGTCTCTAACTGAATTCTTTGCAACAGCAAGTTCGTTTTGTGAGCACTCCTTACCTTTCTCCTTATGCTCTGGTTCCGTCTGATTGCTACTGCTTGAGCTAATACTGGCGTCAAACCCCGTTGGAGAGACATTACCCTCAGACTGTCCTTCCTGCAGCTCCCCAGTCATACTATCAACCTCATTGGTGCTGTCCGTCTCACTTTTAATGCTCTGGACTTCCTCCTGGCTTGGGACCAGCCTCTGAGGGATCACTGCATTGGGTTGTGGCAGGGACGCCTCGGTTACAGTGACAGAAGCAGGAGACTCAGGGGTGGTGGGCGGAGTATTGAGTACAGAGTTGCTGCCACTGCTCGGCAGCTCACCCTTCTTGTCCACTTTCTCAGCTGGCTTCTCTTCGCTCGGCTTGATGGGGGAGATGACCAGAGCTGCAGTTTCTGCCTCTGCATGCGGCAGCCTCTCCTCCTCCTTCGGCATCTCAGACAGTGTCTCAGGCTTTGCTTCCTCCAGGGCCACAGGTGGGGACGATGTGGTCTCGGTGTCAGAGTCGGAAAAGAGCTCCTTGAGAACTTTTTTAGGCCACTGGATCTGGATGCTTGACCACACATCTTTTCGGTCCTTTACTTTTGTGTTCTGAGCCCTTAGTTCAGAATTGTTTATAAGCTTGACTCGTTTCTCAGGCACTTCTGAGAAGCCAGAGTACAGCTGGGTCACGTGCAGTGGTTTCCTCTTTTCCTGTAGTCCATTATGCTTTCTGTTGGAGCCAGGTTTCATGTCAGTTCTTTCGTCCTCCTCATCGGAGCTGCTGTCACTGCTTGTGCTGTGGAGGGGAGATTCCTTGCCCTTCACCCTCTCTCCCTTATGGCCGGGTGATTCTGTTTTCGCCCAGTCTTCGGCACCTACCTTTCTCCGCCTGGCACGTTTCAGATGGGACTTTGTCCGCCTCTCACCCGCTTCTTTCTGCACCAGCAGCTTCGTGGACTCCTCTCCTTCCTCCTCATCGTCATCCTCCTCCACTTCCTCCTCCTCAGAACATTTGCCTCTTCTCGTCCAGTCTAGAGAGTCTGATAGGTTTGCCAGTTTGGTGCCAGCTGGGGGGGTACTCTGCAGCCCAGCCACAGGATGGTTTCGCTGACACTTGGGGGCTGGCTCTTTGCTTTCTTCAATTGACGTGTCCTCTTCAGCATCTTTCCTCCAAGTGGCCTCACTATGGTCATCATCATCGCTCTCCTCAGAATTCTCCGAGCCTGTTAACAATTAAAAAAAGTCAAATACACAGACGTTAAGGGCAAGAGGCATGCCATTTTCCCTAAAAGCCACAGCACACTCTTAGGTGATATTGGTTGTCAACACAAATGACACATTTCACTTTTTTTTCATGTACATCTGATAAGAAAATCTGAACCTGCACCTGGTGCTCGGATGACATTTCACAGTCACTCACATCAACTAATAACATATTAAAATACCAATGATATTGGTCATGTTTTGCTGGGTGCAGTCACCCGACTACTTGCTAATAACGATTAAAAACTTATGAACTTTGCAGCTTTCCAAGGAAGACACAAAGGTGTGCATGTTCAGTACATTTAACTTGGCCCTTTCTCTAGTTTACACACTACAAGGTGTTTGTAACTACTAGCACACAGATCATAATTAACCAATTAGCAAAGGGACTAATGATATAATGAGGGAGAGCTACACATAACTTTTGCCAAATACTTATTTCCCATAGAAGTTACAAAGGAAGCGGTCTGGAACAAAGTATTACTCACTGCCTAAAGAACCTCTTGTCAAGTGATTTAAATTATAAATGACTGAAGAAATCTCTTTACCCCTTCTGTTCAAATATGTCTTCCATGCTTTTTCTATCACCAGTACATCAGTCTCTTTCCTCCCCTCATCCAGAGCATATACCAGAAACACTGCATTCACAGAACCCTCAGTCTTGTCAAGGACCCCTCCCATCTGTCCCACAATCTCTTTGACCTCCTACCATAAGGCAGAAGGTACAAAAATAAGAACTGTTAGGCTGGGTAACAGCTTCTTCCCCCGGGCAGTAAGACTTCTGAACACACTGCTACCACACAGCACACATCATTTATGACAGCACCAGTAGCAGAAAAACTGTTGTATATTTAACTATATGTTGTATGTGCACTTTACGTCAACTTGTACATCAACAGATTTTTAAAATTATTTGTTAATATTATTGTGTTGATATTATTCTATGTGCTGTATGTGATATATGAACTGTGTATTGCACCTTGGTCCAAGAGGAACGTTATTTCATTTAGCAGTAAATACGTGTACAGTTGAATGACAATAAACTTGAACTTTGTCTATCCCTTTCTTTCTCTACATCAACACCAAGCATTTCTCACAGTGCTTCACTTCTCTCCATTTTTGTCCAATCTTCTCCCCCCCACCATCTCTATTTCCTTGTGTGGCTTCATTTTGGTACAACTATTTGCCACCGGAATATTCTATCCTCTTATTCTATGTATAGATTATCACAGTGGTTGCAGACTCACACTGGGTACCAATCAATGGTCTTCAAATTCTTGGTATCGGATGCATCCAGCAGATGATTAATTATTCCTGTTTTTTTACATTCGGGTTTCAGCAAGTCACGTATGGTTGGTGACAAGAAAATCTGTATTAGCAGACAACATCCACAACCTCAGAATTTCCCAGAGGCTTTACAGCTGTGAAGAACTTTTGAGGTTCAAGATTTAAAGATTAGCTTTATTTGTCACGTGTACATCAAAATGTACAGTGAAATGTGTCATTTGCATCAAATCAAATCAGTGAAGATTGTGCTGGGCAGCCCCCAAGTATTGCCATGCTTCCAGCATAGTATGCCCACAGCTCACTAACCCTAACTGTATGTCTTATCACATATACATATGTCATCAATCCCAGTACCTTATTCATGTATATTCAAAGATATATTTGTCACATGTACATCAACATATCGAAACATACAGTGAGATACATCACTTACGTCAATGACCAAGGACGTGCTGGGGGCAGCCCACAAGTGTCGCCACACTTCTGGTGCCAATATAGCAGGCCTACAACTCACTAACCCTAACCATATGTCTTTGGATTACAGGAGGAATCCAGAGCAACCAGAGGAAACCCATATGGTCAGGGGGAGAACACAGACAGTGGCTGGAACTGAACACCAATCTTAAAGCTGTTGTACTAAAGTGATGCACTAACTGCTATGCTACCATGGTCAGACAACGCTGTAGAAAGTACAGCAGACAATTGGTGTCCAGAAAGGTCTTGCAACCATAAATGAGATAAGTAACCAAATGCATTGACTTTGTGACGTTGGTAAACAGGTAGACGTCAAGCAACATAACAAAACTTAAACTTGAACTTTGATCTGGGTCACTAGGGAAACAGCTCACATGCTCTTCCAAATAGTGCTTCAAAGTATATTTATTATCAAAGTACATACATGTCACCATTCATTTTCTTTCTGACTGGGATCCTTCGCAACAGCCTGAGGGGTTTGACGGGGTTTAGTTAAATATTTCTGCCAAAGGAGAGTACAACACACCCCAAAAGAGGCAGAGGTTTGCTAGATTATCCACTAGTCTCTGGAGTGTGACACAAATTTATGACTTTCTTGCCTAGAAACAATGGTAAGGTATGCAAACTATAACCTACACATCTCATGGCAAGGCCACCACTCACCAGAGTCAAACTTTTGCTTTGAAATCAGTCTCAAGTCCATAAGATCATACGAGCAGAATTAGGCCATTTGGCCCATCAAGTCTGCTACCATTCCATTATGGTTGACTCATTCTCCTGCCTTCTCCCTGTAACCTTTGACACCATGACTAATCAAGAACTTTTCAATCTCCTCTTTAAATATACCCAATGACTTGGCCCCACAGCTGCCTGTGGCAATAAATTCCACAGATTAACTACCTTCTGGCTAAAGAAATTTCTTCTAATCTCTTTTCTAAATGGACGTCTCTCTATTCTGAGGTTGTGTCCTCTGGACCTAGACTCCCCCACTATAGGAAACATCCTCTTCACAATCCCTCTCTAGGCCTTTGAATTCGATAGGTTTCAATGAGATCCCCACTCATTCTAAACTCCAGCGAGTCGAGGCCCAGAGCCATCAACTTCTCCTCATATGTATTCCTGGGATTATTCTTGTGAACCTGCTGTTTGTGGTCATTTGTAAATAACATTAGCAGTGAAATTCATATGGGTGCATTGTTCTTTAGCCAAACAGAAGCTTATTGTATATCAACATTGTTTGCTAGTGCCTGAGGTGAAGATTTTAGTAAACATCATGCAGTTTTAATCAAGCAATATAATCCATTCAATAAGTATGAAACTGCTCAACTTTCATGCATCTCTTTTCAAAAACAAGTTATTACCTTGCACTCCATTGGTAATGCAAGAAGCTGCTATAGAAATGTCCTGTTCACAGCTCCTCACTCCAGCGCCAATTAGTTTTGGAGTAACGTCCGACGACACAGCATGAGCTGAGGTCTTAGAGAACCGACGGACACGCACAGACTTGCTGGGAGATTTATCTTCCTTATCTTTTTTATCACTCCTTTCCTTTTCTTTATCTATCTTGCTCTGAAATACAGATGGACATCAAGATTCCCTCCTTTGCCAAACATATTGTTCAAACAGACACCACTATATCTTATTGATTAATCTATATCCAAAGTTAGTTTTGTGCAAAGTTAACAGGACCACATTTGTACAGTAATATTCAATTTGGGCACCGTACTTCAGGCAAGATTATTCAGCCTACGAGAGGGTACAATGAAGGTTCCACAGCATCTTCTCAGAACTACAATGAAAATAAATTTGCTCATGAAACTCCACAAGGGAAAGCAATAAACAGGCGAAGGTTCAGGCCGAGACCCTTCATCAAGTCCCGGCCCAAAACATTGGCTCTTCATTCCCCCTACAGATGCTGCCTGACCTGCTGAGTTCCTCCAGCATTTTGCTTTGTTGCTTTGGATTTTAGCAACTGCAGAAATGCTTGTATTGATAAATTTGCATATACTCAGTTTTTAACTCTCAACTGTGAAGGAGATAAAATGACTCAACAATTAAGTAGAAAGGGATGTAGAGATAGACAGATTCTACTAATAAACTGATAGCAGCTATACCTAAGCCACTAACTTAAAATCCAAACAGGGCAAGGGTGCTCTCAGTAAACACCTATTCCTTAATGGGCAAACTCAAACTCACTCTATATTTATATTGGGTGAAGATATTAAAGGAGTTAGGATATAGATCAGCTTTGAATGAACAGGGGAAAAAGGAGAGGGATTGATTATCTTACTTCAATTCCTACCTTTACCATGGATATTTGAAATAGAATTACATTAGCATGCACACCAAATTCATATCCAATAATTTGCAATTCATGTTTCAGATATAACTGATAAGAACACAGATGAATAGATGCTTAGCTGTCCCAAATGCAAACTAAGTAGCAAAAGATTTCAAGGATCAACTTCAAGGGTCTACTTCATTTGAAATATACATTTACATGCACAGTGGATTCTGGTTAATTGGGTCACCAGTTATTTGGGGCAAGAACAAAAAAATAATCAGGAAAGTAGCTGGGATTTTCTTTGTTCATTTGGGACACTCTGGCACTTAATTGGGACAGGAGACAGTTTCTAAAAAGCATCAGATGCAGGTACTTCTGAGGCCATTAGACACTACACTGTACTGGAGCGAACAGTTTTTAAATAGCGTCACTTGCATATGTTTGTGTTCAAAAGCAGTCATTTTGTCACTGATAATTGGTGAAAAATAAGAAAAAGTCAACTCAGATCTGCTTTGCTCACTGTAGTTTCAAGTATTCAGGCTTGGAGATGCCAGAAAAGGCTTGGAGGGAAAATAAAACAATTAGACTTCTTCAACAAAGAATTTAAAGATATCGACAGTCATCTAGAATGTTACAGTGAAAGTGAAGATTTGGAGAAGGCGATTGTTAAAAGCACTGTTCGAAGGTGATTCATTATCTAAACTAGATGTCTGTACTGATTTTGTTCATTTACAGTCAATCAAAAGAACATGGCAGTGCACACTGCATTAATTCCTGTGCCGATAACCATTAGGAAGTAATACACAGTTTTATAGTACTGTAGTAGCATTGATAGTGTTCTAAGTTGTTCTGTTTTTCATCTAAATACAAATCAGTTACCCAGTTAAACAGTAGTTTGTCTTTTTCTACATCTTTTTAACTATTCCCATGAAACTCTGGCTAATTGGGGCAAGTACTTAATTAAGTTAAAATGTAGTGGTCCCAATGAGTCCCAATTAACCAGAATCCATTGTATTAGGAACTTGCTGTAGTGCATTAGCCAGGGTACAACATACAACAATTAGGAAGTATAAAGAATTGTATAAAAATAAAGTTATAAGTTAATGTATGGATCTGGAATAAGATGTGCAAAAACAGCAGCATGTACTTACGATGTAAACAGCATTGTAAGAAGTGGATTAAAGTGTTTACAGTGCAGTGCAATGATGGGTTATAGATAGAGGGGTAGAGGATGGGGCTAACAAGAATAATTGATCAGAATTTCAGGAGACTATAAAACCCATGGCTGCTTCACAAATTACTCTACTCTGTATTTATTTCCCTAAAGTGGGACAACTCTACATACATCACCAAATCTCTTTGTAATAGAAATTACAGACAAAAATGACATTAAAAATATATATTAAAATCAAAGTACAAGGAAACAGACCTTTATAAATAAGTATTGTAATTCACCTTTATTACCTTGCAGCTTAGCAGTGAGGTAAGATTAATAACACAACATGTATAGATGCATAGGGTATAAGATGCAAACAGAACTCCAGAGAACACTGGGCACTCCAAAATGTGGCAGCTGTCAAGTGCTTATGTATACTCATCTCATTTTCTAGCACTCAGCCCTTTCTAAGCCTTGATGTTTCAAGTGTTCATCTAAATACTTTTTCCAGCACCCTCTGAGGTAAAGAGTTTCAGATTTCACCCATGCTCTGGGTGAAAAAGTCCTTCACAGAGAGAGAGAGAGCCCCAGTAATCTCTCTCCCATCACCTCTCAGAGTAGCCTGCAATATATCTGATCAGAGTCTACAGATTTCATATTATCTTACAATATGGATAGTGATTTCAGGCAGCTCACAGAACACGAGAGGGCACAGTTTTAAGGTGCTTGGAAGTAGGTACAGAGGAGAAGTCGGGGTAGGTTTTTAAAAAATTATGCAGAGTGGTGACTGCGTGGAATAGGCTGCCAGTGATGGTGGTGGAGGCAAATGCAATAGGGTCTTTTAAGAGGATCCTGGATAGGTACATGGAGCTTAGAAAAATAGAGGGCTACGGGTAACCCCAAGTAATTTCTAAAGTAAGAGCCTGTATTGTGCTGTAGGGTTTCTATGTTAGAATATTTCCATTTCCAACTAATCCTGTAACCTATTCTTTCCACATTCTTATCAATGCTTCCTAGATTCTACCACTCAGCAATACACCTAGCAATTTACAGCAGCCAACTAACCTAACAACACAAGTGTTTGGGAGTTTGGAGGACCCGGAGCATCAGCAGGAAACCTACGTAGTCAAAGGGAAACATGTAAACACCACAAAGACAGTACTCACAAAACACAAAAGAATCTGCTGATGCTGGAAACCTAGAGCAACACACACAACATGCTAGAGGAGCTCAGAAGAGCAAGCAGCATCTATGGAAAGGAATAAGCAGTCGACATTTTAGGCTGAGACCATCGAGACAGTCAGTTCTGATGAAGGGGTCTCGGCCTGAAACATCGACTGTTTATTCGGTCAGGGTTGAACCTGGATCATTGAAACTACGAGACAGCAGTTTGACTAGCTGTGCCACTCTTTACGCCTGCTAAGATAGTTGACTTTTCGACAGTAACCTGACCTGGAATTTCACTGACTCTCCATAGTGAATACGGATGAGAAGAGTTCATTTAACACCTCACCCAGTGCTCCAACTCTGTGCACAGATTATCACTCCAGTCTTTAATGTGCCCAACTCTTTCCTTAGTTATCTTCTACCCTTAATATACATACACCTTGTCTGCAAGTGTAATTACACGCACTTTCCTGATAACTTTTAAAAAAACTCCTTACACTATCTACATTCCTGTAGGGCCTGTACTTGTATCACTTTCAGAATCAGAATTAGGTTTAATATCACTGGTATATATCATGGAATTTGTTGTTTTGTGGCAGCTGTACATTGCAATACATAATAAAAAAACTATAATTAACAATAAAACATATATATATATAATTAAATTAAATATGTAGTGCAAAGAGAGAGCAAAAAAACAATAAATAGTGAGGTGTGTCCATTCAGAAAACTGAGGGGTAGGAGCTGTTTTTGAAACTTTGAATGTATGCCTTCAGGCTCCTGCATCTCCCCCTTGATGGGAGCAATGAGAAGAAGGCACGGCCTGCATGATGGGGGCCTTTGATAATGGATGCCATCTTTTTGAGGCATCGCCTTTTGAAGATGTCCTCGATGCTGCAGAGGCCAGTGCCCATGAAGAAGCTGGCTGATCCATGGATCTAACTATGTTTCAGCAGGGCCAAGACCACAATGTAGGAATACAATTTAAATATATTAGTAGTAGTAGTAATAGTTGTTTATTTAACAGATCTTTTGAAATGTCATGTGTCTGATAGCAATACACTTACCTTTATTTTCTTTCTGTGTTTAATTTTTGGGACATTTTTATCTGCAGGACGCACTATTTTATCTGCTTTGATCCATTCATCGTACCTGAAAAACAAAAAAAAAGTCACACCATGTGTTGGAAGGACACACTGAAGATTATAAACACAGGTAGGTGGTACATTCAGTACTACTAAAGAATTCATGCTTCATTGCAAGTTGCCAAATAGGAGTGGAGACTGCCAAATCCACCTCACAGAGCAAACAGAACATTATGATCAAGACAAAAGAATACCACACTTTTATATAATCTAACAATAAAAAGAGGCTTAATCCTGTTACATGGCACAATTACAAATGGATATTAAAACACAAGAGATACTGCAGAAGTTGAAAATCCAGAGTACCACACACAAAATGCTGAGGAACTCAGCAAGTCAGGCAACAGATATGGAGAGGAATAAACAGTCGACGTTTTGGGCCGTGACCCTAGCCCTGATGAAGGGTCTCAGCCCGAAACATTGAATGTTCATTCTCCTCCATAGATACTGCCTGACCTGTGGAGTTCTTCAAGCATTTTGTGTGTGTTGTTCCGGATATTAAAAGTTGTTGACAAGACAAAATGCAGTTCAGGCGATATGGTCCTATACAATGACAATATTTCAATGTGGAAGAAAAGAGCATAATTCATTTCAAATGGCCTTTTATTTAAGTGCTCATGCACAGTAAAAAAAAAAGAATAAGGCTTTGAAAAGACTCTCCCAGATCCATTGGTTAAAATAAGCATAGGTATTTTTCTTTTTACAAAAAAAAGAACATTTGAAACGAGTGAATAGCCCAATCACGGTAATGGCACTGCCAAAGGGAACAAGCCAGGATTAAGAAACAACTATGCTGCTAAATGGCTTTAACAAAATATAGCAAAATGAGTTTTTTCTTGGTGGGTTTCAAATTTGTTCTAAAATTTGGTTTCATTGAACATATACACTTGGATTATAAAGTTAAGCAGATGTTTCAAGCATGCACAACAAATTGATTTTCATCATCATTTCATTTGGGTAGAAATGATCAAACTGCCTATTGACAGATGGTCACAAAACCTAGGAAAACCGTGGGAGTTGGGATTCAGGTAGTGGTGGGAAGAAATAAGTGAAACAAAGATATCAGCTGTGTTCTGTAAAATAGATCTTTAAATGTGACCACAGGAATTGCAAATTTTGCTCCCCAGTCTCATCTCTATTGTAATTCTGCCCTGTAAATTGCCACTCCTGCTTTTGTTGAAAGTGAGTAACATGGAGCTGAACTACTTCTCCCAGTTAGGTCTGGACAGCTGAATACAATGTGCACTTTCACCCATCCTCAATACAGGTTCCACAACAGATTTGAGACGGAGACCAAATTTGAGCACAAGGAGCTCTGAATTGCTAGACATAAACCCTTAGCTGTCCCCTCCCTGGGCATCACCACTGTGATGAGAAGTACTAGCATAACACAACCATCTGCTGTGTAAACATGTACTTACTGAATGTTCCGTGCTGGCATCTTAACTCGTATCAAGTTCTTTTCATGCATTACTATTCGTGCTCCCAGACTTCAATATTTAGATTCTCATGTTCAAACATCGCCATGGCCATGACTCAACATGATCTCAATGATCCACTGGTCTTGCCTCCTGCCCCACCCTAACTTACATTGCCACTTCCAGACTTCACCTCAAAAATTGGTGGGTCTGTCTTCATTCCCCCAGACCAAAACTCTTAAACCTCTCTGGAGGATTCCTTTAACACATTTCTCTTTGACCAAGCTTTTAAATACCAATGCTAGTTTTACCTCTTGTAGCCTGGTTGAATTTTTTTGCTGTACCTGTGCAGCACCTGAGGGCCCACCAATAGACAAACCTTAGGAAACCATCATACTCGACTCAAGTGATTGCACTACTCTGTCTGAATTTAAAATTTGCGAGGCATTTTACATGCTTAATTTTTAGTCACCGCTGCGATAACTTAGTGACTATTCATTCCTGTAAATGTTAAGATTAAAGTTTATGAAAGATTGAATGGATTGCTCCCTCTCTTTCTGCAGCCATAGAGCAACACTTAAATTTGTGCTGATTTCTGAGGCTGAAAGGGTACCACAGTGTTAAGGTAATAAGGTACTACCTCTCGTAACCACTGTTTATCTAACCCAAGATGGATATGCCAGAGGTCTGCTTTAGCTTTTAAATCAACGACTCTAATTGGATGATACAAATGCTCAGTATGACATTTATCTCATGTCCAGGGCTCAGCCTTCTGATCTTTTCCCATCTACTTAACAGAATCTAAAGCCACAGAGACAAATTTCCAAGAGCTTCTGAACGTGACTCCACATACATCCCTGGTTTGTATCGTGGGCCAAAGAGCCTGTAATGTTCTGCAGTTTGTTCCAGGGAGCAGTGGCTTTAGCTGCCTAAGTTCTATGATAGCAACAATTCTTCGATTTTGTCTACTTCTCCAGGACATTGTAAAACACTTTGGCATAGTTCTGTTTTGGACACCGCTGCATCATCCACTTAGTTTTCTTGGTTTTATTTGAAAACATTTTTGCGAAATGTCTTAGGATGTTCTTCCCACATGAAAGTTTTCAATGCAAGTTGTCATTGGTTAATCAGATGCAAGTTATCTTATCCCCGATGGCCATCCATTTTAATTCTACTCCCCCTTCCCATACTGCAGCCTACAACTTGACGGCAACATCGATTTTGATAACTTCTGCTATTCCTCCCCCATTTATCTTATTTTCCCACTCTTCATTCTGGTTTCCCTCTCACCTGTTCTCTTCTCTTCATCTGCCCATTACCTACCTCTGGTGCCCCTCCTTCATCCTTTTCTCCCATGACCCACTGTCCTCTCTTAAAAGACTCCTTCTTTTCTAACCTTTTACTTCTTCCACCTTGGACCTCCCAGCTTCTTATTTCATGCCTTTCCCATCCACTCCTCACCGTTTCACCTGTCCATTTTTGCTCCTTCCCCACTCCCCCAACCTTCTTATTCTGACCTCTACCCTGTTCCTTTCCAGTCCTGAATGGTTTCAGCCCAAAACACTGACTGTTTATTCCCCTGCTGAGTTCCTGCAGCATTTTGCATGTGTTGCTGAAGATTTCCAGCATCTGCTGAATCCTTTAAGTCAAATAAGTAATGCTTCTGTGGTACTCAGTTTCCTTGCCTCCTTTGTTGAGTATAAGCACCCCAGTTAAAGCAAGACCATTCGAACATTAAGCCAATAGCAGTGGAAAGTGTGGGGTAAATACAATTGAAAAATTAGGTAAATTTCTACAAGTTATTGCACTGGAATCAAGACCTACAGTACAACCGCACCAACTACCTGAAGGGGTAGTAAAATATTCCAACAGAAGGAAAATCACTATGCCTGCAGAAAATGCAAGTCCTACTCAAGTTCCAAACAACTATAGGAAGTCAACAAAATAGGATAGCTTCTGAAAGCATTCAACTCTGGTCGATTAATTATAGTAAGGATATGAAGGCTGTGGAGAGGGTGAGAGACGATTTACTGGATTATAGACGTCTTACGAGAAAACATCAAGTGAACAAAGGCTTTTCTCTTTAGAGCAAAGGAGGATGAGAAGAGACATATGTGTACAAGATGATAAGAGACATATATAGAGTGGATAGCCAGCTGCTTTTCCCCAGGATAGCAATGGCTAACATGAGAGGACACAATTTTAAGGTGATTGGAGGAAAGTATAGGGAGGACGTCAGTGATAGGTCTGTTTGTTGTTCTTATTTTTTACACAGCAAGTGGTAAGTGCTTGAAATGTGTTGCCTGAGGTTGTGGTAAAGGCAGATACTTGATTCTTAGATGGCACATGGATGATGGGAAAATAGAGGGTGACATGTGAGGGAAGAGATAGACTGATTTTGAAGTTAAAAGGACAGCAAAATGTGGGCTGAATGGCCTGTACTGTGCTGAACTGTTCTATGTTCTTATAACATGACTATTAGAAAAGAGAGGGAAGATAAGTGATCATTTTAATGGAAAATTTAAATTTGCATTGACCTTTCCCTTTAACAACTCTGTATGTGATTTATATATCTAACTCACCTCACATTCCAGCCACAGTAGTGCACTAGGTAAAGGACCATTCCACCTTCCACGTCACAATCTTTAATGCTGGCTTCATAGAGCTTCTGGTTCCTCCCTCGGCCATACCTCACTTGGACTTTCATTCCTGGTGGGTAGCACTCAAATTCTTCCTCTTCATCTTCCCTCTCTTCACCATCATCACCAACGTCCTCCTCTTCATCTTCCTCATCCTCTTCATCCTCATCCTCTTTACTGCTTTCATCTCTAACCCCAGACAAATGAAAGACATGCATGTTTTTAAAACAATAATAACAACTAACTCCCTTTTTGCATTCAAGATGGTCACTGTGATGTGGTGATACATTGTAATATTATTATCATCACTTCTCATTCCAAAACACTGCTAAACACTGAGAAGCAACACTGGGCTTCCTTTCATAGTAATTATGGCACAGAACAGTCAGGTGGGAACTTGTGCTGAATATGTGTCCAGATGATAAGCAACAAATGACCATCGTTGTGCCACTTAAAAATTCATTTCAGAGTGCAATTTGCTGGAAGAGATTTAATGCAGTATGTTTTTTAAATACACAGGAAGAGTCCACATTTCCTAAGCTTAAATACATTTGGTGGCCACGTTATTAGGTACACCTGCTTATTAATGCAAATATCTAATCAGCCAATCATGTGACCGCAACTCGATACATGGTCAAGAGGGTGAGTTTTTGTTCACATTAAACGTCAGAATGAGGAAAAATGCAATCTAAGTGACTTTCATAATTTGATGTGGCCACTGAGTGTAGTTGCCAGATGGGGTGGTTTGAATATCATGTTTGCTGTTGTGTGCTGGGGCAGCAGGCTGAGGGTAGCAGACACCAACAGAATCAACAAACTCATTCGTAAGGCCAGTGATGCTGTGGGGGTGGAACTGGACTCTCTGACGGTGGTGTCTGAAAAGAGGATGCTGTCCAAGTTGCATGCCATCTTGGACAATGACTCCCATCCACTCCATAATGTATTGGTTAGGCACAGGAGTACATTCAGCCAGAGCCTCATTCCACCGAGATGTAACACTGAGCGTCATAGGAAGTCATTCCTGCCTGTGGCCATCAAACTTTACAACTCCTCCCTCGGAGTGTCAGACACCCTGAGCCAATAGGCTGGTCCTGGACTTATTTCCACTTGGCATAATTTACTTATTATTATTTAATTATTTATGGTTTTATATTGCTATATTTCTACTCTATTCTTGGTTGGTGTGACTGTAACGAAACCCAATTTCCCTCGGGATCAATAAAGTATGTCTGTCTGAAACTGATCTCCTGGAATTTTCCTGCACAACAGTCTCTAGCGTTTACAGAGAATGGTGTGAAAAACAAAGAAAACATTCAGTGAGCAGTAGCTCTGTGGGTGGAAATGTCTTGTTAATGAGAGAGGTCAGAGGAGAATGGCTAGACTGGTTCAAGCTGACAGGAAAGTGACAGTAACTCCAAAGAATCATGCATTGCAACCATGGTGTGCTGAAGAGCATCTCTGAACATACAACATATCGAACCTTGAAGTAGATGGGCTCCAGCAGCAGAACACCTCACTGGGCTCCATTCCTGTACTACTAAAGTGGCCACTGAGTGTGAGTGTACACTGACAAAATGGGCCTGATGAAGCACATTCAAATCTTTGGCCCTGAACCATTAGCATTACGAGTCCTGCTAATCCTCGCCTATAAAGTCCAGCAACACAGTTCTACATTTATGCTTCATTTTCTGATTTGCCCTATTTTAGCCTTTTTTGTAGGTACAATGATTTGGGGAAAAAATCCAGTTGGTGTCATTTGTCCACAGGCAGATGTAATTTAAATCTGTTCAGAACAACCACCTGATGATAAATTACTGGGAAACGAGGATTTCTGTGTTTCCATGGAAACACCATAAAGACAAATAATTTTGCCATCCTTTATAGTTTTGTGGATTAGTTACTCAAATACAGACATCACTCTCTCAAGTAACTGTTTCAAAGATTTATTTCTGGATTAGTTTTCTCCTCAGGACCTCAGCAGTCTGTTTGGTGAAAGCCCTCACTCTTGGCTCTATTCACTTCCTCCTTTACAGCCCTGTAAAGGCTCTCTCTCGAGTAAACAAGGAACACTGCAGAAATGCAAGTTGTACACTGCAATAAGCATTCCACAGGGAGTTTAAAACGAGTTTCTGATTAAAGTAATCTTCCAGATAATTAGAACAAAGCCTTGTTTGCACTTTAATTGACTGACAGTTATAAAGCAACTATGCTGCCTTAAGCTAAAATAAATTTTATCAAGCCAGTCTACAGATTTGGCTCACTCAAAGCCAGCTCAATAAGAGTTGGAATGAACATGGCAGCGAGTTTTATGCTAAAGTAAAAAAAATCCACTGCAGATGATTATGGTATCTTTGCGTTCCATCTTACCCTGCTGCCCACATCACTCTGAATTGCTAGTTATCTAACTATCACCAAGGTCCCTGATCTGCCCAACATATCACTGACATATGTACAGAAAAGTCCCAGAAAAGGGCCAGTAACATCATGAAAGATCCCTCATTGCTCATGGACTCAGTTAATTCCTGGGATGTCTGGACTGTCTTACGCAGAGAGGTTAGAGAGACTGGGCTTGTACACGCTGGAATTAAGGAGATTGAGAGGGGATCTGATTGCAACATTAAAGATTATTAAGGGATTGGACAAGATAGAGGCAGGAAATATGTTCCAGATGCTGGGAGAGTCCAGTACCAAAGGGCATGGTTTCAGAATAACGGGTAGGTCATTTAGGACAGAGTTAAGGAAAAACTTCTTCTCCCAGAGAGTTGTGGGGGTCTGGAATGCACTGCCTCGGAAGGCAGTGGAGGCCAATTCTCTGGATGCTTTCAAGAAGGAGCTAGATAAGTATCTTATGGATAGGGGAATCAAGGGTTATGGGGACAAGGCAGCAACCGGGTATTGACAGTAGATGATCAGCCATGATCTCAGAATGGCGGTGCAGGCTCGAAGGGCCGAATGGTCTACTTCTGCACCTATTGTCTATTGTCTATTGACTGTTTGTCCCACTCCCATCAGGGAGGGCGGAGTCTACGTAATGTCCATGCCAGAACCACCAGAGTCAAAAACAGTTACTTCCCCCCCCCCAAGCATTAAGGCTGAACAACACCTTCAGCCACTAACCCACCCTTCCACAGCCCCCACCATCACTAATTTATCATTTCCTATCAGTCCCCTTACGTACAAACACTCCTGTGCCTCGCATCACTTTATGGACGTACAAACAATCTCTGTGTACAAGCGAAATTTATATTTATTGTGTTCTTTTTAAATTACTGTGTGCTTCATCTTAGAATTTTTTTGTGCTTAATCAGATCCAGAGTAACAATTATTTTACAAGTGTGTACTGGAAATTACATTAAACAATTTGAATGTTAAATCTGAATGAGAACCAAACCTATTCTAATTTCACTAACTTTGTTGCTGCTTTTACTGTCTTTGGTACATCATGTATCCCTGTTAATTTTACTCAAATTCCTATTGCTGATTTTCCTGCCTTTGTTATTAATGATTTCATTGCCAGTATTCCCATCCCCATTTCCGAGTGCATATTTCACCCATCAAACTCTAAATTCATGGTTCCATTAACAAAATGTAATTCCCTATTATTGCAAAGTCACCCCACATTCACACAGACTGCAGACCCTTGAATTATCTTCTTTATAAACTAAGTGCAAATTGGCCTCCATGGCTTCCTCTCAGGTGGAGGGTGCAACTCCTCATATTCGTCTGGGTAGCCTCCAACCAGATGGCATTATGGCAAGTTCTAACTTTCAGCAATGTCTCCGCCCTCCACCTTCTCTTTTACTATTCCCATTCTCACTCCTTCTCTTCTCCTAACCTCCCCATCACCTCCCACCTCCCTCTGGTTCTTCTCCTTCCCTTCCTCCCACAGTCCACTCACCGCTCCTATCAGATTCCTTCTTCAGCATCTTCTATCTTTTCCCACACATGGCCTCCCAGCTTCTCACTTCATCCACCCCTCCCCCACTTTCCTTCTCACCTGCCTACTTGTAGATGCTGGATATCTAGCATCTGCAGGAAATGATTGTGTTTAACTGAAAGTTAGTCTCGGGACATCGGCAGGTAAACCCACCCCTTTCCCCCCCTCTTTGCCCTCCTCTCATGCCTTGACACTCACTCTTTCGTTACTTTTCTTCATTACACCTCTCTCTTGGTACTGCATTTCAAGCTTCTTTCCTCCTTGCTTTGCACTCTGCATGCCAGGGATGCTTCTTTCCCTGTTCTCCCCACCACTTCCACACTGCCCAATGACCATGATATTTTATTTCTAAGCACATTCCTGGAGCAATTTTGACAAAAGTAATTTTTAATTAAGCCTGATTTGGATTGAGATCATTAGTCATAGGAAAGGGCCATTTCCAATGGGTGGGGAATAAAAAGGGGAGGTACAGACTACTGAAATTTAACATAATGGGGATTAAGAAATGTCTTTTGGAAGGAGCCTTCCAAAATGGGAAGGTTAAATAGTTAAATGTATTGAAACATCAATTACGCTTTCTTTCAGTACCTATCCCATCCACACAAGCATACTGGTTAGTGTGTCTCTATTTTAATTAGCTCGGGGCATCAGAGATCAGAGTTCAATTCTGGTGTCCTCTGTAAGAAAGTTTATAATATCCTTCCTGTGTGTGCATGGGTTTCCTCCCAAAGTCCAAAGATATGCTGGTTAGTAGACTAATTGGTCATTGTAAATTGCCTTGTGATTAGTCCAGGATTAAACGGATGAGTTGTTGGGTGGCGTGACTCGGTGGTTAGGAGAGCTTATTCCATGCAATATCGATAGATAGATAGATAAATGGAAAATCTACATGCTGAAAATATGGAGGATGATCCACTGGTGTCAATTGAAAGGGTGTGAGAAAGACTTTTTGTCTGGAGGAGATGCAAGTAGATATTAGAGAAGAATAATGGAAATATTTTGCTAATATGAAATACAGAACACTGCAATGGCTCAGAACCAGGCGTACAGGAAAATGCTACGAAAACTCACTCTCCAGATTGATTCATTCTTCCAAAACAGTGGCTCCTTTACTACCATAGTTGAGATGGCTGTCAGCCAAGTCCATTTTATTTCCTGCACTCAGACTCTCTCTCCGTACAGCTGAAGGATAAGGTTTCCCAGGTAATCACCTTCCAGCCAACCAGTGGATCATTCTCCATATTTTCTGCTGCTTTCATCAAGGATGCCACAACTAAACACACCTTGCCCCCTACTCCTGTCACCTTTTGGCATTCTGAAGAGACTTTTCATTACCTTTGTTTATTCTCAGATCTCCAACATCCACCCTTCATATGGTTTCCTATGTAACTACAGAAATTCCAAAGCTTGTACTTTTGCCTCATTAATATCTGAGGATCCAAATACTCTTTCCAAGTGAAACAACCATTTACTTGCTTCTCTTTCAATTCCATTTGGCTTCCTTTATGCAGTTTAATCTAGAATAGAGAATCTGAACTCATGTTGGGTGATAACTGATCTTCCAGTTAACTGTAACTTTAATTCTCCACCACACACCCATTCTGATTGCTCTGTAGCCCACCTGAGTGCAGACCATCTCATCTAGGTGATTTGTCTACTTTCAGACCTTTCATCTTACCAAGCACCTTCTCTTTTGTAATAGTGACTACACTCACCTGCTCTCTGACACCCTCGAATTTCTGGCATATTGTTGGTATCTTCCACAGTGAAGACGATCCAGAATGCTTACAAGTTTGTCTGCCATTACTATCTCTCCAGTGTCATTTTCCAGCAGTCTGATATCCACTGTCACCTCTCTTACATACACTTCATATATTTAAAAAAGCGTTTGGCACCCTCTTTTATATTATTGGCTAGCTTACCCTTGTATTTCATCTGTTCTCTCCTTATTACTTGCTTAGTTGCCATCTATTGGTTTTTACAAGCTTCCCATTCCTCCAGTTCCTACAAATTTTTGCTATATTACATGCCCTCTCTTTTGCTTTTATGCTGTCGTTGACTACCCTTGGCAGTTAAGTTAAAGTTATCCTCATTTTAGAATACTACTTCTTTGGGATGTATCGATCCTGTGCCTTCCAAATTGCTCCCAGAAACTCCAGCCACTGGTGTTCCCTTCCAATCAACTTTAGCCAGCTCCTCTCTCGTGCCTATACAGTTCCCTTTACTCCACTGTAACACTGATACATCTGATTTTAGCTTCTCCCTCTCAAACTGCAGTGTGAATTCTATCCTATGATCACAGCCTCCTAAGCGTTTCTTCACTTCAAGCTCCCAAATTAAATCTGGTTCATCACACAACAGGCAATCCAGAATTGTCTTTCCCATTGTGGGCTCCACCCAAGCTGCTCTAAAATGTCATCTCATAGGAATTCCACAAATTTCTTCTCTTGGGATCCAACACAAACCTGATTTTCCCAATTTATTTGCATATTGAAATTCCCATGACAATTCTAACATTGCCTTCCTTCAACTATTCCAGCAAAGCCCAATGTAAGCTTGAGGATTGCCATCTCATCTTCAAGCTGCATGGTAACATAATGCTATTACAGCCCCAATGATCAGGTTCAATTCTGCCGCTGCTTGTAAGGAGTCTGGATATCCTCCCCATGACCATGTGGATTTCCTCCGGGTTCTCTGGATTCCTCCCCATTCCAAAGATGTACAGATTAGTTAGGGTTAGTAAGTTGTAGGCATGCTATATTGGCATCGGAAGCATGGCTTGTGGGCTGCCTCCAGCACATCCTCAACTATGCTGGACGTTAATGCAAACGATGCATTTCACTGTATGCTTTGATGTTTCAATATCTATGTGACAAATAAAGCTAAACCCTTTGATCTAACTTTGTTAAAGTGCCTGGAGCCCAACACAGAATTTAACGATATCAGATAACCAGCCTTTCCAGTTTCTGCCAGCAGTAGATAGTTCTGTGTAAGGGCGGAAATGCTAAAGGTGCTCATTGAGTCAGGCAACACCTGTATGTGGAGGGGACAGGCTGGGACAGTGGCTTTGCTTCTGTCTCTAGGGATGCTGGCTGATATGCCAGGCATTCCCAATATTTTGTGTTCTAATTTGACATTTTCAATTTTATGTGGTATCTGCCTGGTTAATTGTTACCTCATTTGAAAAGGTCCCATTATACTAATAACAAAAAAAAATCACATCTTTAAGGTTGTAACGAAAGAATTACAATTAGGGAGTCTACACTTTCTCAGGCTATTCTATTCTTGCACCCTGTAGAATAATGTTTTCCTCTATGCATCAACACACCATGCAATTTGCATCCCTTCCCCAAGAAAATGACACAGGACATTATTCAGATGATGCATCAACTCATAGGTTAGAGGTTAGCTGGCATCAGACCTAATGTTCAGCACTGATTCACTAAGATAAGCAACTACACACAGCAATTCATTTTGTTTTAAACTACAGAATACTCACACGTGTTTTTCCTTATCCACTGTTTTTTGTGGTTTTAATTCTTCCGTTTTACACCTTTGATCGTCGTAGATTTGATTGCTTTTCCCTTCCTCACTTTCTTCGGTTTTCACTTTGCTGCTCTCTGGTGCCTGTGCAGTACGGTCTGGCAGCTGTCGTTTCCTCGTCTGAGACAACAAAACAGCTCAGTTACTAACGAGCAAAGGTGCTGCCTATTCCATGTTTACGTGGCTTAGGAGGGAAGTGGAAGCGAGGCGACAGTGGGTGGAAGGATGGAGGAAGAAATAAAGGGACCGACCTGCTCTCAGTTGTGGGATAGAGCAGGGTCCATAAGATTACAAGACATAGGAACAGAAGTAGGCCATCCAGCCTATCATGTCTTCACCACTATTCCTTCACGGATGATTTATTTTCCTCTCAAGCTCATTCTTCAGCCTTCTCCCTGTAACCTTTTGACGCCCTTACCAATCAAGAACCTATTAACCTCTGCTTTAAATATACCCAATGACTTGGCCTCCACAGCTGTCATGCCAATGAATCCCACAGATTCATCACCCTCTGGCTAAAAAAACTCCCTCTCATCTCTGCTCCAAAAGTACGTCAACCCAATGTTACTCAAAAGTATTAGAATAGACCAAGAATTACTGGTACCAAGTCACTGACTGATAAGTTGGTGAAACCGGATACAGTACTTTGTTAGAATAATTAAAGCCACCTCACTAGTATTTCTAGTTCCTGATGGGTTTATAAACAGTAAACACCAGAGATTCTGCAGATGACAGGAGCAAAACCTCACATTCTGTCTGGGCAGCCTCCAATCTGATGGCATGAACATTACTTTCCCTCTTCTTCCATTCCCCACCCTGGCTCCCCCGACTTTTTCTTTTCACCTGTATAACACTTGCCCCTGTGACCCTAGTCCTTCTCTTTCTCCATGGTCTACTCTCCTCACTTATCAAATTCCTCCTATTTCCACCCTTTACCTTTTCCACCTTTCACCTCCCAGCTTCTTACTTCATCCCTCTCTCCCTCACCTGATCTCACCTTGTTATCTTCTAGATTCTAATTCTCCCCCCCACCATCCCTGACCTTATTTTGGCTTCTTCCAGCTTCCTTTCCAGTCCTAATGAAGGGTCTCAGCCCAAAATGCTGACTGTTTATTCCTCTCCATAGATGCTGCCTAACCTGCTGAGTTCCTCCAGTATCTTGTGTGTGTTATAAATACATCTTTCAGAAAGAGGCCGCGTCTCAAGTTGCTAATCAGATTTGTTGCCTTCTCACATGTATTATGGACATAATCTAAACGCATTCAATGGAACTGTCAGCAACAGCGGGCAAATTCAAGACATACAAAGATTCAAAGACACATTTATTATCATAGAATTATACACATTGAAATTTGTCTGATTTTAGGCAGCCACAAAGTAACCTAATTGAAAAAAACAAAAACCATTGCAGAGAAAGAGAGAGAAATAAAACATCTTGCCAACAGCACCCCGAAGCAGATCTGTTCACAGAGCAGCTGAAGTAGGCTCAAAGCGTGGATCTCCAGTTCATCACACCTGCGAGGGAGACACGCACAGCAGCCATATCAGTTCATACCCTTGGTGCTGTGGTGAAAGGAATGAATATTCAGGGGAGAGCGAGCGAAATCAGCCCGACCCTCACCTCTGTACTCGACACTTGGACTTCCAGTCTGTCTGCAGAGATGTTTAAATTGTCCAAGCACCAAGTAGTGCCACATTCCAGGACCTGAATTCAGGTGCCCCGATATGCCTGGGCCGCTCTGCCTGAAGCCGTTCTCGGTCTCACCAAATTGGCTCGGTGCTTGGAGCAATCCAACCTCACAACCGGATTAGGCAGAAAGGCATCGAAACTCTTCCACATCAACTCCTCTCCAAATCATTCACTCCATCTCAGACAGCGATACGAACTCTGTCTGCTTTCCTGGATCGAACCTGAACACATTGTGCCTTGGAATCCCCCAACACGGTTCATGGAGCCTTGCCTCCACCCGCCTCCTCGCTGTCTGCATGATCATTCACCACAAATTGCTTCATGAAAGATGTTATAAGGAACCTCTTGCCTTATGATTTACCAGTAAGTTGTTGCACATCTTTGGTAGGGCCATCTTAAACTGGAAATTTTAAGACTGTCAGGTGAAAACCATACTAGAGGAAGGGTTCCAGACAATCAGTTATAGAACACAAAATACTCTGCAGATGCTGGGGTCAAAGCAACGTGCACAACACGCTGGAGGAACTCAGCAGGTTGGGCAGCATCCGTGGAAATGAACAGTCAACGTTTTGGGCCGAGACCCTTCGTCAGGAATGAAGAGGGAGGGGGCAGGAGCCCTATAAAGAAGAATGGGAAGGAGAAGGCTGGTAGGTGGCAGGTGAAAAACCAATAAGAAGAAAGATCAAGGGGTGGGGGAGGGGATAGGCAGCTGGAGAAGAAGGCAGAGGAAAACTTGGATGGGGGAAGGGAGGGGGAGGGGATTACCGGAAGTTGGAGAATTCAATGTTCATGCCAAGGGGCTGGAGACTACCCAGACGGTAGATGAGGTGTTGCTCCTCCAACCTGAGTTTGGCCTCATCATGGCAGTAGAAGAGGCCATGTATGGACATATCCGAATGGGAATGTGAAGCAGAGTTGAAGTGGGTGGCAACCGGGAGATCTTGTCTGTTGTGGCGGACAGAGTGGAGGTGCTCGACGAAGCAGTCCCCCAATCTGTGGAGGCCGCACTGGGTGCACCGGATGCAATAGATGACCCCAACAGACTCACAAGTGAAGTGTTGCCTCACCTGGAAGGACTGAATGGTGGTAAGAGAGGAGGTGTAGCACTTATGCTTATAGGGACAAGTACCAGGTGGGAGATCAGTGGGAAGGGACGAGTGGACCAGGGAACCGCGGAATTATAGAACCCTGCAGGAGGCTATTCAGCCCATTGTACCTGTACTTGGTATCAGATGCTGCCTATTACAATAAGAAAGTCATGCATCTCTATCAAACACTTCATATCTTCATAACATATTTTAAAGTGCATATAAATTGTATGCATGATTTTTCTGAAGGTAAAGGAAATAGCCATGAAGGATAGGGCAGGCATGGTAACATAGTGATTAGTGTGTAACTATTACAGAGCCAGTGACCTGGGTAAAATTCCTCTGCTGTCTGCAGGGAATTTGTACGTTTTCCTTGTGACTGTGTGGGTTTCCTCCCACATTGCAAAGATGTACGTATGGGTTAGCAGCTTATTGGTCACATGGATGACCTGTTATCCTGCCATATCTCTAAATTTTAAAAAAATTAAAAACTGGAATAATGCAATCTGCAAATCTGATTTTGTGCTCAGTTGATAGTACTGCTTAAGGGACAAATGCTCAGCAGGGCAGTTAGGAGAATGCCCAAATTCTTCAAAATAGCATCCTGGGTTCTTTTATAGCGCATGGATGAAGAGATGGCCGTAATTCAGCTTTTCTCCTAAGGAATGACACCCCCATTAGTGGATGACTCATTCAGACAATTCTTCTCAAGTATCTGGAATGAGGACTCTGGTAAGGCTGGCACTATGTGGTAGAACAGCTGCATGTGTGTAATGGATATTTTGAGCAAGACAGATGTGGATATTTTGAGTAAGACAGATGTGGCTTGGTTTGATGATCTACATAATTAATTAAAGCCTGTTATAACTTGGAAAACAGTGTTTGCAGATGGCATATATCCACTACGATATACAGTATATTACATCCAGCAAATAATCACATTCCACCCTGCTCATGACTGTTCATCAACTCTCATCAGGAGGAGGCTATGTAGCATCCACGCCAGGACCACCAGACTCAAAAAGTTACTTTCCCCAAGAAGTAAAGCTGATCGACACCTCCACCCACAAACCCACTCCACCCATCACCACCACAACTACTTTATCATTACTTGTCAAAGTCATGTTATGTGCAGACACCCCTCTATGTACTCAATGACTTGGCCTCCACAGCCATAGTGAATTGCACAGTTTTACCATCCTCTATCTAAAGAAACTCCTCCTCATCCCTGTTTTAAAGAGGCAGTTCTTGTATTCTGAGGCTGTGCTGCCAGGTCCTACTCTCCCACACACTGGATGTCCAAACATGCCTTGGTTCAAAGTGATCCAACTGTGGAACTATGTGAAGAAACTGCTAGGCCCTGTTCTCTTCTGCGTTGGATATAGCTTCCCTATATCAACTCAATCAAGATCATTTAGGATTCTGAATATTTGTCAAATTGCCTCTCAACATCCAATGTTGAAGCAATAATCCACTTTCATTAATGAAGGTGCCGAGACTGCACCTGGACATCCAGTAAAGGGATTGTGCTGAAAATTGTTCTTCCTACAGCTGGGGGCAGCTCAAGAAACCAAGACCAAAGTAACTAAACAACAACTGTCTAATGAGCTTAAAGCAGCAGCTTGAACTTCAAGTTCAAGTTCAATTGTATTCAACAGTATACAACAAACCAAAACAACATTCCTCAGAGACCAAGGTGCACAACATATAACATGCACGGCACATCATAATAATGCAATAATTTTTAAAAATAATGAAAGTTGACATAAAGTGCCTATACAACATATAATGAAATTATCAACAGTATTTCTGCTACTGGCGGTGTCATAAATAATGTGTACTGGGTGAGAGCAGGGTGTTCAGAAGTCTTCCATCCCAGGGGAAGAACTTGTTACCCTGTGTACTTTCTGCCTGACGGCAGGAGGTCAAAGACCTTGCAGGACCTTGGACATGAGATATTTGAAGGGTCCCAGTTACTTTATCCACTCCCTGCAACAATCCACAAATGTCAGTCAACAATTAAAGTAATTAAGTATTTTCAGGATTTACCCTGAGGGATTTGGTTTCCTGAGCCTTCAGTTCTTCATCCTGCACAACAGTGCTGCTTTCATTCTCATTTTCATCCTCAGTTTCAGCTACACGTGATGTAATGTTAGTAACCTTTTCCTTTTCATCTTTGTGATCAAGATCATCAAGACCCTTTTCACATTCTTTCTTCTGCTTTCCTGCTTTAAGGTCTCCATGGAGCGATGTTGGGAATTGAATGTTGGCTGACTTGCAATAGTCTTCAAAGCCACACAGGTATCTGGGGGAAAGAAACATTTAAGACTCTAAATTAATCACCAATCCAGTATCAGTTCAACAGGCTAGAACAGCCTCCTTCTTTGCTGTATTTTTATTTAGAACTACAGTACGGAAACAGGCCTTCGAGCCCAACATGCCTACGCCACCTAATTATACACGTGACCAATTAACCTACTGACTTGTACATCTTTAGAACATGGGAGGAAACCCATACGATGACAGGGGAATGTACAAACTCATTACAGACAACGGCAGGGATTGATCATGGGCCGCTAGCATTGTGATATTATTATGCTAACTGATATATTCTGTATTTCTACCTCACTTGGCTCAACCAGCAAGTGGGAGGGTAAATGTAGCATGAATAATCTGAAGGTATACTTCATAGACAAACACTGAAAGAACATGATGAAAATTGGCTAGAGTGCCAAAAGTCTTGTGTAGTGGTCACCAATCTTTTTAAGCCCTACCTCAGCCTTAGTGAAAGGCAAGATTGACTCCAAATCGATTAGTTACACGCATGCACACCAGGGCAGAAAAGACCGGAAGTAAACACTCGCAACCCGGAAGTAGAAATAATGTATGAACACCAGGGGTACCCACCCTTTTCTGCACCACGAACTGGTTTAATATTGACAATATTCTTGCGGACCGGCCGACAGGGGTGGGGTGGGGGTGTTAAACGTAACAGGAATACAGCGAAGCAGGTTTCTTATGTCCAGTCTATTCCGCAATTTAGTTTATGTGGCTCTCAGCTGCTGTCCCATTTGCTCACGTTTTTTCCGCTGGAAAAAAACTCAGTGGGTTTGTCTTTAAGTGCAGGGTGCTTGGACTCAAGGTACCGAAGCAGTTTTGAGGGCTTCATTGCCTCATTAGATAGCCTCCAGATGTCTTGGCCAGGTGCGGCTGTTCCCGTACCGGGGCCACGGCGGTCGCAGTCCGGAGAGAGCAACCGACCGAGCGGGGAGTGCGACAGGACGCCCGCCCTCCCCCCTTGTAGAATCTATAGGCCAACAAAAGTTTGTTTCAGTAGATCGCAGCGAGGTAGCTGCTCTGCTGCTTATGAAACCCTGAGCCCGAATGAGGTCTGTGAATATTTTAGCACCTGTTCCCACGAATTTTCCATGTGCTAAACAGGTTTAGAGGCTGCGCCCATCTGTCTGTGCTCCAGGCCAGTAGCATCGGCACTTCTCGCCAGCCGCATGAAACGACCGGTTACCTGAGGCCAACCAGTGATCCCTGACGCGCTTGGGTAATGACCTCGCGTGTATTCAAGTTCACAGTGGGCGTGACAGGGAATGAGGAAAGGTGCAGCTGACTCGTATCGTTTCCTCGCGGCCCGGTGGTTGAGGACACTAAAATACACTGTAGTGCGTGGCGGGGAGCTACACGCATGCGCACTGGGCAGAAAGAACAGAACTAAAACCCCGCAACCCGGAAACAATCTCTCATCTTCATTTTTTTTGGGATCGACTGGGAAAGTCTGAAAGATCGACTAGTCGATCTCAATCGATGGTTTGGCGACCACTAGTCTTGTGGAGTACCCAACTTCTGCTTTGGGCTGGCTGGCGAATGCAAAGGCAAAGGTGAATGAGATCATTGAACCGAACAGGATCAGCACTTCCACCGCTGTACGCACTACCCACGCCACCCACCCTGCGCATCGACTGCTTGTTTCACTCCCAGGCAATGCAGCATCCACGCCAGGACGACCAGACTCGAAAACAGTTACTTTCCCCAAGGAGCAAGGCTGATCAACACCTCCACATGCAAAGTAAATTTTCAAAGCACATATTTGTCACCATTGTTACGCCTGTGCCCCCCCCCCCCCCTTTTTGAGAATCGCAAGATCGCTATTAAGTCAGGTCAGGAGACCCAGGAAATGAGAGAGAGACGTTTGAAATGTCCTGGCCCTCAGCGATACAAAGCAACGGGAAGCGGCCATTGTCTCTTGGAGACGGAATTGTGTATTGAGTACTATACTTCGTGGAAACCCTCAGGCAACGTGGGCTGGTTGGGGCATGGCATCATTCCACCCTGATTGACATCTGAGACCCCGTGAGTGGGGATAAAAGAGGGTCTGGGGAACAGCCCCTCAGACGCACCAGAAGAAATGCTAGAAATTCTGTAACAGCGTAATAGCGAAAGCCGGTGGAAAGCCACGTGCGTCCTTTTCCATTTGCCTCGGAATTGGTGGGCCTTGCCACAGAAGAACGGCTTTAGCTAACAACAAAGGAGAAATCAGCCCCAACGACTCTCGAAGGATTGACATCATAAAAGGAATGGGCAAGTTTTAATCCGTCTCTCTCTCTCTCCAACAAAAAGCTGCAGCTTGAATGAACTTGAGTGACTTTTATATTTCCATCGGACAATACATTATCCCCTAGACAACGATAGAGCTATTTCTTATTGATTATTATTATACCTGCGCTTTTAGATTTAGTATTGACGACGTATATTATCTGTATGTTTGCATCGATGTTATTTTTGTGTATTTTTATCAATAAATGTTAAAAATAGTACCATCAGACTTCAACGGACCTCTCTATCTTTGCTGGTAAGTGACCCAGTTACGGGGTATGTAACACCATATACAACCCTGAGACAGGTTTTCTTGAGGGCATACACAGTAAATCCAAGAAACATAATGGAATCAGTGGAAGACTTCACCCAACAGGGCAGAAAACAAACTGCAAATACTAAAGGGAAAAAAAGTAATAATAATAAATAAATAAGCAAAAAAAATCGAGAACATGAGATGAAGAGCCCTTGAAAGTGAGTCTACAGGTTGAGGGCGCAGTTCAGTGATGGGGAGAGTGAAGTTATCCCCTCTGGTTCAAGAACCTGATGGTTGAGGGGTAATAACTGATGCTGTACTTGTTGGGCAGTCCTGAGGCTGCTGTACCTTCTTCCTGATGGCAGCAGCAAGGAGAAGACAGCACGGCTTGAATGTTGGGGGTCCTTTATGATGGATGCTGCTTTCCTGAGACAGCGCTGTGTTGATGTACTCAACGGTAGGGAGGGCTTTACCCATGACAGACTGGGTAGTATCTACTACTTTTTGTAGGATTTTCCATTCAAGGGCATTGGTGTTCCCATACCAGGCTGTGATGCAACCAGTCAATGTAATTTTCACCACACATCTATAGAAACCAACAAACACTCCCCTCCATGCCACTATTTTATCATTTCCTGTCAGCGTCACCTTACGTACAGACACTCCAGTGCCTAGTGCTACTTTATGAAGATATACTTACTCTATGTATACAAACTACTTTATGTGTTTATACTTTTGTGTTTTTTTATTATTGTGTTCTTTATCTACTGTAATTTCTTTGTTCAGCATTGGTTGTAGACAATTATTTTGTTCTCCTTTACACTTGTGTACTAGAAATGACATTAACCAATCTTGAATGCAGACATGAGATTAGTACAGATAGGCATGATGATTGGCATACATTAGATGGGCTGAAAGGCCGATTTCCATGCCGTACAACTCTACAGTTCATCTTTCCAGGGCCTCATTATGGACTTCTGCTATTCAAGGGCAGGCACAGTGTTTTAAAGCAGGAACAGACCAGTAAAATAACTTGGTTTTTCCTATATATATATAAAGTTCTAAGGCCCTTCAATCCGGTCTCAGCTGCTCAATGTAAACATATGTGACTGTCAGCTGCACATTGGCCGAGGCTTGGGTGACCTTGGTTCTGGCAAACAGCAAGGAATCCACTGCAACTGTTGTAGTCTGTTTGTCTGCTTTCTTGAAAATGATACACTGCATTTGATGTGTGAGTCTGAGATGCCTACAAGAAAATTAATCTCAAGGTGGTATAGAGACATATACAGTATGTACTTTGATGATGCATTTACTTTGACGTTGAAATTTCCCATTCAAAATGTTGCATTGAGGCTTCAACTCAAATGCCTGAAGCTGGAAGATCAGGTTATCCACAGATGACATTGTCAATGCATGGAAGTTCATCTCTTTACAAATATCTAACTGCACAGAGCAGAGCTTAGTCATGATGGTGCTAAACGGCGACTCCTTTGCTTGCATCTTTGGAAACAGCTCTATTTCCATCTTTAATATCTCTTTTTCCCTTTCAGGGTTCTTTTGAAGATACTGACCTGGAGTTACACGCTGACTTTGGTTCTTTGTGGGAATGGGACCCGCTCTCGGGGTTTCACAATTGGTCATTATTCAACATGCCAAGGACACGGCCTAAGAGCTTAGCTTGCCTTTGGAGGTTCGAGATTTCGTGGCTCTGGAGACGGGGATGTGGAAATCGGAGGTCGGTGTCCCAGCAGGAGATCGCTATGTTGTGGAAGCCAGAAGATCTCTGGCTGTGTGCCCAGAGACCCGAAATCATTGGACACAGAGCTCAGAAAAAGTGACTCAATGGACTTTTAACATTGTAAACCAGCGAGTTGTTTGTTATCTCTCCCCTCCCGCTGTGAAACAGAGATACCTCTTTCTCCTTATTAGGAAGAAAGAGAGAGAGAGAGAGAGAGAGAGCCTGTGGTATGTTGAATACTGGGTGAATGAGTAGTCTTTGGGGTACTGTAAGTCTGGGTCCTTGCTGTTGCTTTGCTGCACACTTGAGTGTTCAGTGGTGGGTACCAATGCTTTTTTTTTGCTGGTGGGGGGAGGGGGGATTGTTGCTTGCTGCTGCTTATGAGCGGGAGTGAGGGGAGCTGGGGGCAACTTCGGGATTCTAACATTTAACTGTCATTTAAATGTACCTTTGAAACATTGAAAACACTATACATTATAGCAAAATAAAATCTCAGTCTATGTTTCTATGTCCAACAAATTATATTTAAATAATGGACTTACTTCCTGTATGCACATTTGACATTGTAACCTGCAGCAGAATTCATCACAGGGATTCCAAGGTCCTGATAGACCTGCTTCCACACAGCACCACTTTCAATCTATGGGGAAAAATAACATCAGTAAATGAGTAACGTCACATTGAAATAGAAAGAAAAATCTGGCCCAGTGTGTAATGTAGTTCAAAAGCCAACTAAGTTAAATATACTGTTACTCACCTAACCAACAGAAACACTCAGTAGGATGGATACAGTAAGAAAGTCCACGACTGAAGTTGGGCACTTCATTATACATTTAATTCATTTACTCTTGTCAGTTACAGAATCAGGGAAAAGGATGTCTGGGAAGGCTGGAGATTTGTAATAGGACAGAAGGTAAGAGAAATCAAATGCCAAATAGATGATGGTCAAAACATAATGGAGTAATAAGGGGACACAGACAAAATGCTGGAGGAACTCAGCAGGTCAGGCAGCATTTATGAGGGGATTAAACAGTCAATGATTCAGCCTGCGACCCTTCATTGGGACTGCAAACGAAGGGGGCAGAAGCCGGAATAAGAAAGTAAGAAGAGAACAAGTAATAATAGGTTTTTTTTTAAATAAAGAGATTCTGAGAAAGTGTAAGCGATTATAGCAATGATGCAGCTATTAAAGACACTTTTAGCCTGGGAATAAGGAGAAAGAGCATGTATAGAGACATCTAGAGTTGCACCAGTGTACAAACTATGCACCAATCGTGATCTCCTTCAGTCATACAGTCTCTCCTCCACTCCAGATACCAGCCTCACCTGTTCCTCCACCCCCACTGGTGGCAGTTCACATATTCTCTATTACTCAGCACAATCTGGCTGAGAGAAAGTGTAAGTGCTGTTGAAGATCAATATTTGTTGAACTGAACCTTAAGTTCATAAGACTGTGAAGTATTTAAGAGATGAAATGCTTGTCCTCACGTTTGTATGAAATATCTATGCAACAACTCAGGCAGCCAAGGACAAAATCAAAGTGAGAGCTGTGCTAAGAATTAAAGTCATAGTAATAAGAAGTTTAAGGCCAAGTTTGAAATTGAATATAGATGCTAAGCAAAATCACAACCCAATTTGTATTTAGCTTCGGCAGCACAGAGGAGACCACATCCTGAACAGCAAATAGCTTAATGAAAAGAGCATTCTAACTGTGGGGAGGGATTAGTACTTTGATGCAAGTTAAAGAGAATGCATTGCTACAGTGGCCTTTAAAGTACATGTTTGTGGCCAAAGGCAGTGAACAAGCAACTGCAGATATTAAGTTCAAAATTCGAAGTACATATTTGTCACCATGCACACATCCCTGATAATCATTTTCTTGCGGTAAATGCAAGAAACAAAATTAAATCAATCTAAGACTAAACCCAACAGGACAGGCAAACAAACAATGTGCAAAAGACAACAGACTGTGCAAGTACAAAAAGAAAGAAAGAAAATAAATAAATAAAATTGAGGATGTGAGATGAAGAATCCTTGAAAGTGAGTCCTTATGTCGTGGGAACCTTTCAGTGATGGGGCAAGTGAAGTTATCCTCTTTGGTTCAAGAGCCTAAGGGGTAATGAGTGTTCCTGAACCTGGTGGTGTGGGTCCTGAAGATCCTGTACTTTCTTCCTAATGGCAAGAGTGAGAAGAGAGCATGGGGTGGATGGTAGGGGCCCCTGATGATGGATGCTGCTTTCCTGCAAGAGCACTCTGTGTAGATGTGCTCAGTGATGGAGAGGGCTTTATCTGTGATGGACTGGGCCACATTCCCTACTTTTTGTACAATTTTCTGTACAAGGGCATTGGTGTTTCCATACAATGCTGTGATGCAACTGGTCAATATACTCTCCACCACACATCTGTCGAAGTTAGACAAAGTTTTTGATGACATGCAGAATCTTTGCTAACTCTAAGAAAGACTGGATCTGTACATGGACCCTTGCTATTTTAGTGATTAGACAGGCAGAGAATTCCCATCATCTCAATTCTCCCTTTTCTATGAATTCTTGGGTCACATATCACAGTGCTTGTCTGAGGAAACCCAGGACATCAACACATTCAAGGGGTGAACCTAAAAACTCCGTACAAGCAGTGTGGGAATTGAACCTCGATCACGATACCTGGTGCTGCAAAGCATTATGCTAACCATTACACTACTGTGTCACCCTAGTCCAATCAATTCAAAGGATGAAGTAAGAAAGAAGCTACATTCATTTAGCTTTCACTTGGAACAAGATGAAGCCTGTAGAGGGGAAAACTGGATGGCTGTTTTGAAATGAAGTGGGGGGGGGGGGTGGTTCAGTCTTCAAGACAAAATGATCAAGTGATTTAGAAGGAGCAAGCAACCACGCATCTCCATTAAAAAGCCAATAAGGCATATTAATCTGGGTGTGCCCACTGGGCATCTCTTAGCAGCTGACTGGCAGTGGTAAAGGCTTTCCTTCAACCCATGCAAACAGAAGGGAGGGAAGACTCCACTTTTCTCAGCTGATGTTATTCTCAAGAATTTGTACAAAACTTCATCTTGCCCCATTAAGACTCATTCAATTGTTGCCATTACTTCATTGGAACAATTACAGTTGCCAGATTCTGATAACCCATTAAACTTTCCAAAACAATTACCTTTTGGAGGTAGAGTGAGTGATGAACCACTGCACCCAGGTAATGGACACAAGATTCCATAAAACTACCACAAACCTTGAGAGGCACAGACTCCAATATCCCCTTATAGATGTTGTTACAACTACAATATCTGTAAGTTAGAACAACATAGTCCATAGAGGGATAACCAAAAATAAAGAATCATGGCAGGGGTCACCAACCTTTTTTGCACCACAGATCGGTTTAATATTGACAATATTCTTGTGGACCGGCCGACGGTGGGGGGGGGGGGTGTTAAACATGACCGGAATACAGCGATACTCGAAGGAGGTTCCTTATGTCCAGTCTATTCCGCAATTTAGTTTACGTGGCTCTCAGCATTTGCTTCTGTCCCGATTGCTCATGTTTTTTCTGTTCAAAAAACTCAACAGGTTTGTCTTTAAGTGCAGGGTGCTTGGACTCAAGGTACCGAAGCAGTTTTGACGGCTTCATTGCCTCATTAGACAGCCTCCGGGCCCAAACTCCAGTCTCCTGCCCGCCTGTCACCTTGGCCAGGTGTGGCTGGTTGTGGGTGGGGTGAGAGGATATGGTAAAGGCCGAGGTCCCTGTGCTGGGGCTGCGGCAGTCGCAGTCCGGAGAGAGCGACCGAGGAGTGTGATGGGGCACGCCCCCGCCCTCCTTGTAGGATCTATCGGCCGACAGAAGTTTGTCTCGAGGGATGATTTTCAGTAGATCGCAGCAAGTTAGCTGTTCTGCCCAAATTAGGTCGTCTGTGAATATTTTAGCACTGGGTTCCCCATGAACATTCAGTGTGCTAAACAGGTTTAAAGGTGGCACCCATCTGTCTGCGCTCCAGGCCAGTAGCAACGGCACTTCCCGCCGGCCGCCCGAGGCCAACCAGTGATCCCTGGCGTGAGGGTATCGCTGCATTTAGGCGACTGATGACCTCGCGTGCGTTCAGTTCAACAGTGGGCATGACAGGGAATGAGGAAAGGGGCAGCTGACTCATATCGTTTCATATCACCAAATCACATTGTTTCCTCGCAGCCCAGTATTGGTCCGCGGCCCGGTGGTTGGGGACCACTGCATTACGGGTACTTAATAAAGGATGACGAAGTCACAGAAGAAAGTTTTAAAGAGGGAGTTTGAAACAAGTAAATGGTTTTACAGAAAGATTTCCAGATTGTGAGGCCAAGGAAAATCCACTGGCCAAGGCTGGGAGGCAAAAGGGACCAGAGGAATCAAGAATTCAGGGGGACAAAGAGAGGTGGCTACATAAATAGGGAAAGCACAGTCATTTAAGAATTTAAATCTCCCATCCCCAGAGTTAAGTCTCTTCTCATTGCTACCATCAGGGAGGAGGTACAGGAGCCCAAAGACACACACTCAACATTTTAGGAACAGCACCATCAAATTTTTAAATGGACAATGAACCCATGTGCACTACCATTCTATTTTTTCTTTTCTTTTAGCTCTTTTTGCACTACTTTTTAAAGTATCTATTTCTCATTGCAATTTATAGAGTTTAAAAATTATTATATGTGTTACAATGTACTGCTACTGCAAAACATCAGATTTCACAACATATGCCAGTGATACTAAACCTGATTCTGATTCTAAAATACAGAATAAAAAAATTTTGGAACCAAAATAACCTAGCTCATCAAGGGAAGTGTGATGACTGAGAATTGCTCATGGAATAGATCCGTGGATAGCAGCAGGACAACTGAAGCCTGTATCAGGTAATGTTACGCCTGTGCCCCCTCCTTTTTGAGAATCGCCAGATCGCTATTAATTCAGGTCAGGAGACCCAGGAAATGAGAGAGAGACGTTTGGAATGTTTGGCCCCTCGGCGATACAAAGCTACGGAAAACGGCCATTGTCTCTTGGAGACGGAATTGTGTATTGAATACTGTGCTCTGTGGAAGCCCTCAGGCAACGTGGACTGGTTGAGGGATTGCATTATTCCACCCTGATTGACATCTGAGACCCCGTGAGTGGGGATAAAAGAGGGTCTGTGGGAACAGCCCCTCAGATGCACCAGAAGAAACGCTAAAAATCCTGTAACAGCGTAATAGCGAAAGCCGGTGGAAAGCCATGTGCGTCCTTTTCCATTTGCCTCGGAATTGGTGGGCCTTGCCACAGAAGAACGGCTTTAGCTAACAACAAAGGAGAAATCAGCCCCAACGACTCTCAAAGGATTGACATCATAAAAGGAATGGGCAAGTTTTAATCCGTCTCTCTCTCTCTCCAACAAAAAGCTGCAGCTTGAATGAACTTGAGTGACTTTTATATTTCCATCAGACAATACATTATCCCCTAGACAACGATAGAGTTATTTCTTATTGATTATTATTATACCCGCACGTTTAGATTTAGTATTGACGATGTATATTATATGTATGGTTGCACTGATATTATTTTTGTGTATTTTTATCAATAAATACTGTTAAAAATAGTACCATCATACTTCAACGGACCTCTCTATCTTTGCTGGTAAGTGACCCAGTTACGGGGTAAGTAACAGTTGGGGTTCTCGTCTCGGGATTTGACACCAAATTGGGAGGCCAGTGAATCGGACTTGTAAGTCCAAACTTGGATCTGGTTACGCGGGTAGCCAGACGGGAAACCAACAAAGATGGACGTGGGTGAATTTATAGAAAACCCGACTCTGGAGGCACTAGAGGCGGCCACCAAATCAGACTTGATAAATGTGGCGAAGGGGTTAAACCTCGCAGAGGTGAGGTTGTCAATGAAAAAGCGGGAGGTGCGAAGGGCCATAACTCAGTATTATATTGAGAAGAATGTGTTTGCAGCTGAGGTATTGGAAGATATCCCTGAAAAGGTACCAGCCAGTGGGATGGCTCAGTTAGAGTTGGAGAAATTAAGGTTGGAACATGAAATAAAATTAAAGCAGCTGGAAGCAGCTGAAAAAGAGAGAGCACGAGCCGAGAAGCAACGGGAGCATGAGCTCCAGCTAAAGGAGTTAGAGCAGGACAGGGCTGAGAAACAAAGGGAGCATGTGCTCCAGCTAAAGGAGTTGGAGGTGAAAAGAGAGCAGAACAGGGCTGAGAAACAAAGGGAGCATGAAATTCAGTTAAAACAGCTGGAAACAGCTGAAAAAGAAAAGGAAAGAGCCAAGAAGGAGAAGGAGGCAGAGAAACAGAGGAAACATGACTTGGAGATGGAGAAGTTAAGGCAAGAGCGAAGCGATCAAGAGTCAGACCGAGAGGAGCGGTTTAATGTTAGTCGGGAGTTGAGGTTAGTACCTCCGTTCGAGGAGACAGATGTTGATAGTTATTTCTTGCTTTTTGAAAAGGTGGCAGTGAATCAGAAGTGGCCCAAAGAGCAGTGGGTGGCGTTGTTACAAAGTGTGTTAAAAGGGAAGGCACAACGAGCATATGCGGCGTTGTCCATGGAGGAGGGAGAAGCGGAGAATTATGCCGAAGTAAAGGAGGCCATTCTCCGGATTTACGAATTGGTCCCTGAGGCGTATAGACAAAAGTTCAGAAATTTAAAGAAAGGGTGGAATCAGACGTATACCGAGTTTGCCTATGAGAAGGGTGTGCTCTTGGATCGTTGGTGCACAGCAGAAATAGTGGGAGAGGATTTTTGGCGTCTCAGGGAGTTAATTCTGATTGAGGAATTTAAAAGTGGTGTTTCGGAGGATATCCGGATGTATTTGAATGAGAAGCCGAATAAGTCCATCTCCGAATTTGCTAGGTTCGCAGATGAATATGCCCTAACCCACAAGACAAAGTTTTCCTCGAATAAAAGTTCCCAGAGAGACCGTGGGAACGATAGAGAAAGTCCACCGGCTGAGGCAGAGGTCCCGCCGGGAGCTAGTGGTAAGGTTGGGGAGGAGAGGCAAGACGGCCAGAGATTTCCGGGCTTGACTTGTTTTAATTGTGGAAAGGGGAGACATATTGCATCTAGGTGCTTTGCTCCAAGGAAGGAGACAGGAAAAGGGAAAGCAGCGGTCCCTATCGGATGTGCCATGGTAATCAGTAAATCGACAAGAAATCCCCGGGTAGACAGAGTACGAGAAGGGTCTGCGACTTGTATGTCAAACGGAACCGTGTCTGTGAGAGAGGGAGATACCCCAGTTCCAGTACGGATCTGGAGAGACACGGGCGCTGAACTGTCATTGATTAGCAGTAAGGTACTAGATTTCGGTCACAAGACAGGAATGGTAGCTGTGAAAGGAATAGGAAAAGGGACGGAAATGGTGCCCTTGCATAAGATCATTATGAATTGCGAGCTAGTCTCTGGACCAGTAGAAATGGGGGTGCGATCAGAATTCCCGAGAACTCACGCGGACGTCCTTCTGGGTAATGATTTAGCCGGTGGTAAGGTTTGGTCAGCAATGACGCTGACGAGACAGCCGGTGGAGACTCCGCCCCTAGGTTCAAAGGTCTATCCCGCATGCGCGATCACTTGCAGCCTGTCGAGAAAGGCAGCTGAGAACGAGAGCAGTTTAAATCCGGCCAGTGTCGAGTTGGCCGAGACGTTTTTACCGACCCTGTACCACGAGGGCTTAGAGGATGGAAAAACTAAGAGTAGTAAAGTGAAAGAGAGTAAGGGAGAGGAGGTAGACCTGCCTTTAGCGAGGAGAAAAGTTCTAGAGGCACGAAATGAAGATGAGAAACAGATACAGCTGTTAAAAGGTCCAGGGTTGGACATGGATGATCTGTCTGATTTGGCAGAACTGTTTGAAGAAGTGGAAACTTCTAAAGGTGTTCCCGATAATGAAATGAGGGCAGTCCCAGATGAAAAGGGTGCCCTTACTTGGAAGAAGTCTGCTGGGTTGGCAGATGAGGTTGTTTCAGCCCGCGGGGTTGAGTTTACTCTGGAAGGGAGTTGCCCAGAAAGTAGCTGGGAGGATCAGGGGAATTTAGAATTTGGACCGGGTACGGGTATTGAAAGCCTGGAAGAGGCAAATGTCCCGTTTGAGTGTGTCCAAGATGTGGATGCACGTGGTACTGAACCTAGTAATGGAGCTCAGAAAAACTCTGAGGTATTTGATTCAGTGGAAAAGGAATGCAATCCTTGTGGGTCAGATGGACTTGGTTCAGTGAAAAAAGGGTTAACCTTGGTAATAGTGGGAAGTGAGAGTTCCCAGGTGTTTGTGCTCAAAGGTGTGGTAAAAGTCAGGGAGGAGATCAAAGGTGGTGGGGTGAATATTATTATTGAAGGAAAAGGGGACTGTGTCGTTCCCAGATTGAACGAAGAAAATTTAAAGGCTGGACTGATATCAGAAGCAGCAACCAGGCTACAGAGACAATGGCTCAATACAAGGCCTGTGAATCAATCACAGGTTGAGTTGGAAGGTAAAAGGGCCCCACACGCTATTGTTATTCCAGAGTGTGGTGTAAAAAGGCAGAATTTGAAATGCTGTTTGAATTAAGAGTTTAAACTGAAAACTAATAGCCTCAAGGGTCCTGAAGAGAAAACTAGCAACTTGCAAAAAATTAAAGAATTGGGTGGAAATTCGGGAAATGGTCTAAGTCTGGAACACATTGTTGATAAAATAACTCCTATGAAAGGAGCGGACGAAAGCCTATTTCGCCAGGGTGCACAAGCTCCCCCCGTGGGAATTAACCGGAAAAGAGGCGAGGGTTAATGGGGACGCCATTTTTAAATAGCAGAAGCCGGTTTTAAGGGATTTCGACAAAGCATGTGAATAATAAAGACAACCCCCATGGAAGCTTGCCTGTTAAGTTTGAAAGTAACATAAAGATTAGTATTTGCATGAACTTTTGTAGTATACACGTAAGCTAAGATCACAACTCTTTAGTTTTGTTTGCTGAAGGAAAGAAATAAAAAAAATAGGTGGTTACTAAATTGGAGTCTGATGCTACAAGACTTTAAGAGTACAAGAGGTTAAGATATAAAAAGGAAGTGACAATGTAATCGTTAACTGTTTAGATGCTGAATTGAATGTATAACTGTATTACTCTGTAGAAAAAAAACTTTTGTATTGTGTTAGATTCTAAAATCCTGTAAGACTCTGTATTACTTCGTTTTTTTCCGATGGTAAAAAACGCGTTGAAGAAAGGGGGTGTTACACCTGTGCCCCCCTCCTTTTTGAGAATCGCCAGATCGCTATTAATTCAGGTCAGGAGACCCTGGAAATGAGAGAGAGACGTTTGGAATGTTTGGCCCCTCGGCGATACAAAGCTACGGAAAACGGCCATTGTCTCTGGGAGACAGAATTGTGTATTGAATACTGTGCTCCGTGGAAGCCCTCGGGCAACGTGGGCTGGTTGGGGGGGGATGGCATCATTCCACCCTGATTGACATCTGAGACCCCGTGAGTGGGGATAAAAGAGGGTCTGTGGGAACAGCCCCTCAGACGCACCAGAAGAAACGCTAGAAATCCTGTAACAGCGTAATAGCGAAAGCCGGTGGAAAGCCATGTGCGTCCTTTTCCATTTGCCTCGGAATTGGTGGGCCTTGCCACAGAAGAACGGCTTTAGCTAACAACAAAGGAGAAATCAGCCCCCAACGACTCTCGAAGGATTGACATCATAAAAGGAATGGGCAAGTTTTAATCCGTCTCTCTCTCTCTCCAACAAAAAGCTGCAGCTTGAATGAACTTGAGTGACTTTTATATTTCCATCGGACAATACATTATCCCCTAGACAACGATAGAGTTATTTCTTATTGATTATTATTGTACCCGCGCTTTTAGATTTAGTATTGACGACGTATATTATCTGTATGGTTGCATTGATATTATTTTTGTGTATTTTTATCAATAAATACTGTTAAAAATAGTACCATCAGACTTCAACGGACCTCTCTATCTTTACTGGTAAGTGACCCAGTTACGGGGTACGTAACAA
This sequence comes from Hemitrygon akajei, assembly GCF_048418815.1. Classification (NCBI taxonomy): domain Eukaryota; kingdom Metazoa; phylum Chordata; class Chondrichthyes; order Myliobatiformes; family Dasyatidae; genus Hemitrygon; species Hemitrygon akajei. Next base: position 100,116,565 of record NC_133132.1, read on the forward strand.
TAAAAAGTGGGTGGCTGACGAGAGCATACTATTTGGAAATGACAAAGTAATCGGGCAATTTAACAAACAGTAGCAAACAACAATGCCCAATAATCCATTCTAAGCATTTTTAAAAACATCTGTATGGATTACTAGCCTTCTCTCATTATTCTATGATGGATATAAACCTGATCTTATAAATATACCCAAAAATTGACTTTATAGACACAAAGTACTATAGCACAGAAACCAGTCAGTCTGCGTCAAACTATTATTCTGCCTAGTCCCATAGACCTGCACTTGGACCATAGCCCTCCATACCCCTCCCATCTATGTACTTATTCAATTTCTCATAAGTTTATCTCATTATAATAGCAATGAGGTACTAGTGGTAAAAATTCCAAGTCACATTTTTCCTTGTATCACTTAGCATGATACACTCATCGGTAACATTTAAAACACTTATAACACTTGCCAACTGTGAAATTCCATAAGGAAATATCAAACCACTGAACCTTTTGCAAGTATTATACACACCTACTGAGACATGCCCTGAAAGTAAGGCACTTTGCTAACTTGCAATCTCAGTTAACAAAAAGGTAGATTGAAAGGAAATGAAAGTTCTCTGATCCAATAAAATTCAAGCACCTAGCACTGTTTACTAATTGGAACAGCTGCAATACATCACACTAAAACACATGAAGCTTTTCCAAAAAGCTCATCAGTTAGTCAGAAACAGAGTATCTCCAAGCTAGGCAACACAGGTAAGTGTTGAATGACTTGTTTGCACTGGCATAAATTAAGTAGGAACCTTTTTGCTGCCAGTCTCCTTTACCAAACAATTTCAAATCGATTTCCAATGAAAATAAAATCATAAGACCAAAGGGCATAGGAGCAGAATGAGGCCATTTGGCCCACTGAGTCTGTTCTGTCATTCCAACATGGGTGATTTATTATCCCTCTCAACCCCATTCTCCTGCCTTCTCCCCATAACCTCTGACATCCTTACAAATCAAGTAACCTATCAATCTCCAGTGACTGGCCTCCATGGCTGCCTGTGGCAATTAATTCCATAGATTCACCACACTCTGGTTAAAGAAATTCCTCCTCATCTCTGCTCTTAAGGGATTCTGCACATTACTTTCTATTAAACATAAAGCATAGCAGTTATTGTAAACACAAAGTACACTGCAGATGCTGTGGTTAAAGCAACACATACGACACGCTGGAGGAACTCAGCAGGTTGGGCAGCATCCATGGAAACATTGATCTGCTTCTGTCTGATAGGCGCTTCAGATCCCTCCAGACTAAGACTAATAGGCACTGGAGAAGTTTTTTCCCTACTGCGGTCACTTTGCTGAACAGTTAACTGCCGGTTAACTGTCGGCTAACTATTACTTGGATTGCACTACCTGTATGTATAATCTATATTTTCATTTATATTTATCATTATTATTGTTATGAGCAGAGAGACAACATCTGCCGGAAGTAAATTCCTTGTATGTGCATAGGTACTTGGCGATTAAAGTCTGATTCTGATGCTGCCTGACGTTCCTCCAGCATGTTGTACATGTTGCAGTTATTGTAATGCTTTACAGTGCCAGTGATCACCAGCTGCGGTCAATTCCCACCACTGCCTGTAAGGAGTTTGAATATTCTTCCCGTGACCGTGTAGACTTCCTCCAGGTGCTCTGGTTTCCTCACAGATTCCAAAGAGGTATGCTTTAGGGTTAGTAAGTTGTGGGCAAGCTATGTTGACACCAGAAGCAACAGTGACACTTGTGGCCTGCCCTCAGCATACATGCAGGCTGTGTTGGTTGTTGACTGTATGTTTCACTGTATGTTTCGATAAACGTGTGACAAATAAAGCTAATTTTTAAAATATTCATAGCTTGCTTTCCTTTTAATGAGTTCTTAAAGACATTTTTCTATTTCTATACTAAATACTCACATTATCAAATCCTCCCAGTTCATGGACAAGTCGGTATAGCTTGAATAAATTCAAATCCCTGTATCCAAGAACAGGACGTTTGTTGATTGGAGTACCTGTGAGTAAATAAGGTAGGTAGAACACTACAAAATACTGTTTTCAATAGGCATTGACAACTATCAATGAATATTGACAGCAAGCTCATCTCATGAATCTCACAATTATATGAATCAAAAACCTGTCACAATCAAGCCTCACAGTAAAGCCAAACTAAAGTTTTAATACGAATATTGCAATTTCATTATTATCTAAAACTTTGGAATCAGAACTCTTGTCTATTTGCCTCTTGGAATCAGAATCAGGTTTGATAACACTGACATACAACAAATTTCACAACATATCAACAGTGATATTAACCTGATTTTGATTCTGAGAGGCAAATAGACAAGAGTTCTCATTCCAAAATATCACACCATACTAAAACTTTAGCTTGGTCTTAATGGGAGACTGGATATAGGCTGAAGCTTGCTTTAAAAAATAAGGGGCTGATCAGTAAAAAGAGTTGGTACATCACAAGTATTCAACGTCACCCAGATTTGTCATAACCAAATCCACAACCCCAGAACTCCATAACCATTAAAATAGTCTCACTAAAAGTAAACCCCGTGTAGGTGATATTGGTCATAGCACAGTAACAGACTCTTTGACCCATCCAGTCTGTAATGAAATATTATTCTGCCTAGTCCCATCAATTTGCATCCGGGCTGTAGCCCTCCCATCCATGGACCTATCCAAATTTCTCCAACATGTTGAAACTGAACCTGCATCCACCACTTCCACTGGCAGCTTCTTCCACACGCTCTCATGACCCTCTGAGTGAAGAACTTCCCCCTCATGATCCCCTTAAAGAGTTCATCTCTCACTCCTAATCTACGACTTCTAGTTCTAGTCTCATCCAACCTCAGTGGAAATAGCCTGCTTGTATCTACCCTATCCATATTCCTCATAATTTTATATACCTCTATCAAATCTCCCCTCATTCTCCTATGCTCCAGGGAATACAGTCTTAATCTATTCAACCTTTCCTTATAACTTCGGTCTTCAAGTCTTGGCAACATCCTACACTCTTTCAATCTTAATGATGTTCTGACAGCATCATTACCATTTTACTAGATGATCACAGATCACGGTTTAAAAAGTTTTTAAAAAGTGGCAAGACAAGTCCACTCACCTCGATCCTCCATGAACTTGTACAGTTGTTGCAAGAAATTCTCCCGCTCCTCTGGAAAAGGCTCCACCTCTTCCTAAATATTTGGTGTGGAGGCAGGAAATGGTAGGCAATGCACAGGGGACAAAGTGAGAAAAATATATAAAAATTTGATTTTTAGATTAAAAAATATAAAGTGCTGAGAGCAAAATCTAAACAAAAAATTTCAAGGCAAGAGTTGCATCAGGGCACTTGACACATACAGACAATAAAAGGGATGTGGAGAAAAAAATGGAATTGTAGGGAAGTTATAAAGGCAACAGAACCTTTTTTTCCCCATCACGCCTCTGGTCAGTAAGCTTCAGCCAGCTGATGGCCTAAGCAGACTTGCTTATTCTGCTAGCAACTAGCTCAAGACCAGTGTTATGAATGTGAAGCAACTCTGAGGGGCCGAAGGGTACAAAGTCACCCCCTCCTTTTTGAGAATCGCAAAATCGCTATTAATTTGGGTCTGGGACCCAGGAAATGAGAGGGAGACACACAGAATACACAAGGTTTAGAATGTGTCCTGGCCTCAGCGGAACGGAACCACTGATAACGGCCATTGTCTCTTGGAGACGGAATTGTGTATTGAGTACTGTACTATTCATTGAAACCCCTCAGGGGACAACCAGAGTGGTCTGGTTGAGGGATTGCATCATCCCAACCTGATTGACATCTGAGACCCCGTAAGGATAAAAGGGGGTCTGGGGAACAACCCCTTTAGACGCACCAGGAGAAACGCTAGAAATCCCGTGATAGCGTTTTATAGCGAAGGCCGGTGAGAGCTCGTGTGCGTCCTCCCTTGCCAGGGTGGTGGGCTCATCACGGAAGAACGGTTTAGCTAAAGGAGAGGCCACAAGTGAAAGGCCACGACAACGAGACTCCTGACGGATCGAAATCATAAAAGGAAAGTCGGCAAGTTTTTCTCAAAATCTCTCTCTCTCTCCAACCATTGCAATACAGCGGTCCCCAACGGCTGCAGCCTGCATGAACTGGGTGAACTTTATATTTCCATCGGACAATACACTATCCCCTAGACAACGATAGAGCTTATTTCTTATTATTATTATACCCGCACTTTTAGATTTAGTATTGACAACGTATATTATCTGTATATTTGCATTGATATTATTTTTGTGTATTTTTACTAATAAATACTGTTAAAAATAGTATCATCAGACTTCAACGGACATCTCCATCTTTGCTGGTAAGTGACCCAATTACAGGGTTCATAACACCAGTAAAACCACTGGAAGGAACAACTATGATTGTTTGCCCCTTTTATAATGCTGCATAACAAACACAATTTGCTTTTTTTGATAATTTGAATTCTTCATCAATGAAAGGATATAGATTATTTTGGGCTCATGAGTATTTAGGATAGATAGATAAATACTTTATTAGATCCCAAAGGAAAGTGCAGTGTCACAGTAGCACTACAAGTGCACGGATATAGGAATATTAGAAGTAGAAAGAATGAACTACGACTTCTAGTTCTAGTCTCATCCAACCTCAGTGGAAATAGCCTGCTTGTATCTACCCTATCCATATTCCTCATAATTTTATATACCTTATCTTGTTTAGCAGCCTCATTTGTGGCACCTTGTTAAAGGCCTTCTGAAAATCCAAGTAAACAATATCCACTAACTCTTCCACTTAAAGAAACCTTGCTGACTTTGGCCTATTTTATCATGTGCCTGCAAATACCCTGAAATCTCATCCTTACATTAAACCAAGAGTGAAAGCAATGCCTTCTGAAAGTAACATGGTCTGCTTGTGTGCGTAATCCAGCACCAAAGGTCAAATTTGCAGCAATTAACTAACTGCCTACTTTGCTCAAAAGATTCATAAAAATTCAGACATCATGAGCTTTCTTATACTCATTTCATTAAACCATGTTAGCGATACAGGTCCTCCCCAGTTTCGATGTGGCTTCTTGCCCAATAGCTGTTCGTGAGCTGGTGAGGACCTGTGCCTTTTTATTTTTTCTTCCTCATTGACTTGTATAGCTACCGTCACTCTGCTGATGTAGTTATGCTCTTCATCCATTCACAAAAACATTACATCAATTACAGCAAGAAATATGAAAAGAAGTAATGCAAACAGAGAGCAAAAGGTGAGGTAGTGTTCATGGACCATTCAAAAGTCTGATGGCAGAGAGGAAGAAGATATTCCTAAAATGTTAAGTATTAGGTAAAAGGCACTGAGAGTTTAGATTTCATCACCTAATGCTTCGCCAGTCTGGGAAGTGCAATGGACATTAAGCTGAATAGAGGTTATCTGTGAAAAACACTTGCAAATAAAAAAAATTAAGAACAAAAATTATTCAAAGTTCTAAGTACATTTGTTATCAAAGTAGGTATATATCACATATACTACCTTGAAATTTATTTTCTTGCAGGCATTCACAGTAGAACAAAGAAATACAACAGAGTCATTGAAAAGCTACTCACAAAGACTGAAAAACAACCAATATGCTAAAGATGAACTGTGCGAATATAAGAAAAAAAAACAATAAATAAGTAAATAAATAATACTAAGAACATGACATGTAGAGTCCTTGAAATTGAGTCCATAGGCTGTGGAATTCATTCATAGATGAGGTGAGCAATATTATTCATGCTGGTTCAGGAGCCTGATGGTTGAGGGGGAACAACTTCCCCTGAACCTGGTAATATGGGAATTGAGACTTCTGTACCTCCTTCCCAATGGCAGTAATGAGAAGAGAAGACATTATTTGATTAGTCCCCTTTCTGAAACAATTTACTCACCTCCTCCTCACTGCTCTCCTCTTCGTCATCACATTCCTCTTCATCACTGCTTGAACTCTCTTCCTTCAACTCAGTCTTCCAGTTGTGGGGAATGGTTCCGCTCTTCAAGAATTCTAGAGCCTGGTCCAAAGCTGAAAACCACACTCAAATACTCATGACTATGTTTTTAAAGTTGATTCGTTTTTTTGCAAAAATTAGTTACAGTAAAGTAACATCCTCGGGTGTTGGTTAGATTTTGGGATGCGTTGGCACAAGGGTGCAGAAAATACATTTAATATTACATGTTTGTGCAGAGGAGATTTACCAGGATGCTGCCTGGATTAGAGAGCATGCCTTATGAGGAAAGGTTGAGCAAGCCAGGGTTTTTATCTTTGGAGAGGAGGAGGACGAGAGGTGACTTGATAAAGGTGAACAAGATGATAAGAGGAATAGATTGAGAGGACAGCCAGAGACATTTTCCCAGGGACAGAACAGTTAATACCAGGGAGAATAATTTTAAGGTGATTGGTGGGGGGGTGGGTGGATGGAGTCAGAGGTTGTGAGTGTGTGGAGCGCTCTGCTGGGGGTGGTGATCATGAAGATACATAGGGGCATTTAATCTTAAACAGGCACATGGATGAAAGAAAAATGAAGAGCTTTGTAAGAGGGAAGGTTTAGATTGATGTTGAAGTAGGTTGAAAGCTCGACACAACATCGTGGACTGAAAGGCCTGTACTGTGTTCTGTTTTTCGGGAGGGGGATGGAGTAAGCAAAGAGGGAATGGTGATGAGATCCAGACGAAGGGGGTAGGGTGAATGATGCAATGAGAATATGCTGCAGAGGCTGGAAGGTGAAGGAAGCTTAACCAATCAATTCCAATAAACTAACCAAATCTCATTCCTGCAGCAGAACATGAACTTTCCCATTTTCTGCCTATTAGCTTGGCATGATAACATAACATTCTTATTACCTTCCTTCATAGCTGCATCATACTTTGAGGCCATCTCACTGTCAAATTCTGCGATATCCTTCCTGGGCACAGCCACTCTAGGTAACAAATAAGACAGAGAATTAAGGTCAAAAGAGCAGAAACAAAGATAAGAAATGGCATGAGTGCAACATAAATACTTCCATGGGCCAAGAATTTGTCTCCATGCAGTGAATTTACATAATTCTTTGGAAGTGCATTCTTAATGGCATCGGCACAATAGTGCAGCAGTTAGGTAACACTGTAAGATCGGGGTTCAATTCCTGCCACTGTCTGTAAGGAGTTTGTACGTTATTCACATGACCACATGGGTTTTCTCCAGGTGCTCCGGTTTCCTTCCACAATCCAAAGACGTACAGGTTAGGGTTAGCAAGTTGTGGGCATGCTCTGTTTGCGGCATTTGCATTCGTCTGTGGCTGCACAACGCAATATGAGCAACTGCTGCGGGCTGTTCTTGCAGAAACATGGCTTAAAGATAACTTCAATACACCATCAATCTATAGGCCATGATGCTCAGGGAACTGGGTTACATCATCTTTTTTGTAATTATGTTTTTTCTGCTATCATAATTATATGTTTCATATGTGCTGTGTATTGTTGGTTCAAGTTTTGCACCTTGGCCCCAGAGGAATGTTGTTTCATTTAGCTGTATACATGCGTATGGTAGAATGACAATTAAACTTGTCATTTGTGTTGAGGATGTTCAAAATTAAATTTCACTGTATATTTTGATGTATATGCAGCAAATAAGGCTAGACTATTTAATCTGTTTTAACCCATCTGCTCACTGCTTTGTTTATGTGAGGGAACATGACGACACAACCTCTGCAAATTAAGAATGGAAAAGTTTGCATGTGAGACAATAGGCTTCAAAAACTCTTTGTGTTAAAGGTTTATTTATTATTTTCAATGTGAAATTCTTCCTCTCCAGGTAGCTACAAAACCAAGAAAGAGAAAGTACAGCAGCACAATCATCAACCCCCAAATCCCTCACACAAAAAAAATGAGAAAGATTAGGCGAAAAAACACAGAATATAAAAAACTATAAGATTGAAGTCCATATCCAAAAATGCAGAAAACCTGGGTACCATTCTCTGGGCCCAGCGTCAGGCTCTCCCCTCTCAGGTAGCAGAGCGATTCCCAGCGATCAAAAGGCAGGCGGCCGGTGCTCACCTTCCACATTCACCTCGATGTTTCAATCTCCCTCATCACTTTGATTGGTGAGCATTGGAAGCTTTAATCGGTGAAATGGAGTTGAACAACAGCTTGCACCCCGACCTGCAGCCTCCTTGCCATGAAGTTCGTAAACGCTGCCTCTGCCTCCTGGAATCTTCTCGGAGACTGCAGAGCACTAAAACACAAAAACGATCTCCAAACTTCTGCATTCACCTCGATGTTTCAATCTCCCTCGTTGCTTTAATCGGAGAACAATGGAAGCTTTAACGCTGAACATCAGCTCACGCCCTGTCCCACAGTCTGCCTGCACTTGCCATCTCTGCTTCCCAGTATCCTCTCGGAGACTGCAGAGCACTGGAACGCCCAATATGATTTCCCAATTGCAAATCACAGGCTCCAGCAGTTCCAGAATCACATTCAATGTAAAAGACATAAAAGTAGTGAAATATATGGTTTCATGATCTATCCAGAAGATGTCAACAGAAGGAGCATTGCACCATCTTCACCAGAGGTCAACATGCTGATACAGCAGGCTAAAGGATTTTGCTGACATGGCAGGCTAAAGAGGGTTCAAAGGCAATGAGAGGACAGTATCAGGGAACCCCAGAGAATGATGAACAGGGAACAGAGGAGCAGAGACAGAAATAATGCCAAACAGATTCTGAAATGTTAGATCGATGTTTTCACTTTCAGTGGCAGTGTTACTCTACTGACTACAAAACAATTAGAAGCTACTGCCCATCAGACCTTTAATGCCATAAAGAGAAACCAGTAACATCATTACTTGTTTCCTTATCTATCAACTCATTTGGAAGGCTATGTCACGCAGGCTGTGACCAGTAGTCCTTAAGGGAACTTCCAGCACTCATCCATTCCCAAGCAGGTTCGGGGCTTAGACAGACTAGCTGGTAAGTTAGGGACTTTCTGAATGACATTTGCACACTAGTTCATTGCTGAACCCAACATAGAATTAATAGTGGAGGCCAATTGCACTGGGATTTCCCCAGCATTTCATGAGAGAATAAGCCTCTCCAGTCTTTCACCAGCAGGATGGGATATCTCACTCGTCTTAATGGGGATTCTTAACCTGGAGAATGGGCAGGACAAATGTGTTTTAATTACTTTTCTCTAAAATTTCTACTGATTTGAAAATGCTTTGATTAACTTAATTTTTAATTTTTTAAAATTGTTTTTTTTTAAGAAAAACTATTTTCTTAACTCCTTATAGGTTAAAAACAATTAAAGTAAAACTCTGCAGCTTTGAAAAAAGGCAAAGCCCTGCCTCAGCTTTGCCTCCTGTGAAAGGATCTCCAGATATTTGGCATTATGAGTGGCAAGTCTGTGTTAGGCACTATCATGCCCAGTATTTAAGAGTTTTCAAAAGGCAATTGATTTGGTACCCATCCAAATGTTCTAAGATATGGGATTATAGGTTTGGAATTATGTGTACAGACAGAGGAAATGCCAAAGGAATAGAAACAAAGGGGTCTTTTCAGATTGACTGCTGTCATTTATTGTGTGCCACAGAGATGAGTGCAAGACCCTCAGCTGCATTGCTTAGAAGGGTGGGAAAATTAAATACATTTTATAGCGAAGTAGCAAATCATCAGTCCCCAGAACATATCAAAGTGATTGAACTGGATGTCTGGACAACGATAAAGGCACCAGACCAGATTGGAAAGCATAAGGTGTCGGAGCCCTTTTGAGACATGATTTTGTGCTGACCTTTTAATCTATAACCTAATCCTTCCCTCTTTAACACTCCAGTTTTCTATCATCCATGTTTCTACCAAAGATGCTCTTAGATTCCCCTAATATATCTGCCTCTACTACCATGCCTGTCTAGGTGTTCCACAAACCCACCACCCTATATATAAAGAACTTACTTCTACCTTCCCCCCTATACTTCCCTCCAATTTCTTTAAAATTCTGCTCCCTTTTATTAGCCATTTCCGCCCTGGGAAAAAGTCTCCGTCAGTTGGCCATCGCTCCAAAGCAAAAAGCATTAGCTCGCTCAAACTACCTTCATAAGACATGCTTAAGAGTACAGAAGAATCTTGCTTTACTATTATACGGAATACAAGATCGCTTTTGTATTTTCCTGCAGTTGAAGGATGCCTGGGCAGTCCTGTAACCCAGGTCTACTTTCCTGCCCGTTTCCCATACTGCCTCATTCCAAACAGCCATCAATCTCAGATGCGTAAGTCCTCAACAGCTAAGCATCCACAACCATTTGTGACAATTATAAAGACTGGCAGCCTGCATAACAAATTATCTACTTTAAAAATCAGTCCACATCAAGACCATACGACATGGAAGCAGAATTAGGCCATTTGGCCCACAGAGCCTGCTCTGCCATTCCACCATGGCTGATTTATTATCCCTCTCAACTCCAATCTCTTGCCTCCTCCCCATAACCTTTTACACCCTTAAATAAAATCAGAATTTTTGAAACAATTCAGTAATGGGCCCTTATATTTAAATTATCATCCCCCCCCCCCCGTTCTAGAACTTTCCGCCAAAACAAGGATCAATCAGTACCCACAATTCTATTCCCTTTCCTCATTTTATATACTTCAATGATATCATCATTCTTGTTCTTCTAAACACCAGCAAATATTAACTAATCTTACTCAAGCTCAGCCACCGCTTACTTCTGCTTCTATTTCTTACCTTTTTAATGTCCTTAAGCATATGATGACAAGGAAAGGAGTGCTCAGCCCCGTTGAGATTAAGCACATTTTGGCAGTGGGGTTTCCAACAACAGAATGCAAGTGTCGTGTGTATTAGATGCAATGCTGGGTTTTCTGTTGGACTAGATTTCAGGATTAAATCCATGCTACAAGAGCTCTGAGTCAAGCATGGTTTTTTACAACATGATCTATGAAAGGACTTACAATTTCCCATCCTTGAATGAGCGAACTAAAACGCTGTCCTTTTTCACTGTGACTTCATCACTGCAGTCTGGCGAAATAACCTGTAGAAACAAAAATGATTTTTGTTTATCAAGATGTACATAGAATAAAATAAAACAACATGTTAGAATGTGAACTAAAGATAGTAACTCATACATAAACTCATTGAAGGGGATTGTTTCCATACTGACATCCTTAAATGAACTCCTCCCTGGCATGTGTCTTTGGTTAATTTCAAAAGATTAACTACAATTCTGATTTTTCTGTTAGACAAATGTAGTGAGCTTTAATCTGAGATTTTAAGCTTCCTCAATATTTTAATTACTTATTTAAAAAGGATGGCAAGTGGTGCAGCAGTTAGTGCTGCTGCCTTACAGCTCAAGGGATTCGATCCTGACCTTGAGTGCTGCCTGTATGGAGTTTGCATGCTCTCTCTGTGACTTTGGATATTTCCTCTCACATCCCAAAGATGTTAACTCGCTGTTGTGTATTATCACTTTGTGAACAGCATAAAGAATCAAAGGAACCAGCTTAGAATCAGAATCAGCTTTATTATTACTGACATAAGTCATGAGATTTTTGTTTGTGGCAGCAGTACAGTGCAATACATACAAAATATAAATTACAATAAGCAACATCAAAGAGCTGCAGTGTAGCTCCTATGAATTTATAGACTTGATAACACTATGAATGGGGAGAATGGGGTTGAGAGCGAAAATAAATCAGCTGTGGTCAAATGGCAGAGCAGCCTCTAAGGAGCAGAATGGCCTAATTCTGTTCCTATGTCTTGTAGTCTTGTATAGACTTGACAATACTGTAAATATAAAGAAAGACTGTTTTACTGTGAATTAAGTTTATTTTTGAAATAGCTGGTTTATGTCAAGATCTGATCCGCAGGGATGCACACCGAGATATATGCTGCTAGAAGATCATCAACTAGGTGGAAGACACTCTTTGGTAGTTCTGTCGTCTCCCTGTGTCAGGAGACGTCCCTATGTGAATGCATATTCCAGGGCAGGGAGGTACGAGGTGAGAGACAAATGTATAAAGGTGCAGTGATCGCAAAGGCTGTCGGGAAGAGCCACAGCCAAGGGCCTTGCTGCCACTGGATACTGAATAGCTGGGTCATGTATAACAGCCACTCAAACAATATACAAATTTACTTTGAGCTTTGAACATGAGTGTTTGTTGTAAGAAGGAAACTAAAGCCGGTGGCACAGTGGATGGGGCAGGAGGCTGGCAGCACAGAAGGTCTTTGCTGGTTATAACAGAATATTGATAATGCAGGCCTAGGCTAAGAAGTGGCAAACAGAAGTCAATCTGGAAAAGTGTGAAGCGATACACATTGAAAGGTCGAATTTGAAGGTAGAGTACAGGGTTAAGATACTTGGTTTTAAAGCAACACTATTAAACACTGATTAGAACACACCTGCAGTTCTGGTACTTATTATAGGAAGGATGTGAATGTTTTAAAGAGGGTGCAGAGGAGGCTTACCAGGATACTGCCTGAATTAGAGAGCATGTTTTATGAGGAAAGGTTGAGCTCTTTGGAGGGTAGATTGTGAGGTGATTTGATAGAGATGTACAAGATGAGAGAGCCTGTGCCTTTTCCCCAAGATGTAGATGCGAGACAGCATAATTTTAAGGCAATTGGAGGAAAGTATAGAAGGGATGTCAGAGATTGTGTATTATTTTTTAAAAAAATACAGAGTGGTAAGTGCATGGAATGCATTTCCCAGGGTGGTGGTAGAGGCAGATACATTAGGGGAGAAGTTCCCAACCTTTTCTACGCCATGTACCAATACCATTAAGCAAGGGGTCTGTGGACCCCAGGTTGGGAACCCCTGCATTAGGGAGATTTAAGAGACTCTTCAAACTTCAAAGTAAATTTATTATCAGAGTACATATATGTCACCATATACAACCCTGAGATTCATTTTCTTGCAGGCATTCACAGTAAATACAAAAAACACAATAGAACCAATGAAAGACCACCACCCCCATCCCCAACAGGACGGACAAACAACCAACGTGCAAAGGACAACAAATTGTACAAATACAACAACAATAATAATAATAATAAATATGTACAGTAAGCAATAAATATCAAGAACATGAGATAGAGAAAGAGCCTTAGACAGGCACGTGGATGAAAGAAAAATGGAAGTCTATGTAGGAGAGAAACAGATTGATAGGTTAAAATGTCAGCACAACTCGGGCTGAAGGGCCTGTACTGCGCTGTAGTATTCTACCTTCTATGTGGGGCACTGATGCGTTGCAAGAGAATGCATTGATACGATTGGATAATGAATATAAAGACAGACATGGACTGATTGCATTCACTATAAAGTATATTTTTGACATAGATAAAGATCGCTATGGAGCAGTCCAATCATAAAAAGGTCTAACTGGACTGATCCATTGTTTGGAATGGCCCCTCTACTGAGACCCTCCCCTTAACACCATCTTTTTCCATTTCCCACTCTCCATCAATCCTGTTTTCTCGTTTCCATGGTAGCTGGCCATGAAGAAATCACTTTAACAGTGCTAACACACTTCCCAGTGGGCAGTGCACAAATGAGAGAGCAGCTGTCAGCCAAGGCAGCAGCTGCTATCAGTGCACAAGCAAGACAACTTCGAATACTTTGAAATCAGGGAAAAAATGGGATATCCAGACACAACCATGTTCTAATTCAGTTGCCTTCTGATTGGGAATTAGAGGAAAATACCAAGCTAATGCCTATTTAAATACCAAAAATGGGTAAATTCTCACCATTCAAAAGTTTAAGTGTTTTAAAAAATGCTCACCAGAGCTGGGTACCGGGATGTCTTCCTTTTGTCTCCATTCGTACACTCTACACAGACAATTTTGCCAATTAATTCATCACTTAATCGTCTGTCTTCATCATCTTCATCACTGGATGAAGATGAATCTTCTTCATCGGGGCTATAATGAAATTGCACCAGAGATGAGATCATGCATGCAGAATATCAGTGTGTCTCAAGACATGCAAAACGATAAAAATCATGTAGCATTTTCAAACACTACCAATGATTAGATAGGGTGGAATATTAACATAATGTGTGTGGATGTTTGTACTTCGGATAAATCACAAGTATATTACTACACTAGCTTAATACAGGCTGTTTCACAGGTTACAAACATCTGACTTATAGACACTCTTTACATATGAATGAGCTCCTATAATAACATTAAATTTTGTTCTTATGAATGGCAGATCTAGCTTCCCCTTTCTCTTTGCAGTTTCAGGTAATTGCTTTTTCTTAGCACAGTCCTATGTGCTTCTCAGTATGTTCCTGTGGAGCTGTGGTTACCGCATTGAGTGATTTTGAAATATTTTATGACTTGTGGAGCTCTGTAAAAATAGAACCCATTCATTTCCTGGGGATAGCCTGTAATGTGCTCTAAAACACGTTTCTTTTTTTTCATAATGAAAAAATAAAAGCAAACAAAGAAATATTGAATAATTTACTGGTCAAGTATTGGGATGAACTCTCATGATTTGCATCCAAAGCAAGGGCATGCTCCTAGTAGAGAAGTTGGGGGTTAGTGGGAGTGAGATGAGGTTTTTGAGAAGTTACTTTTGAATGGGGAAATCAGTTAATCAGATGGAAATTTCATCTAATGGCGGGAAGCAGCAACCATCCTACTTAGTTCAGCCTTCTTCAGGTTGGTAGAAATGATTGAAAAACAATGACTGCCTTCAAGAATACAAAGAGTTAAAGTACACTGGTGTCCGAGTGCACAGTGAAGCTAAAAGGGGTATGGTATTATCACATATAGAAAGGTACGTCATTGAAAGCACTGGAAACCTGACCCGAACACTAGTACTCCCCATTCAATGCTGTGCCACGACTTTAACTAAATCTTCAGTTTTTGCTGGGGCTCCACAGCAATGAAATCATAAAAAGAGAATTTTCATCATCATTTGGCTGAGTGTGAGTTACCTGTGAGGGCTAGGCCGAGTGGTGCAGCCACTCAGCAATGAAATGTGCCCTGTGCAGGCATTGCTGGGCACTGGCAGATCAAAGTGCCTGGATCCTACAGTGGCATGGTAGCTTAGTGGTTAGGATGGCACTTTACAGTGCCAGCAACCCAGGTTCAATTTCCACTGCTGTCCACAAGGATGTTCTCCCCATGATTGCATGGGTTTCCTCTCACATTCCAATGGCGTACAGTTACGGTTAGTAAGTTGTGGGCAAGCTATGTTGGCACCAGAAGCATGGCAACACTTGCCAGCTGCTCTCAGACTGTGTTGGCTGCTGACGCAAACGTCACATTTCACTGCAGGTTCCAATCACATGTGACAAATAAAGCTAATTCTTTTTATTTGACTTTAATCACCTCCTGCCCTTTCTCATCTAACTGCACTGCTCTCTCTGCATCGCAGAAGTAAAGATTTTTACTCGTCATGTATATGAAGGATGCAAGTAATAAAGTCAATTCCGTTCAATTCAAGTTTCTCTATGGCAGCATAGAGGCTTTAGATGGAGGACAGTGACTATGAGCAGTTTTCAGCCAAATATAATGATGTGCCGTCATTGGGGAGGATCCAGAAAAGGCTCATAAGAATGATCTCAGGAATGAACGGGTTAACGTATGGGAAGTGCTTCATGGCTCTGGGAACATACTTGCTGGAGTTTAGACGAATGAGGTGGGGGAGGGACAGAAATCTCATTGAAACCAGCTAAATATTGAAAAATCTAGATAGAGTGGTGACCAGAGGGCACAGCCTCAGAATAAAAGGATCTCCTTGTAGAACAGGGATGAGAAACAATTTCTTTAGCCAGAGAGTGGCAGATCTGTGGAATTCATTGCTACTGATGCGCGTGGAGGCCAAGTCACTGGGTATATTTAAAGCAAAGATTGATTGTTTCTCGATTAGAAGGTGATGGGGAAAAGGCAGGAGAATGGGGTTGAGAGATAATAAATCATCCATGATGAAATGGCGGAGCAGACTCAATGGGCTGAATGGCCCAATTCTGCTCCCATATCTTCTGGTTTTATTTCTCTACGGTAGTAGGTATTCAAGTAGGTCAAGCTACATAGGTCAGACAACAGCTTCTGACACATTCAAAAGGAGGCAATGAGAAGAACAGTAGGATCTGGGCATTACCAGAGATGGCTAGGGTACCACAACCTGCCCTTGTACATAGTCACTCTAACCAAATTGGGCATTGTTTTATTACTGTTTGAATCCCACTGGAGGGCAACGACTCGTGCTGGGTTCTAGGCACAGCATCATTCATTCTGAACAGAGAGGTCAATTTTTTTTAAAAACACACAGGCTGGGTACACACCTGTTAGCGTTTGGATTCCAGGATTAAGAGCTCTTTAACACATCAGCACTCTACTGGGGTAGAGCTAAGCATGACACCAGTGGCAATAGGATTAGCACAACACAGATTGTCAGAAACAAAGTATCCTGCCGATCCACCGCTGTCATAACAAAAGTCCATCTCTCATTTCAAAAGTGACATTTGATATATGCAATTTATACTTCAAAGTAATTGCTTAAAAATGAAACTGAGCACCAATCTTGCCAAAATAAACCCCACAAAACATGCTTATGATTTCTTTACGCACAGCACAACCACAATGCTTTGACATGCTGCAATTCACCTGAGGAATTTGATTGACTTCTTAAAACAGAGAGTTTTTATCCAATGATATTTTAAAGGCTACAAATCATATCCAGTAACAAAACTACAACAAATAAACACAAGAGATTCTGCAGATTCTGGAAATCCAGAAGAACACAAACATATTGCTGGAGGAACTCTGCAGCTCAGGCAGCACCTGTGCACAGGAATAAAGACCAAGACCCTGATAAAGCATTGACTTTTTATTCATCTCCATAGATGTTGACTGACCTGCTGAATTCCTTTATAGGGAATAGGGAATAGTGGATAAGGGACAGCCAGTGGATGTGGTATATTTAGATTTTCAAAAGGCTTTTGACAAGGTCCCACACAGGAGATTAGTGTGCAAACTTAAAGCACATGGTATTGGGGGTATGGTATTGATGTGGATAGAGAATTGGTTGGCAGACAGGAAGCAAAGAGTGTGAGTAAATGGGACCTTTTCAGAATGGCAGGCAGTGACTAGTGGGGTACCGCAAGGCTCAGTGCTGGGACCCCAGTTGTTTACAATATATATTAATGATTTAGACGAGGGAATTAAATGCAGCATCTCCAAGTTTGCGGATGACACGAAGCTGGGCGGCGGTGTTAGCTGTGAGGAGGATGCTAAGAGGATGCAGGGTGACTTGGATAGGTTAGGTGAGTGGGCAAATTCATGGCAGATGCAATTTAATGTGGATAAATGTGAGGTTATCCACTTTGGTTGTAAGAACAGGAAAACAGATTATTATCTGAACGGTGGCCGATTAGGAAAAGGGGAGATGTAACGAGATCTGGGTGTCATTGTACACCAGTCATTAAAGGTGGGCATGCAGGTACAGCAGGCGGTGAAAAAGGCAAATGGTATGTTGGCATTCATAGCAAAAGGATTTGAGTACAGGAGCAGGGAGGTTCTACTGCAGTTGTACAAGGCCTTGGTGAGACCGCACCTAGAATATTGTGTGCAGTTTTGGTCCCCTAATCTGAGGAAAGACATTCTTGCCATAGAGGAGTACAGAGAAGGTTCACCAGATTGATTCCTGGGATGACAGGACTTTCATATGAAGAAAGACTGGATCGACTAGGCTTATACTCACTGAATTTAGAAGATTGAGGGGGGATCTTATTGAAACGTATAAAATTCTAAAGGGATTGGACAGGCTAGATGCAGGAAGACTGTTTCCGATGTTGGGGAAGTCTAGAACAAGGGATCACAGTTTAAGGATAAAGGGGAAGCCTTTTAGGACCGAGATGAGGAAAAACTTCTTCACACAGAGAGTGGTGAATCTGTGGAATTCTCTGCCACAGGAAACAGTTGAGGCCGGTTCATTGGCTATATTTAAGAGGAAGTTAGATATGGCCCTTGTGGCTAAAGGGATCAGAGGGTATGGAGAGAAAGCAGGTACAGGGTTCTGAGTTGAATGATCAGCCATGATCATACTGAATGGCGGTGCAGGCTCAAAGGGCTGAATGGCCTACTCCTGCACCTATTTTCTATGTTTCTATGTTTAGCATTCTGTATGGGTTACTCTAAAACTACAATACAGATTATGTCTTTGCTGGCAATATTCCAATGCAGTAGAGAATGGTGCATTATGTTCAATATTAAAATGTTGTTTACCTTTTTAATTGGAGGGGATGGTCACACTTTGAACTGCTACTTTCAGCTTTGTATCTGCATTCAATGGCAAAGATTGTTCTTTCAGAATTGGATTACACAAATCATTCCCAAAGACAGAGGTCATTCTCATGAGCAAGACAGTGACTTGGAACTTTGCTCTGGAATCCTATTCCACATAATCCCAAAACCTTGCATTTTGAACAGAACCACTCTGTTATGTATCAAATTAAACTGGGAGACATGGCAAGCTCTTTTTGCAATCAAGAACTCAACAACTCGGTCTTCAACTAATGAATACCCTGCTAGCACAGCAGTCTCATCACTGGGACAGCGAGCTGTCTACTTTTTACTATTTACCTGGGCTGTGCTCTTCACATGCATTTTGAATTATATTTTCTTAACTTATTTGTGTCAATATTTTGTTTTTATGTGCTATGTGTGATGTATGAATTATAGATGCATCGTGGTCTGGAGGAATATTGTTTCATTTGGTTCTATTACTTGAACTTGAATTTCATCCAAGCTTAACTGATTGGAAGATAACTGTGCTAAATATAACCATTTTTAACAACTGATTATGATATAATCACAGATCAATTTCTTATTTTAGTGTAAAAAGAGTCAACAGAATAAAAAATGTAATCAGGTGGAAATATCATGAAAATCCTACAATCTCATACTGAATTGACATCGTTTCCCAGCCAAACTCAGAATATGGAGCACTAAAACAAAAACAGAAAATGCTGCCAGCACTCAGAGGTTATATATAGAACAACTCAGTCAGCATTTCAAGTGCAGACCCTTCTTCAGAACTGAAAGATGATCTGAATGAACAGCAAGACCCAACAAAGGTCAGAGGGAAAAGTATGCATACGTACAGCAAAGATGCGTTTAAAATGCCTGAAAAAACCATGCAGAGGAAAAACCACAGACATTGGGTGCCACGGTGGTGTTGCAGCAAGCGTGTCGGTTTTCTAGCTCAGAGTGCTCCAGAGTTTGGAATTCAATTCTGGTGCTGTCTATAAGGAATTTGTACATCATCTCTGTTAACTCTGTGAATTTCCTCCAGATGGTCTGGTTTCCTCCCACAGACCACAAACATACTGGGTAGTAGGTTATTTGGTTGTTGTAAATTGTCATGTGATTAACTAGTACCACTGAATCAAAGGTGGTGATGAATCAGCATATAAGAGGGAGACTGAAATCTGGCTGAGTGGTACCAAAACAACAACCTCTTATTCAATATCAGCAAGACCAAGGAGCTGATTATTAACTTCAGGAGAAGGAAAGTAGAGGTCCATGAGCCAGTCCTCATTAGAGGATCAGAGGTGGAGACAGTCAGGAACTTTAAATTCCATGGTGCTATTATTTCAGAACTGTCCTGGGCCCAGCACACAAATGCAATTACAAAGAAAGCATGGCAGCGCCTCTACTTCCTTAGGAGTTTGCAAAGATTTGACATGACATCTAAAATTTTGATAAACTTCTATAGATGTGTGGTGAGAGTATATTGACTGGCTGCATCTCAGCCTGATATGGAAACACCACTGCCCATGCATGGTAATTCATACAAAAAGTAGTGGATACGGCCCAGTCCATCATGGGTAAACTGTGCACATCATCCAGCACACCTACATGGAATGCTGTCACAGGAAAGCAGCGTCCATCATCAGGGACTCCCACTAATCAGGTCATGCTCTCTTCTCACTGCTGCCATCAGGAGCGTGGTACAGAGGGCTCAGGACCCACAGCATCATATTCAGGAACAGTTATTAACCCTCAACCTCAGGCTCTTGAACCAAAGGGGATAACTCCACTCAACATCCCTCGCCCCATCACTGAAATGTTTCCACAATCTATGGGATCACTTTCATGGACTTCTCATCTCTGATTCTCGGTATTTATTATTTATGATTAGTGTTTTTCTTTTTTGTATTGGCGCAGTCCATCGTCTTTAGCACTCTGATGGAATGCAGAGTTGGTGAAGTCTTTCATTAATTCTATCATGGTTATTATTCTATTATGGATTTATTGATTACACTCGCAAGAAAGTGAATCTCAGGGTAGTATATGGTGACATATATCTACTTCGATAATAAATTTACTTTCAACTTTGAGACAGGTGGGTTGCTGGGTGTTGCAGCTTGGGCCGGAAGGGCCTGTTCCCTGCTGTGTGTCAAAATAAAAATTGATAAAACATAAAAGGGAATTAAATCCCTTGGAGGTGGGAGCTAAAGCAAACAAAATTGGAAGAACAAAAAATACTTGATTCTTTTCATGCCAAGAGGCACATCTGAAATGATCGCTTAATTGCTTTCTCTACAGATACTGCCTGTCCTGCTAATCACTTTCACTTTCATTTATTTCACTTCCAAAAATCTGTCTCATGTATCTGTAAAACTGATCTTGTTACTTCTCCTCCCCCTCCTTGTTTTTAGGGTTAGCCCAATGCAAATGTCAAAGTAAAACACTACACAATACAGTTTTAAATAGTTCTTCTCACAAATAAGAATGGTCTTATTTATACCAAGTATCCCTATTTCCACTAGTTTGCATGAAAAATAGCTTTCTCTCCTTGTCATACTGACCTGGCTGGTGCATCGTGCAGATGGCTAGGACACAACATCAATGGTCGACCTTGACCAACGGAGGCCTCACACCCCTAGTTCCAGCCTCAAAGTAGACAGGACACTACATTGCAACTAAATAATAACCAGTTCCATGACGGCCACTTACATCAGCCTCACTACTGAAAAACATAAAGGGAACTGAGAACTAAGTAACTCTCAGACTCACTGTGACCCAATGTTCAGGAAGCTCCATGATAGCAGTTATTTGAGGCAATGCAATGATTCATCACAGGAAGCTTGAGCTCTTTACATTTGTAATAAATATGGTCTGCACTACAGAGAGTTGGCAAGTTTGTGTTAATACAATCTGCCTGGACACAGCATCATCAAGTATAAAATACAAATGACAGTGCAGAAATATTCTGAGATTTCCGCATGTGAAGGAGGAGATTCTGAGGTCTAAATGACAACCACAGAAGACTGTATTGTGAGGACACCAGTCAGACTTTACAAACTGCTCGATCAATGTTAATTCATTCTACTCCCCCTTGATTCCATTTTGTCTGCTTAACAAAAGTCTAATCTCAGTTTTGAAAATTTCAAACAAACAACAGATGAATGCGAGTGGCCCAGTGTTCGACAACCTTCTGTCTGAAGACATACTTCCTAAAGAAGTTTACCACTATTAATAAAGTGTTTGCCTACATCAATTTAACCATTGGGCCTCTGCAACCAGGTGGTTAAATTGGATCAGAATATACTATCTCAGATTAAAAGACAGAGTGGAGGTGGTTCAATACAATTTGATTTGGATATTTATATGTTAGATTATACTTAATGCCAAGAAGAGAAAAAAGATAGATGCCTGCATGCCCTGTTCACTGGCCATCCAGGCCACGTCCCCTTCTTGCTATCACCATCGGGCAGGAGGTGTCCACATCAGCAGGTTCTGGAACAGTTATTACCCTACAGCCAGTCAACCAGCATGGATAATTTCAATCACAACTCTGAACTGATTCTATGACCTACAGATTCACTTTCAAGGACTCTTTACAACTCATGTTCTCAGTATTATTATTTTTAATTTGCACATTTTGTTTTTTGTACATTGATTGTTTGCCAGATTTTATGTATATTTTTCATAAGTTCTATCATATTTCTTTATTTTCCTGTAAATATCTACAAGAAAATGAATCACAAGGCAGAAAATGGTGACACATATGTATTTTGAGAATACATTTACTTTGAACCTTGACAGACAGTGAACCATTGGATGAGAATGCAGCCTAAGATGAAAAGACGACCACTGTTACAAGCCCTAAACTGCCAATATAGTACTGTCATCTTGCAAAAGTGACAGTAATGCTTGTTCCACCTGACCAAGGCATAGGGCAGAATGGATTCAAATTGCAAAATAAAAGACCCGGAGTACATTTCAGTTACTTGATAAAATTAAGTAAGGTACAAAATGTGTAGACGTTATAGACTACTGACGGCAATGTCTTGTGAGAGGAGTGAACTGTCATGAATAGTTAATAACACATTATTCAAATTAACTGTAACTTAAATATGGAATAAAAGGATGTATCTGTTGGCTTTATTAAAGCAGAGTTGACAGGTTCTAGATTAGAAGGAGTGTCAAGGGTCATGGGGAGAAGGTAGAAGAATGTGGTTAACAGGGACAATAAATCAGCCATGATGGAATGGTGGAGCAGTCTTGGTAGATCAAATGGCCTAATTCTGCTGCTAAATTTTATGGTTTTATGGTCTAAAGGCTCTGAAGGTGAAAATTTATGAGCAAATGTTATGTTTGACACACATTACTACTGATGGTTCTCATTGGGGCAAATCTTTTGTTCTGTTGCTCACCTGGCTTTAAAGACAAAACAATCAAAATAATTTCAAAATGTGTTACTTGACCAGGAAGCCACTGTAGCTCCTATGTGTTGAGGCACAAGAGAATACTTGAGAGATTTCACAGAACTCTCAATAGATGGGGAAAACACAAGGTGGGCTTGGGATGCTGTATCGTAGCATAATGTTTAGAATAATGCTATTATAGCGCCAGCGATCATCGTTCAGGGTTCAATTCCTGCTACTGCCTGAAAGGAGTTTACATTCTACCCGTGAATACATGCATTTCTTCCAGGTGCTCTGGTTTCCTCACATATTCTAAAGACAAATGGTGATGGTTAGTGAGTTGTGGGCACACTATGTTGATGCTGGAAGTGTGGTGACACTTGCAGGCTGCCTAGCACAACCCTTGCTGATCTGATTTGACGCTAACAATGCATTTCACTATATGTTTCGATGTATGTGACATGACAAATAAAACTAACTTAATCTTTTAAAATGTCATACAGTTCTCACTTTTACAATCAAAGTCCAACTCAGGCAAATGAAATTAAAACTTATCTTTCTTTCTACAGTGAGATACTCATTTAAAGTGAATGAGGTACTTAACCCACCTCGGAGTGGTTGGAACTCATCGAAGATGGGTGAGCAACTCTCATTACTGAGGAGGCCCTCCGTTGGTCGAGGGCGACCACAGATGTTGCAATATGTAGCATGTGAGTGCATCCAAATCCAACCCTTGTCATCTGTAGCAAATGACAATCTGTAGCGAGAGGGTGGCAAATTTGTGGAATTCATTGCTACAGATGCCTGTGGAGGCCAAGTCATTGGATATATTCAAAGCCAATGTTAACAGGTTCTTGATTAGTAAGGGTGTCAAAAGTTATGGAGAGAAGGTAGAAGAATGGGGTTGAGAGGGATAATAAATAGGCCATGATTGAATGGTAGAGCACTCAATTAGTTGAATGGCCTAATTCTGTTCCTGTCTTATGATCTTGTAGAAAAGGAGATTCAGAGGAATGTCAGAGGGTGGAAGATAATTGAATCAGGACCTGTTAATATTTTAAGCTTCATATCCTGAACACAAATTTAAATCTTCACTGTAAGTACAAATGAGAAATCATGTGAAGGAAAATGTCTTTGCCAACTTGTTACACTGCACTTAGACATCCCCACCCGTAACAACATTGCTAAACTTTGCAATTACAACATAAGAGATCTAAGTAGGTAGTTTACATTACAAGCAATAGAATTTACAATGAGGGATAAAAGTTGGATGGATGTGCATTTCTTAGTATTGTTTATATTAATAACAATAATAATGGTTTAAGAAAGTACATGCAATATATTTGCAAGTTATGTTAATACATGCCCTAAGGATATTTAATGATGCAGTCACTATGGACAGTGCTCTGGCACGGAAAGACAATGGAACAGCTAGATTGGTCATTTTTCATAGCACGACTGAGATGGCAATGGAAACTCTGGCAAACAGTTTTAAAGAAATTTAGGAGAACGCTCCCCCACCATGGGAGGTGCAGTAAACTTTACATCCAAGTTACATGGAAGTCATTCGTATAGATTTTTAAAGGCACTGAAGAAAACTACTAGGCCTGCCAAATCATTGCCAGTATAAGTCAACAGAAATATCTTAAAAGCTTTATATTCCAAATCTATATACTACTAATTATTACTCACACTGGATTAGACCTTCTTCCTCGGTTGGACTTCTTTCCAATGACAGGAGTGCCAAAATGTTCAGGATTGGTAAGAGGCAACTGATCAAGAGTCTAAAACATCAGCAAGCAAAACACAATCAACAGATCCATAGGAAACCCAGGATCAAATCAGCAACGTGAAATGTTTCTTTTCTCCACTAACCTCACTTTCAGCAAAGTGTCTCTCTCCTTTCAGGCAAAGGGACGTTCGTCTCAATGTTCTTTCATCACCATCATCAAAAACTGTAATCAGACACACATAAAGTTACTTCATAAAGTTTCGGAGACAATGGACAACAAATGCATACAGGTCTCTGCACAGCAACAGGCCATTTGGCCCAACTGCACTATGCCTGTATTTATGCTATACACAAGCATTATTCTAAGGTACATTTCATCCTAGATCAAGCTTACCCAGAAATGGATCTATGCCATTTCCTTCAAGCATTACCTCTGACATTAAATGCCACATTCTCACTACTCCATGGATAAATTTCCACTGGATTTATTTTTCTTACATTTATGCCCCCTAGTTTTTGGCTGACATATTTTCTTTCACCTACTCTATCAAAACCTGCCAGTACTTAAAAAAATATAACTCCACTTTTATAAAGATGACACACCCATAGTGGGGTGTGTCAGGAATGGACAGGAGGAGGAGTATAGGAAACTGATACAGGACTTTGTGATATGGTGCAACTCAAACTACCTGCGTCTCAATATCACCAAGACCAAGGAGATGGTGGTGGACTTTAGGAGATCTAGGCCTCATATGGAGCCAGTGATCATTAATGGAGAATGTGTGGAGCAGGTTAAGACCTACAAGTATCTGGGAGTACAGTTAGACGAGAAGCTAGACTGGACTGCCAACACAGATGCCTTGTGCAGGAAGACACAGAGTCGACTGTACTTCCTTAGAAGGTTGGCGTCATTCAATGTCTGTAGTGAGATGCTGAAGATGTTCTATAGGTCAGTTGTGGAGAGCGCCCTCTTCTTTGTGGTGGCGTGTTGGGGAGGAAGCATTAAGAAGAGGGACGCCTCACGTCTTAATAAGCTGGTAAGGAAGGCGGGCTCTGTCGTGGGTAAAGTACTGGAGAGTTTAACATCGGTAGCTGAGCGAAGGGCGCTGAGTAGGCTACGGTCAATTATGGAAAACTCTGAACATCCTCTACATAGCACCATCCAGAGACAGAGAAGCAGTTTCAGCGACAGGTTACTATCGATGCAATGCTCCTCAGACAGGATGAAGAGGTCAATACTCCCCAATGCCATTAGGCTTTACAATTCAACCGCCAGGACTTAAGAACTTTTTAAAAGCTATTATTAATGCTTTTTGAGATAGTGATTTAGATGCATATCATATTTTTTACTGAGTTAAGTATTGTATGTAATTAGTTTTGCTACAACAAGTGTATAGGACATTGGAAAAAAAGTTGAATTTCCCCATGGGGATGAATAAAGTATCTATCTATCTATCTATCTATAAATTCTCAACTTTGTTATCACCTCTACAGATCATTTTATCATGTACTTTCCAGTGCCTATGCATAACACTCAAGTACAGTCTAACTAATCTTCTGTTAAAAAAATTTAACATGGTGTCTCTGCTTTTCACTTTGAGTTCTAGAAATAACTTAGTGCATGGCTTGAACATTTCATGCTCCATCTTAAATCAAGATATTCTTGACTTGATCTTTGAGTTCCACATCCTTCTCCTCCTGGTCGCAAGTACAGGAAAGTTAACTTGATAACAAGAAAAGTGGTTGGTGAACACTGACTAAAATGTCCATAAGACCACAAGACATGGGAGCCAAATTAGGCCATTCAGCCCATCAAGTCTACCCTGCCATTTCGTTATAGGTAATTTATTTTCCGTCTCAATGCCATTCTCTGCCTTCTCCACATAACTTTTTATGCCTTTACTGATCAACCTCATAACTAATATACCTAATAACTTGGTCTCCACGACAATCTGAATTCATTAATAAATGTGCTAAATATACCAGATTCAAACTTTCAATACTTCCTACTGAACAGGAGCATGGGCTTTTATGTTTCCAGTAGAATAACATACAAGTAACAGAATGCTAATCTATCTAAAATGTAATAAGCATTGCAGAACATAGTACTATGGTGATACTCACGATGCAGTGCTGTCCTTTTATCATACTCTAAGATCAACCTATCCCATCCCGCCAACATAGCCCCCTATTTTTCCATCGTCCATGTGTCTAAGAGTCTCTTAGATTACCATACTAATAAGCATTATACTAATTACTCTGACAAGAGTGGAGTGTAAGAGAGATTAAGTGCAAAAGACCAAAAAAAAGCTACAACAGAGTAGTAGACAAACCTAAGCCTTCCATCTACATTTGCATGAGAAAGGACACAAGGAATATCAAGTTAAATAGGCCGGAATAATGGCAGAGGAGAGGTGTCCTCAATGGAGATGACAGTCCTTGAGCCAAATAGAATGTTGGTGAATTAAGGAGAAGTGCAGTTTCAGGAACCCACCCTTGTGGGCAGGGCAAGAGTCCAGGATACAGGCAGATAGTTAGTTTACAAATAAGAGAAAATCTGCAGATGCTGGAAATCCGAGCAACTCACACAAAATGCTGGAGGAACTCAGCAGACCAGGTAACATCAAAGTAAAAAAAAATACAGTCAACGTTCCCCGTGACTGCTTGGCTTTCCTCCAGGTGCTCTAGTTTCTTCCCATATTCCAGAGATATATAGGTTAAGGTTAGGATTAGTAAATCATGCTATGTTGGTGACACTGCTGATGTCTCAACACATTCTCAGACTAAGTTGGTCATTGTATATTTTGTTGAAAATAAAGCTATTCTTTAAAATCTTTCTTGAACTTACTTTAAAGTAGTATAATGTAATTTTTTATGTTCTTCATTCTTTCTCCAAAAATCAATACAGCACATTTTTCTGTGTTAATTTCATCTATCATGAAACCTTACACTTGGTCCTAAAAACCTCACTGCAAAAAGCCTTCCAGTCATAAAGATCACTTGTCAACCACTGCCTTTGTATCCTGCAACTGAGCCAATTTTGGCTATAACCTACCAGATTTGTAATTTGCTAAACTTTATGTTGAGTGTATCTAACGCACTACCATCCTTGCCCCTTGCTTGTTCTGAGAACATTCAATTATCAGTTAGATAGGACCATCCTAACTCAAACCCATGATGAATATTCTTGTTTAACCATTGCCTTCCTTAAGGACTATCCATCGTAATATTTTCTTCTGTTAGGTTGATTGGACTATCCCTTTCTCCATTTTAAATAGCCTTCTAGTAGTCCTGTTTTCGGATCCTCTCTAACCACTATGCTCTGTTGAGATTCAGATTTATTTATCACAATGAAGCATACAGTGAAATGCCTCACACAGTGGAAAGAGGAAGCTCCTCATTTTTCTCAGCAGAAGCAATACACTTCAACCAGGCCTGACAATGTACCTACTATAAAACACACCAAAAGACCACATCAGTAACAAAAGATGTGATGGGGTACGTTCTTTGGGATAGTTTTCCCATCCTTGCTGTTGGATCCCTTTTTGCTATATGCCACCTGTAAGATTTAGGACCAGCACAGTAGCATAGCGGTTAGTGTAATGCTATTACTGTGCCAGCGACCAGGGTTCAATTCCTGTCATTAGCTGCAAGGAGTTTAAACATTCTCCCCGTGAGTGCATGGTTTTCTTCCGGATGCTGAGGATTCCTCCCACACACATCCTACAGATAGGATTAGTGAGTTACAGGCATGCTATACTGGCTCTGGAGATGTGAAGACATTTACGGTTTGTCCCCAGCACATCCTCAGACTGTGTTAGCTGTTGACGTAAATGACGCATTTCACTGTATGTCTCAATGTATGTGTGACAAATAAAGCTAATTTTTAATCTTTCACCCAACATTCTTCCTGGAGAAATTCATTGTGAACCTACTAATGGTCTCCAATAGTTTTCCCACCATTGATATTGGATCTGTAATCATTCATTTTTCCCTTTTTGTGCTACTAGGAATATTTAGCTGCAGCACAAGTTAGAATTACTGTTTTCTTACCCACAGTGTACCAGCTTGCATCAGTCAGCTTATTGATGACTGCTTCTTGGCAAGTTCCATCAGGGTTCTTGACTTCAACAACTGCTCCTACCTGCAATGCAAGTCACAATTAGTCAGTAATGCGTCAAGCAGAAGTATCATCCATCAGCTGCAATTATTCAAAAGCATATTCAAGAGTTACACAGAGAGCTGCAGGGTAGAAATTGAGAACTAGATAAATGCTTCTGAAAACTACCGTTAAGGATGAGGTACAGGAGCCTGAAGACTCCTTCAAGGTTTTAGGAACAGCTTCTTCCTCTCTGCCATAAGATTTCTGATCAGACCGTGAAGCCATGAACATTACACACACACACACACACACACACACACACACACACACACACACACACACACACACACACACACACACACA
Source organism: Hemitrygon akajei (assembly GCF_048418815.1). NCBI lineage: Eukaryota > Metazoa > Chordata > Chondrichthyes > Myliobatiformes > Dasyatidae > Hemitrygon > Hemitrygon akajei. The sequence goes on from NC_133132.1 coordinate 100,145,443, forward strand.
CACACACACACACACACACACACACACACACACACACACACACACACACACACACACACACACAACTATCACAACATATATCAGTGATAACAGATCTGATTCTGATAAATAGATCAAACGTAGCCAGCTCAATAATATGCAGGGCAGCCTGGAACACGTTTCTCTTACAGCTGTACCTCACTAAACAAAACACCAGACAGCATTACATTGAGCAACTTAGATTAATATTACACCTTCAACATATTCTTCCAGAGTAACAAAGATGGTTGGTGTTTTGGGCACTGACTCGACTTCAAAATGGAGTGGAATGGGAGACAGGGTTCCTGAGTGGGCAGTGATGACATCACAAAGAAGTTAGATGACTTTACATATAATACTGGGTCTATATGATTAATTGGACTGAGAATTTTCTACAGTTTGCTTTTCACTGGGATGGAATGGAAATGTCTTCAGGATGAGTGACAAGCTTGGTTGACAAACTACTTTTTATTTCCTACTTATCAACCTTATAAAGTAAAAACCAGTTTTACAGATGTCAGCATTAGCCAATGAGTTAAGAGAAGGGACAAGTTTTTGTCTCTGGGTTCACTAATACACTTAACAAATTTGATTTATTCAGGAAAACAGAGTTTACTTCAGGAACAAATATCACTAATTTCTCCCAATAAAAACAAAAACTGGGCATAATTAGAATAAAATGATTGGCTCAATATATTTGATTATTTTGTCATTGAAGAGACTCAGACACATGGATGAAAGAGAAATGGAAGCCTATGAGTGAGGGAATCATTAGATTGATCTTGGAGTAGGTTAAAACATCATGGGCCAAAGTCCTGTACTGTAATACCACAGGACCATAAAACATAGGAGCAGAATTAGATCATCTGGGCCTTCAATTTTGCTCTGCCATTCAAACATGGCTGATTCATTATCCTTCTTAACTCCATTTTCCTGCCTCCTCCCCGTAAACTTTGATGCTCTTATGAATCAGGAACCTATCAACTTCCACTTTAAATATACTTACTGACGTGGTCTTCATAAGCATCTGCAGCATTGAATTCCACCGATTCACCATATTCTGGCTATTGAAATTCCTCCTCAAAAGGGACATCCTTCTATTCAGAAGTTTCCCACTTTATTTCTGCTCTTAAACGCTGACATTCCTTTCTGCCTCCTGCCTGCACTGTTCTACAGTACATTCTATGTTCTAAAATCAGTCTGAATCACTGATATCAGTGTAATCATGAAGCTCAGTTTATTTGTTAACTATTAAAACTTAACTTCTTTTGCTGGGAATATCACTGTCACTAATTGTAGCCAGATTCCCCAAAGAAATTCAAGTTATCAGAAAACTTTGGTCAACATCAGGAAATATGGTATTTGCACAGATAACCAAAAGTTTGTTTAAAGAGACATTAATATAAGGGAGAACTGAAAAGCTTAAGACGTTAGGAATTCGTGAGCTGAGAATTCAGACAGATAAAGTATGGCTGTCAAATAAAGGTGCAAAAGAAAGCAGGGATGTATTAAGAACTTACAAGGATGTAGAATTCAAGAAGTTACAGAGATAGAGAGGGAAAGGCCATGAATATATCTGAAAAGACTGAGAATTTTACATTTTAAATTGGACAGTAAATGGATGCAAAAACCATGATGCAACATGGTCCACAGGTTTATGGAAAGGCTTCAGTTTAGAGGGAATAGAAAAATAGGATCACTCAGAGGCATCGAGGGAGGAATTCATCAATAAATATCACCCCACCAGTCTCTGCTCTTAGCTCACCAGCATCAAGTTCAGAATTGCTATTCACTGGGTTGGTGGTGGTGGGGGGAGATGGATAAGAGATGTGGCTGTTGAGGAGATGGAGCTGCCTGACAAACAACTTAAAAGCATCAATGCCAAGAACTTTTCTTTTTATTACAAATGAGACACAAGAAATTAAAGTATGCCTGCAAAGAGAATGTTTCCACCAACGCAGGAGAATTTTGTTTGCAGAGGTTATACAGAATATGGAGAATTTCAAGATAACAAAATACTTGTTACTTCAGATCTGATGCAGCACAAAACACAATAAGATAAAGAAAACAACAATTTAAAAAATCACAATTAATATAAATACATAAGATAGCTTGTATACAGATTAATTGTATGTCCATAAAATGATGCCAGACCCAAGAGTGTCTATAGATAAGGCGACTGACAGGAGATGGTGGTGGGGTGGGTTGATAGGTGGAGTTGTTGAATAGCCTTACTGTTTGTGGAAAGTAACTGTTTTTAAGTCTTGGTGTGGATGCTACTTAGCCTTGTCCAAGATGGGATTGGGACAAACAGTCCTTAAGGAAGATAGGAGGGATCCTTCATGATGCCCTGAAGAAGAGTCTCAGTCCAAAAAGTCAAATGTTTATTCATTTCCACAGTCGCTGCCTGACCTGCTGAGTTCCTCCAGCATTCTGTGTGTTGCTTTGGATTTCAACCATCTTAAAGTTCAAAGTAAATTTTAATATTAAACTACATATTGCATATGTCACCATGTACAACCCTGAGATTCATTTTCTTGTTGGCATACTGAACAAATCTAAAGAATAGTAACTATAACAGAATCAGTGAAAGACCACCCAACTAGGACATTCAACCAGAGTGCAGAAGACAACAAGCTGTGCAAATACAAAAAGAAGAAACAATTATATAAATAAATAGGCAATAAATATCAGAACATTTCAATGATGGGGCAAGTAGTGTTGAGTGAAGTTATCCCCTTTGGTTAAAGAGCCTGATGGTTAAGGGGTAGTAACTGTACCTGAACCAGGTGTTGAAAGTCCTGAGGCTCCTGTATCTTCTTCACAACGGCAGAAGTGAGAAGAGAGTATGTCCTGGCTGGTGAGGGTCCCCGATGATGATGCTGCTTTTCTGCAACAGCATTCCATGCAGATGTGCTCAGTGGTTGGGAGGGCTTTACCTGTGATTACAGCTCAACAGCTAACACCATCACCCCTCAAAATTAATCAGTAAACTCCAAGACCTGGGCCTCAAAACCCCCCTTGTGCAATTGGATCCTGGATTTCCTCCCTTGTAGACCCCAGTCAGTTTGATTTAGCAAAAACATCTCCTCCAGAATCTCCATCAGCCGAGGAGCACCACAGGGATGTGTACTTAACCCCCTGTTCTACTTGCTTTACATCTGTGACTGTGTGGGTTAGTACAGCTCCAACACCAGATACAAGTTTACTGATGACACCACTGTTGTGGGCTGTATCAAAGGTGAATCAGCATATAGGAGGGGATTGCAAATTTGACTGAATGGTGTAATAACAACAACCTCTCACTCAACGTCAATAAGACCAAAGAACTGATTGTAGACTTCAGGAGAGGGAAACCAATGGTCCACCAGCCAGTGATCATCACAGAATCAGAGGTGGAGAGGGTCAATAACTTTAAGTTCCTGGGTGTCACTACCTCAGAGGACCTGTCCATATAAATATAATTGCAAAAAAGCACAATAGCATCTCTACCTCCTCAGGAGACTGTAGAGATTCAGCATGCACCAAAAACCTTGGCAAACTCCTATAGATGAGTGGTGGAAAGTGTGCTGATTGGCTGCTTTTAGGCCTGGGAGAAGAACATCAATGCTTTTGAGCAGAAAATCCTACAAAAGGAATTTGGCCCAGTACGTCATGGTAAAACCCTCCCAACCTTTGGGTATATTTACATGAAATGTTGCCATAGAAAGCAGCACCCATCATCAAAGATCCTTACCACCCAGGACATGCTCTTTTCTCACTGTGGCCATCAGGTAGAAGGTACAAGTGCCTCAGGACTCACACCGCCAGGTTAAAGAACAGTACTACCCAAAACTATCAGGCTCTTGAACAGAAAGAGATAACTAGGCTCATTTAAAGACTCTGTTATATTGTTATTTCATGTTTGTCATTTATTACTATTTATTTATATCTGCATTTGCAGAGTTTGTTTATAGTTCCTTAAGTTTGCAGTTACTCTTCTATAGATTTGCTACGTATGACCCTAGAAAAAGATTCTCAGGGTTGTACATGGTGACACGTACAGGTAAGTACACCGATAATAAATTTTACTTTGAACTTTGATGCACTGAGCCATATTGACTACTTTTTGTGAAGTTTTACATACAAGGACATTGGTGTTTCCATACCAGGCTGTTACACAGCCAGTCAATATACTCTCCACTGCACATCTATGGAAGTTTGTAAAGAAGCTCAAAAAGAAGCTCAGAGACCTCGGCCTTCATGCTGCCTTGTGCAGCTGGATCCTACACTTCTTGTCAGATCACTGGCAAGTGGTGAGAGTGGGCTCCTTCACCTCTGCCCCTCAGGCACCTCTTTTACTCTCTGTATATATACCCTTGACTACGTTGTCACCCACAGCTCCAACCTGCTAATTAAGTTTGCTGATGAACCTACATTGATTGGCCTAACGAGGCAGCCTACTGAGAAGAAGTCATCACCCTGACACAGGGGTGTCAAGAAAATAACTGCTCCCTCAACATTGCAAAAACAAAGGAGCTGGTTGTGGATTACAGGAGGAACGTAGACAGACTAACCCCTATTGACATCAATGGATCTGGGGTTGAGAGAGTGAACAGCGCTAAGTCCCTCATCACCGATGATCTCACGTGGTCTGTACATACCAGCTCTGTGGTGAAAAAAGCAGAACAGCACCTCTTTCACCTGAGACGGTTCAAGAAGTTTGGTATGGGCACCCAAATTCTAAGAACTTTCTACAGGGGCACAATTGAGAGCTTCCTGACTGGCTGCATCACTGCCTGGTATGGGAACTGTACTTCCCTCAATCGCAGGGCTCCGCAGAGAGTGGTGTGGACAGCCCAGTGCATCTGTAGATGTGGATTTCCCACTATTCAGGACATTTACAAAGACAGGTGTGTAAAAAGGGCCTGAAGGATCATTGGGGTCCTGAGTCACCCCAACCACAAACTGTTCCAGCTATTATCATCAGGGAAATGGTACTGCAGCATAAAAGCCAGGACCAACAGACTCTGGGACAGCTTCTTCCACCAGGCCATCAGACTGATTAATTCATGCTGATACAATTGTCTTTCTATGTTACATTGACTGTCCTGTTGTACATACTGTTTATTATAAATTGATATAAATTGCACATTTAGACAGAGACATAATGTAAAGATTTTTACTCCTCAGGTATGTGAAGGATGCAAGTAATAAAATCAACTCAATTCAAGTTTCAGATGTCAGCCGAATCTTCGCAAACTTTTAAAGTAGAGACACTGCCATGCTTTGTTTGTAATTGCACTTACGTGCAGGTTCTCTGAAATAATAACACCTAGGAATTTCAAGTTGCTAGTCCTCCAATGGGGATTGGCTCGTGGACCTCTGGTTTCCTTCTCCTGAAGTCTATATAATCAGTTTCTTAGTCTTGCTGACATTGAGTAAAAGGTTGTTGTTATAACACCACTCAGCCAGATTGGATGCAAGCACCTTTGGGAGATAGTCATTGAAGCAGGTCACGATGTTCTTCTTGGGCAGTGGTATAACTGAAGCAGAAGCAAGAGGTTAAAGATGTCAGTTTAACCAGTTGATCAACGTAGCCAGGTATCCTGTCCAGGTCAGATGCTTTTTGTGGGTTCACCCTCCTGAAGGCACCTTGCACATTGGATTCAGAGCCAGAAAACTTAGGATCATAGAGAATGTAGACTTCATGGTGGTTCCACCATGTTTTGATGGTCAAAGAGAGCACAGAAAGCATTGAACACATCAGGAAGCCTGACCCTGCTGTCTCCCATGTCACTTGATTTAATTTTATAAGAGGTGATAATATTCAAGACCTGCCACAACCATTGAGCATCCTTTGTTGATTCAAGTTTCGTCTGGAATTTTCACTTTGTCTGAGAGATAGTTTTCCGGAGATCATGCTTGGACCTCTTGTAACTTTGTTAGTCACCAGACTTTAATGCCTCTGAGGTGCCTCTCAGCAGATTTCAGATCTCATGGTTCATCCAGGGCTCCTGATTGGGAAGAATTTGAATGATTTTGTGGGGACACACTCAGTTACAGCTGTTTTAATAAAGTCCATTACTACCATGGTGTATTCATTCAGATCCCCAGATGAGTGCTTGTACACAGTATAGTCCACTGATTCGAAGCAATCCTGTAGTCACTCCTCTGCGTCCCGCAACTGCTTCTTTGTTGTTTTAATCTCTGAAGCTTTGCACTTTAGCGTTTGCCTGTAGGCAGGTAGGAGAAGGGCAGCCAAGTTATCTGATTTACTGAAATGTGGTCTGGGCAAGGAACAGTAGGCATTCCTTAAGAGTGGTCTAGTGTGTGGGGTCCTCTGGTGCTACAAGTTATGCTGAAGGTAACTGGACAGGGTTTTCTTCAAACAAGCCTGGTTGATGTCCCCGACTAGGATTTGAAATGAGTCAGGATGGACTGTTTCTTGCTTCTTGTTTATCATGAGGTATCGCAAGCGCTTGATTATAGTCGGCTGCTGGTAGTATGTAAAATGTGGTCAGGATTACGGAAGAGAACTCCCTAGGTAAATAGAACAGACAGCATTTGACCATTAGGTGTTGAAGGTCAGGGGAACAGGAGTTTAACAAAATTGCCACATCAGAGCATCAATGAGAGTTTATCATAAAACACATGCCTCCTTCCCATAACAGTAGTTTGGTCCTTTCTGTAAGTCAGGTTTGATCCCTGTGTCTGGCGTGCCCGGAGAAAGCCACATTTCAATCAATGGAACAGACCTTCACTTCTCTTCGATTGAGCTGTCTTGCCCTCAGGTCCTCAAATTTGTTCTCCAGTGAATGCACATTTGCCAATAAGATGCTGGGTAGAGGAAGCCTCATCCTTCTGCGTTTCAGCCTGGCTTGGAGTCCCCTCCCCAGCCCCCAACTCACTTTTGACCACGGCGATGAACCTTCTACCTTTTAAAGGTTCCGTGACTCCATGGTCCACCGAGTCCTTCAGTTGATCATGAGATCTGAAGATCATTCAGTTGATTTAAAAATCCATTGCTTTAAGAGAAGTTACAGATTGGAGTGGAGTGCGAGCTCTTTAAAAGAGGTATATTTAAAAGGCTTTTTGGAACAATTTGCTGTAGCTCACGTAACATCGCCAATGATCACTGGCGCCATCTTGAACACCAATCTGCAGAATTTCTTGTATTTATGATGTTATTGGCCCTTTCCTGGCACCTTTCTGTATATATGTCCTTAATGGTGGATAGGCTGTTGCTGGTGATGCGGTTTCAACTTCCCAACTTACAGCCTCCTGTCTGCCACTGTACAGTTTCCATACCATGCAGTGATGCGTGGTATCTGTAGAATGATGTGAATATGGATGTGCATAATGTCTAATCAATGCATTGCTATCCAATCTTTGTTGATTAACCTGACAGAGTTACAGGATACTAACTAGCAGCTGACCGATCAGTCAATATCGGCTAGGGTTTAACCCCAGGAGCCACTCTTCCTAAAGTTTGGCCAGTCAGCAGCTTTCCTTGATGTGCTGGCAGACCAACAAGTTTCTAGCAGACGCCTTTTGGTCTGCCCAAAACCCGTGGGTCTGCTAGCACATCAAGATGTCTGCAGACTTTTTGTCCCTCTTCCCTCCGGGAGAAGGTTCAGGAGCTTGAAGATTCGTAAGGCCAGATTTGGGAACAGCTTCTTTCCAACTGTGATAAGAATGCTGAACAGACCCTGACCCGGATCTGGGCCGTACCTTCCAAATATCCGGGCCTGACTTGCACTACCTTACTTTCCCTTTTCTATTTTCTAATTATGATTTATAATTTAAATTTTTATTATATTTACTTCGATTTGTACTCCAGGGAGCACAAAGCGCAGAATCAAATATCGCTGTGATGATTGTACACTCTAGTATCAATTGTTTGGTGACAATAAAGCAAAGTAAATTAAAGTAAAGAAGGCTGCCGACTGGCACATTCTAAACTGCCTGAGTATGTGCTAAGTGATGTATTGAAGATTGGTGCAGCCACCATAAGGGCTCAGTGGGGAAGAACTGCACTCTAGGGTTTTTTCCACTACTGGACAGGGAAGGACCGAGTTGGATAAGGAAGCCCCTTAATTATTGTAAAGGAGTACCATCCTGGGGATGGTAAAAATGACAAAAAAATCTTTACTTCTATGTAACGGCCCCTGTTGGGATATGTCATATCAACGAGCATCAGAAGACCATTATAAGGATGTTAGGAATGTGGTAAAAGAAACAGAAAGGAACCACACACATTGTCAGTGATCCTCTAATACAAAGCGTTAGGAACTGATTTTCAAATTCAAATCAGCACAATGCTGAATACTAGATTAATGTTACACATTTCAGCGCAGTAAATCTGGGTGACAGAAATGGGTTACTCGGTTTGTTGGAAGGATGAACAAAAGCTTGAGGAATAATAATTAATGCGTGAGTGACAGTAGTCATAGTACACAAACTGAAATCAGAACCTCCACAAATACCCTTCCCTCTGTTACATGCCCAGTTCAACCTGCAACATCAGGCACTACAGACTTTAATCTTGTTTATTTACTTACTGAGATACAGCAGAGAATAGCCCCTTCCGGCTCTTCAAGTTGCACTGCCCAGCAACCCACCATTCAACTCTAGCCTAATCACAGGGCAATTTACAATGACGAATTGACCTCCCAACCAATACGCCTTTGGACTGTGGGAGGGAACTGCAACACCCAAAGGAAAACTATGTGGTCACTGGGAGAACATACTAACTCCTTACAGACAATGGTGGAAATTGAACCTGGGTCACTGATGTTGTAAAGCGTTGTGCCAATCACTATCCTACTGCGCATCCTGTTTGATTTATATCATAAATAATGTCACATTTGTCTTTCTTTCTTTAATGCTGAGTTTTTTATTTAATATTCTCTTACACTATGTGGATATCACAGGCAAGATCATGATTAAAGGAACTGTATTCCACTGCAAATCACTTAGATATTTAATGCTTAAATCATTTCAAAACAAATTTGTTTGAACTGTTGAACTATTTTGTATTGACATATCATAGAACAAGCCACGGTCATTGAGGGGAGATTTGATAGAGGTATACAAAATTATTAGGGGTATAGACAGGATAAATGCAAGCAGACTTTTTCCACTAAGGTTGGGTGAGAGTACAACTAGAGGTCATGGTTTAAGGGTGAAAGGTGAAATATTTAAGGCAGAAGTTGATAGATTTTTAATTGGACAGGGCATGAAGGGATCTAGGGAGAAGGCAGGAGATTGGGGCTGAGAGGAAAATTGGATCAGCCATGATGAAGTGGCAGAGTAGATTCAATGGGCCAAATAGCCTAATTCTGCTCCTATACCTTATAGTCTTATGGACTATAAATCCACTCAGTGGCCACTTTATTAGGTACACTTACTCATTAATGTAAATATCTAATCAGCCAATGATGTGGCAGCAATTCAATGCATAAAAGCATGCAGACATGGTCAAGAGTTTCAGTTTTTGTTCACACCAAACATCAGAATGGGGAAGAAATGTGATCCAAGTGATTTTGACTATGGAATGATTGTTGGTGGCAGGCAGGGAGGTTTGAGTATTTTGGAAACTGCTGTCTCCTGGGATTTTCATACACAACAGTCTCTGGAGTTTACAGAGAATGGTGTAAAAAACAAACGACATCCAGTGAGTGGCAGTTCTGTGGGCGAAATCACCTTGTTAATGAGAGAGGTCAGAGGAGAATGGCCAGACTGGTTCAAGCTGAGAGGAAAGTGGCAGCAAGACAAATAATGACATATTACAACAGTGACGTGCAGAATAGCTTCTCTGAATGCACAACAGCGGCAGAAAATCATGATTATATATTTAGTGGCTCCTTCATTGGGTACAGGAGGTAACTAATAAAGCAGCCACTGAATGCAATCAACATATTTAAATAGTATCTCTAACATAGAGAAACACCCAATCACTTAACGATGGGTGAATGGGATTTCTTCCAGACTTGACTGTGGTGGCTGAGTTAGGATATATTGGATTTCTGATTGGAGAAAATTGGAGAAGGCCTTGGGAGAATTTGCACAAACCAGTGAAGATGTTCTTTTCAGGATTTAGGGGGAAATAGAGGATTCTACACCACCTCTTCCTCTGAAAATCCTTTGAAAGAATATTACCTGTCAAATCTCTCTCTATTACTAAACTGCTCAATAACTCTAATTAGCTCTGCTTTACATAAAACAACATTTAATTAAAATCACAAGTGGAATCCTCGAAGATCAACTCTGGTAACTCTCATTGAGGTCCTTGACACAACAGCTCAACCATTCTTGTGTCTTCTCTGAATACCTAGCCCAGTGGTGTACACCTACCCACCAAATGTCAAAAATCTTCTTATCCACCAATATATATTCCATTACCTTCGAAGACTTCTCAAGATCCACTGCAGTCTTTCCATTTGAATTTTTACTAACACATTGCCCCTGAATATTTCCAAAGGCTCTAATGAGCTGGAGAACTTGGTAAAAGTCTAGTGATAGGTCCATCAGGCTAGTAATTGGGTGGTCTATCAGTAACTCCAGTCCAACATCTCCACTGCCAACACCTCATCCCATCCTCTACCTTCAGTCACTATGACAAACTGGACCAGACCACTTAACCCTATTCATCCTCAAAATGTACCCATGCCATATCTTGACTTGAATATGCAAATGTTTTCAAGACCAGCTCCCAGATTATTCAATGTGTCTCACCCTCTGCTGCTCTAAGCCATTATGGAAGAAACCTATTCACCTCTCATTGGGACAATCTAGGTAGACAATGAGGTTGGCACGGAATCATTGGGTTGTAGGTCCTATACCTGTGTTGTATTGCTCTATGACTCATATGAAACCTATACTAACTTCCAGCTCACCTAACACCTTAAGTGTCTATTTGATCATTAATAATAATCCCCGTCCTCATTAAAAGACCAAAGTTCAAAGTAAATTTATTATCAGAGTATGTGTAGGTCACCATATAGTATCTTGAGATTCATTTCTTTGCAGGCATTTACAGGAAAATAAATAAACACAATTTGTGAAAAACTATACACAACAAAGACAGAAAACCAATGTACCAAAGGCAAATTGTGCAAATAATAAAAAAGTAAATAAATAACACTGAGTTGTAGGGTCCTTTATGGTGAGCCCATAAGTTGTGCAATCAGTTCAGCATTGAGCTGAATGAAGTTGTCCATGCTGCTTACAGAGCTGTTTCTCTAAATAAAATAAAATTAAATTGAAAAGATGTATAGAGTTTGAATTCATACCTTGAGTGGCCCTTTGATATGATCATCCTGTATTTCCACAGTTGATGAATCATGCTTGAAAGTTACCTTTAGGAATAAAATAACAACAGTAAGCACAAATGTGAAATCTGACAAATACATCGACTGTTAACATATGCCTGATTTGGTAATGAAGCAAATTCAAACAGCTGCTTTATCATGTTCTAAATCACTTACAAATAAATTAAAGCTATTATTATATATATCGTAGTTTGGAATTGCACGAACTTGATTGCATGTTGCAGGCTTCTTAAAGAATTTCAAAACACATTTCCCAGTATTTTTTAAGAAACTATTTAAATCAATTTTTAAGTAAGTTTAGTTACGTAGCTCAGTCATTTTGATCTAATCACGTTGCATGGCTGTTTTAAGGTGAAGGGCAACAGTTGCATTTGAGTTTGTCTGCTTTACTACACCATGTCTGCAAAAACTATTTCTTCAACATTTTGAAATGTAAAATCACTTAACACCCATCATAACAACTCCAGCAAACAGATCAGAGGTTCAAAGTCGCTCAACATCATCTTCTCAAGACCAAAATAGCAAATTTGCAAGGATACCCATATCCACACTTTGAACATTAATAAAGTGAGGGAAAGGGAGTCTTGCTAGAGAACTCCAGTATCAAGATGTCACATTAGGAGCTTGAGTGTTTAAAATACACTATCTGCAATATTTCACATCCTCAATGGGTGGAAGTCTTTTTGTGTGCACTTTTTATCCACACTCCCAGTGGGTATGGCTTTGCACTGAAATGGCAATTCATTTATATTTGTACTGTGAAGATCAGTAAACACAAGACAAACATATCACAACTAACTCATTTTAAATTCCTGTGTTAATGTATTTGTGTACTTCACATTACAAAAAAACAAAGGAAGTTTGAAACTTCTGCATTGTTTTGCTCAATTTTAAAATCATATTAAAAATTCAAAGCTTGGAAAGAAAGAGACAGGGACCAACTTGGACATGAATGTTTATTTTACTTATTTATTTAGAAATACAGCGCAGAACAGGCCCTTCTGGCCCAATGAGTCGCACCACCCATCAACCCACCTATTTAACACTAGCCTAATCACAGGACAATTTACAATGACCGATTATCCAACTAACCGGTACATCTTTAGACTGTGGGAGGAAACTGGAGCATCTCGTCAAGTCAAGTCACTTTTTATTGTCATTTTGACCATAACTGCTGGTACAGAATACAGTAAAAACAAGACGTTTTTTCAGGACCATGGTGCTACATGAACAATACAAAGCCTACACAGAACTACGTAAAAACAACACAGAGAAAAAAAAACTACACGAGACAACAGACCGACCCAGGACTGCATAAAGTGCACAAAACAGTGCAGCATTACAAAAATTGATAAACAAGACAATAGGCACAGTAGAGGGCAGTAAGGTGTCAGTCCAGACTCTGGGTATTGAGGAGTCTGATAGCTTGGGGGAAGAAACTGTTACATAGTCTGGTCGTGCGAGCCAGAATGCTTTGGTGCATTTTCCCAGACGGCAGGAGGGAGAAGAGTTTGTATGAGGGGTGCGTGGGGTCCTTCATAATGCTGTTTGCTTTGCGGATGGAGCGTGTAGTGTAAATGACTGTGATGGCAGGAAGAGAGACCCCGAGGATCTTCTCAGCTGACCTCACTATCCGCTGCAGGGTCTTGTGATCCGAGATAGTGCCATTTCTGAACCAGGCAGCAATGCAGCTGCTCAGGATGCTCTCAAAACAACCCCTGTAGAATGTGATGAGGATTGGGGGGGTGGGAGATGGACTTTCCTCAGCCTTCGCAGAAAGTAGAGACGCTGCTGGGCTTTCTTTACTATGGAGCTGGTGTTGAGGGACCAGGTGAGATTCTCTGCCCAGGTGAACACCAAGAAATTTGATGCTCTTAACGATCTCTACCAAGGAGCACCTGGAGGAAATCCACACGGTCATGGGAAGAATGTACAAACTCCTTCCACACAACACCAGAATTGAATTCCGAACTCCGGAACGCTTCAAGCTATAATAGCATTGGGTTAACCACTATGTTACTGTGGCACCAAGGACTTTTACCTCTTAGCTACCCACAAGCGCATCTGTTGCTTGCAAGTACAGCTCACTCTTCTAAACTATCCTGGGTGACGAACACAGTGTGGTGGATGAAAATGCGTTTGATTAGTGCTCAGTAAATATAGTTCAAACTAATCTGGTATGGCTCAAGTCATATATCTTTTGAAAGTGGAACTCCCAAACTAGTAACAGCATTAAAGGAATGTCGTACACCACGTAATGAGAAAGAACCTGATTCTTCTATACCTCTGGCCTCTTGCTCCTATACCTGCTTTACTTTCCCATTCCTTTCTTTCCTGTATCTCTTACAGAGTGCAGTAACACTGTGGTTAAATTATAATGAGCAGTCAGAATTCAGGATCACTGAGCCCAAAGCACACATTGACAATCAGTCATGAGAATTGAAGAATTTAAGTACCGGTAATCATAGAACACAGAACAGTACAGCCCTTCGGCCCACAATGTTATGCTGAATTTCTAACCTACTCAAAGATAAATCTAACCTTTCCTTCCCATATAACCCTCTATTATGAAAGAAGCTGCAGAAGGTTGTAAATCCAGTCAGCTCCATCTTGGGCATTAGCCTACAAAGTACCCAGGACATCTTTAGGGAGCGGTGTCTCAGAAAGGCAGCATCCATTATTAAGGACCTCCAGCACCCAGGGCATGCCCTTTTCTCACTGCTACCATCAGGTAGGAGGTACAGAAGCCTGAAGGCACACATTCAACGATTCAGGAACAGCTTCTTCCCCACTACCATCCGATTCCTGAATGGACTTTGAATCTTTGGACACTACCTCACTTTTTTAACATGCAGTATTTCTGTTTTTGCACATTTTTTAATAATCTATTCAATAATCTATTTAGTAATCTATGTACTTGATTTACTTGTTTATTTATTATGTTTTATTTTATTTATTATTTTTTCTCTCTGCATTCAACTGCTGCTGCTAAGTTAACAAATTTCATGTCACATGCCAGTGATAATAAACCTGATTCTGATTATTCTAGCATCCGTGTGCCTATTTGAGTTTCATAAATGCCTCCAATGTACCTGCCTCTACCACTACCCACCACTAACATTATCAAAGTTCAAAGTAAATTTATTATCAAAGTATCAAAATATGTCACCATATACAATGTTGAGATTCATTTTCCTGCAGAGATTCACAGCAGAAGAAATATGATAGAATCAATGAAAAACTACACACAAATGGAGCCTGACAAACAACCACTATGGAAAAGACAAAAAAAAAGTGAATAAGTAACACTGAGAATATGAGTTGTAGAGTCCTTGAAAGGTTGAGGAATCGGTTTAGTGTTCAGGTGAGTGAAGTTGAACACGAGTTGTACAGGAAACCTATATCTGGTCTGGACAATATGCGATTCCAGACCTAAAGTTCCTTCCCAGTTCTTGGACAGTTTGGAGATTACAACAAATGTTAACATTTCCAGCAGCATTCAAATCCTTGAGCAAAACAAACAAAAAAATTAAAACTTTATACTCAATTATTGTTAGTTATCACAACTAGTTGACTAGGTTTATATCACTAGAAATGACTTGTCAGCCACTAGAAGACTGAACATCAGATTTGACTCTAAGTTGCATATCAACAGTTGTCAGATGAACCTCCGAAGCTCTTTCAAACAGCAATTTTCAAGAGAAAGCAGCCTAGCCTTTAAAGGTTTTGTTTCGTTCTTTGAGGCAAAGACTACCTGGATTCACAATAACAACCAGCATCTGTATATTAACTGTTCTGCACACCACAGCTGCATTCAGTCCAGTCTCCCTTTCAGACCGTGCACATGTAAAACAAGTGAGCTAAATAACAAAAAAAAATTAAAGAGAAGTAAGGCATTAAGCAGTTAGAAACAACTTCTAGCAATTGCCAGGTCTCACACAGTAACTGTGGTTTAAAAAAAAGATCTTTGAAAAGTGAAGTTAGAAACTCTTGTGAGCAGAAGCAGGCAGAGATCTGGAGCTGTTCCACAAATGGCAGCTGATCCTCAGTCAGTAATTAGCTTAAATCACAAATTATGGATTTTGTTAATCGAAAGTATTAAGGGAAACAGGGAAATGAAACAGTTAAGACAAAGATATGGCATGACCATTGTGAATGGTGGAATAGATAAGGGGTTAAATGTCTTATTCCAGCTGATAACGTCACAAAGCAGCAATCAACAGGATGAACCCTGGTTTCTTTATCCTCCAACTAACCTGAGCTTTATAGTTAAGCTGCACAGGTGAAATATGCTGACTCATCATACTCTAAAAATGAGGCACTTGGCTTCTTTATCTTCATGCTAAATCCTCCCTTCACTTCCTGCTCCTTTAAGTAGCACAGAATGGCTTGCATAGTGGTGGGATTAGAGATTCTGCAGAGGCGTTTTAAAGGAATACATTACTTTATTCCACTCACCAATCTGTCTTCAGTCAGCTCCCCAGCTTTCCTCCCAAGCTCCCATCATGAAGGACCCCTATCGCCCAGAACATGCCTCCTTCTCATTACTACCATCAGGGAGGAGATACAGAGGCTTGAAGACACATACTCAATGTTTTAGGAACAGGCTTCTTCCCCTCCGTCATCAGATTTCTGAAAGGTCAATGAACCCATGAACACCACCTCACTACTTTTGCTTTCTTTTTGCACTATTAATTTTTGTTTTAGATTTTATGTACAACAAATTTGACGACATACAGCCTGTCAGTGATTCTGATTCTACCAGTGCACTGCTGTAAAGTCGAAGTTCCAGTTCAAAGTAAATTTATTATTAAGTACATAGATATTATTTTTGCACATACTGACTTGTGATTTATTTTCTTGCTGGCTTTGCAGGAAAAAAATGAAATAGCTAACAGCTTGGTATGGCAGCTGCTCTGCACATGACCACAAGAAACTGCAGAGAGATGTGGACACATCACAGGAACAAACTTCCCCTCCACGGAATCTGCCAATACTTCTTGCTGCCTCAGTAAAGTAGCCAGCGTAATCAAAAACCCCATCCACCCTGGACATTCTCTCTTCTCCTCTCTCCTATCGGGCAGAAGATCCAGAAGCCTGGAAGTACAAACCACCAGACTTAAGGACAGATTCTATCCCACTGTTATCTGTTATCAGGCTATTGAATGAACCCCTTATTTAATGAATATAGACTCCTGACCTCATAATCTACCTCACTTGTTTACCTGCACTGCATTCTTTGTAACTTTCAAACTTTCATTCTGCATTCCTTACTTTTACCTTATTGTGTAATGGTTTGGTGTTGGCGCGTGGCCAAGTTCGAGCCTTGGCTGATGCTGTGTGTGTGTCCTTGAGCAAGGCACTTAACCACACATTGCTCTGCGATGACACCGGTGCCAAGCTGTATGGGTCGTAATGCCCTTCCCTTGGACAACATCGGTGGCATGGAGAGGGGAGACTTGCAGCTTGGGCAACTGCCGGTCTTCCATTAAAAAAAACCTTGCCCAGGCTTGCAAACTTTCCAAGGCGCAAATCCATGGTCTACCGAGACTAACAGAGGCCTACACACAATGGTTTGATCTGCATGAACGGTATACAAGACAAGCTTTTCACTGCATTTTAGTACATTTGACAATAAACCAATAAGCAATAGCAAGTTTACAAAAAATTATACATAAACAGTCTGACAAGCACTATTGTGCAAAAGAAGAATGCCAAATGTACAAAAGATTTGCTAAGTATGCCTGTAGAAAAAAACTCAGGGTTGTAATGGTGACACGTACTCTGATGATTAATTTTACTTTGAACTTTGACTTTGAAGACAAACTGCATCAAGCGGAAAGACTAGAGAAAGAGGACAGCTTCCAACTATTCTATGCTACCACGTGATAATCCTGCAATATTATGTATCCTTACAAACTGCAGTGACACACCGTGGTTCCAATTGTGTGACTTGGTAGCTGGAGCTTTACCACTCATTACTGCCAACCACAAAAAGTACAGCAGGGAAGCACAAAGGCACTAGTAAAGGAAACACAGACTTTTCTTGAAAGCACTGTGTTCAGGGTGGTAACACATCGCCTTGCCTATGATGGCACTTGACCCTGTAATGCAATCTGCTCCATTGTACTTTCTACCACTTTACCATCAAAAGCAGACTGCAAGAAAGACTGTTTAATTATTTGGGGTCAAAATTAAGCATGAGATGCACACAGGATATATACAGACAAGCCTTTAAAAGAAAGGTACAAAGACACTCAAAGTCTGAGCATTTTTGCCAGTAAATATTCATTTATCACCAATCAATCTAAAATTAGAACTCTGGCTTACAGGAGTGTGTTTTGTTTAAAGGGACATTCATATATTGCATTAAAAATAGAACACTAGAAAGGCATATAAAATATTTACTGTGGCTTCAATAATTTTGATCCTCTGACACCAGGCTTCTGACAATCTTTTTGAACATACGTAATCCTGTATTACTCAGTTCTTCAGCCTGCTTTGTCATTCAATAGGATCATAGTTAATGTAGCATTCAAGTCCACTTTCCTGCTCTTTCCCAATAATCCTTGATTCCCTTTCTGAATAGAAATCTATCAGACTTCAATATATCCAACAATCCTTCCCAATAACTCACTATGGAAAGGAGCTCAAATGATAATACAGAGAAAATCCACACCCCACCTCATTATTAAATGGGCATCCTTATTCTGAGGCTATTAGCATTGTCCAGCCTCCTAAACATCTTGCATGTTTCAACTGATGTCCCTCATTCTTATAATGTTCAGTGAATTAAGTCTCAACCTACAGAACTTTTCCATATCCAGGATCACCCTACTGAACCCGCAACAATTTCCCTCCAGTGAAATACTATCTTTCAGCAAGTTATTGAAAGTTATTCACAGTACTCCATCCAGATGTGTCTTACTTGTGCCTTAAATCGCTGAAGTAACACATCCTATTTATCTTCTAATCCACTTTAAATAAGGCTCAACAAGGTGGGACAGTAGTGTAGCAGTTAGTGCAATCTCTTTCTTGTTCCAGCGATCAGAAGATCAGGTTCGATTCTCACCACTGTCTGTAAGGAGTCTGTATACTCTCCCCATGACTGTGTGGGTTTCCTCCAGATGATCTGCTTTCTTACCACATTCCAAAGACGTACAGGTTAGGGTTAGTCAGTTGTGGGCATGCTACGTTCGCACCAGAAACATGGCAACACTTGTGAGCTGCCCCCAGCACACCCTCACACTGATGGCCCCTGACACTAAACAACGCATTTCACTGTATGTTTCCATGTGCATGTGACAAATAAAGCTAATCTCTTCTTTAATTTAAAGACAAAATTGAAAGCACAAAAATACTTTTTAAAAAACCAGTGAACTGATAGCACAACCAGTAATGAGTTTGATTGCAGAGAATGTGAATGTAACCCTCTTATAATGGCTCATAGTACAAAAAATTAGGCTTGTTAGCTATCTCTGACCACAGCCACGTGACTTGGCTATGCATGGGTAATGGTAAGACAGCCATGTCCAATAAACAACATACGTTTAGGGTCGATATGATTCAGGTTCAATGCAAACAGGAAAGTCGAATGTTCCATTGAGGTAATGGAAATGATGGTGAATGCTGTATAAATACTATCCCATACAAAAGTTATCATTCACCAGGACATAACAGAACTTACACTGGTATAAACTTAAAGTGGAAGTATATTTACAAATATTTCAACTTTAACTAACAGTTAACAGAAAAAGGGCCCATTACGGTTAAGAGTCTACAGTGTGCACATAAACGATGGAACTCATTGCTGGGTAAGTCATGTGCTTCACTCATGGCGCTGAACCCGTGTTCTGCGTAAAAGGCACCAGCCATGATTCAAACTCTCCTCAAAGTCTGTCATGAATTAACTGGCTAACTCAGAACATTTGGCACTTACTCCATGGAACCATCTGTCTGCACAAGGAATTTCTTACATCTGAGTCTGTCCTTCAGGCAAGGTTCTGCAAGCATCTTCTACTGTGCTTCTTTCCACACATCACTTCTCCCCAACTCCAGCAAAGAGACCCAAAAACCCAAATCTTCCTAGAAATTGGATACTGCCAATCTCTCTCAAATGTTCAGAATATTATCAAGACAAACTCAATTGACTGATACAACATTCCCAAGCTAATCAAATGACTCATTATCTTAACAGAAACAAGACACTAAATTAACATAAGACAAATCTTCAGAAAATCAAATACCCAACAGCAAAACTGTGGTAACACAATAAAACATGTTCTTAACTAGGGTAATAGATGAAGACCAGGGAGTTGAATCAGTATGGAAGGACACAAGATGGAATAAGTCACAAGAAATAGCATCAACACTGCTGGAATTAATCATAACACCATTAAGACATGCACGAGTAGAATTAGAGTAGAGTAAGCCATTCAGTCCATCAACTCTGCTCTATCATTTCATTATGGCTGATTTATTGTCCCTCGCAACTCATTCTCTTGCCTTCTCCTCATAAAGTTTGATGCCCTTACTAATTAAGCAGCTATCAACTTTCATTTTAAGTAACCCCAATGACTTGGCCCCCATGATCATCTGTGGCACTGAATTCCACAGTTTCACTGCCCTCTGGTTAAAGAAATTCCTCCTCATCTCTGTTCTAAAAAGACATCCTTCTATTCTGAAGTTGTGCCGTCTGGTCTTAGACTCACCCACTACAGGAAGTATCCTCCCCTGGGCCTTTCAGTCTTCAATAGGTTTCAATAAGAACCCTCTTCTTACTCCTAAACTCCAGCAAGTACAGACCAGCAGAGATCAAATGCTTCTCATATGTTAACCCTTCATTCCTGGGATCAGTCTTGTGAATCTCCTCAAGAAATGAAAACACCTTGTAACAAAGATAATACAATATTTCCGAGCTGGGCAGGGGCTTTAGATTGCAGGCAGGTTGAGGAAATCAAACTGGCAAAAGCAGTTCACAGTAAGAGTTCATAGAATGCATTCAGGACAGCTTTCTGGAACGGCATGTCATGGGATCAGCCAGCAAATAGATAATCCTAGTGACTCTTCAGTGTGATGAAACAGGATTAATTAGTAATCTCATAGCAAAAGATCCTCCAGGGAAAAAATAATTACCACAGAATTTTGCATGTATTTTGTGATACAGTTCAGTCAGAAATTATAATTTTGAACTTAAATTAGCATTAATGGATGGTTTGCAGAGTTACAAAAGAAAATTAGCTCAATAAGGTTTCAAGTAGATGAACTATTCCCACAGCCAATGGACTCATTTTCAAAGACTCTTCATCTCATGCTCTTGCTATTTATTGCTTTTTTGTTTATATTTTTAATATTATTTTCTTATTGTAGTTGCATAGTTCTTTTTTTTTTGTACATTGTTTGCTTGTCCATCCTGTTGGGTGCAGTCTTTCATTGATTCTACAGTGTTTCTTGTACCGACTGTGAATGCCTGTGAAAAAATTGAATCTCAGGGTTGCTTCTCAGGTGGGAGTTGATGTGCTCAATCACCAACATCTCACAATATTTCATCACTGTGGATGTAAGTGCTACTGGACATAAGTCATTGAGCTAGGTAACCAAAAGCACTGAAATAAGTGAAATCTGCTTGAAGCAGGTGGGTGCCTCAGACTGCTGGTGAGAGGTTAAAGATCTCAGTAAACACTCCAGACAGTTATCAGCAGAGCTCTTTAGTACTTGGCCAGGTCCCCTAGCTGTGCCAGGTGCTTTCTAAGATTTCACTCTCCTTAAGGATGTTCTTATGTTGGCCTCAGAGACTCAATCACAGGATCATTAGGGGCTGTGGGAGTTCATAATGGCTCCTCCATGATTTGACAGTCAAAGCAAGCATAGACAGCATTGAGCTCATCTGGAAGAGAAGCCCTGTTGTCGCCTATGTCAGTGGATTTTACTTTACAAGAGGAGCTAGCATTCAAGCCCTCCACAACTGTCAAGCCTCCTTCATTGATTCAACCATCAGGTTCCTGAACTGGTGTGCATAACTCCACCACTCACCACAATTCTGAACTGATTCTCTGATCTGCAGACTCACTTTCAAGGTACTCTTTACAACTCATGTTTTCAGTATTTTTTTTTATTTGGATAGTTTGTCTTCTTTTGCACCTTGGCTGCTTGTCAGTCTTTATTTATTTATGTTATTTTGTAGATTCTGTTGTATTGCTTTATTTTCCTGTAAATGCCTGCGACAAAATGAATCTGAAGGGAGTACATGGTAACATTCTGCACTGCATGTATTTACTTTGATGATAAATCTACTTTGAAGTAACTTTCTCAGACCATTACAAGGACATCATTATAAAGAGACAGATTGTTAGGGATGCTAAGGCATTTTCTGGAATTAGATTGTACAGCAAAATATTAACTTCAGTAACCAATCTTTAGACTTGAACATGGATTGCAGATTAACTTCAAAAAGCAACCATGAACAAAAGGCTCCTCGAGCTGTGGACAGCAGGTAAATGAAAAGTCAGATATTGTGGATTAACATTCATTTTGGGTGTCTGGAATTTATATGTGAAAATTATATGTAACTCAAAGGAAGCATTGTAGTCACATCATAAATATAGAATTGCCCTTTGGCTTTTAGCATATAAAATTTCATGTAATATCGGGTCAAACAGGCCTCTTCCTCCAGAGCATACCTCATTTTGTTGAATAAAAGACTGCTTCTTTATCTATCAGCTGCATCTCTCTAGTGACTTTATTCATGTTACAAGAAGAGGCACACAGTGATGAGAGGAAGTACTGTGTTTACATTGGAAAATACAGAGCACTTTTCAAGTACAGCTCATAAGAAAGAAAGTGAAAGGGCCAGTTTAGAAATTTGTCCATAAATTACATTCTATTCAAAAGAAATATGGCTGCTGAAATACAAATGTCAGAGGACCTTCAAAAGGCATGAACATTGATTTCTCTGATCTTCACTAATTTCTTCCTCCCACCCCTTGTCTCTTTTTCCACTCCGCATTCTGGCTGGCCTCTTACCCCTTTCTCTTCTCCTCATCTTCCCATCACCTCCCTCTAGTGCCCCTGATGCTTCCCTTTTTCTCATGACCCACTCTCCTCTCCTATCAGATACTTTCTTCTTCAGCCTATTACATCTTCTCAGTTTCTCACCATCCCTCCTTACCTGATCTCGCAGCTGGCAGCTTTTACTTCTCCCCTTCCCCTACCTTCTTATTCTGACTTCTTCCCTCTTCCTTTCCAGTCCTGACAAAGGGTCACAGCCCAAAACATCAACTGTTTATTGCACTCCATAGATACTGTCTGACCTGCTGAGTTCCTCCTGCTTTTTGTGTTTGTTGCTCTGGATTTCCAGTATCTGCAGATACTGTGTTTAAGACACACAGCCATCTTTGTTAAATCATTTTTTGTTAGAATGACCAATGATTGCCTCCAGCATGAGAACCAATTCTCGAAATTAGTCACAGATGTGCATGTCTCACTATCACAATGTGCTGATGAGATTACTGAAGGAGCATGGTTAACTGCATGATTTAGAGTGCTTTGTACAGGTATATATTGAACAACAGATGTTAAATTTAATCTGCTATGATTTGTTCTGGGGAGAAATATAAGAAATGTACATCAAAGGAATAAATTGGGTGCAGCAGTTAGCACAACACTATTGCAGCTTGGGGCGATCCAGAATTCAGAGTATAAATCTGGTGCCATCTGCAAGCAGCTTGTACGTTCTCCCTTTGAACTGTGTGGCTTTCCTCTGAGTGTTCTGGTTTTCTCTCTTGGTCCAAAGGCATACCGGCTTGCAGGTTAATTGATCACCTAAAATTGTCCTGTGATTAAGCTACGGTTAAATCAGTAGGTTGCTGGGTAGTGCAACTTGTTGGGCCGGAAGGGCCTATTCCACGCTGTATTTAAAAAAAAGAAACAAATGGATATTTTTTTTAAAAAGAGAAACAGAAAATGTTGATGAAATCTATTGTAAAAAAAAATACTACATGTCCATGGGAAGTTTAATTTCTTTTGAATGCTGTTTATCTCTGTCCACTGACGAAATTTGCTCAGTATGTCTCCCTCTCTTTATTTCAGTGCTGAGTTGGTAAATCTTTTGCAGTGTGAAGTATTGAAAAGTATGAAAATAAGGTCATTCCCACCATAAAGATTCAGGAGATATTTTTGAGCAGAGAGACATCACAACATTGGAATCAGCAATGGAAGATGAATGCACAAAAGATTTTAAAAGCAAGTGGATAAGGCATAGAACAGTAAGCACAGGAACAGGCCCTTTGACCCACAATGTTGTGCTGAACCAAATAAATAAATAATCAAATGTCTAATAGACTAATCTCTTCTGCCCACAATGTCCATACCCTCCATTTTTCCAAACGTATGTGCCTACATCTCTTAGAAGTCCCTAACGTTTATGCCTCCACTACCACCCCAGAGAGCACAGTCTAGCTGCCCACCACATTGTGTAAAACCTTGCCCTCACATTTCCTTTGAAATTACCCCTTCTCATTTTAAATGCATGCCCTCTGATGTTAGACATTTTAACTCTTGGAAAAAGATGCTGTCTGGCTATCTATGCTTCTCATATTCTTATAAACCTCTATCTGATCGCCCCTCAGCCTCCACTGCTCCAAAGAAAACAACCAAAGTTTGTCCAGCCTCTCATTACAGCATATGTCCTTTAATCTAGGCAACATTCTGGTGAACCTCTTTGCACCCTCTCCAAAAACTCGACATCCTTCTTATAGTGGGGTGACTGGAAGTATATGCAATATTCCAGATGCAGCCTAGAGTTATAAAGCTGCAGCATAACTTCCTGACTTTTGAACTGGATAAAATAGTTAAAAATAACAAGGAAATATGACTAAATGCATTATCTTTTAAATAATTGCTGAGGAAGCATTATAGGTCATATATTCTCCTGGTGAAAGTTCTGTTGTTGTCCTTCCATGAGCATAAATAGCCCTTCAGTATCTTGACAAAATCTCAATGTTATTGTTGGTGTAAACCACAACAGAAGCAAATTCTGATCACACACAAACATATCAACCAGATAGCAATTAATTGAACCCTAGAAAACTTCACTCTCTCTCTTCAAAGATTCTGCACTCTTACAAACACCACAAGAGTTTAACAAGAAGGAACCTGCATAAAAGGAGGAAAGAAGTGAGTGAAAGGAATTAAGGAACACAAAATAAGAACCAGAATCAGGTTTATTATCACTGGCATGTGACGTGAAATTTGTTAACTTAGCAGCAGCAGTTCAATGCAATACATTAATATAGAAGAGAAAAAATAATAATAATAATAAATAAATCAATTACGTTATACATCTATTGAATAGTCATGCCAAATCTCTTCAAACTCCTAATAAAGTATAGCTGCTGTCTTGCCTTCTTTATAACTACATCAAAATGTTGGGACCAGGTTAGATCCTCAGATTTTTACACCCAGGAACTTGAAGCTGCTCACTCTCTCCACTTCTGATCCCTCTATGAGGATTGGTGGTGTTCCTTCGTCTTACCCTTCCTGAAGTCCACCATTAGCTCTTTCATCTTACTGATGTTGAGTGCCAGTTTGTTGCTGTGACAGCACTCCACTAGTTGGCACGTCTCACTCCTGTATGCCCTCTCGTCACCGCCTGAGATTCTACCAACAATGGTTGTATCATCAGCAAATTTATGGATAGTGTTGGGCTATGCCTAGCCACACAGTCATGTGTATAGAGAGTAGAGCAGTGGGCTAAGCACACACCCCTGAGATGCACCAGTGTTGATCATCAGCGAGGATGATATGGTATCACCAATCTGCATAGATTGTGGTCTTCCAGTTAGGAAGTCAGGGATCTATTTGCAGAGGGAGGTACAGAGGCCCAGGTTCTGCAACTTCTCAATCAGGATTGAAATCAGAATAAGAATATGACAACAAACTGAAAGAAAGAGTGGGTAACATACTAGTTGAATGAGAGCAAATTTTATCAGTGAACAAAGGTCAAGCAGCATATAAAAGAAATGAAACTTTCCATGAGTACGTATTGCTTTGGAATCCAGTCATTAACGGAGAGAATCCCCAACACCACAACCACCACAATACAACGTGCTGCTCTCCACTCAAGATGTGCTCACAATGCTGAAAAAGAAAATAACCCAATCTTATGCCTGAATAAGAGCTAACAGGAAACTATTATAATACAAGCTGAAACTGCAACAGAGAAATCGGGGCAGATTAGATGAGAATAGGACATCACAGAACAGCACAGCACAGGAACAATGTCTGTGTTAACCATGATACCAATCAAATATAATCCCACCCACCGGTAACACTATTACACTGCCAGCGACCTCCCTTCAATTCCCACCACTGTCTGTACTGTCGTACATTCTCCCCGTGACCTGCATGGGTTTTCTGCAGGTGCTCTAGTTTCCTCCCACATTTCAAAGCTGTACAAATTAGTAGGTTAATTGGACTCAGGGGTATAATTGTGTGGTGCAGACTCAATGGGGCAGAAAGGTTTGTTACTGCGCTATAGCTCAAAATTAAAAAAAGTAAATAAATCCCTAAATTCCCTGACTGTCTAAATGCTTCTCTTTCCAGTAACTATTTAATTAAATTGTCAACTTTCACACCCCTCCCCCCTTCAGTGAACCTTCAACAGCTACAACACAAAATCTGTCACTTCATTTTACTTTTAAATTCTTTATTCAACCTGGACAATCAATGGTTAATCCTTGACACAACAATCATCAAAATTCACTACAGTCATAATGCATTAACTGCATATTAACAAATTCATTGTTCATATACAATGAACCCTACAAGTGGCAACATTTACAGGATTTTTAATCTCCTGGTTATTTTAACATTGGCTTGCAAAATAATCAGCTTGGAAGGGAGATGGAACACAACGTTCTATAAACAAGATCAAAACCTTGACTTTGATAGGAACGCACATATTGAAAAATGGAATATAACAGTTTAAACCAGCAAAAAAATCCATATGCTTTATCTTTAGAGTTCAGACTTGTATTTCAAGGTCATGATACAACTTTTGTGATTCATTGAATGAATTTGAAAAACTGACTACTAAAAAGACTAGTTAAATTAGAAGAAACTTCTCCCTATTTTCCATTTTGTAGTCATTTTTTAATCCATTCAATGAATCACAAAAGCTGTTATCAGGATTTATTGAATGGATACTGACTACAAAATAGGAAGAAAGAACTGAATAAATCACAGATCAGCAAAGTGATATTCCACAAGGATGAAATCTGTAACATGGAAGCACAATTTTCCAAATCCGTGCAATTCCAAAGTTTCCAAATCAGTCCAATTGGATAGTGGAGCAGAACAAAATAACTTCAGGATGACTTCAATAAATTTGAAGTATAGATGTCTAATTTGCTTATTAAATTTTAACATCTTTAAGTACAAAGTAATACATTTTATCAAGAATAAAAGCAGTCACACTCTTCTTGAAAAATTTATGTTGAATAAAGAAGAAAAAAAGAAAAACAGATCAGGGAGTACAGATCTTATTAGGAATAGCAAGTTAGGTTAACAACTTGTTGCCTGTGAGTCTGAGAGCCACTGGAGGCCCAGAAGTTTGACTGTGTATGTGAGTGGGTGGGAGGAAAGAAAGAAGCTTGTTTTGTTCTTGCTGCTTATTTACTATTTTGTCATGTTCTGTGTTGTTCTGCCAAGTATTGTGGGCATGCTATGTTGGTGCTGGAATGTGTGACAACACTTGTGGGCTATCCGCAGCACATCCTTGGGTTTGTATTGGTTGTTAACACAAATGGTGCATTTAATTCAATGTACATGTGATTCGGAAGATGAATGCGCTTTCTCTTCAAGAAGTCACGGGCAAAGATTTATTGGAGTCAGTTGGAACGTTCCATTTTTCCCCCCAAAGAAATGTTGAAAACATTCTCAAATTATTTCCTTCTATATCAGGCAGTCTCATCTTGTGACACAACTAGGATTAAAATGTCTCTTTGGTAGTCTAGTTTTGGGTGTACAAACAACATGGTCTGCCCAGCAGAATGAATTTCAGTGTAGGAACACTATTCTGGGTCAAGATAAAGATATTCATTTGCTTCTGCTGCCAGTGGATTTGGGAGAATTTCACAGAGATAAGAATCAGTGGTACCTTTCCTGTGCTAAGTTATGCACTAGTCAGTTTGGATAGAGAACTTTTGATCTTAAACATTACATCCGTTTCTCTGGAAAATGCTGGAAATGCACAGCAAGTAAGATAGAGAAACAACGCAAGAAGCATTGCGTTACTCTGTCATATATTTTAAACAATATTTTCAGTTGTTCGACATTCAGCAGATTACACTGGCACTTTTTGTGCCAGTGAAGGTGGCTATGGCCACATGACAGAGTTCTATGAAATTATGAATTTTAGTTATTTATTTAGTGATACAGCATGGAATAGGACTTTGGCTCGCACCACTCAGCCACGCCCAACAACCCCAGTTTCACTTTAACCTAATCATGGGTCAATTTACAATGACCAATTAATCTACCTGATACATCTTTGGATTGTGGAATGAAACCAGAGTACCCAGAGGAAACCCTCGTGGTCCTGGTGAGAACATACGAGCTCTTTACAGATGGCACTGGAATTGAACTCTGATGCCCCGAGCTTTACTAACGTCAAGTGAACTGCTATGCTACTGTTGCTGCAAAGTACCACTTGTCAGCAATTGTGCAAGTTCGATTGATTTCTCAAACCTTGATTTCAACTTCCAACTCTTTCTGTTATCTAAGAAACTGCTGCTTTGCAGATTCATGTTTTACTCAGTAACTCAAGCGGGAAAGCAACAGAAGCCAGAATAGTAACAGCACTGACAGGTGTGACTGAGATCAATGGTCCAGATAACCAAATATGCTCGGATCAGACTACAAACCAGACTTTCCAGATTACAAATGCAACTGAACCACTAATTTTCATATAAAGTATTTCCAGTGATAAATCACTGTCATCTGATGATATTCTCCCAAGCAGTAAAAGACTGATATTGTACCAGCCTCTCAATACAAAAACACTTTCATGACCTAATACCATTTTAGTTTACTAGGTCAATCATAATTGCTTAACTACAAGTGATTAAAATAGTGACCTCAAAAATATAGCTAGGTTTTGAAGCCACAGCTTGAATAGTTGAACAATTATCTGCAGCACCTAGGATTATTATATATATCAAAAATTTTACATAAAATTGGTTAAATTTGTCAAGCAAAGGAGGCAATATGGACTTTAATATGTTTTCTGCAGGTTATATGCAGGTTAGGCAAGACAACACGGAGCATTTTTAGTGAACCCTGGCAAACTTACACATTTCACAATTAAAGATGCAGTGGAGGACAAAGAACATCTACAGTTCAGCCGAAAAACTGATGGCAAGGTACAACTTTATGTCAGAGTTCCGAATTATATATCACTAGAATCCTTACAACAAATAAAATGAACTAACCTTTAACCAGAGATCACATTGTGATAAAAACAGCTCTGGGTAAAAATGTTAAAGATAATTTTTAAAAATTTATTCTCTTCTGACATCACAGAAGGATGTGATATCACTGATTATGTCCAAAATATTTCAGGAATTGCAGCTTCTTTCCCTATAGTGCTCACCTACGTAAAACCTTCAATGCTGTTCTATAAAACTTGAGTATGTTAATCCAATACTTATGCTTACAATCTCTCGCGCTATATTTTAACTGGACACCAATATTGCGTTAGTGGCTACTAAATGGACACCAATGACATGGATCACCAAGTGAAGAAGAGAATTTTAAGTCAGGAAACAAAAGTTGGAATGACAATTTTCATTGTTACCAATGAGTTACATACCTTTACTTTGACAAGCCTTTTTGCTGTCTTGATCTTGGCTTCACAGAATGCCCCTCTGTATTTAGCACTCACATCAGTACCAACTGTTAGATAGGGAGGTTCATCGA
The DNA here is from genome assembly GCF_048418815.1 of Hemitrygon akajei. Classification (NCBI taxonomy): domain Eukaryota; kingdom Metazoa; phylum Chordata; class Chondrichthyes; order Myliobatiformes; family Dasyatidae; genus Hemitrygon; species Hemitrygon akajei. The sequence continues at coordinate 100,174,752 of NC_133132.1, forward strand.
TTGCCTGTAAAAGTAAACAAAAGCATATTTTCACTACCTTTGGTCTGGTTAGCTTTCAGTAAACAGAACTATTACATCCACATACTGCACAAGAGCACTTCCTGCTTGCAATGTGTTGAGAACATAATCTGAGCCTGCTAGGGATGGCAGACTGCCAGCAGTTCCACTGTAACTTGGGAGTGCCTGCTTCCCATTCATCTTGACAGAGCATTGAAACAACTGAAAGTATTCAAGTTCTAGTTCCTGTAGGTGAAAGTGGAAAACACTCTACGCTGCAACACAATTACACATTGGAACACAAAACAAGTACAAACTTCAGCAGCAGAAGTCGTAGGAGCAACAATCAAAACAACTCATTACCTTGCACAGCTGTTGCAGTCAGCTTTCAAATCAGGCTTTGCACATTGACTGTTAGTCTTTATTTATGTATACTTATTCATCCATTCTATTGCATTTCTTTTCTTTCTGTAAATGCCTACTAGAAAATGAATCTCAAGGTAGTAATGGTGACATACACAGTGGCCACTTTATTAGGTATAGGAGTAGAACTTTGTTAATTCTTCTGTCACTGTAGCCCATCCACTTCAAGGTTTAACATGTATGTTCAGAGATGCTCTTCTGCACACCACTGTTGTAAGGCATGGTTATTTGAGTTACAGTAGCCTTCCTTTCTTGAAGCAGTTTGGCCATTCTTCTCTGACTGCTCTCATTGACAAGCCATTTTTGACAAAAGAGCTGCCACAAGCTGGATTTTGTTTTGCTTTTTGCACCATTCTCTGTAAACTCATGTATGAAAATCCCAGGAGATCAGCAGTTTCTGAGATACGCACTCAAACTACCGCATCTGGCACCAGCAATCATTCCTCAGTCAAAGTCACTTAGATCACATTTCGTTCCTGTTCTGATGTTTGGTCTAAACGACAACTGAACCTCTTGACCATGTCTGCATGCTTTTATGCATCGAGTTGCTGCCACGTGGGTGGCTGATTAGATTTTTGCATTAACAAGCAGGTTTACAGATGAACCTAATAAAGTGGCCACTGAGCTATTTTATTATGTTGATAATAAATCTACTTTATTTTTACTTTTCAATAATTCTTAGCAATAAGTTTGTTTGAAAAGATGGCACTGTCTCAGCTTTCCTGCTGGTCTTCGGTGAAAATTTTTGCTCCTAAGTTCTTCTACCTGTGATTTGCCAGTTAGATAGTATTCATGAAGAGGTAATCCATTGAAGATACTGCACTTTTGTCATGAACTGCAGGAACTCCAGATATTGTAGATTGATGCCATCTGAACTTTTCCAGATGGGTACATTTTCAATCTTCTAAATATAACAGCATTTCTCACAATGTATACACCTGTTTCACTTTTGGTTCAGTTCTTGTGTTGATGTAAGTATTCAGTACAGGTTTTGCTGATGCCGCAAGTCATTCAGATTCAAAGAATGGGATGTGGGCAAGATAAACATCTAGACGACTTCCTGAAAATTTCACGTTGGCTGTTTTAATCACTGCTTTATTCCCCCCCCCCCCCCCACCATTTCTACTTCTAGTTTTAGTCTTGAATTGGGCAATCTGGGGCAGGCAAACCCAGGCAAAGTAACTGCCTATGCAGCAACAACGTTTTGTACCACCCACTGCTAAGTCCCAGATCCCTTGACTTTCAAAGGTGCTTCCAAATTCAGCAGCCAGTCTTCAAGCTTTTCTATACCTGCAACTCCAAACACACCCTGGATTCTTGCAAGGGCAGTAATATAACAATAAAATTAATGATCAAATATCACATTTTGTCCTGCTTTTCTACCCAACTGATTTGAAACATTTAAATTCACACACAAAAATTTTCAGTCAAGCACGCTAGTTTACTCAACCCATCAGTGAACTATCCACAAGATTGCCTTGAGACGGCTCCTGACAATGCAAAACTACAGCACATTTCTATTTCTTTATAAAAGAAGCACAAGGATATTCTTTGGAAATTATGAATTTAAGACAATTCTACTTCTGATCTCAATATATTAGAACCCCTCAACTTAATCTAGTTAAACAGCTAACCCCTAAAATGTGAGTGGTACTCATTTGAAGAATAGGACAAATTGTCCTGGTGTCCAAGGCAATTCTCAGGCTGAAATCAGAAGTGCCAAGATCGACCTTCTAGTTATTTATCTCATTGGTGGCTGCAGTTTTAAAAAAGTATTTGGTGACAGAAAAGTAATTTAAGACTTCCAGAGACTGTAAGTGAAGCCACTGAAATACAAGATCGTCGCTTTGTCTGAGGAATGCATTTCTCTTGTTTGGATGTAGTTTAAATAATCACGGGCTGTCATAAACAACCTAACGTCATTTAATTGTATGAATTTCAGAAAGATAATCATGCCATTGAATGATCCTATTTGCTTTTCTGTGGAAACAACTTCATCTGTACAGTTTACTTCTGTAACATAGGAATATAGCAATTTCACCAGATTCACAATTATAACAACTCCTAGTCACACTATGCATAGTTTTAACACCAAATCTTAATAAGATCCATCCAGAAAACTCAACTTTTAAATGAATTTTAAATGCCCCTAAAAATACATCGGAGGAAAAACTTGTGTATTGTTAATCTGTAAATCATTGCCATTTGAAATTCAGTTTTTAAAGTCACCTTAAACATTCAATGCTTGCAAGTACTGGGTTACTGTATTTTCATACAGCGAGCTATTGTTTACCGTGCTGCATACTTCATATGCATTTTAAATTATATAAAATATAAACTTGAACAAAAGTAGACAATTATCCAATTAATATACTGAACAATTGGAATAATAAAATGGCAATATAGTGCACTGTATTACATGTGCTTGTTGCATTTGGCTCTGCCCTGCCCATGAAGAGCCCTTTGGAATGTGGGCATTGTTACAGAATGGGAAATGGAGTGCCCGATTTAAGTATACATAGTGAAGAAGCCACTTGCCTTTGAGATGAATATTTTAGTAGATATGTTAGCCAGCATCCCAAGCTGAATTCACTACTTCAGGGTGGAAAATATTGTCACAGAACTTTAAAATGCATTCAGTGGCCCTTTATTTGGTAGATGCTCTTCTGCACACCACTGCTGTTACATGTAGTTATTTGATCAGCTTGAAGCAGGCTGATGACCAGAGCCAGCTCAGTGCTGAGGCTCGTACTCTTGAACCTGGTGGTATGGGACCCAACACACCTGCGCCACCCACCCTATGGTAGGCAGCCAGAAAAGAGTGCAATGGGCCAAACCCAGGCAGATAGGACAGGCTCAGGTGGGGATCATGGTTGACATGGAGAAGTGAGCTGAACACCGGTTCGTCCTCCACCCTCAGGCTCTATGGCTTAACCTCTAATCTGGCTCGGCGCTTCAATTGACTAAACATAGCAAAACACAATGAAACTCTCAAGCCAGGACAGCAGTGGCTGCCGCAGCTTTGATCATACCTGCGTTCTTGAGAGTCCAGTTCGCCAAATCCTTCAGAATAAGCCGAACTGGACACTCATCAATACAGGTATTCTAATAGGTACATGGATGGGACGGGTATGGAGGGATATGGCCCAGGTGCAGGTCAATGGGACGAAGGAGACTAATGGTTTGGCACAGAATAGATGGGCCAAAGGCCCTGTTTCTGTGCTGTAGTGTCCTATGACTTCATGATACCACAAAAAACACCAAATTGCTCAACCAGTTCAAAGGCACATCTCCCAAAGGGAAATTACTGGCTGCAGATTGCAGTAATCGAAGTCCAGAATAAATCTATTCAGTAAATAGTTAGTAGTTTTGTTAGCTGCCACAAAACAACACCATATATCGGCAGCACCAACTTGAACGTGCAGATGTATAGGTGTAAAGAATAAAGTAGCCTCTGAGTGCAGAAGTCCACCTTCACTATCCCACTCAGCTCCATTTAAAGAGGATATTGATTAAAACTCATGCAGAATATTTTAATCATTATACTGAAGAAAGGGAAACAACACTTGTGCCAGAAATGTGCTGACTCTGTATCTGACAGGCAAGTCAGGGAACTAGGTCGGATTTTGAAGAACTATAGCTGGAAATATTTCATATACCAAATCAAACTGGAATGTGGGTCACAGCTTGCTTCCTGTAAAGCAACTTTAAAACTTGTTTTTTTTAATTGTTCTAATTTGCATTGTCTGTAATAAACTATGTCATGGATGTGGAATGATAATGGCTTTTGATCATGATGAACCTTCACCAAGGGGGGACTATGTGCCATGCACCAGTGATACTGGGTCATGCCATCTAATTTTTTGTTTCTTCTTCCCTACTTTATGACCAGAATTCTCTGTTTGGACTTGAAGATAGAGGGAGGAAAAAGGGGGAAGCACTCTTCCATTTCAACTTATTAATGTGAAAAATTCTTCAATATTTCCCTTTTGTTAACATTCATTATTTGTTAAGTATAAAATCATCACTATTAGTCATTCAATAATGCTAATAGATATTTATTAATACTATCAAAACATTTAAAAACCTTTATTTTAAGTCTAATTTGAACACACTTTAAATGGAATTTATTTTTTAGCTCAACACGGCACCATGTATGAAAATAGCATTTAACATCAGGCGGAAATAACAGCAAATAAAAAAGCCAAGGAGCTCTTTAGTCTCCATACTTGTACTACCAGCTGAGGAAAAACAATCTTTTTTTGTTCACTTTTTTTCCTTACTACCTCTCAATGTGAACTGTGTCCAGGATGGTCATTACAATTCTTATATAGTATTATGGCTTATAGAATGAACCACCTTCCCCCCCACCATATCAATTCTCTTCATGCAGTATGAGGTAGAGTGAACCAATCAAGCAAGTGAAAATAAACTACAGTTCATTTACTCCCAATATCAATTCTTTGCACGGTGATTGTCCAGATTGACAGGAAATCTGTGCGGGAGAGTTTTTAAAGTGGGAAAGCCGTTGCACAGGGCAGTTCCACTCGCTCGATCTGGTTCCAGTGGTACAAACAAGTGTCACAGACTGGGCTCTTCCTTGGTTGTGGATGACCAAGCTGCCTCCTATGCCGTGCCAGGCCCTTTGCTCTCCTCAGAGCAGCGCAATACCACCCTCTTTACATTTAGTATTAAGCACAAAGTCAGCAGTCTAATCAAGATGCATACACCAGAAATCAAATTTAAGTCCACACTTTGTACAGGTTCGGCACTAACATAATGGCAAGCACATACTCTTCTTTCTGCCAATACATCCCAAGCCTTGTGCCAGTTGATACAGACAACTCCAGATTCTCAAGGTGCCAAATTACTTCCTGCATTTACTACAAGTGAAGCAAGCAGCGCAAGCCCCTTTGTCAGCAAATAAACAAAACCCTTCCTAAAATGTTGATCGTTCCTTCTTCTTCATAGATACTCCCTGACATGCTGAGTTTATTTATTTTTATTTGGAGATGCAGCACGGTCACAGATGATTAGACACTGCCTAATTACATCCATATGACTAATTAACCTGCTAACTTGTACGTCTCTCAAACCTGGAGAAAATCCAAGCAGCCACGAGAAGAATGTACAAACTCCTTACAATCAGAGAAAGGAATTGAACCCGGGTTGCTGGCATAACTGCTACAGGACCATTCCAGCAGCGTTTTGCGTCAGCTGCTCAAGATTTCCAGCACATGATTTGCTTCTAAGATTCAAATTTTCAATAGGATTGGTTTGTTGTCCATATTTATTTTTAATCTATAATTTCTAGAATTCAGATAGTGTATGATTCCAATTATATGATGTTACAAGCTGATCAGGGCAGGTCTATAGAGTCAGCTCAAATACACAATTTATAATCCCACTGCATCTTCCATAGTCTCATCTTACCTTCATAAAGTATTCTAAACAGTAGCTATCATTCCAACATAGGAAACTTGGCAGCCAATTTGTGCACAGAATGATCCCCCACAGCAATTTAATAATGTCCAAATTATCCATTTTTGTGATGCCAACTGAGAAGATAATTTTAGTCAGGATAAAGCAAACAACTCTTTCCCAAAATAACGCTATCAATTTTTAAAATATATTACCTAACAGAGCAGATGTAAAAATATCTGCCCATATGGGTGGGTGCAAGTTTTTGTATCTTCACTGTTGTCCTTGTAGTGAAGGCAGCTCCCAAAACACTGTGCCTTCAATATACTGTGTTTGGTGCTCCTGGTGTGGCCTTCTGTATATCAGTGGGACCCAATGTAGATCGGGAAACCACTTTACCGAGCACCTGTGCTCCATCTGCCAGAGAAAGCAGGATTTCCCAGTGGCCACCCACTTTATTTCCACTTCCCATTCTGATATGTCCATCCATGGCTTCCTCCACTGTCATGATGAGGCCACATTTAGGTTGGAAGAACAACACCTTATATCCTGTTTGGGTAGCCTCCAACCTGATGGCATGAATATCAATTTCTCAACTTCTGGTAATGCCCCTCCCCCTTTACCATTCCCTGTCCCCTTTTCCGTCTCTCACCTTATCTCCTTGCCTGCCCATCGCCTCCCTCTGGTACTCCTCCTCCCTTTTCTTTCTTTCATGGCCTTCTGTCTCTTTCACCAATCAACTGCCCAGCTCTTTACTTCATCCTTCCCCCTGCAGGTTTCAACTATCACCTCGTGTTCCTCTCTTCTCTCCCACCACCTTTTAAATCTTCTCTCTAGCTTTTGTTTTCCAGTCCTGCTGAGTTCCTCCAGCATTTTGTGTGTGTTGCTCAGACTTGCAGCATCTGCAGATTTTCACTTGTTTGTGCCTTCAACAGTGCATGCTCCATACAACTGAGCCCAAATATCAATGTGCAGATTGAATAAAAACAACCAGTGTAGATGAATTTTCTAAAACAATTTAAAAGGAATTTCAAGAGCAATGTAATAACAGTTTGAAGTTTATATGATAAAAACTGCATCTTTTACAACAAAAAAACCATGTGTGTATGCTACACAGCAAAAACAGCATTCAGATAGACAGAGCTCTGCAACCCTGCCATACCTCGCCTCAATGGTGATTAAACAGCTAACAGGATGAGGAGATTCTAAGGACATCCTCATTCTCAATGATGAAGGGACCTACAACTAGGCTGAAGTACTGTGTATTCAGCCAAAAGTTCCATGTGAATAATCTATCACATTTTCCCCCTGAGATCTCCACCATTACATAAACCAGCCTTCAGCCAATTTGATTCACTCTTAATAGAATAAAAAAAAGGCTGAGATCACGGTTTTGCAAAGGTTACAGAATCCAACATAAGGTGGTGGATACAGCCCAGTCCATCACAGGCAGAGCCCTCCCCACATTGGAGCACACCCACTGCCACAAGAAAGTCGTATCCATCATCAAGGACGCCCTCCATCCAGGCCATGCTCTCTTCTCACTGCTATAATTTGGAAGGTGGTACACAAGCCTTATGTCCCACAACAACAGGTTCAGGAAAAGTTATTGCAGATATCCCCTGCTTTTCGAAAGCTCACTTTACGAAATACCTACATTAGTACCTGTTTTCGCTAACCGAAAGAAATCCGAAGAGGATTTTCACTTTTATGAAAAAAGGCACCCGCCTTAAACTTGTGTTTACCCCGAGAAAGCCTACCATGACCGTGAAGCCTTGCGCGGGCATGTATGTGCATATGAGTGTACATGCTGATTTTTTTTTTTACAAATCAGTTTTGGCTAAATCTTCCCGATTCTGATAAGTGAAACTACACTGAACATACATTATTTCTACTTTATATAGGCTGTGTATTTATCATATCATTCCTGCTTTTACTATATGTTAGTGTTATTTTAGGTTTTATGAGCTATTTGGTATGATTTGGTAGGTTATTTTTTGGGTCTGGGAACACTCAAAAATTTTTCCCATATAAATTAATGGTAATTGCTTCTTCGCTTCACACCATTTTGGCTTACGAAATTTTTCATAGGAACGCTCTACTTTCAGATAGCGGGGGACACCTGTACCTTCAACTCTCTGGTTTCTGATAACTTCACTCACCCTAACTCTGAACTGACTCCACAACTTATAGACTCACGTCCATGGCTCTACAACTGATGCTCTCTACATGATGTATTTATTATTGTTTTCTTTGCATTTGCAGTGTCTTCTTCTGCACTTCGGTTGTTTGTCAGTCTGTGTGTGTAGTTTTTCACTGATTCTATTGTATTTCTTTGTTCTATTGCAAATGCTTGCCAGAGCATGAATCTCAAGATAGTATTTGGCGACAAAAACGTACTTTGATAATAAATTTACTTTGAACTTTGAATATGCCAGCTTAATTCTTAAAGATCTGTGCTCCAAAACTAGTCAAACTCTTCTATGATAGATACAATAATGAATGTTGCAAATTACTAACAAAAAAAAGCATCCAAATTGTCTAACTGACCATCAAGGTGAAAACATTCCATAGCTGACACGAAGAGTTGTGTGGTTTCTAGAAATGGATTCTAACTCTGCATCTTACTGGAGTTCCCCAGGGTATTGACTAAAGGCTGATTTACACTTGTGTGTACGGGCTACGCCATAGCCCTGATTTTCACTTCTGCGTAGGCTCTAGGCGTAGCAAGTATGGACTGGTGTGCGCCAAAACGCTAGTTGGCGATGGGGTTTCTATGCTACTGTGTTAAGTTTCTTCGTGAGACACATGGACGAGGAAATGCATTTCAAACATTTTCGCATGTCGGCAGGTAGATTTGATGATTTGGTTCATCTATTTCGCATCGGAGTACAGACGTGGTGGAGAAGAAGCAACCGGAAATGCGATGCTACCAAGTGGACCAATCACAGTTGTTGCGGTCTGTGTCGCTGTGACGTGTGAGTTACCTCTTTAGGGAGGTGAACGTCACCCTACGGCATAGGTATGGCATAGGGTACGCAGTACCTACGGTGTAGATGTGACACACAAGTATAAATCAGCCTTAAGGCTTGCTTACTTCATTAGCCACCTTCCTTTAAGCAACAGGTAAGACAGAAAAATTGCAGTGTTAAATTCCATTGGCAACTCCTCAGCAAATGAAGCTGCCCATGCTTGCATGTACCAACACTTTGACATTCAGCAGGGGTTAATGGTGACCAGCAACATCTGTTGTCACCCACCGAAGTGCAACGTAAAGGCCATCTCCAACAAGCAGGCCTAACCTCCCTCAACTCGAATGGTATTGACATCAGAATTCCCTATATTCACATCTAAGGAAATGCCAAAAACTGAACTGTATCAGAAACACCCATATAAATACTGTGGCTGCAAGAGCACATCAGACACTCTGTGTCGAATGGTGAGCAGGTTCTTCCTAACCTTCTCTATCCACCCTTCAATGCACAAGTCATCATGAAAAGCTATCCATTTCTACAAATGAGTGGAGATCCAACAAAACTCAAAAAGCTACCAAGGATAGAACTACCTATAGGAGTTAGTTTGTGTGTTAGGTTTGTGAATGTGTTTGGTGATAAGTCGAACCTCCTTAACCTTCCAAGGAAGGCTGTTGAGCCTTCCTAGCAATTACATCTATGAGCTGGGCCCAGGACAGGTCATCCATATATTTAAAGATGAGCTTTATTTGTCACCAGTACATCGAAGCAAAGTGAAATGCGTTGTTTGCATCAAATCAAATCAACAAGCATCAGACTAGGTGGCCCACAAGTGTTACCATGCTTCTGCTGTCAACACAGAATGCCCACAATTTACTAACCCGTACGTCTTTAGTATGTGGGAGGAAAATGGAGCACTTGGAGGAAACCCAGCAGGTCAAAGAGAGAATGTACAAACTCCTTACAGACAGTGACGGGAATTCAACCCCAATGGCTGGCACTGTAAAGCATTATGCTAGCCACTACACTGGCACATGTTAACGAACAGGAATGTAAAGCTGCTCTCTCCACAGCCAATCCCCCAATGCAGACTGCAGCATGTTTATCCTGCTTCCCCTTTCTGAAGTCAACAATCAGCTCATTAGTTTTACTGGTGCTGAGCAAGAGGTGGCTGTTGCAGCACCACTAAGCCAGTTTAAAACTTGCAGTGACTTGCCTGACAACAGTGTTGTCCACAGGAAGGCTGCAGCAGAGCAAGGTGCTCACCACAACTGTTCATGGGCAACGAATGCTACCTTTGCCCACAACACACAGATCCTAAAAATGGACCAGGTTTTAAAAAATCTCCCCTTAAGCCAGAATTTGTTCTGTTTTAGACATTTTCACTTTTTCATCACACACACACACACACACACACACACACACACACACACACACACACACACACACACACACACACACACACACACACACACACACACACACACACACACACACACACACACACACACACACACACACAAAACTTCTGGAAATCTTTCTTCCTCCCCCTTCTTTCTTTTCCCATTCCCCATTATCTTACCCCTTCACTTCTCATCTGGCCATCACCTCCCTTTGTATTTCCAGCAACTGCAGAATTTCTACGCGCTCACCTATCATCTGCCTGCTTGTACTCCTTCCATCCCTCCTACCTTCTTTTTCTGTCTTCTTGCCCCTTTCTTTCCGGTCTTCATGAAGGGTCTCGGCTTGAAACATTCCCCAACACAGATGCTGCTGAGTTCCTCTAGCGTGTTGCTGAATGAGCAGTTAATTCTGGTATTGTAGAATACGCCCACATCCCAAGGAAATTTGGGCAGCATGGTCAGCACAATGTTTTACAGTACAGGGAACCTGGTTTATTTCCTGCTGCCGCCAGTAAGGAGTTTGTGTGTTCATCTTGTGCCTGGCAGGTTTCCACTAGGTGCTCTGGTTTTCTTCCACAGTCCAAAGACGTACAGGTTGGTAGGTTATTGTAAATTAACTTGTAATTAGACTACGGTTAAATCGGGGAACTGTTGGGCAGAGCAGTTCAAAGGGCCGGAAGTGCCTATTCTGTGCTATTGTTTTAAAGCTACAGTTTGTTACAGATTAGCAGTTTTCACCTATTTACATACCAGGAACAACTGCACAAGTTGGAGTCTTTAGAGAGCTTTCGATCTTTTTCAATTTATACCTTTTCAAACACATATTGATGAAAAACTACAAAGTAATGACAGGCACCCAGGACAAATTACTTGACATTTGGTGACTAATTTGATTACAATGAGATTTAGAAGTAAATCTACAAAACTCAACAAGTTACTTATTTGGTTGACAAGGTAATCAAATGTCACTCCCAAAATCTCATTTCGACATCAGCCAACAATAGGACATATTGTGATACATGTTGAAAGAACTGCACTACAATGAGCACCATCTCCTGATAGAGAACAGACAATCGGCATGGTGAAATAACAAGAACATTCTGAGATGCATCAGCTTTACATCATACAAAATAAGTTCAGACTCAGAATCAGGTTTATTATCATTGACATATGTCACGAAAGCAGTACAGTGCAATGCTTAATAAAATACTCATATGTTACAATAATTATAAAAACCAATCAGTACATAAAGAGAAAAAGTAGTGAAGTAGTATTCATGGACTGTTGAAAAATTTGATGGCAGAGGGAAATCTGATTGCTCAGTTGCAATCAAATTTATTGTCTTTAACAATTCTCCCATATTCTCAAAGGTCAAACTTTTTTTTAAACTCGTACAAATGACCTTGATGAAGAGACTGAAGCCATGGTTGCTAAATAACACAAAGTTATGAAAAGGACACAAAAGGAGGCCATGTAGATTAATCAAATAGGCACAAATGTGAAGTATAATATGGGAAAATATGAATCTGTCCATTTTGGCAGGGAAAATTTACACAAATTAATATCTAAATGGTGAAAGATTGCAGAGCTCGAGATGCAAAAGACTGGTATCCAGGTACTGGAAGTAATTATTGCTAAGGAAACAAAATACAAAAGCTATGCATCAGTTAAATAAAAAGCATCGATGAAACTACATCTGGGTGAATATATACAAAAATGTTCTCTTCGTTTAAGAATATTTATGCATCGGATGCAGTTCAGTGAAGGTTTACACAAGATAAAAAAAATAAGAACAGGAGTAGTCTGCTGGCCTTTTGAGTCCGTCTGTGATTAAAGCTGATCTTCTATCTCTGTAAACACAAGAAATTCTGCAGATGCTGGAAGTATTGAGAAACACACAAAAAAGAAATGCTGGAGGAACTCAGCAAATCAGACAGCCTCTATGGAGGGGAATTAACAATTGATGTTCCAGGACAGACCTTTCACTGAAATGTCGAACTTTTATTTTATTTGAGTGAGCCTTCAGAAAACCCAAATGAAGAGGACTACCTTCCGAGTGATGAAATTTCTCCTTTCATAGCTGACTAAATCTCAGACCCTTATTTGGAAACTGTGTCCCTGTCCCTAACTCATCCACAAGACATATCCTCCGTGCATTCATTCCTGTAAATGCAATATGTTGCAATGAGATCTCCTCTCATCCTTCTGAAGTGAAGAAAATAGTCTACTCAATTTCTTCTCATACAACAAAAAATTTAGTGCTGTACTCCTTTATGGCAAGTAGGTAAGGAGATCAAAACTGAACAATATTCCAGATGCAGACTCACCAAGACAATACAAATGCAATAAGATTTTCTTATGTTTGCATTCAAATCCTCTTGTAATGAGGGCTAACGTGCCATTTGCCTAGATGCTGTTGCCTCACAGGCTGTCAGTGAGTTGTGTAAAAGCACATGCCGGTATCCAAGAACATCATCAAGTGAATGACCTCACATTCTTCCACCCCACCATATATTCCATCAGCCATGTTTTTTCTAACTCACTCAAGAAGTCTATTTAATGGAATTGGTTTATTATTGTCATACGTACAGTTGCATCACTACCTGGTACGGAGGCACCCGTGCACAGGATCAGAAAAAGCTGCCGAGGGTTGTAGACTCCATCGCAAGAACGAGCCTCCACACCGTTGAGGACATCTTCAAAAGATGATACCTCAAGAAGGTGGCATCTATCATTGTGGACCCTCACCATATGGCACATGCCCTCTTCTCATTACTACCACCAGAGAGGAGATACAGGAGCCTGAAAACTACACTCAATATTTTAGGAACAGCTTCTTCCCCTTCACTGTTAAGATTTCTGAAACTCAACTTTGTACTTCCTTTTTGTACTACATATTATTGTAACTTGTAGTAAATTTTATGCATTGTACTGTACTGTTGCTGCAAAACAATATATTTTAAGACACACATCAGTGGTAATAAACCTGAATCTGAAAAGCCTTGCAGACAAATTATTCTAGACACAAGCCGTGGGAGGAAAAGCAGCATGTAAAATATAATGCAAAAGTTATCAACTGCAATGCAAGTAGACAATTTAAGTGCGACCTCTCTAAATTTTTATGTCCTACATTCAGAGTTTGCACCTTCTTTGAGACTGGAAATCCCACCAAGATTAGTAGTGTCAGCAAGCTTGGAAATACGACATTTAGCCCCTTCAGCCAAATCCTTGCAGTAGACTATAGAAAACTGGGGGATAGTTGTACGTTACGCTACCAGTCAAAGCTTGCTAATACAAAAATCATTGATTAAAGAGTATCTTTATTTGTGACATGAAGATCGAAACACACAGTGAAATGCATAGTTTGCATCAAATCAAAAAGGATGTGCTGGAAGCAGTCACAAGTATCAACTTGCTTACACACACAACTTAAAAATTGATCAAACAAGCTTGTAACAACTGAAGTCTAATAAAGTGAGAGAGGACATCAATGAAACAGGACAGACACAGAAGGCAGTCAACTGGGTGGATGTATAAAAGTTATTTCCTCTTGTCTGAGGATCTAGAATTAGGTAGTCACTAATTAAAAGTGAATGTTCATCTATTTAAGAAAGTTGAGACAATTTAATGCAAACACGAGGAAATCTGCAGATGCTGGTAATTCAAGCAACACACACAAAATGCTGGTGGAACACAGCAGGCCAGGCAGCATCTATAGGAAGTACAGTTGATGTTTCGGCCCATGACCCTTCATCAGGTTCAGGGTCTCGGCCCAAAACATTGACAGTGCTTCTTCCTATAGATGCTGCCTGGCCTGCTGTGTTCCACCAGCATTTTGTGTGTGTTGCTTGAGATAATTTAGTTTCTTTTTCAGAGGATCATAAGGCTTTGAAACTCTCTTCTTCGAAGAATAGCGGAAGCAGCCTTGGACCATTTTCAAGGCACAAGTTGACAGATGCTTGATATGCAAAGGAGGGCAGTGAAAGCTTATTTCTAGCAGATGTTAAGCAGAATTAAGTTACAATCAGATTAGCCATAATTTAATTTAATAGAAGAGCAGGCATGAGAGGGCCAAATAGCCGAATCCTGTTCCTAATTTGTATGTTAACAAGTAAAATCAATTTCGTAGAAACTATCTAGTTTCTTATCCATAACCACACAAAGTTAACATGAAGAACTAACTAGCAAAGTAACTTCCTTCCAAGTTTCTAGGATCAATCTTCAGTGTGCATGATCACTTAACAAATACTATGTTCAACACATCTCATTGCTGCATTAATCAGTCGTGTCTTACTGTAGAATTTTGATAATTCAGCATCTGATCGTCCAGAATTTGCCTCACTCATTAGTGTAGAGTGCGTGCAAGGTTTGAAGTGGGGCTGGGGTGCACACTGTGGGCAATGCATATGGCATTCATTGGTGTTACCATTTCAGAGGACCTGTCCTGGGTCCACTTTGTAGGTGCCTCTACAAAGAAAGCATGGCACAGTCTTGACTTTCTTCGAAGTTTGTGAAGATTTGGTATGACATCTAAAACCTCTAGTGATATGCACTGGAGATTAAATTGAGTGGTTCCATCACAGCCTGGTATGGAAACACTAATGCCCTTGAATGGAAAATCCTAAAAAAAGTAGTGGATACAGCCTAGCCCATCACAAGTAAAGCCCTCCCCACCATTGAGCACATCAACATCACACACAGTCATGAGAAAGCAGCACCTATCACCAGTGGACCCCCCCCACCATCCAAGCCATGCCCTGTTCTTGCTGCTGCCATCAGTAAGGAGGTACAGGAGCCTCAGGACTCACACCACCACATTCAGGAACAGTTATTACCCCTCAACCATCAGCCCCTTGAACCAAAGGGGTAACTTCACTTACCCCAACACTGAATTATTCCCACAACTTAAAAGATTCACTTTCAAGGACTCTTCATCTCATCTTCTCAATAAGTATTGCTTATTTATTATCATTTTGCAGTTTTTTTTTCTTTCTTTGTATTTACTGTGTATGCTTGCAAGAAAATGAATCTCGGGGTTGTATAGGATGACGTATATGTACTTTGAATTTCTTTGAAGCCAGAGCTGGGGTCTGGGACACCACAGACCAAGAAACATGAACCAGGTCTGCAGGAGGAGCTGATTGTATTTTTCCTGCTCTCTTCACATTCACTGGAAATATTATTCCCAGATAACAAACAGCTTCTGGTTTTTACAAATGCCCATCAGTTGACTTTGTCTCTAAGTTGGAAAATGGTTTCAAAAGTACTTAAGACTGATTGAAAAAAATTACAAATGCAACACACACAAAATGCTGGAGGAACTTAGCACATCAGGAGGCATCTATGAAGAAGAATAAACAGTCGATGTTTTAGGGCAAGACTCTTTATCAGGACTGGAAAGGGAGCAGATGCCAGGCTTCCGAAGGGTCTTGGCCCAAGATATTCCTCTCCTTAAATGCTGCCTGATCTGCTGAGTTCTTCCAGCATTTTGTGTGTGTTGTTTTGGATTCCCAGCACCTGCAGAATTTCTTGTGTTTAAGAGTAATTAATTACTAAGTATAAAGAAAGAGGAAACCAATAAACAAATGTCACCCATCTGATTTATTAAAACTATAATAGATGGCAGGCCAGTTGTATGTATAGTTATCCATAACCCAGGAGAATAGGGTCGAGTGGGATAATAATTCAGCCATGATGGAATGGTGAGGCAGACTCAATGGGCCAAAAAGCCATATTCTGGGACCTGAATCTTATGGTTTGGGATTATGGAGAGCAACACTGAAAACTGCTAGTCCAGCCCTATCAAAGTCCCAAGGGTACAAGATTATCAGAGCTTTACTGTCTTGGAACACTCACCTAAGAACTAAGAGTGCAAATACCATTCCAGACATCTGAGCACAAATTTTATTCACGTTTTCTACACAAATTCTATTTCAAATCAAGAAATAGTCTTAGGTGGGATGTTAGTTATAGTTTGTCATCTCATGCAGATATAAAGGCTAGCTGACATAGATAAACACAAAAGATTCTGTAGATGCTGGAAATCTTGAACAGCACACACAAAATGCAGATGGAACTCAAGTCAGGCAACATCTATGGAGGGGAATAAACAGATGACATTTCAGAATGAGACCCTTCAATGGGACCTGTATTGTGTACCATACATCTTTCTGGAATAAGTCATTCACAAACTAGTTGTTACAGAACCTACACTTCACTTCCTGAGGTGTGTCAGCAATGGGAGACAATGAGCAGCGTGGATCCAATATCTTAATTTGGGTTCTGCTCTCACCTATCAAATTCTCTGGAAACTTGTATCAGAAGCCTTACTGGACAGTGCAGGAACTGAAAGCATTCTGGTGTTGCAGATAGGTGACTCATGTAGCTCTCAAACCAAAAGCCGAATACAAAAGGAACTTTATATCAAAGAGAGAATATTTTGTGACATTATCATAAAAATCTTTTCCTTCAAATAAAAGATTCACATTGCCCATTCACCTGAATTGATTATCCAGGTTAACATATATGAGATGTTAAAATATTTGAGATGACACCTTAAAATATTTCTTTGCATCCTGTCATGGGGTTGTAAATCTGAATACACACCTTTACTACTGCGACCTTGGCAATCAATAGGACAAAGCTTAGAACCTGTCAAAAACAAATTTCATTTCTACAGTGTATTTTCTGACCTCAGACAACCTCATCCACTGCAGTGCCTTTGAAGTGTACTTACTGTAGTGATGTAAGCAGCATGACTTTCAATCCCTACCTATAACTAATGTAGTAACGACAGATTTTGTTGAATTACAGTTTCTAGGACACCAGGAGTAGTTCCCGCAGCTTTGAAGCATCATGGCGTATTTGACAGCCACCAAAAACTGCAGCAGGAACCTGCAGATGCTAGAAATTCCCAGTAATATACCAAGTACAGGAGGAACTCAGCAGTGTAGACAACATCTATGGAAAGGAATAGAGAGTTGACATTTCGGGGTGAGACCTCCAAAACATTGACTCTGTATTCCTTTGCATATATTATGCCTGACCTCCAGCATTTTATGAGCAGAGATCTCAAGTTTGATATAGTAGAATAATGATGACTCAGTAACTCCTCTGCCACTCCTACCCAAACTGGCCCATGTGTAACAACAAGCAGAATGAGATAGCAAAAGTAATATCATTAATTGAACATGGCTTGAATAAAGTGGTTTGCAAGTCAAAGAACTGATTGGTGGCAAGTGCCAATGACTCTAACATTCTAGGTAAAAATACAGAAGCACACCGTAATGTTCTAAGAACTATCAAACTAGATTTTTTGCTAAAACTCAGAATTGAAAGTGCAATTGAACAAGTCACTGCTAACAGATTGGCTTTGGCACAGTATCAGTGCAGCCAAAAACATGACTGTATAACTGACCCTCTTAAACAGAGAATAGAAACTTGACAAGTAATGGAACTGAATCATCTGAACTATCAATTCCCTAATAATACTTTTCATTACAAAACTAAGCAGTCCAGAAGCCTATATTCTCCATGAGTCTTCCTCAAACATGAAAACCTGTCCTGAGCATGTAAGTCTGTTGTTTAGAACCTGTTTAAAGACACCTGAAAAGAAGCAAAAATGACTGACAGCACATTACACTAAGTGGCCAATTTTTAGGAACAGAAAATATCTTATCAAGTGACCAGTGAGTGTATTTCTGTATGCCCGTGCTGTTCTGTTGCTGTAGTTAATTCACTTCAAGGTCTGATGTGCCGTGCTTTTCCATACAGCACTGTTGTAATGTGTGGTCAGTCTCACCTTCCTGTCAGCTTGAGCCAGTCTGGCCATTTTCCTCTGACCCCTCTCATTAACAATGCACTTTCAGCCACTGAACTACTCACTGGATTTGTTTTTTCTTTTTCACACCATTCTCCATAAACTCGAGAGACTTGTGTGTGAAAACCCCAGGAGATCAGCAGTTTCTGAGATACTCAAACCACCCCATCTGGCACCAACAATCATTCCTCAGTCAAAGTCACTTAGACCATATTTCTTCCCCATTCTGATCTGAACAACAACTTTTAATCATGTCTGCATGCTTTTGTGCATTTACTTGCTGCCATGTGGTTGGCTGATTAGGCATTTGCATTAGTGAGCAGGTGTGCCTAATAAATTGGCCATGAGCATATGTCTAAATTGTTGTTCTTCTCTTTTGAGTATATTTCTCATTCCATTTGCTGAAGTCTCTTTGTGACCATACATTGTAAACAACAAATTATTTGAATAACTAATACAAAAGCTCAAATAGAGCAGTATACTTTTAAGAGCACCTTAAAAGAGAATAGAACCATTTAGGAAATGAATCATTGAGCCTTGGGCCAAAATACAATGCAGCAGAACTGGTAGAATTAGACAATTCATAGCCAGGGTTTAAGGCTGGAATGGGCCACAAAGAAATGCTTTAAGCCAAAAGAGATGCCTGAAGTATTTTTGCAGTATGGCATTGCAAGAACCAGGATGAGGAGTGAATGGAAACGGAGGCAAGTGTGGTGACTGTGTGACTGAGTTTTGTTTTCTCTCATGCTTAAAAGGGGTAGTCTCTCAGCCTGAAACATCAATTATTTGTTCCCCTGCATAGACGCTGAGTTCCTCCAGCATTCTGAGCGTTTTGTTCTGGATTTCCAGCAGCTGCAGGATGCCCTGTTTAAGATAGTTAAACCACTTCGATAGAGAATGATTAGCACACAATTCAAAGTGCTGGAGGAACTCAGGACAGGCAGCATCTATGGAAAAGAGTACAGTCAAAATGTTTCGGGATTTTTTCTCCAGTCCTGCTCAAATGGCTTGGCCTAAAATGTTAACTGTACTCTCTTCCACAGATGCTGCTGGGCCTGCCGAGCATTCTGAATGTTACTGATGTATAGTCACTGCTATAATGTAGCAGTTGCAGCAGCTCAGTTACACATAACAAAGATCTACAACCATTAATGTGAAGGCAACTAATCTGTTATTCTGGTACAGTAGCCCAGAATCTGAGCCTGCGGTTCGGGTCTTGTCATCGGCTAGTCCGATGCTCGGTACCAAAGATTGGAGCCTGAAGGTCAATTGCAAGTCCCCAAGTTGAAGGACCATCACAATGTGTGGCTGGTGGAAGGGCCTTGTTTTATAATCTGAGTTGTTCTGTGCCAGCAGGCTGCCCCCAGCACATCCCAATGTGTGCTGGTACTGTATGTATCATATGTGTACTATATGTTTCTATGTGATAAATAAATCTAAATCTAAACACCAAATCTTTAGAAACAAGAGCACTGGAACTATTAATGGACTTTGAAAACATGACAACACAGTGCACTCTGACCTTCAAGTCATTGTTACCTATTCTGTTATTAGAAACACCGCACCCCCGGTTTGCAGGCCACTGCAGGTGTTTCAGCCAAGGACGACAAACCTCTTATGGGGAAATCTGAACAGGAGCCGCTTGATCAGAATCCAACTGTAATTATACAGGGCTTGCTTCTCTGCCGTAGGTAAGCGCAATGTGATTAATTCAAACCAATGTATGGATCAATCGAGGTGGCCTGTCAATTGCCCTCAATTTCCACAAGCCTTAACTATAAATTTGTGGAGGAGGTTTGAGGAATTCAGTATTGGCCTGCACTGCACCCGATATAAGTAAACAGACAAAGCAGAAGCCGGCTTCAGGAGCTGATTTTAATTTAACACAATAGCCAGAAACTGCATTTTTTTGCCCAGCGCAGCTAAACCGAAACTAACCATGAGTAACCATTTGCAGAATTCAAGTGTTAACTCGATTTAGTCCCAGTAGTCTGCCGTTAAAATGCGGTATCTGAAATCCAAGTAAAATTCGACTCGATTTGACTACATTGTTCGCACGACACGACCCAGATTCTCTGCATCGTTTGAAAAGCTTTAGAAAACATATTTTCACGGTATCTCAAATATACTATGGAGACGTTAATACCGATTCTCGATATGACAACACGTAAACGATTTTTAAAAAAATCCAAGTATTTTAAAACTACGGTGGTACACGCTGGCTGCAGAAACAAACAAACCAATCCTCGGATCATCCCATCATAAATGCCATTGCTTTACTTCGACGGGCTTAATACGGTGCCTATGTTACAACGTCTGGTCCAGCCGTAACGTTGCCGCACTAAATAAGCAGTTTATATTTGCCGTTGCTTTGTCATGCAGCACACTCCAACTACATCAAACACACATCTGCAGTGGGAAAACCCCAGTGTTACAACACGACACTCGAAAAACCCTAATTAAACTACAACACCGGTCGGTTATTTTTTGAGTAACCAGAAAAAAATATGCAACGTTTCCTTTTACCTTCATGTTAATTCGAAATATACCAAATCGGCGCCCGAAGAAAGTCAACTGTCGTTATTCCTAAAGAAAAGGGACACAGACAAAAAATCCATTTGGAAAAAGAACTGATCGACATCTCCTTTCAGGACAGACTCCCACCACCAGCCCCAACCCCCCACTCCGAGAATGGCAAGCGAGGCAATGCCAATACAGGATTGTCGGTCGCAAGTGACGATATAATTCCCACATTATCTTCGTCTTCTCCCTTAGACGCGAATGTTACCTTTGCCTGGCACTTATACACAGCAGCGGAAAGAAAAGATGATGAATGGCGGACGGGTTGAAATGCACAGGATCAGGAGGGGTTGTAATCGTGCGGCTGATGCATTTCAATCCCCCCACCCCCTCTCTCCCCACCGCCACTCTCTAGTTATGTCAATGACGCCATTTCAGCCGGATCTCAAAGTTACACACGGACTGCATCAGTGCCAGAGCTCAGGGGGAAGTGAGATGAGTTAAGAGGGTGAGGAGACGGAGGGTGAGAAGGTGCAAAAGGTCAGGGAAACGAAGAAAAAAAGGTGAAGAGGGGGTAAACGCGAGTCTTCACAATCACTGGCCACACGTACACAGATCTGGCACGCCACGATCACCATTTAACAGCGAAGCGCTGTTAGACATCCCGCAACCCCCTCTCGCCCGAGCTCAATCTCCCAAAGCACCGACAACGACTTGAGAGAGGGCCGGAGTTCCTCACTCGCCAGGACGGCTCACGACCACCCCCTCCCTTCCCCGACTAGCGCCTTTGAAGAGGAGGTGGGTTGCGGTGATTGACACTGGGACTCCTCAGAGCCGCCGCGGCTCCTCATTGTTTAAACTTACCCTCACACCCACCCAACCAACAAGCACAACCCTCGCTGAAGAGCGAACGGAGCCACCCAATCCTCGCCCGTCGATCCCTCACCGAATGTGGAGACTGCAGCAAGAGCGGCAGCGTCGCCTCACAGGCCGGGGCCGCCCGCCCGCTGTCCGACCTGGCTTCTGTTCGGCATTCAAGCCGCGATCGAAGTAGGGGAACGCGACGACCAACTCCTGCTTCCCCGAGCCCCACACGCAGAGGCGGCCCACTATCTGCCGGGACTGACAGAGGGACACAGGCCGCTGTTAAAGCGCCAGTCGCCAGCCAAAAGCAAACGGGAGGGGGGGGGGGGAGCGTAGAGAATAAAAAAAACACACACTCGACCCCTCTCAGCAACAAACAACCCTTCCCATTGGCTCGCCGTCACACGGCAACCACGGCACCAGAGCGCTCATTGGCCTTCCCCCTCCTCCCCCTGGACCGACCAGCCTTTGCCGCGTCGGCTCTGCCGGGAGTTGAAGTTCCACTCTCCCTCCGAAGCCACTGAAAAGATATGATTGAAAAACTACATCTCCCGGTGTTCATGGCGAACGACAGCGGCTAAAAAACACCGCATGCGCACTAATCGGCTAGGTGATCTTTAAAAAGAGCTACTGCGCAGGCGCAGTAATATTAGGATGGCGTAGATTTGGATGAGGTAAAGTAGGGGGAAGTCGTCTGGGGTAAATGGCGTCGTTGTTGTCCTCATCCTAGGATCAAGTCGCCGTTGCTTTTTCGTATTATTAGGCCTTGTTTGGGGTCGCTCTGAAATAACTGTGACACGTTTTATTTTTCTACGTCAAAAGAAAGAAATAACATTAAGGAGAAAGGGGAGGCGCGAAAGCGGAAGTGGGCAGGCCGTAACCCGGAGGCAGACGGCTCAAGCCGGTCGATGCACGGCGGGTTTTATTGCTGCGTCATCCGCGCTTCAACAGTAAGTCTTTGCTGCTCTACTAGTATGTTACCCAGGCCACCAAGCAGGTCGGCTTTGTATTTGTATACTGCCCTTTCATTGAAAGTCCGATCCTCTTCTTTCTCCCCCAAATTACCATAAAAGATGGGAAAATATGGCCATTTTGTCTTTCACTCTAGGGTGGCGATTATGGTTTGGGTAGAAATGTGTTACCTTTGTGTGACCACCTGAAGAGCCAGGCAAGTTGGCCTAAGGTCTCTTGCAGTGGTGACAGTCTTGATTGGAGGAATCTTGAAGAGCTTCAGGGTCTGAGTCCTTGTATATTCTGATACTTGCTCTTTCCACTTGTCTTTTAGTTTATTCTTTTAGTTGGGCAGTGTATCTTCAACTGACCTTCTTGCCACTCGATTTCTTTCCCATCCTTGAAACGTAAACAAATTTCAGTGCACTAACTTGCCAATAACGTCTGTTCTGTAAAAAAATTAAAAAGGCTGCGTGAGATTGTCACTGTTCCTCCTTCTCAAGCAGTCATCACAGATTTCCCCCCGTAATTTTCACCTCGCTGATTCATTTCAATTGCTTCACGTCCTATTTTGTCTCAATCTGCAGAAATCTGTTTGTATTCACAGTGGTTTTTGCCACTCGTGTTTGAGACCACTTAGTGGATTGCCATCCCCCAACCCTTCTTTCATACCACTCATTGGAAAAAAGTTGCTGTGTAATGTTTTAGTTTACATTATCAAAATCTCAATTGTATAGTTGTTGTCCTTTCATTAACCATGACACTACTGTGGCTACCAGCTTGCTCAAGCATTATCTTATTACCTTGCTTGTACCTTTGATAACTATGGCCAAGACTGCTGCATCATGGGTGCGGTTTGCTGCAATGGTCAATGTTTCTTATCCTTAAAGGATGTGCAGATGAGAACATATGCAATTTTACTTAAGATTATAGGTGCTTAATGAGGACTGTTAGGCTGGGTACAGCTTCTTCCCCCAGGCCATGAGACTTACTGAACACACTGTATGCATTATTTATGATGGTGCTGGTAGCATTATACTGTTGTCTATTTAACTATATGTACTTACAGAATTTTTTTATTATTTGTTAATATTTTATGTTCTGTTTGTGATTATATGTACTGTGTTTTGTGCCTTGGTCCCAGAGGAATGTTGTTTCACTTAGCTGTATACATGCATACAGTTGAATGACTTGAACTTGAATTTTATGTGGCTGAATGTGAAAGCATTGTTCTGCTCGTCTCCAGAAACTTTCAAGTTTTAGCATTGACTGATTTTGGTTGACCTGATTATGCGGCCTACAGACTCACTTTCAAAGAGTCTACAACACGTATTCTCAGTGCTGTTTTATTTGCACCATTTGCTTTTTGCACGTGGGTTGAATTCCATTGTATTTTTGTATTTTCCTGTAAAGAAAATGAATCTTATGGTAGTATATGATGTGCATTTTAATAATAATTTTAATTAATTTAATTAATAACTTTAATAATAAATTTACTTAAACTAATATTTAGTTAACAGAGACTGCAGATTTTCAGCTCTCCTTCCCTTACCCTGATGAACTTCAGTCTTCTGCTCTTGTTGCACCAGTCTCCCCTTCACTGTTCATTTCTTTGCTTCCCTGACCCCCCCCCCCCCCCATTCTCAGCACATATGCATCCTTTAAATGTGGTTAACTAAACCATTCTCCTCTACTTCAACATTATTGCTCACTTGATGGGACTGCACTTGTCTAATTCAGTTTAATTGTAGCCAGTGACTAGGTGCTGTTGTGATCTTATTCAGATAATCTGTCGGTACCCTCTATTTGTCATGCCTTTGGGTTTCACTGTTCCAACTTGCTGCTCTTGTCAAGTGCAGTTAATCCAATTTGAGTACACTAAATTTTGCTCAATTTGCTGCTGTCACAGTTTAAATTCCAGAATTTTGAGCTGCAACCATTTTTAAAAAGCAGTTAAATTTATTGACTAAGGTATATTCCCCAATATATCTGTGACTCGTGTCAAATTTTGTGTAAAGAGGTTAGGATGCCATACTTCGCTAAAAGTATATTTTAAATGCAAATAATGTCCTGTTCTCATTTGCTTCTGTTTACTTATTGAAGTTAGTTTGCTTTCCAGTCCTTTATATAATCTAGGTATTTTTAATACAGGGAACAAATGTCTGGGCATTTATTTGTTGTCTGAATGTGTAGGGTAGCATTAAACATGATTTCTTTATTTACATGCACTACTTTTAAATTCAGTTTAATTTAACCTACTAAGCTGCATTTTGCTGAATTGATAGCATGTCCAATGGATGTGGCTGCTTATGGCATACTGTTTTACCACCTTGCATGTTGTTTCATTTGAAGCTTCCAAAATAGTGTCATAATTTTTTACTTCCAAGTCCAGAAAACATTGTTTTCACGTGGCTACTTTTGCCTTTATATTTCTTAGATGCATGTTAATTGCATTAGTGCTTCATTCTAATTTTGTTAGATCATGTTTAGCAGCCTTTAGTTCCCCAGCCCATTTTTTTAAGAATGAGCTGATAGCATTAAATGAAGTAGGAAAGATTTAAGGAAATGTTTCTAATTTTGGATTAGCTTATTATTTGAATTGATAATTAATAACTACAAGAACTGCTTTCTGTTCAAATGCTTTCAATTTTGGTCTGTTTTTTATTTTGCCAAACAAGATTGTTGTACTGTGGTAAATAGCAGGTACTGGTTTGGTTGGAGTTTGAAATTCTGGCTTTGTAGCAAAATTGAGTGGACTGCTGACTCGTCCTCTGATATTAATTCAGAAGTTTGCACTACAATATGACACATCTGTGCATGGTAATTCCATTTCTTTCAACTTTAGAAAAGGCACAGAATTTGTTTCTGGGAATTTGGGTCCACTCAAAAAAACATTAAAATAAAATTACTACATGCAAGTTCTGCTTGCAAATTTTGAATTGTACCCTGCTCCTTCTGCTTGTTCTGACTTTCCACCTTTGACAAATGCATTTATTTTGTTTAGGAAGAGAATGTTCCACAAGTGTATCTAAATGATGCTGTATATAGTATTGTAATTTGGTGCCAAAAGGTGTTTGGTCTTCACATTTAATGCAAAGTACTGTTACATGTGACAAGTCAGTAGCTTGAACTACAGACTGGGGGTTATGTGTCAATGAAAGTAATTGACTATTAATGAGTCTGTGTCCAGAGTTGGAGTAGTGAAGGTTAGGTCTCGGTTGACTCTTGAGTGAGTGGCATTAACAGTTTGAAATCCAGATTGTCTTGTGCAAACTGGATCCTTAGTTTTTTTTTTCTGTTGGACTTTGGGCTGAATCTTCCCTCTAAAGTTCCTTCTCATTTCCTCCAACTTTGAAAATATTGTCACTGTGTACATTGCTACAAATTAAGAATAATTTAAAAATTCTTGCATTTCCTTGCCCATTCTGTGTAATTCATATTCCTAAGTACTGCATGCTTATCTAACTAAAATCAATATTGCTGATTTGCCATAACCTTTCCATGGGATTACATGTAACAAGCTATGCACTCTCTAATTTTCCCTAAAATAGTTATTGAATTTATCAATGATTGTCTTTTATCTTTCCCCTCATCCTAATGAGTTGAGAAGATTCGAAGACCTGAAAATTGGGTGGATTGCTTGTAGCTCAGCCCAGACGTTCCCTCTCCACTTGAGCATGAAGAAGAAAACTGACATTCCATATCCATCCTCCTTGGCATCCAATGATGCGAAGCTGACTGCAATACTCTACCTCTACCATGGTCATCTTGCGTAGTCTAAGCAGCAAATCTGCAGCTATTTGAAGCTATATTTAAATTTAGCTGTGCTTGCAGATCATTTTACTTGTGCACGCTCCTTGTAATTGAAAAGTAGTATTTTAATTCTTCCCTGCAACCATGTACTGATCCAACAAAAGAATTGGCTATATTAAATTTGGCATTATGTAATTCACACTTAACATTTTTAAAATACTCATAATAGGTTTTTATGTAATATTTGAACTACAGTATAAATATATACTGTGGTAACTTTATCAGGTACACATCTACACCTTGTTAGTGCAAATATCTAATCAGCCAACTATATGGCAGCAACTCAATGCATATGAGCATGCCGACATGGTCAAGAGAGTCAGTTGTTCAGAGCAAACTTCAGAGTGGGGAAGAAAGGTGGTTTTAGTGGCTGTGACCTGCAGTTATTAACTCAGTGCTAAACTGGACTGACTCAGCTGTCACTCCTAGGATGTTTAATTGCTCACTTTTTGCTCTTTGCATCATTTGTGGTCCTGCATGTTGTGTCGAACTGCCTCTCTACCAGAGAACTTTAGGTTCAGACTGAGGGAATAATGGTCAAACACAGTTTACTTAAAATTTCATACTATTGATATTAAGCTTGCATCGCTCTGCTCAAATACAGAGCCCTGCTCACAGAGCTTGGGAAAATCTGCAAATCTGTCTGTTTTACATCTGTTATCACATGCATACTTTGATAAGGGTACATAGCAGCTTTCTCATGCAACAAATACTACTTTGTTCATACATTATTCTCACAGCATGACTTGTCAAGCTGCCAATAAGTCAGTTAGGTTTAAGCCCTTCTAATTCTGCATATAATTCCTCATTCCCTCCTTTTGTCATTCCATGACAACTAGGATTATCAATGTCAGAGTTGAACATCTCAATTTTCATATTTGTAAGAAGGGTGGATAGTAACCCTTGGGATAGGCCAAAGGCCTTTCCGTGTCATTGTAGTCTCCATCCTCATCATTTGCATCTCAGTCTCTCTGAGGTCCCCTTCCTTCTAGGGAGATTCTGTATAAATATCCCTGTGGATGTAGCACAAAAGCATTGACTGACAAAGGGCCGGAAACATCGGAGAAGTGCAATGAGTACACCTGCGATGATAGCATAATGTAGCAGTTTACCGCTCCCTCCTAAAAAGATATCACTGAAGGGCCACAATCCCCTTTTGAGCTAAAGCCACGTAGGTCGGCCCTGATTTTCCAGATTTTATTTACCTCCTTTTGAATTTGAATGGAAATGGGTAATGTTCTCTGATTCATCTGGGATGTAGGTGCAGCACTCTTGTCCTATAAAGGCACATGCACCACCTTTTTCAGCCAGAACAAAACTGAGGGTCATTTGGTTCTGTAAAACAGTCTGCCGTAGTGCCATCATTTCAACTGTGATGCTGGACGCGATCCATGGCCTTAGCGGTACTATTGGCCATCTCCAAAATTGTGGCCAGGTTGATGATTTCCCTTGAATTGTAGAAGGGGAAAGCCGACATCCAGAAGTGCTCTGGTTGTGAGGTTCCTCGGTTTTACCGTAGGAGGGAAGGGTGCTGGTCCAGGGTTTTCAGCATTCGCATGTGGCGTACAAGGTAAGCCAGGAAACAGCATCCCATTGAATTTCTGCTCTCTTGTTGGGTGTCCCATTGGCTAGCTGTGTCTCCTGAGAGCCACAAGTAGGCCCTTTCCCCACAAACCCATTGAGTTCTGTTCATGGGGCAAGGTGCTATTGCCCAGAAAATAAGTCCCCTTATCTTTGAAATTATAGTAGCAGATAGTATTTGCTGGTTGGTCAGATCCGACAGTGGAGGGCTACAATGTCTGACCTCTCCATTGGATGGCTTTTTCCGGGGGGTGGGGTGGGGGGAATGAATGTACCAGCCATCGAAGCAGTGGCACCCACAGTCTCCATC
Organism: Hemitrygon akajei; assembly: GCF_048418815.1. NCBI lineage: Eukaryota > Metazoa > Chordata > Chondrichthyes > Myliobatiformes > Dasyatidae > Hemitrygon > Hemitrygon akajei. The sequence goes on from NC_133132.1 coordinate 100,202,826, forward strand.
ATATCACTGGTGCAATTTTGGGCCTCACTAGTCTGAGTGTCATTAGAAAAGGCCCAGACTGACCGTTGTTCTCTGCTGTTCAGCGGAATGGCTATTGGGGAACCCCTATCTTCCCATGGGGAGGAATCACTGCATACGCCCAGCAGGCAGATGAGTTAGTTTTCCCAGCATAACTGTAGCAAAGTGACAGGAAGGTGTTTGGCTTGGTTATTACAATACAAGTGCTTAAGATTGCAAGTATAGACAGTAATAGCTTAGTCATGAATGCACCCGTTTGACGTGGTCAGTAACACTTGGTAGGGTCCTTTCCAGCAAGGCTCAAGCTTCTTTCTAAGATAGTTCTTTATTAGAGTAAACTCTCCTGGGCGAACTCGACGTTCACTTCCCAGCTCCTCTCCTTCCCGGTGGGCTTCCTTCACCTGTGAGTGCACGACCTGGAGAGATTTGGTTAGTGTCAGGATGTACTCTATAATTTCATTCGATATTTGATTCAGGTCCATCGCAAGTAATTTTGGGGTCAGCAAGGCAGCCTTCCAGGGGGTTCTTAACAGTCTGCCATATACTATTTAACAGTTCGTGTTCTGATTTGAGTTCTCATCTGGAACAGACTATCGGTAGCACTTGACTGGTTTCTTGTCTTAGTTTAGCCAGTTTGCTTTTCAGCATCCCGTTAGCCCTTTCAGTCAGGTCTTTGGGGGCAAAGGAATGTGTATTCTAGAGCCTGGCATAGTTGGGTATCAATCTCGCCCACAAAATGAGGGCTATTGTCAGATACAACTTGCTCTGGTATCCGGAATCTGGGAATGATTACTTTCAACAAAATATGCACCACGGTATTGGCTTTGTTATCTGTGGTAGGATGTACTTCAGTCCATCTACTGAAAACATCAAGAATTACAAGACGATATTTGTAACAGTGCACACATGGTAATTCGATAAAATCAAGTTGTAGTTTAGCAGAAAGGGTATCTTGGCAATGGGTATATCCCTTTGGACATGGGATGTCTTTTCCTGGATTACGTTCTTGGCATATCAGACATCGTCTAGCAACATTCTCTGCTACTTACTCCAGGTCCGAGCTCTGCCATGATTCCAAACATTGCCTTACCATTTCCTCCTTGCCAAAGTGAGTATTGGTATATACAAAATCTACCATAGAGCCCAGTAGTTTCAGGTACGCAGACCTGACGGGCAAGAGTAAGCCAGAAGTCCTTGGTCGGTAAGTAAAAACATCCAGCCGATTCCCAGGTGGCTTTCTCTTTTTCAGAGGTGTTGAGCTGTAAAACACGCACATCCTCAATTCCAGGCATATCCTCTGATTCTGAAATGGGGGATTCAGTTTTTCCCCGGTGATTCGTCACTTGGGGAACAATCAGTGCAACAGGAAGGGCAGGTTGTTTTGCAGCTGAGTCAGTTCAGTTGTTTCAGTGGTCAATCTCAGTAGTACCTTTAGTGTGTGCAGAGTGGCCAATTGTGAAGGAAGACAGATGGCGGACAAAAGGTTGTCGATGTAATTTTATTCGTGATGGGCATACCAGAGGAGGTAACATAACAAAGTTGCCTGAAGTTATGAGCGACTCCAGAGGCATATCTAGAGTTTGTAAAAAATTTTTGGCTGATTTCCCATTGGCTAGGGTGCATGCTCTAGTGAGTGCAAGGAGTTCAGCTTGCTGTGCCAAGTGAGGAGAAAGAAAAGAAGTGGACTCCACGGTTTGTATGTGGGAAACAACAGCATAGCCTGCACGGTGCTGGCCTTGGTTGTCTAAAGGAGCTTCCATCTACATAGACTAGGTGTGGGTTAGCAACGGAGACATCAGTCATGTCAGGTCGGACCTGTCAATTTGTGATTAATTGTTGCGCAATCATGAGGTGGTGAATCTAGACACTTGGGTGGGCATTCTAAAAAGATGGCTGGGTTCACAGTAGAATAGGGAGAAAATGGAGAAAGGGGTTCTGTAGGAGAAGGACCTCGTATCTAGTGTGGCAGACCTATGTTAAGGCCTTGAGTTTAGTGGATGTTCATCAGAGCAACTATGTCATGAGAGGTGAGTATGTCCACTGGCTGGTGCAAGGTAATGTTACTTGTGACCAGAACCATATGGTATACTGCAGGGAGAATTTGAGTACAGGGAGGTAAGCAGGAAGTTACCGGATTGAGTTTCTTGGTTGTTAGACTTGATAGGTTGTTGTCAGTCCCCATGGCTCTGGGAAAGGACAGCAGTGGCACAGCTGTCCTTGATTGTCACATAGAATGCAAAGCAGCAATCCTGGAGACTGGCCCAAGGAGGGGGTGTGATATCAGGGCTTGAGGGAAGCAAAATCCTGTTGGGCCTGCTCTGAGAGTTGAAAGGAAGTCTCTCATTTGGGCAAGGAATAAGGGGTGAGGGATCTGGTGAGCAGGGTAACGTCGGGAATCCAAGTGCGGCAGAAATTGACAAAGCCCAGGAATTTGAGCATCTGAGTCAGCATAGTGTATTAACAATGGGGGTTAATTAGCACAGGTCAAGGGCTGAATCTGGTACTTTCTGGTCTATTAAGATCTGAACTACATTGGTGCCACACTTGATAACAAAATCTTTTAAAAACAATCAACAACACACAAAATGCTGGTAGAACACAGCAGGCTAGGCAGCATCTATAGGGAGAGGCGATGTCGACGTTTCGGGCCGAGACCCTTCGTCAGGACTAACCGAAAGGAAAGATAGTAAGAGATTTGAAAGTAAAGGGGGGAGGGGGAAATGCGAAAAGATAGGAGTAGACCGGAGGGGGTGGGATGAAGCTAAGAGCTGGAAAGGTGATTGGCGAAAGTGATACAGAGCTGGAGAAGGGAAAGGATCATGGGACAGGAGGCCTCGGGAGAAAGAACGGGGGAGGGGGGAGCACCAGAGGGAGATGGAGAACAGGCAGGGTGATGGACAGAGAGAGAAAAAAAACAAACAACTAAATATGTCAGGGATGAGGTAAGAAGGGGAGGAGGGGCATTAACGGAAGTTAGAGAAGTCGATGTTCATGCCATCAGGTTGGAGGCTACCCAGCCGGTATATAAGGTGTTGTTCCTCCACCCTGAGTTTGGATTCATTTTGACAATAGAGGAGGCCATGGATAGACATATCAGAATGGGAATGGGACATGGAATTAAAATGTGTGGCCACTGGGAGATCCTGCTTTTTCTGGTGGACCAAGCGTAGGTGTTCCACGAAACGGTCTCCCAGTCTGCGTCGGGTCTCGCCAATATATAAAAGGCCACACCGGGAGCACCGGACGCAGTATACCACACCAGCCGACTCACAGGTGAAGTGTCGCCTCACCTGGAAAGACTGTCTGGGGCTCTGAATGGTGGTGAGGGAGGAAGTGTAAGGGCAGGTGTAACCCTAACCCCTTGATCATGATCCCACTAAGGAGCACCAGGCCATTGTCTCCAATACCATCACCAACCTTATTAGCTCTGGGGATCTCCCATCCACTGCCACCAACCTTGTAGTTCCCACACCCCGCGCTTCCCGTTTCTACCTCCTACCCAAGATCCACAAACCTGCCTGTCCAGGTAGACCCATTATCTCAGCTTGCTCCTGCCCCACTGAACTCATTTCTGCATACCTTGACACTGTCTTATCCCCCCTTGTTCAATCTCTTCCCACCTATGTTCGTGACACTTCTCATGCTTTGAATTTTTTCAATGATTTTAAGTTCCCTGGCCCCCTCCGTCTTATTTTCACCATGGACGTCCAGTCCCTATATGCCTCCATCCCCCACCGAGATGGTCTCGAAGCTCTTCGGTTTTTTTTGGATTCCAGACCTAACCAAATCCCCTCTACCACCACTCTCCTCCGTCTAGCAGAATTAGTTCTTACTCTCAATAATTTCTCCTTTGGCTCCTCCCACTTCCTCCAAACCAAGGGTGTAGCCATGGGTACCCGTATGGGTCCCAGTTATGCCTGCCTTTTTGTTGGCTTTGTGGAACAGTCCATGTTCCAAGTCTATACCGGTATCCATCCCCCTCTTTTCCTTTGCTACATCGACGACTGCATTGGCGCTGCCTCCTGCACGCGTGCTGAGCTCGTCAACTTCATTAACTTTGCCTCCAACTTTCACCCTGTCCTCAAATTTACCTGGTCCATTTCTGACACCTCTTTCTTGATCTTTCTGTCTCCATCTCTGGAGACGGCCTATCTACTGATATCTACTATAAACCTACAGACTCTCACAGCTCCCTGGACTATTCCTCTTCCCACCCTGTCTCTTGCAAAAATGCTATCCCCTTCTCACAATTCCTCCGTCTCCGCCGCATCTGCTCTCAGGATGAGGCTTTTCTTTCCAGGACAGAGGAGATGTCTTCCTTTTTTAAGCAAAGGGGCTTCCCTTCATCCACCATCAACTCTGCTCTCAAACGCATCTCTCCCATTTCCCGCACATCTGTCCTCACCCCATCCACCCGCCACCCCACTTGGGATAGGGTTCCCCTTGTGCTCACCTACCACCCCACCAGCCTCCAGGGCCAACATATAATTCTCCGTAACCTCCGCCACCTCCAACGGGATCCCACTACCTAACACATTTTTACCTCCCCCACTCTTTCTGCTTTTCGCAGGGATCGCTCCCTACGCAACTACCTTGTCCACTCATCTCCCCCATCCCTTCCCACCGATCTCCCTCCTGGCACTTATCCTTGTAAACGGAACAAGTGCTACACCTGCCCTTACACTTCCTCCCTCACCACCATTCAGAGCCCCAGACAGTCCTTCCAGGTGAGGCGACACTTCACCTGTGAGTTGGCTGGTGTGGTATACTGCGTCCGGTGCTCCCAGTGTGGCCTTTTATATATTGGTGAGACCCGACGCAGACTGGGAGACCGTTTAGTGGAACACCTACGCTTGGTCTGCCAGAAAAAGCAGGATCTCCCAGTGGCCACACATTTTAATTCCACGTCCCATTCCCATCCTGATATGTCTATCCATGGCCTCCTCTATTGTCAAAATGAATCCAAACTCAGGTTGGAGGAACAACACCTTATATACTGGCTAGGTAGCCTCCAACCTGATGGCATGAACATCGACTTCTCTAACTTCCGTTAATGCCCCTCCTCCCCTTCTTACCCCATCCCTGACATATTTAGTTGTTTGCCTGTTCTCCATCTCCCTCTGGTGCTCCCCCCCCCCCCCCACCTCCTTTCTTTCTCCTGAGGCCTCCTGTCCCATGATCCTTTCCCTTCTCCAGCTCTGTATCACTTTCGCCAATCACCTTTCCAGCTCTTAGCTTCATCCCACCCCCTCCGGTCTACTCCTATCTTTTCGCATTTCCCCCTCCCCCCTCTACTTTCAAATCTCTTACTATCTTTCCTTTCGGTTAGTCCTGACGAAGGGTCTCGGCCCGAAACGTCGACATCGCCTCTCCCTATAGATGCTGCCTAGCCTGCTGTGTTCTACCAGCATTTTGTGTGTTGTTGTTTGAATTTCCAGCATCTGCAGATTTCCTCGTGTTTGCCTTTTAAAAGCAAATTTTGTTTTCTGACAAATTAACACTAGATTTTAAAAAATATAATGTAATGTCCTTCTATTTGTTCAGAATTGGACAAAATCAAAAATCAACCTTTCCTCACAAAGAAGGAAAACAAATATTAAAATACAGAAAATTGCTCTAGTCACCCACTGAAATGTACTAAAATTTAAATGAACTTTTTCCCTTCAGATGGCCTCTGTGCTTTGAAAGACTGAACAGTGACACTTTCTGACAAACACAGTTTACTTAAAATTTCATACTGTTTATTAGCTAGTTTGTGTCACTCAGTTGAACTACAGAGTCCCACTCAGAGCTTGGGAAAATCTGTAGATCAGATGAGCCCCTGAGTACTGTCTTGGGGCTGCTGTTATACATCCATTATCACATACATACTTTGATAAGGGTGCACAGCAGCTTCTCATACAATAAATACTACTTTATTCATACATTATTCTCGCAACACGACTTTTCAAGCTGCCAATAAAACAGTTAGGTTTTAGCCCTTTTAGTTCGGCATATAATTCCTCAGTTGGGTATCCGATGTTTTTTAACAAGTTTCTTGGTGTTTCATGGCTGTCCGCACGATGACAAATCTCGAGGTTCTATACTTTATACATACTTTGATAATAAATGTACTTTGAACCTTTGAATGATTGTTGGTGCCAAATGGAGTGGTTTGAGTATGTAGAAACTGCTGATCTGGGATTTTCACACACTTGCTAGAGTTTGCACAGAAAAGTATGAAAAACAAAAATCATCCAGTGAGTGGCAGTTCTGTGGGCGAAAACGCCTTATTTACGAGGGGTCTGAGGAGAATGGCCATAGTGGTTCCAGCTGACAGGAAGACAACACTAACTCTTATAACCACACAGTGCGGCAGTGGTGTGCAGGAGAGCATCTCTGAATGCACAACGTGTTGAAGTTTGAAGTAGATGGGCTACAGCAGCAAAAGGCCACAGTGGGTTTCACTCCTGTACCTAATGAAGTGGCCCTTGAATGTAGTTTAGATCCTAAGTATAGTTGGTCTTCCATGCAGTGGGATGGATTGAAGAAAGTTTTTTTTAGCTTTGTATATGCTTTTTCCCTTAATGTGTTTTTTCTGTTGATTCATCTTAAGTCTATGAACTGATTCTGTACATAGTGAATTCTGTTTTGCAACAATTATTGACAATAACTGGACAACCTTCAAGATGATGGTGCGTTCAGATGCTGCAACCACTTTATCTCTGGGTGTAATTGTTCGTCCATGTTCTGTATGTGTTATGATCAGAAAAAAAAACTGCTGTCTCTTAAATGTACTGTGCGCAGCAATTCCACCTTGCAAGTGAACTGTTAGCCTACAGAGGAGCTCCGCAGCTTGGGCTTATTGCGTACGTCACTGTCTGTTTCAGGCCTCCATGAGCAACACTGTAGGAGGAGGTGTGCAAGGAAACAAGGGGAAAACGTGTTGGAATCCAGGAACGACGTGGATTCCACGTCGCCTGACTTACTGGCAAAAGCTTGCTCATTTGAAAATAAGCTGGACTACCTGAGGCTGAACCAGTGAGAAACACATCTGCGCACTCATTCCTACAGAATCATGGATTCATGAATCCATCCCAGTTCAGTGTATTTCGGGCTGGTAGGAATCCAGTCATCTCAGGCAAGACCTGCAGTGGCAGTATCTATTTGCATAAATATCTGTTTGCATACCGGATGTATGGATGCTTTAACAGTGGTGTTTCATTGTTCATCGATGATTGAGTTTAATTTTGTGACGTGCAGACAGATGTACAAGAAACACAGTAGTGCTTCCACTTCTTAAGCAAGGCTCCCCACCCCCATCTTAACTACAGGAGCACCATTGAGAGCATCCTGACAAGTTGAATCTCCATCTGGAAAAGGAGCAATTGATCATTGGACCTGAAGTCCCTACAAAGGACTGTGAGAACAACTGAGAGGATCAGAGGGGTCTCCCTACCATCCATTGGGGACTTTTATCAGGAGCGCTGTATATACAGGGCCCTTGACATTATTAAGGGTCCCACCCATCCATTCAGCATCCTCTGACTTTCTACCATCAGACAGGAGACTACGATGCATAGAGGCAAGAACAGTCAGGATGAGAAGCAGTTTTCTCCCCTCACCATTACACTTCTCAACTCCCAGCTGCAGTGTATTTGAAGTGTTACTGGTTGATTTGTCGGAAACCTTATGATATTTAATATTAATGAAATATTTATGTTTGATTCAACTGTAGATTTTATCCTTACCTTCATAAGTTATCATGTGTTATGTGTTTTACAAGCTGGTTTAAAGAAATATCTGTTTTCATTATATACATGAGAAGTTCATTATAATTTAACTACACACTTGTCACTAATCTGGTAATGTGCAAATCAGATCAAGGGAGGTGTTCAATAAAGAGCTTGTTAAGATACAGAGCCCGTTTGTACTCGTGACTGATGGGTGCTTTAATTTTTCAGAGAACCAGAAGGAGCTGACTACATAAAACTCAAGAGTTCAAAGAGAAAACCAAAGTTGTTAAATTAAAAAAAAAAAAATGCAGATGTTTAAGTATCAGACAGGTATGCTCTGCTAAAGATGTATTTCAAGTAAAGGGGGATGCCAATGAAATTGTCATTTTAAGGGTTCATTTTTAATCCATTGAGAATTTGTCCCTCTGTTAAACAGATCTTTGCAGGATTTTCTCTGGGTGTGGAGCGAATCATCAAAACAATGCATAAACTGCTTAAGGGAGTTGTTGGGTGGACTCGGGCAAGTAGTGCAGCTGCTCGATGCTGGGATGCATCATAGCCAAGTTGCTGAGTGTGCCTTCGCTGGATGCCAACAGCAGTTCCAGTTGTTGACAGATTACCCAGATCCAGCCTGTTTCAGCATTGGTTTACTCTACACTGAGCTGTGTTAATGCATTTACTGCTTTGTTCCTGTGGGATTGTTTGCAGAGAGTAAGATAGCAGTGAATAGCCTGAGTGAGGGATATACGGAATGCTGGAGCAAGTATTTAAAATTCAGAATCAAAAGTGCTATAACAAATTGGTGTTCTACATGATGGTGCAAAATAGATTAACAGTCTACTTTTAAAATGTTTAAGTGCCTGGCAAATGCCAACCTGCAAGTCTATATTTTTGGCTAGTCTATATTTTTACAAAAAGTAGATATGGTGGTGTAGCCAATAAAGTAGTGGGGTCACAGTTGGGCCTCGAATACTGGAATCAGTTTGGGGCCTTACTCCTTTGCCTATTGTTTAAGTTGAGCTGTAGTTTAATTTATGAGAATTGATTTTAAATTGGGTTTTTTTTTTGTATCTTTCAGTAATACAACTAACACCAGCTCCCTTAGGCAGCCTCTGTGTTTCATCCACAGCCAACCATGCAGCAACAAATGACTTCAAACATGCAGGAGTGTCAGTAGAGGACTGAGCCTTTAACCAGGTTCCCAGCATAGCCAAGTTGTCAATAATACTTAAGTCCTAATTCTTGAGAATGCACCCTCAGTACTGAGCAAGATTAGTGTGTGGCCCAATGCAAAAGGGTATCAACTATTACTCAATATTTGTAGCTTATTGCTTTTAATTTGTTTCCTTTTTGTATACCTTTTATTTTGAAGCTTTTGTGTGCTGCTTTCTGAGCTGTCATGCATACAATATTTTGTTATAGTGTGTATGCTTTTAAAATCTTGCCTAATCCCATCACCCCATTCAGAGGTTTCCAATATTTGTTCCATGGGTTTCTGAATAACTTTAGGAAATGAATTATCGGTGATGTTGGCACTCATTCCCATGTCTTTGTTTGCTAATTGCTAAATTGAACTAAAAGTAATCCAGTTATTATCTGCTTATAGTTCACTGGTTGTTTTTAAGAGATGTTTCAGTCTATTCTTGTCTAATTGTTGATAAACAATTCAACAATTTACCAGTGTTTTCCATTGCCCTGTCTTTTACATATTAGCAAGATTGGTGCAGTTTAATTGACTTCCGTAGAAAAATGGATTGTTGTAACTAAGTTGGCATTGTAAGCTCTGTGTCTCTTTATTGGTATTCTGTGTTGAACTCCATAGGTAAAATTTATCTTTATTTGCATGTTCCTGTAGAATGAACTTTACAGTAACTTGTTGAAGAAAAACCACCTTGTCTCCGTGGCAAGTTCTTGGATTAGACCTGGTCAGATCACCAAAGGCCAAGATAAATGCAGCTTCTCTTGTTGAATTGATTTGACTTTATTTCTTACATCCTTCGCATACATGAGTAAAAAATCTTTATGTCTCCGTCTAAATGTGCAATCATATTAATTTGTAATAAATAGAACAGTCAGTGTAACAGAAATACACTCAGATCAGCATGAGTTTATCAGTCTGATGTCCTGTTGGTGCTGGCTTTTATGCTGCAGTATCGTTTCCCAGATGATTGCAGCTGGAATAGTTTGTGATTGGATTGACTCAGGTTCCCAGTGATCCTTCGGGCCCTTTTTCCACACTTTGTAAATGTCCTGAACCATGGGAAGTTCAGAATTACAGATACGCTGGGCTGTCCGCACCACTCTCTGCAGAATCTTGCAATTGAGGGAGGTACGGTTCCCAAACTAGGCAGTGATGCAGCCAGTCAGAATGCTCTCAATTGTGCCCCTATAGAAAGTCCTTCGGATTTGGGAGCCCATACCTAACTTCTCAACCATCTAAGGCAGGGGTGTCAAACTCATTTTAGGTCACGGGCCGGATTGAGCAAAATGCAGCTTCATGCGGGCCGGATCAGTCGGACGCGTGCGAATGCAGCTTTCGTTGCCTCCGTTTTTTCAGCCTGCTCTCATGTGTCTCAGTCTCTGCTATAACTACAAAGTGTTTCACTTTACAAATTCCGTTTCTTATGAAGAAGACTGCCGAATAAACACTAAAAACCTTGAAAACCTGGTACCTGAATAAACTCAACATTAGCCATATCATACGCCATAGGCGCTTCGATTACTGGGGCCAGCTTTAATAGTAATTAGATATTATCTCGCGGGCCAAAGATAATTCCACCGCGGGCCGGATTTGGCCTGCGGGCCTTGAGTTTGACATATATGATCTAAGGTGAAACGGACACCTCATTTGGCCTCCTTTGTGAAAAGTTGAGTTAAATGACTCTATCTATGTGAAACATAATCCTCTATGTTGCTGTTACCTGACAGCAGCCATCATTTTGACAGGTGGAGCCAGATACTGTTGTTCCTTATATGAAGTGGATTATATGCCAAATTGTCCACAAGATCTAAATTTGAAACTGAAGAATTCCAGCTTATCAAGTCTTTTGCTACTCATTATTTGATATTTGTGGTCTGATTCCTATTGCTGTGTTGCAGCAATGAACAAAAAATAAACATGTTTTGATATTTCAAAGTATTGAAAAACAGCCGTTGTTCTAATTCTTTGATAAGGGCATTTCAAATTGCATCATCTTACCACTGGTATACTCTGGGTAAAAACTAGTGTTGAATCTTTTTAATTCCTGCACTTTGTGTGGAGAGCATTCTGACTGGCTGCATCACGTTTGGAATGGGGGGGGGGGGGGCTACTGAGCAAGGTTGAAGTAAGTTACAGAAACTTGTAAAACTAGTCTGCTCTATCGTGGGTACCAGCCTCCATAGTATCCAAAGACATTTTCATGAATTGGTGCCTTGGGAAGGCAGTGTCCATCATTAAGGACCTCCAACACCCTGGACACGCCCTCTTCATACTGTTACCGCTGGGAAGGACAAGGTGATGGTAGGCAGCTAGACAGATGGTAGACAGGGAAGGAGGTACAGAAGCCTGAAGGCACAATTCAGGAAGAACTTTCCCTCTGCCATCAGATTTCTAAATGGACATTGAATCCATGAACACTACTGTACCATATAGCCTACTGTATAATATGGGACTAGTTTATGTCGTAGTAACATGTTATTGAGCATGCACTATTAGGTGCGTATTGATCTGTATATATGTGTTCAGTTCGGGTTCTGTAAGTAAAAAGCCCTGTTAACTTAGCTCCAGTCTCTAGTGTTTTTATTTAGTTTTGTTGTGTAACCCGGCCCCATACACAAGAAATTGGCGACGAGGTTAATGAACCTGCATCGTATCGGAACGCTGTATTTTAATTGATAATGGCACTCAGAAGAGGCAGAGTGAGTCCGCGAGTCTGAAAAGCGAGAGTTCAGCTGGAGTTGGGAACGTTGGGAACCGAAAGACACAGTCAGAGCCACGGCGCGTCCAGGCGAGACCACAGCTGACGCTGATCCCCAAGGTTGAGGGTCTGCCTGCCTCAGAAAGGAGATTTTTTAAAAAGAAGCAACACAAGCGTCTAGCCAGAGTACGCTTGTGACGCTAGCAAAAAGAAAGGGCACGTGAGTCAAAGAGAAAACAAGGGACCAGGGTTAAATTAACAAGGGACCAGGGCTAAATTCACATAACAAGGATAAATTAACACAACAAGGATGGTGTTAATTGGAACCATTACAGCATTTGATAGTGGCATTAAAGGCTACGTCCACACTACACCGGATAATTTTGAAAACGCTGGTTTCGCGTAAAAACGATAGGCGTCCACACTGCGTTTTTAAAAATATCTCTATCCACATTGAAATGGAGATTTCGGCGAATCTCCTCTTCCTGCGCATGCGCAGGACACATCTACTGAAAACAAGTCACATGTTTGGTGTCGAATCTCGCCGTAAAAGTGCGAGTTGGTGTAGTTACAGACTAGGAGAACTTAAAAGTTTAAAAAAAACACACACAAATACTGGAGCGTACGGAGGCAGCCGACAGAGAGTCCACGGACGGATTGACCCAGCTGACGACGAACATTGAAAACTGACTAACTCTGTTGCACTAATAAAGCACCTTGTTAAATGTATAAAACATGTCTGCATCAGTGTTATCTTGTATTTCCATACAATGTTACATTAGGCTGTAACACATCTATTGTCAGAGAAGTACTTGCATAAATAGGTAAACCATGTTCATAACAACAAGGACAGAAAACAGGGCACAGTGAGTACAGTATACTTATTTATTCAGTAAGTTATGTGTCAGAGTATTTGGTGTGAGTACATTTCTAACTCTTGCATCAGTTTTGTTGCCGTCTGTTCTGAAATTGTTAGGTTGCGTTCAAGAAAACAATGAAATAGCACGCTGCCATCTGACAGCGTTTTCAGAAGTCTCTGGTTACCCTGTCCACACTGATCCGGCCAGTCCGGCATTTTCAAAAATACACACTTTGGAGAGCGTTTCTGAAAAACTCCGATTTCGGGGGATGAAAACTCCGTTTTAGTGTGGATGAAGGGTAAAAACGAAGAGAAAAAGCTTCGGTTACGGATTTATCCGGTGTAGTGTGGATGTAGCCGAAGATTGGGCAACTTGTATTGAAAGAATAGTTGTATTGTGATGCTAACAATGATAATGAAGAAAAGAAAGTCAACGTCTTAGTATAATGGGTGCAAAAACATTTGGCCTGTTACGGAGCTTGTTAACCCCTGAAAAGCCAGCTGACAAAATGTTAAAGCAAATAGTAGGCACTGTCCAACAGCATTTAAATCCCAAACCGCTGGTCATTGCTGAAAGATTTAAATTCCATAAATGGAATCAGAGCAAAGATGAAAGCATTTCTGAATATTGTGCTGAATTGCGCAAATTATCAGAACATTGTCAATTTGGAGCTGGTCTATCGGACGCATTGAGAGATAGGTTAGTGTGTGGCATGAACTGTGAAACCACACTGAAGAAGCTCCTGTGTGAAAAAGACCTTAAGTTTGAGAAAGCACTAAACATCTCAATATCAATAGAAACAGATGCACATGTGCTTCACAGATACAACAAAAATCTCTGGAATATGCTATGAATAAAATGTCACTGCTGAAATGAAGGAAAGAAATGTTACCGTTGTGGGAACAGGTCACATGACCCTGATGGTTGTTGGTTTAAAGATAAAGAATGCTGAAGCTGGCAAACGGCCACACTGGCAGAGTATGCAAAGCTAGTAAACAGGAAAAGGGCAAAATACAGAGAAACAAGAAACCCCAGAAAGGAAAATACAACAATGTGCACAGAGTAAAAGAAAGCAATTCTGATGAAAATGACTCAGATGAAAGTGAATTGTCTTGTCTGCCACTTCACAGCGTGGAAGAGACAGATGTTCGAAGAGTAACATGGATCACTCCACAAGTGGCAGGTGTGAGACTGAAAATGGAGTTGGTCACAGGCTCAGCTTTAACAGTGATCTCTGTACGTGACTACAAACGACTGTTTTCGCACATACCTCTGAAACAAACTAAACTACTGCTGAAGACTTACACAGGGCAGAAAGTGTGTCCCGAAGGCAAAATTAAAGTGACATTGACCCACGAAGGTAAAACACAGCAACTGAACCTCTGTCTGTTTAAAAAAAAAAAAGAGGACCACCGTTGCTCGGACGTGAATGGCTGAAGAAAATTCAGTTGGATTGGAACAGCGTCAAGGCACTAATTGTGTCAACAAAGGAGGGTGGCAAGGCTACATGTAAGAGACTGTCACAAATACTTGCTGACTCTGATGAGGTGTTCATGAAAGGAATAGGAACACTTCGGGGCATGAAGGCATAGATTGAGGAAAATGCATGTCCAAAATCTCTCGAAGCCAGGCTAGTGCCATATGCAATCCGTCCTACAGTAGAGGCTGAGCTGAAAAAATCTGGAGCAGACTGGGGTCCTGTCAAAGGTGGATTGGAGTGAATGGGCCACGCCTATTGTTCCAGTGATGAAGAAAACCTCCAGCACAAAACCAGGAAAACCAAGCAAGATGTGTGCGTATGTGGTGACTTTAAAGTGACTGTTAACCCAGTTCTCCGCAGAGTATGGCATCCTCTACTTCGTATTGACGACATTTTTGCTTCCCTGTCAGGAGGGGAACGTTTCACAAAAATTGATTTCACCCAGGCTTACCTTCAAATGGAAATCGAGGAAGCATCCAAGAAATACCTGACAATAAATACACAAAGGACTTTTATCAGTACAACAGGTTGGTGTTTGGGATAGCATCAGCACCTGCAATCTGGCAAAGGGCAATGGACCAGGTTCTGCAGGGGATTCCAGGGACTCAGTGTTACCTGGATGACATTATTGTCACCGGCAAAGATGATGACGAACTTCTTTCTAACCTGAAACAAGTGCTCACCAGGTTACAAGAATATGGGCTCAGAGCTAATCAATAGAAATGTGAGTTTTTCAAAAAGGAAATTGCAGACTGTGGGCATGTGATCAAAAAGGATGGCTTACCCATGTCTCAAGACAAGATAAAAATGTGTCTCAGCTGAGAGCATATCTTGGTCTAGTGAACTACTTCAACAAGTTCTTGCCTAACCTATCTACAGTCCTACACCCATTGAATGCATTATTACAGGCAGGGACACAATGAAAGTGGATTGAGAGCTGTGAGAAAGCGTTTCATGAAACTAAAAGACTCCTAAATTCAGATAGGATGCTCGCGCTGTTACGTACCCATGACACATGACAGTGGTACCCTTGTCACATGACTGGGGTTGAAGCTATACTGGACTTGAGGTAATGGTCTTGTGATGGTGGAGTGATGTCATTTTCCCGCCAGTAGAGGTCATGTGACAGGTTATTTTTACAGGTATAAAAGGAAGACCCCACCCTGTGAGGTGGGGCAGTTCGTGGCTGGATTTGCCATGTTGACTTCATGCCACTGCGTGAATTAATGTGATGACGCAGTTTAGTTGAAAGATGAAGTTTTATCTAATGCCTAAAGTTTAAAAGGTCATTGCCAGCAGTTTCTTTACAATACTGCTAGTTTAAGAATCAGTGGAGAGTGAAGATCGGAGTTCGGGAGTTAAAGATCGAGGAGAATCGAATTTCGACGGTGAAACAGGTTCAACCTTATTTGATCCTTATTCGAAAGGAATTCATTGACTGTTCTCGTGTTAATCTCTGCGGGATTGCAGAAGATTGAGGACAGTGTGACAAAGGAAAGGTCAGTGCCTTTAAGCCGTTTTGTTTCGTAAATTCTTCGTGGGAAGAGTTCGACTTTGGAAACTGAAGAGGAACGACGTGGAAGAGAATTTAAATCGCCTTAAGAAGTCTTTCCTTTTAAATGGACTGTGAGCATTTTGAAATTTTGGCAATACCATTTTAAAGAACTGTTTTTGCAACATCACTTTAAGAACTGTTTGAGCACATCGCTTTAAGAACTGTTAAGCTGCCGCACAGCAGCTGATTTCCGGTTACGTTAGTGTTTGTTTACTTTTGGGGGGGGTTTGTTTTCAGTGTTTAATAAACGTGTTATTTGTTATAAAAACCCTTGCCTAACTCACATATATTTATTGTTGCCTGAATACGTAACAGCGCACTTTGACCGCTCCTTACCTATCCGACTGGCTTGTGATGCCTCGCCCCATGGGATAGGAGCTGTGTTATCGCACAAGTTTACAGATGGTTCTGAAAGACCAATAGCCTTTGCCTCAAGATCACTAACTTCAGCTGAACGCAATTACGCATAGATTGACAGGTCCTAAGCCTCGTGTGGGGAGTCAAGAAATTAAGTCACTACCTGCATGGCCAAAAGTTTACTCTGTTGACTGACCATCAGCCTCTCGTGTTAATCTTCAACCCAAGGAAAGGTGTTCCAGTGCTGACAGCAAAGGCTACAGCAATGGTCCCTTTTCTTAGGGGGTCACAGGTATGTCATCAAAAACAAGGGGACCAAACAACACGGCAGCACAGATAGTTTGTCACGTTTATCACATCCACTTCGAGGTTACTACGCAAATGGATTCAGCAGAGATCTTTCACACAACAATAGTTGAACAATTACCAGTAACAAACAGCCTCATTGAAAGGGAAATACGCAATGACCCTACATCACGGTAAAGAGGTGGCCAGCACGGGGTAACCCACTGTTTCCAGCCTTCTCAGCAAGGAAGGAGCAGTTGTCAGGGAACACAATGTGTGGCTCACGAGTTGTGATTCCTCCCAAGTTACGCACCAGAGTGCTGGAGGAACTGCACGAGGGACACCTGGGTACCGTGAAAATGAAAGGTTGTGCCTGAGTGTGGTGGCCGGGAATCGATTTAAAAATTGAGGACGTAACCAAGAACTGTTCTGGATGTCAAAAGATCCGGAACACACCACCACAAGCCCCTCTCAATCTGTGGGAGTGGCCCTCATCAACATGGCAGTGAGTGTGCATCAACTTTGCTGGACCATGCATGGACTCTATCTTTTTGATCGCTGTTGATACACATTCCAAATGGCCAAAGGTTATCAAAATGAAGACAATCACATCGGAAAAGACCATTACAATTCTGAGGGCCATGTTCACCAGGAATGGCATACCAGAACAAATCTACACAGACAATGGACAACAGTTTGTCTCTGGAGAATTCCAAAGTTTTATGAAGAACAATGGAATCAAGCACTTTACATCGGCTCCTTGCCATCCATCCATAAATGGCTTGGCAGAAAGATTTGTACAGACATTCAAGAAAGCCCTCAAGGCAAGGGACAGCAAAAATCAACCACTACAACACAAGATAGATAACTTCCTCCTTGCTTATCATAATGCAGTACATGCAACCACTATCCAGACTCCACCGATGATGTTTCTGAACAGGAACCTGAGGTCCCGCATGGATCTTCTCAAACCAAGTGTATGACATGATATAGAGAACAGACAATTCAAACACTTGAATGTTAAGTCAACACGGAGCTTCAGTGTTACTTATAGTTTTGTTGTGTAACCGGGCTACATACATTGATTTCTGTTGTTTTGCACTATAATTTTAACTTAACTATTTAATAGACATATGGATTTAATGTGACTCAGTTTTTTCTCTATATTATGTATTTCATTGTACTGCTGCCGTAAAGTTAACAGATTTCATGACATATGCCAGGGATATTAAATCTGATTCTGCTATTTCAGTAGTTTTTAAGCTCTTAATGTTCAATAAATTCCTGTTACTTGCATTACTAAGCTTAGCATTTTTTTGCTTCCTGGGTTGACTTTAAGCTACTGTTGACGTAGCCAAGTACAGTCTTGCTCCAATCTGTCTCTGAATTTGCAGTGATTCTCATTCTAACTTGGTGCATGAATGCTACTAGCCAAATCAAATTGTGTTTATATCATACTGTAGACAGGCAAAATTCTTATTATTGATTTGCACTGAGGGAGCTCTGCATTGTAGAATATGGTGGTGATGCAGTGGTTAAATCACTGATCCAGTGACTAGATGGAATATGAAGATATAACATTTAACTTCTGGTATTAATTAAGAATAGTGACTACTCAGCCATTGCACTGGAGTAGATGTATTTTTGTTTTCAGTACCCTAATCATCTGACAAGCGACTACAAATGTACTAGAACGTGCTTGATTTTTAAAGCCTCCTCTAAATTGCTTGGCAAGCCGATCAGCTTTTCATAATAAATGCTGGTCTTGCCAGCAATTTCCACATCCTGAAAGATAATGTATAAGGTTTCAGTAGTGAAACTGGCTTAGAATTATTCTTTTCAGAGAAAGATATGTTGAATTTGTAGCATACATCTTTTGTGGGTGGGTTTGTCTGTAAAGTATAATTCTGAATGAGACCCAAGAGCCTGTACACTTGATATGTATTTAAGGGTGGTGGGAAGGGTGACTTGAGCAGCTGCTGCTTGCAGCTCATTCCCAGGGCTGGACCTCGTTAGCTTGAGCTTGTGCAAGTAGGCTCTCAGTTCTACAAAGAACGCTCTTCATTTATCATCAGGACCTGCTTCTGCACAAGTGATGCATACCATCATCTGAGGTATCTCTCTGAGAACGTGAATTTTGTTGATCCACTCTTGGATAAAACTCCAGGTGGATCCAGAAGCAGCAACATAAATATCATAATGAATGCAAGTTAATTGTTGTTTGCAATGAATTCCTTTCCATAATATAAACATTTCTATACTTAATACCAAAATATGTCATCTTTTCTACTGAAGTCCTTCCCAATTGATCAGATTAAAGTGAAATCCATTTTTCTATTCAAAGAAATATAATATTCCAAAGTTCTTCCCAAACATTCCTGCCTGATTTTTAATTCGTGCCAA
This sequence comes from Hemitrygon akajei, assembly GCF_048418815.1. Lineage (NCBI taxonomy): Eukaryota > Metazoa > Chordata > Chondrichthyes > Myliobatiformes > Dasyatidae > Hemitrygon > Hemitrygon akajei. Next base: position 100,221,398 of record NC_133132.1, read on the forward strand.
CTATCTTAAAGACAGAAGTTACTTTACACTGAACTGAAATTAATTGGCCATATGTACAGATTACTAGTAATTACATACTCGAGCTTTATTGTCTTTATTTTACATTACATATAGTGCAGTAATAGGCTTTTCTAGGCCAGCAAGCACGCAACATCCAAGTTAGTCATGGCCAATTAAGTACTATTATGGGGTGGAATGTGCAAACACCGTACAGATGGGTGGAATTGAACCCGGGTCGCTCACACTGCAATAGTTATGCTTAACACCATGTTACCATGCCGCCTCTATTTTGTTAGTGTGATGCAAGTAGGTAGACGGGTGCCTGGCATTGAGGATGTGCTCCTAAGAATGAGGGCATAAGTGGAATTGGCACTAATAGATCATCATAGCATTGTATCGAAATCTGTTATGAAGTCCTGCTATGGTGCATACCTGAATATCCCTTGTGATCTCCTGGCTGAGGACCCAGCTTTTTGCTGCCCTTACTACAGAAGTGAAATTATTAGTTATCCCAACTTCATAATTGATGAGCTACCCTCCAAGGCAAAGTGCATTCTGTGCCGGTGAGAGCTGACAGACTTAAATGAGTCCTCGGGCTGTTTCACATGTATATGGAATGCTCTACCCTGTCGGCACCACGGTATCGTAGCAGTTAGTGTGACGTGATTACATCGTTGGAAATTCAATTCCAGCATCACCTGTAAGGAGTTTGTACATGCTCCCTGTGAGGGCATGGGTTTCCTCCCACAGTCTAAAGGTGTACTGGTTAGTAGGTTAATTGGTTATTTTAAACTGTCCTGTGATTAGACTTGCCTTGAGTAGGTGGGTTGCTGGATAGTGGCTCCTGAGTTTAGCTGATGACTTGTCATCTTCCCATCCTGATTGATGACTTGTGTATTAAAAGAGCTGGGTGACCAACATTAAGCTTGTACTTGAGAAAACACTGGACTAGGGATGTATCAATGGCCCACATTAAGTGTAAGGGCCAGACTGCAACTTTTGAGTCCTTACCTCACATTTAGCAGCTGCGTCTTTGTGTAATCTAGCTGAGGACTCATTAGTTCCAGGTACAAGAGATGGCCAGGGATAAAAGATATTATAAAGATAATCTTTATTTGTCACCTCTACATTAAAACATACAGTGAAATGTGCTGTTTACATTAATGACCAACAGAGTCTGAGGAATGCCAGCGCACAACAGTCACCATTCTTCTGGCACTAACCTAACATGCCCACGATTTACTGATGCTAACCCATTACGTCTTTGGAATGTGGGAGGAAGCTGGAGGACCCAGGGGAAACCCATGTTCATGGAGAACATACAAGCTCCTTGGAAACAGTACTGGAAATCAGACCTCGATTGCTCTTGCTGTACAGCGTTATTCTAACTGCTATCCTAGTGCCCACTGGGGTTTACACCAGATTTACAACAGAAGTGCACAGTATTGGGGTGAACAGAGATTCAGCTTGGTAGCTGACGCAGCAACATGCAATCTGGACAGTTGCCTTTAAACTAGTTTTTTTTACACCTGTAACTGCTCAAACCGCAGGACAATAACAAATCATTCTTGTTGCACATTCCTCAAGAATTCCAACAGCTTTAGTCAGTTTTGATGTGGTCAGTTCCTCTTGTTTTTTTTTAGAGATTTGGGAAATGAATGCTGGTGAATGGGTATGAACATTGGGTATCTTTTCTAATCCTTCATCTGTAATACCTGATTTGTGCTTCACCTGCCAAAGCTGAAGTTCTTTGGAGCTGCAGCCTTGGGCTAAAAGAGAATTGGTCAGGGCAGCTGGTTTCATATTACAAATTACAATCCTGGCCACATGTCAATTGTACTTTTTTTCCATAGATGCTGCCTGGTCTGAGTTCCTCCAGCATTTTGTGTGTGTTGCTTAGATTTCCAGCATCTGCAGATTTTCTCTTGTTTATGATTGGCCACACTACTGTCCATTTCCACCTTGGAATAATTGCTTCATCTTGTCTTCTATACTGAAACCCTCATCCATTCTTTGTTGCCTTCAGTTTCCTGCACTTGGTCTTTATGTCAGCTATGTTTATAATATCCAATTCAAAAAAAGAATTGTCGTTTAGTTGGCACTTATTTGCAAGGCACATCCATTGCATTTTTTCTGTCCTTTACACAAATGGTGACTTTCTGTGTCTTTAAGTTCCAATTCATTGAGCAACTGCACCAGCTGGTAATAATAGAAAGCAACCAAAATTTCATGCCTTAGAAATCTGACCTGTAACCAAAATAACCTTAATGAATTTTGGCTCTCATGTGGTTTTGGGTTTCTCAAACAAGGATACTGCTTTACACTGCTCATTGTCATTCTGCATTTGGAACGTCTGTGAATCTATGAAGTTCAAATGTTTTGTCAAAGTAAATTGAAGTTTATGCCCCACTTGGTCTGCCTTCCTCCCCACTTACCTTCACTGTCCGTATTTAGGTTTGGTTATTCCTCTTGCATGTTCAGCATGTCCTTGAATGCAACAGTGGTGCTTAGATAGATAGATAGATACTTTATTCATCCCCATGGGGAAATTCAACTTTTTTTCCAATGTCCCATACACTTGTTGTAGCAAAACTAATTACATACAATACTTAACTCAGTAAAAAATATGATATGCATCTAAATCACTATCTCAAAAGCATTAATAATAGCTTTTAAAAAGTTCTTAAGTCCTGGCGGTTGAATTGTAAAGCCTAATGGCATTGGGGAGTATTGACCTCTTCATCCTGTCTGAGGAGCATTGCATCGATAGTAACCTGTCGCTGAAACTGCTTCTCTGTCTCTGGATGGTGCTATGTAGAGGATGTTCAGAGTTTTCCATAATTGACCGTAGCCTACTCAGCGCCCTTCGCTCAGCTACCGATGTTAAACTCTCCAGTACTTTGCCCACGACAGAGCCCGCCTTCCTTACCAGCTTATTAAGACGTGAGGCGTCCCTCTTCTTAATGCTTCCTCCCCAACACGCCACCACAAAGAAGAGGGCGCTCTCCACAACTGACCTATAGAACATCTTCAGCATCTCACTACAGACATTGAATGACGCCAACCTTCTAAGGAAGTACAGTCGACTCTGTGCCTTCCTGCACAAGGCATCTGTGTTGGCAGTCCAGTCTAGCTTCTCGTCTAACTGTACTCCCAGATACTTGTAGGTCTTAACCTGCTCCACACATTCTCCATTAATGATCACTGGCTCCATATGAGGCCTAGATCTCCTAAAGTCCACCACCATCTCCTTGGTCTTGGTGATATTGAGACGCAGGTAGTTTGAATTGCACCATATCACAAAGTCCTGTATCAGTTTCCTATACTCCTCCTCCTGTCCATTCCTGACACACCCCACTATGGCCGTGTCATCAGCGAACTTCTGCACATGGCAGGACTCCGAGTTATATTGGAAGTCTGATGTGTACAGGGTGAACAGGACCGGAGAGAGTACGGTTCCCTGCGGCGCTCCTGTGCTGCTGACCACCGTGTCATAAATAGCGTGCTATTTATCTTAGTACTCTAGCTGAGAATATTGTATTCAAATTTTCCCTTTAGCGACCATGTATAAACAGCGCCTATGAAAAGTATTCACATCCCCTCCTGGAAGTTTTCAAGTTTATTGTTTTACAACATTCAATCAGTGGATTTAATTTGGCTTATTTGACATTGATCAATAGAAAAAAACAAAGTGTAATTTCTTCAAATTGGTCTAAATTTATTAGAATTAAATAATTGCATAACTACTCACTCCCTTCAAGTCAGTATTTCATGGATGCACCTTTGACAGCAATTACAGCCTTGAGTCTGTGGATAGGTTTCTTACCAGCTTTGCACATTTGGACACTGCAATTTTTCCCCATTCTTTGCAAACCTCCTCAAGTTGTGTCAGATTGCAGGGGGATCGTGAATGAACCACCCTTTTAAGTCCAGCCATAAATTCTCAATTAGATTGAAGTCTTGATTCACTTGGCCACTCCAGGACATAACCTTGTTTTTAAGCCATCCTGTGAGGCTTTGCCTTTATACTTGGGTCGTTGTCTCGCTGGAAAACAAATCTTCTCCCAAGTTGCAGTTCTCTTGCAGACTGCATCAGGTTTTCCTGCAAGATTTCCCTGTATTTTGCTGTATTCATTTAACCCTCTACCTTCACAGGGCCTGCTGCAGTGAAGCATCCCCACAGTATGATGCACCCACTACTATGCTTCATACTAGGGATGGTGTGTCTTTAATGATGTTCTGTGTTTGGCACATGGCAAACATAGCATTTAGTCTGATGGCCAAAAAGCTCAATTTTGGTTTCATCAGACCATAGTACTTCCGGCTGACTTCAGAGTCTCCCATATGCCTTCTAGCAAACTCTAGGGAGATATTGAGAGTTTTTTTTCCCCAACAGTGGTTTTCTCTTTGCCACTCTCCCATAAAGCTGTGACTGGTGAAGGACCCAAGTAACAGTTGTTGTATGCAACACACAGAAAATGCTGGAGAAACTCAGCAGGCCAGGTAGCATCCATGGAAAAAAGTAGTCAACCTTTTGGGCTGAAACTCTTCGGCAGGACCGGAAACGTCGAATGTACTTTTTTCCATGGATGCTGCTTGGCCTGCTGAGTTCTAACAGCATTTTCTGTGAGTTGCTCAGATTTCCGGCATCTGCAGATTTTCTCATTTGAGTTGTATGCGCAGTTTCTCCCATCTCAAGCTTGTAGCTCCTCCAGGATTGTCATAGGTCTCTTGGTGCCTCCCTCACTAGTCCCCTTCTTGCATGGTCACTCAGTTTTTGAGGACTGCCTGCTGTAGGCAGATTTACAGCTGTACCATACTCTTTCCATTTCTTGGTTGACTTAACTGTACTCCAAGGAATAGTCACTGACTTGGGGAATTTTCTTGTATCCATATCCTGACTTGTGCTTTTCAATAACTTTACAGAGTTGCTTGCAGTGTTCTTTTGTCGTCTTAGTGTACTTTTGCCGGGATACTGATGCGCCAGCAGTTGGACCTTCCAGATACAGGTGTATTTTTACTACAATCAATTGAAACACCTTGACTGCACACAGGTGATCTCCATTTGACTAATTATGTGACTTCTAAAACCAATTGGCTGCACCAGTGATGATTTGGTGTGGCATGTTAAAGGGGGTAAATACTTAAGCAATTTTTTTGTTTTTGTAATTTAGATCACTTTGTAGAGATCTGTTTTCACTCTGACACGAGTCTTTTTCTGTTCTCAGTGTCAAAAAAGCCAAATTAAATCCACTTTCAATGTTTTAAAGCAATAAAGCATGAAAACTTCCCGGGGGAGGTGAATACTTTTTATAGGCACCATACATGTTTTGAGTGGGAAAAGTTTTTGTGCTGTGCTGAATACAGCTTATTTGGGTTACCGTAGATTCCGGATTTTAAGCCGCTACTTTTTTCCCACATTTTGAACAGCTTTGAACTTTGCGGCCTTTAATCCGGAGCGGCTAATACATGATTTTTTTCATGCCGCCTCGTAAACATTTTGCCTCATAACAGTAGACCAATAAAATTGATGAGTAGTTCTCAGAGGTCCAATGAAATTGTACGATAAATCAAGCGCACTTTCACAATTAAATTATTGTAAATCAGTCATTTGTACTCACCCTCATCAACATGGAAAACACTCGAAGCATTGTGCTGCCTTATGGCAGTTATTTAGTTTATAATATTTTCGCTTAGTAATTCATTTTCTAGTTAAAGTTAGAAGAGTTTTAACTATATTTGTTTTCTGTACTACATCGCGGGATGCTATGACGTCACACCCGGTTTCGCGGTGTCTTGTGGGAAAACGCCGGTTTGCGATAAACGGAAAGGAGGGGGGAGCACATTACGCGAGCGGCTTTGGATCTGAGCGAACGCTGCTTTTAAGTTAAAGGCGATCAATAACTTTTCCTGGTAGGCTGCAGTATATATATTTTTTACCAGTCGTTAGGAGATATTGGAATGTTGTTCAGTAAAGAAGTATACGCAACGTATATTTAAAAGTAGCCGCGTTACGGGCACGGTTCGAAAAAAAGCATTTGCAATATGTATTTGTTTTTGTTACCATATGGATTTAATTAAAAGTTAAAAAATCCTCAAGTGTAATATCCTTCTATGTAAATATCTCATATTACAACGTGGGACACCTGCGGCCTAAAATCCGGTGCGGCCTTTACAATTAAAAAATTGATTTTATTTCTAAAATTAGAGCCAGCGGCGTTTAATCAGGTGCGCTCTGTAGTCCGGAATCTACGGTACTTATTTCTTTAGAAAAGAGAAGGCTTCTGGTTCATCAGTCTTTCACAATGGTGATTTTGCATTTCATGCATTTATCAGAATTCCTTTTGATTTTAATGACTTGTAATTACAAAATGAAAGTTGTGTAGCTAATTTTGTTTTCGGATATTTTCTTTATTTCACAGCTGTTCTGTAGATGGGACTGCTCTTGGTCACTTAATCATCTAATCCAGGCACAGCCAGTTTACGTTGAAAAGATATGTTATTTATCTACCTATTAGTCTGTTTTTTGACTGAGAAAAACTACGTATCAGCTTCCAAGTGTACACCTACATTATAGTATGATCCATAAAACTGGTCATTGACTTCAGCAGGGAGGTTGATGAATACTCTTGATACTGTAGTTGAGGCTTGAGAGCTTCAAGCTTCTGGGAGTAAATTTTACCATTGGCCTGTTGTGGCCCATGGTCAAGAAAGCTCACCCAGCACCTCTATTTAGACTAAATAAAATTGCCATGGCTCTGTTGATCATCGTTTTATTTTCCATATGAGCCATAGGAAGTATCCTTTTAGAATGCATCATACCTTGGTATGCTAACTATTGTACTGGTGACTGCAAGAACCTGCCGAGTTGTGGACACAGCTCCACATATCACAGAAACCAGCCTCCCTTCTATGGACTCTTACCTTCATTTCACACTACCTCGGTAAAGCAGCCATCATAATCAAAGACCCCACCCACCATGATATTCTGTCTCCTGACCTCTCCCATGCCTGAAAGCATGTACCATAAGGCTCAGGGACATCTCGTGTCCTCTTGTAAGACTACTTTGTGATACCATGGCCTTGCACCTTACTGTCTACCTGTACTCACTTTGTCTATGACTGTAGCACTATATTCTGCATTTGTTTACTGCCCTTTCCTTGTACTACCTCTACTGATATGATGACATGTAAGGATGATATGCAAAGTAAGTTTTTCACTGTATTTAGCCAGTTGAGCTATTTTATTCAGCTGAATACTGGGAGGCTTGAAGGAGTTGCCATAAGCCCATTTTCACAAACTTTATATTTGATAGCAGTTCAGTAAGATTTCTCAGTAATTTCGAGTTCGTTGTCACGACTGTGCATGTATACAAACAACATTCCTGTGGATCACAAAACAATAAAACAATATTACCACAAATAAATTAATAAAATATCGTTCAAAGTGCATGATGTGCACAGCATAGGTAAGTAGTACAGTAAACAGAGACCTTGGTTGTGGCAGGGTGGTAATTTGTTTTAGCTTGGCAGCACAGTGAGCTGCCTCCAGTCACTTTTTGACTTGATGTTGAGTTTTTATTATGTAAATCCATTAAACACTATCTCCTTTGCCTCATCGTCATCCCCCTTCTTGCTCTCATTCTATGTCGTGAAACAGACTTAATTTTACTCCCATTACTGTCTGGTATTCAAACTTCAGTTAATGACAGCTACTATTTGCATGTTACAAGCTGGTCCTGGCTCATCCACTTTGGCTAGTTCTTCAGCATGTAAAACTATAAATTAACATGCAAGTTATTTTATTTTTGCCATACCTCTGAAACTGTCGCCACTTCTGTATTCCACGTTCTTTACACGTGCTCTCCTTAATATGTTGCATTTGCACTTAGTGCAGACACAGCTTCATAAAATATTTTCATCTGTTCCCTTCCTCTAATATGCTTTCTAACTGAGTTTTGGTTATTACCTAATACCCTCCTTTTCCTTTGGCAAAGTGCTCAATTTGATTAGGATACTGTCTTAATGTACAGTTTTCTTAATGCTTTGGTTTGTGTACACAAAATGGCTTTGTGTGCCTGAAACCTTTTTATGACATTCAGCCGTTCATAGAAATATGTCATCCTTGGTATTGTGAAGTATGAGCAAGTTTGAAATGTGATTTGATATTTAAAAGAATTTTACTCCCTGCTTGAAGGATAACTTTATTGCAAGTGATTGTTTTATAACTGGCTGAATAGTTTCTTTGAAGACCAAAAGTTTACAAGATTTTAAATTTTGTACAAGAATGAATTCAATATTTTTAGTGGATCCAAAGCATTTTTTCTCTGAACAATGATAATGATGCTTTTAATAGCTTTCACATTAGAAAGCAGCTTATTTTTCCTTTCTGTTCTCCACCCTCCCCCACATTCTGTAGCTCTGTATTCTTGTGTAGTTGGTTGTAACCACAGCTTTGTCAGCTTCATCCAGTACAAAGACAGTGTTCAATAGAAAATAGTTTTCAGTTCTGAAGCCTTGGGCTTGTCCACTATGCACAGGTCCCCTTGACCTGTTGACGGTTTATTCCTTCTCATTAATCCCATACTGTTATATGCAGTTTCTCTTTGAAGTTTCCTAGCAATGATCCATTTCCAGGGCTATCTTGTCCATTTCTCTCAAGACATAGTTTCATATTACCAGCCCTGTCTTACAGCTTCATTCACTTTACATACTAATTTAGTCCTTCAGACTGAACTGGAATGGAGTAGTAATTTTAATTATCTGGAAATCTGCCAAAAATATCACTTTTGCAGTTTGTTTTTTTGTATATTAAAACCTCACCATCATTGTCCATCTCTTAAACTAGTACTGATCAAGGACTACACTTTGTTGGTGTGTTCCTGGTAGGTTTGAAGTACTTGTTCCTTGCCAGGCCATCTCCCTGCTGCAGACATCACACCAGTGTAAATTAGTACCTTGGATCTCTGATCCTACACAAGCTTGAAAATGTCCTGTTTCAGCCCATTCTTTGCAGTTAGTATAAATTTGTATTTAACTGGCCATTGGGCTTTGTTTGTCGACCTTACAACATGTATTAGCTTTGTCATTATTTTTGTAAAGAAAATAATTTTAATGCAGTGGTTATTAAATGTGACATTGCTGCAGCATTGGAGCATCAGAAACACTTTGAAGTAGTAGAAAGTATTAAATCTGGAATATTATTCTCTTGCAAGTTACCTCTTACACTCACTGTAGTCGTAGTTCCTTTTCCCCTCTGAGACTGCAATGGATCAGGTTTATTATCACTGATATGTCATGAAATTTATTTGTTTTGTGGCAGCAGTATTGTACAATACATAAAGTTTTACTGTAAATTATAATATAAAAAGAACAAAAATAGTGAGGTAATGTTAGTAGGTTCATTGACCATTCAGAAATCTGATAGAGGTGAAGATGTTGGTTGATTTCAGGCTCTTGTACCTCCTCTCTGATGGTAATAATGAGATGTTCTGGATGGTAGAGGTCCTTCTTGAGGCATTGCATTTTAAACATGTCAGCACTGTGGATGTTAGTGTCCATGATGGAGTTGGCTGAGCTTACAATCCTCTGCAGCTACAGTCCTTTGCATTTATCCCTCCATACCAGATGGTGATGGAACCAGTTGGCATGTCCTCCACGATATATCTGTAGAAATTCACTAGAGTTGGTGGTGACTTATCAAATCTTCTCAAACTCCTAATGAACTATAGCTGCTGGCGTAACTTGGTGATCGCATCAATATGTCGGGCCCAGGCTAGATTTTCAGAGATGTTACTGTTATCTGTTTCCCCCTCTAAACCTCATTGAAATAGCAATATGTGAAAAATTGACATGCAATTCCTTCAGGCTGGGACTGGTCCAGCAGCAATTTCTTCTCCTGAACAAATGTCAGAACTAAAGGATATTTTTATGCTTTGAACAGGACTGGAAGAAAACAAAAAGAGCTTATGGGGAAAAAAATACAAGATTTGGAACTGCAATAGTTGACCAGCTTGAGGTACTCCAACTTTCTTTGGAGTAGAACTACTTGATACCCATAGGGTCTTCTCAATAGATATACAGGTTTCCCCTGCTATCCGAAGGTAGAGTGTTCCTATGAAACTGTTTGTAAGCCGAAATGGCGTAAAGTGAAGAAGCAATTACCATTAACTTATATGGGAAATAATTTTTGAGCGTTCCCAGATCCAGAAAAATAACCTACCAAATAACACTTAAAATAACACAAACATATAGTAAAAGCAGGAATGATATGATAAATACACAGCCTATATAAAGTAGAAATATTGTATGTACGGTGTAGTTTCACTTATCAAAATCAGGAAGACAGCAAGCCAAAATCTATTTGGAGGAAAAAATCGGCACGTACACCCATGCGCACACAACTGCCCACACAAGGCTTCACAGTCATGGTAGTCTTTCTCAAGGTAAAACACGTATAAAGCAGGGGTCTTTTTCTTGTAAAATCAAAAATCCTCTTTGGTTAGTGAAAACAGGTACTAATGTAGGTCTTTCATAACAGTGAGCTGTCATAAAGCGAATGTTGGAAAAATGGGGGCCACCTGTAGTGGAGAATAAAACTGAGGATTGAAGTAGTCTCCACTGACAAAATGAATATATATGCTTTGTGGGTGTGCAAAGTGTGTGGGCAATTTGCCAACATTTCAATTAAGAAAATCACTAACAAGTAATACTTTCTAAAGCTTATTCCTTCATCTGGGAAAGAGATTTCATTTTATAATCAAAACAGTGCCTTTAATGGCAAGCCAGGAAATCAAGTCCATGACAAGGAAGCACTGAACTGAATTGTTAAGCAGCAGAAAGATTTGATTGGACATTTCAAGAGTAAATTGGGGGGGCGGGTGGGGAGCTCCTATGAATTCTAGGGGAATTGGGAACTAGTTACTTAAGTCATTAGGCTGGGAACTGATCTACAGGTGCAACCTGTCCTTTGGGCAAAAGGTCTGATTAAATGGCATGGTGTAGCTGCTGAAAGGTTGTGGACAAGTGATAAACAACAAAGGAAAACTTTCAAGTGTTATGATTGGTTTATTGCTTCACACTATCACTACAGGTTGCTTCAAGCTTTAGCAATCCAATTTGCTGCTCCTATCCAGTGCCGTCTATGTGCTTTCTCTGTAACTGTCTGCCCTCATCAGCTGTTCCAGCTTCCTCCATAACACGAACACCTAATTGGTAAATTGGCCCTGGTATAAGTGGGTGGGCAATACAGTGTTTAGTTGAATTAATTGACTTGCAAGAAAATATGGGTCACAAAAAAGTAGGGGTTAATATGATTAAGAGCTTGCAAAAAATTAAGATGCGCAGACTGACCCTATGTCCGAAGTAATTACTTAATTTCTGATGGGTTTGATCTCTGGCATTGCTCTGTGTCCAACATTAAACCCAATCAATTGTTGTAAAGATACAAATGTGCATTGAAGTTTGGTTTAAATTATCAAAACAGCCATTTTGGACACTGACTTTTCTGATTTGCATTCTATTGATTGTGATTTTTAGTTCATGGTCCATTTACTTCATATTGTCTGTCATTTGTCTACTGACATTACAGAATAGTTCTGTACTTAATTCCTTTCAATCTCAATCATTTTCAGCTTGTATTATACACCATTAGTAGTCTCTTTGCCAATGATTCATCCAGTGAACCACACTCTGGTCCACAATAAATTTCCCCTGTGATTATTTAAGAATTTAACTATGCCCAGATCAATAGCTAATCCTCTTGTTAGACACACTTTGCGTATATGGGCTCAGTTCAGGAAATGCTATGGTTTCCAGCGGTTTTCCGTTTCTAGCCCTGTCGCACATAATCACCTTTTTTTACTTACTACGTACGATTCAGCATTCCATGTTTGGTACAGGAAGGGCATTAGACATTTTGAAGATCTCTTCATTGATAATCGCTTCGCTTCTTTTCAGCAGCTGTCTGTTAAGTTCAACCTGCCTAAAGCTCACTTTTTCAGATATCTCCAAATCCGACACTTTATTGCTCCTTTAATTCCTAACTTTCCTGAAATGCCTGCGAAAAATGCTATGGACCTATTTCTTTCCATTAATCCACTAGGTAAAGGTTTAATATCAATTATCCGAGATAAACTAGCAGCCTTACGACGGGCCCCTGTGGATAAAATTTAAATGGCCTGGGAGCAGGATTTAAATATCTCCTTATCCGAGGAGAGCTGGGACTCAGTTCTCAAATCGGTTAACTCAACCTCTCTTTGTGCTCGCCATTGCCTTTTACAGTTTAAGATTGTTCATAGAGCCCATATGTCTAAATCTAAACTATCTTGATTCTACCCTGGCATTAGTCCGCTCTGTGATAAATGCAAGAGGGGCGTGGCCTCTCTCATCCACATGTACTGGCTCTGTCCTAGCTTGGAGAAATTCTGGAAAGATGTCTTCACTACATTATCGCGTATTCTGAATCAGCACCTAGAACCAAACCCCTTAATTGCTCTGTTCGGTTTTTGGGGCGAGACAGATTTATGTCTGGGTCCGACCAAATGCCGAATACTATCCTTTGCCTCTCTCCTGGCTAGACGCTTGATCCTCCTTAGATGGAGAGATGTTGCCCCGCCCACTCATGCGCAATGGCTTAACGACATTATGGCCTGCTTGGACCTCGAAAAAATTCATTATTCAGTTCTTAATTCGGATCTAAAGTTCCATAAGGTCTGGGGACCTTTTATCGAGTACTTTCATAACCTCCCTCTTGACTAGGGTTTTTTTTTCTTTCTTTTTTCTTCTTTTCAGTCCCTTGCTTTCAGCTCCCTTTTTTCTGGTAGTAGGCATTATTACCCTCTGTTGCTAAGTGTATTCACAGTCTGGGAGTTTGACTGTCCGGACTTATACTCTTTATACTGTGTGGTGGTTGGTCTGGAGTTGTTTTTTTCTTGTGTTGTGGGGCTTGGGGAGGACACTAAGCTTACTTGTCTTTAATCTAGGTGCTTTTTTGTGAAATTCTCTTCCTTTGTAGCATATTGTTATTGTATGCTTCATTTTGCACTGAATTAATGCTCCTCATTGGGATTTGGGGTTTTTAATTTGTAAAATGTTTTGGAAAACTAATAAAAAAAATTATTAAAAAAAAGAATTTAACTATTGCCTTCTGTCGGGTGCTGACCCTTGCATAATCTTGGAATCTGACGCAATTTTAAGATTAATTTTAATCTGTACATTTCAAATAATTGGTCTGTTTAACCAGTGCTCAATTAGTGATTGCATTTACACTGACTGGATCTGATCCTGTGTAAGACGAGTTTTATTGTAATGGCTAACATTGGCTGAGGCGGCTCTTGTTTAGTGAATGGTTGCTCAACATTAGGAGGGTAAGAGTAGTAGTTTCTTTACCCTCTCAGTTGATGTACAAGGATGTTATATTCGAGCCAGTTTCATTAATGAATAAAATTCATAATTTCCTCCTCTCTTCGTACCTAATACATGGTTAATTTTTTTCCCCAGTGTGAATGGGGTTAAACAAAGTTCTAAGATTCTGTGAAGTTAAGATTATCTTGAAGGAATGCTGATTTGAATTGGCATTTTGGAGGGAAAAACGAGTTTGTGTAACACAAGGTGCAGTTGCTGGAAACCCAGAGTAGCACATAGAATGCCTGAGAACCTCAGCAGGTCAGGAGAGGGATATTTCTCACATCTATGAAGAGGAATAAAGAGCTGATGTTTTGGACAGAAACATTGTGTGTGTTTGTGTGTAGAGATTGTGGACTTGACTAGAACTGAGCAAGCTTCTGTAGCATTTCTCCTTCAATGCAGCAAATGCTTTTGAATGGAAGGTCACATGTTTCATTGTGTAAGTGTACTTTGAGACCAGGGATGCTTTACTGGAGTGGGGGTAGGGTGGGAAGAATAGGCATAAGGTGATTGCTATGCTTATACAAGAACTTCAGTTCTTTGGGCCATTTCTATTAAGATGCTTTTTAACTTCTGGCAAATTTGTATGACGTTTTGCTTGAATTTGAGGAATCACCTTGAGGAATTTCAAGCTGAAGTTTGTTAATGCATTGCCTGCACCTAAAATTTATTTTCTAACCATGTTAAAAGGTTGTGTTCTGGCTCAATTCTTGCCCTTTACCTTACAATTTAGGACAAAGATTCAAAAAGAATTTTAAGCAACACACACAAAATGCTGGTGGAGCATAGCAGGCCAGGCAACATCAATAGGGAGAAGCACTGTTGACGTTTCAGGCTGAGACCCTTCGTCAGGACTAACTGAAAGGAAAGATGGTAAGAGATTTGAAAGTAGGAGGGGGAGGGGAAAATGCGAAATGATATTGAGAAGACTGGAGGAGGTGGGGTGAAGCTGAGAGCTGGAAAGGTGATTGGCAAAAGGGATATAGAGCTGGAGAAGGGAAAGGATCATGAGACGGGAGGCCTAGGGAGAAAGAAAGTGGGAGGGGAGCACTGGAGGGTGATGGAGAACAGGCAGAGTGATGGGCAGAAAGAGGGGGAAAAAGGAGGGGGGAGAAAAGCTAAATCTATCAGGGATGGGGCAAGAAGGGGAGGAGGGGCATTAATGGAAGTTAGAGAGGTCTATGTTCATGCCATCAGGTTGGAGGCTACCCAGCCAGTATATAAGGTGTTGTTCCTCCAACCTGAGTGTGGCTTCATCTTGACAGTAGAGGAGGCCATGGATAGACATATCAGAATGGGAATGGGATGTGGAATTAAAATGTGTGGGCGCTGGGAGATCCTGCTTTCTGTGGCGGACTGAGTGTAGGTGTTCAGCGAAACGGTCTCCCAGTCTGTGTCGGGTCTCTCAAATATATAAAAGGCCACACTGGGAGCACTGGACGCAGTATACCACACCAGCCGACCCACAGGTGAAGTGTTGCCTCACCTGGAAGGACTGTCTGGGGCCCTGAATGGTGGTGAGGGAGGAAGTGTAAGGGCGGGTGTAGCACTTGTTCCGCTTGCAAGGATAAGTGCCAGGAGGGAGATCGGTGGGAAGGGTTGGGGGAATGAATGGACAAGGGAGTCGTGTAGGGAGCGATCCCTGCGGAAAGCAGAAGTGGGGGAGGGAAAGATGTGCTTGGTAGTGGGATCCCGTTGGAGGTGGCGGAAGTTACGGAGAATTATACGTTGGACCTGGAGGCTGGTGGGGTGGTAAGTGAGGACAAGGGGAACCCTATTCCAAGTGGGGTGGTGAGCAGATGGGGTGAGGGCAGATGTGCGGGAAATGGGAGAGATGAGTTTGAGAGCAGAGTTGATGGTGGAAGAAGGGAAGCCCCTTTGTTTAAAAAGGAAAGACATCTCCTTCATCCTGGAATGAAAAGCCTTATCCTGAGAGCAGATGCGGCAGAGACGGAGGAATTGTGAGGAGGGGATAGCATTTTTGCAAGAGACAGGGTGGGAAGAGGAATAGTTCAGGTAGCTTTGAGAGTGTGTAGGCTTATAGTAGATATCAGTAGATAAGCCATCTCCAGAGATGGAGACAGAAAGATCAAGAAAGGGGAGGGAGGTGTCAGAATGGACCAGGTAAATTTGAGGGCAGGGTGAAAGTTGGAGGCAAAGTTAATGAAGTCAACGAGCTCAGCATGCGTGCAGGAGGCAGCGCCAATGCAGTCGTTGATGTAGCGAAGGAAAAGAGGGGGACAGATACATGTATCGGCTTAAAACATGGACTGTTCCACAAAGCAAACAAAAAGGCAGGCATAACTGGGACCCATGCGGGTGCCCATGGCTACACCTTTCGTTTGGAGGAAGTGAGAGGCAGCCAAAAGAGTAATTATTGAGAGTTAAAACTAATTCTGCTAGACGGAGGAGAGTGGTGGTAGAGGGGAATTGGTTATGTCTGGAATCCAAAAAGAAGCGGAGAGCTTTGAGACCTTCCTGTTGGGGGATGGAGGTATATAGGGACTGGATGTCCATGGTGAAAATAAGGCGGTGGGGGCCAGGGAACTTAAAATCATTGAAAAAATTCAAAGCATGAGAAGTATCACGAACATAGGTGGGAAGAGATTGAACAAGGGGGGATAAAACAGTAACAATGTATGCAGAAGTGAGTTCGGTGGGGCAGGAGCAAGCTGAGACAATAGGTCTACCTGGACAGGCAGGTTTGTGGATCTTGGGTAGGAGGTAGAAACGGGAAGTGCGGGGTGCAGGAGCTATGAGGTTTGTGGCAGTAGGTGGGAGATCCCCAGAGCTGATAAGGTTGGTGATGGTATAGGAGACAGTGGCCTGGTGCTCCTTAGTGGGGTCATGATCAAGAGATAAATAAGAGGAGGTATCAGAGTTGTCTCTGTGCCTCGTCCAGGTAGAGGTCAGTACGCCAGACAACAACAGCTCCCCCCTTATCAGCAGGTTTTATAGTGAGGTTGGGATTGGTGCAGAGGGAGTGGAGAGCAGAGCGTTTGGAAGGAGTGAGGTTGGAATTGGAACACGGTGTGGTGAAGTCGAGACAGTTGATGTCCCGTCGGCAATTAGCTTTCCGGAAGGAGTAGTGACAGCAGGAGTGAGGTCACTCTGCCTGTTCTCCATCTCCCTCCGGTGCTCACCCCTTTCTTTTTCCCTAGGCCTCCCGTCCCATGATCCTTTCCCTTCTCTAGCTCTGTATCCCTTTTGCCAATCACCTTTCCGGCTCTCAGCTTCACCCCACCCCCTCTGGTCTTCTCCTATCATTTCACATTTCCCCTCCCCCTCCTACTTTCAAATCTCTTACTATCTTTCCTTTCAGTTAGTCCTGACGAACAGTCTCGGCCCGAAATGTCGACAGTGCTTCTTCCTATAGATGCTGCCTGACCTGCTGCGTTCCACCAGCATTTTGTGTGTGTTGCTTGAATTTCCAGCATCTGCAGATTTCCTCATGTTTGCCTCAAAAAGAATTTTTGCATGTTGTTATATCAAATATTATATCCATTTGCAGATGATGGGCTAAATCTGAAATACTGCCACTTAGCTTTAAAGCAGGGGTTCCCAACCGGGGGTGCGACAAAGAGTGGCTTGTTTCCTTGAGTGATGAGTCATCACTCAGCCAGCTGCCAGTGTGCCTTGACAAGTGGTAGTAGGTGGTTGTGTTGCGTAGATAGTGGTCTCGTTGTTTATTTAATCAAAAGGAGAGAATAACAGAATTAACATATAAGTAACATTGTCAGAGTATTGCTTTTAAAATCATTATAAAGCAACATCTGACAAAATCATTTTATATTGTTTCACTCATAAATTCACGATCGCGAGAGTTCGTTAAGTATTTCACCCCTCGGGGCCTCTCAGCTTGCCAGTTGCCTCTGCTCACATGCACCGTGTCTCCCTCTGTCACTTGAATTCACTCAGCCAATCCCGTGTTTATCCCCGCTTTGTTCAGCCAATCAAACACCCTCGTTGCCACTGACTTCCCCATATATAATGCGAAGGACTGAGGAGCATGGGGGAGACGGGAGGTGACGTTTGTCCCATGCACACTCCAGTCTCCCGCTGTTCGATTCAGCATTGAGGATTCTCATCAGTGTTACCTGGGAAGTTACACCTCAGAGTTGAGTTTCATCAATGTTAGCTAGAAGGTTACATCTGAGTTAAAAATCATCTCATAATGCCAAAATCTTTATACATCCCGAATCAACCATCAAGTAACGACTTCGTGTTAAAACCAAACCCACAGACAGTAGGTAAATTATTCAATTATAAAATTTTAAAAAGCCGCATTTTGATAAAAAGCAGCTGAAGTCATTCATATTTGTCTCAATGCATTAAAGAAGCTTTTGAATTTCAAAGGTTTTTTTCTCTTGAGGTTTTTTCTTGAATTGTTAATAATTTTGAATAGTGTTAGTTTGAGGTATCATGGTTAGCACTGAGGACTTTGAATCGTGTGATGGGAATTCATATCTCCGGTAATCATTGGAAATAGGTGTGTAAATTCAGTAGAGAGTAGCCTAATAAGTCACGTCGTGTTCCCGTAGCATTTCCACCTGACGATTTATCTTGGTGTAACCGCAGATAAAATCGTAATATAATATTCGAAAGCGTATTTCTCACGATACTTTGCTATAGGCGTGTCTGGTTGAGTAAAGCGGTAATCCCTGACTTAGTCAGAAATCCGTTGGTTGTCATGAGGACAAGCTTTAACCGGCCTCTTTGAACTGTGGGAAGAAATCAAAGTTTTTCTGGAGGAGCGTGAATGTGATCTGCTTGGGGCAATGGAATCACAGGAATTCGCCCAAATGCTGGCTTACTTAGCTGACATTTTCACTCGTATGAATGACCTGAGTGTTCCTCTTCAAGGAAAAGGGATAAACGTATTGAGGGCTTGTGAAAAGTTGAATGCCTTCAAAGAAAAGGTACTTCTTTGGCATCGAAGGATGGAAAGAGGCAGTCTCTCAAATTTTCCTTCACTAGAAGAGACGGTTGATGATGCTGGATCCATAACTCCTACTGTGCGTGAAGAAATTGTGGCTCATTTGGAAATGCTGTCAGAACCGTTTGATGGATATTTTGCTGCTGGAGACCTGAAGGTTTCAGAAGAATGGATCATGAATCCATATTCCTACAATTTGGAGAAAATGTCAGATGATGAAGAGCTGAAGGAATATCTTATTGATTTGCGGACAAATCGAGCTCTTGAAATGTAATTTGAAAGCAAGACTTTGGAGGAGTTTTGGTGTGTAGCACTGGATATGTTCCCAAGACCTGGTGGAAAAGCACTCGTGTGTCCTCATTCTATTTGCAACAGCATACTTGTGTGAATCTGGATTCAGTTCTCTTTTGTCAATCAAGGCAAAATCTAGGAATCGCCTGAATCCACAGGCAGTCCTGCGGATCGCAGTCAGCAAGAAAGTTCCACGTTTTGACAAAATCATGAATGAGAAGCAGGAGCAAAGAATTCATTGAATTTTATGTTCACAATTGGGATTGATTTTACTGTTTACAATTTTTTCTGAATAAATTAGAATCTAATTGCTCAATTTATATTTGCATTTTATGCACTGAGTTAAAAGTTTATTTTTTTAAGTTCAGTTTGTTCACCCACAGTATTGTATGTGGTTCAATTTGTGCTTCAAAAATTAGAAATTAGGCTTCATCTTCAAATGTGATATTTTGTAGGGGTGCGAACATTAATCAAACATTTCCTAGGGGTGTGGGGCATAGAAAAGGTTGAGAACCACTGCTTTAAAGGATTTGGGGGGAGGGGTGGATGTTAAAAGTGATTTTAAAGTTGCTGTGGTTGTCAATTGTGTCCGATGCTCCCGGTGTGCCAGGCATGAATATTGATTTCTCCTGGTGAACAAATTCCTGCTTACCCCTCTATTCCTCATTCTGACCTCTCTCTCCTCAACTGCTTGTTACTTCCCCGGGTCCTCTTTCTCCAATTGTGCACTCTCCTCTCCTCAGACTCTTTCTTCTTCAGCCCTTGACTTTTCCCACCCACCTGACTTCACATATCACCTTCCAGCTAGCCTCTTTCCCCTTCCTCCAACTTTTTATTGTGGCATATTCCCCCTTCCTTTTCCGTCCTGAAGAAGAGTTTTAACCCAAAATGTCAACTGGTTATTCTTTTCCATTGATGCTGCCTGATCTGCTGAATTCCTCCAGCAGTTTGTGTGTTGCTTTGGATTTCCAGCATCTGAAGATTTGTTTTTAAAAGCAAATAGTTGGTAAATCACTTCCCCTCGCAAAGATTTGGTTCACTTTACAAATCCTTCCAGTTTGATTTTTTTTTATTTGGCTGTCATGCTTCTTGTTTCAGTTGTGTTTTTAATGGTCTAATTTTTTTTAAAAGGTACTTTGAATCCTATACTTTGCATACAAGTCCCAATGGATCAGTCCTTGGCTTGCACCTGTTTTCTTATTTGCATGTTATCCGTTAGTCGAATGGGTTCACAGGAGCATCCAGTTTGGTCTCCAGCTCTGCAAGTCATAGGACTTGCCTATCCATTGTTTAATTCAGCACTGTTGCTGCAACATGCAATTTGATGTTTATCAAGATACAGTTGAGTCATTAGATTAACCTTTGACATTGACCTTTGGCATCTTGTTGGCTCTTGTTCTCTTTTGGTCACTCTAAATGACACCCAGAAAAGTTTGTGGTCAGCACCCACTTCTATCACTCGTGGTCCATTCACTGCTGAAATCTGTGCATGCCTGAGTTACCCCCAGATTTCAAATCTATTCTGCACACAATTCAGCTTAAGTACACAACAGTCCATGCCATCCACATGGTCCATTCTCTTGGCTGCTTGTCTCTAATGTCTTAAATGATAGATTTTAATACACTAACTATTTTCTGTTGCTTTCTCATTCTTTGGTACATATGCCTTTCAAGCTTCTCTTCCTTATCATTCAGCTATGTTCTTTACACTGTTGTCCTGTGGTTTCCTATCTTTTGAGTTTAGGAGAATGAGGTGTGATCTTTTTGAAACATGGTCCTAACTAGGTAGGTACTGAGATTTACATTTGTGGAAGAATCAAATGAGGGAATATAATAAGGGAATTATCATTTAAAACAGAGCTTGCAAAGAGTGAAGCTCTGGAATTTTCTACCTTGGAGGGTTGTGAAGGCTTATTTGTTGGAAATATTTAAAGTTGCTAATAGAAATTAGAATGGAATGGCACGGAGTTGAGGTCTGAGGCAAATCGGCAATGATTTTGAATCTTAGCTTAAGGGAACCAGGTGTCTAATTCCTCCCATCTTGTACTCTTGTGTCTTGCCCACCATTGATTACTATATATTGAGATGCTCTTTTTCAGTGCTGAAGTGGCCCTCAATATTTCTGCTTCTCCATCATTTCAGAATCCTCAAAAGTGAATTGAAGCACCTGAACATTTGTACAACATCTGTAACAAGTTTAAAGGGAGAAACAATATTATTCTGATGTTCTGTCTGCATATTGGTCCACCTTACAAATATTGCAGACCCACACTCCACACAGTGCATACCAGTCAACGTTTTTGAAAGTAGTGTGCACCTGTTTACACACTAGACATGAATATCAGAATATCTACTTCTGGTGCTGCAGGGAGTTGAGAGGACTTTCTTCATGAGGGATTTTCACTAGAAGCAAGTCTGCTTTTTGATTTTCGTTGGCCAGTGGAGGTGTGGGACTCTGAACTAGGGATGGGGAATGGAAGGAATATGAAAGCCTGAACTCAGCAACCACTTTTTCATGGATCTGTTGTACTTTATTTTCCTGTGGGTGCCTGCAAGAAAATTAATCTCAAGTTTGTATATAGTATAATACTTTTTCAATAAATTTATCTTGAAGTTTTTAATGCTGGAATGAAATGGACAAAAGGTAGAGAAGGTAGTTTTTGATTTAGCCAATGAGTAATTTGAGGGATCAGAGAAAAACCTTGTACAAGTTATTACAACTTGGTACATCATATAACACCATAAATTGCTTTCTGTAGAATTAAGAAATTTAAAAACTACCTCACTTCAAATAGTTTAATCATAAAGCAATTTATAATATCTTGGTGAAAGGTACCTCTTTACCAGTTTAAAGTTGGTTCCAAATTCATGTTTAAATGTCATGAGGAAACAAGCTTTCCTTGTGCAGAATGTTAAAGATAACAATTTTTTAAAAACTCAATTAACATAAATTATACATGCATGAAAAAATAAATATGACAGTGCACGTTAAGAGAAAAATCTGAGGTGTCAGTGGTTTTTTAGGGCTGTTCAAGAACCTGATGGCAGAATAAACAAAGGTGTTATTGAACCCTAGTGTGGGTCCTCAGCTCCCTGTACCTCCTGCCTAATGGCAGCATCAATGGCAAGGCCCGGATTTTTGGGGGGGAGGGGTCCTTGATTTTAATGGATTTCCTGTAGTTGTCTTCAGTGAGGAGAGCTAAGCCCATGATGGAACGGGCCGAGTTCACTACCCTTGTATAGTTTTTTGTATTCCTGTGCTTTGGAGTTTCAATACCAGTCAGAATGCGTTGCACTATACACCTGCAGAAGTTTGTCATTCTGGTGTGCCTTCATGATTGTATCTTTCTGCTGGATCCAGCACGTTGATCCTCTGAAATGCTGACAGCTGGGAATTTGATGTGCTCTCTTTTCCCTGCAGACCTTTCAATGACCATAGGTGCATGGCAGAGCTGAATAGCCTATTCTGCTCCCGTGTCTTATGGTCTTGTGTTTGCCTGACTTCACCTTCCAAAGGTCCAAAATCAGTTTCTTAGTTTTGTTATTATGAATGGAAGACTGTTACATCAGTCGACCAGCTAGTCCGTAGAATTTATTTTCAGTAATAGTGGTTAGGTGTTGGGGAGATCAGCACCACTGTATAATCAGATGTGTGAACAAACTTATTAATGCTTGCTGATGCAGATTGGTTATACAGACTTTTACAGAGTTGCATTAAAGCCTCTAATGGCTGAACAGAATAAATTGGATGCAAAGGGGAAAACAAACAGGAATAAGTTCATTGGCAAACAAGAGAAAAGCTGCTGGAATGCAAGCAACACAAAAGCAACTCAGCAGGCCAGGCAGCATTTATGGAAAAGAGTGCAACAGCAATTCGGGCCAAGACCGTTCTTCAGGACTGAAGGGAAAAAAGATGGAGTGAGAATAAGGTGGGGGGAGGGGAGGGAGAAACAAAGTTAAAGGTGAAACTGGGAGGGGTGAAGGAAAATTCCCTGATTTCAAGTTTCCTGGCCTCTATATATTTTCAATATGGATGTCCTGTCCCTATACATCTCATCTGGAAGGCCTCAGAGCTCTCAATTTCTTTCTGGACACCAGATCCAACCAGTTCCCCTCCTTCACTCTCCTCCATCTGACAGAACTTGTCCTTGCTCTCAATTTCTTCAGCTCCTCCCACTTCCTTTACGTGGGTCACAACTATGCCTGCCTTTTTGTCAGTTATGAGAAACAGTGTGTTCCAAGCCTACACTGGTATCACTCCCAACTTTTCCTATGCAACATTTATTGCATTGGTGCTGCTTCTTGCACCCGTGCGGAGCTTGTCGAATTTGCCTCCAACTTCCACCCTGCTCTCAAATTTACCTGGTCTATTTCCAAACCCTTCTCCCCTTTCTCGATCTCTATCTGGAGACAGCTTATCTACTGATGTCTATTACAAACCCACTGACTGTCACAGCTACCTGGACTAAATCTTTTCCCATCCTGTTATTAGTAAAAATGCCATCCCCTTCTTTCAATTCCTCAGTCTCTGTGGCATCTGCTCTCAGGATGAGGCCTTTCATTCCAGAACAAAGGAAATGGCCTCCTTCAAAGAAAGGAGCTGCCCTCAACTGCATCTCTTCCATTGCGCACACATCTGCCCTCACCCCATCCTCCTTTACCCCACTAGGGACAGGGTTCCTCTTGTCCTCGCCTACCACCTACCTCTGGGTCCAACATACAATTCTCTGCAAGTTCTGTCATCTCCAACGGGATTCCATCTCCAAGCATACATCTCTTTCTCTCTCTCCCACCCCCCCCCCCCCCCACACAATCACCACTTTCTGCTTTATACAGGAATTGCTCCTTAGGCAATTCTCTTGTCAATTTGTCCCTCCTCACTGATATCCCTCATGGCACTTATCCTTACAAGCAGAACAAGTGTTACACATGTCCCTACACCACCTCCCGCACTACCATTCTATCATTCTACCATTCAAGGCCCAAAACAGTCCTTCCAAGTGAGGTGATACTTCACCTATGAGCCTGGGGTCATCTACTGTATTCGGTGCTCCTAGTGTGGCCTCCTGTATATTGGAGAGACCTGACGTAGATTGGGAGACTGCTTCGCCACCTATGCTCCATCTGTCAAAAAAGGCAGGATCTCCCGGTGGCCATCCATTTTAATTACACTTCCCATTCAAACATGTCAGTTCATGGCAGCCTCTATTGTAGCAATGGAGTCATGCTCAGGTTGGGGGAGCAACACCTTGTATTCCAATTGGGTAGCTTCCAATCTGATGGCATGAACATTGATTTCTTGAATTATTGGTAATGCCCTCACCCCCTCTCACTATTCCCCATTCCCTTTTTCCCCCCCACCTTCTCCCTACCTGCCCATCATCTCCTGGTGCTCATCTCCCTTTTTCCATGGTCTTCTGTCCTCTCCTATCAGATTCCCCCTTCTCCAGCCCTGTATCTCTTTTCACCAGTGAACTTCTGGCTCTTTACTTCATCCCTGCCCCACTCCACTTCCCGGTTTCACCTATCACCTTGTTTCTTCCTCCTCTTCTTCTCCCCCACCCCTAACATCTTCTTAGTCTGACTCCTCATCTTTTTTCCTTCAGTCCTGATGAAGGTTTCACTCTGAAACATCCACTGTACTCTTCTGTAGATGATACCTGGCCTGCTGAGCTCCTCCAGCATTTTGTGTATTGAATGTCATATTTTAAAGTGTTGCAGTCCATTTCCTGTCTGGAACCAGGATTAGCATAATTGGTGGAACAAATTTGGACTGCCTCACACAGCTTGGCAATGATTTCAAAACAATAACACAGGGAGGGTTGTGATCACATCTAAGATCAACATCATGTGACAAGCCAGGAGCTACTGCTCACAGGTGGATAACAAATAATTTCAAGTTTAATTGTCATTCAAGCAGTCACATGAATACAGCCAAAAGGGGCCAAGGTGCAAAACACAGTACCAGCAGTCACACACAGCACAAGGTACATGTAGCACATGTAATTATAATAACAGAAAAACAAAAAACTAATATAGGCAAGTCTGAGTGGCATGGCCTGTAGACGGAAGGTGCATAGGATGTTGTCCTGGAGCCAGGTTTCTGCAAGAACGAGCACCGTTTGAAATAGATTGCCAGTGCTGAATGAAATGCAAAAGCGTTCTTGTGTACTTAAGAACATTTTCCAAGGTAAGCAATATGAATAGAGAGAAATGGCTGGAGCTGGTGTAAACAATGGGTTGTATTGAATCGTAGTAGAAAATGGACACTAATCCTGAAGCTTGCATTCAGTTTGGTTAGACTAGCATAGACTGAAGAGCTAGAAGTTGAAATGATGTAATTAAATAGTGATTCATTGGCAGGACTGGTTTTGTTCACAAAAACATGGCTGTGCAGATTCAGAATCGGCTTGCCCATAGACGGCAGGTGATGATTGTAGATGGAGCATATTCTGTCTGGAGGTCAGTGACTGCTGGTGTTCCACAGGGATCTGCTCTTTGTGATAAGTTGAAAAGTGGGTTACTAAGCTTTGCAGCTGATACAAAGGTTGAAATTGTGGATAGTGTAGAAAATTTTTGTCGTCGGTTGCATTGACAGGATGTAGAGCTGTGTTGAGAAGTGCCAGATGGACTTCAACTCAGAGAACTGTGAAGGGATTCACTTTGGAAGTCAAATTTGAAAACAGAATACAGGGTTCCTGCAGGGTGTGAAGGGTTAATGGCATGATTCTTAGCAGTGTGGAGGTACTCGGCCATAGGTCCCTCAAAGTTGCTGCGCAGTTTGATAGCGTGGGTAATGAGGCCTTCATTAGGAGGATCAAGCTCAAGCTGTGAGGTAATGTTACAGCTCTATAAAATCCTGGTTAGACCACAGAGGAATATTGTGTTCAGTTCTGGTCACCTCATTATAGGAAGAATATGGAAGCTTTAGAGAGTGCAGAGGAGATTTACTAGAATGCTGCCTGGATTAGAGAGCATGTCTTCTGAAGACAGGTTGAGTGAGCTAGGGCGTTTCCCTTTGGAATCAAGGTGGATGAACGATTACTTGAATGATGTGTGCAAGCTAGGAGGTGTAGATCAATTGGTTAGCTAGACACTTTTTTTCCTAGGATGGAAATGAATAATATAGTGGGGGGGAAGAGGGGAGGATGCGAGATAATTTTAAGGTGATTGGAAGAAAGTGTAGGGGTGGATGTCAGAGGTGATTTTTTTTCCTCAGTGTGTGAAACACTGCAAGGGTGGTGGTAGACGCAGATAGTTAGGGACATTTAAGAGACTCAGATAGTCAGGTGGTTGATGGGAAAATAGAGCATGGAGGGTTAGACTGATCTTGGAGTAGGTTAAAAGATCTGCACAACATTCTATGTAAATCATCAAAATCAGTGTTGTCATTAGCACCATGGTAGCGTAGCAGTTAGTGAGATGCGTTTGCACTCAGAGTTCAGAATTCAATCCTGGTGCTGTCTGTAAGGAGTTTGTACGTTCTCGCTGTGACTGCATGGGTTTGCTCTGGGCATTCAGACTTCTTCCTACATTCCAAAAATGTATGGGTTAGTTGGTCATTGTAAATTGCCCTGCAATTGGCTTAGGTTTAAATAGGTGGATAGCTGGACAGTGTGGTTCGTTGAGCTGGAAGGGCCTGTTCCACATTCCACATTTAAATAAATAAAATCCTGGAATTAAAATTGGTACATGTTCAAATACTTCTCCAATCACAAATTGCACAATTTCCTCTGTTTTAGTTGTATGCAAAAAAATTGCCCTTTATTATTCTAGTTTTATTGTTCATACCAATAATTTTAGTTAATACCAATAAATATATTTAATAAACTGCATTTTTCTGGAGGGATGTCATGCCATTCTAAATCTTAATGGTATTTTGCAGCCAAATTGTGTCATGTAACTGAAACTGACAAATTTTCTGAAAGTTTGTGGTCATGTCCTATACCATCATAATGTTTTGTCTACATGATGTGTTGCAGATTAACATTCTTGCCTTTAATTGAGAGCAATGGAGAGTAAAGTATCTTCAGAACAGATTCTACTCGAGCCTTATCATTATCTGCTTCAGTTACCAGGTAAGTTTTGTTTGGATTCCCCTTATCACACTTTGCTGTTTGCACTTGTTGGGTGTTTGCTGTAACAATACTGCATTTCTAAAGTTTTTCTTCTTGAGATTTATTTAATTTGTGTGTGTGGCATTGGTGGCATTTGTTGTCTATAAATGCTTTGCACCAGAGTGGTTTGCTCAACCACTTGCGTCACCCACGCTGATGTGAACTGGAAAATGTACTGGGTTCCATCCCCATAGTGAGAAATATAACCAGTATGTCTGATCTGCAGTCCAACGTTTGCAGTGTTCAATTTTTCTGATTGCACATTATTGAGGTGGAAGCCCTCAGCGTTACTCAGCAGTGACCTGTGAGTAATCAAGTGCCATATACTTAATATTGACAGCAAGTGGTTGCTGCTACTAACTTTTATACTAGAGTGAAGGGGTCAAGGGCAGAGCACATCTGGCCCACCAACTATTTGTGATGCATTTAATTTTTTAAACTCAATTTGCAAAATCAAATAGCAAAGATGTGAAGTAGTTACTTCAAAACAAATCAAAACTTGAGAGACTAAGACAGGAGATCTGTACTATGATGGGCTTAGAAATAACAAAGTTCCAAAGTTGAAAAAGGTATTTTCGATCCTTTGTTACGAAATCAGCAAAGCCAATGATCTTGTACAGATGGAAAACTAATGAAACTAAATGAGCAATGTAACGTTCAAATTAGCAAAGTAACGAGATTAGTGGTTGAACCAATGTACTTGAGCAAAGTTAGCTGTCTAACATTTCAATAATGTCTCAATTAATGTAACTGAATGGTCGAACTAAATTAGTGTTCCATCCATATTAGGCATACTAACAGCATTCCAATTAACGTAACTAAACAGTTGGACTAAATTAGCGTAACCAGCAATACTAGAGTTCAATACGTACTTAAGCATACTCATAGCATTCTAATTAATGATCAACGTCAAAATATAATTTCCCATGGCTCACTCTCCACTAAACTAAATAGCTATTGAAATGGGAATATGTAACTAGACTGCTATCTACCATGTCCCAACTTGTGTGACAGAAACCGACTGGCTCACAAATAGCCCGCGCACGGGAAGAGACTTTGGTAATGCACCTCTGATGTCATTTCTGCCCGGAGAGGGCAGGAACTGGGGATTAAATGCCAGCGCCGTGAAGTTTGAATAAACTAGTCTTGAAACGACTTACTGACTGCGTGTCATTTTTTCTAGCTCTGTATGTAGCACATCGCTACACTCCTGTATTTCCAAACCAAATTTGATATGTATTGGACCTGTTACCATCTACAATGAGTGTAAATGTCTTCCTTTTTAGAGCTCTCCTGGTGATAAGGAAGGTGAGGTCTTCAGATGCAAGATGGTTGGGTGCTACTGCTTTCAAATCAATGGGATCGGAGTATACTTTAATTATTGGATGACCTTGATAATAACCTCTACTTCACAAAGAATTCTGTGCCTTCATAGTGGAATTGAGGACCTTTCACACAGACCTGATCAATCTCCCCCGTGTTCCTCGATGGCATGAACCAGCTGGGGAGGGATGGTAGGGGTTGTTTAAGAATCCATTTAATTCCTTTTTGAAGAAGGACATCACTGATCTGTGAATGATTCCACTTCTCAATGCCTTTTCACAACTCTTGTTCAGTTCCAACAAAGTTCGTCACGTTATCAGAGCGCAGTTCATGAACCTGTCCTCATCTTGCTATAAAGCGTCGAAGTGCATTAGCAAAGGAATCTATCTAAAGAAGATGCCTTCTAGTGTCACAGCTAGCACACTGTTGCTTATCCATTTTGAGTTGAAAGTCACCTTTCGCGCAAATGGATACAAGGTCATAATAGAGAGATACTGCTTCTTCCTCAGAGAACACGGATGTAAGACAGTCATCAAAGTAAATTGCAAAACCTTATCGTGCAGCTGTATGGTTCTTCATTGTCTTTTGTGCATTTCTTAAGGGCAAGGTTGGCACAGTTCGGTGATGAAGTTGCTCCAAAGACATGTACCACCATTCTGAAGTCCACCATATCTTGGCTGAGGTCACCATCAGGCCACCAGAGAAACTTCAGCAGATCTGCATCTTCCATTGGTACTTCAACCTGATGAAACATTGATTCAATATCTACTATGATCACATCTGGCTCTTTTCTGAATCTGGTTTTGATTCCAGTCAGTGAGCTTGTAAGGCCTGGTCCCTGTAAAAGCTGAGCATGAAATGATGTTCCCTGAAAAGTCTCTCCACAGTCAAACACAACAGTTTCCCTTTTCTGGGGTGACACATTTCTTCAATATTTTAAGCAAGACTACTTTTTTTTATTTCCATCTTTTACAGTTTCAAAATAACAAAGGAAAAGGACCCAAAGCAAAAGTTTAGGCACCCTGCATGGTCAGTACCTAGTAACACCCCCTTTGGCAAGTATCACAGCTTGTAAACACTTTCTGCAGCCAGCTAAGAGTCTTTCAATTCTTGTTTGGGGGATTTTCGCCCATTCTTCCTTGCAAAAAGGCTTCTAGTTCTGTGAGATTCTTGGGCCGTCTTGCATGCACTGCTCTTTTGAGGTCTATCCACAGATTTTTGATGATATTTAGGGTCGGGAAACTATGAGGGCCATGGCAAAACCTTCAGCTTGCACCTCTTGAGGTAGTCCATTGTGGATTTTGAGGTGTGTATAGGATCATTATCCTGTTGTAAAAGCCATCCTCTTTTCATCTTCAGTTTTTTTACAGACAGTGTGATGTTTGCTTCCAGAATTTGCTGGTATTTAATTGAATTTATTCTTCCCTCTACCAGTGAAATGTTTCCCGTGCCACTGGCTGCAACACAAGCCCAAAGCGTGATCAATCCACCCCCGTGCTTAACAGTTGGAGAGATATTCTTTTCATGAAATTCTGCACCCTTTTTTCTCCAAACATACCTTTGCTCATTGCAACCAAAAAGTTCTATTTTAACTTCATCAGTTCACGGGAATTGTTTCCAAAATGCATCAGGCTTGTTTAGCTGTTCCTTTGAACTTTTTGATGGAGGGGAAGAAGCTGTTCCTAAAACATTGAGTGTATGTCTTCAGGCTTCTGTACATCCTCCTTGATGGTAGTAATGAGAAAGGGGCATCCTGGGTGATGTGGTCTTTAATGATGGATGCCACCTTTTTGAGGCATCATCTTTGAAGATGTCCTCAATGTTGGGGAGACTAGTGCTCATGATGGAGCTGGCTAAGTGTGCAACCTTCTGCAGCTTTTTCCAATCCTGTGCAGTGGCCCCTCCATTCCAGACTGTCCTGTAACTAGTTAGAAAGTTCTACATGGTCCATCTGTAGAAATTTGCTAGGCATACCAAATCTCCTCACACTTTTAATGAAATATAGCTGCCGGCTTGCCACTTTCATAATTGCATCATTATGCTGGGCTTAGGATAGATCTTCAGAGATATTGACACCCGAGAACTTGAAACTCTTCACCCTTTCCGCTTCTGACCCCTCAATGAGGACTGGGGTATGTTCCATCAACTCTACCTCTGGCCTTATGACAAGAGGAATGCACTCATAAAACCACTTGAGGATGGTTAACACCTACAGAACCCTTGTACAAATGGCTGTGTTACTGTGATTGGGTTTCATGACCCCAGCCTGTGGGAGTTTTCCCTCTTGATTTCAGTTTCACTGGGACTCCTTGATGCCACACATGGTCAGTGGAATCCCTCCATGTCAAGTGGAATCACTTTTATCTTGGCATTTTTCCACAATGCTGAACAGATGTTCAATATAATTGTACTGGAACAGTTATTCTTGAGGTTTATCTTCACCATTGGTATACAGTCGGCCCTCCTTATCCACGGGGGATTGGTTCCGGGACCCCCAGCGGATACCAAAAACCGCGGATGCTCAAGTCCCTTATTTAACCTGTCTCAGTGCAGTGGACTTTAGGACCTGGTGGAGCTCGGGACCCCCCCCCCCCCGTCCGCAGTGTTTCTGTTCCGTTGACGGAAAACAATCATGATTGAAAATAAAGTGGAAATAATAAAGCGATCAGAAAGAGGTGAAACACCATTGGTCATTGGAAAAGTGTTAGGCTACAGTCGGTCAATGATTGGAACAATTTTAAAGGATAGAGTGAGAATAATGGAGCATGTGAAAGGCCCTGCCCTGATGAAAGCTACAATTACTATTAAGCAACACAGTGGTTTAATTATTGAAATACATACGTTTCTTAAGTGTTTTATATGCATAGAAAGGTAAAGTATATACTATATACTAAGACAAACGTTTGACTAACTGATGCTAAATAATAACGGATGTACCTGTTCCAACTTAGTTATGATACCTAGTACAAAGTAAATGCTATGTAAATAGTTGTTATACTGCATTGTTTAGGGAATAATGACAAAAAAAAAGTCTGTACATGCTCAAACAAGTGCTGGAGAGAGAACTGGGTTTTCCTGGTCCGTGGTTGGTTTAATCTGCGCATATGTGGAACCCACGGATAAGGAGGGCTGACTACCGGTAGTTGTGCCATCATCTTGCTGGAAGAGCCAAAGCAGACATCATTTTCTTTTAGGAAGGCCATCTTCTCTCTGAGCCTTTTCCTCCAGCAGAGGGCACAAACCCATTGTATGTTCACCCTCACAGAACAGACAAACCCTTTTGGCTGATGAGACCATTAACCTTCCATTAGTTCCAGGTTCAGTTTTAGCTTTACTTCTCACACTGACCACAGGAGTGGCAAAGCTGCTTTCTTTAGTCTTAGAGCAAAATTGTATATCCTATATATTCCCAAATGCCAGTGCATAGTAATCTTTACTTGCCTCTCAATAAAATCAAAAATGTCTGTTCAATACTAAAATGTTCCTGTAGTAATAAAGCCTTAGCTTTTACATATCCTTTCTTTGCGTCAACATGTTGGTAACTTCTGACAAGTTCTCTAGGGTGACCCCTACTGTACTGCTGAAGGAAATGGAAGTGGTCGCTGTGGCTATCAGTCTTGCCTTCAGCACTATTTTCAAAAGCCCTCATGAATGCATGATACTGCAGTGCATCACCTTCGGAGATTTGCATCTCTTTTCGGCTAAGATTAAATGTGTTGCTGTTGTACCAATAAGGTTGTTATTTAATTTTGTTTCTTCATGGTATCAATAATACTATTCTGACACCTATCATTCAAAACAAGACTGCTTCCCTGCTGTAAGTAAATATGACATGGGTTCGGAGAGCCTCATTAGTGCAGGCTGAGAGTAAGCACCCTGAAGATTCTCTTATGATTCACAGACACTTGAACAAATGCATCAACATTGGCTTTGTTTCTCTGTCTCTTCAATTTAAGAATTCACACCATCAGACTGTCCTGTTGGATCGCCTTTAGTACTTGCTGCACTTGAAGCCCTTAGCACATAAATTTTAACCATGTACACGGCAATTTCTCCCTACAGCATAAGCTGTTCTTTCCTTTTCCGTAGCCTCTGCTTTATTGGCCTCTAATGCATGCAGAGAAGGTATCAGATACAGAAGATGCTCTGCCTGTCACAGAACTTCGAGCACTGGCATTACATGCATACTTTCTCAGGTCCAGGTCATCCTTTGGGTCTTCTCCTGTCTGTGTAGTCAAAACATGCCTTGGAATTGGAGAAACCTCTGATGGAAAGTGAGACCTAGTCACTTGTTGCAGCAACATGACCTTGAATATAATGTGTTCAACCATTGTTTCGCATCACCTATAAATAAGCTGCAATAGTGATCAATGCTTCAAAAACATCAATTTTGTCTTTCCTGCTCAAGCTTGGGAAGTTATAAAATGAGCATGTGATGTTGCTTAGCAACAGCTTCACAGATTAGTTGGGTCCTCAACATGAGATTGCATTTGTAAGGCATTTTCTTTAATTTTTATAAGATCATTAATTTTTGGTATTAAACTAATTTTTTTCACATTTGTCTTGTACTTTTTTGCAGACTTTGATTAGATTAGTCTTGGCTTAGCTTCAGTTTCTTTTTTGCAAGCCCCAAGAGCAGTGTTGCTGGTGCTAAGTCCATGCTTCGATACATTCATTACTTTCTCTGGATGTGCCACTCACAATTTGTTCGTCTTTAGCACCAGTGATATTCGATTCAATAAACATCAGCAATCAAACTCTGCGTGTCCATAACCCTTAAACCACAACAGCCTTCAAATTAAAACATTGCCAACCGAAATATTTCAGCACTTCAATAAAACAAAGCAACAAAACTTCAGGCAAACACCACACGATCGAGCGACGGTCCCCAATGGGCAAGAAGCACTGACCATTCAAAACTCTGTTCAAAACACACGTACGCAGCATGAATCAATAAAAGGGTTGTTTATGTGCCACAAGCTGCTCTGGCTTCTCAGTGTTGCGATTCCAATTTCGCCAACAGGTCCCAGCCAATCCATTGCAGTAGACAGGTGTTCATTTGGGTGTAACTTTTTTTGTTGTTGTTGACAAAATGTAGTGATTACCTTAAGACAAACCAAAACCACTGAGGAGAACCACAAAGCCAGGAGATTGACAATGTATGACAGGCTTTGAAATAACAAAGTTCCGAAGTTGAAAAGGGTACTTTCAATCCTTTATTACAGAACCAGCAATGTTGAATGATCTTGTAGCGATGGAAAAGCTAACGAAACTAAATTGATGATATAACGTTCAAATTAGCAAAGCGACGAAGTCAATGGTTGAATCAACGTATTTAAACAAAATTAGCGATCTAATTAGAGTTCCAATAAAATCCCAGTTAGTGTAACTAAGCGGTCAAGCTAAATTACCATTCTATATGTGTATATATATTGATAGTGTTCCAATTAACGATCAACAAAAAAAATCATTTCCTTTGGCTTGCTCACTCTCCACTAAACTACTTGCAGAATGAGAATATGTAACTATTCTCATTTGTTTCTACCACATGACAGAAAATAGATATATGGCTCCTACATCCTGCATTAACAAATCTCAAAGTCTCTGGTCCTATAGTACCCTCCCTGTTTAATCAGAAAGCTGTAATATCATTCTCTGTCCCAGTATTTGAATGTGCCATCTATGTGGATTATTATAACCAAGCTGAATTGGGAGCACTTGTACTCCTGGGGCAGAAGTTAATAGATTCAAGTTCATTCTAGGATTTGAGCAAAAAAGGTTAGGTTGGCACTTGACATTTGTCTTTTTAGATGTTCTGGATTGAGACTATATCTGTTTAAGTAATACAAGTATTCTGTTCCACTTCAAAGGAAGAGCATGGAGTATACTCAGAATTTTGCCCTGTCAAGATCATTAAGGGTTTGGTCATCATCTGATTCCTGGTTGTGGGAGTTTCTACTCCTTGTAAAATCTACCCAATTCTTATTGGTTGTTAAGAGCTTTGGGATAATTTGAAGTTGTGAACAACAATATACAAATGCAAAAACACAAGAGATTGAAAAAAGAATTCTATCAATTGTCCTTAGAATTTGAGTTGTTTTAGTTTGGCAAGTACTGACCCATAATGCTTAACCAGTCCTCCAACTCGGTGCTATAAGCAAAATGATTACTCACCTAGTGGAATATCCTTTGACAAATCTGACTTCAGCAAAACCATAATGCCACATTTGGAGTATCCAATTGCCAAATGTAATTTTTTTTTTTAAAAAGTAATACATCATTATTACTGAATGCATTGTGGGCCTGCTATGGTAAACGGTCTGCATGTGACTGTAAGAAACTTCAGTTGTGGCCATAGTTAAAGCACATCACAGAAACCAACCTCCTCTCTATCGACTCTGGAAGCCAGTCAACATAATCAAAGACCTCACCCACCCTGTACATTCTTTTTTCTGTCCCTTTGGGGAGAAAATAATAAAGCCTGAAGGCACGCACGCACCACCAGGCTGAAGGATAGCTTCTACCCTTGTAGTGATGATGAACGGTTCCCTATGGCAATAAGATGGACTCTTGACCTTGCAATCGACCTCTGATCTTTCACCTTACTTTCTCTGTAGCTGTTACACTGTTTTCTATGTTCAGTTATTGTTTTGCCTTGTACTACCTCAATGCACTGTGTAATGAGTTGACCTTGGACAAACTGTATGTAAGACAAGCTTTTCACTATGTGACAACAAACCAAGCCCAAATTACTTATTTAAACTCAATGATGTGGGGATCACTTGCACATTGATTTGCAAACTTGCTGCCTGTAGTGTTTAAGTACCTTTATCCTTAAGATCAATGAATGTATGATCATGGCAAATAGCAGAAGAACTGCAATAACAGCAGTTAAAAATTCCTTGTACTGACAAGCAATCAATTTCTCCCCAGTGTCATTACCGAAGTCCCTTTCACCAGTTCCATTCCAATTTCAAATCTGTTCATGGATGCCATGAGATGCAACTAGAGTGAAGAGGATTGATGCTGACAAGTGAAGTTTGTATGCAAGTGCTTTGGAGGGAAAAGAATCCAGATCCAGATTTTCCCTTGGGAGTTTTTAAGAGTCATAGAGCATGATGGCCCTTCGACCAATCTAATACACACTGAGCTGTTATTCTTCCAAGTCCCGTTGATGTGCATGTGGAACATATCCCTCTCATCCAAACCTCTTAAATCAAACCCCCATCCGCCACTTCTGGCAGCTCATTGCATGCTCTCATCACACTCTGACAGAAGAAATTTCCCTTCAGTATTTCACCTTTCACCCAAAACCAATGATCTCCAGTTATAGTCTCACCCATCCTCAGCCTGTATGCATTTACCCTATCTTTATCTCATACTTTTGTATACTTCAAGTCTCTCTTCATTCTCCTGCTCCAGGGAATTAAGTCCTGACCTATTCAACCTTTCCCTGTAACTCAGGTCCTCAAGTCCTGGCAATAACCTAGTAAATTTCTGTATTCTTTCAACCTTATTTACATCCTTCCTATAGGTAGGTGAGCAGAGCTGCGTACAATTTTCCAAATTCGACCTCACCAATATCATGTACATCTTCAATATATCCTAACTTCTGTACTCATTACTCTGTATCATGAATGTCAATGTGTCAAAACCTCTTTATAACCCTAACTACCTGTGATGCCACTTTCAAAGAATTATGGATCTGTGTTCTACTGCACTCTGCAGTGCATTTAATTGGATTGGCAGTAAAATTTAGTGGCAAGTACATAAGTTATATGCCAGCTGATGGTTTAGTGGCATCCACACTAGACTTGGAAGCAAATGGTCCTGGGTTCCAATCCAGCCAACTTCTTGCACGCTTTCCATCCATACTCGGTTGAGTGCCGAGCTAGCAACGTGACTTCCTGAAAAAAAAAGTGCTAAGGAAGTGGCAAATGTTGCTGTTTGATGCACCACAAGCCACGGAGAGGAACAACACAATATTTATTATGGTGACCTGAATTTTCAGAGAACTTTAATTCCATTTCTTCAGTAGAAGATCCAAGTTCAGAGTTTGTCATTATACAGCAGATGTGTGCTATAGCTGGCTCTTTGAATCTTTTTTTTGTTTCAATACAAGGCACACTATGTGTAAATGAGCACATTGTTTTAAGATTATAATAATGCAGCAAAATGGCGACTCTTAAAATCATCAAATCCATGTGAGAAAACTTCTACCAGGTGGCCAGTAGTTTTGTTGCTCTGCTTTTTTTAAAATCTGGTCTGGTAAATCTATCCTTTAAGGAAGAGGGCTACTAATTGACAGTTTATTGATCACTCTGTGGACTGTGCTGAACATTTGCACATTCAGGTATCATATTTACTTGATGGGAATGTTAGTGATCAATGAGGCTACACTTCCAGGAATTCATCTGCCAGCCTTTGTCTCACTCCTCTCTCTTCCCCATTATACTGACTCTCCGACCTCATGTGTCACCATCACTCCAGTGCCAACATAGTATGCCTTCCATGTTCAGCTGAACAACACGAGCAACAACAGCACATTTGGCCTTTTATTTTCATGTGACCCTTTTTAATATCATAAAACCAGCATTCTTCATGAGTGATAAAACAAAATTACTCTTTGTTCAAATAGATCATCAAAACCTTGGCTATAGGCTTTTGTTTTAAAGATGAGACTTGTTTTGCAGGTAATACTAGAATTTGGGTCTTGGCAACTCACATAGTAGGTCCTGCTGGTGGAGTAATTAAATTTTGCTGAGCAAAAAGGCAAATTGGAAAATATAGATATGAAGGTTGTTTCACTGAAGCTGTGCAGGATGGAAGCTGGGACTGGGGAGGTCTGCAGCATAGCGGATAGTGTAACATACTACAGCGCCACTAATTGGGGTTCAATTCCAGTCACTGTAAGGCGTTTATATTTTCTTCCTGTAATCACTTGGGTTTCCTCTGGGTGCTTTGGTTTCCTCTTATTCAAAAGACATAAGGGTTAGAGTTAGTAAGTTATGGGCAAGCTCTGTTGGCACTAGAAGCATGGTCATTGATGCAAACTGTGTATTTTGATGTGCATGTGATAAATAAAGATGACCTTATGTAATAATTGTAATGTACAAGCAGGCCCAATGTGGTGTGGAACAATTTTGGAGAAGCAGATCTCCATAAGGCCCAGGATTGTGTTGGGTTAAGAGATGTATGAACGAGGCTGTTGGCTGCTGTTGATTCAATGTGGGGATGAAGCCTGGTTTGTTTGGTAACCTCCCAAATTCTTGCCAACCTTTCATGTATTGGATTCTTCCATTTGGGTTTCTGTCTGTCAGATAGATTAAGGTTATGTCCCCAATCAAAATCACACATGATACTTAATGTTGAGAGCGATTGTATTTTAATTGGTTCAGGACACTTAACCACACCATCCTCTTGCTGTCACCATTACTGCTCCACTTACATTCAGATTGTGAGATCATAAGCTTCCTCTTCCATTCTTATCTAATCTGAATTTGCAAATCATCAATATTAGCTGTACATGGAGCTCAGAAAAATAGAGGGCTATGGGCAACTCTAGGTAATTTCTCAGGTAAGAACATGTTCGGCACAGCCGAAGGGCCTATATTGTGCTGTAGGTTTTCTGTGTACCATTCTGCACAGAACTAATTCTGCTGGTGTTTCCAGAGGTTATCCCCACTTTTTAAAATATCTTGTCATTTCCATTTTCCTAAGCAACACGCACACAATGCTGGAGGAACTCAGCAGCTATGGAAATCAATAAATAGACAACACCCAGGCAAAGGCCCTTCAGGACTGGAATGGAATGAGGAATAAAATTGTGTGGGGATGAGGAGAATAGGTGGAAGGTGGTAAGTGAGGCCAGGTGGGTAGGAAAGCATTTTCTTTGTACCACAAGTTATTATGATGGGTAGTGTTACGTGTGACATGGCACATAACGGTGATGGTGAGTGTTACATGTGGGGGTTGCCAGGATGAAAGTGGACATGCATGTTAGTGGACCTGGTGATGGAAATGTGGGTGATGGAAGTTGATGGCCAGGGATCTGGGGTGATCCTGTTTTCACAGTGGCAGATTACTTCTGTCATTGGGTCATCTGAGAATTTGGAAAGTGTAGGGACCAGGATCATTGAGAACTGGCTGTCATTGGCCTGGATGTAGAAACAGTGGGCTAGGCCATACTCCTGTAGTAAACTGCCAGCTGCATTACCTATGTCAGCATTTTCTCAACTGACACCACAGACTACAGCACAGCTACATGCTGGGCATGTGTGGGTGTTAGATGTTGATGCATCTGATTGTGTTCCACCTCTGTTGAATGATGTCCTGTAATGTACAGCGGAACAGATGCACTTGTTTTCCTGTCCCTTCAGTTTTGTTCCTATAACTGGCCCGTGTAAGAATAAGGCTACCGACCTGCAGTGAGGTAACTTTCATTTTTACAATACATCAGTTTAAATGTATGTCAACTAATTCTATATGCCTACGATCACAGGCATGCAGAAACAGTGCTGTCGGCTAGCAAATGGCCTTTTCCTGAGTTTGGTTTTCACCTGCAGGCTGATGCTTTTGGTAGTGAAGACAGAGCTGCAAGACTGTCAATGGTCAGTGTAAAGCACCTGCAGGGATTGTTCTGGTCTGATCCAGCACAGGATTTTCAGATTATCTCATGTTGGGGCAGTGTGTATATGAGAAATGAGGCACGGGGTAAGTCATTGAGAGACAGATAATTGTACAGGAGCAGAAAAAAGCATTGCAGGTAACTCCTGTGCAATGACAAGACAGAAAAGAGCAAAATTGCTTGAGATAGGTCTAATTCATCTGGCATTAAAAGAAGGTCATGTGGTTAACAATATCACAGCCTTGTTATTGTATTCTTAATTTTGCACTGTATTAATGCTCTTCATTGGGATTTGGGGTTTTTAATTTGTAAAATGTTTTGAAAAACTAATAATAAAAAAAAATTTTAAAAACAAAAAACAATATCACAGCCTGTGGAAAGATTGAGTTGGGTGATTGCTTGTGTTACAGTCGCAATAGGATCTTCTTTGCTCTTCAATAGGATCTTCTCTAGCCACTGGTAATAATTGGAGGAATGCAGGGAGGAAAGATCTATGAAAGGCACAGATTTGAGAGGCAGTACATGTTGAAGAATGGTGGTAGTGTGCAAGAGTGAAGGCAACAAGAACGTTTGCGTCTGTAGAGAACTGCACTGCTGCCTGCAAGTTGGAGGACTATGGTCTGTGTGAAACCAAGGTTTATACTGACATGAGCTAATTAACCTGGGACTTCCTGGCATCCCTTAACTCTTCATTCTTGTTTTCATCCTGCAAGGCAATAGGTCATTCATCAGATCAATTACATTACACAGTTAATTTCGTTCAATTCTACTCAGTATATTAACTCCATCAATCCACTGTTGTCATTTATTAATACACTTGCCTAACAGTCTTTCTGAGGTATTCTGAAATATTGAATTCAACTGTTTAACCTCAACTTTAAGGGTAGGATGAGTGAGTTCATGTCCTCTTCTCATAGCTACCATTGGGGAGGAGGAACAGGAGAGAGAAGGGAGACACACCTTTTCAGGAACAGCTTCTTCAGGTTTCTGAACAAACAACGAACCTATGAACATGCCTCACTATTTTTGCTCTCTTTTTGCACTAATTTAATTCAGTTGTTTTTCTTAATATATTTTATAGTTTTTATGAATTACACTACTGCTGTTGTAAAATAAATTTCACGACATACATCAGTGATATTAAACCTGATTCTGATTTCCATTTGCTTGGTGTTTCCTCACCATTCCTATATAGCCATGTTGGAGATGAACTGTTATGCACCTTCTAGTTGGTGTAAGCAATGGCTAGCTCTGTGGACAAGTATTCAAACACGTTACGTTCATCAATCGTGTTTACATTTGCTTTTGACTTTTTTGGTGCAAAACAATTATGATCTATATTGCATTGATGTTTTCGATACAGTAGTCAAATGAGTGAGCATAGCTATATTGTGCAAAAATAAGTTGTAATGGCAGACTTAAAAAATGTAGTTGGTTAATGAAATGGAGTTTTTGATTATAATTGATCACAGCTGTTACTGTGCCACAAAATGTCATAGCATGCAGCCTGGAGAATAGTCTCTCAAGAAGACAGATACTTAAAACAAAAAGATTTTTTGGTTACTCAGTTCAGCTCAAAAGGTAGCATAGCAGCTAATGTGCGCTATCAGCAGCTAATGTGCGTTCAATTCCAACGTCATCTAAGAAGTTTTTAACTTTCTTCCCGTGAGCATAAGACATAGGAGCAGAATTAGGCCATCTGGCCCATCAAGTCTGCTCCGCCATTCAATCATGGCTGATCTTCAACCCCAGTTACTGGTCGTCTCCCCTTAATCTTTGATGCTATGTCCAATCAAGAACATATCAATCTCTGCCTTAAATACACCTAATGACCTGACCTTCACAGCTGCAGGCACAGCTGAATTCCACAAATTCACCAGTCTTTGGCTAAAGAAATTTCTCCACATCTGTTTTGAAAGGGTGTCCTTCTATCCTGAGGCAGTGCCCTCCTGTCCTAGACTCTCCCACCATGGGAAACATCCTTTTCACATCTACTCTGTCTAGGCCTTTCAACATCCAAAGTTTTGATGAGGATTCCCCCCCCCCCCCCCCCACCTTCTGAATTCCAGTGAGTACAGACCCAGAGCCATCAAATGTTCTGATGAAATATGATAACCCTTTCATTCCTCAAATCATCCTTGTAAACCTCCTCTGGATCCTCTCCAATGCCAGGAGATCTTTTCTAAGATGAGGGGTCCAAAATTCTGGGCCCCTCATCTTAGAAAATAATAAAAATATCCAACTTGATGCTTTTCAGAAGCTCCAGCACATCCTCTTCCTTAATATGTACATGCTCAAGCTTTTCAGTCCACTGCAAGTCATCCCTACAATCACCAAGGTCCTTTTCCATAATGAATACTTTGTTTCAGTATTCACTAAGTACCTCTGCTATCTCCTCTGGTTCCATACACACTTTTCCACTGTCACACTTGATTGGTCCTATTCTCTCATCTTATTTTCTTGCTCTTCACATACTTGTAGAATGCCTTAGGTTTTTCCTTAATCCTGTCCGCCAAGGCCTTCTCATGGCCCCTTCTGGCTCTCCTAATTTCATTCTTAAGCTCCTTCTTGCTAGCCTTATAATCTTCTAGATCTCTATCATTACCTAGTTTTTTTGAACCTTTCGTAAGCTCTTTTCTTCTTGACTAGATTTACAACAGCCTTTGTACACCATGGTTCCTGTACCCTACCATCTTTTCCCTGTCTCACTGGAACGTAACTATGCAAAACCCCACACAAAAATCCGCTGTTCATTTGCCACATTTCTTCTGTACATTTCCCTGAGAACATCTGTTCCCAATTTATGCTTCCAAGTTCCTGCCTGATATTTCCCCTTACTCCAATTAAACGCTTTCTTATATCCTATTTAAGTAACAAAATGTACAAGGCAGCACCAGATCACCAACACTGGCTATTCAAACCCTCAAAATTCACAATCTCAGAAACAACTGCAACATTAAAAGCTTCAAATCATTCTTTTTGCCCACAATGCAGAAAAAGATCTATGAAAGGGATGATGAAACTACGTCCCAAAATCCATGCTAGAGTGCATTCATTTACAAATGGCATAGGAGAAATAATCTAAGTGACAAGAATAGGTTTCTCATCTGGAAGAGCTTAAGCTGCAATTACCCAGATTCTAGTTTTAATAAATTGGATGCCAAAATATTTAAATACAAGCCACATTGCATTTTTACTACACCCAAAAGAAAACAACTTTGTTGAGGTCGAAACTGTTAAGTGGAGTCGTTAAGTCTAAGGTTTGTTTCTAACTTACCAGCTCCAAATTCCTCCATTTTAAAGATAGCATGTAGAACAGGCCCTTCCAGTCCAACAAGCCACAAGTCAACAACCCATCTATTTAACACTAGCTTAATCACAGAACAATTTACAATGACTAATTAATGATGTGTTTGGATTGTGGGAGACCCGGAGGAACCCCACATGCATGTACGGGAGAGCAAGGATAAAATTGAGCGAAGTTACATAGGAGTAGTCACCCCAATGTTGCAGGAGGCTACACAGGGCAAGATAGTACAAAGACAGCATGGTTTCCTTCAGTGAAAATCCTGCCTGACGAACCTGTTGGAATTCTTTGAGGAGTTTACAAGGAGGATAAAGTGGATGTTGTATATTTGGGCTTTAAGATGGCCTTTGACAAGGTGCCACATGAGGCTGCTTACCAAGTTAAGAACACATGGTATTACAGGAAAATTACTAACATGGTTAGTAATTGGGTGATTGGTAGGAGGCAGCGAGTGGGAATAAAAGGATTCTTTTCTGGTTGGCTACCAGTGACTAGTGATGTTTCACATGGGTCGGTGTTGGGACAGGTTCTTTTTATGCTGTACGCAAACCATTTCGATGATGGAATAGATAGCTTTGCTGCCATGTTTGCAAATGATACAAAGATTGGTGGAGGGGCAGCTAGTGTTGAGGAAACAGGTAGGATGCAGAAGGACATAGATTAGGAAAATGGGCAAGAAAGTGGCAAATGAAATACAATGGAATAGAATAAATTTTTATTCTATTCTGGGAGGGAGGAGATTGCTCGGCCTCTGGTGATGATCTTTGCATCCTCAATGAGGACAGGAGAGGTTCCGGAGGATTGGAGGGTTGCGGATGTTGTTCCCTTATTCAAGAAAGGGAATAGAGATAGCCCAGGAAATTATAGACAAGTGAGTCTTACTTCAGTGGTTGGTAAGTTGATGGAGAAGATCCTGAGAGGTATAATATGATTAGGAATAGTCAGCATGGCTTTGTGAAAGGTAGGTTGTGCCTTATGAGCCTGATTGAATTTTTTGAGGATGTGACTAAACACATTCATGAAGGTAGAGCAGTAGATGTAGTGTATATGTATTTCAGCAAGGCATTTGCTAAAGTACCACATGCAAGGCAAATTGAGAAAGTAAGGAGGCATGGGATCCAAGGGGGCATTGCTTTGTGGATCCAGAACTGGCTTGCCCATAGAAGGCAAAGAGTGGTTGTAGCATGTCATATTCTGCATGGAGATTGGTGACCAGTGGTGTACCTTAGGGATCTGTTGTGGGACCCCTACTCTTCAAGATTTTTATAAATGACCTGAATGAAGAAGAGAAGGGATGGGTTAATAAATTTGCTGATGACACAAGTTTGGGGGTGTTGTGGATAGTGTGGAGGGCTGTCAGATTATAGCAGGACATTGATAGGATACAAAACTGGGCTTAGAAATGGCAAAACTGATAGCAGAATATAGTTTAATGGTAAGACTCTTGGCAATGTAGAGGATCAGAGGGATCTTGGAGTTTGAGTCCATAGGGTACTCAAAGCTGCTATGCAGGTTGACTCTGTGGTTAAGAAGGCATACGGTGCATTGGCCTTCATAAATCATGGGATTGAGTTTAAGAACAGAGAGGTAATATTGCAGCTCTTTAGGACCCTGGTCAGATCCCACTTGGAGTATTGTGCTCAGTTCTGGTCACCTCACTACTGGATGGATGTGGAAACCATAGAAAGGGTGCAGAGGAGATTTACAAGGATGTTGCCTGGATTGGGGAGCATGCCTTATGAGAATAGGTTGAGTGAACTCGGCCTTTTCTCCTTGGAGTGATGGAGGATGAGAGATGACCTGGTAGAGGTATACAAGATAATGAGAGCCATTGATCTTGTGGATAGTCAGAGGTTTTTCCCCCAGGATTTAAATGGCTATCACGAGAGGGCACAGTTTTAAGGTGCTTGGAAGTAGGTACAGAAGAGATGTCAGGACTGAGTTTTTTACTCAGAGTGATGAGTGTGTGGAATGGGCTGCTGGTGGTGGTGGTGGAGGCGGATGCGATAGGGTCTTTTAAGAGACTCCTGGATAGGTATGTGGAGCTTAGAAAAATAGGGGGCCATGGGTAACCTTAGGTAATTTCTACAGTAAGGACATGTTGGGCACAGCTTTGTGGGCCGAAGGTCCTGTATTGTGCTGTAGGTTTTCTGTGTTTCTATAATTTAGTTTACAATGCCTCTGGTATTTCTTGACTGATTCAGAACAATGATGTAAAGTTGCTTATGGTCATGTCAGGGAAGCTGAGACATCCTGAAGCATTTTGCATTACAGGGGTTGGCAATATCCAAAGATACTGGGTCAGATCATATTGGACTGGAGCCGTCATGGGGTTGGGTGTTAGGTAGGTAGAAAAAGTAGTAATGAGGAAGAATTCAAATCTCTATCAGTATAACTATTTGAATGAAAACAAAATGATTAAAATTAAGAGATAACTGCGGATGCTGTACATTGAGAGCAACACACAAAATGCTGCAGGAACTCAACAGTTTTGGCACCATCTGAGAGGAATAAATA
Organism: Hemitrygon akajei; assembly: GCF_048418815.1. NCBI lineage: Eukaryota > Metazoa > Chordata > Chondrichthyes > Myliobatiformes > Dasyatidae > Hemitrygon > Hemitrygon akajei. The sequence continues at coordinate 100,265,923 of NC_133132.1, forward strand.
GTTGACTTTTTGGGCCCAGACCATCTGACTTGAGTTCCAACAGCATTTTGTTTGTTACTGTTAAAATAGATTGTTTGGGTTGTTATTAATGTCTTTACTAGTTCATCTTTTGAGAAGGAAACACCTGTTGTTGCTTGAATGCTGCTCTGACTGATTCCCTTTGAAGGTTGTTGATTCTGACCAGCCATTGAAGTCCTTAAGCTGCAACTCTGTAGTGTCCCAATCATCTGGGAGGGCAAGGTTCCCATATCACTTACCACTTCCATTCATTGCCATTGATTCTTATGGAAAACACTGAATATCTGGATTCAATTCAATTATTTATTCGGGGAGGTGGTGTCATCAGGTGTTTGTAGGTTCAGGAAAGTGAGCTATTACCGTAATCTAGAAGACAACCAAGGGTGGCCAATAAATGTCACGCCTTGCAAAAGATTTCCATTCCAGAGAACGTCTTTAATGTGCGGTCAAGTAATTATTGTCAGTGAAACACATGCTGCTCGAATATTGATATTGGAGAAACAACTGACCAAGAAATCATGTGATTGGGTGTATTAGATTTGTGGCTACAAAGAGGAAATGTGAAAGATGTCCATTGGCCACTAATTGTAATAAATCATTTTCTTTCAACAAGGAAAGCACGTGAGAACCAAACTTTCACAAGCCTTTAACCATTGGTTGAATGTCCCTGAAGAAAAATTGCAGGTAAGAGCTTTGTTTACAATAATTTTGTGAAGTGTAGTATGCATCCTAAATTGATGGAGTTAATGTTAAGATGGGGAAACCTCAGGGAATTCTCTTCTGTACAGCTGAGGCCAGTTAGTAACAGTCCATCCATCAAGTTGCAAGATATTTAAATTGGGTGATTTCTTCCAGGGTGTGTGCTAGGTAGTAGTCCTAAGTTTTAATTGCTTGATCTTTACTGCGCTTGATGTATCCCACTTTTGCTTAGTTTGACCTGGGTCAGAAGATTTTGGCAGAGTTGGAACATCTTGCCTTAAGTTTTAAGGATTTTGGATTTTGTGCAGGCTGAAACATGTAAACTTGAACTTCAGTGTGTTAACTTGTGTAAAATCACAGGTTTTGTTCCATATGTACAGAGCAAGAACTACAGTGGCATAGTATGATTAAATGTTTTTATTAAGTCATGTTAGTAATAGTGCATGCTGAGCAACTTGCAGTGTGGGAGCAATGAATAGAGCCAGCTGAGACGAAAAGGTGTGCATACTTCAAAGCCCATGCCAAAAGGAGACCCAATCAATTCACCATGCAGTCAAACAACTACATGCAAGCTTGCCACATTCTTGCAATCAGTCTGATACAGTTCAGGTTTGGTCTCAGCCGTGTAGAAGAACAGTTGTGATTCTTCATACTTGAGTCCTGATGTCATTCCATCAAAATTATTATTGGCAATGCATGAGGCTTTCACAATTGCAATTATCTATCGTCTTTTGAATACTCTGTTCAGCTTTGCTACTTCAGTACTCAGTGACTCTCACATGCACTGTTACTGTGCGTGAGTGGTCAACAAGAATTTATTTCGATGGCATTCTGGCAAGGGTGCTATTTATTGTCCTTCCCTGACTGACCTTGAAAATATTTCTGTTGATCCTGAGTTACGTGAACACTAAGTAGGGATTGGGTGGTTGTCTTCTCTGGTGTGACAACAATCCCAACAGTTTTGTTAGCAGTGTTAGAATAACTTTGTGTTGCTGATTTAACCAGATTTAAATGCTAAACCTTAGTGGCATAAGTGAATTCTCGCGCTCTAGATTGTTAGTTCTCTCTTGTGAATCAAGTTCAGTAAGCATATCTGAGGAGACAGTGGCTTTGGTTTGAGAGTACAGATGAAGACAATTAGAAGCCTTTATTGAGTAAGCCTTGTAGCTTTCGTGCTTCGGCTGTTGTGCTTTTTCTTTCCCTCATTCCCACAATAGTACTGCGGCTGGTGGAAATTGGGATGGCATGGTAGCATGGTTAGTGTAATGATATTACAGTCCCAGTGGTGTGGGTTCAATTCTGCCATTGTCTGTAAGGAGTATAACACTCAGCTCTATCAACCCACGTTCGTCCAGGGGAAACCGCCATTTTCCCACCGAACTGTCTCACGTTTGCATAGATGCTGTGTTATGACCCCTGGTACTACCCACAACGTAAAATATCAGGTAGTACACAATGTACGTTTAAACGATTACACTTTATAAATTTTACTGTGACTATGGGGTTAGTAGAGAAACAAAATTATAAAATTAATAGGCACTAAGATTATACAGTTCATGCACAACGTTGGAGCTCACGCAATATCCTTAATCCACTATTCGATTTCCTCCGAACTCCACGACCTTTGGAGTGGGACCAACCACAGTGGTCTACCAGAGCGCTTCCTGCAAGTCCTTCCTATTCGCCTCTCCTCACCGATCTCCTGCGTACTACCAACCCCAGTTCCCACACATACAGATGGAATAACAATACTTCCATTGGTTAGTTCCCTGTAATCAGTAGTTATAACCCAAACATCGCAGCTACAGAAAAACATTACCTCATTTGTTAACATTACAGAGAAGCCATTTTATTATTAGCAGTTAACATTACAGTTAATATTCTGAGAACCCTACAGGAGTTTGTCTGTGGAATGCATGGGTTTTTTCCAGATCCTCTTGTTTCCTTACACAGTCCAAAGATGTACTGGGTAGGTTAATTGGTCTTTGTAAATTTTCCCGTGATTCAGATTAAATTGGGTTTGTGGAGGGTTTGCTTGGTGGTGTGGAAAGCTTCTATCTCTAAATGAAATTTTAACATTTCTGTGAAGAGACCTTACAAAGTTTTGGGTCTCCTTTGTCATTAAGTGAAAGTAAATTATTCCCTATGTAGCAATAGCATTAACATTAAACAAATTTTGTATGAGTCTTCAAAATAAATGACACTCAGGGCATATCAAAACTGTGTAATTGAGGGCAAAAAGAGTGAGGGGTGCAACTATTATTATCACCAGGGAAAGTGGTCAAGACTGAAATCCATGGGACTTGCATCCGAGAATAATAAGAGATGATTGAGAGGGAAGATGGTAATCAGTGCATCAGTTAAAGTTCCGTGAGCTATCTTAATATTTCAAGCAAGGGAGAAAGCTGGAAGTTAAAGTCCTGTTAGTTCAGTTGTTGGGAAATTGCTGGAATTCATTATTAAGGAAGTGGTAGCATAAAAGTTTAACACGATTAGGCAGAAAGTCCTGCACAAGGTTACTAAATAAGATGAGGTGTGAAGAAGTGGAGATCACATGGATTAAACTTTGGTTAACAAACAAGAGCTTTTAAAACTGGAAAACTAACTGTCTCTGGATCAGTTGAAGGTTCTCACTTTTCAGTCTCATTTGGTTGAGGTCAAATGTGCTAGTTGCAGATTAAAATGTGGAAAATTAAGGTGTGAGAAGATTAGGGAATTGGCAAAAGACAGTAAACAGTAAGCAGGCTGTTGGTGTTACGACAGGGATTATAGATTGGATTTTGTTAGGAGCAATCAAAACAGTTTAATAAAAATTATGAGCAGGAGATCCCATTTCAGTTTGACTTCATTCTGATATGTCTGTCTGTGGCTGCCTCTATCATCACGATGAGGCTAAATCAATGCGTATGAGCATTGATTTCTCTAACTTCTGGTAATTTCTTCTCTTTTTCCATTACCCATTCTGGTACCCTCTTGCTCCTTTTCTTTTTTCCTGATTATCTCCTTCTGGTTCCTCTCTTCCTTCAATTTTTCTGTGGTCCACTCTACCCCTCACCTTATCTTGCCTATCACTGAATTCCCTTCACCCACCTTTTTTGGCTTCATCCTTTTTCTCTTTCTGGTCCTAAAAAGTCTGTGCCTGAAGAATCAACCATTTATTCTCCTGCCTGTCGTGCTGAGTTCCTCCAGCATTTCAGAACAAAAAACAGAACACTGTGGCACAATACAGGCCCGTCAGTTCACAATGTTGTGTTGACCTATTAACCTACTCAAAGTTGAGTCTAACCCTACATAACCCTCCATTTTTCTATCATCCATATGCCTACCTAAGAGTTTAAATGTCTTGTGTATCTGCCTCTATCAACACCCAAGGCCAGGTGTTGCATGCGCTCACCACTCTCCATGAAAAGAACTTGCCTCTGTCATCCCCCTATACTTTCCTCAAATCGCCTTAAAATTATGCTCCTTGGCGTTTTATATGTGTTAATAGAAATTGTCTTGAGATGCTGAAGGAACAGATAATCCTTGTCTTTGAACTTGCAGGTAAGTGCAAGAGATGAAATGGGAGTGTGAAGTACATGGGATTGATTCTGAAGAGGAGAGTTGTCTTGATGTAGAAGGTGTTTCTAGGGATTTTGATGGTTGACAGGGTATATGCTGAGCACATTTTCCCAAATGGAGAAACCTGGAAGTATGAGTCATTATTTCAGGATAAAACATCATCATTTCATGCTGAGGTGAGTGGGAATTTCATGTGGCTGTGAATCTTTTCGGTGTATCCCAGTGTATCTCAGTCAGTTGATATATTTGAAGCTGAATTTTTTTCCTTTAAACCTGATGAAGTGTGGGTTGTTGAAAACAAATACTGAAACAACAATCTTGTCTAACTATATTTGAAAGCCAGAGCAGATTTGAGAGGCTACTGATCATTTCTTTGTAGATAGCCTTGGTGTCTAGATTTCACACTCCTTTATTTGATCTGCAGGCAAGAGGCAAGATGGTAGCTTGGGTAGGCTAATGTAATTTCTCATTTCTTTCTCTTTGGTTTTGGCAATATGTCCAGTACCCCCTTAGGCACCTGTTTGTATCTTGGAGAAACAGCAGAGTTGTAACAGCATGCATGATTTTACACTTAAGCAGAAGTATTGAATATTGATCTTCATTGCTGCATGTGGAGAGTAAACTACAGAAGTGAATGATTAAAATATAATGAAGCAGCAATTGAGGAATCCACCGTGAATACAGGCCCTTCAGCGCAATCTGTCTATGCTGACCACGGTGCCCACTAAACTAATCCCAATTTCCTGATTTTTTTCAGACAAAGGTTCAGAGTTGGTCTTGGGGCTGACATTGTCTCTTAGTGAAGCAATGGAAGATGATGAAAATTGGGGGGTGTATTACTGCAGAATGAGCCTTTGATTTTGCGTGGGGAGTGTAGGGTTCTAGTTATGGGATCCTCAGAATTATGGAGAATGGAGGCTGAGTCACGTGGAGGGGTGGGGGGAAGTATGGTTATCTGAAAGCACTTGGTGATACTTGCATTTAAACTACACATGATGTAAGGTACTTAATAGGAGTTTGTGCAGTAACATTTAGTACTGTGATGTGTTTGGTCACTGGTAAGTCAATGTAAATATTTTATCAAATTATGTTTGTGTCACCATATACTACCCTGAGATTCATTTTCTTGGGCGTTCACATGAAAATAAATACAGGGGAATTTATGAAAGACCGACAGCCAGTGTGCAAAAGATGATATATTGTGCAAATAAATTTTAAAAAGTAAATAGTACTGAGAACATGATTTGTCAAGTCCTTGAAAGTGAGGTGACTTGAACATAGTAAAATGGGGAATAAAGAAGGGGAAATGGTTTGAAAACCTTGTTACTGGATGCAGAGCAATAAAAACTGGGATTACTTGGGACAAAAGAAAAAATGTTGGATGTTTGTATGCCTAGAGGAGATTCTATAAAAGGGCGATTTGAAACGAAATAAGGAATGGAGTGTAAAGAAAAATTTTAAATACCTATTTAATGGTTTGTTAGGAGCTAGCAGCCAACTATTGCAGATTGATGGGTGAACCAGGTACAAACATGAAGGTAAAGAGCCTTGAGCAGTGGTTACAGTTCAGTTCTAATTTCTGCTACATAATTTAGTTTTTGCCCCCTTCCTTTACACTTTTGATTTACATTTACCCTTTTACTATCCTGTGCCACCGGTTGCTTGAACCCTTCCCAACCCCTGTCTGTTGTAAGATTCACCAGAACTGGTCCCTTTATGGTTCATGGGAAGCTCATCTCAACAGAAACCCTTAATTGGTGTGGGGTACCTGGAGTTTGTATACTGGAAAGATTTTATATCAACAGTCAGCCACTGGACAGATGGGTGACCATGAGTGGGTTGGGAGAGTATGGTAAGTTTACACTATCAGGAAAGTTGAACAATTCATATTCTTTCTGAAGAGAGCTGGGCTATGCACAGATACACGCACATCATTCTACAAATGTGCAATAGAGAGCATCCTAACAAGCTGCATTACTACAAGGTGCAGAAACCACAGTGGTCAGGAAAGCTCTTTAGTGGGTAGTCAAAACTGCCCAACTCATCCAACGACACCAACCCACCTGCCAACATATATGCAATGGTTCCAGAAAAGGGACAATAACATCTTGGAACCCCGTGCATCCTGATCATGGACAGTTTATTCCACTCCCATTAGGGAGGAGGCTACATAGCACCCACACCAGGACCACCAGACTCTAAAACAGTTACTTTCCCAAGCATAAGGATGATTAACATCATCCCCCCCCCCCCACCCCAAAGCACTAATACATTATCATTTCCTGTCAGTCAGACACATGTGCCAAGTTTTACTTTATAGGCATACAATCAAAGTATATAAGCTATGTTATATAGTTTTTTTATTATTACTAATCCCAAGTAACAAATATTTCATCACCTTTATTTGCATCTGGAAATAACATTAATCTTGAATATGTAATGGCAAATATCGTTTACTAAAGTGCCGCTGTTGGATTTACTTGGCTGTAGTATTTAGCTGTACTGTACCATGATTGAAGATTGCCTTTTAGTGCCATCTACAGGCCAGAGTGTACAATTACAATTGTAGCTGTTAAAGTATTAAGCCCTCTATTGCAATCCTATCCTGCTTCTTAGCACACAAAATGCTGGAGGAACTCAGTGGGCCAGGCAGCATCTACGGAAAGGAATAAACAGTCAATATTTTGGGCCAAGCCTCTTCTTCAGGACTGGTAAAAAGGTGAGAAGTCAGTGTAAGAAGGTGGCTATTGTCCCAGTTTTTCTGTCTGTTGTACCTGTCCTAGTAACTAGGCTTTCCACACGGGCGTGCCTCGGATCCTTTCCCTCCTGAAATAAGCTCTTGACAGAGCCTTTGCCTACATCTCAAGTATTCACTGCATTTTTGTTCTCACCCCTTCTTCAAAGCAGCTACATCTCCACCTCAATGACCTTTGAGTTCATCAATAATCAACAATTTTGGCCACCTCCAGTCCAGCATTTCTGAGGGACAGTTTCTGCAAAGCTCCATCCTGATTTTTGTCTCCACCAGCTGTTATCCTCAAGCTACTTTTCCCACTTTTCTGTGCCTTTGCAGGAGATGTATCACTTCACTTCTTCCAATCCCACCATCCAAGTACCCAGACACTGCTTCCAGATGTGACAGTAATTCATTTCTACTTTCAATTTCATTTGGTGTTCAGTGTTAGGGTCCCTGCATTGAAGCCAAAAATCAAAGCAGCAGTTCTGTTGGTGAAAACATCTTGTCAATGAGAGAGGTCAGAGGAGAAGGGCTAGACTGGTTCAAGCTGACAGGAAGGCTACAGTAAGTCAAATTACTATGTATTTACTATAGTGATATGCAGAAGAGCATCTCTGAATGCACAGCACATCAAACCTTGAAGTGGTTAGGTTACAGCAGCAGAAGACCACTCCAGGTTCCATTCCTGCACTTAAAGAGTGGCCACTGAGTGTATGTGTATTTTGATAACACAAGTATATATGTTGTATACTGCATATGTTGACAAGGTGCCACACATGAGGCTGCTTACCAAGTTAAGAGTTAAAGTTCCTAAAATGATTAGAGCATGGGCTGATTGGTAAGAGGCAGCAAGTGGGAATAAAAGGATCCTTTTCTGGTTGACTGACAGTGACAAGTGGTGTTCCACAGGGGTCAGTGTTGGGACCACTTTTTATGCTGTATATAAATGATTTAGATGATGGAATAGATGGCTTTGCTGCCAAGTTTGCAGATGATACGAAGATTGGTGGAGGGGCAGGTAGTGTTGAGGAAATTGTTAAGAGGCAGAAGGACTAAGACAGATTAGGAGAATGAACAAAAAAAGTGGCAAATGAAATACAATGTTGGAAAATGCATGGTCATGCACCTTGGTAGTAGAAATAAGTGTGTGGACTATTTTCTAAACGGAGAAAATTCAGGAATCTGAGATGCAGTGGGAGTTGGGAGTCCTTGTGCAGAACACCCTGAAGGTTAATTTGCAGGCTGAGTCGGTGGTGAGGAAGGCAAATGCAATGTTTGTATTCTTATCAAGAGGTCTAGAACACAAGAGTGAGGATGTGGTGCTGAGGCTTTATAAGGCACTGATGAGGCCTCACCTTGAGTATGGTGAACAGTTTTGGGCCCCTCATCTTATAAAAGTTGTACTGGGATTGGAGAGGGTCCAGAGACAGTTTACAAAGATGATTTCAGGAATGAATCAGGAAGGGTTATCATACAAGGAATGTTTGATGGCTCTTGGTCCGTACTTGCTGGTATTCAGAAGGATAAGGAGGGATGTCATCGAATGTTGAAAAGCCTGGACAGTAAATGTGGAAAGGATGTTTCCCATGGTGAGAGAGTCCAGTACAAGAGTGCACTGCCTCAGGATAAAGGGTGCCCTTTCAAAACAGAGATGTGGAGAAATTTCTTTAGCCAAAGAGTGGTGAATTTGTGGAATTTGTTGTCACATGCAGCTGTGGAGGTCAGGTTGTTGGGTGTACTTAAGGCAGAGATTGATATGTTCGTGATTGGGACATGGCATCAAAGGTCACAGGGAGAAGGCCAGAAACTGGGGTTGAGGAGGACAAAAAAACGGATCAACCATGATTGAATGGCAGAGCAGACTCGATGGGCCAGATAGAGTAATTCTGCTCCTATGTCTTATGGTCGTATGGTATACAATATATGCTACATTTGTAGCAAGCAAGTAAGTTTGAGCTATGCATCAAAGTGGAAAATGTATTTCTTTGAAAGGTGGGATGAGATCTAGTTGTAATGGTTATTTATCAGAATCTGCCAGTCAGCTGAGTGGCTGTTTATTACTTCAGAGGTAGGTAATTTGTGGTAATAGGTGGTTCAAAATCCAGGATACCTGCACAGAGGAACCATTTTATCTGGCAGTTGAGGCTTTGTATGAATTTGAATCTGGGATGGGGTGGTCTGTTGTGTGTTTAAAAAGCTTAAAGCCACAGTTGTGTTTGCAGAATAGAGTTGCCTGTCTGTAGTTAGAATGCAACCTTATTGAATGTTGTATTTCTGCTGATTCTTTGTACCATGGGGGGGGGGGGGGGTTCTGAAGGTCCCTAGGAAGAAACTGGTTAACTTGAACATTGTCGGATTTTTATGTTCTCCAGTGAATCACTTTGAAATTATATTTGTGTAAAAAGTTGAGCTCAGTCAATAAGTTAGTTATCCTGAATCATCCAGTCCCGAAAGCCCACCATTGAAAATAATCTAGTACTCTTTTCCACTTCCAGCGTCATCCTGGTCTGTGAGATAGTGCAGGGAAGGCTATTGGAAGCTTTATATTTGTGTTCTAATGCAAAGGAAACTGGTCATTGTGAATTGACAAGGATGTTGATTTAATATCCTCAAATTATTGCTGATGGTCTAGATTGCACACAATGTAGTAGGTTATGTGAACTAACCTCGAAGAAGCAAATCTCAAAGGGTAACATGAGCTGGCAAAAATAGATGTAATAGCCTTCATGATAGGAAATATAAGACAAAGGGTTTTTGTGTTGGTAGATGTTAAAGAATGGAGCTGAAGTTTTAAATGGTTAATGTTGAGAAACATTTGGGTGGTAAAGCACTGGAAATAATCAAAGGAACATGGAATGTGGGACTGTTTTCATGGGGTTAAACTGATCTATATCTCTACATACCTTCCTGGATAAGTAAAGATTCAGTCACAGTGGCATAATAATTAGCATAATGCAATTACAGTACCAGTGACTTGGGTTCATTCCATTGTTGTATGTAAGGTGTCTATACGTTCTCTCCATGACTGTGCGTTTCCTACAGATACTCGGGTTCCTTCCACATTCCAAATATACATGGGGTTAGTAAGTGGGGGGCATGTTATGTTGGCGCTGGAAGCATAGTGACATTTGCAGGCTGCCTCAAGCACATCTCAGACTGTTAGTCACTGACGTCAATGACACATTTTTGCTATGTTTTAATATGCATAAAGCTACTAAAAGCCATTGATCACTATGCGTTTGGAAAGATTTACGTTGGAGGAAGTGTGCTAGTAATTTCCTAGAATAATACTTATACTCGCAGTATAAGATTAAGAAAAGAGATGACACAAACTTGTGTTCCCTAGACTTTGAAAGGCAAAAGGATCAATTGCCTTTGGTAAAGGGTTCTGAAAGAAGCAATATTCCTAAGGTATGAAATTAAACTGGCCTTTGGGAAACTTCTCAAGCAGAAGTTAGCAGAAACTTGGAGCAGTCGTCTGCGAAGACAGCTAATAAATTAACTTAATTGGTGCTTTGAGAGGCAAGGAAAGGTATGTATAGTTCATCAGCTGTGTGACAGACTCATTGCTAAAGAGTCAACTCCTATTTGTTTCAAAGTTGGGGCCCCCCATGTGGAATCATCTGTCCCTCATTTCTTCAACATTGTCTTAAACACCTTATAAACACTAATGAAATTCCATCTTTTTTTTAGTTTGTTTTCTTTTCCTGCTGGAAAAATTATCAGCAAAAGCACAGCATGGGCCAGCACCAGGACAACTGTGCAGTGAAATAAACAATTTATTCGGGGCACATTTGCTTCAAGAAAATAACTTGATTTACAATAATGACAGCCTTGACTGGAAGCCCAGAGTCTGAAAACAAGTTAAAATGAATGATTTTGTACAAACCTGTACACCTGTGTTGGGAGGCTGTCAACCCTGTGGTTTAGATATTGTGCCTGTCATGCAATAGGCTAATTTCCTTGGTTCATGACCCAGAGAATATCTGCTTTCATTTCCCCTCATCGCAAGAGTGCAGGAGTTAGAAGTTAAATATTTCTCCTGTACAGCTTATTGTTTTTTCGACAGATGTTTTAATATTTTCAGCATGAGTGCACTTTTTCTGACTTCATTTTGATCTTGTCCATGATTAAGGAACTCATCACAAAACTAGGTAGATTTATTACTTTCAAAAACAGCTGGGATTCCCTTCATTTATTTGGGACGCTAAACCGTCTAATTGAGACAGGAGCGTGTTGCCGAACAGTTTCTAACTTGAACTTGTGTGGCCATTAGTCACTACACTGCTTAAAGTGAAGTAAAGTTTATAAATAGTCAGTTGCATGTGTTTGTTTTTTTTTTGTGATTTTTGTTTCTAATTGATGAAAAATAAGCAGCAAGACAATTCAGAACTGTTTCGCTCACTGTGCATTCTTTAATTCAGGCTTGGAGATGTCAGGAACGGTTGGGAGTGAAAAACAGTTTTACTGAAGGAGTTGGGAACTATGAGGAATTTGAAGATGTCACAATCATCTTGAATGTTACAATGGAAATGAAGATTTGGAGGATAATATCAATAGAATTGTATGATGCTGTCCTATATCTGCACTGGGTGTTTGCATTGATTTTGTTCATTTGCAGTCAATCAAAAAATCATGGCAGTATGCGTACACTGGATGAATTCCTGAATTGTAACTATTAGGAACTAATTCAATTTTATAGTACTAGTAGAATTCTTTATTTCATTGAAATATAATATTTGCTACTCAGTTAAACAGTAATTTGTCTTTTTTATACCTTTCATCTTTTTGTATGAAACTTTAATTGGGGCAGCAGCTTAATTGGACTAAAATGGACTGGTGCCTGTGTCTTAATTAACCAAAATCCATTGTATTTCAAAAGAAAGGAGTCAGAAATCAAAACATGCAGACACTGCCTACATTTGAAAGTAATGCTCAAGAAAGCAGTGAGGAAAATATTGCTGAACATAACAACTGGAGTAAACAAATTCCTTCAGCTGGGCTTAGTTCTAGAATTGCCCAGTCACATTTGCCATAGAGCTGCCCACTAATTCAAATATAAATTTTGATTGTTACGCAACTCTTTAGTCTTTCAGCTCTTTGCACTGTCACAGTATGGATAACCATCACTATTCTTTAAACCACGCATGGAGAAAAAGTAACACGAGTGAATCTACAGATGCTGGAAATAAATAAAAACACAAAATGCTGGCAGAACTCAGCAGGCCAGACAGCATCTATGGGAGGAGGTAGTGACAACGTTTCGGGCCGAAACTCTTCATCAGGAACCCTTCTGAAACATCGTGGCCAGTGATTGCCACTAAGGGCAACATCCCTCGGACTGTCCACAAAACAACCTCTTTTACTAACTTTGCATCTTTTTCTTTCAAATGTAGTTCTCCCACTGTTGGAGCCTGTGATCTATATTATGGTGGTGAGTTTTTGGGCCAATTGAGTGATCTGGAACTTTGCTGTCTCTAAGAATGTTTTGTGAGCTTTTGAGTGAAGTGTTCAGTCTCGAGGCTAAGAAGCCTGCCTTTCAGTTGATGCCACTGGACAATTGTGTGGGAGTCCTGGGTCTTGAAAATTTAGTCGCCTCGGTTTGTGGATTGGACTCGTGATGATGTGTTCTGGTTGCTCTTTTTGTTGTTGGGTGATTTTAATAAGGGTGGCCTGATGACCTAACACTAGATTGAACTGAATGTGCTGGACTCTTTCAATTTGTGTTTTATATTCTGTGTTTTTTCCCTCATTCTTTTTTGCTATTTGCATGTTTTTTTTGCATTCTTTGAATGGGTTCCATGATTTTCTTTGTTTCATGGCTGTCTGGTGAAGACGAATCTCAAGGTTGTATACTGCATACATACATTGATAATAAATGTGCTTTGAATCTTTGAGAACAGTCCAGTACACAATTATAAAAATTATATTACAATAAGATATTTAAATAATGTAAAAAAAAGATCATGAACAAAATTAGTGAGGTAGTGTTCATGGGTTTATTGCCCATTCAGTAACTGATGGCAGTGGGGAAGAATCTGTTCCTAAAACATTGAGTTTCTTCAGGATCCTCTACCTCCTCCCTGATAGTAGCAATGAGAAGAGGGCACATCCTTGGTGGTAGGGGTCCTTAATGATGGATGCCATCTTTTTTGAAGCATAGCCTTTTTGAAAATGTTTTCAGTGCTGGTAAAGGTAGTGCCCATGATAGAACTGGCTGAGTTTATAACTTTCTGCAGCTTTATTCAATCCTGTACAGTGGCCCCCTCCTTGGAGTCAATTGTTAAGGATGAGATTATGGAGTACTTGGTAACATATTACAAGGTAGGACAAGATCAGCATGGTTTTCTTAAGGGAAAATCCTGCCTGATGAACCTGTTGGAATTCTTTGAGGAGATTAAAAGTAGGATAAATAAAGGATGCAGTGGATATTGTATATTGGACTTTTAAAAGGTCTTTGACAAGATGCCACACTTAAGGCTGCTTACCAAGTTAAGAGCCCAAGGTATTACAGGAAAATTACTAACATGGTTAGAGCATTGGCTGATTGGTAGGAGGCAGCCAATGGGAATAAAAGGATCTTTTTCTGGTTGGCTGCCAGTGACTAGTGGTATTCTGCAGGGGTCGGTATTGGTACCACTTCTTTTTATGCTGTATATAAATGATTTAGATAATGGAATAGATGGCTTTGTTGCCAAGTTTGCAGATGATATGAAGATTGGTGGAGGGGCAGGTAGTGTTGAGGAAACAGTTAGGATGCAGAAGGACTAAGATAGATTAGGAGAATGGGCAAGAAAGTGGCAAATGAAATACAATGTTGGAAAATGCATGGTCATGCACTTTGGTAGTAGATATAAATGTGCGGACTATTTTCTATTTCTAAGCGGGTAGAAAATTTAAAAATCTGAGATGCAAAGGGACTTGGGAGTCCTTGTGCAGAATACCCTGAAGGTTAACTTGCAGGTTGAGTCAGTGATGAGGAAGGCAAATGCAATGTTCGCATTCATTTCAAGAGGCCTTTCATACAAGAGCAGGGATGTGATGCTCAGGCTTTATAAAGCACCGGGGAGGCCTCACCTTGAGTATTGTGAACAGGTTTGAGCTCCTCATCTAAGGAAAAGATGTTCTGGCATTGGAGAGGGTTCAGAGGAAGTTCACAAGGATGATTCCGGGAATGAAAGAGTTATCACACGACGAATGTTTGATAGCTCTGGGTCTGGATTCATTGGAATTGAGAAGGATGAGAGTGTTTCTGACTGAAACCTTTCGAATGTTGAAAGGCCTAGACAGAGTAGATGTGAAAAAGATGACTCCCATAGTAGGGGAGTCTAGGACAAAGAAGGCATGGCCTCAGGATAGTGGGGCATTCATTTAAAATGTATGAGGAGAAATTTCTTTAGCCAGAGGGTGGTGAATTTGTGGAATTTATTGCCACAGGCAGCTATGGAGGCCAGATATGGGTATATTTAAGGCAGAGCTTGATAGCTTCTTGTGGCATGTGGCCAAGTGGTTAAGGTTTTGGACTAGCGATTTGAAGGTTGTGAATCCGAGCCCCAGCCGAGGCAGCGTGTTGGGTCGTTGAGCAAAGCACTTAACCACACACTGCTCCAGTCCACCCAGCTGAAAATGGATACTGGCGATAGACTGGTGTCCTATCCGTGGGGAGTCTCGTACTCTCAGTCGCTTCATGCCACGGAAACCGGCATAAGCACTGGTCTTGAGCCTATAAAGGCTTGGGACAGACTTATAGGCTCAAGACCAGTGCTTATGCTGGTTTCCGTGGCATGAAGCGACTGAGAGTACGAGATAGGTTCTTGATTGGACATGGCATCAAAGGTTGTGGGGAGTGGAGCTGAGGAAGGGAGAAATGGATCAGCCATGATGGAATGGCAAAGCAGACTCTATGGGCGTAATGGCCTAATTCTGGTTTTATGGTCTTTGCCAGATAGTATTATAAAAGTGACCTAAGGGGGAAAAATTTTCTATATGCCATCATCGGGATAATTGAATGCACTGCTAGAGTGGGAAGCAAAAGTTATGAACATCAAATATTAACCTTTTTGCACTTAGATTGGAAGTGATTGGATGAAGGAGTGAGGAAAAACTTGCAGTTGCAATGAGCTGGCATTGAGCTGAATTGGCTTCCTTCAGTCCTACAGCTCTTGTGTGATTCATCATCAATTAACAGTGCAATTTGTTCTATTAAAATATCCAATGGTGAAAAGCATTGCATTGTGTGTTGGTGTAATAAGCACAGGATTGACTGAATAACATGACCTCGTCCCGGTAAAATGTTGGCGCACTCAGTTGTAGGGGCTCTTCTGGGTTCAGATAATGATGTAATTATTTGTCCATTGTGTCTTTTTTATGATCACAAGACACTGCTGCATATTAAAAACATTGTCCCACTAATGATTTGCTTGATAGCAGTGGAGCTGGACTTATTGTGTACCATGTTGCTGCCTGTAACTCCCACCCCACCCAGAGTGAGGTGTAAAAGGCAGTGCGCCATCCAACAAACATTGCAAATGATTGTCATGGACATTTCCCCTGTTTCATATTGGCAATGTAGAATTCTGCAAGTCCAGTTCACTGGTTCATCGGCGAGACCAATGGCAATGGAGCCCTCGTTCTGTGGGGTCACCTGGTGCAACTGCCAGGGGGAGAAGATGCCAGAGGCAGTGTTGGAGAGAGCAGAAACTTGGCAAGCATGTTGGAGTCTGTGCTGGGTTGGGAGCTGGCCCCTTCCTTCAGTGCTGCACTCCAGAGCTTGCTCAGTGAAAGACCTGCTGTTGCACTAGTGTATGAGAACTGTTCCAGGACAACATCCCATGCACCATCAGTCTACAGGCCATGACACTCAGGACTTGGGCTATATTATTTTTGTAACTGTTATAATTATACGTACCTTGTGCTGTGTGTGACTGTTGGTATGGTGTTCTACACCTTGACCCCTGAGGAATGCTGTATTCATGGGTATGGTTGAACTTAATATTCACATCACAAATGCTCTAGCTAATCTTGAAAGATTAGGGGTGCAGGATGGAATGCTGAGTTTTCGGTGCCCTTCTATATTACAGCAGATAATACTGCTAGTTTAAGGATTTGTTATCAATATAGAGGAATAAATGCAAGCTGATTCTGTAGTGGGGGAGGGTTGAGGGGGGTAGGTGGTGCAGTCAAGTATGTACATTCATAAAGAATGAGAGATGTCTTCAAGTTGCTGTCTTTAAATGCAGTCGAGTGAACAATGCGTATTCAGCAATTTTGGCACATTAGGATTGGAAACCTGTTAAGTTGAGCTTTCCTTTTCCAGTTCCTACAGGTTGTAATAGTGCACAATAGTATCCATGAAAATTCTTGTCCCAAGGGTTATGCGTCTTTTACTGAATGCTACATTACTCCAAGCTTATTAGGTCACGGCTGCTATTTCAACATAATCAGATCAGCACATATTTTGGAGCACGGGATTATTGTAATGAGGGATACCAGTGCCTGAAGTAACACCGAACTAATAATAGCTGTTTTCTTGTGCCGAGCTGTCATTTGATACACAAGTAGGAAGGTCATTAGTGGCTAAGGGTTTTGGGTTGTGAAAAATGTTGAATGTTTTAGTGTTTTCCTACCAATTACTTTTGACTGTTCATCTTAGATTATTAAAATGAGTCGTTGCTTGCAATGAGCTCACCAGAGCCAGTATCTACTGTATATCAGGTTTCCCTATACTGCACTCTAATTTGGGAATGTTAGATCGTTTTTGTAGATATTTTCTGTGCTATGTCATCTTTTGTTTTCTATTTAAATACTTGCTGAGAAGCATTATAATGCAAAGCTGGAACTAAGGGATAATTATAAGTCTGAATTTGTTGAATAAAGGCTTTTAAACAGCTGATGCAGCAGTGCTTGGAACTCTGCCGCAACATTGAGAAAAGAACTGGATATTTCACCAATCACAGTGCTACTACTAAAATCACTGTGATGTTGATAGGACTTCAGATATTTGAAGTCGATAAGGATGAATTTACTCGTTGTGTCAGGAGAGTTGAGATCTTTACAATTTTTCCCTATTCTAGATCATTAAAGTCTCCAAGGCTGAATACAACATTTGACAGTTTCAAATCTGAATTTCACTTCATTGCAACCTCCTGAACTTTGGAAAGCAAAGTATTTTTGGTCCATTGTGGCTTAGCAACATCCTGATTTATGCAGTACCTCAGGTGGGATGTAATATTCCGTAGCTTGAACTGCTGAAGGTGTAGCTTTTCCTTGAGGGCTGAAGAGGGACTAAAGAGTGGTGTTGAGATTTAACTATGTGCTACATAGAAATCTGCAGCACATTGCAGGCCCTTTGGCCCACAATGTTGTGCCAACCATGTAACCTACTAGAAGCTGCCTAGAATTTCCCTAGCGCATAGCACTCTATTTTTCTAAGCTCCATGTACCATGTGGTAGAAGAACTAAAACTCTAAACATGCATCCCTTAATCTTCATGCCAGACTCTCAGATTTTACAGATTATTGGATTTTTGATATACCAACACTTGGTGAAAAGTGGTGTAATTATCCAGTGAAGGGAGCATGGAAAGTGAGTCGGATACTAAACCATAAGGATTTCTGAACAGTTAGAAAGCTGATAGTCAGAGTTGTAAACTGCAGTTATTGGAAGCAAAGGTCATTGAGCATGAATGAGAAGGCTGCTGTGAAATAGAATACAGGCAGAAAATATTGGCTGAGTCAAAGTTTATGATGGATGTGATGCTGACTGATTCAACTACCAGAATAGTGTTCTGAAATTAGATAAGCATTTCATAGATGAGTTTTAAGGATGGAAGTGGATTGCACTACAGATATAATGTGGTTGGCAACTCTTGAGATGTGTAAGATTCTAAGCCTTTGAACAGCTTCAGACAATGGACTTGGGCGGATTTGAAATTATGTAGTGAAGCTAAAGGTGACTTTGTATAAACCCATTATTTAACTGGAAGAAATTCCAGCACGTCCAAGCAGTCTTTTTATACAGTGGAAATAATGGAAATTTAAGTAGAAATAGCTCAAGTTGGGTGCCATCAATGTACGCAACCAGTTGGCACCAGCCAGCTACAGTACAGCGTCAGTGATCAGGTTTAATTCCTGCTGTTGTCTGGCAGGAGTTTGTACATTCTTGCCATGACTATGGATTGCCTTTGGATGCTCGATTGTTTTTTTTTTCTCCCCCCTCCTGGAAAGACATTGAAAGCATGCTGTTACTGTTGGCCATTGATAGAAATGAATCATTTCATTGTATGCTCCATTTTGATGTACACGTGCCAAAGCTAATCTCTTTTTGAACTGGCAAGTCCAAAAGGAAATTTGCGGTTTAGGGTATTAGCAAAACAAACTTATTCTGCTTGCCTATTGGTTTTGAAAATGGGCAACTGCAATGGGAGGAAGTTTGGATGGGACAGCTGGTGTGGGAGTTTGATATGATTTGAAGGAAACTGCATTGTGGGGCAATATGGAAGAGAAAAACTAAATTGATTTTGATGAAGGGATTGGGAAAGATATGGAAATTAATGATATCTTTGGGGTCAGGGATTAGAAGTAACAGGCAGCTGAACTCCAAAGCTTCATCATGGCTGCTTCCACTGGTTAGACAAGGAAGATCCTGGTTTCAGAGGCAGCTTGTAACTGATCTTTTGCTTCCAGGGTGATCAGAGAACCAGTGCAGTGCTTGTAGTCTAGTCAGACCTTAGATGGATGGTAATGTTCATGTGATATTTGTTCTTTTTACAGAACCAAAATTTAGAATTATGACATTTTCTTTCACTTTGTTCTTTTTTTGCTCCAGGTTATTATCGAAATTACAGAAATGTTACACAGTGCCAGCTTACTGATTGACGATATTGAGGACAATTCCAAGTTGCGCCGTGGCTTTCCTGTGGCACACAGCATCTACGGAATTCCCTCTGTCATAAACTCTGCCAACTATGTCTACTTCCTGAGTCTGGAGAAGCTGCTGACCCTCGGCCATCCAGAAGCGATTAAACTCTTCACCCAGCAGCTCCTGGAGCTGCATCGTGGGCAGGGCCTGGATATCTACTGGAGAGACACATACACCTGCCCCACCCTTGAAGATTACAAGGCTATGGTGCTGCGGAAGACTGGAGGGCTCTTTGGCTTGGCTGTTGGCCTCATGCAATTGTTCTCTGAAAAGACATTGGATTTAAAGCCGCTTCTCGACACATTAGGGCTTCTATTCCAAATTCGTGATGATTATGCAAACCTGTTTGACAAGGATTACATCAACAACAAGGGCTTTGGTGAAGATTTAACGGAGGGCAAGTTCTCCTTCCCTCTTATTCATGCCATCTGGTCACATCCAGAAAGTACTCAAGTCCAGAATATTTTGCGCCAAAGAACGGAAAATATAGATGTAAAGAAATATTGTGTAAACTATCTAGAAAAGGTGGGTTCTTCTGAGTACACCAAGCAAACTCTCAAAGAGTTGGAAGCTGAAGCTTATAGAATCATTAGTAAGCTTGGTGGTAACCCACAATTAACAGCGTTAGTAGAACAACTTTGCCAACTGTTTAAGGAGACATAAAAGGAACTTTCCTTTTCCACTTAATTACTTTAGCTCCTTCATTTTTAGACATATACACACTCCTGCAGTTCTTTTGTTCATAAGCTCCCTCTTGTGCTCATCTGAATATGCTCTGCACTTTTCCCTCCATTTTCTCCCCCTCAAAGGATTTAACCATGAAGTTGAGTTTAAGTTATAAAAATGATAGGCTATCCTGTAACAAAATTAATGTTTTGGTATGATTGGGTTCCAGTGCGTTGCCAGGATTTTATTCAGGACCGTAAGTATGGTTGATTTTCTGCAGATTTAAGAACACTAGATGCCATAATACTAAATAAATTCTTTGTGCCTGACTCTTATTTCACCCATTGGACACCCTTGTCCAACCTGTAGCAGCAACTGCAGGAGGCACTTCTGCCAGTGATCCCAGGTTTACCTGCAAGGATTTATTCCTGTGCTTGCCATTGTGTGGGGGAAAAAGTTGGAAGGCAATTGAACAAAACACTGGGATCTCACATGAAATCTTTTGTGAAGTAAAGGTGCCAAGATGACAATCACTGATTTTTCACACACAATTGCGAGCTTGTAGATTGGTTTCTTGTTACACTCAGACTGCAGGTGGAACTTTAAAGAAGAATGAGGTCTTGCCTTGCTTCCAGATTGATAGTCGTAGTAACTTTGCTCATCTTATGTACCCTGGGAAAGGTATTCAAGTGCAGCTCAACCCAAACATGCAAATGTCCTCCCAGAGATTATGCATCAAGCTGCCAACATCGGCAGGCCATATCTGCACAGCATTTTATTTTTAAAGTAACTTGGATGTTTTGAGTCTAAATGCTTAATTGTTTTTTAATAATTGTGCCTATCAAAGTATGTATATATTATTCACTCTTGAGATTCATCTCCTGACAGGCAGCCACAAAACAAAGAAACCCAAAAGAACCCTTTTTTTAAAAAAATGGTCACCCAATGTGCAGAGAGGGAGGGGGAGAAAGAACAAATCGTGCAAACAATTAAAGTAAGCAAATAGCATTCAGTACGAAAGTGAGTCTGCAGTAATGAAGCCCGGAGCTGGCCTCACCTCTGCCTTGGTTCGGCACAGAGCCAAGTAAACATTGCTGTGCCCACAGGCATGAAGCCCAGAACAGGCCTTCAGTCTCAGTTCAGTGCAGAGCCAAGTAAATGTCATGGAGCAGGGAGCAGAACTGCCCTGGCCCTCGCCTCTGGTCCCAGTACCCTACCTTTTCAATCTCTGGCCCAGCTTTTAATTCGTCCAAGTATGGGGTTGTTCCATGCTCCTGGACCCGAGCCCTGTTGCTTTAATAGGCTCTGGGCCTGGACCCTGCCGCTGCATTTTATCCTGTCCCTGACCTTTCCAAGTCAACCTGGCACTTGGATCAATCAAACCTTTGTGTAAGTACACCTGTCCTTGATTCAGCCTTGCTTCACATAGCCCCAACTTTGCCTTGTCTCTGTTCGCCTCAACTTCACCTCACACCCAGTTGCTTCAACCCTCGACTCAGCCTTGCCTTCACTCGTTGTTTGCAGTGATCATTTACCATTCATTTTACCAGAAGCTATGTTGTTAATAAAGTATTTAGTTGTATTCTTTGGTTTGTCTGCTGTCAATAAGTAGTTACTGGGCTTCATGAGCACTACCTTGAGCCGGAACCCAGAAAGATCAATCCCACAAAAGATGGACGAATAGGCCTGGTTTGTAACATTTCCTTGTCAATTGTTTGTGAACTTTGTGTAGAGAATGAGGCCTGACTGCCTGCTTCCAGGATTGGACAAGGGTTGTTTTTCTTTCCTAAAGTGCAGGGGGATCTGGTTTTTGATCAGGGTGTCTTTTAAATCTGGTTTTTGAATAAATAGGATACCATACATCCTATGTATTTGATACTGGAATGAATCTTTGGCCTAAGATCAGGAAATTTAGGGATCTTAAGTATCATTGTAAAAAGTAATTTTGTAGGCAGTTGTAATAATAGTGGTGTTCTGGTTGAAATTTTTTAATCCATCATTTAAAAGAGAATCTCAATTATGTTTATCTCGTATGAAGCAGAACTCTCAGTCAGGACAGGGAAAGATTAAAATTTTTGAATCCTGAGAGAGCTCATCAGTCGTTTTCTGTGGACAATTTTCCCCAGATGCAGTGACAAAATGGAACATGATCTTCTTTACTTGACAGTATTCCCACTCTGCTGCTTCAGGTTGGCATGTTTTTGAGTCTTCTCAACATGAACCTTGTCTAGAGATCCTCATTATCCTTAAGTCTCGCCGTAAGACATAGGAGCTGAATTAGGCCATTTGGCCCATTCAGTCTGCTCCACCATTCCATCATGGCTGATTTATTATCCCATTCTCAATCCCATGCTCCCTGTAACCTTTGTCCCTGATTAAAAAAAAGAGCCTATCAACTTCCTCTTAAATATACTCAATGACTTTGCCACAGACAGCTGAATTCCACAGATTCACTACCCTCTGTCTAAAGATATTCCTACTGATCTCTGTTCTAAATGGATGTCCCTCTGTTCTGAAGCTGTACCCTCTGGTCCTAGACTCATTCACTATAGGGAACATCCTCTCCATTTCCACTCTATCTAGACCTTTCAATATTTGATGGGTTTTGATAAGATTCCGCGCCCCCTCCCCATTCTTCTGAACTCCAGTGAGTTCAGCCCTACAGTCATCAAAAGTTCAACAGTTAACGTTTTCATTCCTGGAGTTATTCTCATGAACCTCCTCTGGGCCCTGTCCAATGCCAACATCTTTCTTATGTAAGAGGCCAAAACCTGCTCACAATGCTCCATGCGATCTGATCAAAGCCTCAATATCACATCCTTGCTCTTGTATTCTAGACCTCAATGACTGCGAACATTGCATATGACTTCCTTACCACTAACTCAAGCTGCAAGTTGACCTTCAGGGAATCCTGCACAAGGACTCCCATGTCCCTTTGCACCTGTGATTCTTTTTAATTTTTTTCCCTGTTTAGAAAATGCCTTCTGCTTTTATTCCTTCTACAAAAATGCATGTCCATACACTTGTACTATATTCCATCTGCCACTTCTTTGCCCATTCTCTCAATCTGCAGACTCCATGCTTCCTCAACACTACCTGTCCCTCCACCTATCTTTGCTTCATCCGCAAACTTGGCCGTCATCCAAATCATTGACATATACTGTGGGGGAGAAAAAGTAATCCCAATGGAACACCGCTAGTCATCAGCAATGAAGCAGAAAAGACCACCTTTATTCCCTCTCTTTACCTCCTGCCAGTCAACCAATCTTATGTCGATGTTAATCTTGGCTGTAATACCATGGGCTCCTGTTAATCAGCCTCATGAGCGGCGCCTTGTAAAGATCCACTGACTCAGCTTTGTCCTGTGTTATTTCCTCAAAGAATTCCAACAGATTTAACAGGCAAGATTTCCTTTTAAGGAAACCATGCTGACTTTGGCCTATTTTATCATGTGCTTCCAAGTACCCCAAAACCTCATTCTTTATAATCGCCTCCAAAATCTTCCCAACTGCTGAAGTCAGGCTAACTACTCTATGAATTTCTGTTCTTCTGCCTCCTTTAAGAGTGGAGTTGTATTTGCAATGTGTCAGTCCTCTGGAACCATTCCAGTATCTAGTGAGTCTTGAAAGATCATTACTAATCCCTCCAGAACCTCTTCAGCTACCTCTTTCCGAACCCCGCAGTGTAGTCCATCTGGTCCTGGTGAGTTATCTATCTTCAGACCTTTCAGCTTCCCGAGTACCTTCTCCTTAGTAATAGTAACTACATTCACTTCTGCCTCTTGATGCTCTTGAATTTCTGGCATTCTGCTAACTAGTGTCTTCCACAGTGAAGACCGATGCAAATAAATTTAATAAATTCATCTGCCTTTTCTTTGCCTCACATTACTACCTCTCCAGTATAATTTTCCAGCAGTCTGATATCCACTCTTGTCTTTCTTTTACTTTTTATATATTTGAAAAAGCTTTGGGTATCTTATTTTATTGGCTTGCTTCCCTTCATATTTCATCTGTTCTCCCCCTTACGGCTATTTTAGTTGCCTTCTGTTTTTAAGTTTCCCAATCCTTTTACTTCCTAGTAATTTTTGCTATAATATATGCCCTCTCTTTTCATTTCATGCTGTCTTTGACTTCCCTTGTCAGCCATGGTTGTGCATTCGTTATTTAGAATGCTTAATCTTTGGGATGTGTCGATCTCCACCTTCTGAGTTGCTGCTGGAAATTCCAGCCATTGCTGTTCTGCTGTCATTCCTGCTAGTGTCTCCTTCCAATCAGTTTTGGCCAGCTTCTCTCTCATGACTCTGTAATTCTTTACTCCACTGTAGTAGTGCTACCTCTGACTTTAGGTCTTTCCTCTCAAACTTGGGGTGAATTCTATCATATTATGATGAACACTGCTTCCCAAGGATTCTTTACCTCAAGCTCTCTAATCAAATCTGGGTCATTTATAACACACAAGCTGTTCTAAAAAGCTATCTCTTAGGCATTCTACAAATACCCTCTCTTGGGATCCAGCCCCAATCTGATTTTCCCAATCTAACTGCATATTGAAATCTCACAATGACTATCACAGCCCTTTTCCAGCTCCTTTTTAGTTTGTATCCCACATTCTGGCTACTATTTGGAGCCCGTATGCAACTCCCATCAGGGTCATTTTACCCTTGCAGTTTCTTAACTCTATCCACAAGGATTCTACATCTCCTGATCCTATGTCAGGATTTGATTTGATTTTTTCTCCACCCCCTCTGACTACCTGTCTGTTCTTTCAATATAATGTGTATCCTTGGATATTAAGCTCCCAACTATGATCTTCCAGCCAAAACTTGGCGATGCTCGCATCATCATACCTGCCAATCTCTAATTGCAGTATGTGATCATCTACCGTATTCCATACCATGACAGCAAATTAAGTCAAGAATCCAAAACTTACTGTCGCCTATAAATTGTGATTTCTTAAAGGTGGGCAAAATGAAATGTATAACTTTCTCACATAAACTCAACAGTCCAGTCATGTTCTGAGGCATATTAACAGCTGGGCAGTGACCCAACACGGGTCCCACCTGAGCTGCTTCACCTGCCTATTCAATCCACGGATGGACTTGGAATAACTAAACTACATTTAACAAGGAAAAGGCTGGTTCTTTAGTGTAAAGAGTTGGTTTAAAAATTGGCCTCAATAAGAATTAACACCACTCATTTGAGCTGCATTCATAAAGCAGAATTCTGCTGCTGCTTGTAAGGAGTTTGTATGTTCTTCCCATGACTGTGGATTTCCTCCCACAGTCCAAAGATGTACCATTTGGTAGGTTAGTTGGTTATTGTAAATAGTTCTGTGATTAGGCTAGGATTAAATTGGAGGATTGCTGGGCTGCATGGCTCAAAGGGCCTATTATGTGCTGTATCTGAATAAATAATTAAAAATTATACTTATCCACTGCATTGGCAGGCTAACCCAGTGGGAAACTCCTCTTTCCTACATCTGCTGTTCCCACTGACCTCTCTATTGCCTACAATATTATCACTTTATTGCCATTAAGACACTTAGGATCCCTAAATTGCCTGATGGTGGGCTGGAGGTTCATTCCAGTTTATGTAGAAACAATGATATCCCCAGTTTTGCATTCTGATAATTGCAATGGGTAATCAACTCCCAGATCTCTATCGTGTGCTCCTGACGAAGACCATAAGATATAAGAGCAGAATTTGGCCTTTTGGCTCTTTGAGTCTGCTTCACCATTTCATCATGGCTGATCCAATTTTTCTCTCAGCCGCAATCTCCTCCATCTCCCTGTATCCCTTCATGTCCTGACCAATCAAGAATCTTATCAACCTCTGCCTTAAATATACCCAAAGACTTGACCTCCACAACAGCCTGTGGCAATGAATTCTATAGATTAACCACTCTCTGGCTAAGAAATTCCTCTTCATCTCCATTATAAAATGACGTCCCTCTATCCTGAAGCTGTGCCCTCTGGTCTTAGACTCCTGCGCCATATGACATGGCTGTCATCTATAAATCATGGTTCCTTCAAGGTGGACAAAATCCACTTATATCAAGGCCTTTCACCATTCGATAGGTTTCACTGAGGTCATCCCTCATTCTTCTGAATTCCAGTGAGTAGCAGCTAGAGCCATCAAACACTCTTCTTATGACAAGCCTTCCAATCCTGGAATCTTTTGAATCCTCTCCAATGTTAGCACATCCTTTTTTAGATAAGGGGCCCAAAACTGCTCCCAATACTCCAAGGGAGGCTTCACCGGTGCTTTGTTAGACCTCAATTTTAAATACTTTAATATTCTAGTCTGCTTGAAATGAATGCTAACATTGCATTTGCCTTCCTCACCGCTGACGCAACCTTCAGATTAACCTTTCAGAAATCCTGCAAGGAGTCTCCCAAGTCCCTTTGACCCTCAGCTGTTTGAATTTTCTCTCCATTTAGAAAATAAGCTATGCTTTTATTTCTTCTACCGAAGTGCATGACCATGCCCTTCCCGATACTGTATTCCTTCTGCCACTTTGTCCATTCTCCTAATGTAAGACCTTCTGTAGCCTCTGCTTCTTCAACACTACCTGCCCCCTCCACCTATCTTCATATTGTATGAAAACGTGGCTACAAACCCATCAATTATGCAATCCAAGTCATTCACATATAACATAAAAAGTAAGAACCCTTTGTAACATCATTGGTCACTGGTGGCCAATAGGCTCCCTTTATTCCCACTCTTTGTCTCCTACCAATCAGCCAATTCTCTATCCATGTTAATATCTTTCCTGTAATATTGTGGGCTCTCAAGTTGTTAAGCAATCAAGTTTGTGTGCAACTTTGTCAAAGGCCTTCTTAAATTCCAAATAAACAGCATCCACCAATTCTCCTTTGTTTTTCACAAAGAATTCCTACAGGTTTGTCAAACAAGATTTCCCTTGAAGAAACCATGGTATATTTTATGTGCCTCCAAGTACCCTGAAACTACATCTTCAACAATCGACTCCAACAGCCACCTAACCAGTGAGGTCAGACTCACTGGCCTATAATTTTCTTTCTTCTGCCTCTCTCCCTTCTTGAAGAGTAATGTTCCAGTTCTCTGGAACCATGCCAGAATGTATTGATTCTTTAAAGATCATTACTAATGCTTCCATGATCTCTTCAGTCACCTCTATCAGAACCTTGGGGTGTATACCATCTGGTCCAGGTGACTTATCTACCTTCATGTTGGTGCATGGCCAAGTGGTTAAGGCGTTCGTCTAGTTATCTGAAGGTCGCTAGTTCGAGCCTTGGCTGAGGCTTGCATGTGTGTCCTTGAGCAAGGCACTTAACCACACATTGCTCTGTGACGACACCGGTGCAAAGCTGTATGGGTCCTAATGCCCTTCCTTTGGACAACATCGGTGGCGTGGAGAGGGGAGACTTGCAGCTTGGGCAACTGCCGATCTTCCATTTAAAAAAAAACCTTACCCAGGCTTGAAACTTTTGAAACTTTCCAAGGTGCAAATCCATGGTCTATTGAGACTAACGGAGGCCTACGTCTACCTTTTGGTTTCCCAAGAACCTTCTCCCTACTAATGGCAACTTCACACATTTCTGCCCTGACACACTCAAACTTCCAGCAATCTTCCACAGTGAAGACTGATGCAAAATATTTATTTATTTTGTCCACCATTTCCTTGTCACCATTACTATCTCCAGCAGCCTATTGTTTACTCCCATCTTTCTCTTACTCTTTATATATCTGAAGAAGCTTCCGGTATCCACTCTAATATTATTGGCTAGCTTTTCCTTTATGACTTTCTTAGTTGCCTTCTGTTGGTTTTTAAAAGCTTCCCAATCCTCTAACTTATCATTAATTTTTGCTTTGTTATATGCGCTTTCCTTTAGCTTTATGTTGGCTTTGACTTCTGCTCCTAACAAAATATTCAGAGCTTGGTCTTGGTGTAACCAATCCCTTTTTTTTGCCAGGAATGCAAATTAAGTTTTTATGGCAAGATCCTTAAACCAAAGCTATGAAACTTGCTTGGTTATGGCATCATTGAAGTAGGATATGGCACAATATCTGTACTGCTGTGCTGTGACAGGTATCTATGACTGAGACCAAATATGAATTAATCATATCCTTGCCAGACTTCTAAACAATGGCAGAGCAAAAAATGGTGCCACGGGAAGATGAGTACTGAGGTTTCAAGGTCCCTGCAAAGGTGATTTTTGTCAGATAGTCCTCATAAACAAACAGATGGCCCAAAAACCAAAAGGAGGCACAGGTCCAGGTTGCCCTGTAATGAGAAAACCAATGAGAAGTTCCTGTAACTGAGAGAATGTGGACCACTTCTCATATGTAAAATTCATCTCTCCACAAGCATAAATATTGGTGATGAAATCCACCACCGACAAGGTCAGCTACCTCAGAACTCTTGGAGTGGAAACAAGTCGTCCTGAAACCAAGAGGAATATCTGTGGTGAAGCCATCTCAGCTTTGAGACATCAAGAGTAATAACTGTGCTGTATGTAAATGCTGTCTCTAGTATCCTAGTAAATACCTACCTCTCAAATGAAACCCGTACAAAATGCTGGAGCTACTTGGGTCAGGCAGCATCTATGTTCTTCCAGCATTTTGTGTGTTGATTTGCATTTGCAGCACTGGTAGAATCTCTTGTGTTTGTATTTTTCTAATGAACTTGGATCAATAAAATCCAGGTCAATATTGTTGATCTCCTACCTGGCAATGTTATTATAAATATTTTACTTTATTTTTTAAAAATAGCTGTAGTCTTGATATTAATTTGTAAGCCAGTTCTAAATGAAATTTTTTTTTGGGTTGCAGTTTATGCCCTTAAAATAATCACTATTGACTGCAGTGTTGTCAGATGCATTGAAGTCATTAAGGTAAAAGACACTCCCAGCCTTCTCCAGGGTGTATAAGAAGACATCCTTAACAACTGTCATTTGCTGGTTAAGTGTCCGTCTGCTGTTGGCTCTAGTTCTTCCTACCCCTGGGTTCCCTGAGGGCTTTGATAAATTGGAGCTATATTGTAATTACTGTTGGTTCCCTTCACCCTAGGTAAAGGAGGTGTTTGTTTCCTTTCAGCCTGAACGACACTTGAATCAGATAAGACCTAGTAAAGAATGAGACAGCTAGGAAATTTATACAACCAATTATCAGGACAGGGCTGTTCAGGAGTGTAGTTGGTGAGCAGTTTGAAGCGATTTAAATCTGAAGTGTTACAAAGATCTAGTGTTGATAGGATTGAGCTTCAGGGTTGATTTGCATCCAGTAAATGTATTGTGGCAAATAGAATTTGGGTACATCTCTAAGGCTCGGCTGAATGTCAGTTAGGCTTGAGGACCAAATCAAAGTGAAGTACTTGTGCATAGGTCACTGGATTTTGACCTAATCCATTATTTTACCAAAAACTCTGAATATGTTCTGCCTGGTGTTTTTTTTTGCAATATTTTAAGCTATTGGCATCATTGAGAAGTGCTGTCTTGTTTCTCTGTACCACCAACTAACTCCCTGCCATACCATCCTGTCAATCTCTATCATGTGTTTGATAGGTTTTTTTCCCTTTTGTTCAGAACTAGAAAAATACTGTCCAGTGTCACCTTTTGAATCTCATTATATTTGGTGCACCTGATGGCACAGTACATTATGCTTATTGGCATTGTATGGAATTCAGCTGATTCCTCAATCTTCATCATTACCAAGAATTCACACCATTCATCACTCAACTCTCAGGAGACAGTCAGTCAGGTCAGTAAGCTAATGAGCTCTATCGATAATATACCTGTCCTCCCAATAATGGACCTTTACACTCTGGAATTGATAGCATTTGCATAATGCATTTTGTACTGTAATATGAAATACAACAATAAAATGAACTACAGTGTCCAACAAAATGTGTGAACGTAAATATTTATTGAATTATAGCATCATATCACCTGTAGTAGTTGTTGATATGGTCAATTCCATTTGAGTTATCTGAAGTAAATCCATATGATTCAGCAAAGACATGGATTCAGTTCCTAACACTGTTTGCAATGTGTGTATGAATTCCCCTCACAACCGTGTGGGTGTCCTCCAGTGCTCCAGTTTCCTCCCATGTAACAAACACCTATGGGTTAGTAAGTTACTGGTCACATGGGTGTAATTGGATTCTTTGCGACAGTATCTTGTTTAATGTTATGTGAAAAATTTTGTCATCAACAGTGTTTTGCTATCAAGACTGTGATTCAGGCAGATGTTGTTAACATATGCTGCTTGTCAACACGCTGCCTTAAGACCTAAGTAAACTTAATTTGCATTCAGCTGGGACAGTGGTTGGGATAAACAACCAATAGAACAATTTGTAATGGGGGTAAAGGAAATCTTGAATATGTGTCAAATTTCACTTCAAGATCTGTTCATGTTTTTATAAACTTGTTTTCTGTTTCTGAATCTTTGTGTTACACCTTTCTGCGGAAACAGCTTTACTTCACGGTTTTTGTTGACCTGCAGTATCTTTTGTCTCTTAACGTCTTTGGCTGTAAGACCCTCCATGATGCTACAGTTCAATTAAATACAAAATCCTGAAGTTACTACACAAGCTTTCACTGACCTCAATTTGAAACTACTCTTCCTCATCTATGATTTGAACTGCCCTCATAGATTGTAAAGCAGAATTCTAACCTATTGAAAGTTGAGATGGTGTGACTAATCTTTTGTCAGTTCAAATCTGATCCAAGTTACTACTTTTCCCATTTGTCTTTCTTCCCCCACTGGACTTGTGATTATAGACTGCTGAAACAAAAATATAAATCTTTAATTAGTAACAACAGGCACAAAATGGAGCAACTCAGCAAGTCAGGCAGCATATAGAGGGGGACTCAACATGGACTGAGGGACCGTTTCTTCAAGCACCTTTGCTTCATCTGCCACAAATACTACATCTTCTGGTGGCTACCCATTTCAATTTGACCTTAATTCCCATTCTGACATGTCTGTCTGGGTAGCCTTCAACCTGACGGCATGAACTTTGATTTCTCTGAATTTGTGTAATTTCTACCCCTGTTCCTATCTTTCCATTTCCCATTCTGGTTCCTCCTTGCTCCTTCTCCTCACCTGCCTATCTCCTCCCTTTAGTTCCCCTCCTATTAGATTCAGATCAGATTCAGATTCAGTTTATTGTCATTGCAATGCAGTTAAAAAAATGAGACAACGTTCTCCGGAATGATATCACCAAAACACACGACAAAACAGATGATTTGTCCTTCAGTCCTTTACCTCTTTAATCTATTACCTCTCAGCTTCTCACTTCATTCCACCCCCTCACCTATCACCTGACAGCTTGTACTCCTTCCCTCCCTCCCCTCCCCCTCCGCTGCTCTATTCCGGCTTCTTTCTAGTCCTGATGAAGGGTCTCTGCCTGAAATATCAACTGTTTATTCTCCTCTATTGATGCTGCCTGACCTGTTAAGTTTCTCCTTCATTTTGTGTGTGTTGCTCAAGGTTTCCAGCATCTGCAGAATCTCTTGTTTCTGAATTACTACAACACAATGTTTCTTCCTTCATTCTCTTTCCAAAAGGTGCTAACGTTAACCCTTTGGGAAGTTTGAGGTGAGTGTTGACCTTAAAAGAAATAACTTGTAGCAGTGAACCAAAATTCTGCTCTCAATCTCTTATGTGTCACTTAATGGGATTCAATACTGTCATCCCCTCAAACTAATTCATAATTTCAAAATTTAGATCGCAAAACCACCTTGTGCATCTGAATCCATGATAGCCTCACTTGCAGACCCCAGTCAGTTGGAACTGGCAACATCTCCACAATTTCCCTCAGCACAGATGTACTGCAAGGCTTAGCCTCACCACCATAAATATCAAGTGAGTAGAGCAGAGGCTAAGCACAGCTCCAATGTCATATTAAATTTACTGATGACATCAGTTATTGACCAAATCAAGGAAGGTGATGAGTCAGCATATTGGATCTGGTTTAGTGGTGCCATAACAACAAACGTGTCCTCAATGTCAGCAAGACCAAGGAGCTTGATTAATGAGTTCAGGAGGAGGAAACCAGAGGTTCAATAGCTAGTTCTCATGGGGGGGGGGGGATCAGAGGTGGAGAGGGTCAGCAATTTTTAATTCCTTGGTGTCATCCATTTCAGGGGATTTGTCCCGGTCCAACATGTAAGTGTCATTACCAAGAAAGCACAGTAGGACCTCTGCTTAGAAGTTTGCCAAGATTCAGTATATCATCTAAAATCTTGACAAACTTCTATAGATATGTAGTGGAGAGTATATTGATTGGTTGTATCACAGCTTGGTATGGAAATACCAACAGCCTTGAACGGAAAATCCTACAAAAAGTAGTGGATATGGCTAAGTTCTCCCCGGGAAAAGCCCTCCCCACCATTGAACGCCTCAACGTGGAACGCTATCACAGGAAAGCAGCGCCCACCACCCCAGGTCATGCTCTTTTCTTGCTGACTGCCCTATCAGGAAGGAAAAAGAAGCCCCGAGACTCGCACCACAGGGTTCAGGAACCATCAGGCTCTTGAGCCAAAGGGGATAACTTCTCAAATTCACTTGCTCTGTCACTGAAATGTTCCCACAAGTTATGGACACACTTTCAAGGATCAGTCCTCTCATGTTCTCGGTATTTACTGTTGATTTTTTGAATGTCTGTTGTCCTTTGCACACTGCTCGTACGCCGAGTTGGCTTCTTTGATTCTATCATGTTTATAGTATTTGAGTATGCCTGCGAGAAAATGAATCTCAGGGTTTTATATTCTGACACGTACTTGGATAATAAATTTACTTTGAGCAATGTACATCCAAATAAAGTTGGTTTTTAAGAAAAGATCTTTAACGTTTTCTTTGAAGTATTCATGTGACAATTCTAAATACCTTTTAGAAATAGAGCCATCAGCACTTCAATTTCAATACTTAAATGCTTAGAGTGCTCCGGTCATTGACACAAATGACGCACTTCACTATTTTATACATACAGCCTTTCGAGCGTTACTGCACAACAACCACCGACAACCTCGTTTTAACACTAACCTAATCTCGGGAGAATTTACAATGGACTGTTAATCTACCTGGGACGATTTTGGATTTAGGGGAGGAAAGTGGAGCACCCGGGGGAAACCCACACATCCCACGGTGTGGATGCACTCTGACATCCCGAGCTGTAATCGCTACGTTATTGTGGCGCCCACGTGACAAAGCTAACCTTTAGTTTGTAGCTGAATATGGCTAACTAGTTAATGGTTGAATTCACACAAAATGCTGGTGGAACACAGCAGGCCAGGCAGCATCTATAGGGAGAAGCGCTGTCGACATTTCGGGCCGAGACCCACCGTCGACAGTGCTTCTCCCTATAGATGCTGCCTGGCCTGCTGTGTTCCACCAACATTTTGTGTGTGGTGGTGTTTGAATTTACAGCATCTGAACATTAAAGCAACAGAACACCACGCATGTGAGATTCATGACGAGGAACGGATTCCAGGCACTAAATGGAACTAAGATTTGCTAAACACATAAAAATGCTTTAAGAACTCAGCAGGTCAGGCAGCATCTATAGAAAGGAATAACAGCCGGTGTTTCCGGCCGAGACAGGACCGGACAGGAAGGGGGCAGAAGCCAGAATAAGAAGTGGTGGGAGGGAGAGTCGTACAAACTGACAGGTGATAGGTGAGACTAGGCGAGGGGCGAGTTGGAAAATACTACTGACAGTTTATTATTGACACGTGTGGAAAACGAGTGAAAAGCTTTTGTTTGTGTGTCATCCAGACAGACAAATGAAAGTGGGAAGCAGCAACAAAGAATGTGCAATGCAGGTAGACAGTCTCGCGTACAATCACCTGAAATTCACACCAAAGGCACTCGAATCCTGACAGATTTCTCTCGCCTTATCCTAGAAGATATTCTGATTATTTTAAGCACCCTAATTAGTTACTTCTATTTAAACACCCCCTATTAATTACAAACTCTCAATTTAACGGCAAGAAGCACAATAGAAAGAATGGTACAGGATGGGATGTGAAATTGCTTTTAGATGTGTTTATTATTCCTGTTTGGCTTTTACGGCAATAAAGCAAAAATTATTACATTTATTATATATATTGACAATGAATAGATAAAATGAGGTAGACATTGAGGAATTATTTCCTGTAGTGCAGAGGTCCACAGTAACATTAAAGAGCCAGGCTACTGGAGGCTGATGTAAAACATTTGTCTGCACATTAGGAACTTGCTAACGTGAACGATTTTACTTGCTTTTGTGGCCGCGGAGAAAGGACACGCTAGAGCAGGCTGCGTTCCCTGGAGTCTGTGTTGGTTGCGGTCTGGCCCCTCCCGTCGGGGCTGCTCTCTAAAGTTGGCTTGGTGGGAGACAAGTTTGCCTTAGTCTGCGGCTGCTCTGAGCGATTTGAGAAACTGCGGAAACATGGTCCATAATCTGCAGACCATGACACTCAGGGACCTGGGCTACTTCAATATTATTTTTCCATGTTTTCTTCTACTGTTATAATTACATGTGCTGTGATTGACTGTTGATTATGTTTTTTCCAACTTGGCCCCAGAGGAATGCTGTTGCGTTTGGTGTATGGTTGAATGACGATTAAAAAGGTACTTGAGTTTGAATTTACAGATTAATTGATATAGGTGAGTGAGGCCAGTTGGGTGACCAATCAGACATGTTGGACTGTGTGATGTCACACTAGACCCGTGGGGTGATTGGGCGACGTTACACCGGACCTGCGGGAAGACAAGGTGACGTCACTGGGAGTTAACCCTCCCCCACTCCTCCGGCCGCTAGTGGACGCCGTCACTAGGGTAACGTCAGTTGTTACACAAAACGTCTCCGTCCGGGAAACGGCGGCGTTTTGGCAGGAGTTCCGCTGCATCACTTGGCGACCGTGTACGCCAGAGCTTAAACAACGGACTCGGGCAGGAGGCGATGGCAGGTCTGTTTCGATGGCAGTGAGAGGGTAATGAAAGGTGGGATTCAGGGCCCCTTCCCACTGCCTGGGTGCTTAACGAGCCAGAGCTGGCGGCCGGCTGAGTCGGGACGTGAGGCCCAGGTTTGGCGGCTCCTAGCTCAGGCTGGGTCCGGTGGAGGTGGAGGGCTTGGGGGCTGGAGGTCAGGACAAGGCCCTCGGAGATTGTATCGTGGGGAAATGGAATTGCTTTTCCAGGAGATTTGAATCATGAGAGTAGCTGACCGTGAGCCGGCTTTGACTGCCCAAAGATATGCGCTTCAATGCGGTCTGATGGCAGTGTTTAAAGCGTTGCTTGGGAGGTAGCCCCTTTCCTATAGCGAGGAGTCTAGAACAAGGAGGCAAAATTTTATTAAAGATCTGGATCACTCGTGGGTGCAGATCTCAAACTCCCTGTCCTGTAGGGCAACGTAATATACAACACACAGGCAGGCAATTTGATCCATCGTGACCGTGCCCCGGCCAAAGAGGGCCAGTATCCCATTAGACTACTTCACCTTTTGGAATCTACGGGAATTATACGTCAAAGTTTCTGTCGCCTTCATTCGGTGATGTCCTATACTGAGTTCCCAAAATTCATCCGGGGATCTGTACAGTATTAGTGAGACATTTTTCAATTAGTAAGTAAAATAATTTAATTTTAACACTTGCCTTTGCTCCACTCAACTTACTGTCTGATTCTGATCAAAATCAAAAGATTAGCTATGCTTGTCTCATGTACATCAAAACATATGAAATAGGTCATTTGCATCATTGCTACAATTAGCCAGCGACATAGTGTGCATACACTCACTTACCCTAACCTGTACATCTTTGCAATGTGGGGCGGGGGGGGGGGGGGGGGAATCTGGAGTACCCAAAGGAAACCTGAATTCTCTGGTTGGAAAGAGTCTATTATTATGGATGAGGTTTTGGGGGACTTGGAGGCTCATGATAACATAGGCCAAAGTCAGCATGGCTTTTTAAAGGTGAAATCTTGCCTGGCAGATCTGTTGGAATTCTTGGAAAAAAATGTCAAGCAGGATAGACAAAGGAAAATCAGTGGGTGTTGTTTACTTGGATCTTCAAAAGGCCTTTAACAACGTGCCACACATGAGGCTGCTTAGAAAGATAAGAGCCCCTGGTATTACAGGAAAGATACTAGCATGGATAGAGCTTTGGCTGATTGGCAGGAGGAAAAGAGTGGGAATAAATGGGTCCTTTGCTGGTGGGCTGCTGGTGACTAATGGTGTGCAGCAGGGGTCAGTAAATGTCAGTGATTTGGATTAAGAAATTGATGAGTTAGTAGATAATACGAAATAGGTGGAGGAGCAGGTAGTGTTGAGGAAGTAGAATGTCTGCAGAAGGACTTAGACAGACTGGGGAAATGGGCACAGAAATGGCAGATGGAATATAGTGTAGGGAAGTGTATGGCCATGCACTTTGGCAGAAGAATAAAGGTGTGGACTATTTTCTAAATAGGGAGAAAATTCAAAAATAAAAGATGCAAATAGGCTTGGGAGTCCTTGTGCAGGATTCCATAAAAGTTAACTTGAAAGCTAATATGGTGGTAAGAAAGGCTTTGGGCCCATATTCACTGGAGCTGAAAAGACTGAAGGAGGATCTCGAATGTATCGAATATTGAAAGGCCTAAATAGAGTGTATATGGAGAGGATGTCTCTTATAGTGGGAGAGTCTAGGACTAGAGGGCACAGCCTCAGGATAGAGGGACGTCCATTTAAAACAGAGATGAGGAAAGATTTCTTTAGCCAGAGGGTGGTGAATCTGTGGTATTTATTGCCACAGACACCTGTGCAGGCCAAGTCATTGTGTATATTTAAGGCAGAGGTGAATAGGTTCTTGATTAATCAGGGAGCCAAAGGTTACAGGGAAAAGGCAGGAGAATGGGGTTGAGAGGAATAATAGATCAATTGAACCCCCCCCCCCCCCGGTTTCCTTTGCTGTGTATGTCTAGGGAATACACTCCGTCCCGCCATACCTGTGAGACTGAAACTGCTCTCCCACCCCAAACCCCGGTTTGTGTGGATGCTGTGTAATTTGCAACCCTGTTACAACTCAGTTCCAAGTAACAGCAGACTGCACACTGCATACGATTAAAGGAATTATGTTTATGAATGTTAACTTAACTAAAGGGTTAGTAAAGAAAAGAAAGAAAGAACAAAAAGGACCCGTTATAATTAAACAGTCAAATGTGCACGTTAGAGCTTAACTTTTCCAAAAGTAATATTCACTGATCCTCAGTAGATGCTTGCACCTTGCTGCATTGAATCATGGTCCCCACGGTGTCAAGTCCTTCGACTGGTTCTCCAGTGTCTTTTGTCTTCACCTCCCGCCGAACAAAGGACCCCAGCTCACACCGGGGTCGGGCACCCAGCATAAAAACCTGCTCCCCTCTCTCCGATTGGATGGCTCACATTCCAAAGCCCCCGTTATCTCTAACCATTACCCAAACACTGCTTCCACAGAAAGACCATTACGTTAGCAGTGAAGCCTTTTCCAGGGTGTTACACAACATGATGGAGTGGCAGGGTGTCAGACACATTAGGCTGAATGGCCCAATTCTGCTCTGATCTTTTATGGTCTTTTGAAAAGTCACAGGGAATAAAACAAACTCAGTACAGACAGCGGCAGGAATTGAACCTTAATCTTCTGACTACTACACACAAAATGCTGGGGGAAGTGAATTCCAACATCTGAAGATTTTCTCTTGTTTGTGTTTCTCAATCTTATGATTGATGTCCTTGTGAAGCCTTAAGCTAACTGCTGCGCTACTGTGCTACCACATTCAGTGGTGAACAACACCGCCATTTTTTTTTCTCTTTTGTTTTAAGGAAGCTGACAAACGATAAGCATCCCAGCACTGATAGCTGTTGTTCACAGGCATCCAGTCTCAAAGGAAATCATCATCACCCTTTGTTTCATCCAACTTGCCTTGGATCCCATGGGTTTCAACCATTTGGACCTGTCTTCCCTATGATGGCCTTGCAGAAATCCACGGCAACTTTCACAACTGTTCTGCCTAATAACGTACTTTGTGTTACTTCTTCTAAAAGTTCACTCAGATTATTTACAACCACCCATTGACAAACTGCCGCTTCCAGATCAAATCCTTCATTTTCAAGAGTCAGCTAATCCTGACCCTCTGCAACACACACAATATGTTGGAGAAACTCAGCACCCCAGGCAGCATCTATAGAGGGGACTAAACAGTTGATGTTTCAGGCTGAGACCCTTCATCAGGACGTGTTTATGAATCAGAATCAGGTTTAATATCACTGGCATATGTTGTGAAATTTGTTGTTATGTAGCAGCTTTTAGCAATACATCATAATAAAAATCCGTGTATGGCCCCTCCATACCAGACAGTGATGCAACCAGTTAAAATGCTCTCCATTGTACATCTGTAGAAATTTGTGTTTAGTGACTTATCAATTCTCCTCAAAACTCTTATTGAAACATAGCCACTGCCTTGCCTTCTGTGTAGTTGCATCATAGATCAGCAGGGACGTTGACACCCAGGAACTTGTAATTGTGTATTGACACCCTTTTCACTTCTCATCCCTCAACTTCCCCTTCCTGAAGTCCACAATCAATTCCTTGGTCTAACTGACATTGTTATTGTTGTGACACCACTCAAACAGCTGATCTATTTCACTCCTGTACACCTCGTTGTCACTATCTGAAATTCTACCGACAACAGTTGTGTTGTCAGCAAATTTATAGATGGCATTTGAGCTGTGCCTAGCCCCACAATTGTGTGTGTGGAGAGAGTACAGCGGTGGGCTAAGCTTGCATCCTTGAAGGGCACCAGTATTGATATAGTCAATATATTGATGTAGTCATAAAGAAGGCAAGACAGCGGCTATACTTTATTAGTTTGAAGAGATTTGACATGTCAACAAATAAGCTGAAAAACTTTTATAGTTGTACCACAAGGAGCATTCTGACAGGCTGCATAACTGTCTGGTATAGAGGGGCTACTGCACTGGACTGAAAGAAGCTGCAGAAGGTTGTAAATCTAGTCAGCTCCATCTTGGTAACTAGCCTACAAAGTACCCAGGACATCTTCAGGGAGCGGTATCTCAGAAAGGCAGTGTCCATTATTAAGGACCTTCAGCACCCAGGGCATGCCCTTTTCTCACTGTTACCATCAGGTAGGAGGTACGGAAGCCTGAAGGCCCACACTCAGCGATTCAGGAACAGCTTCTTCCCCTCTGCCATCCAATTCCTAAATGGACATTGAAGCTTTGGACACTACCTCACTTTTTTAAATATACAGTATTTCTGTTTTAGCTCATTAAAAAATCTATTCGATATACATAATTGATCTACTTGTTTGTTTATTATTATGCTTTATTTATTACTTTTTTTCTCTATCTGCTAGATTATGTATTGCATTGAACTGCTGCTGCTAAGTTAACACATTTCACGTCACATGCCGGTGATAATAAACCTGATTCTGATTCTGATTGACTGACAGTGAGGAGGAGATGTTATTTTCAATCCACACAGACTGTGGTCTCCTAGTGAGGAAGTCAAGGAACCAGTTGCAGAGGAAGGAACAGAGGCCAGGTTTTGGAGTCAGTAAACTGCAGCCTGACATAGTTATTACTATTGTCCAGGTGATCCAAGGCCAAGTGGAGAGCTAGTGAGATTGCATCAGCTGAAGACCTATTGTGACAATACGCAAATTGTGTCAGGTCCAGGTCCTTTCTAGCAGAGAGAAAAAGATAAAATTTTAAAATAATAATAAATAAACAAGTATTTCAATTACATATATTGAATCGATTTTAAAGATGTGCAAAAACAGAAATACTGTATATTTTTTAAAAAAGTGAGGTAGTGTTCATGGGTTCAATGTCCATTTAGGAATCGGATGGCAGAGGGGAAGAAGCTGTTCCTGAATCTCTGTGTGTGTGCCTTCTGGCTTCTGTATCTCCTACCTGATGGTAACAGAAAAGGGCATGCCTTACCATCTCTGACATCCCCTGTATACTTTCCAACAATCACCTTAAAAGTGCTTA
This sequence comes from Hemitrygon akajei, assembly GCF_048418815.1. NCBI lineage: Eukaryota > Metazoa > Chordata > Chondrichthyes > Myliobatiformes > Dasyatidae > Hemitrygon > Hemitrygon akajei. The sequence continues at coordinate 100,305,515 of NC_133132.1, forward strand.
CTCTTGTATTAGCCATTACCACCCTGGAAAAAGGTGCTGGTGTTCACTCTATCTCAGGCTCTTATCATCTTATACACCCATATCAAGTCTTCTCACATCTCTGCTCCGAAGAGAAAAGCCCTTATTAGCTCATCCTCAAAAGTCATGCTATCCAATCCAGGCAGCAACCTGGTATCTGCAGATACTGGAAATCCAAGCAACACACTCAAAATGCTGGAGGAACTCAGCAGGCCAGGCAGCACCTATGGAAGAAAGTACAATTTACGTTTCAGGCTGAGACCCTTCAGCAGAAGATGTAATTTCCTCTCCACTCAGACTGTGGTCTCCCAGTGAGGAAATCAAGGATCCAGTTGCAGCGTGAGGAGCAGAGTCCCAGGTTTTGGAGTCAATGAATTGCAGCCTGTCATAGGTATTACTGTTGTCCAGGTGATCCAAGGCCAAGTGGAAGTCCTGCTGAAGGGTCTTCGCCTGAAATGTTGACTGTACTCTTCTCCATAGATGCTGTCTGGCCTGCTGAGCATCCTGATAAAATCTCCTCTGCACCCTCTCTAGAGCATCCACACCCTTCCTATTTAAGCCGACCAGAACTGAGCACAAGACTTCCAAGTATGGTCTAACCAAAGTTTTATAGAGCTGCAACATTTCCCCACATTTTTTCACCTCAATCCCTGGGCTAACAAAGGCCAGTACACCATATGCCTTCTTAACAACTCTCTCTTTAAAGTCATTGTGAATTAAGAAATCCTATTTCATTTCCCAATGAAGTCCAGAGATCCATTGCTATTAAAATGGAGGTTAGTTCATTTACAGAAGGAATTTCTTTGATGAGCCATTGGGACTGCTGAGTGAGCAAATTAACTCTCCAATCAATACGTGATCATGCTGCATGGTTCAATTTATTTTCGGCTAATTGCAACTCAGTAACCATGAGATGAACTTTCTAAAACTACTAATAAATTGCACTTGTATGTAAGAGCAATCAAATCTTTCTGCAGAAATTGCTCTGTACCTCGCTCTACAATTGGATCTTTATAAAGAGATCACAGCCAGTGCGGATCAGAAATAGCATCTCGTCCTCGCTGATAATCAACATGGGTGCACCTCAAGGATATATGCTTAGCACTCTTCTACTCTCTCTACACTCATAACTGTGTGGCTAAGCACAGCTCAAATGCTGTCTATAAATTTGTGGATGATGCATGTGAGTGAGATAGTTCAGCTAGTTGAGTGGTGTCACAACCACGACCTCACTCAATATCAGCAAGAGCAAGAAACTGAGTTTAGACTTCAGGAAGGAAACTTGGGAGAACGCACATCAGTCTTTGAGGGGTGAGTCGTGGAGACGGTGAACAGCTTCGAGGTCCTGGAAGTCAGTATCTTGGAGGATCTTCCCTGAGCCCAACATATTGATGCAATCACAAAGAAGACATGTCAGCAACTCTACTTTAGGAGTTTGAGGAGATTGGGTATGTCAGCAAAGGCTCTTGCAGATTTCTACAGATGTATGTTGGAGAGCATTCTGACAGGTTGCATCATTGCCTGGTGTGGAGGGGCCACTGCAGACTCAGCCAGCTCCACCATGAGACAACCCTCACCACCCTCAGGACATTTCCAAGAGCCAGTGCCTCAAGAAGACAGCATCCATTGCTAAGAACTCTCACCATCCAGGACATGCCCTCCTCTTGTTACTACCTGTACCATCAACGAGAAAGTACAGGAGCCTGAAGACACATACTCAATGTTTTAGGAACAGCTTATTTCCCTCCACTGTCATGAAAACCACCTCCTTATTCCTTTTTTTTTGCACTATATATTTTATAGCTTTAATGTTTATGGTTTGCACTGTACTGTACTGCTGTCACAAAACAAGTAGCCTTTAACACAAGAGACTGTTGTGGTCCATCTTGTCCACACTGACTGAATATAGATGAACAATTCCCACCTTTCAGACTGTGATAGTTAAATTAACACGTACAAAAGCTTGACCACAGCATCTGCAGTGTACTTTGTGTAGACTGTGATAGTTGCCCTTTAGCTGACATCTCTTCCAGTCCACATCCAGACACTTTGTACATGTGATGTGGTTCCTGTCTTCACAACCCTGTCCAAATTGTGAGCTGAATTAGGGTTCTGTACCCTGTATTTAATGTTATAGAATCAGTACCGATCAGTTGGCTGCCTTGAGGGATTAATATCCTATGACTTATGGGGATTTTTGTAGGTTAATTTATAAGTGAGGGAAGGCAAAGTGTGTTTTAAAAGATTTATTCAATCTTTGTTTTATTTGATGGTCTATGTGAGTGTGAACAGCTGTCAGATGAGAAATTACTAAGCATTGCTTATTTTAATTTTGGTTCAGTGCACACCATTAAAAATTTTGAATCCAACTAATTACCCGGCATATTTTTGTTTAGAAGTAATTGTTGTAATTGCTCCACTTGTGAGGAACAGATTCTCATTACCTGCAATGAAACATTTACAAGGAATTAATTAAACATAATTGAACTGCCTGTGTTTAATGTCTGTATCAGTACTCCTATTAGAGATCTAGGTACTGTATATGTCAGGACTCTCTGGGAAGTGGGGGGTGCTATGAAAGCCAAAAGATATTCTTAAAAAGCCTCTGCTGCCTTTCAGAAAATATTGGTCAGATGTCTTCATGAATTATTTAATTAGTGATGTGGCACCCTCTCTTCAAATGTGAGCAATATAAGAATTCTATTAGTTCTCCCATTGAAATCTACCGAATATCGAAAGGCCGAGATAGAGTGGACATGGAGAAAATGTTTCCTATATTGGGGAAATCTAGGAACAGAGAGCATAGCCTCAGAATACAAAGATATCCCTTTAGAGCTGAGATGAGGAATTTCTTCAGCCAGATAGTGGTGAATCTGGAATTCATTGCCACAGACAGCTGTCGAGTCCAAGTCATTGGGTATATTTAAAGTGGAAGTTGATAGGTTCTTGATTAGTCAAGGTGTCAAGGTTGAGAGGAATAATAAATCAGCCATGATGGAATGGCAGTGCAGACTGATGGACCAAATGGTCTAAAACTGCTCCTATGTCTCATGGTGTTACAGTATCGGTTAAATTCAGACTTTTAGCGTAAAAGGATTTACAAGTTTAATTTGAGCTTTGTAATAGCATTTACATTTTTTGAGAGATTGAGGGTGATTTTACGGAAGTACTTAAGTTATTGAGATGGATGGTAAGTCTTTTTCCCCAGGGTAGGGGAGTCCAAAATTAGGGGGCATAGACTTGGGGAGAGAAGGAAAGATTTAAAAGGGTCCCGAGGAGCAACTTTTACATTCATGTGTGGTGAGTATATAGAGATCTGAGGGATAACACTTTCACACAGAGGGTGGTAAGTATGCAAAACGAGCTGCCGGTAGTAGTGATTGAGGCAGGTATAAAGGTATCATTTAAGAAGCATTTAGAAAGGTGCATGGAGGGGCAGAGCTTAGAGGGATGTGGGCCAAATGCAGGAAATTGGACTAGCTGGTTGGTATGAAATCATCATCAGGTGCCATGCCCAGTTTGAGCTATGACTGCCATGGTGTGCACATTCCAGTTTCAGGTCAAGTGGATCAATTCACTGGTATTCATTTCCAGTTCTCTGGCTGCTGTCTCCATCATCATTTGTCTTTGCCTTCCTCTCGCTTTCTTCCCTTCAATCTTTCCCATAATTACCATGCATTCTAACTCCTCTTTCCTGATCACATGTCCAGTGAAGTTACATTGCCTTTTCATGATCTCATACATTATCTCTCTTATTGTGCTTGCTCTGTTCATGACGTCCTCGTTAGATATTCATTTCGTCCATGATATTCTTTGCATTCTCCTCAAAAACCACATCTCTGCTGCTTCAATTCATTTCTTCATGTTACTAGATATTGCCCAACATTCTGAGCCATATAGCATAACCGGATAAACGTAACATTTCAGTACTCTGAGGTGGGTTGTCATGCCTAGTTTAGTGTTGGTCAATACATTCTACATTCTTGTAAAGGGATCTTTTGCGATCCTTATTCTTCTTTTGATGTCCATGTTGCACCTGCCATCTGATGTCACTCAGCTTCCTAAGTAGCAAAAGTTCTGTACTTGATTTATGTCTTCGCCGTTTATTCTCAGCCTGCAGATAGGATTCTCCTTCTTTTTGGATTTCACCATCCATTCCGTCTTTTTGCAATTGATAGATAGACCCATTTTTTCACTTTCTTCAACAACTATATCAATTAAGTTTTGTAGTTCTTCCTCCGTACTTGCAATTAACACAGTGTCATCCGCATATCTGAAATTATTGATGTTTTCACCGCCAACTTTGATTTCCCAAGATGTCTCTTATTTTTTGTAATATTGTTTCAGTGTACACATTAAACAAATCTGGAGAAAACATACCCTTGCCTAATGCCTCTCTTGATTTTCGTAAACTGACTCACTTCTCCATCTATTCTTACAGCGGCAGTTTGTTCCCATTACAGATTTCTGATTAGGCAGAGGTCTTTCAAATCTAGATCTAGAGTTTCCTGTAATATTTCAAATAACTTATTGTGCTTCACTTTATCAAATGCTTTTGTGTAGTCGATAAAACAAACAAATCTTTTTGCAGTTGAATAGCTTGTTCTGATAGTATCCTTGCATCAATATTGTGTTTTTTTGTTCCTTTGTGTTTCATAAAACCACATTGTTCTTTACCTCTTTCAGCTTGTATTTTACTCTTAGCGCTTGTCATCAAAATTCTTAGAAGTATCTTGGTGATATGACTCATTAAACTTATGGTCCTATGTTATTCATATTCTGTTGCTGCAGGTTTCTTAGGAAGGGTGATAAATACCGATTTTTTTTTTCATCTCTTCTGGTATTATTCCAGTCTCATAAATGACATTGATTAAATCAGTAAGTTTTTCAATTCCATAATCTTCAAGGGCGATAATTTGTTCTACTACTAATTCATCAGGACTTGCTGCCTTTCATTTCTTCATCTTATTTATTGCATTACGAACTTCACATTTTAAAATACTTGGATCTTCAATGTTCTTCTTAATTTCTGGTTTTTCGCCCTGATCGTCTTCAAACAATTCCTGAATATACTCAGTCCATCTGTTCGTAATCTCATCTTTTACCATGATAATGGTACCGACCTTTGCTTTCAAACATCCACCTGAAGAACAGAGGAGCTTTTTACTAGTCATATTCTTGATCTGTTGATGTAACCTTTTTGGATCAGGAATAGGGATTCTTTCTAGTTGCTCACATTCCTGGTTCAACCATTCTTCTTTGGCTTTTTGACATAAGCTTTTAACTTTTTTATCTAAGGACTTATATTCTATAGGATTTCCTTTCTTCCGTCTCCTTTCTTCCATTAGATTTTTGATTTCATCTGTCATACATTTATTCTTTGTGCTTTTTTTCTTTTTTAGGAATCACAGACTTTGCTGATTCTACCAAGGCATCCTTTAGAGAGTTAAACTTCATTTCGACATGATTGCTATCATCTTCAACAGATTCTGTTTCTAGACTTTGAAATCTATTCCTTACTTCAATTGTAAATTTTTGTCTATGTTTTCTTCTTTAATTAATTGCGAGTAGTCAAGGGATTGTTCAGGTTTTTGCTGCTTTCGTTTTTTAAGTTTTACTTTGACCTGACATACTACTGGGTTATGGTCACTATTACAGTCTGCACCTGGATACGTTTTGAATTGAGTCACTGAGTTTCTAAATCTTTGGTTTACGGTAATAAAGTCAATTTGATTTCTGGTGTTAACACCTGGACTTCTCCAGGTCCACAAGCGTCTTGAATGGTTTTTAAAGTAGGTATTCAAAATGACCTGATTATTCATCTTGCACCATTCTACCCGTTTCTCACCTCTTTCATTTCTTTCCCCTTGTCCAAATTTTTCCTATGGTATTTCCATCAGCACCTTGTCCTACTCTAGCATTTAGATCTGCCATGACAGTAACAATATCTTGAGATTTACATCCATTCTTTGCTTGTTCAGGCTCTTCATAGAATTTATCTATATCCTCATTTGTTCCATCTGTTGTTGGTGCATATACCTGTACAATTGCTAAATCAAATGGTTGTCCTCGGAATCTAACAAGGAGCACTCTTTCTGATATTGCCCAATGTCCTAAAACACACTTTGCCATGTCTTCATCCATAAGAATCCCTACTCCATTGGTATGGGATGTTCCACAAGAATAAATTAGTGTTTTATTTCTATTCTGACATGTTCCAGCACCTGTCCAATACACTTCACTAATTCCCATGATGTTAATCTTTAGTCATTCCATTTCATTTATCACATTGTCCAATCTTCCTGCTTGATATAGGGTTCTTACGTTCCAAGTGGCAATTCCAAGTCCAATTCTTTTGTGTTACTTGAATTTTATGAGCAGTAGCTTGATGATGGTTGGGGATCCCCTGCTGCCCAGAATCATCCCTACTGAGCGAAGCATCTTCAGACTTATCTTGAAGATCCTCTTGACGCTGTTGTTGTGCAATACATTTTGTGAGTTTGACTATGGTTTTCTTAGCAAATAGATTCCAGGAAACTTAGTATCTAGCAACGGTGGTTTGCTATTGCCTTCCGTTGGGCAAACTGAAGAAATTGCCATTTCTCTTCCCAAATGTCCATCTGCCGGTACTATAGCTGTTGTCATTTGAAGTCCTAGCTCATCCGCCTTCTCTGTCATAAGTTCAGCTACTGAACCTGCCGGATCTTCCGTTGGCCTACGCTCGTATCCTGAGCAGGAACCCTTGCAGGTGCTACTGTTCCGGGTCAGACTAGCCCTGGGAGCAATGAATGACTAAGGGGTAACTCCACTTTCCCCAAAGCTCTGAAAGTCCCCAATCAGAGCCTCATTACCAGTTGCAGTTTAGAGCCATATCCAGGAATGTGGTATGGGATAGTTAGGCTGAAAGGCCTGTATCGTGTGGCATTGCTCAGTGAGTTATTAAACTATTTGGGCGGCCTATGCAGAAGCATCTCTGGCTTTGTCTCCATGCTGTCTGATTCTAGATGGTGTTACAAAAGGGAGGTGTAGAACTTGGAAGGAAGCAGGCTGTGTAGCATTGTGACATGGTAATTCTCACAGCACAACCTGTGATTTGAGAGTTGTACACGGAGCTCAGAACATCACAGGAGCTGCCCTCCCCACTCTGTCTACACTTCTCAGCACCTCGGTGAAACAGGCAGCGTAATCAAAGACCCCACCCACCCTAGGCATTCTCTTTGCTCCCCTCTCCCTTTGGACTACCACCAGACTTATTTAATGGTTCCCTAGTACACCAAAATGGATTCTTGACCACATAATCTCCCTCATTACAGCTTTGCACTTCATTGTCTCAGCAGATGTTTGACTTTATTCTGCATTCTGTTACTGTTTCTGTTTTACTACATCACTGCACTGTTTAACAAATTGATCTGTACGAGCAGTATGCAAGACAAGTTTTTCTCTGGACCTTGATACGTGTGCTAATAATAAACTGATTCCAGTTTCAGAGTCGGATAAGCTGTGACGGACTGAAAGATATTGAGGATGACACAGAGTGACAGCGTGCCTTGTGATGCAGTGGGTAGAAGAATCGCCTGCCGGGATGAATACGGTACTGTGCGCTTCGTGGGAAAAGTGACATCAACATCAGGTATACTCTCTAATCATTTTTCACGGTGGTTGGAATGAGGCAACATTTACACCTCTGTCTAGTACTTTTTGCCACCACAAAATATCCCAAAGTCCTTTAAAGTTGAAGCATTGAAGTAGAGTAGAGACAGGACAATGAGGTAAGACAGCCAATCTGTACAAAACCAGCTCCATAAAATGCCATTTAGATAATGAACGATGTGGATTTAGTGAGGTTGAGTTAAGGTTAAATTTTGAATGGGATACTGTGGAGGATTTGAATTGGTGCTGTGGGATATTTTGTGCTCAAGTCTATACTGTGGGGTCCTGAGCCATGATCTATTTAGTCAGAGGCACTGTGCTTATCGTGGCCACAGCCAGCACTTACTCAGATTAGAAGATCATTGTACTTATTCATTAAACCCATCAACCCTACCAATAGTCCTCTGTCCTGGGCAAGCCTTTAAAGTTGTCCCCAGGTGTAACCCATCTTCAAAGATCTTTCCTCTCCCAGGGATGAGGTTTTGAAGGTTCAGTAGGCATTTCTGTAGTACTAACTGGTCTTTTATGGGATGGAGTTGCTAGACCCACGCCCAACCCTCTCCTTTCACAGCCAGGTTTGGTATCACCCATGGTGGAGTTATTCCCTCAGTTCCTCCAATGTCCTCTGGTCTCTCAGGTGTACAGTAATTGGGTGGCACTGGCTCATTGGGCCAGAAGATCCTGTAATCAAGCTTTACTCTAAATAAATAAAAATGTAAATAATCTTATGTGGATCTGATGTACCCCTGATATTTTTGTGCTAATTGTAATGTGCATTCCAGTTAATTGGGACACATCATGACCATTTTGGCCCAATTAAGTGACTGCCTGAATTAGCCAAAGTTTCATAGAAATAGTTTTTAAAAAATTTAAAAACTACAGTTTAACTGAGAAATTATGTACTTAAATGAAATACAGAATAATTTAGAACACCACCAATGCTATTGGTAGTTGCCCGTCATATCCAACAACGAGAGAAGGCCTGTGCGGGAGAGTTTTTAAAGTGGAAAAGCCGTTGCACTGGGGCAGTTCCGCTCTCTCAGCCTTGGAACTCCAGGTCCAGTGGGACGAGTAGACATCGACTGCTGGGGACTTCTCAGGTTGCAGTGGATGACCATGCCCTTCGCTCACCACGGAGCATTGCAGAACCACCTTCCTGGCCATTGGATGTCACTTGATCTCATCTGCCAGAGCTGAGTTCTCATGCTAGGACTGGCAGGAGTATGAGTCCCACTGACTAACCTCACTTGTTGCGGTGTCATGCAAACAGCTACTTGTGTGCTGAGAGCTGAGAGTCCATGGGGACCAAAGATAACATTCAAGGTGATTGTTAATAATTTCAAATTTCTAGTGCCTTCCTTACTTGTTGAAGTAATGAAATTGGTTTATTTTTACTCCTGGTCGTTTCTGTCATTTCCAAGTCTGAATGTTTGAAACCACAGTGCGAAAAACAGTTCTGAATTATCTTACTACTTATTTCTCACCAACTATCAGTGAAAATATCACTGCTTTATGAACACAGACACGCGTAACTGACACAATTTTTAAAACTTTGCTCTGAGCATGGTGTAGCGTCTAATGGCCACACGATGCTAGTTAGGAAATGATCAGCAAGTCTCCTGTCCCGATTAAGCAGCATAGTGTCTGTCCCAAATAAACTAAGGGAATCTCAGCCTTTTTCTTGATTCATTTTTCTTCTTTTAAGAGTTGTCGCAAATAAGCAGCTGCCCTGATTAACCAGTGGCCCAATTAATCAGAATCCACTGTAGTTAAAATCTAACATTAACAGTTAGCTTCATCTCTGTGTGGTAACTGACAACCCACATGTTGTAGAACTTGCCTTTCATCCTCCAGAAACATTTTAAAAAATGAAAATAAGGCAAGGGCATCAATTGACAAAAAATTCACATTCAGTCCCTTTTTCACTGCCGCTAAGTAACTAGGTGGTTTAGAAATAAACACAAGAGATTTTGCATTCGCTGAAAATCCAGAGGACTGAGCACAAAATGCTGGAGGAACTCAGCAGGTCAGGCAGCATCTATGGAGAGGAATGAACAGTTGACATTTCCGGTGAGACCTTCATCAGGACTGGAAAGGAAGAGGGACGAGGAAGGTGTACAAGCTGGCAGGTGATTGGTGAAGCCAGGTAAGGGGATGAAGTAAGAAGATGGGAGGTGATAGGTGGAAGTGGTAAAGGGCAGAAGAAGAAGGAATTTGATAGTAGAGGACAGTGGACCATGGGAGAAAGGGGAATGAGAGAGGAAATCAGAGGGGTTTAGTAATATATCTGCTACACTATTTTAACATAGGTGTTTTTCAGTGATAGAAAATGTTATGTTTCATTACATGCAGCCAGTAAACTTTTAACTATACACTCAGTGACCACTTTATTAGGTATACCTGTACACTTGCTCATTACTGCAAATATCTAATCAGCCAATCATGTGGCAGCAACTCAATGCCAAAAAGCATGCAGACATGGTCAAGAGGTTGAGTTGTTGTTCAGACTAAATATCAGAATGGGAAAGGAATGTGATCTAAGTGACTTTGACCATGGAATGATTGTTGATACCAGGCGGGGAGATTTGAGTCTTTCAGAAACTGCTGATCTCTTGGGATTTTTTCACACGTAACAGTCTCAAGCGTTTACAGAGAATGGAGCAAAAATCAAAATGCATCCAGTGAACTATAGTTCTGTGTGAGAAAATGCCTTGTTAATGAGAGGGCAGAGAAAATTGTCCAGACTGGTTCAGGTTGACAGGAAGGTAACGATAGTTCAAATGACCACACATTACAACAGTTGTGTGCCAAAAAGCATCTCTGAATGTACAACACATTGAATTTTGAAGTGGATGGGCCACAGCAACAAACGACCACAAACAAACACTCTTTGGCTACTTTATTAGGTAAAGGAGGTGCATAATAAAATGGGCACTGAGTGTATTGTGCACCTACTGCTGAATAACATTGTAGTCTTGAGTGACTGATTTGTCAATTCTCAGGAGTGGTGAAACAAAATGGGCCCTTAAAATGAATCATTTGTTTTCCAGGAATTTGGCTCGGTGTGGAATGGGACAATCCTGAACGTGGAAAGCACAATGGGACTCATGAAGGAGTGCAGTATTTCCAGTGCAGGTAATGGAATTTCTTCTACATGGAATTTCCTTCCCATTTATCAAGAACCAAGGATCAACTTTATTTGCCATGTAAGACATAAGACATAGGGGCAGAATTAGGCCATTCTGCTCCACTATTCAACATTGCCTGATTTGTTATTCCTCTCAACCCCATTCTCTTGGCTTCTCCCAGTAACTTCTGATGTCCTTACTAATCAATCAACCTCCACTTTCAATACCCAATGACCTGGCTTCCACTGCCATCTGTGTCAATGGATTCCACAGATTCACCACCCTCTGGCTAAAGAAATTCTCTGCCATCTCTGTTTGAACGGGATGTTCTTCTATTCTGAGGCATTCCCCCTGGTTCTAGTCTCCCCCACTATTTGAAACATCCTTTCTATGTTCACTCTATCTACACCTCAATATTGATTTCCCCCCTCATTCTTCCAAACTCCAGTGAGTACAGCCCCAGAGCTATCAAACGCTCCTCGTATTTTAACCCTTTACATTTGCACGTATTAGGAATTTACTGTGGTGTGTTGGCGCAACATGCAAGAGAAAACAGCATTCAACATTTGTACAGAATAAAGAATGATACAAATATAAAAGGTTTAAGTATGAATTTGGAATAAAATGTACGTAAGTACATAAACACCAACATGTCTTTACAGTATTATTAAAAGTATTTACAGTGCAATGCAGCGACTGAGGTAATAGAGGGATGTGGGGGGCTAACTTGAATTTTAGTTTTCTTTATTTATTCATCAATACACTGTGGAATAGACCCTTCTCGTCCTTGGAGCCATGCCACCCCAGCAATCCCAGACAAACCCAATTAAGCCTAACCTAATCCCAGGACAGTTTACAGTGTTTCCTGGGACTGTGGGAGGAGACCAGAGCACCCAGGAAAACCCACACGTTCCAAGGGAGGACGTACAGACTCCTTACAGAGGACGCCGGACCTTGGAACTCCCTGAGCTCTAATAGCGTCAGGCTAACCGCTAAGCTACCGTAGCACCCACTTGAATGGTTCATCAGATTAACTGCCTGGGGAAGAAAGTTTTAAGGTAGTGTGAGTTTTTTCTTTTAATAGCTTTCCAGAAGGGAGCTTTTGTAAAAGGCAGTTTGCTGGGTGGGTTGTATCAGAATCAGGTTTAATATCACTGGCATATGTACAGAGCAATGCTTAAATATTACTATAAGTTACAATAAGAAATATTTAAAAGTGCAAAAAGAGAACTAAATATTGAGTTAGTGTGTCTTGGATTGTTCAGAAATCTGACGGCGGATGGGAAGAAGCTGTTCCTAAAACATTGGGTGTGTGTTTTCAGGATCCTGTACCTCCTTGATGGTAGTAATGAGAAGAGGGCATGTCCTGGGTGGTGGGTGTCTTTCATGATGGATGTTGCCTTCTTGAGGTATATCTGAAGATGCCCTCACTGCTGGGTTTGCTAGTGCCCATGGATGGAGCTGGCTAAGTTTACAGTCCTCTACAACTTTTTCTGATCCTGTGCATTTGCCCCTCCATACCAGACGTTTAGATGTTTCTAACTATTTTGAGGGACAGGAGAAGGACGGAACACAGGAATTACTTTAGAAAGGCTGCTACTGCATTAAAAAGCTCTTCCTATACTTCAGTCACCCCACAGGCGGCTCGTTCATTCGTCCTCAAAAGGCAAACTTCGGAGTTGATTTCCTCTCAGCTGTGAAAGACCGCTATGGGCCAGAGGGCAACCAGGGAATACAGGACTGCCAGGGAAATCCTGTCCACTGGTGCAAGAAACCCATTGAACTGCTGGGAAACCCAGGTGCAGAAATTAAACAAAGGTACTAAGAGACTATTATGAAGCAGAGTCTTTTTAATCCCACACCTCCTGCTGTTCCCTCTGTGAAATATTGTAAATATAGCTGGAGGCTGACTGCATTAATGCATGCATATAGTATACCTGTACCTGTGTGTAATGTGTATTTGTCTTTTCTTTATAATACATGGTGGGCCAGAGTAACCTGATCCCATGTTCTGGAAGTTCATCGCACAACCTGCTGATCTGAACACACCCCATAAACCTTGTTGAATAATCTTTAATCTCCAATATTTTTAGAGTCAGCATGGATGCCACCAGAAGACATAGGAGTAGGGTTCAACCATTTAGTCTAATGAGTCAGCTCCACTGTCCCATCATGCCAACCCCATTCCCCTGCCTTCTGTAACCTTTGACATCCTTACTAATCAAGAACCTATCAACCTCCACTTTAAATACACCCAATGACTTAGTCTCCACAGCCATAAGTGGCAATGAATTACACAGGTTCACCATTTTATTAAAGAAATTACTCCTTATCTCTCTTCTAAGGGGATGTCCTTCTATTCTGAGGCTGCACCTCTGGTCCTAGATTCCCCCACTATTGGAAACATCCTCTCCACATCCATTCTATCTAGGCCTTTCAATATTCACAGAAGGTAGAAATCTACAGCACATTGCAGGCCCTTCGGCCCACAATGTTGTGCTGACCATGTAACCTCTAGAAACTGCCTAGAATTACCCTACCGCATAGCCCTCTATTTTTCTAAGCTCCGTGTACCTATCTAAGGGTCTCTTAAAAGACCCAGTCGTTTCCGCCTCCACCACTGTCCGGTACCGGCGTTCCATGCACCCACCACTCTCTGTGTGAAAAACTTATCCCTGACATCCCCCATGTTTTGAAGCATCTTAAAAAATAAGTGGATTTCAATGAAGTGCCCCCCTCATTCTTCTAAACACCAGCGAGTACTGGCCCGGATCCATCGAATTCTCTTTATACATTAACCCTGTCATTCTCGTGAATCTTCACTCGTCCCACTCCAATGCCAGCACATAATTTCTTAGATAAGGGGTCCAAAGCTGCTCAAGTGTTGTCTGACCAACCAATGTGTTGTAAAGCCTCAGCATTATGTCAATGCTTTTATATTCTAGTCCTCTCGAAATCAATGCAAACATTTTATCTTCCTTCCTTACCACTGACTCAACCTGTGAGTTAACCTGTAAGAAATCTGGCCATTCAGCCCATCATATAATCTTTTTACACTGAATCCATTTTCCATGTCCTTCTCTGCCCACTTGTTTCAGTGTGTCGGATAGCATTTGATTCCATCGCCTCCTTGGACAGCAAGTGCCAGATATCCACTACTGTCTGCTTAAAAAGAAACTTTTCCAGCTTTCCAACTAAATCCCCTTAAACCTTATTCTTCTCTGTTTAAGCCTATACCATTTTGTTTTGAAACTTGATTATCTTATGTTACGTACCCCGTAACTGGGTCACTTACCAGCAAAGATAGAGAGGTCCGTTGAAGTCTGATGGTACTATTTTTAACAGTATTTATTGATAAAAATACACAAAAATAATATCAATGCAACCATACAGATAATATACGTCGTCAATACTAAATCTAAAAGCGCGGGTATAATAATAATCAATAAGAAATAACTCTATCGTTGTCTAGGGGATAATGTATTGTCCGATGGAAATATAAAAGTCACTCAAGTTCATTCAAGCTGCAGCTTTTTGTTGGAGAGAGAGACGGATTAAAACTTGCCCATTCCTTTTATGATATCAATCCTTCGAGAGTCGTTGGGGCTGATTTCTCCTTTGTTGTTAGCTAAAGCCGTTCTTCTTTGGCAAGGCCCACCAATTCCGAGGCAAATGGAAAAGGACGCACGTGGCTTTCCACCGGCTTTCGCTATTACGCTGTTACAGGATTTCTAGCATTTCTTCTGGTGCATCTGAGGGGCTGTTCCCACAGACCCTCTTTTATCCCCACTCACGAGGTCTCAGATGTCAATCAGGGTGGAATGATGCCATCCCCCAACCAGCCCACGTTGCCCGAGGGCTTCCACGAAGCACAGTACTCAATACACAATTCCGTCTCCCAGAGACAATGGCCGTTTCCTGTAGCTTTGTATTGCCGAGGGGCCAAGACATTCCAAACATCTCTCTCTCATTTCCTGGGTCTCCTGACCTGAATTAATAGCGATCTTGCAATTCTCAAAAAGGAGGGGGCTACTCTGCACCCCTCGGCCCCTCAGAGTTGGGCACAGGCGTAACACTTACAAGTCAAAAGTATTTCATGGTTACGGATTGAATTTAATACAGTGAGGTTTCCCACTTAACAATGGAGATGGAAGGTATAATTCAGATCATTGGATACTCTTGGAAGCATAACCTACAAATTTAGCACTTCTTCCCCATTTTTAAAAATATTTTTAAATTTCCCCAAGTTCTTTCACTGCACCTTTCTTCCCCTGAGAGTTTTGCTGGGTGTGGTTGGAAGTATTTAAAAACCATAAGACATAAGAACAGAATGAGACCACCAAGTCTGCTCCACCATTCCATCATGGCTGATTTATTATCCCTCACAACCCCAGTTTCCTGCCTTCTCCCTTTTACACCCTGGCCAGTCAACCTCCAATGTAAATGTATTCAGTGCCTTAGCTTCCACTGGTTGAGAAATCTAATTTTATAGCTAATAAACTTAGGTTTGCAAAGAAAATAGAGTTTTTCACAGATAGTTTATGGATTTCTCAGGTGCAGCATGGTTCTGCAGTGGAGAGGGTAACACCATTACAGTGCCAGTGACCTGGGTTCAATTCCACCACTGGTTGTGAGGAGTTTGTGTGCTCTTCCCATGAGAAATGGAGCTGGGAATTATGTTTCACTAATGGATATGCGCTTAAATGTCACATACTCAAAAGCCAGGGTTTTCTTTGAGAAGAAGCTCCCCTGCTGTGTGTTAATGAATTCCCCCATCTCTGTCTCATTTACAGGTGGTTCGAAACATCGTTGATTGTTTCAGTCGTAGACTGTAAAGTCAGCCACGTCGTTGATGAAGACGAAATCTCCAGCATCTGTCCCAGTATCCTTGTAATGTTAATTAAGCTGTACTGATTTACTCACACCAAAAAAACATTTACGATCCATTAGAATAAGATGCTTTTTAGAACTAAAAAGTCCTAACATATTTGTGCTACTTGTGGAAACTTCAGGCCAGGCAAATAATGAAGACAGGAAAAGTTCAAGTTTATTGATATCTGACTGTGCATAAGTATAACCAAATGAAGCAATGTTCCTCCAGACCATGGTGTAGCCACAAAACATATATCAAACAGAGCATGTAAAACAAACTATTACCACAAAAGAGTTAATAAAATATAATTCAAAATGCATGTGAAGTGTGTGGCACTGGTAAACATCTCCTGTCCTAGTGACGACTTTGGTAGTGGGATTAGTCTCACAGCCTGGTGTAACCCAGTCCGTCAGTCTTAGTTCTGATGTTGCTGTATGTCTTTTCTGATGGTAGTGAGTTAAAGAGATTGTGGGATGGGTGGTAATGTTCCTCATTAATGCGGAGGGTATAGCAATAAACAGTCAGTAAACTAGCTGGTCCACAGAGCTTGCCAATGGCATTGTGGATATGAAAGGAAAAGAGCTTCTCCTGCAGTGGAACATGATCTGGACATCAAGATTAGATGGATGGAGCTTTTATTTGTGTCTCTTACCAGAGATATTCAAGGTTATGTGGGGTTCAGTAGTGCAGGTGTACAGAAGCATTTTCTGCTTGTGCAGTGACCAAACCCGAGACCTCAAAATAACAATCACCATAAATCCAGAAGGGAGTTCTTCTGGCAGGGAATGTGGAATTTGTTACCATAGTCTGAGGCAAGTAACACAGATGACTTTTAAGGATAAGCTAGAAAAACACTTAAGGAGGGAAAGGAATAGGATAACTCACTGATATAGTGGTCAGTCTACACTTGGAATATTGTGTTCAGCTCTGGTCACCTCATTATGGGAAGGATGGGGAAGCTTTAGAGAGGGTGCAGAGGAGATTTACCAGGAGGCTGCCTGGATTAGAGGTATTATGAAGAAAGGATGAGCAAGCTATGGTTTTCCTCATTGGCTGAAGGAGGATGAGAGGCGACATGATTAAGGTGTATAACATTATAAGATGCATAAAGTGGACAGCTAGTGACTTTTTCCCAGGGTGGCACCAGTTAAAATCAGAGAATGTCTCTTTAAGGTGTGTGGAGGAAATTTTAGGGAAGAGCTCAGAGGTAGTTTTTTTAAAAACCAGAGTTCCTAGAGTGCACTGTCAGGGGTGGGGGTAGAAGCGGATACATTTAAAAGATCCTTAGACCAGCATATGGATGAAAGCCATTGAATAGTATGGGCTGTGTAGGAGGGAAGTGGACAAGGTCAGCACAACATCATGGGCTGAAGGGCCTGTAGAGTGCTGTACTGTTCTATGTTTTACAACAAATAGCTGGGGGTTGTTCTGAAGTATTAAGTTTGTTATAGAGTAGAGGGCCATATAACCTGGTTTTACATTCTGAATTTTTGGCATTGTTTTTAAATTCTGCAGTTATAGTCATTCATATTTGCATATGGAGTTGAGAGATCTATTAAATCAGCCATGATGGATTGGTGGAGTAGACTCAATGCACCAAATTGCTGAATTCTACTTCTGTCTTATGTTCTGCTGTACATGTAATTCACTGCGTATATGATGTGCATGTGAATATACACTCCTGGCAAATAACTAACCTGAAGGTTTGGACACATGTCACGTGTCCTTCGTTTCCCTCCAGCAATAAGAATATGATTGAGTGTATGACACAGGAGCAGACTTGGGTCATTTGGCTCATTGAGTCTGCTCCGCCATTGCATCATGGTTGATTAGATCAGAAGTGGTGCCTGAATTTTTCCTTATTCAGACTTGGTGAGAAGACAGTGTGTGCTCTTTTCAAATGTGTTTCAACCCCAGTGTCTAAGTATGAAAGATAGGGAATGTATTTGCTTTCCCCTGTATGGGGCCCGCTGCCTGAAGTAATTTTGAGGAGAGCCTAGTGTCTTGCAAAACACATATCACTATGAAGAGATACAAACGCTACATTCCAAGTTAATTAAATTAGTGCATTTTCTCATCAGCCGAGACACCAGATTGTTTCTGATCTGGCTTTCTGCACCTTTAATTAAATCTTCACAGGCTGGGTAGTAAGGCTGTTCTCCTGGCTGAGATGAGATCTTGTAAGCTTTCATTCCCTGCAGTTAAATGTAAGCACATGTAGACCTGCAGTCCAGGCAGTCCTCAGCATCTGCAACAAACCTCCAACTCCCTCAAGGTGCCAGGCTTTGACTCACCAAAATCCAGCAGAGAGAGGCTTCTTACAGGGATAATGTGGGCTAGGCAGATGAGGAGAAAATGAACATAAGCAGGTGCAACAGGCAGTCTACTGGAAGAACTCAGCGGATCGAGCAGCGTGTGTGGGAGGAAAGGAACTGTCAACATTTCAGGCCAGAACTCTGAATCAGATTCAGAATTGTTCATCACATGTGCATCAACTTGAAGATTGAAGCCCCTGGGTTGGCTTGTCCAGAGGTCAGAGGTAAACGTCTGAGAGTCCGGGCCTGGGAGGTGGCCTGTCCTCGGGTTGGAGGCCTGTCTGTGTGTGAGTGAGTTGCTGGGTGGGAAGGGAGCTCGTTTTGCTATCGTCATCGTTCTGCTGAGCATTGTAGGCATGCTGTGTTGGTGCTGGACTGTGTGGCAACTCTTACAGGGTTCCCCCAGTACGTCCTTGGGTACGTTGGCTAATAACATAGACAGTGCATTTCACTCTATGTTTCCATGTGCATGCAATAAATAGATAAATCTGAATGGGACACAGGTAATCCTGCTGCAGGGTTCTGACCTGAAACACTGACAGTTTTTTCCTCCCGTAGATGCTGTTCGACCCGATCAGTTCCTCCGGCAGGTTGTGTGTTATTGCAGTCTCTTTGTGTATTGAATGTAAGCATATTTTCTACTGTAACCAGCAGATGGAGCAGCTGGAGTACCCAGTACATACAGTGCACTGTTCATACTGTTCACTGTATGCATTACCGATCTGAGTCAGGTTATTATTACAGGCGTATTGTGAAGTTTGTTGTTTTCTGGCAGCAGTACAGTGCAATACATTAAAAATACTCTAAGTTACAATAAGAAGTAAAGAATAAGATGTGCTAAAAGAGAGCAAATCGTGAGTAGTGTTCATGGACTGTTCAGAAATCTGATGGTGGGGGATGAAGCCGTTCCAAAATGCAGAGTGTGTGTCTTCGGGCTCCTGTCCTATCCCCCTGATGTTAGTAATGAGAAGAGGGCATGTCCTGGGTGGAGAGGATTCCTCATGATGGATACCACCTTCTTGAGGCATCGCCTATTGAAGCCCTCAATAGTGGGAAGGTTAGCACCCATGATGGAGCTGGCTGAGTTTACAATCCTTTGCAGCACTTTCCAATCCTGTGCATTGGAGCCTCTATATCAGATGGTAATGCAACCGGTCGCATTTCTCTCCATGGTATATCTGCAGATCTCCACAAACTTCTCATGTAGTATAGCTGTTGGTGTGCCATCTTCATGGTAACATGGTGTTGGATCGAGGAACTTTGGAATGTAGCTCCTCACCTTTTCCACTGCTGAGTGTGGGAGATGTTCAGGAGTATCAAGTGAGAGCTTCATAGCAGATTGATAACCTGCGTTTAGTTAGAGTGTGTAAACAGGAATGAGCTGCAGGAAGAATTGAAGCAGGACATGCTCTCTTCTCATTACTTACTATCAGGAAGGAGGTACACACTGAAGACACACACCCAATGTTTTAGGAGCAGCTTCTTCCCCTCCACCATCGAATTTCTGAATAGTCCATGAAGTCATCAACACTACCTCACTTATTTTACTCTCTGCTTGAACTACTTTTTAATTTATATTTCTTACTGTAATTTATAGTATTTTTATGCATTGCACTGTACCGCTGCCACAAAACAGCAAATTTCATGAGATACAGTATTTAGGTGATGATAAACCTCCCAATCCTGACACCTACAGGAGATTGACTGACACCAGGATGTTTCCTGTGGTGATTGGAAAACATGTTCCACTGCAGGAGAAGCTCTTTTCCTTTCATATCCACAATGCCATTGCTGCCAGTGAGATCTTGTGCAGCTGCAGGGTGGCTGATCTACTTCCCTTCCTGCAATACCACAGTGCCCACTTCAAATGGTACTCCGTTGTCTGTGCTGGGCTATTTTTGCAGCATCCTGGGGTCTTAGAAGAAAAATAGATTTAAATTTAATTTATTTTTCTTGAATCAAATTCTGGGGTGCCATTATTGATCTTAACAAAAGATGAGGAAAGGTTGAGCGAGCCAGTGCTTTTCTCTCTGGAGTGAAGTAGGATGAAAGGCAACTTGATGTAGGTGTACAGGATGATATGCAGCATAGATAGAATGGACAGTCAGAGGTGTTCTCCCCAGGACGGAAGTGGCTAGCACCAGAAGGCATAACTTAAAAATGATTGGAGCAAGGTATAGGGGGGATATCAGAGGGGTTTTTTATAGAGTGGCGGGTGTGTGAAACACCCTGCCAAGAGGTATATACATTAGAAAAATGTAAGAAACTGAGATAGGCAAATGGATGATGGAAAAATGGAAGCTATGTGGGAGGGAAGAGTTAAATTGATCTTAGAGTCCATTATAACATCGGCACAACATTATAGGCAAAGGCCCTTAACTATGCTGTGGTGTTCTGTGTAAGATAGGTTACAGCTCAACTTTGGAATAGAGAATGAATTTGTGGCTCCAATCAGGGCATTGCAAGATATGGTCACCGAATCTCAAGCACAAATAATGCAGGTTTGCCGAATCCATTCCTTCACCATGTTCTTTCAGATGTGATAGAGCTGAATTTGGCCAAGAACCTGTTCGTGTCCTGGGATCAAGTAGCACAAATTACTCGGCACTTAAGAAAACTGGAACATCTTGACCTCAGGTATAAAATCAATGTAAATTGCTGAAGAACTTCTTAGATGATCCTTCAAAGTTGATTATGTCCTGCTCCAGGACAGTTCTGAGGTGACAAGTGAGTTTCCACACTCTTCAGGGGCAGGTGGAGCTTAATGGGGCATTGAGCTGCTTAGATTAGATGAGGGTTGGTGCCCCCCTCCCCCAGGTCAGCAAGTGCCAGGATTGGAGATCTGTAGGAACTGAGGCACAAGGGCCAGTGAGATGGGGGGGGGGGGGGGGGTGGATGAAGTAAGAAGCTGGAAGATGATAGGTGGAAGGGGTAAAGGGCTGAAGATGAAGGAATCAGATAAGAAAGGGCAGTGGACCATGGAAGAAAGGGAAGGAAGAGGGGAACCAGAGGGCGGTGAGAAGATAGGGTGAAAGAAAAACCAGAATGTGGAATGGAAAAGGAGAGATGGAGGATCGACTTCCCTTCTGTACTGCTTGGTCTTGTGCTTAACAATTAAAAGATGAAGCCTGATTATGCTTACAGTGCAAGTATCTGCCTTTGTGTATGTGACAACAAGTAACTGATCTATGCAACTGGATCAGCACATCCTGTGTTTTTTTGTTAATTGATCTACCTAGTTTTAACTAATCGATAGGGGATTCCTCAGCCAGCTTCAGGATAGGCTTATGCAGGTTATGCTTTCAGTGACCTTATTTATGGTTTTCCATTTCCCACTAGTCAAAACAAGTTGATGCTCATTTCTAATCCAGTCTCACTCTCTGATGCCTTTGCCAACCTGAAGAGCTTAGCCATCCAGTACAACGGACTAACATGGGCCCAGGTAATGCTGATGCTGTTTCTTTCATGATCTGATTAAAGGGATGTGACACAAGACTAGTACATCTATGAGCTGCCTGCAAAATGTCACCATATATCTTCAGCACCACCTTTGCCTCCCTCAATACTGAACCGATTGCACAATCTCCAGACTCACTTTTATGATCTCTACAATGTTCCCACGATTAATCAGTCATACAGTACCAAAACAAGCTCTTCAACCTCTTGCAGATTAATTGTACCTGTCATAGTTACCCCTTCATGTACTCTTCCTTAATCTACACGAAAACCAATCAGCATTAGGACTACCTCAAAGGTGAATCACAAGAGTTAAATGGCTTTCCAATAAAAATGGTGCAAATTTTGTTCACTGCTGTGCCTGCTCAAGTTTTGTTCTTTATACATCTGACGTCTTTCAGCACTTCTCAAATTAAACACAGCTGTCACTGTTGCCATGTCAGAATATTGGAGCATATAGCACAGAAATAGGCCCTTCTGCCCATCTAGACTATGCTGGCTGTTATTCTGCCTGGTCCCATTGTCCCACACCTAGACTATAGCCCTTCACAGTCCTTGTATATTTATCCAAACTTTTCTTAAATGTTACAGTTGAAACCACATCCACCACTCCATTGGCAGCTTATTCCACGCTCTCACCACCATCTGAATGACGAAGTTCCCTTTTGTACATTGGTTCTTTGTCAGTCTTTGTTTATATATAGTTTTTCATAAATTCTATTGTATTTCACTATTTTCCTGTAAGTGCAAATAAATCTCAAGGTATTATACTGTATATGTACTTTGATTATAAGTTTACTTTGACTTTGACTGGGCTAACTCTGATCTCCCTGCAGGTTCTAGAATGTGCCCCAATGTGGCCAGTGCTTGAAAGAGCCCATCTGTCATCTAACGCCATCTCTGTATTGGAAAGGTAAAACTAAATTTGTTTTGTATCTTTATTATATGCAATGGTTCACCATATAACCATATAACAATTACAGCACAGAAACAGACCATCTCGGCCTTCCTAGTCCGTGCCGAACGCTTACTCTCACCTAGTCCCACCGACCTGCACTCAGCCCATAACCCTCCATTCCTTTCCTGTCCATATACCTATCCAATTTTGCTTTAAATGACAATATCAAACCTGCCTCTACCACTTCTACTGGAAGCTCGTTCCACACAGCTACCACTCTCTGAGTAAAGAAATTCCCCCTCGTGTTACCCCTAAACTTTTGCTCCCTAACTCTCAACTCATGACCTCTTGTTTGAATCTCCCCTACTCTCAATGGAAAAAGCCTATCAACATCAACTCTATCTATCCTCTCATAATTTTAAATACCTCGATCAAGTCCCCCCTCAACTTTCTATGCTCCAAAGAATAAAGACCTAACTTGTTCAACCTTTCTCTGTAACTTAGGTGCTGAAACCCAGGTAACATTCTAGTAAATCTCCTCTGTACTCTCTCTATTTTGTTTACATCTTTCCTATAATTTGGTGACCAGAACTGTACACAATACTCCAAATTTGGCCTCACCAATGCCTTGTACAATTTTAACATTACATCCCAACTCCTGTACTCAATGCTCTGATTTATAAAGGCCAGCATACCAACAGCTTTCTTCACCACCCTATCCACATGAGATTCCACCTTCAGGGAACTATGCTCCATTATTCCTAGATCACTCTGTTCTACTGCATTCTTTAATGCCCTACTATTTACCATGTATGTCCTATTTTGATTATTCCTACCAAAACGTAGCACCTCACACTTATCAGCATTAAGCTTCATCTGCCATCTTTCAGCCCACTCTTCTAACTGGCCTAAATCTCTCTGCAAGCATTGAAAACCTACTTCATTATCCACAACGCCACCTATCTTCGTATCATCTGCATGCTTACTAATCCAATTTACCACTCTTAGAACCCTTATTAAACAATGGAACAACATGAGCAGTACGCCAATCCTCCGGCACCATTCCCGTTTCTAATGACATTTGAAATATTTCTGTCAGAGCCCCTGCTATTTCTACACTAACTTCCCTCAAGGTCCTAGGGAATGTCCTGTCAGGACCCAGAGATTTATCCACTATTACATTCCTTAAAAGCGCCAACACTTCCTCTCCTTTAATCGTCATAGTTTCCATAACTTCCCTACTTGTTTCCCTTACCTTACACAGTTCAATATCCTTCTCCTTAGTGAATACCGAAGAAAAGAAATTGTTCAAATTTCCCCCATCTCTCTTGGCTCCACACATAGCTGTCCACTCTGATTCTCTAAGGGACCAATTTTATCCCTCACTATCTTTTTGCTGTTTATATAACTGCAGAAACCCTTCGGATTTACTTTCACCTTACTTGCCAAAGCAACCTCGTATCTTCTTTTAGCTTTTCAAATTTCTTTCTCAAGATTCTTCATACATTCTTTATATTCCTCGAGCACCTCATTCACTCCATGCTGCCTATATTTATTGTAGATCTCTCTCTTTTTCCAAACCACATTTCCAATATCCCTTGAAAACCATGGCTCTCTCAAACTTTTAACCTTTCCTTTCAACCTAACAGGAACATAAAGATTCTGTACCCTCAAAATTTCACCTTTAAATGACCTCCATTTCTCTATTATATCCTTCCCATAAAGCAAATTGTCCCAATCCACTCCTTCTAAATGCTTTCGCATCTACTCAAAGTTAGTCTTTCTCCAATCAAAAATCTCAATCCTGGGTCCAGTCCTATCCTTCTCCATAATTATGTTGAAACTAATGGCATTGTGATCACTGGACCCAAAGTGCTCCCCAACACATACCTCCGTCACCTGACCTATTTCATTCCCTAACAGGAGATCCAACACTGCCCCTTCTCTAGTCGGTACCTCTATGTATTGCAGCAAAAACTATCCTGCACACATTTTACAAACTCCAAACCATCCATCCCTTTTACAGTATGGGCTTCCCAGTCTATGTGTAGAAAATTAAAATCTCCCACAATCACAACCCTGTGCTTACTACAAATATCTTCTATCTCCTTACAAATTTGCTCCTCCAATTCTCGCTACCCATTAGGTGGTCTATAATACACCCCTATAAGTGATACTACACCTTTCCCATTCCTCAATTCCACCCAAATAGCCTCCCTAGACGAGCCCTCTAATCTGTCCTGCAAGAGCACCTCTGATTCTATTATACCTGAAGCAATGAAATCCAGGAATATTTAGTTGCCAATCACACCCCTCCTGCAACCATGTTTCACTAATAGCTACAACATCATATTTCCAGGTATCAATCCATGCTCTAAGCTCATCCACCTTTCTTACAATGCTCCTAGCATTAAAATAACTGCATTTAAGAAATTCTCCACCTCTTCCTCTGTTTATCTCTAACGGTGCAAACAACTTTCTCCCATACATCTGTTCCTACACTCTGGTTCCTCTCCCCCCCTTGTATCTAGTTTAAATCCACTGGAGCCTCTCTAGCAAACCTACCTGCAAGAATATTTGTCCCTCTCCAGTTCAGATGTAAACCGTCCCGCCAGAACAGGTCCCACCTTCCCTGGAAAACTGCCCAATTATCTATAAATCTGAAGCCCTCCCTCCTGCACCATGTCTTCAGACACGTGTTGATCTGCACTATCTTACTATTTCTAAACCTACCTGCACGTGGCACTGGTAGCAATCCTGAGATTGCTATCCTGGAGGTTCTATCCTTTAACTTGATGTCTAACTCCCTAAACTCACCTTTCAGGACCTCCTCACTCTTCCTACCCACATCATTGGTCCCTACATGGACCATGACATCTGGCTGCTCACCCTCCCTCTTGAGAATACCGAGAACTCGATCTGAGATATCGCGGACCCTGGCACCAGGGAGGCAACAGACCATTCGGGACTCTCGATCTCTTCCACAGAACCTCTTATCTGTCCCCCTAACTATCAAATGCCCTATCACTACTGCTCTCCTCTTTTCCCTCCTTCCCTTCTGAGACTAGGGTCCAGTCTCAATGCCAGAGACGCAACCACTGCAACTTGTCCCTGGTCGTCCCCACCAACAGTATCCAAAACTGTATACTTATTATTGATGGAAACGGCCACAGGGGTGCTCTGCTCTTCCTGTTTATTCCCCTTCCCTCTCCTGACAGTCACCCAGCTACCTGCCTCCTGACTCTTAGGGGTGACTATCTCCCTGAAACTCCTGTCTATTTCTGTCTCTGCCTCCCGAATGATCCAAAGTTCATCCAGCTCCAGCTGCAGTTCCCTAACACGGTTTGTCAGGAGCTGCAGCTGGATGTACCTTTCGCTGGTGTAGTCATCAGGGACAACAGTGCTCGCCCTGACTTCCCACATACTGCAAATGGAGCACTCAACTGCCCTAACTTCTGCCTCCATTACCTACTCCTAAACTAATTAGATTAATTAAAGGAACTTACCCGGCCTTACCTCACTTGGAGTGAAGCTAGTCCTCAGCCTCTGCTCACTTTTTAAATTCTCCCGCTGATCTCAGAGACCGACTTTCACGCGCTTGCGCAGTCGTGCCCCGTTCAAACCTCTGCCTGTTCACGCCGAAGCCTGTTGAGTCAAAGCTGTCCCACTCTGCCTCAGTCCACTCCGACAATGGCTGCTGTATATGGCGGTCTTTTTTTTAAACCTTTGGCGCGCTACGTCACGCGCCTGTGCAGTTTAGCCTCTTTTCCCCGATCAGTTAAAAAAAAGGCTTCTCTCTGAGATGCCTTTACTTCTTCCCTCTTCGTCTCTTGCTTCGATTTAAAAGCAATTTGATTCACACCAATGATAGCTGTGGGTCACAAAAGGAGAATTCGCTACCTGGCTGACTCAACTCAAAAGTTGCTTTAAACTGCGTTATCAGGAAGATACTGGACTAAATGGGTCTGTGAAATTCAATCAAATGTCTAACTTTAGACAAAGCTTCAGATTAAAACCTTGTCCATTAACTCTAGATCAGTGGTTTCCAAACTTTTTTTGAGTTGGCTTCCAGACCACATCCCCAGCACCCTCATCTCTTTTTCCAGTTGTTATATAAAAACTATGAATAGTTTTGATTTACAATGCACAGTAAAAGAAAATAGGAATGGCAAGTTCAAAGCAGTGACAAAGAATTGCAAAAATCAGCTTCTCAACATCAGGCTGAATGTCACTCAGACGGAGTTTCAAATCCCTACAATTCAGTAAATTGCAGTCTGTTTCATTGCTTTGAAAGAAATTGGGTGACTACTCTGAAACCACTTTCCACTAAATATGTTGGAAAGGCAATAAAGCACATTTTGACCTTTTTCCACAATGCAGGATAACGTTCGGAGATTTCTTTCTACATCCAAAAGTCTTGGTATGATTTGACTGATTTGATAAGTCTTGACCGAACCTTACCTTCCGTTCAAGGTCGCATCTTCTTCTATTAATTCTTTATTACAAGTATGCAGGAGTGGATTTATTACCCAATCTGGAATTTGGACCGAGAGAAATTCCTAAAATCTCTCTGA
Source organism: Hemitrygon akajei (assembly GCF_048418815.1). Classification (NCBI taxonomy): domain Eukaryota; kingdom Metazoa; phylum Chordata; class Chondrichthyes; order Myliobatiformes; family Dasyatidae; genus Hemitrygon; species Hemitrygon akajei. The sequence continues at coordinate 100,332,427 of NC_133132.1, forward strand.
CATGTCTTTAAGCAGCTGACCCATGTGGGCTGTGTATACTTGACAGTCATCATCTGGTATTCTTTCTTTCTCTTCCAACTCAGAGAGGCTCGGAAATTGGGAAAGGTCGAGATGGCCAATGTTACATTTAAATAGGGTTAACTTGGACAAAAGTGTGGAGATGACTGATTTGACTTTGAAAAGATTCATATCATTTCCTTACAATTAAAGATTGATTTCATTGAACTTTGTGAATAATTCTGACAAATAAGCAATGTCATGCTTAATATTCTTTAGTTGATTACTGAATGAAGCCATCGAGTCTTCAAATAATGTTATCAAAGTTTCAGAAAGCACTTAAGTGTCACAAGCAGTTTACTTTTGTGTGTCATCTGACTTCTGTGTACTATAGAAAGCGTTTAAACTGTTCATCATTCTCAATATAAAGCTCTCAAAATAGTCGAGATTTGAGAGCAAGAGACTTGATTTTACTTACTGCTGTGATATCATTAGGTGAATTAGGTTTTTTGCGACGAGATGTCTGTGAGTTACACACTGAATGGTAAATGCGTTAGGTACAGATTTTTCAAGAAAGCAATAAACCCAACGTGGTGCCCCGTCTGTTGCACAAGCAGGAATGTTGGTGAGTAGAATGTCCTTCCCTTTGAAAAATTGCCCAACAACTCGAAATATTGACTCCCCCTTTGTATCTGTTTCTAGTCCCCTTTGCAGATAACAACTCTTGAGCCATGCTTTGAAGCAAACCTCACCAAGAAGCAAAGGGTTTTTGCCTGGCAAAGTTGACTGATCCAAATGCAGAACACATACTGTTATCCTAACTACGTTGTCCATATTCTGAGACATTTCATCTCTTCGCCTTTGAACAAAGTTGTCGCTGAGTGAAATCACTTTAGTTATTTGGTCTGGTGACTTATGCAAAAATGTACTCAGAACCTTCCATACTGCTGGCAGAATCAGTTCTTCTCCAATTGTATGGGGCTTTCCCGATTTAGCAATGAAATGTTGTATGAAGCACACAAGGCCATCACTGTTTTGTTGTGAAGTGCTGAGAAACATGTTTTTGAAGTGTTTTCCATTTCTGAAAGTTTTCACAAAGTGACTGAAAATAAGCCAAGTCCTTGTTTGCTTATTAGAGTGCATTCTCTTCAGATGTTCAAGGAGCCTGGACGGTTTCATTACCTCATTTGAAAAAAGCATTTTCACACAACAGACTCATTGTCTGGTGTTGGTTGCTTGATGCTGGTATAAATCCATATTTCAGATACTCCACACTACACTGTCTACACCTTTGTTGTTTGGTCTGTTTCTGCTATTTTGATTATGGATCAGTGACCGTGGTCAATCGTTTATTGTTTTAGTCCAACCTCAGGCACTGTAACCAGTAAAGTTATAATGTCATCATAGTTCAGGAAAACCTGGCTCTTTGCCTAAAGGTACATAACGTGGGGCAGCGATATCTCAGTTGGGCTGTGGGCTACAGAAATGCGGGACCATTCGGGACTTTACCCCAATGAACGCCGTATCACAGGAATTGCTTCACTGTGTGAGTAGAATCTGGGAATCATACTAGATAACACTGCACTACAGTAGTAAACAGCAATAATGCACAAACCAGGGCCAAAAATAACACAATTTCTTTGGGCCATATTTTTCACGATATGCCAAATATAGAAGTGTCACATACAACACGCTGGAGGAACTCAGCAGGTCAGGCAGCATCCGTGGAAATGAGCAGTCAACGTTTCAGGCCGAGACCCTTCGTCAGGCTTCGTCCTGACGAAGGGTCTCAGCCCAAAATGTTGTCTGCTAGTTTCCATGGATGCTGCCTGACCTGCTGAGTTCCTCCAGCTTTTGTACATGTTGCTTTGACCACAGCATCTGCAATGTACTTTGTGTTTACAGAAGTGTCACATTGCTTTTCAACAACTATAACATGCTTCAAGCAAAGTAAGAGAACAATGGGTTAGCAAGAGTTGATTATATGATCTCTGTTGTCAATTATGAGACACTGAGGATGAAATGCATATAATAATTAATTTCTTAAATTAAGACTGTAATCCTTCAGCTGCCCCCTTGCTACCGAGCACCCCCTCACTGGCCCCTTTATCACCTCCTCAGAAACACCCACTGCCCTCTAGGGGATGATATCACCCATTTTGGGAACCATTTTCGTTCATGCTTCTTCCATGTAGGCTTAACATAAATCTGTTCACCATTTTGATCATTTAATCTTTAGAGTTGTAATATTGAAGCTTGCTGTGCATCATTCATTTTGTTGCCGCTTTATGTGCAGTTAATTTCTGGGTCTTTGGGCCATTTTCCCTCTTACTCCTTTCCACCCTCACACCAATCTTATTACATCAGAGATGACGTTTGGATAAACCATGGGCCCAAAGTTTAAGCAGATTTAATTATGAGGTCATTTGCACTGCTCTTGATCCAGTTGAAGGATTAAAGATGATTAAAGGATGTGCTGAAAGAAACAATTTCTTTTGGAATAAGGGACACAACACTACGTGACAACATGATGGCAAATGGGTGACAAAAATGGGCTATGTAGGAGGGAAGGGTTGGATTGGACTCAGAGCAGGTCAACATCATGAGCCGAAGAGCCTGTACTATGCTGCGCTGTTCTGTTTTGTAAAGTTAGAGCTAAGGTCAGTAGGTTTGCACACAGCATAGAGGAAGACTGGAACTTATGCCTAGAAATTTGATGGGAGGATGGAAAATTTCAAAACTCAAGATTGAAAAATGTTTAAGAAGTGTTAAGGTTTTGAAAAACCAATGCTGATAGATGAAATTAGAGAACTGGCAGATCAAAGTAACTGTTGGGATGTGCAGGAGAGGCTGAAGCCTTTTCCTTGGCATTAACTGCTGCTCACCTTCCAGATCCACTGTCAAGTGGCAACTCTTCAGCTCCCAGTGACAAACTGGAGGAGGTCCTCTGGTCCAAGCAGCTTGTCTCACTTACCGTGACACCTCCAGCGCCATGACGTGTGACGTATTTGTTCCACCCCAAAACTATGTGATCTCAGTGCTAAAAACAAAAGCCTTCCGATATGAGAGAAATAATCTATGAAATTGCTCTCTGATTCTCTATGGCTTATTAAAGATAATCCAAGAGTTGGGTCTGTGCTGGGTGAGACCCTAGACTCTCTGTTCTGTGAGAGGTGCCTGCATGGGCACTTTAGCCAGAACTACTTCATTCAGAAAGTGGTTCGAGTGTGGAACGAGCTGCCAGCAGTAGTGGTTGTTGCAGGTTCGATTATAACATTTAGACATTTGGATAAGTACACAGAACAGATGGGTACGAAGGGCTATTTTCCAGGTGCAGGTTGATGGACTAAGAGTAACAGTTCAGCATGAACTAGATGGGCTGAAGGGCCTGTTTCTGTGCTGTAGTGCTCTATTATCTCTATCAGCAGGAAGTCCCTCAGTTGTACATTGCTTGATATAATACAATGTTTTGTAGCTAGTTGGTATATCCAAATTTGCACTTTTCCTGAGATGGAACTGACTTTGTGTGTGTGTGTGTGTGTGTGTGTGTGTGTGTGTGTGTGTGTGTGTGTGTGTGTGTGTGTGTGTGTGTGTGTGTGTGTGTGTGTGTGTGTGTGTGTGTGTGTGTGTGTGTGTGTGTGTGTGTGTGTGTGTGTGTGTGTGTGTGTGTGTGTGTGTGTGTGTGTGTGTGTGTGTGTGTGTGTGTGTGTGTGTGTGTGTGTGTGTGTTTTCTCCTGCATCATTTCATTAATCCTGTGCCTTGTTTCCAGGCCGGTTGGAGTTTTGCAGAACCTCACGTTACTGGACCTCAGCTCCAATCCACTGGCTGGTGCGGATCAGTTGGTGCACATTGCATACTTGCCCAGGTTAGAGGCTGTTCTTTGTGTTGGAGCTCCAAGAGAAACCCACCCTCACCTTTACTTGCCGTGTGAAGGATCTGTGTGTGGATCTTTACTGAACCTGTCACTTCCCTCAGCACATAAATGCAGTTCTTCCTCCATAAATTAACTTCCCTTGGTAATGTTATTCCAAAGCACCGTGTTATTATTTGGAGGTAAATTACTCTTTTTTTTAACTCCTTCATTTTTTCATTGACATTTATTGCTGATACATTCAAAGACATGGATTTTGCTGAATCCAAAATTTACTGCAGTGTTTCTTGCAGTACCACAGTGACTATTACAAGAGACTTCAAGGTGCAGTGAAAGACCTTGTGAATGTCACTAGAGAAATGAAAGTTATTTTTTCTTCCCTTCCTTTGTTCTTTCCCCCAATATTAAGAGCTTTCTTGTTGTAATAACTACACAAGGGGACAATTTCAGAACCTTTAGTTAAATACTGTGGAAATTTTCAATATGGGAATCTGCCTCGTGGACCCTGATTTTAACCATCAGAGTAGGTTATGATTTAATTCAGTTTAGCGATCTCACTTCTCTGTCGTTTCAGATTGGAGCAGCTCATATTGTCAAATACTGGGTTAACCTCATTGTATTTTGATGATGTTCAACCAGGTATGTGAAAATTAGTACATTTAGAGAATTTGTTTTGGTTTTAATCCTCTTGCCCTACAAATCATAAAAGTTGTGCCACCAGACTCTGAAATCTATCTGCAGTAGCTTCGAAGGAGGTTTTTCTAACCATTATCAGTCTCATCTCTGCTCACGTGGGTACCAGGTGGTAGCTGAGAGCAACATCTCTTTTCTTTTTCATAAGACCATAAGGCACATGAGCAGAATTAAGCCATTCAGCTCATTGAGTCTGCTCCACCATTTGATCATGGCTGATTTTTTTATCTCACTCAAGCCCATTCTGCAGCCTTCTCCCTATAATGTTGAACGCCCCAACTAATCAAGAATTTATCAACCTCTGCTTTAAATAAACTAAATAACTTGGCCTCTACAGCCATCTGTGACAATTAATTCCACAATTTCACGCCTCCGACTAAAGGAATTCCTCCTCAACTCTGTTCTAAAGAGATGTCCTTTCATTCTGAGAGCTGTGCCCTCTGTCCCGAGAATCCCCCTCTATAGAAAACATCCTCATCCACTCTATCCAAGTCTTTCAATATTCAATAGATTTCAAAAAGATCTTCATTCTACTAAACTCCAGGCAGTGCAGGCCCAGAGCCATCAAATGCTCCTTATATGTTAACCCTTTTATTCCTGGGATCATTCTGGTGAACCTCATCTGGACCTTCTCAAATGCCAGCATGTCCTTTCATAGGTACGGGCCCAATAATTGCTCACAGTAGTCCAAATGCAGTCTGACCAATGGTTTTTAAAGCCTTATATTTTTGCTTCTATATTCTAATACTCTCAAAATTAATGCGAACATTTCATTGCCTTCCTTACTATTGACTCAAGCTGTAAGCTAATCTTTAAGGAATCCTGCACTAGGACTCACAAATTATTTTACTCCTCCGATTTCTGAATTTGCTCCGTTTCATTTGCTTCTGTGCAGGGTTGGGAACTGTACCAACGGTCTCCAATTTAGATCCACTAACAACAAGTTTATAAATATCAGACGCCTATACTCTTTGGATTCCATTGGGGAGCTGCTAGTTAATTTCTGTATTGGTCCCTCCTGCAGAGACATCCTAATCTGCAGTTCAGCTGGAAGTCTTCCAGTACTCAATGAATTCTCTTCATTTCGTAGCTGGTAAATAGGTTTATTGTCAGATTTACTGAAATACAGTAGAAAAACTGTTCATACAGATCAATTCATTACAATAGTGCATTGACGTAATATAAAGAAAAACATTAATGATGCAGAATGAAGTGTTAAAAGTACAGAGAAAGTGCAGTGCTGGTACACAGTAAGGTGCAAGGTAAGGTCACAGTGAGGTAGGTTGTGAGGTTAAGTATGCATCTGATTGGACTGGGACAACACTGTAGTGTAGCGGTTAGTGCAATCACTTTACAGCACTAGTGATCATGGATTGGGGTTCAATTCTCACCTCCGTCTGTAAGGGGCTTGTCTGTTCACCCCGTGACTGAATGTGTTCCTCTGGGTGGTTCCACAGTTAGTAAGTTGTGAGCATGCTATGTTGACATCTGCTCAACGTGCTGGTAAGTATGCTGACGCCTGTGGCCTACCCCCAGCACATACTCCGACTATGTTGGTTAATGACGTAAAACAGTGTATCTTGTATGTTTTGATGTTTGTGTGACAAATAAATCAAATCTAATTTTTATCTTTTGTTCCCTGACAGATGGTAAAACAGCAATGTTTCCCAAATTGAAATCTCTGGCTATCGACAAGAATCGAATAGCAGAGGTAAATATTTTTCTATAAACTTCATTCAGTAATGCAATGCAAAAAATGGGTATACAGTATATCTGTCCTTTTTAGTGCAGAGTCCAGGTAGGAAGGGGTTGTTTCCTTTAGATGGGATATACGGAAAACCTATTTACCTTAGTGGAGAGGTCAACAGTGAGAGGATTAGAGACATTTAATTTAGCTATGTCAACAGTGACAAGACTCTCTATATTACTGCACAGAGGGATGTTAACCAAGAGAAAATGTACTTATTGCTGAAGACCATTAACCTACTGAGCAGTAAAAGGAGATGTGGGATGTGGGAATAAGTTTTTGATGCCTGCCAAGGACGCAGCGGCAGCATGCCTGGTTCTTGTGCCTTGATTCCTTTGGTTCTGTTCCTGGTGGTCACATCTACTGACTGATGCCCACAGTCTGTCATGCCTTGGGAACTAACTAGAATCAGATTTAATATCACTGGTGTGTACTGTGTGAAATTTGTTGTTTTGCTGCAGCAGTACATCGCAATATGTCATAATAATTTTTTAAAGCGATTAATTACAATAAGAAATAAATATATATAATTAACTTCAATAAATAGTGCAAAAGACAGCAAAAAATGGTGAGGTACTGTTCGTAGGTTCATTGTCCTTTCAGAAATCTGATGGTGGAGGGAAGAAGCTGTTCCTGAAGAATTGAGTGTATGTCTTCAAGCTCCTATACCACCTCCTTTGATGGCATAAATGAGAATATGGTGTGTGCTCGGTGACGGGGGCCCGTAATGATGGATGCAGACTTTTTGAGGCATCACCTTTTGTGGGGAGGCTAGTGCCCATGATGGATCTGGCTGAGTTTACAAGTTTCTACTGCTTTTTCCGATCCTGTGGAGTGGCCCCTCCTTACCAGATGGTGCTGCAACCAGTTAGAATGCTCTTCACAGTTAATCTGTACAAATTTTTGAGTGTTTTGGGTGACATACCAAACCTTCCCAAACTCCTAAAGAAATATAGCTGCTTTCATGCCTTCTTTGTAATTACGTCAGTATGTTAGGCCCAGTATACATCTTCAGAGATGTTGACACCCAGGAACCTGGAACTGCTCACCCTTTCCACTACTGATCCCTCGATGAGGGCTCGTGTGTATTCCCTCAGCTTACCCTTCCTGAAGTCCTCAATCAATTTCTTGGCCTTACTGACATTGAGTGCAAGATTGTTGTTGCGCCACCACTCAACCAGCTGATCTATCTCGCTCCAGTACACCTCCTCGTCACCATCTGTAATTCCCCCAACAATAGATGTGTCATTGGCAAGTTTGTAAATGGTGTTTGAGCTGTGCCTAGCCACACAGTAATGGAAGTATAGAGAGTAGAGCAACCAGCTGAGCCGCATCCTAGCGCTGCAAGTAGTCAGTTTGTTAGGGTTGAATGGCACAGTAGCATGGTGGTTAGCATACTAAAGTTCCAACAGTCACCAATCAGCTTTCAATTCCCTCTGCTGTCTGTGAGGAGCTTGTATGTTCTCCCCATGACCACACGAGTTTCCTCCTGGTGACAGGTTAGTAAGTTAATTGGTCACATGGGTGTAATTGGGCAGTATGACCTTGTTGGGCTTGAAGAGCCTGTTACTGTGTTATTATATATGAATAATAAATGAACCCAAACACAGCTTTTGTGCAATGGCCATAAGTGATGAGAGGGATGGGTTTACTTTCAGGATATAATGGGCTACTTAACACATAGTTGAATATTATGAACATGGATGGAACAGCAGAATCGTGGTTAGTGCAACTCTTTACATCGATTGGGGTTCATTTCCTGCCATTATCTGTAAGGAGTTTGTATGTTCTCCCCGTGACCACGTGGATTTGCTCCAGGTGCCCCAGTTCCCTCCCACATTCCAGAGTATGGTTGGTGTGTTGTGGGCATGCTACGTTGGCACTGGAAGCATAGCGATACTTGCAGGCTGCTCCCCAACACATCCTAATGGCCCCAACAATGCTGGCCATTGATGCAAACAATGCATTTCAATGTATGTTTTTGTATACATGTGACAAATAACATTAAGTGTAAAACTTTAATCTTGTTTGGCTGAAGTAGCATGGATTGAAATCGATGTGCTTTTCAGCAGAGGTGATAATTGAGCCTTAAGTTCTCTTCCATCTATCTTAACGACCGTATGACATAGGAGCAGAATTGGGCCATTCAGCCCCATTGAGTCAGCTTCACCATTTAATCATGGCTACTTCATTATCTCTCTCAACCCCATTTTCTTGCCCTCTCCCCATAAGCTTTGTTGCTCCTTCTAATCCAGAATCTGTTAACTTCTACTTTAAACATCCCCAATCACTTGACCCATGAGTTGAAAACCTGAGACATTACTTACTTGTTTAATATTGGATTTTCCCCAACTATCTGTCACTACTGCTTGCACACTGCGTCTGCCTCACATGTACCCGCATTGGGAGTTATCCAGCTTCACTTTAGTGGAATGAGGATGGTGTGGGGATGGCAAGACAGGTCCTAAAGTTGCAGAGCTGATCTAGAACCTGGTCTTTCCCATCCCTACGCTATTCCTCCGATTGCACCAGGCTGCATTTCAGCTGCTCAGCTGGCCTGTCAATTAGTTATCTCCTGCAGTAGACTGTGGCTACATTCCTGATGGATGACTATTTTCCAGTCCAATCAGCCAATGCTTTTAGCAGTCTGAGCTGAATGCTTTTAACTCAGGTCATTGTTTACAGAGCACCGAGAGCATTAGTGATCAGAGAGCATGCACTTGCGTCAGTTGTAAGGCTAAATATTTAATGGTTCGCAATAATATAGTGTGTCTAATCTTAGTGGGAGAGTATGTTTTTGTTATTTTTAGCACTTTCATAGTACTTTCAGATTCAGATTTATTTATCACATACACATAGAAACATACAGTGAAATGCGTCATTTGGGTCAACAACCAGTACAGTCCAAAGATGTGCTGGGGCAGCCCATGAATGTTGAGACATACTCCCATGCCAACATAGTATGCCTGCAATGCTCAACCAAAGAACAGCAGCAACAACAACAGACGAAGTCAGTCAGTCTCTGCCCCCCTCTCTGCTCCTCTCTCTCCCCCCTCTCTCCCCCCTCTCCCCCCCTCTCCCCCCTCTCTCCCCCCTCTCCCCCCTCCCCCCTCTCTCCCCCCTCTCTCCCCCCTCTCTCCCCCCTCTCCCCCCTCTCTCCCCCCTCTCTCCCCCCTCTCTCCCCCCCTCTCTCCCCCCCTCTCTCCACCCCTCTCTCCCCCCCTCTCTCTCCCCCTCTCTCTCCCCCTCTCTCTCCCCCTCTCTCTCCCCTCTCTCTCCCCTCCTCTCTCCCCTCCTCTCTCCCCCCCCCTCTCCCTGAGACTTGCCACCTGTATTGACCCAGATGGGCTCTCTGATCTGGGATCTCTGGCCTCAATGTCTGCCAACACTACTTCCAGGGCCTCTGATGTTTAACCATGGAGCATTTTGACCTAGACTCAAATTCTGGTCAACCTCTTCATTTACTACCCCTCACCTCTAATTCCCCTCAAACCTGTCCCCTAACTTCCCATGCTGCCCCCAAAACCATCCCTGCGAATCTAAATAAAAAGGCCATCACATCTCAGTGCTATTGTGACCAGATTGCCTTGCATTATACAGCACTGTTAATGTAGTACAGGGTTACGAATGAGTTCCGTTCCTGAGACCGTCTTTAAGTTGGATTTGTACGTAAGTCGGAACAGGTACATCTGGTCAGTTAGTTAAACATTTGTCTTTGTATATAGTATATATTTTACCTTTCTATGCATATAAAACACTTAAGAAACGTATGTATTCCAGTAATCAAACCACTGCATTGCTTAGTAATAACTGTAGCTTTCATTGGGGCAGGGCCTTTCACATTCTCCATTATTCTCACCTTATCCTTTAAAATTGTTCCGATTGTTGACTGACTGTAGCCTAACGCTTTTCCAATGACCAATGATGTTTCACCTCTTTCCAGACGCTTTATTATTTCCACTTTATTTTCAATTGTGATCGCTTCCCGTCGGCGGAACAGAAACACTGCGGGCGGCGGGTCCCGAGCTCCGCTGGGTCCTAAGGACCACCGCACTGAGACAGGCTAAATGGGACAAGTGGGGGCTGTGCTGGGTTTAGGTATTTGATCCTCCACAATATTCCGCGTGGGAATTTAAACTGGAGGTGGCAGTGTTTTTTTTTACGAGGTTGAGTGGCGAGCTCAACATCAACCCAGCACAGATGGTACGGGAGTCACTAGATCAACATCAACCTGACGCGCTTGGGAGCGTCTGTCACTAGATTGAACTCGGGAACCTCCGTCCTCCAGCCTGGCGCTGATCTCATTGCGCCACCAGCCGACCGGAACGGTGGGGGCGGGGTCAGGGTGAATCTTGCTAAGAAAAATTTAAACCAAATACAAAGTTACACACACAACACAGTGTCAATGGCAATGACTTAAAACGGCGGACGGCATCGCAACCCGACTTAAAGTGGTGGACGGCGTTGCGATCTGACTTAAAATGGCGGACTAAGTTCTCCTTCCTCGGTTCATAAGTACGAGTTGTCCGTAAGTACGAGTTGTCCATAAGTCAGACATTCGTAATTCAGGGACTACCTGTAGAATGTCTCCAGTTGCTTCATATGAGCATTTGTAAACAATATAACTGAATCAAAGGAACAGAAATTAGGGTGAGGGCTCTGGATAAAAGCAGTAGACTTTAATGAGGAGAATAGTTAAGAAACATCACGATAGGTCTTTACATTTATGATGAAAGCACTGGGCTTAAGTGACTTTATATCACACGTTTTGGACTGGGAATCCACATTTGGGAATTGTGTTATTCCCTTGTTACCTAGAAGTGTATGTAACAGCTAGAATGAACAAAGTTCCTTAAATATGACAATGTTGAGCTGATTAGGAAGTTGAAGATTTAGGCACGTTGCCAAAAATAGAACTGGGCATTTCAGGTATATTACTAGGAAATACTTTCATGTGCAGAAATTTGGGGAACTGTTTTCAGTAAAGGACAGTTATGTTCTTTTGTGTTTCTGGCACCAGTGCACCCGGCACCTCTGGCTTCCCTTGTATCCTTCTCCTCACCTGCAGATCACCTCCCTCTTCCTTCCTGTTGTATTTGTAACTCCAAAACTAATCGAAAGAAGAACACAGAAGAGTCGGGGATAACACATGACGTGCACTTATCATGTGGTGGTGTGATGACATATACATTCATGTACTTTTACATATAGCCTGTAATGAATAATTTAAACAAACAAGAATGCTAAATCAAACAATATATTTTAAAATGTTACTCAAATATTGCTGAAAGATTAAATGCACAACTCTCCTCCCTGCTTAGCTATAAGTTCCAACTCAATATAGAATGCCTCTCAGACTATAGTATTATACACACACACACACACACACACACACACACACACACACACACACACACACACACACACACACACACACACACACACACACACACACACACACACACACACACACACACACACATTCTTGTGGAATAGCGTCTTTCCTGACAAGGGGGTTGGGGTCACTGCTAGCATATGAGACTTGTGGCTGTGAAACTGTCTCACGTTCTGGGGCTGTAGGAGTTGACTCTAGGATTCGGACAGCTCTGGGCGCCTTTCTTCTGGACGTGTTGGCATCCTGAACAGTGCACGGTAAACTGCTCAATCTGCTGATCTATCCCAGGCCACCAGACAAAGCTTAAATAGTACAAGAAGTCTCAATCACTGCATTAGGCAACGGTTGTCAAGGGCAAGTTCATCCCAGTGCTGGTAAAAATGGGTTTTTCCCAGCCCTGTTTTGGGTGGCCATGTAAGCCTGAGATATTTTCTGGTTTCTCTTTTGATCATCTCTCCTTCAGTAGGGAGACTTATGACTTGCATTCGGGAGAATACATGGAGGAGTTGTTCTCTTTTGTAAATTTTTCCATTATTTCCTTTTTGGAGGTAAACAGGACAATCCATCAGCATATCCATGATTAATTGTCCTCTTGAATTCAGTCTTGTAATTGTGTCCTCCAAGAAACAGAGCCCATCTCTGCTGTAAATGGAACACCCTTCTATGGGTTGAAAATGGACACTGGTGGTTGATGAGGGTGAACTCTCTCCCATACAAGTACAGGTTGAAACATTTTACACCCCAAACCAGGCTCAAGGCCTCTCTGTCAGTCTGCGCATAATTTTCTTCTGCAGTGGTAAGGGAACGTGATGCAAAGGCTATGAGCATTCACTTCCATCATGCATAACGTGACGTAACTGCACTTGTGCCTTAAGGTAAAGCGTCACAGGCAGACTTCACTGGACGATGTGAATCATAATGTGTGAGTACAGTGTTTAGCACCCCATTTCCTGTACCTTTTGCAGACACCTCATACCGCTTTGTCCTTTACCTGATCTATAGTATGAGTTTAAGGGGTGGAGCACAGTAGCCAGGTTTGGCAGGAACCTGTTACAGTCATTGACAAATCACGAAATGGACCTCAATTGTGACACTCCTTTGATGGTGGAGCATCCACCACTGCTTGATTTTTCTCAGCGCACTTGTGTAAATTTTATGCATCAATGGTGTGACCACAGTAAGAGATGCTTGGTTAAAAGAATTCACTTGTTGCCTATAATCTTCTAACCTTTTTAACACTTTTGATATTTTGGAGATGCTCCTTGTCATCCTCACTGGTAACAATCATGTTATCCAGGTAACACTGAGTGCCTGGGCAGCCTTGCAGCACCTGGTCCATAGTTTTCTGCTAGAGCATAGGTACAGATGCTACCCCCAAAAATAAGTCTATTATATCAATAAAGTGAGTGCTTTTGGTGAGAAACAACTCTTCTTCCATCTCTCTCTATAGGTAGGCCTCAGCTTAAGTCCACTTTGCTGAAGTGCTTTCTTCAGTTTACTAAGATATCCTACCTCTAACCTGGGCAGAAGGTGTTGATCTGCTTTCAGTACTGGGTTGATGGTGACCTTCAAATCACCACAGATCCTGAAAGACCCATTCTTCTTGGCTGCTGGGATCACTGCTGCTACCCATGGGCTCCACTCAAGCTTGGAAAGAATTCCTCAGCACTGCGTGATCTTCCTCACTGGCTATTTTATTAGGGACAGTATAAGGAACTGGATGGGCTTTGCAAAACTTCGTTATGGCATTTTCATTTAACACTATTTTACCCTTGATATGTTTGAGTTCTCCAATGCTAAGTTTGAACACATCTGTGGCATAATCCAGTACCTTTCTTAATTTACTTCCAGTTAACGGGATGTGGCAGGCAGATGGATCTCCAGTCAAATTGTAGTTGTCTCAGTCAATGCTGGCCCTCCTGTTTTTACCATACACAAGCCCAGTGTGGCTGGTTGGTTGTTGTATTTCACTTACAAATGTCATTCCCACAGGAGTTATCTTTTCTACAGTATAAGTTTTTTTTTTGGTATCTTTGAAATGCCGTTCAAACTTGTTTGTGGAATGACTGAAGCAGTGAGCCAGTGTCCAATTCCATTTTGATTAATCTGGTGTAAGCCATATGGCTTGTCTACAATTAGTTTTCACATTATAAATCTCAAGGCTACTCAGTCCTTTGTCATTCATTATTATCGGATTTTCTATCAATAGCATGCAGATTAGTGCACTTTTGAAACAGCAGCTTGACTTTTTAATCTTTTTCTCTAACCCTGTGCAGTCCATTTAGTTTTGTCTGCCTGACATGCTCTTTGTATGTGACCGACTTCATTGCATTTTCTGCGTTTCATCTTTAAATCTGCATTGGTCTGGTGAATGTGAGCCCCTGCCCCAACAGTAACACAATTTGCTCAGTCAGGCTGGTTTCTGTTTAGACATTGCAATTTCGTTCCACTCACTTTCATTCCTGACTGCAACTCAGCAATTTCAATTGCTCTTTTAAATGTAAGTTGTGCTTCAATCAGGAGCCATTTCTGAATGCTTTCTTGTAAGATCCCATAAACTAAAAGATCTCTCTGTTTGTCAGTTCAGTGATGGGCTTAATGATAATGCTCAGACAATCTTTTCAGTTCAGCCACATAAGCTGAAATGGACTTCCCTTCATTTTGGTTTTGCTTATGAAAACTGAAAGGGTTCTGCAATCAACAATGGTTTTTGTTTTTTTTAAAATTTGTTTTATTAGTTTTTCAAAACATTTTACAAATTAAAAACCCCAAATTCCAATGAGGAGCATTAATACAGTGCAAGATTAAGCATACGATAACAATGTGCTACAAAGGAAGAGAATTTAACAAAAAAGCACCTAAATTAAAGACAAGTGAGCTTAGTGTCCTCCCCAAACCCCACAACACAAGAAAAAAACAACAACTCCAGACCAACCACCACACAGTATAAAGAGTATAAGTCCGGACAGTCAAACTCCCAGACTGTGAATACACTTAGCAACAGAGGATAATAATGCCTACTACCAGGGGGAAAAAAAGGGAGCTGAAAGCAAGGGACCGAAAAGAAGAGAAAAAAAAAGAAAAAAAAAACCCTAGTCAAGAGGAAGGTTATGAAAGTACTCGATAAAAGGTCCCCAGACCTTATGGAACTTTAGATCCGAATTAAGAACTGAATAATGAATTTTTTCGAGGTCCAAGCAGGCCATAATGTCGTTAAGCCATTGCGCATGAGTGGGCGGGGCAACATCTCTCCATCTAAGGAGGATCAAGCGTCTCGCCAGGAGAGAGGCAAAGGATAGTATTCGGCATTTGGTCGGACCCAGACTTAAATCTGTCTCGCCCCAAAAACCGAACAGAGCAATTAAGGGGGTAGGTTCTAGGTGCTGATTCAGAATACCCGATAATGTAGTGAAGACATCTTTCCAGAATTTCTCCAAGCTAGGACAGAACCAGTACATATGGATGAGAGAGGCCACGCCCCTCTTGCATTTATCACAGAGCGGACTAATGCCAGGGTAGAATCGAGATAGTTTAGATTTAGACATATGGGCTCTATGAACAATCTTAAACTGTAAAAGGCAATGGCGAGCACAAAGAGAGGTTGAGTTAACCGATTTGAGAACTGAGTCCCAGCTCTCCTCGGATAAGGAGATATTTAAATCCTGCTCCCAGGCCATTTTAATTTTATCCACAGGGGCCCGTCGTAAGGCTGCTAGTTTATCTCGGATAATTGAAATTAAACCTTTACCTAGTGGATTAATGGAAATAAATAGGTCCATGGCATTTTTTGCAGGCATTTCAGGAAAGTTAGGAATTAAAGGAGCAGTAAAGTGTCGGATTTGGAGATATCTGAAAAAGTGAGCGTTAGGCAGGTTGAACTTAACGGAGAGCTGCTGAAAAGAAGCGAAGCGATTATCAATGAAGAGATCTTCAAAATGTCTAATGCCCTTCCTGTACCAAACATGGAATGCTGAATCGTACATAGTAGGTAAAAAAAGGTGATTATGTGCGACAGGGCTAGAAACGGAAAACCCCTGGAAACCATAGCATTTCCTGAACTCCCATATACGCAAAGTGTGTCTAACCAGAGGATTAGCTATTGATCTGGGCAGTCTGCTAGGGAGTGCAGAGCCAAGAAGTACAGATATAGATAATTCTTTAGTGGAGCTCAACTCCATTGCCACCCAGTTAGGGCACTCGGGTTGACCGTGGAAGAAAGACCAGAAAGCAGCACAACGTATATTAGCTGCCTAGTAATATAAGCGAAAGTTAGGTAAAGCCATGCCACCCTCTTTTTTAGATTTTTGGAGGTGGATTTTATTAATTCTAGAGCGCTTATTCTGCCACAGATATGACAAAATAATAGAGTCTAAGGAATCAAAAAAAAAAATTAGGAATAAAAATTGGGATAGATTGAAATAAGTATAAAAATTTGGGGAGAACATACATTTTAACAACATTAATACGACCTACCAAAGACATAGATAGAGGTGACCATTGTACCAGACTCTGTTTTATAGCATATGAAAGATTGACAAAGTTTTCACGAAAGGGATCTTTAAACTTCCTTGTGACTGTAATTCCAAGATAGATAAATTGATTATGGACTACTTTAAAAGGGAGATCACGAAATATTAGTTCTTGTGCTTCTTTATTAATTGGGAAAAGTTCACTCTTATGTAAGTTGAGTTTATAGCCAGAGATCTGGCTAAACTGGTCAAGAAGTGAAAACATTAGAGGTAAGGATGTAGACGGATTTGAGAGAAAGAGTAATAAGTCATCAGCATAGAGAGAAACTTTATGCTCAACACCCCCTCTCCAAATCCCGGTCAATTCAGGACAATTTTGAAATGCTATCGCCAGAGGTTCTATAGCCAAATCAAAGAGAAAGGGACTTAAGGGGCATCCCTGACGGGTGCCACATTTGAGATTAAATACTTGGGATTTCTGAAAATTAGTTAGAACAGAAGCAGTAGGACACAGGTACAGCAATTGGATCCAAGAGATGAAACTTTGGCCGAGGTCAAATTTTTCTAAGACTGCAAAAAGGTAGTTCCACTCTATACGATCAAATGCTTTCTCCGCATCAAGGGAGATAACACACTCAGGAGTCCCAGTTGGAACTTAGTATAAAATATTAAATAGACGCCGAATGTTAAAAAAAGGGAGACGGTTTTTAATAAAGCCTGTTTGGTCATCAGAGATAATGGAGGGAATAACGGTTTCTAATCTATGAGCCAACACTTTAGCTAAGATCTTTACATCAACATTGAGCAGAGAGATCGGCCTGTACGAGGAACACTCTGTTGGGTCTTTGCCCTTTTTTAAAAGAAGAATAATAGATGCCTCATTGAAAGAGGGTGACAATTTGCCGTAATTAAACGAGTCAGATAATACTGAAAGTAACTCAGGAGAAAGAAGTGAAGAGAATGATTTATAAAATTCCACAGGGAACCCTTCAGGTCCAGGAGATTTCCCTGAGGACAGTGCAGAAATTGCAAAAGATATTTCTTCTGGTGATATAGGCGCGTTGAGTTTGGCTTTGAAATCAGATGAAAGTGAGGGGATATTCAGATTCTGTAAAAATTGATCCACAGAGATATTGTCATTCAGAGATCCAGAGGAATAAAGCCGAGAATAAAATTTTTTAAATGCGTCATTAATTTCTAAATGATCCAATGTAAAGTCTCTGTTCTCCTTCTGGATCTTTGTAATATGTTGTTTGGCTTTGGAACGCCTCAGCTGATTGGCTAGGAATTTACCAGACTTATCCCCATGAATGTAAAAGCGGCTCTTGCTTTCGAGAAGTTGGTGTTCGACAGGTTGAGTGGACAGAAGGTTAAATTTAGTTTGGAGTTCAACGCGCTTCTTGTATAATTCAGGGTTCTTAGTTTGGGCATATATTTGATCCAAATCTTTAATCTGGTTAATGAGGTCTGCTCGATCTGCACGGGATCTTCTATTGAGATTAGCTGTGTAAGAGATTATTTGACCCCTCAGATATGCTTTCATGGCATCCCAGACAATCTGGGATGGCACTTCAGGTGATGTATTAGTGTTAAAATCAAAGGTTATCTGGTCCTTAATAAATTTTACGAAATCATCATCCGATAATAAAGTTGAATCGAACCGCCAGTGTTTGTTCCTCTGAGGGAGACCAGGAAAGTTCAGAGAGAGGGTAATTGGGGCATGGTCAGAAATCAGTATACTCTGATAGTCACAAGAGTGGGCAAATGGGATAAGTTGGTTATCGAGTAAGAAATAGTCAATTCTAGTGAAGGTATGGTGAACATGTGAGAAAAAAGAATAATCTCTCTCCGTAGGATGGAGGAAACGCCATATATCAGAGATACCAAAATTAGAGAGAAACGATTGAATAGCTAAGGCAGATTTAGTAGGTGATCTGGTAACCGAGGACGATCGGTCCAGTTTAGGATCCAACCAACAGTTGAAGTCACCACCCAGTATAAGAGAGTATGAGTTTAAGTCTGGTAGTGAGGAAAAAAACCGTTCAAAAAAGTTAACATCATCAAAGTTGGGGGCATACAGGTTTGCTAGTGCAACTTTAGTGTTATATAGTTTACCAGAAACAATAATAAAACGGCCATTTGTATCAGATATTTTATTATGGAGTTCAAAAGGAATATTTGAGTTAATAAGAATGGAAACTCCCCTAGCTTTAGTGGCAAAGGATGAATGAAAATGCTGACCCACCCACTTTGACAGAAGCCGGGAGTTATCAGAACAACGAATATGAGTTTCTTGGAGGAAAGCAATGTCAGCTTTGAGTTGTTTGATATGTGAGAATACCTTCCTCCTTTTAACAGGGTGGTTCAATCCCTTTACATTCCAGCTCACGAATTTAAGTGCACTAGCCATTATCAATTACCAATGCATAAAAGGCAGCAGGCATATAAAAAGTCAAGCAGTACAATAGTAGTCTGGGAGCAGAGATGTAAACATAGATTCGTAAGGTCAAAATATAAACATGTCCTAAGCAATAAAGAGATGTTGGAACTGGAAAATCCACCCCACCCGCACAACCCAAAACTAGACGGCTACCAAAACAAGTAGCTAGCTCTACCAAAAAAATTAACCCAAATACAACTTCCAGATCTGTGTCATTAACAACAGTTCCGTATAAATACTATAGCAAATAATAACTAGTTTATGCACTAGAAAGCATAACTACAAATTAGAACACCTTCTGCAGAAATATACAACTTAATACAGAGAAAATCAGAAGAAAACCAAAACTAACCTACCCGCGAAAAATTATAGAAGAATAAAGTAAGAGAAAGGGGAAAAAAAGGTAAGAATGAAAAAGAAAAAAGAAGAGGAAGGGGAAAATTATAAATTCAAGACGAGTATTTATCAACCATTTACAGAGAAGGGAGAAAAAAATTCAGAGATTAGAAAAAAGGGGTGAAGAAAAGAAAAAGATAAAATAAATAAATATTTAAAACAAAGGAAAAATAAATCAGCAGTTGAACTGTGAACCAACAAACAGGGAGGCCTTCACTAAAGACTTCGAACCTCCAAAACAAGTTAGAGTTAGTTGTAGAACTCTGTAGGTAAAGTTATACAAGAATAAAAATAGATTACACACACACCAAATCCCGGGAGAGATTGTCAACAGCCCTTAAAGTTTCAATGAATAATGTCTGAGTGATTCAAGTGAATTCCGAGTCCAGAGAAAGTAATTTTACTACGAGGAGTACTTATCCACCATTTTAGGAGGTCCGATCAGATTCCGAAGATGACTGGATAGCCGGAAGACTTGCCACAAACGCTTCAGCTTCCTTCGCTGATTTGAACCACTTGTATTTCCCGGTAATAAGCTTGATTCGTAGATCGGCAGGGTTACGAAGGGAAGGTTTGAAACCACGATCAAAAAGCACTTTCATTGCGCCTTTAAACTCAGCGCGCATCTTTAAGGTCTGGGGTGCAAAATCCACAAAGCGAATGGTTGTATCCTTGAAAGGAAGCGACCCCCTGCGACGCGCCTCTACAATCAGACTGTGTTTTACCTGGTATTGATGGAAACACAAGATTACTGGTCGCGGGCGGGAGCCCAGAATTCCGGGGGGAACGTAAACTCTGTGTGCCCGTTCGAGCTCGGGCGGCTTCGGAAGCAAATCTTTCCCGAATAACTCACAGAGAAACTCGGCGAAAAACTTCACAGTTGATCCTTTTTTGGTCGCCTCTGGCAATCCCAGAATTCTGATATTGCAGCGTCTGCTGCGATTTTCGAGATCCACCATTTTGGAAAGAAGTTTGTTAGATTTTTCCTCTAAGCTGGAACAGAGAGTCTCCAAGTATCGAACACGACTTTCTAAATCTTCAGAAGTCGAATCGATGCGAGATAAGTGTTCAGCATGTTTGTCCACTTTATCGTTGATCCGATCCAGTTTGCCTTCTAACTGTTTGAAAGCGATTTTAAATTCCTTTAAGATTTCGTCTCGGAGCTTTCCAAGCGCAACCATCGTCTCGTCCGACGGGGTCATAGCTTCTTTTCTCCCAGATTTAGAACTCTTGCTAGACATTGTAAGTTAGATATATTCACAGGCAAATAAGAGATACCGAAATAATTCCTAACTAAGGTTTAAAAAATGGAGACATTTAGTGCAAAGATAGCGACAGTAACGGAACAAAAGTTCGGAGCAGCTAAACAATCGCCATCTTACCGGAAGTCCCCGGTTTTTGTTTTAAATGTTCTTGCATTACTTTCACGATGTTAGCAAAGCTCAATTTGGCTGGTTTGGTTGAAGCAGTCAAACTTCTAAGGAAAGTGTATGCCTTTAAACACACCACACTCAGCAAGATTGACACTCATTTTTCATTGGCTATTTCATTTGCTTCAAAATACTGCTCAATTCACTCAGTGTACATATCCAGTTATCTGTACTGTAATTGAGCACACAAGAAATATTACTGAAATATTAGATACACAGTACTTCATTTTCTCTAATGGTCCACTTTCTTTTCCCAACAGATCTCCACTTCAGCCTTTTACTTCTTTCATCGATCATCTCCCAGCTTCTTACATCATCCCCCTCACCTACCACCTTGTACGCCTCACTCCCTCTCCTACCACCTTGTACTCCTCACTCCCTCCTACCTTACCACTTCGTACTCCTCACTCCCTCCCACCTACCACCTCGTATACCTCACTCCCCCACCTACCACCTCATACTCCTCTCCCTCACCTACCACCTCGTACACCTCACTCCCTCACCTACCACCTCGTACACCTCACTCTCTCACCTACCACCTTGTACACCTTACTCCCTCACCTACCACCTCATTCTCCTCACTCCCTCCCACCTACCACCTCGTACACCTCACTCCCCACCTACCACCTCATACTCCTCACTCCCTCACCTACCACCTCGTACACCTCACTCCCTCACCTACCACCTCGTACTCCTCACTCCCTCCCACCTACCACCTTGTACACCTTCACCTACCACCTCGTACACCTCACTCCCTCACCTACCACCTCGTACTCCTCACTCCCTCCCACCTACCACCTTGTACACCTTCACCTACCACCTCGTACACCTCACTCCCTCACCTACCACTTTGTACACCTCACTCCCTCACCTACCACCCTGTACTCCTTACCCTGCCCCACCACCTTATTATGGTTTCTTCCCCTTTGGGTCTGAAACTCTGTTAACCCCTCTCCATAGATGTTAGCTGACCTGCTGCGTTGCTCCAGTATTTTCTGTGTGTTGTCCTGGATTTCCACATTTGCAGAATCTCTTTTGCTTATCAGTACACTAGACAGGTCTTAACAACAAATCATAGTTTTGTGGCCACTATTTCTGATGTTAGCTTTTATTCCTGATGATTAGATTTACTGCTTTTAAATTCCTCAGCTGCTGTGGTGTATCACTGTAATTCTCTTACTATAAAGTTTCTCATTACCAAAAACTGTAAAGGACTTGAAAGCTCAAAGTAAATGCTCTCCTTTTATTTTTTGAAGTTTTCAACGGTGAATGAGTTGAACAAGTTACAGAGCTTGGAACAGCTGAAATTCAGTGACTACGCAATAGTGGAACTTGAAAAGAACTCAAAAACAGTGCGGCAGCTTATCATCGCAAAGTTAGAAGGCCTGAAAGTGTTAAATAGAACAGAAGTAAGTGCTTTTGCATAGAATTTAATGAAGAATAAACCTCAGCCCAACAGGCCTTCTCTAGTGTTTATGACTCGTACAAGTCTCCTCCAACTTCATTTCAGTTAATATAACTGCACATTTAAATGCACTTGTGTTAGTTTCACATCGACTGTGATAGTTGATTCCGTGTTCTCCCCCCTCTCTGAGTATAGGCTTTTCTCCTGAACTCCCAATCTACATGAAACCAATGAAGCATTTTCACTCCCAGCCCTCTCCGGCCCCTGACTCCTCCAGCTTCCAACTATATACCTCCAGTGTTGTTTATTTATCAGGTTACTGAGAAGGACGCTCCAACAAGTGAGCTTTGAGTATTGACCCTTGAAGCAAGTAGGCTTTGCTTAAATACAAATCTTACTGTATTATTCTATGATTGAATAATAATTGATAACAAATTGTAATATTGCTTTAAAGGGTCATTTGCATTTTAGGAAGTGACCGTCCATATTTTTTGTTATCTGATAACTGGAGTAATTTCTGTTCTGATTATCATATATTCCTTGCTTATTTATATAAGATAATATTGATTCCGTATATGTTATATACAATCTGGAATTTGTCTTTTTATATAACATCTCTAGATGCTTGTGTGCAATTTGCACGTTGACATCCTGTCCTATAAGGAAGCTCTATTTACACAAGTCAAATGAGTATATTTAGATAAATGTTTGAATGTAAGCAAATTGTTAAGATTTTTTATTTCTGAAAGGAACAAGTACATGTGATTGTTCGGAATATAATTCAAAAGCAGTGTCATGCCAAAATACTGGTTGGGTCTCAGCTAAGATGCCTTGGGCACCACACCTTTCACAAAGGAGACAGAACCTTTGAGAGATTATGAAAAGATTGGTTCAACGACTGAGGGAATTTATGGATGCGGGGAATTGAAGGAAGCTTCTGTTCTCAGAGTTACCGTAGTTAGGAGCATTGGTAAAGTTACTCAGAAAATTCTGGTGGGGTAAATGAGATGTAATTGTTTCCTGTCGTGGCAGGACAGGCCCACTGAGCTGAGAGCCTGAAGTCAAGTGAAAACCCGTGACATATATTAACACAACTATTTGTTATCATCAGGAATCTCTCGCTTGAAAGATGGTAGAAATAAATTCCTTGGTAATGTTTAAAAAGAAAATTGGATGAATTCTTGAGGGGTAAGGAACCCCTGCTTTGTCATCAAAGGTCTGGCATAGGCATAGTGAGCAGAGTAGCATGCCATTCCAAAAACTTAAACAAGCTGGTGGCTACAAGACCCAAGGCAACCTTGGCATTCAGACAGTCCCTTCAACTTCACCCAACTGAAATAATTTTATATGCAATTATCAAATCATTTTGCAATTTTTATTAGCATCTGAAATTGATGTTGTGCTAATTGAGCTGTTTAAAAAATTGCTTTGCTTAAATTTAAGAGTTTATAAAGCATTTAAAACAAGCTTCTGGAAGATTTCAGCAGGTCAAGCAGTATCTGTGGTTGAAATTTTGGGGTTTGAGACTGCATTGGGACTGAGAGTGTAGAGGGAAGATGGCTGATATACCAAAGTGAGGGGGAGGAGGTAGACAGGCTGGCAGGTGATAGGTGGAAATGTAAGGAAAAAATAGGCACATAAGCCAGGTGGGGGAGGAGAGCGCAAAGGCAGAAGCTGATAGGTGATGGTGGAACCAGATAAGGTGGGATGATGGGCAGGCGGAGTCAGGTGAGCGAGGGGAGGGGGAAGTGCAGGGACATTTGCTGGCAGCTGATAGGTGGAATCAGATAAGCTGGAGATGATAGGCAGATGGAAGCAGATTGGGAGGGGGATAGGAAAGATGAAGAACCCGGTAGATGGTAATGTGTTTGATGAGGAGATCGAACTACATGGGGAGGGGAAAGGGAACAGCAAAGACAGAGGCTAACAGGTGATACATGGAAGCAGACAAGGTGAAGGTGATGGACAGATGGGAATGTGGCTGAAGGGCTGATGATTTATCATTCAAGAATCAACTTTATTCACCATATGCGTTTACATGTATTAGGTAATTTGCTGTGGTATGTTGATCAGAGTGCAACATGCATCAAAAAATAATTACATTCAACAATTATGAAGAATTATATAAAATAGAGGTTAAAGTATGGATATGGAATAACATGCGCATAAACACAGTGGATTTTGGTTAACTGGGGTATTGGTGAATCAGGTCAGCCGCTCTTTTGGGACAACTCTTAAAGAACAAAAATTGATCATGAAAATTACTGGGATTCCCTTTGTATGTTTGAACACTATGTCATTTAATTGGGGCAAGAGGCTGTAGCTGGACAGCACCTGTGTGGCCATTAGATGCTACACTGTGCTTTGAGCAAACAGTTTTTATATAACATCAGTTACATATGCTTGTGTTCAAAAAGCAGTGATTTTTGTCATTGATAGTTAGCAAGAAATGAGCAGTAAGACAATTCCGAACTGGTTTTGCTTACTATGATTTCAAGCATTCGGGCTTGGAGAGGGAATAAATGGCTGGGAGTGAAAATAAAACAATTTCACTACTTACACAAGTAAGGAACTACAAAGAATTTGAAGGTATCAACAATCATCTTGAATGTTGCAATAAAAATGAAGATTTGGACGATGTAATCGTTGATAGCATTGTATGAAGGGAGTCCATTGTCTGCACTGATTTTGTTCATTGTGTACACTGGATGAATTCCTGTCAGTAACAATTAGGAAGTAATACACAGTTTTATAGTGCTGTTGTAATATTGACAGTGTTCTAATTTGTTCTGTATTATATTTAAATACATAATTTGAATGAAAAAGACCTTTGACATTGGAAGTTTGGAGAAGAGGGGATTTCAGTCAGGTCCACTGCCTGAGAATAAAATGTAGCAGTGGGTCTGGCAGTGAGAAAGAGCTTCAATCAGCGGCCAATCCAGACACCAGAAGTTTGGAGAGGAGGGGATTTCAATCAGGTCCACTGCCCGAGGATAAAAGGCAGCAGTGGGTCTGGCAGTGACAAGGAGCTTTGACCAGTGACCAATAGACGTTTAGGCTTGATTAGTGATAATGATGGTTTGTACTTCGCTTGCAAAGATCAGGAGAGAAAAATTTCTCCATTGCTATAGGACTTTTCTTCCTGCCTTTGCTGCTAGGTTTATAGTGAGGATCGGTGTGTGTGGACCGATTCCACTCTTTTGGCCAGGGTACATTCCACAATGGTACAGCGAGCTGCGATGACTGTGGTGACCACAAGGCTGTAGGTTGAGTATCAAAGATTTCCTTCTCCAAGACAGACTGGCTGGCAAGGCTAATGAGTCCCATCTGCCTGGGTTTGGAATCAGAGTTGTCCTTCTCCTAGGCTAGCTGCTAACCAAGGCTGACCAGTTATACCACCGGACACTTGGCCGTGCAATGCCATAGCAAACTCGGTAAGAACAGGGATGTGGCGCGAAGGCATTGCTATGGGCACAGTAGTGTAGTGGTCCTGCAGCGATCACTACGCCTGAAAAGGAGAAGCTATGGGAGACGCTTCTCCTTCTTTAAGTGAGCAGGATGTCCAGCCCAGAACTCACCGGTCCTTGCACTGAATAGAAAAATCAAATTAAATGCAGGCAGAGGCAAGCGCAGCAACTGTCATCTGAGTGGACATGCTCAGAGTGGTGAACGCGAGGCTTAGCTCTTCCAGCTTCAGTCTGAGAAAGCAAAGAAAAGCTTAAGTTTTTTACTTTCTGTTCTTTACATCTGCTCTGCTAGGACAGTGGAGATGCCAGGCAGGATAGTGGAATGCTTCTTTTATGGGATGTGGGAAGGCAGGGAGACTTCCACTGTCCCTGACAACTACAACTGCGAGAAGTACATCCAGCTGCAGCTTCTAACAAACCGTGTTAAGGAGCTGGAGCTGGAACTGGATGAACTCCGGGTCATTCAGGAGGCTGAGGGATGATAGATAGGCATGTAGAGAGGTAGCTACACCCAAGGTGCAGGACACAGGAAACTGGATGACAGTCAGGAAGGGGATGGGGTTAAGGAGCCAGTGGAGCCAATGGCCTGTGGCCATCCCCCTCAACAACGTTTATCACTTTGGATACTGTTGGGTGGCTGCGGGGTTGACCTAACAGGAAAGTCACAGTGGTTGGGCCTCTGGCACTGAGTCTGCCTCTGTAACTGAGAAGGAAAGGGGGAGAAGAAGCAGGCTGTGGTGATGGGGATACATTAGTTAAGGGAACTGACAAGAGGTTCTGCGGGCTAGAACAAATTTCCTGGATGGTATGTTGCCGCCCAGGTTCAGGATATCTCGGTTCAAGTCCTCAGTATTCTTATGTGGGAGGGTGAACAGCCAGAAGTCGTGGTCCATGTCGGTACCAATGACAGGGGTAGGACAAGTGATGAGGTTCTGCAAAGGGAGTTCAGGGAGAGGTGCTAAGTTAAAGGGCAGGACCTCCAGGGTTGTGATCTCAGGATTGCCACCCATGCCACGTGCTAGTGAGGCCAGAACTAGGAGAATTATAGAGTTTAATACATAGCTAAGGAGTTGGTGTAGGAAGGAGGGCATAAGGTTTTTGGATCATTGGGTTCTCTTCCAGAGAAGGTAGGACCTGTACAAAAGGGACAGTTTGCACCTGAAATGGAGGGGGACTGATATCATAGCAGGAAGGTTTGTTAATGCTGCATGGTAGGGTTTAAACTGGAGTTGCAGGGGGATGGGAACCAGTGTACCAGAACAGTTAGTGGAGAAATTGTGGAGGCAGATGTTGGTTAAGACTTCAGACAAAGTTAAGAATGAAAAGGTTAAGCATGGTTCAACAAGTGTCATGAGCTGCATATATTACAATGCAAGAAGTATCGTAGGAAAGGTGGATAATAATGTTGAAGATGAGGTAGCTGGTTTACAACCAGAGGCAATATATAATGAGAGGGTGTTGATAGGGCAAAATTGCAGTCAACAGGGTGAGCTGCAACGTAAAAGGTGGACAAAATCAAAAAGGAGGAGTACAGGTCTGAAACTCTTGTATTTGAATGCACGTAGTATTCGGAATAAGGTAGATGAGCTTACAGGCAGTAATTTTAAAGAGGATACCAGAAGTTTCTTCAGATACATAAAGTGTAAAAGAGAGGCGAGAGTAATTATTGGACCACTGGAAAACAATCCTGGAGAGGTTGTAATGGGGGACAATGAAATTGCAGATGAACTGAATAAGTATTTTGCAGCACTGCACACTGTGGAAGACATCAGCTGTATGGTGGAAGTTCCAGATGTCGGGGGTCATGAAGTGTGTGAAGTTACCATCACTAGGGAGACGGGAAACTGAAAGATCTGAAGGAAGATAAGTTGCCTGGATCAGATGGTGTAGACTGCAGGGTTCTGAAAGAGGTGGCAGAAGAAATCATTGAGGCATTAGTAATGATCTTTCAAGAATCAAAGTTGGAAAATTGCAAATGTCTCTCCACTCTTCAAGAATGGAGAGAAGCAGAAGACAGGAAATTATAGGACAGTTAATCTGACCTCAGTGTTTGGGAGGTTGTTGGAGTCGGTTATTGAGGATGAGGTCTCAGGGTACTTGGAGGCACATGATAAAATGGGTCATGGTCAGCTTGTTTTCCTTGAGGGGAAAATCTTGCCTGACAAATCTGTTGGAATTCTTTGAAGACGTAACAAGCAGGATAGACAAAGGAAAGTTGTTCGATGTTGTGTACTTGGATTTTCAGAGGGCCTTTGACAAGGTGCCACATATGAGACTGCTTAACAAGCTACAAGCCCTTAGTATTACACGAAAGATTCTAGCATGGATAAAGCAGTGGCTGATTGGCAGGAGGTAAAGAGTGGGAATAAAGGGAGCCTTATCTGGTTGGCTGCCGGTGACTAGCAGTTTTCACAGGGGTCTGTGTTGGGACTGATTCTTTTTACGTTATATGTCAATGATTTGGATGATGGAATTGATGGCTTTGTTGCAAAGTTTGCATACAATATGAAGATAGATGGAGGGACAAGTAGTTTTGAGGAAGTAGAGAGGTTACAGAAGGACTTAGACAGATTAGGAGAATGGGCAAATGAAAATGCCGAGAAGTGTATGGTCATGCACTTTGGTAGCAGAAATGGAAGGGTTGACTATTTTCTAAGTAGAGAGAATATACAAAGACCTGAGGTGCAAAGGAACCTGGGAGTCCTTGTGCAGAATTCCCTAAAGGTTAATTTGCAGGTTGAGGCTGTGGTGAGGAAGGCAAATGCAATGTTAGCATTCATTTCAAGAGTTGTAGAATATAAAAGCAAGGATGTAATGTTGAAACTTTATAAAGCACTGGTGAGGCTTCACTTGGAGTATTGTGAGCAGGTTTGGGCCTCTTGTCTTAGAAAGGATGTGCTGAAACTGGAGAGGGTTCAAAGGAGGTTCACGAAAATGATTCCAGGATTAAATGGCTTGTCATACGATGGCTCTGGGCCTGTATTCACTAGAGTTCATTGAAACCTATCAAATGAGGAAAGGCCTTGATAGAATGGACATGGAGAGGAAGTTTCCTATGGTGGGAGAGTCTAAGACCAGAGGACACAGTCTCAGAATAGAGGGGCGTCTTTTTAGAATGGAGATGAGGAGGAATTTTTTTAGCGAGTGAGTGGTGGATCTGTGGAATTCTTTGCCACAGGCAGCTGTGGAGGCCAAGTCTTTGTTCATATTTAAGGCAGAGGTTGATAGATTCTGGACTTTTCGGGGTATGAAGGGATACAGGTAGAAGGCAGGAGATTGGGGCTGAGAGGACAATTGTATCATCCATGATGAAATAGTGGAGCAGACTCGATGGGCCAAATGGCCTTATTCTGGTCCTCAATCTTATATTCTTATGGTCTTATAATTTAGTTACTCAGTTAAATGGTAGTTCGTCTTTTGTGTATATATCCATGAAACTTAAGCTTCATTGGGCCACTTAATTGGGCCAAAATGTACTAGTCCCAATGTGTCCCAATTAACCAGAATGCACAGTACAAAAATATCAGCTTGGCTTACAATGTAAACAGCATTGTAAAAAGATAATTTAAACTGTTTGCATTGACCGAGGTTTCCAGAGCAGCCTTTTGCACTGCCTAAGTGAAGCCAGACACTAACTAGAGCCATCCAGTCCATCCAGTTACCTGTACCAAAGGTTGTCCCCTCTTGTATGCCCTTCCTTTCCTGGGCTGACATCTTGATGAACTCTTTGAGAAAACCTGCTTGGACCCTGTAATGCCTTAGGATTCCAACTGAATTCATAACTGAAAATCCAAAAACAAAGGCAGATGCTGGAAATTTGAAAGAGAAACAGAAAATGCTGGAAAACGTCAGCAGGTTTGACTGCATCAGTTAATGTTTCTGACTTGGGGACCATTCATCAGATCTGTTCTGTTCAAAGACCTGGAGCTTTCTCCACAGATGTTGTCATATCGGCTGAGATTTTTCTTTATTGAATTTATACATGAGTTACAAATGTACATGCGTTAAAACTATGCTTGTAACATGGGTTTCCTCTGGGTGCTCCATTTCCTTTGACAGTCCAAAGGTGTACTGGTTAGTAGGTTAATTGGTCATTGTAAATTGTCGGGTGATTAGGCTAGGGTTAAACAGATGGGTGGCTGGGTGGTGCAGCTTGGTGGCCCAGAAAGGCCTGTTCCCTGCTGTATCTCTAAATAAAATAAAATAAATCCGTATGAAGTAAAGACAATCAGACTTACTTCAGTGATAGTTATTACTATGCAACAGCATCAATCTAAAAGTCTTGTCAGTTCAGAAGGTAAAAATTCTCTAATATAACCTACTAACAACTCTTGGCCATACTGAAGAAGCAGTGTGTGTTTATACAGCAGCACAGTTCACTACCAAATGCAACAATCTGCTGGAGGAACTCAGGAGCTCGAGCAGTATCAGCTGGCAGGGGAAGGAATCGTCAATTTCCTAGCAGGATGCTGCTTGACCTGCTGAGTTCCTCCAGCAGATTACTTGTGGCTCCAGATTCCAGGGTCTGCAGTGTCTTGTGTCTCCAGACATTACTAAACAACTGCACAACACGCCCAAAAACTCACCCAGTCAAGCAGCACGGAGGGGGGTAAACATTCGATGTTTTGGTCCAAGACATTTCTTCAGGATTGGAATGGAAGAGGGAAGAAGCCAGAATAAAATGATGGCGGAATGGGAAGGAGTACAAGTTGGCAGATGATAGATGAGAACAGGTGAAGGAGAAGATGGGCTGGTGGGGGAAGGGGATAAAGTTAGAAGCTGGGAGGTGATAGGTAGAAGAGGTAAAGAGCTGAGAAAGAAGGAATCTGATAGGAGTGGAGCATGGGAGAAAGGGGAGGAGGGGAACCAGAGGGTGGTGATGGGCAGGTGAGGAGAAGAGAATGGGTGAGAGCTGAACCAGAATGGGGAATGGACAAACAGAGAAGGGAAAATGGGAAGAAATTATCACAAGTTAGAGATAAATAAATGCTCATGCTGTCAAGTTGAAGGCTACTCAGATGGAAACTGCTATTAATCCTCTTCTGCCTCTAATTAGAATCCACTCCACTTCGCGATTTTGTGGTGCCAAGTGGCGTTGGTTGTTATGTGCTTCCTGCAGTCACTCTACAGGTGTTCTGTTCCATTTCAGTGGCCAATGAAATTGTTTGATTATGAATGGTTATTGGTAATACCTATATCCTCTGTTTTTAAATGCATAAGCTTCCATTTAATTCATGTTCATTTTTCTGCAGTGTGTCACTTCACTAATGTTTACGTGTTGGTACAGATTTCAGCTGATGAGAGGAAGGGAGCAGAACTAGACTATCGCAAGAAGTATGGGATGGACTGGCTAAAAGCTGGAGGGAACCAGGATCCGGAAAAAAACAGGCCTAATAAGGAATTCTGTGCCGAACATCCTAGATATCAAGTGCTCATAGAGAGTGAGTAAATCTCTGCCAAATCGTCCTATTCTTACCTTCACTGGCATGTGGATTATTGCCCTTGAGGACCTGCTATTCATCCTTCTACTCAGCTCCCTATGTTCTCTCTTCAGGACCTCATCCTTTTTCCTTTTGATATCATTGTTACCAGTATGTACCACAACCTCTGGCTGCTCAGCACCCCTTCACTCCCTACTAGAATGCTGTGGGACCAGTCTGAAACATCCCTGACCCTGGCACCTGGGAGGGTGTCTCTGTCACATCCACAGAATCTCCTATGTGCTCTTTTAACAATTGAATCCTGTGTCACTCTCTTCTTCCCCTATCCCTTCTGAACCACAGAACCGGACTCAGTGCCAGAGACCTGGTCATCGCAGCTTCCTCCTGGTAGGTCACTCCCCACAACCGTATCCAAAGCAGTGTACTTATTATTGAGGGGAACAACCACAGTGATACTCTACACTCTCTGCCTATTCTCTTTCCCTCTCCTGACAATCACCCAACTACCCCCCTGTAGCTCCTATCTATTACCTCCTTGTTCTCAGTCTGTAAGGACCTGCAGCTGGATGCACTTTGTACAGATGTAGTTATCACGGAGATTGGAGGTGTCCCATAGTTACCACATCTTACATGAAGAACTCACCATTGACCCATTCTCCCTGCACTAGCTGTGCACTAATAGAGAAAGAAAGAAAGAAACCTGCCTGGAGCCTTTGCCTCTTCTCTGCTCAAGAGCCGAAACCTGAAAACAATCCACTGTAACACCTTCCCACTCACACTACGGTCGCTCTGCTTAAACCTGACTTGTTTCTATTGGCCTTTGGCAAGTGCCTAATAAATTGCAATGATTGAAGCTCGCTGGAAATAGCCCCGAGCTCTCTCATTGTGAATGAGGTAGTAGTAATTTCTGTTTGAAACAGTGTTGATCTTAACTGTTGAGCTTTGAAGTGAGGCAAACAGGTTTACAAAGTCTCCTTTGGTTTCCCTGTGCAGAGTATGGACCTCCAGAGAATGAGGAGATGGAGCAACAGAAGTTGTTTGCCCTGAAGGATCAGCTGTTAGGTGAGGACATGCTTTTTGGAAATTAAATCTGAACAATGCTACAAAACTATTTTTATAAAGCAGGGATCACAGTTGTGTTACCTGCAATACAAGCTAATTGAACAATGAGATGGTGCATTTAAATAGGAGCAATACTGCTGGGGAAAGGTCTACACGTAGCAGTGGGATCTGGAGACACAGAAATCCAAACGGAAAACCAAACTGCTGGAAAAACTCAGAGCAATATCAGTGCAGGCAAAGGGATGGCTGAACAGCTTCACTCCGTCTGTTACAACAGATGTGATTTCCCAGTGGTCAGCCATTTCAGTTCGACTTCCCATTCTTTCTCCAACTCTGCTGCCACAATGGGCTACTCGTGAGTTGGGGGAGCTGCACCTCATACTCCATCTGGGTAGCTCCAATCTGATGGCATGGACATTGATTTCTCTGACCTCCCCCCCCCCTCCTTTTTCTTCTATTCCCCATACTGGGTCCCCTCTTACCCCTTCTTCTCACCTGACCCAAACCTCCATCTTTTGTCCCTTTTCCTTCCCTTTCTCCCATGGTCTACTCTCCGATCAGATTCCTTCTCTTCCACCTGTCCCCTGCCAACTTCTTCCTTCATTTCACTTCAACCAGCTTCCCACTCATCTGGTTTCACCTGTCACTTTCTGGTTTGTACTCCTTCCCCTTCCCCCACCACCTCATTCCCCTGTCCTCCCCCTTCCTTTCCAGTGCTGATGAAGGGTCTCGGCCTGAAGCATCGACCATGTATTTCTCTCCATAGATGCTGCCTGACCTGTTAAATTCCTCCAGCGTTTGGTGTGTGTTACAAATGGATGGTGGATGTTTTGAGTTAGATCGCGACTCTGCATCAGGACTGAGAGTGTATAGGTGGAGATGTTTGCTATGGAGATGGAGTGAGACAAGGGTGGCAGACGATAAGTGGAACCAGATGAGGAGGGGACGGTGACCAGGGTGGGGGAGGGGAATAGATCTAGCTATGGGGTGGAAGGAAAGATTAAAAAAAGGAGAGAGAATCTAGTTGGACTTGGTAGAATTGAGAAATGAAAACGTGCTTTGGGTTATACGAGCTTGTAAAATTCAGTGGGGTGGCAAGGTAGCGTGATGGTTAGTGTCTTTTTACAGTATTTTTATTCAGAAGAAAAAAAAACAAGATTTACAGAGTGCAACACACAGATACATCTCAACATAACTTGTGTACATTCATATATTGTAATAAAATTGATGAAAATGTTATAGCATAACACATAAAGGTATACCACTCTGTAATCAAAAATTTAAAGATAAGTCATACATCATAAAAGAAATTTTTTATATAAAAAAAAGTCAACACCCTGCCAACTACCAAAGAAAAAAGCTGATGGATGATAATGGATAATTAGAAAAAAAACATATTCGCTTAAGAAGAGAAGATAAAAATATACCTAAAAGTCTGTGCACTGTTAAACTTTATAAATTGGAAAAGTAATTTAGGAAAGGTCCCCAGATATCATAAAAAGATTGTTTCGAATTTAAGACTGAGCAGCGGATCTTTTCTAAATTTAAATAAGACAAAATATCACGTAGCCATTGAAGATGTGTAGGAGGGGTAGACTCCTTCCATTTAAGCAAGATTGCTCTTCTTGCTAAAAGAGAGGTAAAAACTAAAACCTGTAGGTTAGGAGTATTTAAAGTTATATCTTCATTTGCAATAATACCAAACAAGGCAGTAAGGGGGATTTGGGTCAAATTGGACCCTGAAAAGTTGTGAGAAGGTATGGAATACTTCCCGCCAAAACTTTTCAATTTTAGGGCAAAACCAAAACATATGAATTAAAGAGGCATCAGCAGAGTTGCATTTATTACAAAGTGGAGAAACGTTCGGATAAAAACTGGACAGCTTCTGTTTAGAAATGTAAGCTCTATGAACCACTTTAAATTGTAGAAGAGAATGACGAGCACAGAAAGATGATTTATTAACCTGTTTAAGGATTTTATTCCATCTATCATCAGAAATCTGACAATTTAGGTCATCCTCCCAAGCTTTTCTAATTTTATCTAAAAAGTCTTGTCTAGAATCAATCAACAAGTTATAGATACTGGTAATAGAACCATTAACAAAAGGTTTTTAATTTAAGAGATCGTCCAGTAAATTTTATCAGGACCAATAGGAAAAGTAGTTAATTGGAAACGTAAGAAATCTCTAATTTGAAGGTATCTGTAAAAATTTGTTTTTGGGAGTGCAAAGTGGTTAGTGTAATGCTGTTACAGAGCCAGCAACCAGGGTTCACTTCCCATCACTGTCTTTAATAAGTTTGTGTATTCTCCCACAAAGTGCTGGAGGAACTGAGCAAGCCAGGCAGCATCTATAGGAAAAAGGTATAGTCGACATTTCAGGCCGAGACCCTTCAGCAGGACCCGCCAAAGGGACTTGGCCCGAAATGTTTTCATAGATGCTGCCTGGCCTGCTGAGTTCCTCCAGCATTTTGTGTTTGTTACTTGGATTTCCAGCATCTTCAGATTTTCTCTTGTTTGTATGGTCTCCCTGTGACCGAGTGGGTTTCCTCCAGGCACTCCAATTTCCTCAGAGAGATAGCTGGATTTCCTCAAGTGCTGAGCTGGTATATATTCTATCAAATACTATAATAACTCTCTGAATTTAAACAAGGAGACCATAAGACATAGAAGCATAATTAGGTTAATTGGCCCATCGAGTCTGCTCTGCTATTCCAACATGGCTGATTTATTATCTGTGTCAACACCATTCTCCTGCTTTCTCTCCATAACATATAACACTCTGACTAATCCACCATCTCCTTGCTGTTTGGAAGCAATGTGGACAGAAAGGGGACTACTGATAAACTCTGATATTTGTATCTTTAGCTAAGTTACAAAATCTTAGATTGTGGTTATATGGATTTAACATTAGATATGTTTCGTGTGAGATGCCCTTCTGTTTGTAAGTCTGAACCCTCTACGGCACGAATTGAAGGGGAAGCTAGGGGTATGCTGCTGGAATGAGGAGCAGATGACACTAGCATGGAGCATAATTGAGTGGCCTGTCTGAGTATTGTAAGTGTCTCTCAGCACTCTCCACATGCAGTGGAAATCTTGTAAATCTTCTACCTTGTTTTTAAAGCTATTTTTTTTAATTCTTTCTTACTTCTACCACTGTACCATTGAGAGCATACTCACCAACTGCATCTCAGTGTGGTATGGCAATTCTCCCATATTGGACCGCAAAGCACTCCAGCGTGTGGTGAAAACTGCCCAGCGGATTATCAGCACCCAATTGCCCACCATTGAGAACATCTACCATAAACGCTGCCTGGGCAGGGTGAGAAGCATTATCAAGGATGCATCTCACCCTAACCATGGACTTTTTACTCTCCTCCCATCCAGTAGGCGCTACAGGAGCCTCCGCTCCCGCACCAGCAGATACAGGAAGAGCTTCTTCCCTGAGGCTGTGACCCTGCTGAACCTCACATCACAGCGCTAAGCAGTATTGCACCCAAATTGTACTGTCTCAGTACTTTTATATTTGTGTGCTGTAGCACTGACTTTTTATTCACAGTTATTTAGTAAGTAACACTATTCCTTGTATTTCTGGTTAGATGCTAACGGCATTTCATTTGGCTTTGTATCTGTACTCGGCACAATGACAATAAAGTTGAATGTAATCTAATCTCTTCTCATATTTGTACATCTGTGCACTTGTAATGCTACTCTGCCACTGTAATTTCCTTTGGGATCAGTAATGTGTCTATCTATCTAGATTGTCTTGTCACACCTTGAGATAATGTTGCCCTGGTTACTCATCTCCACTGCACTGGGATTTGGGATGCAGTGGGCTGTATCAGAGCACTGTGATTGGATCTCAAAATGTCAGAGTTTTAGTTCTGGGATAGAACCAACTGGATATATAAAGGGAGTAGATGAACTGAGTAGTAAAATAATGCCAAGAAAATTATCTGTTATTGTGCCTCACAGCTTTGACTATCAGATGTCCAGATAAACCAGATCAGAAGTTATTAGAGAAGAAACTACCAGGTAAGAAAAGAGTTCATCATTTGCTCTTCTCGAGAGAAAGACAAAGCACTTTGCATGTTTTGTATAAAACAAAAAATATCTTTCATTTCTCTAATACCTTTTACAATGAGCTGTAGCATTTTACCACCAGTGAATTACTACTTTAAATGCAGTCACAATTTTAACGAGAATTAGGGGTGGCAATTTGTACAAAGGCAGCTCCTGTAAAGACCAGAATCACAGTCGACAAGTGCTTTAGATGGAATTGGCATTTGTTATCTATGGAAACTGAAAATGAGTTACAACCAAATCACTTGATAAACAAAAGAATATCTTGTTTCATTAACTTTTCTCTGCTGAACTCATCTCTTCCCACTTATTATCTCCTCCAACACTTTTCCAAATCTTCAGTGACTACCTCTGAAGAAATGTGGATGGAGTGTGTGTTTGTGTACCTGTCCTCAACAACTTCCTCATGTCTATAGTACTGTAAAACTACTGGTCTCTAGTGGTGCTATACTGGTGGAGTTCCAAGACTATTGGCTGATATTAATACCCCAACACACTCCACTTCACTTCTTTTAGATGTTATGAAGTATTATTAAAAAATTCCAGGATGTAAAGGGAGGGTGGGAGGCAAAGCTCAAGCAGAGAATGTTACTTGGTGAGCCAGACATCAGATGGTAGAAAGTGGGTTATCGTTGTTTTGGACCGTTATAAGGTATGATCAGAATTAGGCCATCTGGCACATTGAGTGTTGCACCATTCAATCATGTTGATTTTATTCATTTTATTTAGAGATACAGCAAGGTAACAGGCCTCCCAGACCACCAGGCTCGTACCACCCAATTACACCCCTATGATCTATTAACCTACTAACCTGTACATCTTTGGAAAGTGGGAAGAAACCAGAGTAGCTGGAGGAAACATATGGAGAGAACATACAGACATTGGTGGGAGTTGAACCCGGGTCACTGGTGCTATAAAGTGTTACACTAACTGCCCCACTACTGTGCTGCCCCATGTTTTATTACTTACTTTTCCTCTCAACCCATTCTCCTGCCTTCTCCCTGTAACTTTTGATGCCCTTACTAAATAAAAGGCATGATTATTGGTTAATCCTCATTACAGGTGCCTCTAATTTCCTGATTAACATTAGACCCTACATCATTCCTATTGCTTATCAGCCAAATGGCAAAATGCTTTCTGTCCCTGGCTGCTTCAGAGCTCAGCATATTAATTACTTGTCGTGATAAAGTGTCTCAGCCTGAACATCGACTGTTTATCCTCCCCATTGATGCTGCCTGACCTGCCGACCTCCAGCATTCTGTGTGTGTGTGTTGCTCTGGATTTCCAGCATCTGCAGAACCTCTTGTGTTTATTTGATTTTTCAAGTTAAGATCTTTTCTCTCGACTGCCTTTCATTCCTAATCTTGTTCACTGCACAATTTGTCTGCAACACTATCAAATTGTGATATTTGCTACTTCAATTTGCAATAGCTGAGGATGCTTTAGAACATTAAAAAGGATGGTGTTCTGTCTTAATGGAATCCCTGAAACCTCAAACTCACAAAAGGAACTGATATTTTTTTGCCATTGATATAGATTCCATGACCATTCAGAAAGTAAAGGGGCTGCTTCATCGATTGTTCAAAGTTCCAAGTGCTGAATTAAAATTAACGTACATCACTTCAAAGGTGAGATTCAAGATTCAAGACTGTTTATTGTCATTCTTCAGTATGTGAATGCAAAAGAAAACATAATGTTTGTTACTCCAGGTTCAACATTAAAAAACACAATAGATATAAGTACACAAGATTAACTAATATGTATAAGATAAGGCACTTCTATTGAGATAATACCAAATATTGCTTAGTTGTTTAGCATGGTAGTGCAGGCACACACATCCTGCAGTTATTTAGTACTAAAATCAAAACTGTATGTCTCACCCCAGTGCAAGGGGTATTATAAAAGCATAAACCGAAATATTACTTGGGCTTATGCTAAAACACAGTGTTACGTAATCTTAGCTTAATACACTTTATTATTGGTAACTAATTAATATTGGCTACTACTACCACCACTCCTGGCAGTGTATTCACCAGTCTCTACATTTAAAAGAAAAGCTCTCTCTAGATACCTCCTCTATACTTTCATCCCAGCATCCTAAATTAATTTACCAAGTAATACCAATTAATACCTGCCCTCAGTGGTCACATCCGCGACACTTAACCAGCTCTGGCCAGATGAATAAAAACACAAGGTTCCACTGCATTGGTCCTTACAGGGGCAGATTTGGAAGGCTCTGCACTTGTGGGCTGCCCCCAGCACATCCTTGGATGTTTTGGTTGTTAGCGCAAATGGTGCATTTCACTGTATGTTTTGAAGTACATGTGATAAATAAATCTGAAAATTATTGTCACTTACACCACAGTGCAGTGAAAATCTTTGTTTTCTCATGCCAACCGTGTACATTGGCTGTTTGTCTTTGTATAGTTTTTGTATTTCTTTATTTTCCTGTAAATGCCTGCAAGAAAATGAATCTCAAGGTTGTATGTAGTGACATGATACGTCCTTTGATAATAAATTTACTTTGAGGTAATTTATCACATCAGTTCATTAAGAAATATTATATTAATACACCATGAAGTGATTTAAGTCTTTTATTAACACTATGCAATATTGTGTACTTTTCCAGTAGCATACTGAAATTGTTGTGTGTATGTTTCTTATAAATGTGATTAGTAACAGAGACTATGTACCTTTCCACAGATGGATATGGAGATCGATATAAATAATGATCTGCAGCCTCTTTCCTATTATTCAATCGAGAGTGGAGACTGTATATTAGTTCGGTGGTAGGTGTGTATATTTCAGAAAAAGGAAGGCCATTCAGCATTCAAGGGAAGACGTTTCTCAGCAGCAGCCCAGTTCTCTGTTGCAGATGCACATGTTCTTGTATACACACATACACGGAGCTTTGGGAGTGGTTCCTGTTACTTACTGGCAAACAGCCCTTTGTGAGCTCACTCTGCACCTGCAGACCATGGTGCAGCTACTAGAGTTCAAAATATAACTTGCATCCACATTAATCTGAGCTTTTTATTTAATTGTCTTTCGGTTAAAAATAAGTTCACGATGAACAGAACTGAAGGTGCAGTTGGTAGCAACTCTAAAATAATGTTGTCTGTTTAACCATGGGGACACCTAATACCTCCAGTATCCTAATGTTGACCAGGTGATTGATATTTGATGTTTGCATCCTATGGTTCTGAACCTAGAATAATTTGATCAGAGTTGAAAGGTTTATTGTTAAGTGGTTGGGTGTTGGGCCTTAGTGTTACTGCATTGGACTGAGTTCATTTGTGTAACAAGTGTTTTAACTTCTGACGATGAGGGAGTTTGTATGATTTTTGTCTGTTATCCTCTTTTGTCCTTCACAACATGAAGCTTAGGGTAAACATGACAGATCTGCTTCATTGCTGACTGCCCAGCAGATTTATGCTGGAAGTGGCCTTTCTCCTTCCCTACTGCCCCTTTCATGGTCTGTGACGGAGACAGGGAGTTGGTGGTCAAAAATGCACTGGTGCTTTTAAAGACATTCCTGGGGAGACGCATTCTAATTCCTATGTAAAACGATCAATTGGAGCACTGTTAAAAAGTTTTAGTTAGGAAGCACTTGCTGACATAGCACTGTGAGTTGAAGACTTGTTTTCAATGTAGAACAGGCCGTTGAGCCCATGATGTTGTGCCAATGGATTAACATACTCCAAGATCAATCTAACCCTTCCCTCCCCATAGCCCTCCTTTTTCTATTGTCCATGTGCCTATCTAAGAGTCTCTTAAATGTCCCTAATGTACCTGCCTCTACCATAACTCCAGGCAATGTGTTCCACACACCTATCACTCTCTGTGTTTAAAAGAAAACCTATTTTTGACAACTCCCAACACCTTAAAGTTATGCCCCTTGCATTAGCCATTAGCAATGCACCTTTCTTACCATTATGAATTATAGTAAGTCATGTTTAATTCTTTTATCTTTTCCTTCCAATTCATGAAATGGGCTCATGGCACTTTCCCTTTACTTTCTACGTACTTGCTAACATCTCCATACTATCCAGTTTTACCCTTTGAGTGATTACAATTAGGTAACTACTGAAGTGAAACTGCAACTGAAGACCACAATTCATAGGACCAGAATTAGACCATTTGGCCCATCGAATCTGCTCTGCCATTCTGTCATTCATCACTGATTTACACCTCTGTCCCTAGAATATCTCAGCCACATTAAGTTCATCATGGAAGGCTGACCTGCCCATCTCACACTCTGCACATGGTGGTAGATGGTGTCACAGACAGACATTTCAATAGTGATAAATGAAACATCAAACCTCAGGCCCTCGCTTCAGTGTCATCTGCACTGTGAGTAACAGTACCTTTGTCCTGTTATCTTTTACTCTCAGCTCAGATTTCTTTTGTGTTCAGGTTTTGCAAGTGTGATTGGATCGAAAGCAGAGTAGTGACAAAGTGGTAGAATAGAAACATTTTCTGTTTCTCCTCTCTCCACAGGTGCTGTCTTTTCTCTTATTGTTCTCCAGGGCTTATCCCAAATTGTGTAGAATTATTTTCTTCTGGTAAGGTATTCTCAGCAGACTTCCCAAAGAGTCTCGCACATCTTTAGAGTGTTGTGGTTTCTAAGAGTTCTGATTATGTTTGACATTGATAAGTAGTTGTATGAGAAACTAATGCAAAACCCATTCCTCTTTGCTCAAAATAAAAAAAATTTTGCTGCAATCAGACATTCCTTCTCATTAGCTGAATCACAACAAGATGAATCTTTCACAGGGTGGACAGTACTATATCTGTTCCACACTTATAACATTGTATTCTGTGTGCTGAAATCAAGGACAGGACAAGATTGTTATAGAACTACCTTTTGTGTTTGTTGAACATTCTTACTGTATTTGTACAGTAAGGAAGAAAAACTTATTTCATTCCAAAACACTAGCTGTGCAGTTAATTAACTACTTCCATGATAACCCAACTAGCTCTGTCAGTAGAACATGAGACTCTAATCTCAGGTTTGTGAGCTCGAGCCCCATGTTGGACAATAGTCTTGTGGCACAGTAGCGTGACGCTTAGTGTAACGCTATGCAGTGCCAGCAACCAAGCTTAAATTTTTCCACTGTTCTCTGTAAGGAGTTTGTACTTTCTCCCCATGACTGCATGGATTTCCTCTGGGTACTCTGGTTTCTTCACATCCTCCAAAGATGTACAGGTTAATGGGTTAATTGGTCATGTGCTCGTTGGGCTGGTTACCGTGCTGAATCTCAAAGTAACAATAAATTAAGGGGCAGCACGGTTAGTGTAATGTTATTAAAGGTTCAATTCTGTAAGGAGTTTATACGTTTTCCACATGACCACTTTTCCTCTGGGTGTTCCACTTTCATCTCACGTTCTGAAAATGTACGTATAGGTTAGTAGGTTAATAGGTGACAGGGGTGTAATTGCATGGTGTGGGCTCGTTGAGCCTGATATTATGCTTATCTCTAAATAAACAAAATAAAATACCTTAGGATGCAGATGGAAACTTCAGTTATCAAGTCCTTCACTCATATCCCTGAACCCTAATGAATTGATCCTGTTTCGAACTGCCCCAGTTGATATGGAGCTGGGGTTCTGTACTGCTTTAATTTTCCTCATCTGAATTCTCACCCTGTCCTTCCTACTGAAAAATAACTGACATTCTTGAAATTTATTGCATCCTCTTTTCCCAGAGCACTGCTGCCTTTCGCTGGGCACATTGTCTCACAGCAGGAGGGGTGTGTTGATGGGCACAAAGGGAGTGAGTGTGGGGATAGGATTGCTCTGAAAGTTGGCCCAAATGACATCCTCCCATGTGATTGTAAAAGTCTCATTAACCTGTGCGTGAAGATGACTCAACAGTGTCATCATTCTTGACAGCTTGAATTCTTCCTCCCAGTAAGGTCTGTTCTGCATGTAAAGGGCAGCACGACGTTTTACAGCACTGGATGTAGGATCAGGGTTCAATTCTTGCCTCTGTCTCTAAGGTGTTTGTACATTCTCCCTGTGACCTTGTGGGTTTCCTCTGGGTGCTCTGGTTTCCTCCCACAGTCCAAAGATGTACGGGTTAGCTTTAGTAAATTGTGGGCATGCTATGTTGGTGCTTCGGCATTGGGACGATGGTGGCAGCCTTGAAGCACGTTGAAACAACGGCACTGCTCATGAAGATGTTGAAGATGTCAATGAGAACATCTGCCAGCTGGTCTGCACACCCTCTGAGCACTCTGCCAGGAATATTGTCTGGTCCAGCAGCCCTCCGTGGGTACACCCAGCATAGAGTTCTCCTCACATCGGCCATGGTAAGACACAGCACCTGGTCATTGGGAGGAGGAGTGGTCTTCTTCGCCACCACGTCTATTTCCGCCTCAAAACGAGCGTAGAAGTTGTTCAACGCATCTGGGAGGGAGGCATCACCCGCACAGTCAGGTGATGTTGTCCTGTAGTTGGTGATGTCTTGAATGCCCTTCCACATGCGCTGCGTGTCACCGCTGTCCTGGAAGTGGCTGTGGATTCGCTGGGCATGTGCACGCTTTGCCTCTCAGATGGCTCGGGACAGTTTGGCCCTTGCTGTTGTTAGGGCTGCCTTGTCACCTGCTCTGAAGGCGGAGTCACGAGACCTCAGCAGCGCACGCACCTCTGCGGTCATAAGATGTTCCCTTATTCAAGAAAGGGAGTAGAGATAGCCCAGGAAATTATAGTCTTACTTCAGTGGTTGGTAAGTTGGTGGAAAAGATCCTGAGAGGCAGGATTTATGAACATTTGGAGAGGCATAATATGATTAGGAATAGTCAGCATGGCTTTGTGAAAGGCA
Organism: Hemitrygon akajei; assembly: GCF_048418815.1. Taxonomy (NCBI): domain Eukaryota; kingdom Metazoa; phylum Chordata; class Chondrichthyes; order Myliobatiformes; family Dasyatidae; genus Hemitrygon; species Hemitrygon akajei. Next base: position 100,375,147 of record NC_133132.1, read on the forward strand.
GGTCGTGCCTTACGAATCAGACTGAATTTTTTGAGGATTGTGACCAAGCACATTGATGAAGGTAGAGCAATAGATGTAGTGTTTATGGATTTCAGCAAGGCATTTGACAAGGTACCCCATGCAAGGCTTATTGAGAAAGTAAGGAGGCATGGGATCCAAGGGGACATTGCTTTGTGGATCCAGAATTGCCTTGCCCACAGAAGGCAGAGTGGTTGTAGTCAGGTCATATTCTGCATGGAAGTTGGTGACCAGTGGTGTGCCTCAGAGATCTGTTCTGGGATCCCTAACTCTTTGTGATTTTTATAAATGACCTGGATGAGGAAGTGGAGAGATGGGTTAGTAAATTTGCTGATGGGGGTGTTGTGGATAGTGTGGAGGGCTGTCAGAGGTTGCAGCAGGACATTGATAGGATGCAAAACTGGGCTGAGAAGTGGCAGATGGAGTTCAACCCAGGTAAGTGTGAAGTGCTTCATTTTGATCTGTCAAATATCATGGCAGAATATACTAAGACTCTTAGCAGTGTGGAGGATCAGAGGATCTTGGGGTTTGAGTCCATTGGACACTCAAAGCTGCTGCGCAGGTTGACTCTGGTTAAGAAAGCAAACAGTGCATTGGCCTTCATCAACCGTGGGATTGAGTTTTAAGAGCCTAGAGATAATGTTACAGCACATGGAGTACTGTGCTCAGTTCTGGTCACATCACCACAGGAAGCAAGTGGAAACTGTAGAAAGGGTGCAGAGAAGATTTACAAGGATGTTGCCTGGATTGGGGAGCATGCCTTACAAAAATAGGTTGAGTGAACTTGGCCTTTTATAACCATATAACTATATAACTATTACAGCATGGAAACAGGCCATCTCGGCCCTTCTAGTCCGTGCCGAACGCTTACTCTCACCTAGTCCCACCTACCTGCACTCAGCTCATAACTCTATATTCCTTTCCTGTCCATATACCTATCCAATTTTTTTTAAATGACAAAATCGAACTTGCCTCTACCACTTCTACTTTTAGCTTGTTCCACACAGCTACCACTCTCTGAGTAAAGAAGTTCCCCCTCGTGTTACCCCTAAACTTTTGCCGTCTCTCAACTCATGTCCTCTTGTTTGAATCTCCCCTACTCTCAATGGAAAAAGCCTATCAACGTCAACTCTATCTATCCTCTCATAATTTTAAATACCTCTATCAAGTCCCCCCTCAACCTTCTACGCTCCAAAGAATAAAGACCTAACTTGTTCAACCTTTCTCTGTAACTTAGGTGCTGAAACCCAGGTAACATTCTAGTAAATCTCCTCTGTGCTCTCTCTATTTTGTTTACATCTTTCCTATAATTCAGTGACCAGAACTGTACACAATACTCCAAATTTGGCCTCACCAATGCCTTGTACAATTTTAACATTACATCCCAACTCCTATATTCAATGCTCTGATTTATAAAGGCCGGCATACCAAAAGCTTTCTTCACCACCCTATGCACATGAGATTTCACCTTCAGGGAACTATGCACCATTATTCCTAGATCACTCTGTTTTCTCCTTGGAGTGACGGAGGATGAGAGGTGACCTCATAGACGTGTATAAGATGGTGAGAGGCATTGATCACGTGGATAGTCAGAGGCTTTTCCCCAGGGCTGAAATGGCTAGCATGAGAGGGCACAGTTTTAAGGTGCTTGGAAGTAGGTACAGAGTAGATGTCAGGAGTAAGTTTTTTTTATGCAGAGTGGTGAGTGCGTGGATTGGGCTGCTGGCGACGTTGGTGGAGGCAGATACGATAGGGTCTTTTAAGAGACTCCTGGATAGGTATATGGAGCTTAGAAAAATAGAGGGCTATGTGTAACTCTAAGTAATTTCTAAAATAAGTACATGTTCTGCACAGCATTGTGGACCGAAGGGCCTGTATTGTGCTGTAGTTTTTCCAACGTTTCTATCTTATGGCTTTTTTAGTTAGCTTCTGTTGGTTTTTAAAAGCTCTCAATCTTCAAACTTCCCACTAATTTTTGCTATATGGTTTTGCTTTTATGCTGTCTTTGACTTCCCTTGTCAGCCATAGTTGTGTTATCCTCCCTTTAGAATACTTCATCTGTGGGATGTATCTATCCTGCATCTTGTGAATTACTTTGTGAAATTCCAGCCATTGTTGTTCTGTTGTCGTACCTGTTACTGTGCCCTTCCAATCAACTTTGGCCAGCTCCTCTCTCGTGCTTCTGTAATTCCCTTGACTCCACTATAATACTGTAGCGTATTAGAGTCACTTTAGATCCTCCCATTCAAACTGTCTCCTAAAGGTTTCTTTACCTTAAGCTCCCTAATCAAATGTGATACATTACACAACACCCAATTCAAAACTGCCTTTCCCCTAGTGGGCTCAAACACAAGCTGCTCTAAAAAGCCACTCACAAATTCCAATTCTTGGGATCCAGCACCAACCTGATTTTCCCAATCTTACAGCATATTGAAAAACTCCTTTTCTACTTCCCATTGAAAGTTATATCCCACATCTTGGCAACTGTTTGGGGGCCTGCATACACCTCCCTTCAGGGTCTTTTAATCCTTGCAGTTTCTTAATTCTACAAACAAGGATTCTACATCTTTTGATCCTGTGTCATCACCAGCTATGCCTTTGATATAATTTTTTTTAACATCAAAGCCACCCTACCCCCCTCTGCTAGCCTGCATGTCCTTTCAATGCAATGTGTATCCTTGGATTTAAAATTCCAGACTATGATTTTCTTTCAGCCATGACTCCTACCTGCTAATCTCCAACAATGCTCCAAGATCATCCACTTTATTTTGTATACCTTCAGTCCTCATCACCTTTTTTGATTTTGCCCCCATTTAACACTTCAACTCATCCCACTAACTAAAAATTGTGTGTATTTGTTCACTGTTGTGCCTGCTGCAGGCTTTGCAGAAGTTACACATCCTTTTACCATAATAAACATAGCTGTCACATTAGTCGTATCGCATAGAAACAGTCTCTCAGCCCATCTAGACTGTGCTGAACTGTTATTATGCCTCATCCCATCAACCCACACCTTGACCGTAGCCCTCCATACACCTCCCAGCCATGTACTTATCCAAACTTCTCAAATGTTGGAATTGAACCTGAATCCACCACTTCCACTGGCAGCTTGTTTCACAGCTCTCATCACCGTCAGAGTAGAGAGGTTCCCCATCGCGTTCTTCTATTTCACCTTTCAACCTTCAACTACCACCTCAACCTATCTCAGTGGAAAAAGTCTGCTTGCATTTACCCTATCACAGTTTTATATCAAATCTCCTCTCTCTCTCCTATGCGCCAGGGAATAAAGTCCTAACCTATTTAACCTTTCCCTATCACTCAGGTCCTGAAATGCTGGCAAAGGTTACTGCATCCACCTAATTCCCAGAAAACATTCCCAGCAAAAGGATAGTTGCATATCCGTATAACTGATGAAATAGGATGAGAAGCTGGATTTATTTTCTTCAGGGTGCTGGAGGCACATGCTACAGTGTGCTGCGGATAACAGCTACTTAGTGCCAATTTTCCATCTTCCTTCAGTCTTTTTAAGGTGTTTCCCACTTAAACCTCTCTTTTAATTTTCTTCTCCCACTAAATGTTCATAGTGTTGTGCCCACCTTTTAACCTACTCTAACATTAATATAACCCTTCCTTCCCAAATAGTTCTCAATTTTTCTATCATCCATGTACCTATCTAAGAATTCCTTAAATGCCCCTAATCTACATGCCTCTACCACCACCCCTGGCAAAGAGTTCCACACATCCATCACTCTCTGTGTAAGGAACTTACCTGTGACATCCTCCCTATGCTTTCCTCCAATATCCTTAAAATTATGCACCCTGGTTTTAGTCACTTCGGCCCTCAGAAAAAGACTGACTGTTCACTTGATCTATGACTCTTACCATCTTGTACACTTCCATCAAGTCCTTTCTTGGACTTGGGAGAAGGCAGGAGAATGGGATTGAGAGGGAGAGTAAATCAGCCATGATGGAATGGTGGAAGACTCAATGGGCCAAATGGCCTAATTCTGCTCCTATATCTTATGGTCTTTTAACTCTACAACAAAGAAAGAGACAAAAATAAAAGGATTCAGAGTACTTTAAATTTTAGAAATACAAAAATAAGCAGGTTTCTAATATTGGCTTAATAATGAAGACAGTCATATTGTTACAGGTGTGTACAAGCCTGGGGGCACAGGTGCAGCAGCACCAGCTCACAGCCACTCTGAAGACTGGTAGCAGACGAGTGACTGCTGATAAAAGTCCACAGGGCCAAGCAGAGCTGAGAATGTATATCCCTGATCCTTTCATTCCCACCCCTACACCGTTCATCGATATAGATGATCCGTCCTCTGATAGTAGACGGACTGGAGCAAAGAGAAGTGTTCACACTGCTGGGCCAACAACATTTAAGGTCTTTGATATTTGTCCTTTCTTGCTTAAAAGCTCACTAGCTATCTTCACTTTTGACAGTGACAGGGGTTTCTGCACAGTTCCTTATTCTTCCACAGTTGCAGCAGTTCTTCTGGAGAATACTGGGGGGATGAGAGTGCAGCCGGTAGACATTTCTTCTCACACAACCACCGGGCATCCTGAAGTCAAGAGAAGGGACAGAAAGGTGATGTCCTCTTTCTTCATCAATGCCTACTAAATAATGCAATAATACATTAGGCAGGTCATAAGAACAAGAGGCACAGATCGAATGGGCAGCCAGAAGCTTTTTCCTCGAGCAGAAATAGCTAATATGAGGTGATGGGAGCAAAGTATAGAGGCATTGTAAAGGTAAGTTGTTGTTGTTGTTTTTTTTTTACAGAGAATGGTGAGTGTGTGTTCTACTGCTGGGTGGTGGCAGAGCCAGGTACATTAGGGACATTTAAGAAACTCATAAGTAGGCACATGGATGATAGGAAAGTAGAGGGCTATGTAGGAGGGAAGGGTTGTAGTTCAAGATTTAAGATTGTTAAATGTAATTTCCAGTACACAAGTGTAAATAAGGAGAATGAAATAATTGTTATTCTGGATCCAATGCAACACAGAAAAACACAGTAACGTAAAGAACACAATAATAACAAAGTGCAATAAATATAAATACATAAGGTAGCTTCTATACATAAATTGATTGTTCATAAAGTGATGCTAGGAACAGGAGCAACTGTACGTAAGGTGACTGTCGGGAAATGGTAAAGTAAAAGAAAACCTGTAGATGCTGGAAATCCACGCAACATACACAAGATGCTGGAGGGACTCAGCAGGCTAAGCAGTATCTATGGAAAAGAGTACAGTCAATGTTTCGGGCCAAGACCCTTCGGAAGGACTGGAAGTAAAAAAAGATAAGGAGTGAGGGTTAGAAGGTGGGGGGAGTGAAAGGAGAAACGGGGAGGGGGCGATGAAGTAAAAAGCTGGGAAGTTGATTGATGGAGAAGGGGGGATCTGATCAGACAGAAGGCCATGGAAGACAGAAAAGGAGGAGGAGCACCAAGGGAAGGAGAATAAAGCGAGAGAGGAAACGGGATGGGGAATGGTGAAGGGGGGCAGGCATTGCTGGAAGCTTGAGAAATCGATGTTCATGCCATCAGATTGGAGGCTACCCAGATGAAATATAAGGTGTTGCTCCTCCAACCTGAGTGTGGCTTCATCATGACAGTAGAGGAGGCCATGGATAGAATTGGAAGTAGAATTAAAATGGGTAGCCTCTGGGAAATCTCACTTTTTCAACGATAAAGTAATGGTGGTTGGAGGTGTGGGTTGATAGAGGAGTTGAGTAGTCTTACTGCTTGGGGAAAGTAACTGTTTTTGAGTCAGGTGGTCCTGGCATGGTTGCTGCATTGCCACCTTCCTGATAGAGTCCATGAGCAGGATGGGTGAGATCCTTAATGATGTTACTAGCCCTTTTCCATTGCCTTTCCAAATATATGCCCTTGATGGCGGGTAGGCTGGTGTTGGTGACGCATTGGGCAGTTTTGACTCCCCACTGTAGAGGCTTCCTGGCAGCTGCAGTGCAGTTTCTTAGAGCTGGTTGAAAGGTCAGCACAACATTGTAGGCCAAAGGGCCTGTACTGTTCTATGAATGAGAAAGAACAACAGGGTTGAATCTTCAGGAAACAAGCTTAGCCCAGAGAAGTTTGATAAGCTATTCCTTGAGTTTCTCAATGTGGGTGAAGACTGAAAGAAATAATTTTATTGATAGCAGACCTACCAGCATTTTGTGTGTTGCTCTCAACAGAAACTTATTCCTTTTGAATGACTGCCTTTAAATTACTGTGCTGATACTGGTCCAAAATGGAATGAAATGGATCCCCCTCCTACTTTCAAATCTCTTAGTATCTTTCCTTTCAGTTAGTCCTGACGAAGGGTCTCGGCCCGAAACGTTGTCATCGCTCCTCCCTATAGATGCTGCCTGGCCTGCTGTGTTCCACCAGCATTTTGTGTGTGACATAGGAGCAGAATTAGGTTTATTCAGCCTATCGAGTCTACTCCACCTTTCCATCGTAGCTGGTTTGTTATAGCCTCAAGGTAATGTTGCAACACACACAAAATGCTGGAGGAACTCAGCAAGCCAGGCAGTATCTAGAAAAAGAGTACAGTTGATGTTTTGAGCCAAAACCCTTTGGCAGGACGGCTGAAGGGTTTCAGCCTGTGACATTGACTGTACTCTTTTTCATAGATGCTGCCTGGCCTGCTGAGTTCCTCCAGCATGTTGTGTGTTTTGCTCGGATTTCCAGCATCTTCAGACTTTCTCTTGAAGGTAATGTTGTAGTTTTATAATACTCTGGTTAGACCACACTTGGAGTATTGTGTTTAGTTCTGGTTTCAGGAAAGATGTGGAAGCTTTAGAGAGGGTACAGAGCAGATTTACCAGGATGCTGTCTGTATTAAAGATCATGCCTTATGAGGAATGGTTGTGCGAGCTGAGGCTTTCCTCTATGGAGCAAAGGAGTGTGAGAGGTGACATGATAGGGTGGGCAGCCAATGATTTTTTTCCAGGGTGAAAATGTCTGTTACCAGAGAGCATTTTGAAATGCAGGTGTGAATCATTGTTTGAAGCAGCAAGTGACAGCGCAACATCTTGCAGGGTGGTAGCCTGTTGAAAACTGAAGGTCTTGTCTGGAGTGAATCTGATTTGAGCCAATAGAAAGAAAGGAGGTGTAAGTGGATAGGCCATTATGTGAGTGGGTCAGTGTTGGAGAGGTCTAGTTTTGGCTTAACAGGCTTGAGCAAGAACAGGTGGATGTTCTAGTAAGTTTGTTTTCCTGTTAGTACATAGCTGTTGCACTGATATTGGGTCCAGAGTTGGTACCATGTTCCTTGGAGGACCTTTGGGAGTCCTCCAGTCTCCCTGATAATTTCCTTTGCACAAAGTGCACTGAACTGCAGCTCCTTACAGAATGTGTTAGGAACTGGAGCTGCAGCTCGATGACCTTTGGCTCGTACAAGAGAAAGGTGAGGGATAGATGGGAGCTACAGGGAGGTGGTCATCTCTAAGTTGCAGGAGGCAGATACCTGGAAAGGGAATGGAGGTAAGCAGCCAGTACAGAGTACCCACGTGGCCATTCCCTTCAAGGTGAGTATACCACTTTGGATATTGTTTGGGGGGGGGGGGGGGGGGGGGATCCTGACAGGGAGAAGCCACAGTGAGCAAGTCTCTGGAGTTGAATCTGGGTCTGTGGCTCAGAAGGGAAGGGGGCACCAGAGCAGTGCAGGAGTGATAGGGGATTCCATAGTGAGGGGAGCAGACAGGAGTTTCAGTGGATGTGATAAAGAAACCCAGATGATACATTGTCTCCCAGACGCCAGGATCAGGGATGTCTCGGATTAGGTCCGCAGCATGCTAAAGGGGGAGGGTGAACACCCAGAATTTGTGGAACACATTACTACCAATGACATGGGAGGAAATGGGAAGAGGTCCTGAAGAGAGAATAAAGGGAGTTAAGTAGAAAGCTGAAAAGCAGGACCTCCTGGGTGCGCCACGTGCCACTGAGGGTAAGAATAGGGGGCAGGGATTCAGACTTCTGGATCATTGGGAACTATTCTGGGGAAGGTACTGTTTGACCTGTACAAGGATAGGTTACACCTGAACCGGAGGGGGAAGCAATATCTTTGCAGGCAGGCTTGCTAGAGCTGTTAGGAGGGTTTAGACCAATTTGGCAAGGGACTGGGAACCGGAGGGATAGGGCTGAGACCATAAGACAAAGGAGCAGAAGTCGGCCATTCGGCTCATCAAGTCTGTTCAGCCATTTCATCATGAGCTGATCCAATCTCCCTTTTAGTCCCACTCCCCCGCCTTCTCACCATAACCTTTGATGCCCTGACTACTCAGATACCTATCAATACACCCAATGACTTGGCCTCCACTGCCGCCCATGGCAACAAATTCCACACATTTACCACCCTCTGGCTAAAAAATGTTTTTCGCATCTCTGTTCTGAATGGGCGCCCTGCAATCCTCAAGTCATATCCTCTCGTACTAGACTCCCCCACCATGGGAAATAACTTTGCCACATCCACTCTATCCATGCCTTTCAATGTTCAAAATGTTTCTATGAGGTCCTCCCTCAGTCTTCTAAACTCCAAGGAGTACAGTCCAAGAGCGATCAAACGTTCCTCATACGTTAACCCTCTCATTCCAGTGAATCCTCTCTGAACCCTCTCCAATGTCAGCACATCCTTTCTTAAATAAGGAGCCCAAAACTGCACACAGTAAGGATGGGGCAGTTAGTATACAAGTAGGTGCAGTGTGTATTGAGACTGTGAGAAAGGACAGGCCTATGATAGGGCAAAATTGCAGTCAATGGGATGAGTTGAAGTGTAACGTGGGGTAAAATCGAAGCAAATGATGAATACAAGACTGAAGGTGTTATATTTAAATGCACATGATATACAGAATAGGGTAGATGATGTAGCACAATTATAGAGACTAGCAGGTATGATGTTGGGGGGCATCACTGAGACATGGCTGGAAGAACATAGTTGGGAGTATAACATCCAAGGATACACATTGTATCAAAAGGACAGGCAGGTAGGCAGAGGGGCTGGGGTGGCTCTGTTGGTAAAAAATGATATTAAATCCTTAGAAAAAGGTGACATAGGATCAGAAGGTGTATAATCCTTGTGAGTAGAGCTATGAAACCGCAAGGGTAAAAAGATCCCGATGGCAGTTGTGTACAGGGTTCCAAATAGCAGCCAGAATGTGGGTACACATTACAATGGCAGATAGAAAAGGCAAGTAAAAAGAATAACTTTACAATAGTCATGAGGGATTTCACTATCCAGGTGGAATGGGAAAATCAGGTTTGTATTGGAGTCCAAGAGAGGGGATTTGTGGATGGCTTTTTAGAGCAGCTTGTGGTTTTACCCATTAGGGAAAAAGCATTTTTGGATTGGCTGTTGTATAATGAACCAGTCTTGATTAGGGATCTTAAGGTAAAGAACCCTTGGGAAACATGATAGAAGTCACCCTGCGGTTTGAGAGAGGCAAGCTAAAGTCAGATATATCTGTATTTACAGTGGAATAAAGGGATTTACAGAGGCATAAGAGAGGAACTGGCCAAAGTTGATTGGAAGAGGACACTAGCATGGATGATGGCAAAACAACAATGGCTAGAGTTTCTGGGGACCAGTCAGAAGGTGCAGGATAGATACATCTCAAAGATGAGTAAGTATTCTAAAAGGGATGGTGAGGCAATGTGGTTGGCAAGGACAAAAGCAAAACAGAAGGCATACAATATAGCAAAAATCAGTGGGAGGTTACACGATTGGGAAACATTTAAAATCCAACAGAAGGTGACAAAATAGCCTTAAGGAGAGAAAAGATTAAATATCAGAATCAGGTTTATTGTCACCGGCTTGTGACGTGAAATTTGTTAACTTAGCAGCAGCAGTTCAATGCAATACAATATCTAGCAGACAGAGAGAGAGAGAGAGAGAAATAAATAAACAAGTAAATCAATTACATATATTGAATAGATTATTTTAAATGTGCAAAAACAGAAATACTGTATATTAAAAAAAAGTGAGGTAGTGTCTGCAGAGGGGAAGAAGCTGTGCCTTCAGGCTTCTGTACCTCCTACCTAATGGTAACAGTGAGAAAAGGACATGCCCTGGGTGCTGGAGGTCTTTAAAAATGGACGCTACCTTTCTGAGACACTGCTTCCTAAAGATGTCCTGGGTACTTTGTAGGTTAGTACCCAAGATGGGAGCTGACTAGATTGACAACCTTCTGCAGTTTCTTTCGAAATATGAAGGTAAGCTAGACAATAATAGAAAAGAGGAGACCACAGATTTTTTCAAATTTATAAAGAATAAAAGAGAGGTGAGAGTGGATTTCACTCCGCTAGATAATGATGCTGGAGAGGTAGTATTGGGGAACAAGGAAATGGCAGGGGGCCTAATAGGTATTTTGTGTCAGTCTGCAATATGCAAGACACTAGCAGTAAGGTAGAAGTTTGAGTGTGTTGGGGGCTGAAGTGAATGTCATTGCTTTTACTAGGGAGAAGGTGCTTGGGAAGCTGTAAGGTCTGAAAGTCACCAGGACCAGATGGACTACACCTCAGGGTTCTGAAAGAGGTAGCTGAAGAGATTGTGAAGGCACTAGTAATCTTTTAAGAATCACTAGAGTCTGGAATGGTTCCAGAGGACTTAAAATTACAAATGTCATTTCACTCTTTAAGAAGGGAGGGAGGCAGAAGAGAGGGAATTTTAGGCCAGTTAGCATGAGTTCAGTGGTTGGGAAGATGTTGGAGTCCATTATTAAGGAAGAAGTCTTGGGATACTTGGAGGCATGTAATTAAAGGCCAAAGTCAGCATGTTTTCCTTAGAGAGAAAACTTGCCTGACAAATTTGTTTGAATTCTTTGAGGAAATAACAGGCAGGATAGGCAGAGGAGAGTCAGTGGATGTTGTTTACTTAGGTTTTCAGAAGACTTTAGACAAGGTGCAAACAATATGAAGACAGGTAGAGGGGAAAGTAGTATTGTGGAAGCTGGGAGTTTACAGAAGGACTTAGATTGGGAGAATGGCAAGAAGGAGCAGATGAAATATAGTGCATAAGGAATAAAAGCATAGACTATTTTCTAAATGGGGAGAAAATTCAAAACTCAAAGATGCAAAGGAACTTGGGAGTTCTTGTGCAGGATTCCCCAAGTTACCTTGTAGGTTGAGTTGGTGGTAAGAAACACAAATGCAATCTCAACATTAATTTCAGGAAGGCTAGAATATAAGAGCAAGGATGTAATGCTGAGGCATTGGTCAGACCGCACTTGGAGTATTGTGAGCAGTTTTGGGTTCCTTATCTAAGAAAGGATGTACTGATATTGGAGAGTGTCCAGAGAAGTTTCATGGGAATGAAAGGGTTAACCTATGTGGAGCATTTGATGGCTCTGGGCCTATATTTGCTGGAGTTTAGAAGAAATGGGGGATAGGGGGAAATCTCATTGAAACCTATTGAATATTGAAAGGTCCGGATAGAGTGGATGTTGAGAGGATGTTCCCTATAGTGGGTGAGTCTAGTTCCATAGGGCACAGCCTCAGACGAGAGGGAGATCCATTTGGAACAGAGAAGAGGAGGAATTTCTTCAGAGCACAGTGAACCTGTGGAACTCATTGCCACAGGTGACAGTGGAGGCAAAGTCACTCAGTGTATTTAAAACAGAGGTCAATATTAGTCAGGGCATCAAACATTATGGGAAGAAGGCAGGAGATTAGAGTTAGGAGGGATAATAATAAATCAGTCATGATAGAATGTCAGAGCTGACTCAATGGGTTGAATTGCCTAATTCTGCTCCTAGGTCTTAAGGCATAATATTAAGGTGACTGGAGTAAAATATATCGTGGGATGTTAGTAGGAGGTTTTTACACAGAGTAGTGGATGTGTGGAACACACTGCCAAAGGTGGTGGTAGACATTCAAAGATTATCACACAGACACATGGATATAGGGAAAATGGAGGCTTGAGCAAGCATTTGCATGATCTTGGAGTAGGTTAAAAGGTCGGAACATCATGGGCTCAAGAGCTTGCACTGTGCTGTAGTGTTCTGTGTTCTAAGAGTGTAAAGTACTTGATTGTTTAGACTTGGTGGGCCAAAGGACCTATTTCCATACTGTTTTACTCTAAGCCTTCTATGACTCTAAAGATGTGCTCTAATAAACTCACAAGGGTTGGAGAAGAAAGAAAGAATGTATTGAAGGAAAAAGCAGATTAATAAGAAACAAGAAAAAGGGTGAAGAAAAGGCAGAGTGAAGCTAGTTGCTGCAAAAATCAGCCACTTCTATAAATAAATTTTCCATGTTTCAATCCACCCTATTGTCAAAGGCAATGACGTAAAAAGTGTGTATAGTTGACTCACCTGATGTCGCTGAGGTCCAACAGCAGCCATCCAGATGCCCATGCTGACATCTTCACCCTGTGGACACAAAACAACCAGCATTTCACCTTCACACCCACAAACTACAACTGCTCACAATGTGAACTATTCCATTTAAATACATCGGAAAATATCAGCACATTAATTTAAAGACACTCATTGAAAAGGAATGTGTTCTATTGAGAGCAGCATACACAAAATGCTGTGGATTCTTAGTAATTCAGGCAGTATCTACAGAGAAGATGAAGGTAATGCACAACTGTGGAACACTCCCCAAATCACAGACAATGTCGTAGCAGTCCCTTGGCAGCAGCAGTGAGGAAATACTTCACAGTGACAACCACAGGAAGTTCAAAGAAGGCCCACATCACTGTCTTGGCAATAACTGGTGGGGGATAAAATTCACCCTTACCAGAGAAAGCTGCCTCCTATCTTACTGAAAAACCTAGACTTCGTTTTGACAGTTGGATTTCCCAGTTACACTTTTTGAAGGCAATAAACATGAAATTAAGATCTGGTTTTCTTACAATGTAAATTTTGCTTATTATTATTTGCCAATTTTAAACCCTTTATAATGCTCTGGTTTCCACCAATAATCCAAAGATGTACAAGTGAGTAGGTTGATTTGTCACATGGGTGCAACTGGGTGGTGTGGGCTTGTGGGGCCAGAAGGGCCTGTCTCCTCATACACTGCAGAGAATAATTGGTGGAGACGGCATGTTGTGATGAGAGACTAATTCCACTACTGTGTGGTGCTGCTCCAGCGTGGTAGTAGGGAAGCTTGGTAGACCCTGGCCAGCCTTCATCCCGTCATTCCATAGAACATTACAGCACAGAAACAGGCCTTTTGGCCTCTCTTGGCTGTGCCGAACCATTTTTCTGGACCATATCCCTCCATACACCTCTCATCCATGTACCTGTCCAAGTTTTTCTTAAATGTTAAAAGTGAGCCTGCATTCACCACTTCAACTGGCAGCTCATTCCACACTCCCACTACTCTCTGTGAAGAAGCCCCCCTAATGTTCCCTTAAACTTTTCTCCCTTCACCCTTAACCCATGTCCTCTGGTTTTTTCCTCCCCTAGCCTCAGTGGAAAAAGCCTGCTTGCATTCACTCTATCTATACCCATCATAATTTTATTTCCCTCTATCAAGTCTCCCCTCATTCTTCTACGCTCCAGGGAATAAAGTCCTAACCTATTCAACCTTCCTCTGTAACTCAGTTTCTCAAGTCCTGGCAACATCCTTGTAAACCTTCTCTGCACTCTTTCAACCTTATTTATAACTTTCCTGTAATTTGATGACCAACCTCACCAAAACATTCCAACTCTTATACTCAATTCTTTGATTTATAGAGGCCAGTGTACCAAAGCTCTCTTTCCGACCCTATCTACCTGTGTCGCCACTTTTAGGGAATTTTGTATCTGTATTCCCAGATCCCTCTATTCTACTGCACTCCTCAGTGCCCTACCATTTACCTTATATGTTCTACCTTGGTTTGTCCTTCCAAAGTGCAACACCTCACACTTGTCCGCATTAAACTCCATCTGCCACTTTTCAGCCCATTTTTCCAGCTGGTCCAAGTCCCTTGGCAAGCTTTGAAAACCTTCCTCACTGTCCACTACACCTCCAATCTTTGTATCATCAGCAAATTTGCTGATCCAATTTACCACATTATCATCCAGATCATTGATATATAGATGACAAATAACAATGGACCCAGCACTGATCCCTGTGGCACACCACTAGTCACAGGCCTCCACTCAGAGAAGCAATCCTCCACTACCACTCTCTGGCTTCTTCCATTGAGCCAATGTCTAATCCAATTTACTACCTCTCCATGTATACCTAGTGACTGAATCTTCCTAACTAACCTCCCATGCGGGACCTTGTCAAAGGCCTTACTGAAGTCCATGTAGACAACATCCACTGCCTTCCCTTCATCCACTTTCCTGGTAACCTCCTCGAAAAACTCTTAATAGATTGGTTAAACATGATCTTCCACGCACAAAGCTGTGTTGACTCTCCCTAATAAGTCCCTATCTATCCATGTAGATCCTATCTCTTAGTACACCTTCCAATAATTTACCTACTACTGACGTCAAGCTTACCGGCCTATAACTTCCCAGATTACTTCTAGAGCCCTTTTTAAACAACGGAACAACATGAGCTATCCTCCAATCCTCCAGCACCTCACCCGTAGATACTGACATTTTAAATATATCTGCCAGGGCCCCTGCAATTTCAACACTAGTCTCCTTCAAGGTCCGAGGGAATACCCTATCAGGTCCTGGGGATTTGCCTCAAGATAGCAAGCACCTCCTCCTTTTCAATCTGTATAAGTTCCATGACCTCACTACTTGTTTGCCTTATTTCCATGAATCCATGCCAGTTTCCTTAGTAAATACAGCTGCAAAAAAACCATTTAAGATCTCCCCCATTTCTTTTGGTTCCATACATAGCTGACCACTCTAATCTTCAAGAGGAACAAATTTAACCCTTACTATCCTTTTGCTCTTAATATACCTGTAGAAGCTCTTTGGATTATCCTTCACCTTGACTGCCAAAGCTACCTCATGTCTGTACATGCTTAAAATTTTAAACTAAAGGGAAAACAAACCGAGTGTACTTACAACATCATTTGCAGAACTCAGTTAAAACCCACAGGGCAGCACCTATACCTGATAGACTTTGAGAGTCTTTGCGTTATCCGCCAGCCACTGGATCAGGTTGTGAGAAGCAACGTAACCAGAACCGCACGCAAAGTCAGGATACACTAGGCTTGGGTATTCCAGCTCCATCCACTTCCCACTGCCATCCACTGCCCAATTCTGCCTGAAACTGGGGAAATCACATCAAGAGAATGAGTGAGCTACAGCTTTTAGTCGATGTATAAAATCATACTCTCGCCGCTGACAATCTGAGGTGGTTAAAAGTCAAAACAAAATAAATTATCGAAGTATGAATATGTTGCCATATATTAGCTTGAGATTACTTACATGCATTTACAATAAAGTAAAGAAATAGAATGCATGAAAAACTATATATATGTATATAAAGACAAATTATGCAAATAAAAATACTGAGAACACAAGTTGTAGAATCTTTGAAATAGAGTCTGGAAGGTTGGGGAATCAGTTCAATGAAGTTATCCACATTAGTTCAGGAGCCCGATGGTTGTAGGGTAATAACTGTTCCTGAACCTGGTGGGGGTGAGTCACCTAAGGCACCAGTACATCCTTCTCAATGGCAGCAGCAAGAAGAGAGCATGGCCTGGATGGTGGGGGTCCTTGATGATGGACACTGCTTTCTTGTGTCAGTGCCTTGTAAATGTGTTCAATGGTGGTAAGGGCTTTGCCTGTGATGAACTGGGCTCCATCCACCATTTTCTGTCAACTTTTCCGTTCTTGGGCATTGGCATTTCCATACCACGCATCTATAAAAGTTTTCAAAGTTTTTAGTGACAAGCTGAATCTGCACAGACTTCTGAGGAAGTAGAGTTGCTGTCATGCTTTCTTTGTGATAGCACTTACGTGCTGGTTCTAGGTCAGATTCTCTCATATAGTAACGTGAGACCGTAAGATATAGGAGCAGCAGTAGGCCATTTGGCCCATTGAGCCTG
Organism: Hemitrygon akajei; assembly: GCF_048418815.1. Taxonomy (NCBI): domain Eukaryota; kingdom Metazoa; phylum Chordata; class Chondrichthyes; order Myliobatiformes; family Dasyatidae; genus Hemitrygon; species Hemitrygon akajei. Next base: position 100,391,122 of record NC_133132.1, read on the forward strand.
CTCCACCATTCAATCATGGGCTGATCCAATTCCTCCAGTCATCCCCATTTCCCTGCCTTCTCCCCATACCCTTTGATGCCCTGGCTAATCAAGAACCTATCTGTCTCTGCCTAATTGCACCCAATGACTTGGCCCCCACAGCCACTCGTGGCAACAAATTCCACAGATCTACCACCCTCTGACTAAAGTAATTTCACCGTATCACTGAAGGACGTCTAAATGGATGTCCTTCACTCCTGAAGTCGTGCCCTCTTGTCCTAGACTCCCCTACCATGGGGAATATCTTTGCCATATCTAATCTGTTCAGGCCTTTTAACATTCGGAATGTTTCTATGAGATTCCCCCTCATTCTCCTGAACTCCAGGGAATACAGCCCAAGAGCTGCCAGATGTTCCTCATATGGTAACCCTTTCATTCCTGGAATCATTCTCATGAATCTTCTCTGAACCCTCTCCAATGTCAGTATATCCTTTCTAAAATAAGGAGCCCAGAACTGCACACAATACTCTAAGTGCTTTATAAAGCCTCAACATCACATCCCAGCCCTTATACTCTATACCTCTAGAAATGAATGCGAACATTGCATTCCCCTTCTTCACCACCGACTCAACCTGGAGGTTAATCTTTAGGGTATCCTGCACAAGGACTCCCAAGTCCCTTTACATCTCTGCATTTTGAATTCTCTCCCCATCTAAATAATAGTCTTCCTGTTTATTTCTTCCACCAAAGTGCATGACCACACACTTTTCAACATTGTATTTCATTTGCCACTTCTTTGACAATTCCCCTAAACTATCTAAGTCTCTCTGCAGATTCTCTGTTTCCCAACACTACCCGCTCCTCCACCTATCTTTGTATCATCAGAAAATTTAGCCACAAATTCATTAATTCCATAGTCTAAATTATTGACATACATTGTAAAAAGCAGCGGTCCCAACACCAACCCTATGGAACTCCACTAGTAACAGCCAGCCAGCCAGAATAGGATCCCTTTATTCCCACTCTCCGTTTTCTGCCAATCAGCCAATGCTCCAGCCATGCTAGTAACCCCCCTGTAATTCCACGGGCTCTTATCTTGCTAAACAGCCTCATGTGCAGCACCTTGTCAAAGGCCTTCTGAAAATCCAAGTACACCATCTGTACTGCATCTCCTTTTGTCTACCCTGTCTGTAATTTCCTCAAAAAATTGTAGTAGGTTTGTCAGGCAAGATTTTCCTTTCAGGAAACCATGATGGCTTTGGCCTATCTTGTCATGTGCCTCCAGGTATTATGTAATCTCATCCCTAACAATCGATTCCAACAACTTCTCAACCACTGATGTCACGCTAACAGGTCTATAGTTTCCTTTCTGCTGCCTCCCACCTTTCTTAAATAGCGGAGTAACATTTGCAATTTTCCAGTCATCCGGTACAATGCCAGAATCTATCGATTCTTGAAAGATCATGTTAATGTCTCCGCAATCTCTCCAGTTCCTTCCTTCAGGACCCGAGGGTGCATTCCATCAGGTCCAGGAGATTTATCCACCCTCAGACCTTCTCAGTCATAATTTTCACTGCACATACTTCGCTTCCCTGACACTCTTGAATGTCTGGTATACTGCAGATGTCTTGCACTGTGAAAACTGATGCAAAATACGCATTCCGTTCCTCTGCCATCTCTCATCACAATATCTCATTTTGTATTGGTCCTATATCTTCCCTCAACTCTTTTACCCTATATATATTTTTAAAAGTTTTTAGAGTCTTCTTTGATATTAGTCGCCAGCTTCCTTTCATAATTCAGCTTTTCCTTCTGAATGACCTTCTTAGTTTCCTTCTGCAAGTTTTTAAAAGCTCCCCAATCCTCTGTCTTCCCACTAGCTTTGGCATCCTTGTAAGTCCTCTCTTTTGCTTTTACTTTGGCTCTGACTTCACTTGTCAGCCACGGTAGTGTCCTTCATCCATTCGAAAATTTCTTCTAATTTGGAATACATCTGTCCTGCACTTCCCTCATTACTCACCAAAAACTCCAGCCATTGCTGCTCTGCTGTCCTTCCTGCTAGTGTCCCTTTCCCCTTTGGCCATTTCCCCTCTCATGCCATTGCAATTTCCTTTATTCCACTGAAATACTGACACGTTGGAATTTAGTTTCTCCTTCTCAAATTTCAAAGTGACCTTGATCATATTGTGATCACTGTTCCCTAAGGATTCCTTAATCATAAGCTCTCTTATCACCTCTGGATCTTTGCACAACACCCAATCCAGCACAGCGGATCCCCTAGTGGGCTCAACAACAAGCTGTTCTAAAAAGCCATCCCTTAGAAATTCTCCAAATTCTCTCTCGAGGTCCAGTACTAGCCTGGTTTTCCCAATCCACTTTCTTGTTAAAATCCCCAACAATTATCATGACATTGTCCTTCTGACATGCCTTTTCTATCTCCTGCTGTAATTTGTAATCCACATCCCGGCTGCTGTTTGGAGGCTTGTATACAAATGCCATTAGGGTCCTTTTACCCTTGTCATTTCCTAACTCAATGCATAGAGACTCTACACCTTCCAATCTTATGTCATCCCTTTCTAATGATTTAATATTATTTCTTATATGCAGGGCCACACCATCCCCTCTACATACTAACCTATCTTTCCGATATACCGTATATCCTTGGACATTCAACTCCCAAAGGCAGCCATCCTTTAGCCAAGTTTCAGAGATGGCCACAACATCATACTTGCCAATCTATAGCTGAATTTCAAGATCATCTATTTTATTTCTTATGTTGCATGTATTCAAATATAACACTTTCAGTCCAGTATTTGTTGCTTTCTGTTTTAACTGCACTACACCTCTATTGCCCTGTAACTCATCCCACTGGCTGTGATTATGCCTCAATCTCCTGCCTGTCCTTCCTATCATCTCTGTTGCACGCTATCATTGATTTAGTTCTGTTTTCCCCTTCCTCAGCCCTATCACTCCGGTTCCCATCCCCCTGCCAAGTTAGTTTAAACCCTCCCTAACAGCTCTATTAAACCTGCCTGCTAGGATATTGGACCCCTTTGGGTTCAGGTGTAACCCGTCCTTTACATACAGGTCATACTTCCCCCAGAAGATGCCCCAATGATCCGAGAACCCCCCACGCCAGTCTCTCAGCCACACATGAATATGCCTGATTGTGCTGTTCTTGTGCTCGTTAGCACGTGGCACAGGCAGCAATCCTGAGATTACTACCCTGGAGGTTCTGCTTTTCAGCTTCCTACCCAACTCCCTAAATCCTCTCTTCAGGACCTCCTCCCTTTTTCTAACTATGTCATTGGTACCAAAGTGCACCAAGACTTCTGGCTGTTCATGCTCTCCCTTCAGAATACTCTGCACCTGATCCGAGACATCCCATACCCTGGCACCTGGGAGGCAACACACCATGTGGGTATCTCTGTCATGTTGACTGAACCTTCTGTCTGTTCCCCACACTATGGAATCCCCTATGACTACCGCATTCCTCATCACCTTCTCTCCCTTCTGCACCACGGAACCAGGCTCAGTGCCGGAGTCCCGATCGCCATGGTCGTCCTGTGTCAGGTCATGCCCGTCAAAGGCATCCAAAATGAGATAACGATTACTGAGGGGGTGGTCACAGGGGTGCTCTCTACTATCTGAGCTCTTCTCATCTCTTCCCTGACAGTCACCCACTTATCTAACTCCTGTAGCCTCGGGGTGACGAACTCCCTGTAGCTCCTGTCCATCTCCTGCTCACTTTCCCTGATCATCAAGCTGCAGCTCCAGATCCCTAACACCGTCTCACAGGAACTGCATCTCGGTGCACCTTCCTTGGTACACCAAGGAATATATAAAAATTACTATAAATTACAGAAAGAATATGTTTTAAAGTAAATAAATTGTGCTAAACAAGAGCAAAGAGCAAATCATGCCAGATACTGAGCAACACACACAAAATGGTGGAGGAACTCAGTAGGTCAGGCAGCATCTGGACTTGTCCTGTTAAAGTGTCTCGGCCCAAAATGTCAACCTTTTCCCCTTCCATAGGTGCTGCTTGACCTGCTGAGTTCCTCCAACATTTTGTGTGTGTTGCTTTGTATGTCCAGTATCTGCAGAATCTCTGTGGCAAAATAGTGATGTCATATTCACGAACTGTTTAGAAAAGTGATGGCGGAGGGGAAGAAGCCGTTCCTAAAATGCTTAGTGTCTGACTTCAAGAACCGCTTCTTCCCCTCTGCCATCAGATTTCTGAACGGATATTTGGTAATTGGATCCACAGAGCATGTCCCAACAGAAAGAATGATGAACCATGTTAAACATTTCCTCATTATCAGAGGCACATCATCACAGCTGTTTATTGAGTGTCACTCACCTACTCTTTGCTATTAAGCCCTGCATATCTCTCCATCTGAACTGAAAGGGTTAACATATGAGCAGTGTTTGATGGCTCAGTGCCTGTATATGCTGGAATTCAGAAAAAATGAGGGGTGGAATCTCACTGAAACCTACTGAATGAGGAAAGGACTGGATAGTGTGGACGTGGAAAGGATGTTTCCAATAGTGAGAGGGTGTAGGGCCAGACAGCACAGCCTCAGACTAGAAGTACATCACTTTAGAAGTGAAATGAGGGGGAATTTCTTCAGCCAAAGGTTGGTAAATTTGTGAAATTCATTACCATAGACTGCTGTGGAAGCCAATTCACTGGGTATATTTAAAGCAGAGGTTGATAGGTTCTTGATTAGTCAGGATATCAAAGGTTACGGACAGAAGAACAGAGAATGAGATTGAGAGGGAAAAATCAGTCATGATCTAATGGTGGAGCAGAAGCGATCAGCTGAATGGCCTAATTTTGCTCCTATGCCTTATGGTCTTAGGATGAACTAAGCTTGTAAAGGACTTACGAATACACAGATACTGACTTTCCCCACCATATGTTCGTTGCCTCCAGCCTGTCCCCTGCTCTCTCCAGCACGGCCTCTACATCCACATAACAATCATCGTCAGTTTTCAACAATAACCGAAAGTTTGCTGAGTCCACAGACCTGTGTGTAACAAAATATATCATTATCACTAAAAATATCTCCAGCATGCAGTGTTTGGAATATGCTCAACCCCAATGCTTAAGATGATACAGTGAGCGTATTGACTTTAAAACACAAAGAAGGATATGTATGGTTTGCATTGTATATGGAGTGCTACAGTAGCACAGGGGCTGCATGGTATTACAGTGGATTGCACAACACTTTACAGTGCCAACAATCCAGGTTCAATTCCCGCTGTTGTCTGTAAGGAATTTGTACGTTCTCCCCGTGACTGTGTGGGCTTCCTCCGGGTGCTCCGGTTTCCTGCCACATCCCAAAGACATTGATATGGGTTAGAGTTGGAGAGTTGCGGGCATGCTTGATTGGCACTGGAAGTGTGGCAACACTTGCAGGCTGTCCCCAGAACATCCTCAAACTACACTGATCGATGATGCACACAACGCATTTCACTGTATGTTCAAAGTTTTGATGTACATCTGACAAACAAAGCCAATTTTTAAAATTTGTATTTCCTGTGTATATTTTTAAAAACTAAAATATAAATTTTAAATTATAATAAGTTTCAGTGTTATAGCATTCACCTGCAATTCATGTTTGATTCTGGAGTGTGGTTTGAGCTCAGAACATTCTAGATCAGATTGGACAGAGATACTGACAGAGGCACATTTGACACCACAAATGGATAGAGCAATGAGCATCCCTTACCACTGATAAAACTGCAGTAACTTGTGTGGCACATTTCTGTAGGTGTCCACTACGTCTACAAAAACAATATCCTGGTAGGTCTGGCTTTCTTCTTGTAAGGCGGCATCCTCTTCCCTGAGCTTGTTCCTGTGGCTTTCAAACCGCTTAGCCCTTGTGGCAAGGCTTTCTAAGAGTGCATCACCCTCTGAAAAAGAAAGACAGGGCTGTCAGCTCGTGTCAATGCTCGGAGGATGCCCTGTTCCTTCTGAGATTGAAGGACGGAGTGATGGGAGGGTAGTGCAGTCCACACGGACCCTGGGTTGTGTGGCTTTGTTCTGTGAGCTGCAATTAAACAGACTCGAACTGATACCTTAAGTTGAGAAGAAAGTGAGATGGTATCATTGACACGTCCAGAGACTGATAGAATAGATGCGGGGTTTGTGTTCCTCCTGGATGGAAGACAAATGTAATGTTAGCGTTCATTCCAAGAAGACTCGAATATAAAAGCAAGGGTGAAATGCTAAGGCTCTGTAACGTATTGATCAGACTGCACTTGGAGTATTGTCAGCACTTTTACACCTCTTATCTAAGAAAGGATGTGCTGGCATGGGAGAGGGTTTAAATCCTGCAAATAAAAGGGTTAAACTTTTAGGAGTGTTTGATGGCTCTGGGCCTGCACTCATTGGAGTTTAGAAGAATGAGAGGGATCTCAATGAAACCTACTGAATATTAAAGCCCAGATAGGGTGGAAGTGGAGAGGATGTTTCCAGCAGTGGGAGAGTCTCGGACCAGACTGCAGCCTCAGAACAGAACAGAGATGAGGAGGAATTTCTTCAGCCAGAGGGTGGTGAATCTGTAGAATTCATTGCCACAGACGGCTATGGAGGCCAAGACATTGGGTTTAAAGCAGAGGTTGATAGATTCTAGATTAGTAAGAGCATCAAACATTACACGGAGAAGGCTGGAGAGTGGGGTTGAGAGGAATAATAAATCAGCCATGATTGAATGGCAGAGCAGACTGGCCTAATTCTGCCTTATGTCTTATGGTCTACTGGTGTCATCACTGGCCCCCCTCACGGTGTCTGCTAGGGGTATCACCGGGCCCCTCACAGTGTCTACTGGTGTCATCACTGGCCCCCCTCACGGTGTCTGCTAGGGGTATCACAGGGCCCCTCACAGTGTCTGCTAGGGGTATCACCGGGCCCCTCACAGTGTCTACTGGTGTCATCACTGGCCCCCTCACGGTGTCTGCTAGGGGTATCACTGGCCCCCCTCACGGTGTCTGCTAGGGGTATCACTGGCCCCCCTCACGGTGTCTGCTAGGGGTATCACCGGGCCCCTCACAGTGTCTACTGGTGTCATCACTGGCCCCCCTCACGGTGTCTGCTAGGGGTATCACAGGGCCCCTCACAGTGTCTGCTAGGGGTATCACCGGGCCCCTCACAGTGTCTACTGGTGTCATCACTGGCCCCCTCACGGTGTCTGCTAGGGGTATCACTGGCCCCCCTCACGGTGTCTGCTAGGGGTATCACCGGGCCCCTCACAGTGTCTACTGGTGTCATCACTGGCCCCCCTCACGGTGTCTGCTAGGGGTATCACAGGGCCCCTCACAGTGTCTGCTAGGGGTATCACTGGCCCCCCCCCTCACGGTGTCTGCTAGGGGTATCACTGGCCCCCCTCACGGTGTCTGCTAGGGGTATCACTGGCCCCCCCTCACAGTGTCTACTGGTGTCATCACTGGCCCCCTCACGGTGTCTGCTAGGGGTATCACTGGCCCCCCTCACGGTGTCTGCTAGGGGTATCACTGGCCCCCCTCACGGTGTCTGCTAGGGGTATCACTGGCCCCCCTCACGGTGTCTGCTAGGGGTATCACTGGCCCCCCTCACGGTGTCTGCTAGGGGTATCACTGGCCCCCCTCACGGTGTCTGCTAGGGGTATCACTGGCCCCCCTCTCAGTGTCTGCTAGGGGTATCACTGGCCCCCCTCAGTGTCTGCTAGGGGTATCACTGGCCCCCCTCACAGTGTCTGCTAGGGGTATCACTGGCCCCCCTCACGTGTCTGCTAGGGGTATCACTGGCCCCCCTCACGGTGTCTGCTAGGGGTATCACCGGGCCCCTCACGGTGTCTACTGGTGTCATCACTGGCCCCCCTCATGGTGTCTGCTAGGGGTATCACTGGCCCCCCTCATGGTGTCTGCTAGGGGTATCACTGGCCCCCCTCACGGTGTCTGCTAGGGGTATCACTGGCCCCCTCACGGTATTCTCACATCAATTGTTTCTGACTGTTTAAAAAGTTATAATGAAACTGAGGGCAGTTTATAAAAAGTTAATGTGACATCATCAGCAAAGTAGTCAGAATTTGCCTCAGTTTCCTAGCTTACAAGACCATTTCAGTGGGCAGTCTGGGTTGGGTCCATTAACAAAGCATTGAAATTGTATACAAATCCAGGCTGGGTACAATTGCAACCTAAACAACACGAGTGAACCCATTCGGTTAGTATAACAATCCTGTCCTGGTCCAACCATGTGACGTCATGGCCAAAAAAGTTCACCAACATTCTACTTCCTCAGAAGGTATATCTCCGTCAACCCTTCATCAATGTGCCATAGAAAGCATTCTGTCGGGTAACTCCTGCTGAGTACTTCCAGCGTTTTGTGTGTGTTATCCTGGCTGAAATCATGAATGAGTGGGTAGGATAAATGAAGAGTAAATTTTCAATGGTGGTTGGATCAATAACCAAGGGACACAGGTGAGCAAAAGTACCAGGCACAAACAGGGATATGCAACGAGTAATCAGGATTTGATGTACACTTCCTTACAGAGGAGATTCAAATGGGAACTTAACAGGGTCCTGTAGGGAGATGGGAAGGAGCATGGCACAACATGACATCAAAGACCAGGTGTAATTCATAGTGCCAACAATCATGACCACAGAATCCGCAAACTGTTTTCCAGCCAGTTAAATATTATGGGCAGTAATTCTACACTGTAAGAGAGAGCTTTCCGAGGATGTTGAGTCACAGGGCTCAGAATTTCCTGCCCACTAACTTTCTGCATCTCCATCTTGGCAGCATTGCCCAGATATTAAAAGGTTGAAGATCTGACATGGTTATCAGGTGCTGGAGTGAGGGGTTGGGGATCTGACATGGTTACCTGGTGCTGGGGTGAGGGGTTGGGGATCTGACATGGTTACCTGGTGCTGGGGTGAGGGGTTGGGGGTCTGACATGGTTATCTGGTGCTGGGGTGAGGGGTTGGGGATCTGACATGGTTATCTGGTGCTGGGGTGAGGGGTTGGGGATCTGACATGGTTATCTGGTGCTGGGGTGAGGGGTTGGGGATCTGACATGGTTATCTGGTGCTGGAGTGAGGGGTTGGGGATCTGACACGGTTACCTGGTGCTGGGGTGAGGGGTTGGGGATCTGGTGCGGTTACCTGGTGCTGGGGTGAGGGGTTGGGGGTCTGACATGGTTACCTGGTGCTGGAGTGAGGGGTTGGGGATCTGACATGGTTATCTGGTGCTGGGGTGAGGGGTTGGGGATCTGACATGGTTATCTGGTGCTGGGGTGAGGGGTTGGGGATCTGACATGGTTATCTGGTGCTGGGGTGAGGGGTTGGGGATCTGACATGGTTATCTGGTGCTGGAGTGAGGGGTTGGGGATCTGACACGGTTACCTGGTGCTGGGGTGAGGGGTTGGGGATCTGACATGGTTACCTGGTGCTGGGGTGAGGGGTTGGGGGTCTGACATGGTTATCTGGTGCTGGGGTGAGGGGTTGGGGATCTGACATGGTTATCTGGTGCTGGGGTGAGGGGTTGGGGATCTGACATGGTTATCTGGTGCTGGGGTGAGGGGTTGGGGATCTGACATGGTTATCTGGTGCTGGAGTGAGGGGTTGGGGATCTGACACGGTTACCTGGTGCTGGGGTGAGGGGTTGGGGATCTGGTGCGGTTACCTGGTGCTGGGGTGAGGGGTTGGGGGTCTGACATGGTTACCTGGTGCTGGAGTGAGGGGTTGGGGATCTGACATGGTTATCTGGTGCTGGGGTGAGGGGTTGGGGATCTGACATGGTTATCTGGTGCTGGGGTGAGGGGTTGGGGATCTGACATGGTTATCTGGTGCTGGGGTGAGGGGTTGGGGATCTGACATGGTTATCTGGTGCTGGAGTGAGGGGTTGGGGATCTGACACGGTTACCTGGTGCTGGGGTGAGGGGTTGGGGATCTGGTGCGGTTACCTGGTGCTGGGGTGAGGGGTTGGGGATCTGACATGGTTACCTGGTGCTGGGGTGAGGGGTTGGGGATCTGACATGGTTACCTGGTGCTGGGGTGAGGGGTTGGGGGTCTGACATGATTACCTGGTGCTCTGGTGAGGGGTTGGGGTTCTGGTGCGGTTACCTGGTGCTGGGGTGAGGGGTTGGGGATCTGACATGGTTACCTGGTGCTGGGGTGAGGGGTTGGGGGTCTGACATGGTTACCTGGTGCTGGGGTGAGGGGTTGGGGATCTGACATGGTTATCTGGTGCTGGAGTGAGGGGTTGGGGATCTGACATGGTTACCTGGTGCTGGGGTGAGGGGTTGGGGATCTGACATGGTTACCTGGTGCTGGGGTGAGGGGTTGGGGATCTGACATGGTTACCTGGTGCTGGAGTGAGGGGTTGGGGATCTGACATGGTTACCTGGTGCTGGGGTGAGGGGTTGTGGATCTGACATGGTTACCTGGTGCTGGGGTGAGGGGTTGGGGATCTGACATGGTTACCTGGTGCTGGGGTGAGGGGTTGGGGATCTGACATGGTTACCTGGTGCTGGGGTGAGGGGTTGTGGATCTGACATGGTTACCTGGTGCTGGGGTGAGGGGTTGGGGATCTGACACGGTTACCTGGTGCTGGGGTGAGGGGTTGGGGATCTGACGCGGTTACCTGGTGCTGGAGTGAGGGGTTGGGGATCTGGTGCGGTTACCTGGTGCTGGGGTGAGGGGTTGGGGATCTGGTGCGGTTAACTGGTGCTGGGGTGAGGGGTTGGGGATCTGACATGGTTACCTGGTGCTGGGGTGAGGGGTTGGGGGTCTGACATGGTTACCTGGTGCTGGGGTGAGGGGTTGGGGATCTGGTGCGGTTACCTGGTGCTGGGGTGAGGGGTTGGGGATCTGGTGCGGTTACCTGGTGCTGGGGTGAGAGGTTGGGGATCTGACGCGGTTACCTGGTGCTGGGGTGAGGATTTGGGGATCTGACATGGTTACCTGGTGCTGGGGTGAGGGTTTGGGGATCTGACATGGTTACCTGGTGCTGGAGTGAGGGGTTGGGGATCTAGTGCGGTTACCTGGTGCTGGGGTGAGGGGTTGGGGATCTGACATGGTTACCTGGTGCTGGGGTGAGGGGTTGGGGATCTGACATGGTTACCTGGTGCTGGGGTGAGGGGTTGGGGATCTGACATGTTTACCTGGTGCTGGTGTGAGGGGTTGGGGATCTGACATGGTTACCTGGTGCTGGGGTGAAAGGTTGTGGATCTGACATGGTTACCTGGTGCTGGAGTGAGGGGTTGGGGATCTGACATGGTTACCTGGTGCTGGGGTGAGGGGTTGGGGATCTGACATGGTTACCTGTTGCTGGGGTGAGGGGTTGGGGATCTGACATGGTTACCTGGTGCTGGAGTGAGGGGTTGGGGATCTGACATGGTTACCTGGTGCTGGGGTGAGGGGTTGGGGATCTGACATGGTTACCTGGTGCTGGAGTGAGGGGTTGGGGATCTGACATGGTTACCTGGTGCTGGGGTGAGGGGTTGTGGATCTGACATGGTTACCTGGTGCTGGGGTGAGGGGTTGGGGATCTGACATGGTTACCTGGTGCTGGGGTGAGGGGTTGGGGATCTGACATGGTTACCTGGTGCTGGGGTGAGGGGTTGGGGATCTGACATGGTTACCTGGTGCTGGGGTGAGGGGTTGGGGATCTGACATGGTTACCTGGTGCTGGGGTGAGGGGTTGGGGATCTGACATGGTTACCTGGTGCTGGAGTGAGGGGTTGGGGATCTGACATGGTTACCTGGTGCTGGGGTGAGGGGTTGGGGATCTGACATGGTTACCTGGAGCTGGGGTGAGGGGGTGGGGATCTGACATGGTTACCTGGTGCTGGGGTGAGGGGTTGGGGATCTGACATGGTTACCTGGTGCTGGAGTGAGGGGTTGGGGATCTGACATGGTTACCTGGTGCTGGAGTGAGGGGTTGGGGGTCTGACATGGTTACCTGGTGCTGGGGTGAGGGGTTGGGGGTCTGACATGGTTACCTGGTGCTGGGGTGAGGGGTTGGGGATCTGACATGGTTACCTGGTGCTGGGGTGAGGGGTTGGGGGTCTGACATGGTTACCTGGTGCTGGGGTGAGGGGTTGGGGATCTGACATGGTTACCTGGTGCTGGGGTGAGGGGTTGGGGATCTGACATGGTTACCTGGTGCTGGGGTGTGGGGTTGGGGATCTGACATGGTTACCTGGTGCTGGAGTGAGGGGTTGGGGATCTGACATGGTTACCTGGTGCTGGGGTGAGGGGTTGGGGATCTGACATGGTTATCTGGTGCTGGAGTGAGGGGTTGGGGGTCTGACATGGTTACCTGGTGCTGGGGTGAGGGGTTGGGGATCTGGTGCGGTTACCTGGTGCTGGTGTGAGGGGTTGGGGATCTGACATGTTTACCTGGTGCTGGGGTGAGGGGTTGGGGATCTGACATGGTTACCTGGTGCTGGGGTGAGGGGTTGGGGATCTGACATGGTTACCTGGTGCTGGGGTGAGGGGTTGGGGGTCTGACATGGTTACCTGGTGCTGGGGTGAGGGGTTGGGGGTCTGACATGGTTACCTGGTGCTGGGGTGAGGGGTTGGGGATCTGACATGGTTATCTGGTGCTGGAGTGAGGGGTTGGGGATCTGACACGGTTACCTGGTGCTGGGGTGAGGGGTTGGGGATCTGACATGGTTACCTGGTGCTGGGGTGAGGGGTTGGGGGTCTGACATGGTTATCTGGTGCTGGGGTGAGGGGTTGGGGATCTGACATGGTTATCTGGTGCTGGGGTGAGGGGTTGGGGATCTGACATGGTTATCTGGTGCTGGGTTGAGGGGTTGGGGATCTGACATGGTTATCTGGTGCTGGAGTGAGGGGTTGGGGATCTGACACGGTTACCTGGTGCTGGGGTGAGGGGTTGGGGATCTGGTGCGGTTACCTGGTGCTGGGGTGAGGGGTTGGGGGTCTGACATGGTTACCTGGTGCTGGAGTGAGGGGTTGGGGATCTGACATGGTTATCTGGTGCTGGGGTGAGGGGTTGGGGATCTGACATGGTTATCTGGTGCTGGGGTGAGGGGTTGGGGATCTGACATGGTTATCTGGTGCTGGGGTGAGGGGTTGGGGATCTGACATGGTTATCTGGTGCTGGAGTGAGGGGTTGGGGATCTGACACGGTTACCTGGTGCTGGGGTGAGGGGTTGGGGATCTGGTGCGGTTACCTGGTGCTGGGGTGAGGGGTTGGGGATCTGACATGGTTACCTGGTGCTGGGGTGAGGGGTTGGGGATCTGACATGGTTACCTGGTGCTGGGGTGAGGGGTTGGGGGTCTGACATGATTACCTGGTGCTCTGGTGAGGGGTTGGGGTTCTGGTGCGGTTACCTGGTGCTGGGGTGAGGGGCTGGGGATCTGACATGGTTACCTGGTGCTGGGGTGAGGGGTTGGGGGTCTGACATGGTTACCTGGTGCTGGGGTGAGGGGTTGGGGATCTGACATGGTTATCTGGTGCTGGAGTGAGGGGTTGGGGATCTGACATGGTTACCTGGTGCTGGGGTGAGGGGTTGGGGATCTGACATGGTTACCTGGTGCTGGAGTGAGGGGTTGGGGATCTGACATGGTTACCTGGTGCTGGGGTGAGGGGTTGTGGATCTGACATGGTTACCTGGTGCTGGGGTGAGGGGTTGGGGATCTGACATGGTTACCTGGTGCTGGGGTGAGGGGTTGGGGATCTGACATGGTTACCTGGTGCTGGGGTGAGGGGTTGTGGATCTGACATGGTTACCTGGTGCTGGGGTGAGGGGTTGGGGATCTGACACGGTTACCTGGTGCTGGGGTGAGGGGTTGGGGATCTGACGCGGTTACCTGGTGCTGGAGTGAGGGGTTGGGGATCTGGTGCGGTTACCTGGTGCTGGGGTGAGGGGTTGGGGATCTGGTGCGGTTAACTGGTGCTGGGGTGAGGGGTTGGGGATCTGACGCGGTTAACTGGTGCTGGGGTGAGGGGTTGGGGATCTGACGCGGTTACCTGGTGCTGGGGTGAGGGGTTGGGGATCTGACGCGGTTACCTGGTGCTGGGGTGAGGGGTTGGGGATCTGGTGCGGTTAACTGGTGCTGGGGTGAGGGGTTGGGGATCTGACATGGTTACCTGGTGCTGGGGTGAGGGGTTGGGGGTCTGACATGGTTACCTGGTGCTGGGGTGAGGGGTTGGGGATCTGGTGCGGTTACCTGGTGCTGGGGTGAGGGGTTGGGGATCTGGTGCGGTTACCTGGTGCTGGGGTGAGAGGTTGGGGATCTGACGCGGTTACCTGGTGCTGGGGTGAGGATTTGGGGATCTGACATGGTTACCTGGTGCTGGGGTGAGGGTTTGGGGATCTGACATGGTTACCTGGTGCTGGAGTGAGGGGTTGGGGATCTAGTGCGGTTACCTGGTGCTGGGGTGAGGGGTTGGGGATCTGACATGGTTACCTGGTGCTGGGGTGAGGGGTTGGGGATCTGACATGGTTACCTGGTGCTGGGGTGAGGGGTTGGGGATCTGACATGTTTACCTGGTGCTGGTGTGAGGGGTTGGGGATCTGACATGGTTACCTGGTGCTGGGGTGAAAGGTTGTGGATCTGACATGGTTACCTGGTGCTGGAGTGAGGGGTTGGGGATCTGACATGGTTACCTGGTGCTGGGGTGAGGGGTTGGGGATCTGACATGGTTACCTGTTGCTGGGGTGAGGGGTTGGGGATCTGACATGGTTACCTGGTGCTGGAGTGAGGGGTTGGGGATCTGACATGGTTACCTGGTGCTGGGGTGAGGGGTTGGGGATCTGACATGGTTACCTGGTGCTGGAGTGAGGGGTTGTGGATCTGACATGGTTACCTGGTGCTGGGGTGAGGGGTTGTGGATCTGACATGGTTACCTGGTGCTGGGGTGAGGGGTTGGGGATCTGACATGGTTACCTGGTGCTGGGGTGAGGGGTTGGGGATCTGACATGGTTACCTGGTGCTGGGGTGAGGGGTTGGGGATCTGACATGGTTACCTGGTGCTGGGGTGAGGGGTTGGGGATCTGACATGGTTACCTGGTGCTGGTGTGAGGGGTTGGGGATCTGACATGGTTACCTGGTGCTGGAGTGAGGGGTTGGGGATCTGACATGGTTACCTGGTGCTGGGGTGAGGGGTTGGGGATCTGACATGGTTACCTGGTGCTGGGGTGAGGGGTTGGGGATCTGACATGGTTACCTGGTGCTGGGGTGAGGGGTTGGGGATCTGACATGGTTACCTGGTGCTGGAGTGAGGGGTTGGGGATCTGACATGGTTACCTGGTGCTGGAGTGAGGGGTTGGGGGTCTGACATGGTTACCTGGTGCTGGGGTGAGGGGTTGGGGGTCTGACATGGTTACCTGGTGCTGGGGTGAGGGGTTGGGGATCTGACATGGTTACCTGGTGCTGGGGTGAGGGGTTGGGGGTCTGACATGGTTACCTGGTGCTGGGGTGAGGGGTTGGGGATCTGACATGGTTACCTGGTGCTGGGGTGAGGGGTTGGGGATCTGACATGGTTACCTGGTGCTGGGGTGAGGGGTTGGGGATCTGACATGGTCACCTGGTGCTGGAGTGAGGGGTTGGGGATCTGACATGGTTACCTGGTGCTGGGGTGAGGGGTTGGGGATCTGACATGGTTATCTGGTGCTGGAGTGAGGGGTTGGGGGTCTGACATGGTTACCTGGTGCTGGGGTGAGGGGTTGGGGATCTGGTGCGGTTACCTGGTGCTGGTGTGAGGGGTTGGGGATCTGACATGTTTACCTGGTGCTGGGGTGAGGGGTTGGGGATCTGACATGGTTACCTGGTGCTGGGGTGAGGGGTTGGGGATCTGACATGGTTACCTGGTGCTGGGGTGAGGGGTTGGGGGTCTGACATGGTTACCTGGTGCTGGGGTGAGGGGTTGGGGGTCTGACATGGTTACCTGGTGCTGGGGTGAGGGGTTGGGGATCTGACATGGTTACCTGGTGCTGGGGTGAGGGGTTGGGGATCTGACATGGTTATCTGGTGCTGGAGTGAGGGGTTGGGGGTCTGACATGGTTACCTGGTGCTGGGGTGAGGGGTTGGGGATCTGACATGGTTACCTGGTGCTGGGGTGAGGGGTTGGGGATCTGGTGCAGTTACCTGGTGCTGGGGTGAGGGGTTGGGGATCTGACATGGTTACCTGGTGCTGGGGTGAGGGGTTGGGGGTCTGACATGGTTACCTGGTGCTGGGGTGAGGGGTTGGGGATCTGACATGGTTACCTGGTGCTGGGGTGAGGGGTTGGGGATCTGACATGGTTATCTGGTGCTGGAGTGAGGGGTTGGGGGTCTGACATGGTTACCTGGTGCTGGGGTGAGGGGTTGGGGATCTGACACGGTTACCTGGTGCTGGGGTGAGGGGTTGGGGATCTGGTGCAGTTACCTGGTGCTGGGGTGAGGGGTTGGGGATCTGACATGGTTACCTGGTGCTGGGGTGAGGGTTTGGGGATCTAGTGCGGTTACCTGGTGCTGGGGTGAGGGGTTGGGGATCTGACATGGTTACCTGGTGCTGGGGTGAGGGGTTGGGGATCTGACATGGTTACCTGGTGCTGGGGTGAGGGGTTGGGGATCTGACATGTTTACCTGGTGCTGGTGTGAGGGGTTGGGGATCTGACATGGTTACCTGGTGCTGGGGTGAAAGGTTGTGGATCTGACATGGTTACCTGGTGCTGGAGTGAGGGGTTGGGGATCTGACATGGTTACCTGGTGCTGGGGTGAGGGGTTGGGGATCTGACATGGTTACCTGGTGCTGGGGTGAGGGGTTGGGGATCTGACATGGTTACCTGGTGCTGGAGTGAGGGGTTGGGGATCTGACATGGTTACCTGGTGCTGGGGTGAGGGGTTGGGGATCTGACATGGTTACCTGGTGCTGGGGTGAGGGGTTGGGGATCTGACATGGTTACCTGGTGCTGGGGTGAGGGGTTGTGGATCTGACATGGTTACCTGGTGCTGGGGTGAGGGGTTGGGGATCTGACATGGTTATCTGGTGCTGGAGTGAGGGGTTGGGGGTCTGACATGGTTACCTGGTGCTGGGGTGAGGGGTTGGGGGTCTGACATGGTTACCTGGTGCTGGGGTGAGGGGTTGGGGATCTGACATGGTTATCTGGTGCTGGAGTGAGGGGTTGGGGGTCTGACATGGTTACCTGGTGCTGGGGTGAGGGGTTGGGGATCTGACACGGTTACCTGGTGCTGGGGTGAGGGGTTGGGGATCTGGTGCAGTTACCTGGTGCTGGGGTGAGGGGTTGGGGATCTGACATGGTTACCTGGTGCTGGGGTGAGGGGTTGGGGATCTGACATGGTTACCTGGTGCTGGGGTGAGGGGTTGGGGATCTGACATGGTTACCTGGTGCTGGGGTTAGGGGTTTGGGATCTGACATGGTTACCTGGTGCTGGGGTGAGGGGTTGGGGATCTGACATGGTTACCTGGTGCTGGTGTGAGGGGTTGGGGATCTGACATTGTTACCTGGTGCTGGGGTGAGGGGTTGGGGATCTGACATGGTTACCTGGTGCTGGGGTGAGGGGTTGGGGATCTGACATGGTTACCTGGTGCTGGAGTGAGGGGTTGGGGATCTGACATGGTTACCTGGTGCTGGGGTGAGGGGTTGGGGATCTGACATGGTTACCTGGTGCTGGGGTGAGGGGTTGGGGATCTGACATGGTTACCTGGTGCTGGAGTGAGGGGTTGGGGATCTGACATGGTTACCTGGTGCTGGGGTGAGGGGTTGGGGATCTGACATGGTTACCTGGTGCTGGAGTGAGGGGTTGGGGGTCTGACATGGTTACCTGGTGCTGGGGTGAGGGGTTGGGGATCTGACATGGTTACCTGGTGCTGGAGTGAGGGGTTGGGGGTCTGACATGGTTACCTGGTGCTGGGGTGAGGGGTTGGGGATCTGACATGGTTATCTGGTGCTGGAGTGAGGGGTTGGGGATCTAGTGCGGTTACCTGGTGCTGGGGTGAGGGGTTGGGGATCTGACATGGTTACCTGGTGCTGGGGTGAGGGGTTGGGGATCTGACATGGTTACCTGGTGCTGGGGTGAGGGGTTGGGGATCTGACATGGTTACCTGGTGCTGGAGTGAGGGGTTGGGGATCTGACATGGTTATCTGTTGGTGGGCGATCCAGTCTGCTCACTAAATGACATACCATGGATGGTGTAGGTGAAGCCTCCAGCCACAGCTGCCACATCCTGACCAAATCCGTCCTGGATTACTTCCTTCTCAGCCTGCAGCTGTGCCTGATGCAAACACAAAATCATTTAATGGGGCAAGTAGGATGGCAAGGAGAAACTAGAGCCAAACATGCTCACTCACACACAGATCAGTCACTGCGAAATGTTCGTATCCAGTTACACATACTTAACTAAAGGGCCCCTCCCACAGTGTGACCTCCCTCAGGGCTGCTCCTCCCACAAAGTGATGGTCCCTCACTGTTGCCCCTCCCACAGCAAGAAGCTCCCTCAGTGCTACACCTACCACAGCTCACACTCTCTGAGTACTGTCCCTCCCATAGTGAACACAAAGTATACTGCAAATTCTGGGGTCAAAGCAACATGTACAACAAGCTGGAGGAACTGAGCAGATCGGACAGCATCCGTGGAAACGAGCAGTCAATGTTTCAGGCTGAGACCCAAAACGTTGACTGCTCGTTTGCACGGATGCTGCCCGACTGCTGAGTCCCTCCCAGAGTGAGATATTCCGTAAGTACTGCCCCTCCCAGAGTGAGACATTCCCTCTGTACTGCCCCTCCCACAGAGAGATGTTCTCTCAGTACTGCCCCTCTCTCAGTGTGGTGCTCCCCTGGGGCGACAGCTCAGATACTCTGCCATAGTGCTGATGGACACTGAGACTTCCTTCATGTTCAGCCCAGAGATGATGTCCCTTTGCTCAGTGCCTGTTCTGAGCTGACTGGGTGAGGCGGTCCTCCTGTTTGAATTCTGATTGGTCAAATTACCATGACGTGGGGTTCAACGTACTGCAGAAAACCTGAGGACGCCCCCTCCACTGTCGAGCAGGACATCAGTGAGGTTCATGGTGACGAGATACTCCGAGTCCTGGGTCTCCCAAGCAATAGTGCCTTCGAAGCCCTGGCAGAGAGAGGTGAATGCAAAGAGTGTCAGTGAGAGAGCAGGCATTGACACAGCCACAAGGGACCAGACTAGACTCCTTCCACCACCGCATATGGAGGGGCTGAGTTGGGTGAGGAAGACCCTGAACAATCACAGGGTGTATCACCTCAGGGTCCGTGTGAGTGGTAATGGTGCCTGGCTTAACAAGCCCATGCTGCCCAATTACACCCATATGACCAATGAACCTACTAACCTGTGTGCCTTTGTAATATGGGAGGAAACCAGAGCACCCAGAGGAAATGCACACAGTTATGAACAGAACTAACAATCTCTTTACAGTGGGTTGCTGGTGCTGTAACAGTATTACTCAAACTGCTATGCTATCATACCGTGCAATGTCTGTGTTAGAATGTTTGCTATGGAACAAGGAACAGTACAGCATGTGAACAGGCCCTTCGGCCCATAATATTGTGCTGAACCAATTAAATTAGTAATCAGAAGGCTATCTTAACTAATCCCATCTGCCTGCACAATGCCCTTGTCCTTCCATCTCCCTCACATTCATCTGCCTATCTAAATGCCCTAAATCTGCCTTTACCACCACCCCAGGGAAGGCAGGGCATTCCAGGCACCCACTGTTCTTTGTAAACAAAAACTTACCCTTCACGTCCCTTTTGAAATGCACCCCCCCCCCCCCCCACCCTCAGGTATTAGACATTTCAGCCCTGGGGAAAAAAGATACTGTCCACTCTATGTATGCCTCTCATAAACTTATAAATCCCAATCAGATCTCCCCTCAGCCTCTGCTACTCCAGAGAAACAACCCAAGTTTATCCACCCTTTTGTTATAAGCACATACACTCTACTTAAGGCAACGTCCTGGTAAATCACTTCCGCACCCTCCCAAGGCCTCGACGTCCTTCCAGAACTGTATGCAATACGCCAGATGTGACCTAACTATAGTTTTATAAAGCTGCAACATAACTTCCTGACTTTTGAACTCAATGCCTCGACTAATAAAGGCAAGCGTGACATGTGCCTTTTTAACCACCCTATCAACCTGTGAAGACACTTTCAGGGAGCTCTGAACTTGGACCCTGTGATTCCTCTGCTCGTCTTTCTCTTTATCTTTGACCCACCAAGGTGCAACATTTCACATTTGGCCAGGCTAAATCCTATCCGCCATTTCTCTGCCCATGTCTGCAACTGATCTATATCTTGCTGTATTCTTTGCCAGTCTTCTACACTCTCCACAACTCCACCAATCTTCGTATCATGTGCAAACTTACTAACCCATCCATCTACACGTTCATCCAGGTCATTTATAAACATCACAAGCAGCAGAGATCCCAGTACAGATCCCTGTGGAACACAACTAATTATAAACCTCCAGCTACAATAACTCCCTTCAACCACTCCTCCTTGTCTTCAATTGGCAAGCCAGTTCTGAATCTAAATGGTCAATTCACCAAGCATCTGTGTTTGTGATTATTTTAAGTTTACACTACGGAATGGATTGACCATAAATGGAAAGGTCCTTTTTCGTCTCAGTTTCTTCCTTTGTACACTCAGTGGTCACTTAATTAAGCACCTCCCGAGTGTATGTTCGTGGTCTTCTACCCATCCACTTCGAGATGCTCTTTCTGCATGTTTATTTGAATTATTGTTGCCTTCCTGTCAGCTTGAACCAATGTAGCCATCTTCTTCTCTCATTAACAAAACATTTTCATCCACAGAACTGCTGCTCACTGGATATTTTGATTTTGTTTATCACACCATTCCTTGTAAGCTCTAGAGACCATTGTGCGCGAAAATCCCAGGAGACGAGCAGTTTCTGAGATACTCACACCATCCCATCTGTCACCAACAGGTCAAAGACATTCTGATGTTTGGTCTGAACAACAACTGAACCTCTTGGCTATGCCTGCATGCTTTGTGTTGCTGCCACATGATTGGCTGATTATAAATTTGTATTAATGAGCAGGTGCACAGGTGTACCTAATAAACTGGCCACTGAGTATATATCTCTATTTTTGAAATTAAAAAATTTACGAGGGATCCAGCAGATGGGCAGTTCCACCACTCCCATGGCTGACAGCAAATGACAACAAAACAGATCCTTTCCTAGTATCAGGACCAGTGCTGCAGAAATGCAGCCTACAGTCCAGTGAAAGACCAAGCATGGATCTTTCTGCAAGAGGAATCCTCATCTTGCACAAGTGCAGCTGCAGATGAGCGCAATCTAGCTTGTCTTCTGCCGAGCAAACACTGGAAGACAAGCTGGATTACGTTCATCTGCAACTGCACTTGCGTGAGTTGAGGAACTGCTGTGTGCTTGTTCTAGCAGAAACGTGGCTCCAGGACAACATACATACACCATTAATCTAAAGGCCTTGACACTCGGGGACATTATTATTTTTTACGTTATTTTTATTGGAACTGCATGTTTTTCTGCTACTGAAGTTTTATGTGCTGTGTGTGACTGTTGACTGTGTGCCCCAGAGAAACGCTGTTTCGTTTGGCTATATTCATGGGTATGGCTGAAAGACAATTAAACTTGAACTTTGAACTATGGAATTTTACAAACCTTGCTCAGTATTGGTTCTACACAAATGGAAAAAAGAAAGAAAAGCAGCCCAAAACCTTTGCTCGTACCTTCGGTAAGAGAAACCTCTCCACAGGTTTATACCACATCTGGTTGAATTGTACTCCAGAGCTGAGTGGACTGAAGCGGGCACTGACAATCACCTCCTGAGTAAACAGACACATGGTAATAAAAATTAAAATCAGCTTTGTCACATGTACATCAAAACGTACAGTGAAATGCGCTGTTTGTGTCAACAGCCAACACAGTCGGAGGAAACGCTGGGAGCAGCCGAGTGTTGCCACACTTCCAGTGCCAACATAGTGTGCCCACAACTTAATAACCCTAACTGTACATCTTTGGAATGTGGAAGGAAATTGGGGCACCCAGAGGAAACCCACACGGTCATGAGAACATACAAAATCCTTATAGACAGCAGTGAGAATTGAACCCCGATAACCATATAACAATTACAGCACGGAAACAGGACATCTCGGCCCTTCTAGTCCGTGTCAAACGCTTACTCTCACCTAGTCCCACCGACCTGCACTCAGCCCATAACCCTCCATTCCTTTCTTGTCCATATACCTATCCAATTTCTTTTTAAATGATAATATCGAAGCTGCCTCTACCACTTCTACTAGAAGCTCGTTCCACACAGCTACCACTCTCTGAGTAAAGAAGTTCCCCCTCGTGTTACCCCTAAACATTTGCCCCCTAACTCTCAACTCATGTCCTCTTGTTTGAATCTCCCCTACTCTCAATGGAACTCTATCTATCCCCCTCATAATTTTAAAGACTTCTATCAAGTCCCCCCTCAACTTTCTATGCTCCAAAGAATAAAAACCTAACTTATTCAACCTTTCTCTGTAACTTAGGTGCTGAAACCCAGATAACATTCTAGTAAATCTTCTCTGTACTCTCTCTATTTTGTTGACATCTTTCCTATAATTTGGTGACCAGAACTGTATACAATACTCCAAATTCGATCTTACCAATGCCTTTTTACAATTTTAACATTACATCCCAATTCCTATACTCAATGCTCTGATTAATAAAGGCCAGCATACCAAAAGCTTTCTTTACCACCCTATCCACATGAGATTCCACCTTCAGGGAACTATGCACCATTATTCCTAGATCTCGCTATTCTATTGCATTCTTCAATACGCTACCATTTACCATGTATGGCTTATTTTGATTAGTCTTACCAAAATGTAGCACCTCACACTTATCAGCATTAAACTCCATCTGCCATCTTTCAGCCCACTCTTCTAACTGGCCTAAATCTCTCTGCAAGCTTTGAAAACCTACTTCATTATCCACAACGCCACCTACCTTAGTACCATCTGCATACTTACTAATCCAATTTACCATCCCATCATCCAGATCATTAATGTATATGACAAACAACACTGGACTGAGTATAGATCCCTGAGGCACACCACTAGTCACTGGCCTCCAACCTGACAAACAATTATCTACCACTACTCTCTGGCATCTCCCATCTAGCCACTGTTGAATCCATTTTACTACTTCAATATTAATACCTAACGATTGAACCTTCCTAGCTAACTTTCCGTGCGGAACCTTGTCAAAGGCCTTACTGAAGTCCATATAGACTACATCCACTGCTTTACCCTCGTCAACTTTCCTAGTAACCTCTTCAAAAAATTCAGTAAGATTTATCAAACATGACCTTCCACGCACAAATCCATGCTGACTATTCCTAATCAGACCCTGTCTATCAAGATAATTATATATACCCTCTCTAAGAATACTTTCCATTAATTTACCCACCACTGACATCAACCTGACAGGCCTATAATTGCTAGGTTTACTCTTAGAACCCTTTTTAAACAATGAAACAACATGAGCAATATGTCAATCCTCTGGCACAATCACCATTTCTAATGACATCTGAAATATTTCTGTCAGAGCCCCTGCTATTTCTACACTAACTTCCCTCAAGGTCCTAGGGAATATCCTGTCAGGACCCGGAGATTTATCCACTTTTATAATCCTTAACCGTGCCAGGACTTCCTCTTCTTTAATCATCATAGTTTCCATAACTTCCCTACTTGTTTCCCTTACCTTACACAATTCAATATCCTTCTCCTTAGTGAATACCGAAGAAATTGTTCAAAATCTCCCCCATCTCTTTTGGCTCCACACATAGCTGTCCGCTCTGATTCTCTAAGGGACCAATTTTATCTCTCACTATCCTTTTGCTATTAATATAACTGTAGAAACCCTTTGGATTTATTTTCACCTTACTGCCAAAGCAACTTCGTATTTTCTTTTAGCTTTTCTAATTTATTTCTTAAGATTCTTTTTACATTCTTTATATTCCTCGAGCACCTCATTTACTCCATGCTGCCTATATTTATTGTAAATATCTCTCTTTTTCTGAACCAAGTTTCCAATATCCCTTGAAAACCATGGCTCTCTCAAACTTTTGATCTTTCCTTTCAACCTAACAGGAACATAAAGATTCTGTACCCTCAAAATTTCACCTTTAAATGACCTCCATTTCTCTATTACATCCTTCCCATAAAACAAATTGTCCCAATCCACTCCTTCTAAATCCTTTCGCATCTCCTCAAAGTTAGCCTTTCTCCAATCAAAAATCTCAACCCTGGGTCCAGTCCTATCCTTGTCTATAATTATATTGAAACTAATGGCATTGTGATCACTGGACCCAAAGTGCTCCCCAACACATACCTCCGTCACCTGACCTATCTCATTCCCTAACAGGAGATCCAACACTGCCCCTTCTCTGGTTGGTACCTCTATCTATTGCTGCAAAAAACTATCCTGCACACATTTTACAAACTCCAAACCATCCATCCCTTTTACAGTATGGGCTTCCCAATCTATGTGTAGAAAATTAAAATCTCCCACAATCACAACCCTGTGCTTACTACAAATATCTGCTATCTCCTTACAAATTTGCTCCTCCAATTCTCGCTCCCCATTAGGTGGTCTATAATACACCCCTATAAGTGCTACTACACCCTTCCCATTCCTCAATTCCATCCAAATAGTCTCCCTTGATGAGCCCTCTAATCTATCCTGCAAGAGTACCGCCGTAATATTTTCTCTAACAAGCGATGCAATGCCTCCCCCTCTTGTCCCTCCGATTCTATCACACCTGAAGCAACAAAATCCAGGAATATTTAGTTGCCAATCACACCCCTCCTGCAACCATGTTTCACTAATAGCTACAACATCATATTTCCAGGTATCAATCCATGCTCTAAGCTCATCCACCTTTCTTACAATGCTCCTAGCATTAAAATAAATGCATTTAAGAAATTCTCCACCTCTTACTCTCTGTTTATCACTAATGGTGCAAACAACTTTACTATCTTCTTTTTCTTCCTTCTCCCATTCCTCCCCCCTTGTATCTAGTTTAAATCCACTGGAGCCTCTCTAGCAAACCTACCTGCAAGAATATTTGTCCCCCTCCAGTTCAGATGTAAACCGTCCCGCCAGAACACGTCCCACCTTCCCTGGAAAACTGCCCAATTATCTATAAATCTGAAGCCCTCCCTCCTGCACCATGTCTTCAGCCACGTGTTGATCTGCGCTATCTTACTATTTCTAAACCTGCCTGCATGTGGCACTGATAGTAATCCTGAGATTGCTATCCTGGAGGTCCTGTCCTTTAACTGGTTTAAAAAGGGTTCTAGAAGTAAGCCTAGCAATTATAGACCTGTCAGTTTGACATCAGTGGTGGGTAAATTAATGGAAAGTATTCTTAGAGATAGTATTTATAATTATCTGGATAGACAGGATCTGATTAGGAGTAGCCAGCATGGATTTGTGCGTGGAAGGTCATGTTTGACAAACCTTATTGAATTTTTTGAAGAAGTTACGAGGAATGTTGACGAGGGTAAGGCAGTGGATGTAGTCTATATGGACTTCAGCAAGGCCTTTGACAAAGTTCCACATGGAAGGTTAGTTAAGAAGGTTCAGTCGTTAGGTATTAATGCTGGAGTAATAAAATGGATTCAACAGTGGCTAGATGGGAGATGCCAGAGAGTAGTGGTGGATAATTGTTTATCGGGATGGAGGCCGGTGACTAGCGGGGTGCCTCAGGGATCTGTTCTGGGCCCAATGTTGTTTGTAATATACATAAATGATCTGGATGATGGGGTGGTAAATTGGATTAGTAAGTATGCCGATGATACTAAGGTAGGAGGTGTTGTGGATAATGAGGTGGGTTTTCAAAGCTTGCAGGGAGATTTATGCCGGTTAGAAGAATGGGCTGAACGTTGGCAGATGGAGTTTAATGCTGAGAAGTGTGAGGTTCTACATTTTGGCAGGAATAATCCAAATAGAACATACAGGGTAAATGGTAGGGCATTGAGGAATGCAGTGGAACAGAGAGATCTAGGAATAACAGTGCATAGTTCCCTGAAGGTGGAGTCTCATGTAGATAGGGTGGTGAAGAAGGCTTTTGGAACACTGGCCTTTATAAATCAAAGCATTGAGTACAGAAGTTGGGATGTAATGTTAAAATTGTACAAGGCATTGGTAAGGCCAAATTTGGAATATTGTGTACAGTTCTGGTCACCGAATTATAGGAAAGATATCAATAAATTAGAGAGAGTGCAGAGACGATTTACTAGGATGTTACCTGGGTTTCAGCACTTAAGTTACAGAGAAAGGTTGAACAAGTTAGGTCTCTATTCATTGGAGCGTAGAAGGTTGAGGGGGGATTTGATCGAGGTATTTAAAATGTTGAGAGGGATAGATAGAGTTGACGTGAATAGGCTGTTTCCATTGAGAGTAGGGGAGATTCAAACGAGAGGACATGATTTGAGAGTTAGGGGGCAAAAGTTTAAGGGAAACACGAGGGGGTATTTCTTTACTCAGAGAGTGATAGCTGTGTGGAATGAGCTTCCTGTAGAAGTAGTAGAGGCCAGTTCAGTTGTGTCATTTAAGGTAAAATTGGATAGGTATATGGACAGGAAAGGAGTGGAGGGTTACGGGCTGAGTGCGGGTAGGTGAGACTAGGTGAGATTAAGAGTTCGGCACGGACTAGGAGGGCCGAGATGGCCTGTTTCCGTGCTGTGATTGTTATATGGTTAACTTGGTGTCTAACTCCCTAAACTCACCTTTCAGGACCTCCTCACTATTCCTAGCCATGTCATTGGTCCCTACATGGACCACGACATCTGGTTGCTTACCCTCCCTCTTGAGAATACCGAGAACTCGATCCAAGATATTGCGGACTCTGGCACCATGGAGGCAACAGACCATCCAGGATTCTCGATCTCTTCCACAGAACCTCTTATCTATTCCCCTAACTATCGAATTCCCTGTCACTACTGCTCTCCTCTTTTCCCTCCTGAGCTGAGGGTCCAGTCTCGGTGTCAGAGATGCAACCACTGCAACTTGTCCCTGGTAGGCTGTCCCCACCAACAGTATCCAAAATGATATACTTATCATGGTGGGAATGGCCACAGGGGTGCTCTGCTCATTCTGTCTAATCCCCTTCCCTCTCTTGACAGTCACTCAGCTACCTGTCTCCTGACTCTTAGGGATGACTATCTCCCTGTAACTCCTGTCTATTTCTGTCTCTGCCTTCCAAATGATCCGAAGTTCATCCCTCTCCAGCTCCAGCTCCAGTTCCCTAACACGGTTTGTCAGGAGCTGCAGCTGGATGCACCTTTTGCAGGTGTAGTCATCACCGATCGCTGACGACGTTAAGCACTGTGCTAACCGCTACGCTATCATGCCATCCTACAGAACCCTATAAAACAAATACTTCATCCTGGAGGTTAGAAATTATGACAGGGAATTCTGACAAGTCATTACACCAAGCTGTCTCATGTAGTCCACTTCCCACAATATGGAGGCTCCAGTGAACAGGATCACAAGAGCCTGCACAAGATTGTAGACTCAGATTTTTCCATCATAGGTACAGCCCCCCATCATTGAGAACATCTTCACGAGGCGGTACCTCAAGAAAGCTGCATCCATCATAGAAACATAGAAAATAGGTGCAGGAGTAGGCCATTCGGCCCTTCGAGCCTGCACCACCATTCAGTATGATCATGGCTGATCATCTAACTCAGAACCCTGTACCTGCTTTCTCTCCATACTCCCTGATCCCTTTAGCCACAAGGGCCATATCTAACTTCCTCTTAAATATAGCCAATGAACCGGCCTCAACTGTTTCCTGTGGCAGAGAATTCCACAGATTCACCACTCTCTGTGTGAAGAAGTTTTTCCTCATCTCAGTCCTAAAAGGCTTCCCCTTTATCCTTAAATTGTGACCCCTCATTCTGGACTTCCCCAACATCGGAAACAATCTTCCTGCATCTAGCCTGTCCAATCCCTTTAGAATTTTATACATTTCAATAAGATCCCCCCTCAATCTTCTAAATTCCAGTGAATATAAGCCTAGTCGATCCAGTCTTTCTTCATATGAAAGTCCTGCCATCCCAGGAATCCAGTGAACCTTCTTTGTACTCCCTCTATGGCAAGAATGTCTTTCCTCAGATTAGGGGACCAAAACTGCATACAATACTCTAGGTGCGGTCTCACCAAGGCCTTGTACAACTGCAGTAGAACCTCCCTGCTCCTGCACTGAGCCTTGCGGTACCCCACTAGTCACCAGTCATTAAGGACCCTCACCATCTGGGATTAATGCAAAGCATCTTCAGCTGGTTGTACAGGAACCTGAACACCCACACTCGGTGATTCAGAAACAGCTTCTTCCCCTCTACCATCAGGCTTCTAATGGTCCATTAAACTATTTCATTATCGGAATCAGAATCAGGTTTATCATCACCAGCATGTGACATGAAATTTGTTAACTTAGCAGCAGCAGTTCAATACAAAACATAATCTAGCAGAGAGAAAAAAAATAAATCAAATTAAAAAATAATAATAAACAAGTAAATCAATTACACATATTAAATAGAGTTTTTAAAAATATTCAAAAACAGAAATACTGTATATTTTTAAAAATGAGGTAGTATCCAATGTCCGTTTAGGAATTGGATGGCAGAGGGGAAGAAGCTGTTTCTGAATCGCTAAGTGTGAGCCTTCAGGCTTCTGTACCTCCTACCTGATGGTCACAGTGAGAAAAGGGTATGTCCTGGGTGCTGGAGGTCCTTAATAATGGATGCTGCCTTTCTGAGACACCGCTCCCTGAAGATGTCCTGGGTACTTTGTAGGCTAATACCCAAGATGGAGCTGAGTAGATTTATAACCTTCTGCAGCTTCTTTTGGTCCTGTGCAGTAGCCCCTCCATATCAATGATGCAGCCTGTCAGAATGCTCTCCACGGTACATCTATAGAAGTTTTTGAGTGTATTTGCTGACATGCCAAATCTCTTCAAATTTCTAATAAAGTATAGCTGCTGTCTTGCCTTCTTTATAGCTACGTCGATATGTTGGGACCGGGTTAGATCCTTAGAGATCTTGACACCCAAGAACTTGAAACTGCTCACTCTCTCCACTTCTGATCCCTCTATGAGGATTGGTATGTGTTCCTTTGTCTTACCCTTCCTGAAGTCCATAATCAGCTCTTTCATCTTACTGATGTTTTTTTATCTTTTTTAAAGAAATTATTTATTTATTAAATTTTTAGAAAATTACAAAGAATAAATGTAATGAAAAATTAGTAAGAAAAAGAAAAATAATATTAATCCTCCCCCCTCCCCTTAACCCTCCCCCCCTTAACCCTTATCTAAAGAAAGAAAAAAAAAGAAAGAAAGAAAGAAGAAAAAGATTGCCTGGATATCGGAAGATCCCCACATGCTCCATGGAGTTCAAAATAATTTTAATATTTATTTTTACTTTCCCCAATTACTTTATAATTTTATCTTCAAAGGACCTATATATTTAATCCCATCTTTTGTAGGTATGGGAGCCAAATTTTCAAAAATATATCATATTCATTTCTTAGATTATATGTAATTTTTTCAAGTGGAATACAACTATATATTTCATTATTCCAACGATCCATAGTTAAATATAAGTCAGATTTCCAAGTAACTGCGATAACTTTTTTGGCTACTGCCAATGCAATTTTTATAATTTTTTTCTGATACTTATTCAATTTAAGTTTCAGTATTGTCCCTTCAGTATCTCCTAATAAAAATAATATTGGACTATGTGGGAGTTGTACTCCAGTAATTTGTTTCAATAAAAGTCTTAGATTTATCCAAAATGGTTAAATTTTAAACCAAGACCAAGTAGAATGTAAAAAAGTACCAATTTCTTGATTACATCGAAAACATTGGTCAAACATATTTGAATTTAATCTATTTATTTTCTGTGGTGTTATATATAATTGATGTAAAAAATTATATTGTATTAATCTAAGTCGAACATTTATTGTATTTATCATACTATCAGAACATAATCTTGACCAACTTTTTCCATCAATTTTAACATTCAAATCAGATTCCCATTTTTGTCTTGATTTATGAATTCCAGATTCAATTGTCTGTTTTTGAATCAAATTGTACATACAAGGTATAAATTTATTAATTTTTCCTTTTTGAATTAATATTTCTATTTCACTAGGTTTTGGCATCAACATTGTTTGACCCAGCTTTTCTCGTAAATAAGCCTTTAATTGAAAATAACAGAAAAGAGTGTTGTTTGATATTTTATATTTATTTTTTAATTGATCAAACGACATCAATATATCTCCTTCAAAACAATCACCTATATATTTAATCCCCTTTTGGAACCAATTATGTAAAAGTTTATTATCCATTGTAAAAGGAATAAGCCTATTTTGAATTAAAGTTCTTTTTGCTAATAAAGATTTCTTTATCTCATTGTCCATATTTATCTTATTCCATAAATCAATCAAGTGTCTTAATATAGGAGATTCTTTTTTTCCCCGTATCCATTTGGATTCCCATTTATATATAAAATCTTCAGGTATATTTTCTCCTATCTTATCTAATTCTATTCTAATCCATGCCGGTTTTTTTCATCAAAAAAAGATGCAATAAATCTAAGTTGATTTGCTTTATAATAATTCTTAAAATTTGGAAGTTGTAACCCTCCTAAATCAAATTTACATGTCAATTTTTCCAATGATATTCTTGACATCTTTCCTTTCCAAAGAAATTTCCTTACATATTTATTCAGTTCTTGAAAAAACTTCTGAGATAATTATATTGGTAAAATTTGGAATAAATATTGCAATCTAGGGAATATATTCATTTTTACAGCATTAACTCTACCTATTAATGTTATTGGTAACATCATCCATTTATCAAGATCCTCTTTTTTTTAATAATGGCAAATAATTTTGTTTATATAAATTTTTTACATCATTATCAACTCTAATACCTAAATATTTTATCCCATTTATTGACCATCGAAATTGAGTTACTAATTGACATTGATTATAATTTCCTTTGGTAAGGGGTAAAATTTCACTTTTATCCCAATTTACTTTATACCCTGATACTTTCTCATATTCTTCCAATCTAAAAAATAATCTTTGCAAAGATTGCAATGGGTTTGTTAAATAAATCAAAACATCATCAGCAAATAAATTAATCTTATACTCTTCTTGATTAACTCTAAAGCCCCCAATGTCTGAATCTGTTCTAATTAATTCAGCTAATAGTTCTATTGCCAATACAAATAAAGCAGGTGATAATGGGCAGCCTTGTCTAGTTGACCTCGTTAAGCAAAATGGTGTTGAAATCTGACCATTTGTAACTACTTTAGCTTGAGGATTAGTATTTAAAGTTTTAATCCATTGTATAAAAGATTTTCCTAACTCATATTTTTCCAATACCTTAAATAAAAAATCCCATTCCAATCTATCAAATGCTTTTTCTGCATCCAAAGCAACTGCCACATTCATTTCCTCTCTTTTTTGTGCCAAATGAATTATACTAAGTAACCGGGTTATATTATCCATTGATTGTCTGTTCTTAATAAAACCTGTTTGATCCATATGTATTAATTTTGGTAAATATTTAGATATTCTATTAGATAAAATTTTTGCTATTATTTTATAATCTGTATTCAACAAAGAAATAGGTCTATATGATGTTGGTTTTAAAGGATCTCTATCTTTTTTTGGCAATACAGTTATGATCGGTTAAAAAAGATTGTGGGAGTTTATGCATTCTTTCCACTTGATATATTAATTCCATAAAAGGAGGAATTAATAAATCTTTAAATTTTTTATAAAATTCAGGAGGAAAACCATCTTCTCCTGGGGATTTATTACTCTGAAGTGATCCTAAAGCTTCTTCAACCTCTTTTAATGTAAAGGGCATATCTAATCCTTTCTGTTCTCCCAAATTTAATTTTAGAAGGGTTATTTGTGATAAAAATTTATCTATCTCAGCAATCTTATTTTGTGATTCTGATTGATATAGTTCAGTATAAAATTTTTTTAAAGTTTCATTCATTTCTAAAGGTTTATAAGTAACCTTTACACTTGTTCTAATTGCATTTATTGGTTTAGAAGCCTGTTCTGTTTTCAACCGCCAAGCAAGAATCTTATGTGATCTTTCACCTAATTCGTAATATTTCTGTTTAGTTCTCATAATTACTTTTTCTGTACGATATGTCTGGAGTGTATTATATTGTAATTTTTTATTAACAAGGTGTCTTCGTTTTTCTTCTGTCATATATCTTTGAGATTCTTTTTCTAACTTCATGATATCTTTTTCCAATTGATCTATTTCTGCCATGTATTCCTTCTTAATTTTAGATGTATAACTTATAATCTGACCCCTTAAATATGCTTTCATCGCTTCCCATAATACAATTTTATCTTCCAATTGAATGTAAATTTGTATCCAAAAAAATTGAATCTGTTTTTTCATAAAATCACAAAAATCTTGATGTTTTAATAAAATTGAATTAAATCTCCATCTATAGATCGATTCCTCCTTATCCATCATTATCATTGTCATTATCAAGGGGGAATGATCTGACAGTATTCTTGCTTTATATTCCACACTTTTCACTCTATCCTGAATATTTTTTGATAATAAAAAAAAATCAATCCTTGAGTAAGTTTTATGTCTATTTGAATAAAATGAATAATCTCTTTCTCTTGGATTAATTTTTCTCCATATATCAATCAGGTTTAAATCTTTCATTAATGATAAAGTTAGTTTTATTACTTTTGATTTTGTAGCAACTTTAGTTGACCTATCCAAAACTGGATCTAAACAAAAATTAAAATCTCCACCTATTAATATTTTATCATGTGCATCAGCCAAGTTCAAAAAAACTTCTTGTATGAATTTTGCATCATTTTCATTTGGTGCATAAATGTTCATAAAAGTCCATAATTCTGAAAAAATTTGACAATGTATAATTACATATCTCCCCACAGAATCAATTACTACATTTTGTAGTAATCTTACTGACGTTGAGTGCCAGGTTGTTGCGTGGCACCATTCCACTAGTTGGCATATCTCACTCCTGTACACCCTCTCGTCACCACCTGAGATTCTACCAACAATGGTTGTATCGTCAGCAAATTTATAGATGGTATTTGAGCTTTGCCTAGCCACACAGTCATGGGTATAGAAAGAGTTGAGCAGTGGGCTAAGCACACACTCCTGAGGTGCCCCAGTGTTGATAGTCAGCAATCACCAAGCCACACAGATTGTGGTCTTCTGGTTAGGAAGTCGAGGATCCAATTGCAGAGGGAGGTGCAGAGGCCCACGTTCTGCAACTTCTCAATCAAGATTGTGAGAATTATGGTATTAAATTCCTTTCTCTGCACTTTTTAATATAATTTACAGATTTTTATGGTTTTGCACTATACTGCTGCCTAGCCAGCCGGTGGTGTATTGGCATCTGCAGAGGACTTCTAGGCGAATGGTGCTGAGTTTCAATCTGGCCTGCTCCTTGAACGCTTTCCATCTGTGCTGTGTCGGGTGTCGAGCTAGCAACACAACCTCATAAACAAGTCAAATGCTAAGGAAAGAGCAAAAATGATGCCCAATGTGCCACAAGGTGTGAAAAAGAACAATTGTATTGCTGCCACAAAACAAAGCTCTTCACCTCATGAGGGGTCTTGGCCCAAAAGAACAACTGTTTATTCCTCTCCACAGATGCTGCCTGACTTGCTGAGCTCCTCCAGCACTTTGTGTATGTTCCTCAAGATTTCCAGCATCTGCAGAATCCCATGCTTAAGATTTTACCTCAGATAAGTCAGTGATAATAAATCTGACTCATGAATGAATAAACCAATAGTGATCAAGTTTTGCCACTGTGCTTATTCCTCATTCAAAGTGAACGTGCTTTGAAAGTATTGATACGTCTTCCGATCTGAATCACATAGGAGATATTAGCAGAGGTTCGATCCAGTTCAGTCTAAGTATTGAGGAGAGTGCAGGTTTAGAGAGGAAATTCCTGAGCTTGGGGTCAAGCAGCTGAACATACAGGGATCAAGAACAGTGCCACGACAGCAGCATTTTACTAGGATGAGACTTTTACGTGTGGCATTGCCAGAGGGAGCCAGTGATGTAAGCAAACAGAAGGGTGATGAGTGATTGGGACAGGATAGGGGCAGCAGAACTATGTGGAGAGAGTTGCGAGATGGGGGACTGACCAGGTAACAAGGCCATGATGAGGGTATTAACTGCAGACAAGCTGAAGCAGGGAAGAGGGCGGCAGATGGCAAGGAGATGGACACAAGCAATCACTGTGCTGAACTTTTCCACTGGAGGGAAAAATACAATTCAGATTCATCCTTCCTATCCGCCCAGACATGCACATACACAATCCTCCAGCCCCAGGATCTTCCCCAGTTGGCTCACAGAGACTCTGAGACCCAGGAGTACCAGACATCTGGACTTCAGATCGACCTGTGACCTTCAGGACCGACCCCCGGACTCACCAAAGACTGCGAATGAGGACCCTGAATGAGAACCGGGACTCACTGATGACAGGGCCTCAAACACTGGTTATGCCGTCAAGTGTACCTAGGAGACCACTAGCCCTCATGCTTCACGTCCCTCCACAGATGCTGCCTGTTCCCTGATGCAAGTGATCTGCTGGAGGAAGTCAGTAGGTCGAGTGGCATCTGGGCTACAGGGAGGAATTGTCAACAGGAAGCAGCAAACAAATGTGAAACTTACCTCCAGGGTAGTCTGGTAAAGCCGCACGGTGACGTTCTGGTGGAAGGCTGCTTCTCTCTGATCGTGGAACACACCCAGCCTCGTAATAACAATGGGATGGAGAACTCGGAAGTCAATCTTCGAAGCCTTGCTACCAAGCATCGTCAAGGCCGGACTTCCAGACTGGCTGACAGCTTCAATCTCCTGCCCTATAACTGTAGAAAGAGAGAAAAATCACTACGCTATCGTGCCTTCCACAAGCTCAGGATGCTCAAAAGCCAATGGAAGTGGCACAGTAACACTGCGGTTTGCATAACATTCACAGCGCCACTGATCCAGGCTCAATTCCACCACTGTCTGTAAATACATTCTTCCTGTAACTGTCT
The DNA here is from genome assembly GCF_048418815.1 of Hemitrygon akajei. Taxonomy (NCBI): domain Eukaryota; kingdom Metazoa; phylum Chordata; class Chondrichthyes; order Myliobatiformes; family Dasyatidae; genus Hemitrygon; species Hemitrygon akajei. The sequence continues at coordinate 100,426,233 of NC_133132.1, forward strand.
GGGTTTCCTCCCATGTCCCAAAGACATACAGGTTAGTAAGTTGTGGGCATCAGAAGCTTGGTGACCCTTGTGGGCTGCCCCCAACACGCGTTCGGACTGCGTTGGTCGTTGACACAAAAGACACATGCGAAATTGAGCATTTCATTGCAAGTTTTGATGTTTTGATGTACGTGTGACAAATAAAGCTAATCTTAAAATCTTACCTTATTACCTACATACAGTGGCATGCAAAAGTTTGGGCACCCCGGTCAAAATTTCTGTTACCGTGAATAGCTAAGTGAGTAAAAGATGACCTGATTTCCAAAAGGCATAAAGTTAAAGATGACACATTTCTTTAATATTGTAAGCAAGATTGCTTTTTTATTTCTATCTTTTACAGTTTCAAAATAACAAAAAGGGAAAAAGGCCCGAAGCAAAAGTTTGGGCACCCTGCATGGTCAGTACTTAGTAACACCCCCTTTGGCAAGTATCACAGCTTGTAAACACTTTCTGTAACCAGTGAAGAGTCTTTCAATTCTTGTCTGGGGGATTTTCTCCCATTCTTTCTTGCAAAAGGCTTCTAGTTCTGTGAGATTCTTGGGCCGTCTTGCATGCACTGCTCTTTTGAGGTCTATCCACAGATTTTCAATGATATTTATTTAGGTCAGGGGACTGTAAGGACCACGGCAAAACCTTCAGCTTCCATCCTCTTTTCATCTTCAGCTTTTTTTTTAACAGTGTGATGTTTGCTTCCAGAATTTGTTGGTATTTAATTGAATTCATTCTTCCCTCTACCAGTGAAATGTTTCCCGTGCCACTGGCTGCAACACAGGCCCAAAGTATGATCAATCTACCCCCGTGCTTAATAGTTTGAGAGGTGTCCTTTTCATGAAATTCTGAACCCTTTTTTCTCCAAACATAACTTTGCTCATTGCGGCCCAAAGTTCTATTTTAACTTCATCAGTCCACAGGGCTTGTTTCCAAAATGCATCAGGCTTGTTTAGATGTTCCTTTGCAAACTTCTGATGCTGAATTTTGTGGTGAGGAGGCAGAAAAGGTTTTCTTCTGATGACTCTTCCACAAAAGTCGTATTTGTGCAGATGTTGCTGCACAGTAGAACAGTGAACCACCACTCCAGAGTCTGCTAAATCTTCCTGAAGGTCTTTTGCAGTCAAACGGGGGTTTTGATTTGCCTTTCTAGCAATCCTACAAGCAGTTCTCTCAGAAAGTTCTCTTGGTCTTCCAGAGCTCACCTTGACCTCCACCGTTCCTGTTAACTGCCATTTCTTAATTACATTACGAACTGAGGAAACAGCTACTTGAAAACACTTTGCTATCTTCTTATAGCCTTCTCCTGTTTTGTGGGCATCATTTATTTTAATTTTCAGAGTGCTAGGCAGCTGCTTAGAGGAACCCATGGCTGCTGATTGTTGGGACAAAGTTTGAAGAGTCAGAGTATTTATAAAGCTTTGAAATTTGCATCACCTGGCCTTTCCTAACAATGACTGTGAACACAACATAGCCCTAACAAGCTAATTAAGGTCTGAGACCTTAATTATCTGAGAGCTCAAATCTCTTGGGGTGCCCAAACTTTTGCATGGTGCTCCTTTCCTTTTTTTCACTCTAAAATTGTACAAAACAAAAATAATACACAAATCTTGGTTAAAATGTTGAAAAGAATGTTTCATCTTTAACTTTATGACTTTTGGAATCAGTTCATCTTCTACTCACTTAACTATTCAGAATAACAGAAATTGTGATCAGGGGTGCCCAAACTTTTGCATACCACTGTATGTAGCAACTACTTGAAGACAAACTACAAGTTGGCGAGAGGCTAAGTGAGGGAGTATCGGACTGTTTGCAATGCTTGCAACTATCTGAATTCAAATCGATAAACTACACTTAATCTTTTATTACAAACCAACAATAAAATCATTCAACTCTTCCGTATTTTTTGTAAAATTGGATCAAATGCAAACTAGGACGAGCGCTCAACGAAAGGTATGCACTCCCTACTCACTCCCTCTCTTTGCCGCCAGAGGTTACAGGCATTTAGCCCAGTACAGAGAGATCTTTCCACCACTTTCTGTCAGTTCAATAAGTCAAGTCAAAGTCATTAAGTCAAACAACCAAATAAGTGAAGCTTCTAGAGCTGTAGCTGGAGTTTCTCAAACCTCTGCATCGTGTAGAAGACAGATCTTGATTAGAAGCCTATCCAGATAGCTGAACTCTTCTTCATTGTCTTCTGCGCATTTCCAAAGGGCAAGGTTGGCACAGCTCACTGATGAAGTTGCTCCAAAGACATGTATCACCATTCTAAAGTCCACTGGCTGAGTCACCATCAGGCCACCAGAGAAAAAAAATCAGCAGATCTGCATCTTCCATTGGTACTTCAACCTGATGAAACATTGATTCAATATCTAACATGATCACCACTGGCTCTTTTCTGAATCTGGTTTTGATTCCAGTCAGTGAGCTAGTAAGGCCTGGTCCCTTAAAGCTGAGCATTAAGTGATGTTCCCTGAAATGTCTCTCCACAGTCAAACACAACACAGTTTCCCTTTTCTGGGGTGATAAACACCATGATATGGAATATATCAGACTTGTCCACCACTGTGCTCCAGATCCTCATGCTGAAAGAGTGCGAACAAACCTTTGGAAATGACATCCTTCATGAAAGCTGTGTAAAATGACAAATCCCTCTTAAACCTCCTCCTTCGACTTAGAGCATGCTGTTCAGCAATCTTCCGATTATTCAGCACGCTAACTTCCTTCTTTCTCAAAGGTAAACCAATCTGGTAGTGGCTGTCCACCAGTTTTACAGAATTTACAACCATCTCCATGAACATGTGGTATTCTCTTGACAAACCAGATGGCTTGAATGACTGCATTCAAGAAATCTACCTTGAACTGCCACTGCCAAATCTAATCTGTTCGAAACTGAGATCCTGTTAAATGCCGGCTCTGGGTGTGTACAGTTTCTCCCATTACTGTGGTCTCCTTTCAGTGGTCTATTCACAGTCAAACCCAACTTTCTGTTCACTACCAAAACGTTCCTGTAGTAAAGCCTTAGCCTTGACATATCCTCTCCTATGATCATGCTGGCAACTTCTATCACATTCCCTAGTGACCCCTTGTGTACAGTTAAAGGAAATAGAGGCAGTCACTATAGCTGTCAGTCTTGCTTTCAACACTGTTGTTAAAGTACATAAAGTACATACCCTGACATTCATTTTCGTGTGGCCATACTCAGGAAATCTATAGAATACTGACTATAACAGGATCAATGAAAGATCAGCTAGAGCGCAGAAGACAACTAACTGTGCAAATGCAAATATAACTAAATAGCAATAAATAACAAGAACGTGAGATAATGAGATCGCGTGTCATTGAAAGTGAGATCATTGGTTGTGGGAACATGTCAATGACGGGGCAAGTAAAGTTGAGGTTCAAGAGCCTGTTAGTTGTGGGATAGTAACTATTCTTGAACCTGGTTGTGTGAGTCCTGAGGCTCTTGTACCTTCTACCTGATGGCAGCAGCAAGAAGAGAGCATGACCTGGGTGGTGGGGATCTCTGATGATGGATGTTGTTTCCTATGACAGTGTTTCATGTCGATGTGCTCAGTGGTTGGGAGGGCTTTACCAATGATGTACTGCGCCAAATCTACTACTTTTTGTAGGATTTTCCATTCAAAGGCATTGGTGTTTTCAGATCAAGCTGTGATGCCAGTCAGTCAATACACTCTTTACTACACACCTAGAGAAGTTTGTCAAAGTTTTAGATGTCATGCTGTAGCTCCACAAACTCCTAAGGAAGTAGAGGCACTGTGTATTTTTCTTGCAATTACACTCTGAAATAGTAACACTCAGAAACTTAAAAGTTGCTAATCCTCTCCACCTCTGATCCTCCGACGAGGACTGCCTCTCCTGAAGTCTACAATCAGCCCCTTGGTCTTGCTGACATTGAGTGAGAGGTTGTTATTATGACACCACTCAGCCAGATTTTCGGTCTCCCTCCTGTACACTGATTCGTCACCATCATGGATTCACGAGTAAGTGATACTGCAACGGATCACAGTCAAAGATGAGAATCTCTCTTTCAGGCAAAGATGAAAGCTGCTGCTATGCCATTTAATTTTGTTTCCTCATAATATTGAAAATACTGTTTTGATCTCTATCGTCTGAAACGAGTGCTTTCATGCTGCAAGAGAATGTCCCCATAAACACTCTGAGCTGTCGGATATGACATGGGTTCAGAGTGCCTCATTAGTGCAGGCTGAGAGTAAACACCCTGACCTACCTCTTGTTCACGTTTCCCAGACACTTGAGGAACAAATGAAACAGCATTGACATAGGGTGACTTTGTCTCTCTTTGGGCCTTTTCAGTATAGGAATTCATGCCGTTGGACCGTCCAGTTGCAGCACTTATAGCACTCAACACACTTGAAGCCCTTAGCACACTAACATCAGCCAAATTTACAGCATTTTCTTCCTCCAGCTGAAGCTCCTCCTCTTGCTCTTCCAGTGCATATTTGTCTTTCAATAATTATTGACGTGCCGTTAATACGGCTAAATCAGCCTCTGTTTCAATGCATGCAGAGGAGGTGGCGGAGATAGATTTTCTTCCTGCAGCAGAGCTCCATAAGCTAGTCCTTCTGCTTTCAACATTTAACACACTGTCATTTGGTTTTACATCAACTTGTATGTTATACCTGGAGTCATAACATGCATTGGAACTTGAGAAACATCGTCTCTTGGAAAATGAGGCACGTCTTCAGCAGCATCATACTGAACATGACCATCATTGTGAAATGTTTGTGCCAACTATTGTTTCACATCCTCTTTGAATGTACTGTTGTGTTTATCAATGCTTGTGATCCATCATTTTGTTTTTTCCTGTTAATCCTTGGAAAGTAAAGGAATCACTGTGTGATGTAGCTTCACAAAGATTAGTCAAGTTCTCAAATTGAGATAGCACCTGTGAGGCATTTGCTTTATTTTTCATAAGATCCTTAATTAATGCTATTAAACCCATCATCTTTTTTTTTAGACTCCTTTTGTTTTAGGCTCCTTTTGAAGACCTTCAATTTTATTCACCAAAGCTTGTGTAGTAAGTTTAACTTCTCTCTTGTCAGCCTCCATTTCAGAGCCACTGATGTCAGTCCCATCCTTTGATCCACTCATTCACGAAATGCACCAGCAATACTCTGTTCAATCAACACAGGCAACAACAAACAATCTGTGCCTCCACAGTGCATCAACCAAACCAATTCAAATGTCAGCAAGCAGGGCAATATTTTGGCACTCATGATCTTTGCAAGCCACACAACCAGGGCTTTGAGCACTCCAGTAAAACAGAACAACGAATCATCAGGCAAACAGCAAATGATGGAGCAACAGTTCCCAAAGGACAGACTGCACTGTGCACTCAAACAGTGTTCAATCCACAAATACACAGCATGAATCACAACACAAGGGCAAAGGTAGGTCTGCTGCTTCAGTTGCTGATGTTGCTTACGTACCTTTTCAGTTTTGTGATGGTAATCATCTCAGACCTTTCTTTGCATTCCTTTGTGTTGGAATTCTTTTTCCATCAAAAGGTCCAAACAATCTTCTTCATCCAGAATGTGAAATGATATGTGAAGTAGTCGTGCTGATGGCTTTGCCATACACTGGTGTTCGTTTGGCATAAAAAATATTTCATTGACAAAATGTGGTAACTACTTGAAGACAAACTACTTCGTCAAGAGGCTAGGTGAGGGAGCATCACACTGTATACCGTACTTCCAACTAACTGAAATACAACTCAAAATTGTACGTTTGATCCTTTGTTACAAACCAACAAAAAAATCATTCAACTCTTCCATCATTCATGCAAAATTGCATCAAATTTAAACAAGGACAAATGGTCAACGAAAAATATGCGCTCCCTACTCACCCCCTCTCTAAGCTGCCTAACAGGTGAACAGGTGACTATATTCATTTATTTTTAAACACCACCCAATGCCACACACCGCTCGCTAACCTGTGCCCAAACCCACGTGATAAATTACCTTAACCCAGAGTGAGGATGCACAACACAAATACAATACAGATGACAATAAAATACTCAGCTCCTACAACCTGCATGTTGTAAAGTCAAGCAGCAAACCTCACAGAATTGACAAATGGGAACAAACTAAAGGGTCCAGACACACTGAAACAATGAGGCATTAAAGACAACTATGGCCGTGGACCTGAGGTGGAGCAGGCTGTGGATGGTTGGGACAGTGGAGGAAATATCTCCTGAGCTGATGAAAGTCCATGCTTTTTGTCCTTTTACATGTCCCACCAACATTTCTTTCTTTAAACTGTCTAGACTTCACCCTCCTCTGCCTCTGCATTTGTTTAAAACATGATTACATCTCCAGTTGTTTCTGGAAGGATGTCAACATAAAATGTAAACACTCTCTCAGCTTTTAATTTAGATTTTTTTGCTGCATGTGCACAGGAAGCCTTTTATTGGTCAGGTACATGAAAACGTAGATGTAAACAGCATTCAGTGAGCCTGACCTGGGTCTGTAAAGTTGAGCAGCTGACAGGAGTAAGGGTCCTCCCGGTCCTCATCGGGTATGTCACAGCCATAAGTACCGATTATGAATTTTGCAAGGACACTGCCATAGACAAAAAAAGACAAGAATTTGAATTTCATCAGCACCTGTAATCAAGAGCCCACAGCAAGAACGAATAACTCGCCGTGATACAGCAATTGACCAAAAAGTTGATTAAAATTTCTAACCCAAGCTGCCAGTGTCAGAGTTGAGTCTTTGAAACAAACCATAATCTGGATGCAATCACAAAATATATTTAGTTAATGGACAGATGTAGTGTGAGAATGTAAAAACCCATCATATAAACATCATGATGTCATCACTGTGTGGATATTAGCCCAGTCTTCAATGGGCTTGCAGTCTGTAGTGGAAACATTTTATTTATTTCTATTTTATTGTATGTAGAGATGCAGCATAGTAACAGGCCCTTCCAGCCTAACAAGTCCAAGCCACCTAATTACATCCATGTGACCAATTAACTTACTAACTCATACATCTTCGGGATATGGGAAGAAACAGGAACACCCAGAGGAAACTTATGCAGTCACAGAAAGAACGTATAAACTCCTTACCGATAGCAGCGAATTGAACCCGGGTCACTAGCACTGTTAATAGTGTTATGCTACTGTGTCACCCCCAAGTTGTGAGTAAGTTTTTAACTGTTACACTAAGAAGAAGCATTTCACCATCAAAGCATCTGTATCACAGAGAGCTACAACAAAGAAACAGCCCCTTCAGCCCACTGAATCCACAGCGACCATCCTACCATCCAGTCACACCAATCCTAGATTAATCCGTTTATCTGTACTGGAGCGAGATAAGGTACTGCTTTGTACTTGTTCTTGCAGAAACGTGGCTCCAGGACAACATTCCATGCAATATCAATCTTCAGGCCATGCCACTCAGGGACTTGTGCTAAATATTATTTTGTGACTGTATGTGCTATCATAACTATATGTGCTGTGTGTGGCTGTATGTACAGTGCTCTGGTTCGTTTAGCTGTTTACATGGGTATGGTTGAATGACAATTAAACTTGAACTTGAATTCCCACCTCCGTCTGTAAGGAATCTGTACGTTCCCCTCATGACCATATGGCTTTCTTCCAGGCCCCCACATTTCAAAGACAGACAGGTTAGGATTAGTGAGGTGGACATGCTTTGATGGTGCTGGAGGCATGGGAACTCTTGTGGGCTGCTCTCAACACATCCTCAGTCTTCGTTGATGCAAAACGATGCATTCCACTGTACATGTGCCAAATAAAGCTAATCTAATCTCTTTATTTTTGAAAACTGCTGTGCTTGGTCAAACACACTCACCGGTGGTTCAGTTCTGGTATGTGGCCCAGCCAAGTCTTCCGGAGTGCATTCCGCAAGTCACGATGGTGACGAGCTGACAGTATCCCAATCACAAGATCGTACTGGTCTGTTGTCCACTCTGCAATAAAGAAAGCCAACATCTCGTTAAAGTAGAACAAATTTCAATTGTGTTGTACCTTTCATGACTGCAGTTTATTACAAAACACTACGGCCAATTGGCAATTGCTTTATTATTGTCACATGTAGCAAGGTACAGTGAAAAACTTTGTTTTGCATACCATCCATACTTATCACTTCAAAATGTAAGTACATCGAGGTAGTACAAAGGGACAATAGTAACAGAATGCAGAATATAGTGTAGCAGTAACGTTTACAGTTGAAGTACATCACAAGTAGACAATAAGACCACAATGAGGTAACTGAGGAATTGAGCGTTCAACGATCTCATACAACTTTGAATACACCCATCTTCTTTGATAGTGTCAAGGGATCTTTACGTCTCGATTTAGTATCTCAAAGGCACCATTCCTGCAAGCTATTAAACAGTGCAAGCTCTTCCTAATTTGGTATCCCTGCTGTCTGCTATAGGGCAAGTCATCGTCAAGTTCTTCTCAACCAGCTTGTTTCTGCTCCCCGAGTCACAGTGTGGATCCTACCCACCTCGAGGCAAAGTAGACAATGTCTCCAAGAGAAATGCTGGAAGGAACATGGCCATTTTTTGATCTCACTAACACCTTTGACTTCCTCAACTGAGAAGGAAAATGGAGCAACTTTCTAAAATTTGACTGTGCTCAAATTCTTGTCCAGCAGATGTCAACGAACTGACAGTAAGCAAAACTGTGGTCCTCAGACTGAGATGGTGGACAATTCTCAGCATTTCTCCTCAGTCCTTCCTGTCACCCTGTTGCACCACACTTCCAATAAACTTCCCACTTGCATGAAGCTATTCAATATGACAAACAGAAAACTCTTCACTGTCACCACTCACGACCAAAGATGTTGCAAATTCAGTCACTGAGCTTCAGTCCTCAGATAAGGCTTACCTATGTACAAGGACACAAGGGAATAGGAGCAGGAGCATCAGGCTTGTCAACCCCACCCTGCCAGTGGCCTCAACTCCCCTCCATTTCTCCAAACCCATCTATCCGTCAACCTATAAACATTCAAAAGTTCAAAGTAAATTTATTATCACATCCTTCTTATAGTGTGACATAACTAAAGCTTTACAAGCTGTACCATAACATGCCTGTCCTGGCACTCTATGCCCATCTAATGAGGGTGGGCATCGCATATGCCTTATCCACCACTGCTGCCACCTTCAGTTACAGATTTATCACGTGCACATCAAAACATACAGTGAGATGCATTGGTTGCATTAACAACCAACACATCCAAGGATGTGTTGGGGCAGCATCACCACACATTTCGGTGCCAACATAGCATGCCCACCTTGTTCAGCCGAACAGCACAAAGCCAGGACCCAGGACAGGCCATCTCCAGGCCTGCAACCTGCAGTCCGGGGCCTGGTCAAGTGCTCTCACAGACATTGGGCCTCAGAGAGAGGAAGTTATGGATGATGGGCAGGTTGTGAGGGGAGGGAAGGGGTAAAGGAACAAAGAAAGGGTGGGTAGAACTGATGGAAGGTAAAGGAATCGATGCTGATGCCGTCAGTTTGGAGACTACCAAGGCAGAATATGAGGTGTTGGTCCTCCATTCTGCACCTAGCCTCAACGTGCCAGTACAAGTGCCCCTGGACAGACATGTCAGTGTGGGAATGGCAAAGCACACAATTCTGGAGGAACTCAGCAGGTCAGGCAGCATGAACTGCTGGGGGTGTTGTGGATAGTGTAGAAGGTTGCCATAGATTACAAAAGGACATTGATAACTTGTAGAACGGGCTGAGAAGTGACAGATGACATTCAATTTGCAAAAGTGTAATGTAATGCACTGTGGAAAGTCAAAGTTGAAGATAGAGCACAGGGTTAATTGCAGAATTTATAGCAGTGTGGAGGAACAGAAGGATCTTAGGGACCACGTCCATAGATCCCTCAAAGTTAATATGGTGATTAAGTTCAAGAGCTGCAAGAACATGAGATAGGAGCAGAATTAGGCTATTTGGCCCATTGAGTGTTCCATCATGGCTGATTTATTATAGCTGCAGCTCTTTAAAACTCTGGAGTACTCCACACATGGAGTGTTGAGTTCAGTTCTAGTTTCTGGAAAGAAGTGACAACTTAAGCAAAGGTGCACAGAAGATTGAGCAGGATGCTGCCTGGATTAGAGATGATGTCTTATGAGGAAAGGCTGAGTGAGCTAGGGCTTTTCTCTTTGGAGTGAAGGAAGGTGAGAGGTGATGTGACAGAAGTGTATAGGATGATCAGAGGCATAGAATGGACAGTCTTTTTCCCAGGGCAGCAATGAGGGCATAATTAAAGGTTAATATGGGAGTTAAGCATAAAAGTAATTCAAGATTGTTTAATGTCATTTCCAGTACACAAGTGTAAAGGAGAATGAAGTAATTGTTTCTCCAGATCCGACATGGCACAAAAAACACAATAAATATGAATGCAGAAAATAATTTATACACGTAGATTGATTTTATCTAAAGTAACTTAATTTATTTAAAGTAACTTCTACTTTACAAAAAGACCACTCGACAACTTGATGGCCAAAAGAGCATCTTTATCTGGGACGGCAAATGATATTTACAATACAGAGGCTTCCAGGTACCTCGTGTGGCATGGGTGGAGGAACTATATACAATGCATACCGGGAGTAAAAAGAGCGGAAGTAAAGACCCCGCCAACCCCGGATCCCGCCTCTTGCTACCAACAGCTTCCTGATTAGTATTAACTTACTTTTAATAATACTCACATTACAACAACATCCATAACATGACGCTAGGCACAGGAGCATCTGCACATAAGGTGACTGGCAGGAAATTATATAGTGGTGATGAGGTGGGTGGAGGTGTAAGCAGCCTTACTACTTGGGGAAAGTTAACTATTTTTGAGTCTGGTGTCTTGGAGTAGGTTAAAAGTTTGGCACAACATCGTGGGCCGAAGGGTTTATACTGTGTTATATAGTTCTATGATCTCAGGGTCTTGTCCCGAAGTGTTAATTTCCCTTCATGGATGCTGCCTGACCTGCAGAGTTCCTCCAGCTGAAGGTTTCCATCATCTGCAGAACCTCTTGTGTGGCAGCGTGGTTATGGAAAGTGGAATTCATATGGGAAGACACAGGGAAATCCTTGCCACAGCGGCAGATGGAGCGAAAGTTCTCAAGGGAGGAAAGGATCACCACCCCGACAGATGAGATGCAGGGCTGATTGGGCTGACGTCACGCAACCCCTCCAGCCGAGTAGTGACGTCACACTCCACCCCTCCCCCAGCCGCCAGCAGACGACGTCACCTCCCCCCCACCCCCACTCCCGGCGCCCGACCGAGCAGTTCAGTGACGGTTAAATGCACCATTACCTCGCCACTGGAAGAAGTGGCCGCGCATGGAGTCGAGCCGCAGGCCGAAGTGAACGGTAATGGCGAGGGCACAAAAACAGGTCGCCGCCAGCACAGCCACGCTCCGCATTGATTGTCATATAAGCACCGTTTCCAACGGCTCCACTTGCCCGTTGTCCACCAACAGTGCAGTCACTGCTTTCTCTTACCACTGATAGCGCAGGGGGCCTACTTATCGCAAGTTGTGCGCAGCCGTGTTCTGCGCGGTGGGTTCTGGGAGTTGTAGTTTCTTTATACTGTAAATCTCGGCAGCAGATGCTGGAAGCTAAGTTAATATTTTAGATGAATAAACGTTTGAACAGAAACAAAACTAAGGAAAGTATTGCTGCAGTGTTGTGGAGCCGTGACGTTAACTTTGTTCCTCTGACTGATCTGAGAATTCCCAGCGTTCTTTTGATTTTATTGAAGGTTTTCCAACAGCTCCTGATTTATTTACACATTTTGATTACCCTTGAATTCAAGGATCAACTTTATTCGCCATATACATTTACATGTATTAGTAGTTTTGGCGCAACATGAAGCAAAAATAAACATTCAGTAATCAAAGTTCAAAGTAAATTTATTATCAAAGTACTGTACATATGTTACCATATCTAACCCTGAGATTCATTTTCTCAGGGGCATACTCAGTAAATCCATAATAGAATAATTACTATAATAATTATTATATTATTATATATTATCGAGCTGCAGCTCGATGACCTTCGCCTGTTCAGGGAGAGTGAGGAGGTGATAGAGAGGAGTTACAGGCAGGTGGTCACTCCGGGGCCACGGGAGGCAGATAGGTGGGTCACGGTCAGGAAGGGGAAGGGGCAGGTACTAGAGAGTACCCCAGTGGCTGTACCCCTTGACAATAAGTACTCATGTTTGAGTACTGTTGGGGGGGACAGCCTACCTGGAGGAAGTGACAGTGGCCGGGCCTCCGGCACAGAGGACGGCCCTGTAGCTCAGTAGGGTAGGGATAGAAGAAAGAGGACCATAGTAATAGAGGACTCGATAGTCAGGGGTTCAGACAGGCGGTTCCGTGGAGGTGATCGGGAGTCCCGGATGGTAGTTTGCCTCCCTGGTGCCAGGGTCCGGGATGTTTCTGATCGCGTCCAAGATATCCTGAAGTGGGAGGGTGAGGAGCCAGAGGTCGTGGTACATGTAGGTACCAGTGACATAGGTAGGAAAGGGGAAGAGGTCCTGAAACGAGAGTATAGGGAGTTAGGAAGGCAGTTAAGAAGAAGGACCGCAAAGGTAGTAATCTCAGGATTACTGCCTGTGCCACGTGACAATGAGAGTAGGAATGGAATTAGGTGGAGGATGAATGCGAGGTTGAGGGATTGGAGCAGGGGGCAGGGATTCAAGTTTCTGGATCATTGGGACCTCTTCTGGGGCAGGCGTGACCTGTTCAAGAAGGACGGGTTACACTTGAATCCTGGGGGGACCAATATCCTAGCGGGGAGGTTTGCTAGGGCTACAGGGCAGACTTTAAACTAGTAAGATGGGGGGGCGGAAATCAATTTGAGGAAACTATGAGAGAGGAGGTTAGTTCACCAGTAGAGCAAGTAAGTAGACAGTGTGTGAGGGAGGAAAGGCAGGTGATGGAGAAGGGATGCGCTCAGCCCGAAGTTGTAGGGGAGAAGAAAGAAAAGGATAATAAATTTGAATGCATTGCTAGGGATGAAAAGAGAGGAGGAGGTGGAGAGTATCTTAAATGTATCTATTTTAATGCTAGGAGCATTGTAAGAAAGGTGGATGAGCTTAAAGTGTGGATTGATACCTGGAATTATAATGTTGTAGCTATTAGTGAAACATGGTTGCAGGAAGGGTGTGATTGGCAACTAAATATTCCTGGATTTAGTTGCTTCAGGTGTGATAGAGTAGGAGGGGCCAGAGGAGGAGGTGTTGCATTGCTTGTCCGAGAAAATCTTATGGCGGTGCTTTGGAAGGATAGATTACAGAGCTCCTCTAGGGAGATTATTTGGGTGGAATTGAGGAATGGGAAAGGTGTAGCAAAACTGATAGGAGTGGATTATAGGCCACCTAATGGGGAGCGTGAGTTGGAAGAGCAAATGTGTAAGGAGATAGCAGATATTTGTAGTAAACACAAGGTGGTGATTGTGGGAGATTTTAATTTTCCACACATAGATTGGGAAGCTCATTCTGTAAAAGGGCTGGATGGTTTAGAGTTTGTGAAATGTGTGCAGGATAGTTTTTTGCAACAATACATAGAAGTACCGACTAGAGATGGGGCAGTGTTGGATCTCCTGTTAGGGAATGCGATAGGTCAGCTGACAGATGTATGTGTTGGGGAGCACTTCGGGTCCAGTGATCACAATAGCATTAGCTTCAATATAATTATGGAGAAGGACAGGACTGGACCTAGAGTTGAGATTTTTGATTGGAGAAAGGCTAACTTTGAGGAGATGCGCAGGGATTTAGAGAGAGTGGATTGGGTCAAGTTGTTTTATGGGAAGGATGTAATAGAGAAATGGAGGTCATTTAAGGGTGAAATTATGAGGGTACAGAATCTTTATGTTCCTGGTCGGTTGAAAGGAAAGGTTAAAGGTTTGAAAGCGCCATGGTTTTCAAGGGATATTAGAAACTTGGTTCGAAAAAAGAGGGATGTCTACAATAGATATAGGCAGCATGGAGTAAAGGAATTGCTCGAGGAATATAAAGAATGTAAAAGGAAACTTAAGAAAGAGATTAGAAAAGCTAAAAGAAGTTACGAGTTTGGTTTGGCAAATAAGGTGGAAGTAAATCCAAAAGGCTTCTACAGTTATATTAAAAGCAAGAGGATAGTGAGGGATAAAATTGGTCCCTTAGAGAATCAGGGTGGTCAGCTATGTGTGGAGCCGAGGGAGATGGGAGAGATTTTGAACGATTTCTTCTCTTTGGTATTCACTAAGGAGAAGGATATTGAATGGTGTAAGGTGTGGGAAACAAGTAAGGAAGTTATGGAACCTATGACAATTAAAGAGGTGGAAGTACTGGCGCTTTTAAGAAATTTAAAAGTGGATAAATCTCCGGGTCCTGACCGGATATTCCCCAGGACCTTGAGGGAAGTTTGTGTAGAGATAGCAGGAGCTCTGACGGAGATCTTTCAGATGTCATTAGAAACGGGGATTGTGCCGGAGGATTGGCGTATTGCTCATGTGGTTCCATTGTTTAAAAAGGGTTCTAGAAGTAAGCCTGGCAATTATAGACCTGTCAGTTTGACATCAGTGGTGGGTAAATTAATGGAAAGTATTCTTAGAGATAGTATTTATAATTATCTGGATAGACAGGATCTGATTAGGAGTAGCCAGCATGGATTTGTGCGTGGAAGGTCATGTTTGACAAACCTTATTGAATTTTTTGAAGTAGTTACGAGGAATGTTGATGAGGGGAAGGCAGTGGATGTAGTCTATATGGACTTCAGCAAGGCCTTTGACAAAGTTCCACATGGAAGGTTAGTTAAGAAGGTTCAGTCGTTAGGTATTAATGCTGGAGTAATAAAATGGATTCAACAGTGGCTAGATGGGAGATGCCAGAGAGTAGTGGTGGATAATTGTTTATCGGGATGGAGGCCGGTGACTAGCGGGGTGCCTCAGGGATCTGTTTTGGGCCCAATGTTGTTTGTAATATACATAAATGATCTGGATGATGGGGTGGTAAATTGGATTAGTAAGTATGCTGATGATACTAAGGTAGGAGGTGTTGTGGATAATGAGGTGGGTTTTCAAAGCTTGCAGGGAGATTTATGCCGGTTAGAAGAATGGGCTGAACGTTGGCAGATGGAGTTTAATGCTGAGAAGTGTGAGGTTCTACATTTTGGCAGGAATAATCCAAATAGAACATACAGGGTAAATGGTAGGGCATTGAGGAATGCAGTGGAACAGAGAGATCTAGGAATAACAGTGCATAGTTCCCTGAAGGTGGAGTCTCATGTAGATAGGGTGGTGAAGAAGGCTTTTGGAATGTTGGCCTTTATAAATCAGAGCATTGAGTACAGAAGTTGGGATGTAATGTTAAAATTGTACAAGGCATTGGTAAGGCCAAATTTGGAATATTGTGTACAGTTCTGGTCACCGAATTATAGGAAAGATATCAATAAATTAGAGAGAGTGCAGAGACGATTTACTAGGATGTTACCTGGGTTTCAGCACTTAAGTTACAGAGAAAGGTTGAACAAGTTAGGTCTCTATTCATTGGAGCGTAGAAGGTTGAGGGGGGATTTGATCGAGGTATTTAAAATGTTGAGAGGGATAGATAGAGTTGACGTGAATAGGCTGTTTCCATTGAGAGTAGGGGAGATTCAAATGAGAGGACATGATTTGAGAGTTAGGGGGCAAAAGTTTAAGGGAAACACGAGGGGGTATTTCTTTACTCAGAGAGTGATAGCTGTGTGGAATGAGCTTCCTGTAGAAGTAGTAGAGGCCAGTTCAGTTGTGTCATTTAAGGTAAAATTGGATAGGTATATGGACAGGAAAGGAGTGGAGGGTTATGGGCTGAGTGCGGGTAGGTGGGACTAGGTGAGATTAAGAGTTCGGCACGGACTAGGAGGGCCGGAATGGCCTGTTTCCGTGCTGTGATTGTTATATGGTTATATGGTTAATAAGATCACTGAAAGATTGCACAAACTTGGGCGTTCAATCAGTGTGTAAAAGACTACAGTGAAGAGTCCTTGAAAGTGAGTTCATAGGTTGTGGGAACATTTCAATGATAGGGCAAGTGAAGTTATTACCTTTGGTTCAAGAGCTTGATGTTTGAGGAGTAATAACTGTTCCTGAAACTGGATGTGTGAGTTCTGAGGCTCCTGTACCTTCTTCCTGATGGCAGCAGTGAGTAGTAGAGACCCTCTCCAACTTTGATCTGCCGATGAGGACTGGCTCATGGATGTCCTGTTTCCTCCTCCTGAAGTCATTAATCGGCTCCTTGGTCTTCCTGACATTGAGTGAGAGGTTATTGTTGTGGCACCACTCAGCCAGGTTTTCAATCTCTCCCCATATGCTTATTTGTCACCAACTTTGTTTTGACATACAACAGTGGAGTCATTAGCAAACTTGAATATTTATTCTTTATAATTATTCTTAATTAGTTTATAAAATAGTGGTTATGGAATAAAATCCATAGTTGCTGCCTTGTAGGAATGGATTCTCTGAGAATGGTCTACTCCTCTCTCTGATAAGAGTTTTGGTTTAATTCTTTTACCTTATTAGTACTCCATAGTTTCTCAATCCTTTGTTTTCAACAAGTTGTGGACCAAAATTCTTTTCCACAGCCATTTTCTTACCTCAGTAAGTACCTCGAGTTCTAATATTTTGTGTGAATTCCACCTGAAATCCTACCTTTGCCATTTTGAATCCCCTGTATTATGTGTATATTCAACATGTTCAGATGTTGTTGGATCCTTTTTCCTGTTTCATTTTGAAAACTGTGTTTAATGGCATGCATTCATACCTGCATATTCTTGACCTTGCATTCTGATGCCCAGGACTGGAAAAAACTGCTGAGGGTTGTAAATGCAACCAGCTCCATCACGGACACCAGCCTCCCTACCATTGATGACAAGAAGCCAGCATCCATGAATTAGAACTCTCACCATCCAGGACAACTCATCGCTACCATCAAGGAGGTACAGGAGCCTGAAGACCCACACTCAGCTGCTTCCCCTCTGTCATTAGATTTCTAAACAGTCCATGAACACTACCAAGGTATTTTGCTGGTTTTTTTTGCTACTACGTATTTTATTATTTATATATTTCTTATTGTCACTAGTATTTATGTATTTCACTGTACTGCTGCCACAGAACAACAAATTTCGCAATAAAAGATCTGTTTCTGATTCAATAGCACTGACATTTTTTTTCAAATCTGACCTGTCCATTTCATCCTGTACACCACTTGGTGCATCAACACTAAAGTCATCAGCCTCAAATTTTTTTCTCCACAGATTCTGCATATCCAGCATCTTCTGTTTCTATTTTAGTGATTATGCAGTCAAATGTAGGAACGTTGGCTGTGTTTATAGGTAGGGATCAGATTGTCCTGCTATTGAGTGTATAAGTCAGAAAGAAGATCCTTTCTAAAATTATCTGTGAATCCCTGAATTAGAAGATCCCATGCTCGTGTCCTAGTTAAGACACTTGAAGGTGTAATCCACATCCTTAGGCCTTTGTTTTGTGTGAACTGGTTTTTGTGTTTCTGCTCTGGTATAAAATTAAAATCTGACCCATAATCCAGTATTTATAATTCTTACATGGTATAAATATTATGTTCAAACAAGAAATTTTATGGCATATGTCAGAGATGATAAATCTGGTTGATTCAGTAGCTCTGACCCTCTTTCAAATCTGAGTTGTCCACTTCATCCTGTACTCCATCTAGTCATCAGCCTGAAATTTCTCCATAGATATTGCATGTCATGTTGAGTATTTCCAGCATTTTCTGCTATTTTAGAGCTGATTATTTCTCAAGCATTTCAAAAATGCAAATGTTCTACTGAAGAAAGAACATAAAACAGTACAGCAGTGCAGACCCCTCAGCCCATGATGTCGTGCCGAACTTTTAACATACTCCAAAATCAATCTAACCTTCCCTCCCACATAGCCTTCCATTTTTCTTTCATTCTTGTGTAGTGTAGGTCTCCATTAGTCTCGATAGACCATGGATTTGCGCCTTGGAAAGTTTCCAGGGCGCAAGCCTGGGCAAGGTTTTTTTTTATGGAAGACCGGCAGTTCCCCAAGCTGCAAGTCTCCCCTCTCCACACCACCAATTTTGTCCAAGGGAAGGGCACTAGGATGCATACAGCTTGGCACCAGTGTCATCACAGAGCTATGTGTGGTTAAGTACCTTGCTCAGGGACACACACGCAGCCTCAGCCAAGGCTCGAATTAGCAACCTTCAGATAACTAGACGAACGCCTTAACCACTTGGCCACACGGCAACACTCATTCATGTACCTAAGCGTCTCTTAAATGTGCCCAGTTTATCTGAATCCACCTTTAAATCAAGTGGTGGATGCGTGCTCAATTGAAACACTTGGGAGAAATTTGGATAATACATGGATGGGAGGGGTATTGAGGACTTTGATCCAGGTGGGTGTCAATGGGACTAATCTAATTCAGCATGGACTAGATGGGCCAAAGAGCCTGTTTCTGTGCTGTAGTGCTCTGTGACTGTTGATGCTGTCTTGGATAAAGTACATAGTTGGGCCAGCACTGCATGACCTGATCCAAATTCATTTGTTTTTATCAGAATGCACATCCAACCCAAACTGAACCTGTCACACATGGTCTGCTCAAATAGGGTTCGGCCATTATAGCCATGCTCTAGCTTCTTAGTTACAACAAAAAAAAGTATTTCATTGGCTATGAAGAGCTTTGAGGTGATCTGGTATTAGGAAAGGAGTGTAATGCATGTTCCATTCACAAAGAAGAAAAAATAAGCCCCAGACATGTTTGATAACTGAATATCTCTTTAATTGCTTCATAATCTGTACTAATCACCAAACAGGAAATGACCAATCGATTTGCGTATCTGACTCATAGTGTAACAAACTAAGGTTTGGACTTAATTTTCATTCAAATTTCTCGGAGATGCAATGTTAAACTTAACAGGTTGAGGTGAATTACAATAGTTTTATCATGCAACGGTGCAGCAAGTTTCAGTTGCTTCCCATGTGAGTGCCATGTGTTGGAAAAGAATTAAAAGACCATAAGAAGAATCTTTGTGCTTTTCTCCCAGGAAGTAGGACACAAGGATTGACACAAAGTTTGAATTTTTTTCCTTCAAAATGTTCTTTCATATATCAGTGTTCTTAGTAGTTTTCAAAGTAAACAAAGGGCAGCAGACTCAGCACATTCCTCACGGCTTTCTACGCATTATCGCAAAACACGGCAGGTTTGTTTTACCCCAATGCCAGATTTTGTTTTACTTGATCAATTGCAGCAAATTACTTTACAATATTTTGACCTGCCAGCTTGTTCTCCCCCCTCCCACCTTCTTATTCAGGCATCTTCCCGATTAGCGGTTCTAATGAAGGGTCTCAGTCCAAGATGTTGACTGTTTATTCCCCTCCAGAATTTTGTGTGTGTTACTCTGGATTCCCATTTTGCTTGTGATTAGGGATTACACTTTCTGATCCTTATCCATATGGGCTCAATTCCACTCCCCAGTTCAACCCCCTCTATTTCTGCTGCACTGTGCTGTATCTTTTGGATGTGATGCATATTATCTCCTTTGCCTGTATCTCCCAAAATTCTGATCTCTGCTATCAAGATGTTTTAGTATAAAATCAAGATCCCAATTCATTAATTTTCCACTCCAAAAGCAAATATTCGTCTGTCAGAAACACCAATTGATTAATTAGTTAATTAATTTATAGATACAGCACAGAACAGGCCTTTGACCCTCCCATCGACCCATCGATTTAACCCTAGCCTAATCATGGGACAATTTACAATGATCATTAACTAACTGTCTTTGGTGTGTGGGAGGAAACTGGAGCACCCAAAGGAAACTCTCGCCCACATGTGAAGAACATACAAACTTTCTTACAGGACACTAGAATTGAACTCCGAACTCCAATATCCCAATCTGAAATAGTGTCACGCTAATGTCTGATGTCTCCTTGGTGTAGGAATGCCACAATCATGATCAAGCTATGCCCTCCTTCACGTGGTCATTTGTGGATCTCATCATTAACTCCAACCATACTCGTACTGAGTGTATGAACTGCTATACAAATTGTGTGTCTATGATTAGCAAGAAATTTGAAGAGATATTTTGATGGTTCTTACAACAGGTTTGTTACAAGGAGCGATGTATCAGACGGCTACTGTATTTCTGGGAGGGAAAACTGGCAAAGGAAAATAAATGTGCTTTCCATGAGTAATATTTCTTATAATGAGGGATGAAATGACATATCATTACAAATGTACTGAACCTAGTATCTAACAGATTTCAAAGTTAGTTTTTAAATATACTACAGGAGTAATGACATAGTCTGGGATGTTAAAGCAAGTGTTAACATGTTTTATCACTTGTTTTAATACATAATTACTGGTAAACTGTTAAAAAGAGAAATTTGCGAAGTTTTAGCATTATCTCAGTCATTTCTCATTCATGTGATGTTAAGATCACCCAGCAGATTGGTATTTCACATGCAATCTTCATTTCTGAAGAGAGTATAGTCAGCCCTCCTTAACGGCGGGGGATTGGTTCTGGGACCCCCCGCGGATACCAAAAAATGCGGATGCTCAAGTCCCTTATTTAACCTGGCTCAGTGCAGTGGTCTTTAGGACCCAGCGGAACCCCGGACTTTATTTAACATGTCTCAATGCGGTGGACATTAGGACCCGGTGCAGCTCTGAATCCACAGGGTTTCTGTTCATGAAAATAATCATGATCGCGATTGAAAATAAGGTGGAATTAATAAAGCGATCGGAAAGAGGTGAAATGCCATTGGTCATTGGAAAAGCGTTAGGCTACGTCAGTCAATGATCGGAACAATTTTAATGAGAGCATGTGAAAGGCCCTGCCCCGATGAAAGCTACAATTATTACTAAGCAACGCAGTGGTTTAATTATTGAAATACGTATGTTTCTTAAGTGTTTTATATGCATAGGAAGGTAAAATATGTACTATATACTAAGAAAAACGTTTGACTAACTGTCGCTAAATAATATCAGATGTACCTGTTCCGACTGCCTGTACTTTTAAGTCATTTCTAGATTACTTATAATACCTAATACAATGTAAATGCTATGTAAATAGTTGTTATACTGTATTGTTTAGGGAAAAATGACAAGAAAAAATAGTCTGTACATGCTCAAACAACGAGTGCTGGAGAGAGAACTTCCAGGTTTTCCCGATCCACGGTTGGTTGAATCTGCGCATGCGGAATCCGCGGATAAGGAGGGCCGACTGTACTCCTAAACAGACCACATTTTTGGTAACCAAGTACATTCAAGAATTCAAATGTGTAGAGAAGGGCCAGGAGACTAATTCCGATGTGGTAGTGTAGGAGCAGCACTGGATCATAGTGTTAGTGTAATGCTCTCTTACAGAAGCCCAGATTCAATTCTTGCCACAGTCTGTTAAGGACATGTCAGTACATTCTCCCCATAACTGCATAAAACTAAAATTATTAGAGCATATATCGGAGATATGAATAAACATGAGAAATTTTGTGTCATTCAGACTGGAAGAACGGCCCCTGAGTTGTGAGCCCATATAGAGGTACACAATTGTTAATAGAATGGAAAGTATAAACTGATGGAAGTGGGACCATAGGGTGGTAGCTCTATTAGAACAATTTTAGGACAGATCTCTGAAAATTATTCTGTATATAGTGCTTAGGACTGGGATGGACTAATGAGCAAAAGGCATGGAATCATTTATTAATGAATCAGAATAATGGGGTACACAGCCAACTTACCTTCTGCATCTGTGAGAACCTTGTGATCAAGAAACTTTGATAAACTAAAGATATCCCCCCTTTCTAGAAAGTCATTAGTTAAAATTGTTTTCTACAAGTAGTTAAAGAATGATATTAAGGTAGTTGTTTTTCTCCCCTCAAACATGAACAAAACATTAATGCCTACACATTGCAAGGTTTTTGCTACCAGGGCTTACCAACTATAGTCAGACTTACTCCTGAAAAATTCACGGAATATCTACCTACAACTGTCTCATCCTTGCAAGCAATCTAGCCCTCTGCCATCTCTAATACTTTTAAAACTAATGAGTTCCCATAATTTTCTTTTTAAATTTTTTTTCAATGGACTGCAATTCTTTTTCCCCTGGATATTGCTCACTGGCGCTGTTGAAGGGATTAATCTTTTACTCCTGGAGACTCCAGGGCAATCCTGGAAAGTTGGCAACTATTTATTGACATTTTGTTTTTTTTTCATTCAAAAAACTCTTTGTACCAAGATGCTTGTTCCAAGTCTGCCTCTGGTTTTGAACATGAAAAGCAAAGTAACATGACATGATTGATAAATAACGGCTGATCTCTCCCTTATTATGGGAACATCTGATAGCTTTGGCAAACTACATTTCCCCTTTAGCATATTTTCAAAAACATTTAAAAAGTTAAAAGAAATAAGGTAAAATAAAATGGAAATAAATCAAAGGGGGGGGGAAAACCAATGTTGATTGATTTTTTTGTTATGTGAGGATTACTAAGTGCTGAACTTGGAAACATGGTTACCCAGAGTGCACAATCACCACATCAAAAGTTAAACACTGGAATTAATTTTTAATCAATTTATATTTGACATTCAGATTTACAGTGCAATTGTGCTGAATTGAAAGATGTACATTTTTGGCTATTATCATACGTTTGATGTATTCCTATTCATTTTAGATGAAACCAACATCACAAGACCAGTTCTGTTGAAGGCAGTCTCATGGGCTTTTACACTTCTGCCTGCTAAATACCAGCCTGTCTATATTCCTTTTGAAGCATCTAGTCGCTCCTTAGCTGACCAGATCCTTACTCTGACCCATTTCCAGCTGGTTATCACTTTCAGTGTAAAGCCTTGCCTTCAACTTCTTGTTTTAAGCTGATCTCCAGAGCCCTGTAGATTCGGAACTCTGGAATTCCTTCAACTGTCTTTCTTCATTCATGACTCACTTTGAAACCTATTGACAAACTTTTGTTACTTATCCTAATCCGTTCTTACCCATCCAAGATCTAGTTTGGGATTATGATACGGCAAATATTTTTGTCAATGAACAATCATTTTGTCTTCCTTTAAACTCGTGTGCTGAAGAATGACAATCAACAATCTTGAATCTTTGCCTTCTCCATTGTGTTTATAGCATCAAGAATGCAACCTCTTTCTGTTCAGCTTTGGAAACATAAATGGCTTTTTTTTGTGGTAAGTAACAAAACCTGCTTTCCTGTGTGTTTAGCTAAAGTTTGCAAAGCTGCACTCTTGAACATCCATTGTATGGATGTGATAAATGATTCTAATGTCTCCTCAGTTCAGGGGATATTACAGATACCAACAGCAGCCACCACACAAAATCAATCGAGTGGTTATTTCATCTGGAAATGTGTTTGGTGCATTTTCGATTCTTTGCACTGCACTCAGCAGTCCAGAAAACCTCCTATATGATGAACAATCTTAGTTGCCAGCATCCTTCCTAGGAGGAACTGCTCCATAATGTTCTGATCAACACAATAACTCGCATTCATGTTAAATTCTTATTATTGTATTTCATGTTAAATATACATTGAAGATATTTTAATTGATTAAAACTGTGATGACTGAGTACTGAGTTCACCATTTCTGAGCTTTCAAGCTTCCCGTCATTGCCAATTAACTGGATTCTGACAATCTGCATTAATTCCTCAATTACATTTTATTTACTTGTGCACAAGGGGAACAGCACAGTCTCTGTCATCACCCTGTTCTGAAGTCTGAACAGAAAAATTGCCATTTTTATACAGAATTTGACTAGTTCTTTACAAATATTGATCCATTAGAAACTTGGTGCACCTCAGAATCCCATCATTTGCATATTTAAATATCAATTATAATATATATTTCAGATTTTAATAACCAATTAAATCCATGTTAAAAGCCAATGAGAATTAGGGACATGCCTGTCCCAGCATGCAAAGTCAGCTCTGGTGGACTGGGCGGATGAGATCTAACAGCCAGAATGGAGGTACTGCAACATTTAACATTCCAAGGACAGCAAAGGGCATGACAAGGCACAGAAGATGTCATGGTCATGGTCAGACACTAACCCCAATTTGTGCTGCTTTTTCATACCACTAAACCCAAACCTCTGAGGTTGAGAAAGCAGAACTGCCCCAATGCAGCAGCTTTTTCACTCTAAAAACTTTCCCACTCTAAAAACTTTCCCACTCAGGTTTCCTTTCATTGTTGGATACGATGGACAACCACCATTTGAGAGTAAGTAAAATGCCTGTCCAATAGTAAGTGGTGCCCTAGAATCCCATGATTGAGAAATGAGTGCAAGTTGCCAGATTCCAGTTAATTGGCAATGACACCCTCACTTCCCATTTCACAAGGCTCCCATTCCATGTCCTTCACAGCTTACTTTAAAAAAGAATAGGCAGAAGTCATCATAAATCACTTCTCTGAAATAAAGGAGAGCAATTTTGCTGCACTCTGCTACTTGGGGATATCCCAAACTCACTAATCTTCACTTAATAAATAGCCCACAATCCATTATGTAAGGAACCTTGCTCAAGATTGCTTGGTTCAAAAAATGGCTCTCATTCTTCAAGTATGCAGTCTCTTTAAATACAGAGAAAAACTTGTGCTGTTTTCTGCAAAGAGGACTGTCTTTCAGAACGTGGAAGTTGTTTCTACTTACAGTGGAGACCAAATATTGAGGATATTAATACAAGAAAGTTACTAGTGAGTCCAGTAGGGAATTCCCTCTTCTTCTCCCGTTCACTCAGGGAACTGTGAAATGTGGCATCTATCAGCACATTCAAAAGGAGCAACAAAGCAACAGAAGGGTTTGTTAACAGGGTGAGATGAAGATGAGTGCAAACATCTCATGTGCAGCATATGCACCAAAGTACAACTGTTTCTGTGCTGCAAGTTCCATGTTCAGTACAGCTGGGATCTTGGAAAATAGATTCAAGCCCCAAACTGTTTGAAAATATCACCAATTAAGCTATTAAACCTGGCAATGTTTTTAGATATAGGAAATCAATCTCAAGATAGTACCCAGTAATATACATGTAAGTCATTAATAAATTTACTTTGAATTTTGAAATAAGGAAGCTATTCAAAACTATTGTCAGATCAATCAGGATATTGTTAGATCTGTATTGAGACAGCAAAAGATAATTTTCTATAAAAACAAGTTATTTTTGTTTCTTATTCAGGTTAGTTTCACAATAAACATTTCTTAGTATTTGGCCCTTTACATGGAACTTCAGTACTGTTGAGATTGGGTAAATTCAGTTTCTCTCACTAGGTATGTATAGTCATTAAAAATAGAATGCTTATACTCAACTTCTCTGCAAATCCACTCTTACCTGTTGCCACCAATGAATTGTGCTTTAACATTTTATATTAAATATACAAAACACAAGGATCTAGTTAGAAAAAGTCATCTAAATTCATAAAAAATTATCTTGTGATTGTGTAACTGACACAATGCTGTGCCATCAAAATCATGATCAACATAAAACACTTAGTAACGGTTATTCCTCTAAATAGGTGCAGTGATTACAGCATGCACATGTGACTCCCAACAACCAGTCTTCTGTTTGGACATAGTATACCCCACCTCTCAGCCCTCTTTCTTGGACGTTGTCAGAGGATGACACAGAAAAACTTCTTCTCCCTGAAGGGGTTCTCTGAAGCAGGCAGTGGGGCAATGAGTGGGTCATCCCTGAGGTGAGCATCGCAGTAAGCCATCAGGTCAGCTGATGCCTTTGAAACCTACAATGTACCAGAGAAAAGAGTGTGATTAGTTTCAATGCTACCCAACATGTTCCTGGAGAAAAGTGAATTCACGTTAATGCATCTAGAACTGGGGCGGCACAGTTAGGGTAATCCTATCGCGGCACCAGTGACATGGGTTCAAATCCGCTGCTGTCTGTAAGGGGTTTCTTTGTTTTCCTGTGACTGCGTGGGTTTCCTTCCAAATCCAAAGGCGGGTTAGTAGGTTAATTAATCAGATGGGTGTAATTGGGTGTTGTGAGCTTGGGCTGGAGGGGCTGGTTACTCTGCAGTATCACTACAAATTAATAATTAAATAAAGGTAGAATTAAATTAAGATGATCATGTCCACAAACATGGCCCTTTGCAACTTTGGTGGGGAAAGATTAAAGACTGATGTTTTCAAAATGTTAATATGATTTGCAAGAAATCTAACATTTAATTACTGCAAGACACCTATGACTTTGTCCACCAGATAACAGTAAGTATGGAGCTTGTGGAAAAGTATTAAACTGGAGCTCAGCAAATTACAAGAGTAATAGGCAGGAACTAGGGAGAAGTAATTGGAAACAGCTGATTTTGGGCAAGTCCACTCTGACACGTGGAGCAGGCCCAATGGGGCAAATGGCAAACTCTGCTCCTATATCTTATGCACATGTGGAGTGTGTTTAAAGACCAACTGCACAGGGTAAAGGACAAATATGTTCCAGTAAGAAGGAAGGACAAGGGTGGCAAGGTAAGGGGGCCTTGGATACTGAGAGGGGTGGTGAATTTGATCATGAAGGAAAGGAAAATGTACTGTATATGAGGTTTAGGAAGCTAAAATAAAGCAGGGTCCTTAAGGTCCTGGCAAGCTATGTAAACATTGAGAAAGAGAGGATAACCTGGGAGAGAGCAGGACTGGTCTAAGATAAAGCAGGGAATGTATGCTTGGAGGCAGAGGATGTGAGCAAAGTCGTAAATGAGTACTTTGCATTGGCATTTACCAAGGAAGGAAGTGGAGGAAAGTGAGATCAGTGTGCTAATATGCCAGGACATTTTAAGATAAAGAAAGTAATGGTGTTGGATTAAAGAACTTTAAGCTGGTTAAGTCCTCAGGACCTGATGGAATATATCCCAGGTTTATATCATATAAGAGAGACGAGAGATACGATTGCTGAGGCCTTGACCAAAATCTCTAGCTACAGGTGAGTTCCCAGAGGACTGACAAGTGGTTGAGTTGTTCTGTTATTCAAGAAGAGAAACAGTATAATCCTGGAAACTATTGATTGCTGAATTTCATACCAGTGGCAGGGAAGCTTCTGGAGAGGATTCTTAGCGATAAGATTTACAAGTCTTTGGAGAAGCAAGGCCTAATTAGGAACAATCAACGTGACTTTGTGCGGGGCAAATTGTGTCTTACTAACTTGACTGAGTAGGAGATGAAGGTAGAGCTATGGACATTATCTACATGGAATTTAGTAAGGTGTCTGACAAGGTTTCTCATGGTAACTTACGACAAATGGGATCCGTGGTGATTTGCCATTTGAACTCAAAATTAGCTTGTCCATAGAAGATAGAGGCTAGTGGTCAATGGGTCTTATTTTGGCTGGAGGTCTGTGACTGTAGCGATCTGTACTGGTGATATACATATAGATGACCTAAACTGAAAAGCTTGAGCATGTAGATATTAAGAAAGAGGATGTGCTGGAGCTTTTGGAAAGCATCAAGTTGGATAAGTCACCAGGACCGGACGGGACGTACCCCAGGCTACTGTGGGAAGCGATGATCTTTGCATCATCAATGAGGATGGGAGAGGTTCCGGAGGATTGGAGGGTTGCAGATGTTGTTCCCTTATTCAAGAAAGGGAGTAGAGATAGCCCAGGAAATTATAGACCAGTGAGTCTTACTTAAGTGTTTGGTAAGTTGATGGAGAAGATCCAGAGAGGCAGGATTTATGAACATTTGGAGAGGCATAATATGATTAGGAATAGTCAACATGGTTTTGTCAAAGGCAGGTCGTGCCTTAGGAGCCTGATTGAATTTGTTGAGGATGTGACTAAACACATTGATGAAGGAAGAGCAGTAGATGTAGTGTATATGGATTTCAGCATAACATTTGATAAGGTACCCCATGCAAGGCTGATTGAGAAAGTAAGGAGGCATGGGATCCAAGGGGACATTGCTATGTGGATCCAGAACTAGCTTGCCCACAGAAGGCAAAGAGTGGTTGTAGACAGGTCATATTCTGCATGGAGGTCGGTGACCAACAGTGTGCCTCAGGGATCTGTTCTGGGACCCCTATTCTATGTAATTTTTATAAATGCCCTGATGAAGAAGTGGAGGGATGGGTTAGTAAATTTGCAGATGACACAAAGGTTAGGGGTGTTGTGGATAGTGTGGAGGGCTGTCAGAGGTTACAGTGGGACATTGATAGGATGCAAAGCTGGGCTGAGAAATGGCACCCGCATGGGTCCCAGTTATGCCTGCCTTTTTGTTGGCTTTGTGGAACAGTCCATGTTCCAACTCTTAAACGGGTATCCGTTCCCCTTTTTTCCTTCGCTACATCGACGACTGCATTGGTGCTGCCTCCTGCACGCATGCTGAGCTCGTTGACTTCATTAACTTCGCCTCCAACTTTCACCCTGCCCTCAAATTTACCTGGTCCATTTCCGACACCTCCCTCCCCTTTCTTTATCTTTCTGTCTCCATCTCTGCAGATGGCTTATCTACTGATATCTACTATAAATCTACAGACTCTCACAGCTACCTGGACTATTCCTCTTCCCACCCTGTCTCTTGCAAAAATGCTATCCCCTTCTCACAATTCCTCCGTCTCCACCGCATCTGCTCTCAGGATGAGGCTTTTCATTCCAGGATGAAGGAGATGTCTTCCTTTTTTTAAACAAAGGGGCTTCCCTTCTTCCACCATCAACTCTGCTCTCAAATGCATCTCTCCCATTTCCCGCACATCTGCCCTCACCCCATCTGCCCGCCACCCCATTCGGGATAGGGTTCCCCTTGTCCTCACCTACCATCCCACCAGCCTCCAGGTCCAACGTATAATTCTCCGTAACTTCTGCCACCTCCAACGGGATCCCACTACCAAGCACATCTTTCCCTCCCCCCACTTTCTGCTTTCCGCAGGGATCGCTCCCTATGCGACTTCCTTGTCCACTCGTCCCCCCCATCCCTTCCCACTGATCTCCCTCCTGGCACTTATCCTTGTAAGCGGAACAAGTGCTATACCTGCCCTTACACTTCCTCCCTCACCACCATTCAGGGCCTCAGACAGTCCTTCCAGGTGAGGCGACACTTCACCTGTGAGTTGGCTGGTGGGGTATACTGCGTCCAGTGCTCCCAGTGTGGCCTTTTATATATTGGTGAGACCCGACGCAGACTGGGAGACCGTTTCGCTGAACACCTACGCTCAGTCCGCCTGAGAAAGCAGGATCTCCCAGTGGCCACACATTTTAATCCCACGTCCCATTCCCATTCTGATATGTCTATCCATGGCTTCCTCTACTGTCAAGATGAATCCAAACTCAGGTTGGAGGAACAACACCTTGTATACCGGCTAAGTAGCCTCCAACCTGATGGCATGAACATTGACTTCTCTAACTTCCGTTAATGCCCCTCCTCCCCTTCTTACCCCATCCCTGACATATTTAGTTGTTTCTTTTTTTTCTCTCTCTCTGCCCATCACCCTGCCTGTTCTCCATCTCCCTCTGGTGCTCCCCCCTCCCCCTTTCTTTCTCCCGAGGCCTCCTGTCCCATGATCCTTTCCCTTCTCCAGCTCTGTATCACTTTCACCAATCACCTTTCCAGCTCTTAGCTTCATCCCACCCCCTCCGGTCTTCTCCTATCATTTCGCATTTCCCCCTCCCCCCACTACTTTCAAATCTCTTAGTATCTCTCCTTTCAGTTAGTCCTGACGAAGGGTCTCGGCCCGAAACGTCGTCAGTGCTTCTCCTTATAGATGCTGCCTGGCCTGCTGTGTTCCACCAGCATTTTGTGTGTGTTGTGAGAAATGGCAGATGGAGTTCAACACAGATAAGTGCGAGGTGGTTCATTTTGGTAGGCCAAATATGATGGCTGATGGCAGAATATAGTATTAATGATAAGACTCTTGGCAGTGTGAAGGATCAGAGGGATCTTGGCGTTTGAGTCCATAGGACACTCAAAGCTGCTATGCAGGTTGACTCTATCGTTAAGAAGGCATATGGTTCATTGGCCTTCATCAATTGTGGGATTGAGCTGAGCTGAAAGGTAATGTTGCAGCTATATAGAACCCTGATCAGACCCCACATGGAGTACTGTGCTCAATTCTGGTCGCCTCACTACGGGAAGGATGCAGAAACCATAGAAAGAGTGCAGAGGAGATTAACAAGGATGTTGCCTGGATTGGGGAGCATGCCTTATGAGGATAGGTTGACTGAACTTGGCCTTTTCTCCTTGGAGCGACGGAGGACGAGAGGTGACTTGATAGATGTGTATAAGATGATGAGAGGCATTGATCATGTGGTTAGTCAGAGGCTTTTTCCCAGGGCTGTAATAGCTAGCACAAGAAGGCACAGTTTTAAGGTGCTTGGAAGTAGGTACTGAGGAGATGTCAGGGTTAAGTTTTTTTTACCCAGAGGGTGGTGAGTATGTACTGGAATGGGCTGCCGGCAACAGTGGTGGAGGCAGATACAATAGGGTCCGTTATGTGTGATGAGAAAACCATGAGGGGATGGGGTCCAGAGTTGACCCCCTGTGAACTATGCTGCTAACGAGAGAGAGAGATAAAGAGGGGGAGAGGCGCCATGCTGCTCATGCTGATAATG
The DNA here is from genome assembly GCF_048418815.1 of Hemitrygon akajei. Lineage (NCBI taxonomy): Eukaryota > Metazoa > Chordata > Chondrichthyes > Myliobatiformes > Dasyatidae > Hemitrygon > Hemitrygon akajei. Next base: position 100,456,856 of record NC_133132.1, read on the forward strand.
AGAGAGACACAAGGATTTAAAATTATGGCTTCTTCGCTGATTGTTGACTTTACTTCCAAGGACTTTATCACTTTGCCTGTTTGTGTGAATCCCTGCTGACTCAGCAGAGTGGTGCCAGGTGCCTGCTGGGACAGGAGGGAGTGGCCCAGTTTGATGGACATGGAGTTGATGGATGGCTGGAACCCCAGCAGGGGAGATGAAAGACGAGTCTGCTGAGACACAGGCAGACACACCACTGGACACTGAACGAGTGTTGTGCACCAACAGGAAGGTGGGGGCTTGGAAGATCGATTTGGGGGAATCGGTCAGAGGCTCACAGTGTGTGAAGGCAGGCTGGGGAGGGGGGGGGCTTGTGTGTGTGTCCACCCTCGCTTGGGTGACAAGTCCACCACTGAAGAATGGTCTGGCTGGGAACGGAAGGGTCATAATCGATGACCAGAACAACGGAACCAGAGATGGTGGTAGAGGCAAATATGATAGAGATGTGTAAGATGCTCTTAGAAAGGCACATGGAAATGCAGGAAATTGAAGAATTGTGTAGGCAGAAGAGATTGGTTTAGTTAGGCATTTAATTAGTTTGGCACAACATTGTGGGTGGAAGAGGCTATTCCTGTGCTGAAATTTTCGATGTTCTACAATGGACTTTTATTTTGTTCTAATTGTGTTTTCTGGTAAAAAGTATAATTTGCGTTTGTCTTGTGAATGTTGTTTTTCTAATGCTATGTGCCTGTAATGCTGCTGTAAATTTTTCATTACTCCTCAGCACAAATGCATTTGTGCATTTGACAATAAACTCAAAAGGAAATAAATACATACAGGAAAAAATTTGCACAGTGTGACAGAACAAGCAGGGAAAGGGGAATTCAATCAGATAGCTCTTTTGAAGAATTATAGAACATAGAAACATAGAAAACTTACAGCACAATACAGACCTTTCAGCCCACAAAGCTGTGCTGAACATGTCCTTACCTTAGAGATTACCTAGGGTTACCCATAGCCCTCTATTTTTCTAAGCTCCATGTACCTGTCCAGGAGTCTCTTAAAAGACCCTATCGTATCTGCCTCCATCACCGTTGCCAGCAGTCCATTCCACGCACTCACCACTCTCTGCGTAAAAAAACTTAACCCCTGACATCTCCTGTGTACCTACTTCCAAGCACCTTAAAACTGTGCCCTCTCGTGCTAGCCATTTCAGCCCTGGAGAAAAGCCTCTGACTATCCACATAATCAATGCCTCTCATCATCTTGTACACCTCTATCAGGTCACCTCTCAGTGTATGATCCTCTAGTGTATGATTCTTTCCCTCACTATTGCAGATAACTTCTCATCTCATGATTTAACAGATGTTTGTGTACAACCATAAAAACCAAAGCCAAACATGCCAGTCAGGGTAGGCATAATGGATACTTTTGTTCTTTCAGATTCCATCAACCCACAGTTTCATTTTTGTTTTTAAATCCAAATTTAGGAAACTGATTCAAGCACAAAGACCAGCTATTTTAGCAGTTAACACATTCCATTGATTTTATTTCCCTTTTTCCAAATTCAAAAACACTGTGCTGAATAAACAACTTGCACTTCTTTAACCCAGTGCCTTTAACCCAGTAAAAAACACCCTTGGGAGCTTTATCATGAACAGAATATGATAAAATCATATAAGTTGGGAGTAGTGAGCTAATACCTTTATCAAGGAGGTTATAACACATTGAAGGAAGGAAGAAAAGCAGGAATTCTAAGAGTGGGAAATTACAAAGCTTGTGGCCTTGGCAACTCAGAGCATGGCTACCAAGGGTGGAGCAAAGGAAGCTGGGTCTGTGTGCAAGGCTAGGACTGGAGAAAAACAGATCTTGGACAGTTCTTAAACTGAAGAACTGGCATTGGTGTTATTGAGCTGTAGGGTTTCTAGAGAGAGGGAGGGGTGCAAGAGCTTTCAGGAAGAGAGGTTTGTAGAAATATAGAGAGTTACACAGAGGGCAGAAAATTAAAATTTTAAATGTGTGGTTTAGAAGTAATGCCTGTGGGTAAATCATTGCAGTAACTCTCAGTGTAATCAAGGAGAAAGAATCAAATGTTTTGACCCATATATATCTACATGTATTAGGAATTTATTGTGGTGTGTTGGTCAGGGCACAACATGCAACAAAAAAAATCAAGAACATTCAGCAATTATATGTAATAAAGGATTATATAAAAATAGTTAGAGATTAAAGGACAGATATGGAATAAAATGAGCACATGTATTTACCATATAAGCAGCATCATTAAAACGGTGTGAAGCGTTTAGAGTGCAGTGCAGGGACAGAGGTAATGGGGGGGAGGGGGGCTAACAGATTGGTTGATCAGATTAACTGCCCTGGGGAAGAAACTTTTAAGATGGCACGAAGTTTTTGTTTTAATAGCCCTCTTCCACTTTCCAGAAGGGGGCTTTTGGAAAGGCAGTTTGCAGGGTGGGTAACATATGGAATGATTTTTCCTGCCTGCTTCTTTGTCCTGGACACATACAGTGTAATGTCCTGCAGTCTAAGGGGGAGAAGGTTAATTCTTTCAAACGATGTATGAAATGCTGGATGGGCGTCCATTCACATTAGTCATGCCTCAAGAAAACAAGGATTTCAAAAAAAATGTACGGCATAACAAGTGCAATTTCCTGACGCTGGGCCAGTGACTCTCTAATCAGGAAGAACAACAGGACTACAGATACAAAGCCTGTGTGAATCCCTAGGAGTGCTGTGTAATTATCCTGGAAGCAGAAAACCCTTGCTGAAGCCATCCTGATCACTTGTTTTCCTGAGTGGCTGCAGCTCTCCATGCTGCATGTTTGAAGCTCCTATTTTTTTCAACCATCCTGTTCCCGGTACCACTGTCAAACGATAATAACAACGTGTCAGCTCATAATGGGAGCAGATCACCCTGGGGGTGTCACACAGTTTGACTAAAAAGACCATTGCAAGCACTGACAATTTCTGGTGGTGTGAAAGGGGCTAATTAATTTGCTTGCTGCCTTTTAAGGAGAATTTCAACATCTCAAAGCCAGGAAGCCACCTGTAAAATCTTGTTATTTAACTGTTCTTGTCTCTGTTAAAGACTTTTTTAAATAGCCAGGCAGAGTTAATGAGGAGTTCTGAAACTTGGCTGAGATTATTTTCTCACCATGCTCAATTGCCTTGTGGGTGTACCATTATATTAAGATGTCTGCATGGAGCTACAGCCTGATGTGGAATAGAGAATAATGAATAATATATCATTAAATGCTGTGTCGTTACCATCCAAACAAGATGGAAAGAACCCTGTGATTCACTGGTGCTCCTGTTCTTCCCGCCCTATACGGCTGTCAGATTTACTTTTCATATTGGCTTGACAGTCCCTCAGGATTGCCTTGCAATGTCCTGAAGTTAAAGATGAATCTCCTAGACACTGAAAACCAGGAACAAAATCATAGTTATAATAAAAAACGTGTTCTCCTCCGTTAGCTTCCAATATCTTGCTTCCTAATTGTTAAACTACTAGAAAAGGGGAAAGAAAAGCATTTTGCTTTTTACTGGGTGGCGTTTTTGATGGGCAGAGATAGTACAAGTCCGACACCCATGAGTCACATGGCCCAACTCTACTTCCCACTAGTCAGGACATTCACAGTGACAGGTGCATCATTGGAGACCCGAGTCACCCCGACCACAAACTGTTCCAGCTGCTACTAACCAGGAAACGGTACCACAGCATAAAACCAGGACCAACAGACTCCGGGACAGCTTCTTCCACCAGGCCATCAGACTGATTAATTCACACTGACACAATTGTATTTCTATGCCATATTGACTGTCCTGTTGTACATACTATTTATTACAAATTACTATAAATTGCACATTGCACATTTAGACCGAGACGTAACAAAGATTCTTACTCCTCATGTATGTGAAGGATGTAATTCAATTCAATTAAATTCTATGTCTTATGGTCTTAGTACCACACACAAAATGTTGGAGGAATTCAGCATGGTGTGGGGTCTCAGCCCAAGTGGTGACTCTTCTCTTTCTTTCTCCCTGTGGATGCTGTCTGACCTACCAAGTTCCTGCAGCATTTTGCACGTGGTACTCTGGATTTCCAGCATCTGCAGAATCTCTTGCAATTTGCTAACCCACTAGTTGAGGCCAGTTCATTGGCTATATTTAAGAGGAAGTTAGATATGGCCCTTGTGGCTAAAGGGATCACGGGGTATGGAGAGAAAGCAGGTACAGGGTTCTGAGTTGGATGATCAGCCATGATCATACTGAATGGCGGTGCAGGCTCGAAGGGCCAAATGGCCTACTCCTGCACCTATTTTCTATGTTAGTACTGGAGTTTTTGCTGAGCCCAGTCAGCTAAACCATCCAGTAGCTAACAGCAAAGCGGCATGGTGCCAGAGGCCCGGGTTCAGTCCTGACCTACAGTGCTGTCTGAGTCTGCAAGTTCTTCCAGTGGGGATTTCATCCCACATCCCAAAGACTTGTGGCTCAGTAGATTAACTGACCTTCGTAAAGTGAGTGGTAGAACCTAGGGTCCAAACACAAGAAATTCTGCAGATGCTGGAAATCTTGAACAGCACACAGAAAATGCTGCAGGAACTCAGCAAGTCAAGCAGCATCTGTGGAGGGGAATAATTAGCTGAAATTTCAGGCTGAGACCCTTCATCAGTCCTGGTTGACTTTTGTTACCCTCCATAGAGGCTGCCTGACTTGCTGAGCTCCCCCAGCATTTTGTGCATATTGCTGATAGAATCTGAGGGGAGTTTTCAGGAATGTGGGGATAATAAAATGGGTATCAGTTTAGATGGGTGTTTGGTCCAGAGGACCTGTTTCTGTGCTGTATCTCTCTATAAACCCAAACCACTGCAATATGGGGTGGGTAGCAAGCAGTGGGGAATGGGAGGAGGTAAAATTGGCCATGCAGATTGAAGAGGAGAAACGTTGAGGTTTTTGCAAGACAGGGGATGAGAAGGTTTCAGCAGGTGGTAGTGACGTGGGTAGGGAGATGGACAAAGAATGTGCTAGTGTTCAGAGAGAAGGAAGTCAGCTGGAGGAATAGGGTGTGCTTATGTCTGGAGTGTTATCAGACCACATTGAGGTATCATTAGCAGCTTTGGAAACCATATCTAAGAAAGGCAATGTTGAGGGTCCAGAGGAGGTTTATGAGAATGATATTGGCAATTAAAATATGAGGAGTGTTTGCTGCCATAGGGCCTGCACTCACTGGAATTTAGAAGAATGAGAGGGGATCTCATTGAAACCTACTGAACATTGAAAGGCCAAGATAGAGTGGATGTGGAGAGGATGTTTCCAATAGTAGGAGAGTCTAGGACCCAAGGGCATGGCCTCAGAATAGAAGGATGTCCCTTTAGAACAGAGATGAGGAAGAATTTCCTTAGCCAGAGGGTGGAGAATCTGTAGAATTCATTGCCACAGATGGTGCTGGAGACCAAGTCATGGAGTATATATAAAGTGTAGGTTGACAGGTTCTTGATCAAAGGTTATGTGAAGAAGGGAGGTAAATGGGGTTGAAACAGAAAATAAATCAGCCATGATGGAGTGGGTCAAATGGTCCAATTTTGCTCCTATGTCTTAAGATTGTATTGACATTCAGAAACACTGGGCACGTAAAGTGCAAATGAGCCATGTAACATGTTGTGTACATTTGAAATCAAGCGACTGCACGTAACCTCTCTACCACTGGGAAAGGCAAAACCAACGATCAGAAATCCCAGCAATAAATCTGCAAAATCTCAACCTGGCTCCGGCATTCTCGCAGGCAAGTACCATCACATATCCACGAGTAAGCTTGAGGACAGGAGGTGCTTTGAGGAGTTTAATGCATCCTATCTCCATTCCAAATGAATCAACAGAATAAGGACTTGCCCAATTTTTCCCACAAAATGGCTCAGAAGTGTTATTGACACTCACCTTCATTCTGTCCATACAAGCTTCCATTTTTAGCTGCTCCACCGCTTTCCTGGCCTGAGATATACTGGCTGTGTTGTTGCTTGACATCTTTCCTGGCACCCTGCAAGCCTTTAAAATCAAATGTCTTAAAGTTTGAGGGGGAATATAAATCTACATACCATTCTGTAAAAAAATTACACTGTGAAGTTATCACCGATACTTTTTAAAGTATTTAGTAATGAACATAGAACATCACAGCACAGTACAGGCTCTTCGGCCCACAGTGTTGTGCTATCCTTTTAACCTTCTCTATGCTCAATCTAACCACTCCCTTCCACATAGCCCTCCATTTTTATCCTCATCCATGTGCCTATCTAAGAGTCTCTTAAATGTTTCTGCCTCTACCACGAACCCGGCACAGTGTTCCATGCATGTACCACTCTGTGAGAGGAGCTCTGACATGCCCCTATACTTTCCTCCAATTACTTTAAGTCATGACATTTGTATTAGCCATTTCTGCTCTGGGAAAAGGGCTTTTGCTGTCCACTCGATCTATGCCCTTATCATCTTATATATCTCTATCAAGTCACCTCTCATCCTCCTTCGCCCCAAACAGAAAAGCCCTGGCGTGCTCAAGTTCCATTCAAACCTGATCGTTTCCGTTCCTAATTCAGAATGCAGTGGTGATGAGCCTTCCCTTTAAACCACTTTAAAGAATACAGAAAAGATTTGCGAGGATGTTACCAGAGATTGAAGAAAGAAGTTACAGAGAGGTTGAGCAGAACAGAATTTTACTCATTGGAGCATAGGAGAATGAGTGGCAATCTTATGTTGTTGTTGTTGAGCACGGGTGAGTCGCCGGTGACCCTGTGGATACTGTAGTTGTCCATAGGGTTTTCGTGGCAAGATTGCCAGGTCTTTCTTCCGTGCAGATACTGCTGTCGCCTAAGATGGGACCCGGCCAGATCTGAACTCAGGACCATCTGCCTCGAAGTTCAGTGTGGATACCACTACACCACCAGCCGGCTGACAATCTTATAGAGGTCTATAAAATCACGAAGGGAATAGATAGAGTAAATGTACACAGTCTTTCTCCCCCAGGACTAGGGGATCAATATCTACAGGATAGAGGTTTCAGGTGAGAGGTGAGATTTAAATCTACTCCTCTGAATCTTGAGGCTGTGTCCCCTAGTTCTAATCTCACCTACCAGTGGAAACAAATTTCTTGCCTCTCTTATCTATCCCTTTCATAATTTTATATGTTCCTATAAGATCTCCTCTCATTCTTCTGAATTCCAGGAAGTACAGTCCCAGGTGACTCAATCTCTCCTCATAGTCTAACCCCCTCATCTCTGGAATCAGCCTAGTGAACTTCCATTAAACAGTGTCCAAAACCAATATATCTTTCTCAAGTAAGGAGAGCAGAATTGCACGCAGTACTCCAGCTGTGGCCTCACCAGGACCCTGTACGGGTGTACAGGTGCAGTATAACCTCCCTGCTCCTAAATTCAATCCCTCCAACAATGAAGGCCAACATTCCATTTGCCTTCTTGATAGCCTGCTGCACCTGCAAACCATCATGCACAAGCACTCCCAAGTCCCTCTGCACAGCAGCATGCTGCAATTTTTTTTTACTATTTAAATAATAATCTGCTTTCATTTTCCCTTCCAAAGTGGATGACCTTGCATTTACCAACATTGTACTCCATCTGCCAGACCCTTGCCCACTCACTTAACCTATCTATATCTCTCTGCAGACCCTCCGTATCTTCTGCACAATTTGCTTTTTCACTCAATTTAGTATCATCAGCAAACTTAGATACACTACACTCAGTCCACTCTTCCAGATCATTAATGTATATCGTGAACATGTGGGCCCAGTACCGACCCCTACGGCACACCGCTCACCACTGATTGCCAACCAGAGTAACACCCATGTATCCCCACTCTCCACTTTCTATTAGTTAACCAATCCTCTATCCATGCTACTACATCACCCCCAATTCTACGCATCCTTATCTTATGGATAAGTCTTTTATGTTGCACCTTATCGAATGCCTTCTGGAAATCCAAGTAAATAACATCCATCTGTTCCCCTCTATCCACTGCACTCATTATATCCTCAAAGAACTCCAGTAAGTTTGCCAAACAAGACCTGCCTTTGCTGAATCCATGCTGCATCTGCCTGATGGATCCATTTCTTTCCAGATGCCTTGCTATTTCGTCTTTACTGATAGCTTCAAGCATTTTCCCAACTACAAATGTTAAACTAACTGACCTATAGTTACCTGCCTTTTACCTACATCCTCTTTTCTGCCTCTCGACCTCCTAGAGAACCTTGGATTAAAAACATAAGAATCCAACAATAGACAAGCTTCATGAGTGCACAACAACTGGGAGGATGGCATACAATGAGAAAAATGTAAGGTTATCCAAATCAGTGGGGAAAAACAGAAATACTACTTTGTTTAAAACAAATTGTAAAACGTTGAGAAACCCTGATGATCACAAGTCAACAACACTACAGATGGAACAAGCCATTAGGAAGACAAATTCTTCTTAAAGTCTGAGTAATTGTTTCATTATCATTATTTCACATGTTTCATTATTATTTCACAAAATAGAGTGAGAAGATTTTATTTGCATGCAGAAATAAAACTGTCTTACAGCAATTATACAGAGACTTGGAGAGGCCACACCAGGAGTATTTTATACAGTTTAGGTCTTAAGATATACCTGCTACAAAAGGGGTGAATAATAGCTTCATTTGATTGTTTCCAGATATGATAGGTCTGTCCAAAGAAGAGCGACTGAACAGGCATATGCTTTTACCAGAGGGAACAATTAGCATGGAGACCAGAGAGGCGACACACTGAAAAGTACAAAGATTTTTGAGGGCTTAACAGGGCAGTTGTAAGGAGGGTGTCTTCCTGCCGCAGAAACCAAGAGCTAAGGCCACTTAGAACGGAAATGAGAAGAAATGTCTTCACTCAGAAAGAGTCTGAATCTTTGGAATTCTGGAGACTCAATCCATTAATTGCATTCATTGATAGATTTTCTGAATATTAGCAAAGGTCAGGGATAGGGCAGGAGAAACGTGTTTGAAGTGAAGACCTGATCTCTTTAGAAGGGTGAGAAAGGGAACCAAACAGATTCTTCCTGCTCTTCCTCGCAGCTTCTAAAACAATTAAGTTTTCTGCTATAAACATCACTGATGGGAAGGGATGAATAAGACTATAAAACTCTAGTTAGACCACACTTGGAGTAGCGGTTCAGTTCTGATCGCCTCATTGTAGAAAATGTTATTTGCAGAAAGGTTGAGCAAGCTAGGGCTTTTATTTTTGGAGCGAGAGAGAATGAGAAATGATTTGATGAGAGATAGAATGGACAGCCAGCACCCTTTCCCAGGATGGCAATGAATGACTAATTACAGGAGAGTGGAGGGAAGTACAGGGGGATGTCAGAGGCAGGTTGCTTTTTTTACACAGAGAGTGGAGGGTGCCTGGAATTCACCTGGTGGTAGAGGATAATGCCAAATGGATAATTAAGAGATTGTTAGATCATTGATGCAGAAAAAGTGATTTTTTGGAGTGGCACAGTAGCATACTGATTATAAAGCCAGCGACCTACAGTTATTACACTTAGACATCTGGTTCCTGAGCCAGTATGGATAACTTCACTCTCAATTCTGAACTGATTCCACAGCCTACAGACATGTTCTCAGTTTGTGTATCTAATCTCTCTATCTGTTTTATTTGCACAGTCAGTCTTTTGCAGTTTGGTTGTTTGTCAAGCCTTTGTGTAGTTTCTCCACTCATGCTGTTGTATTTCTTTATTCTACTGAGAATGCCTGCAAGAAAATGAACCTCAGGGTAGCATATGGTGACATGTACAAACTCGGATAATACATTTACTTTGAACTTGAACTCTGCTTTCAGGAAACAGGATGTCCTGGCCAGGCTCTTCGACTCCACCCCTCCTCTCAGCACCCTGCAGGACGCAGAAGCAGGAGATGTGTTAATTACTGTCAGCTCAAGCCCGCAGCAGAGATGCACAAAGGAAACATCTGCATTCAATCCTGTTGGAGCCCTGAGAGGTAATTAGCACCACAGGGGAGGAGAGGCGAGTGAGGGGAAGAATCACTCGCTGGGTGTGTCGCACTGCTGGAGCCTGTCACTCACTTACATTTTTTTTAAAAAGGAATAAATACTCATCCATGCATCAGGAGCCGCACCCTTGAGGTCTCCACTGACATGGCGGCTGTTGGGTTACGCTGTAGAATTTCTTGCAGCTTATGCTTGCTTGTATTTTTATATAATCACCTACAGTCAGTGGCAACTTTATTCAGTACCTCCTGCATTGCATAAAGTAGCCACTGAGTGTATGTTTGTGGTAGTCCATCCACTTCCAAGGTTTGACGTGTTGCGCATTCAGAGTTGCTCTTTTTTTTGCACACCACTGTTGTAACCTGTGATTACTTGAGCTACTGTTGCCTTCCTGTCAGCTTTATCCAGTCTGGCCATTCTCTCATTAAACGGCATTTTCACCCACAGAAATGCTGCTCGCTGGATGTTTTTTTGTACCATTCTCTGTAGAACCTCTAGTGTGAAAATCCCAGGACATCAGCAGATTCTGATATACTCAAACTACCCCATCCGGTACCAATAATCATTCCGTGGACAAAGTCAACAAGTCACATAGTCATAAAAATCTGCAACAGAGAAACAGGCCCTTTGGCCCATCTAGTCCATGCCATGACTAGCTAGTCCCTTTGACCTGCACCGTGACCATAGCCCTCTAAACCTCTCCCATCCATACAACTATCCACATTTCTCAAACTTTGAAATCAAAATCACATCCACCACTCATTCTGCACTCTTACCACCATCTAAGCAAAGATATTTCCCCTCATGTTCCCCTTAACATTTCACCTTTCAGCCCTAATCCATGACTTCCAGTTGTAGTCTCACCCAACCTTAGCTGCAAAAGCCTGCTTGCATTAATCCTATCTGTATCCAACATAATTTTGTATATTTCTATCAGATCTCCCCTCAATCTTCTATGTTCTAGGGAATAAAGCTCAAACTATTCTATCTTTCCTTATAACTCTGCTCCTTCAGTCCTGGCAACATCCTTGTAAATTTTCTCTGTTCTTTTTCAACCTTACTTACATCTTTCCAGCAGGTAGGTGACCAAAACTCCAAACTAGGCCTTAGCAACTTCTTATGCAATTTAAACATAACATCTCAGCTCCTGTACTCAGTACCATGATTTATGAAGGCCATTGTGTCAAAAGCTTTCTTTCTACCTGTGCCACTACTTTCAATGTGTTAAGGCCTTGTATTCCTAAATCCCTTTGTTCTACATCATTCCTCTGTGCCCTACCACTAACTGTGTAAGACCTACCCTGGATGGTCCTCCCAAAGTACAATACCTTACATTTCTCTGAATTAAATTACATCCGTCATTTTCCAGCCCATTTTCCCCACTGGTCCAGATCCTGCTGCAAGCTTTGATAGTCTTCCTTGCAGTCCACTACACTCCCAATCTTGGTGTCATGCATAAATTTGTTGATCCAGTGAATCATTATCATCTAGGTTGTTGTTATAGATGACAAACAACAACAGACCCAGCACCGATCCCTGCGGCACACCACTAGTCACAGGCCTCCAGTCAGAGAGGCAACCATCTACTACCACTCACTGGCTTCTCCCCCAAGCCATCGGACTGCCAACCTACTGCCCTCTGCTGTGCCTATTGTCTTGTTTATTATTTATTGTAATGCCTGCACTATTCTGTGTACTTCATGCAGTCCTGGGTAGGTCTGTAGTCTAGTGTAGTTTTGTGTTGGTTTATGTAGTTCAGTGTAGTTTTTGTATTGTTCATGTAGCACCATGGTCCTGAAAAACATTGTCTCGTTTTTACCGTGTACTGTACCAGCAGTTATGGTCGAAATGACAATAAAAAGTGACTTGACTTGATTTAACTTCCTACAAAGCCAATCTCTAATCCAATTTACTACCTCATCTTGAATTCTGAGTGACTGAACCTCCTTGACCAGCCTCCCATGCCAGATTTTGTCAAATGCTTGCTGAAGTCCATGTAGGCAACATCCACAGCCTTGCCTTCATCAACTTTCCTGGTAACTTCCTTGAAAAAAGATTGGTTTGACTTACCATGCACAAAGCCATGCTGACTCAGCCCAGTCAGTCCTTGTCTATCCAAATACTCAGATATCTAGTCCCTTAGCCTCTCAAATGATCCGGGTTCATCCAGTTCAGCTCTTACTCCTTAACGCGGAGAGTTAGGACCTGCATCTGGATGTACTACTTAAAGGTTAATTTATCAGTGACCCTGGAGGTATCCCTGCCTTCCCACATCTCCCTCATCTCTAACTGTTTAATCACAAAGAGGAAACAATCAGTAAACTGAAAAAATATCTACCTACTGCTTTTGGCCTTCTCTCTTTCATGCCGAACCCTCAAATTCCCACTCTAATAAAATCCGTTCTGCTAACCCCTGTCTCATTTGCATTTGCCCTTGCTAATAAATCCTGATCTCTGACTGGCAGCTGTTCAAATGCCGAAACACCCACAAAGCAGGCGCTAGAGAGTAGCCCAGTGGCTGTTCCCCCTTCACAATAAGTATTCCTGCTTGGGGGAAGCAACAGTGACCACGCTTCTGGCACAGAGTCTGGCCCTGTGGCTCGAGGATAGCAGCAGTGATAGGGGACTCTATGGACATTGGGTGAGACAGGTGATTCTGTGGATGCAGGAAAGAAACGCGGACTGTAGTTTGCCTCTCGGGTGCTAGGGTCCAAGATGTTTCTGATCAGGTCCACGATATCTTGAAGTGGGAAGGAGACCAACGACATAGGTAGGAAAAGGGAGGAGGTCCTGAAAACAGACTACAGGGAGTTAGGAAAGAATTTAAGAAGCAGGACCTCAAAGGTAGTAATCTTGGGATTACTGCCTGTGCCATGTGACAGTGAGTATAGGAATAGATTGAGGTGGAGGATAAATGCATGGCGGAGGGATTGGAGCGAGGGCAGGGATTCAGATTTCTGGATCATTGGGGCAGGTGTGACCTGTACAAAAAGGACGGGTTGCACTTGAATTCCGGGGGGATCAATATCCTGGTGGGAAGGTTTGCTAAGGCTATTGGGAAAAGTTTAAACTAGAATTGCTGGGGGGTGGGAACTGAACTGAAGTGATGGAGGAAAGGGAGGTTGGCTCACAAATAGAGAAAGTTTGGAGACAGTGCAAAAGGGAGGATAGGCAGGTGATAGAGAAGGGACGCACTCAGACCAATGGTTTGAGATATGTCTATTTTAATGCGAGGAGTATTATGAATAAAGCAGATGAGCTTAGAGAGTGGATCAGCGCTTGGAGCTGTGATGTTGTGGCCATTACAGAGACTTGGATGGTGTAGGGGCAGGAATGGCTACTTCAAATGCCAAGCTTCAGATGTTTCAGAAAGGATAGGGAGGGAGGCAAAAGAGGTGGGGACATGGCACTGTTGATTAGAGATAGTGTCACGGCTGCAGAAAAGGAGGAAGTCATGGAGGGGTTGTCTAGGAGTCTCTGTGGGTGAAAGTTAGGAATAGGAAGGGGTCAATAACTCTTTTTTAATTGTTTTTTTATAGACCACCCAATAGTAACAGCGACATCAAGGAACAGATAGGAGACGGATTCTGGAATGGAGCAATAATAGCAGGGTTGTTGTGGTGGGAGATTTTAATTTCCCCAACATTGATTGGCACTTCCCTAAAGTGAGGGGTTTAGATGGGGTGGAGTTTGTTAGGTGTGTTCAGGAATGTTTCTTGATACAATATGTAGATAAGCCTACAAGAGGAGAGGCTGGACTTGATCTGGTATTGGAAAATGAACCTGGTCAGGTGTCAGGTCTCTCAGTGGGAGAGCATTTTGGAGATGGTGATAGCAATTCTATCTCCTTTACCATAGCGTTGGAGAGGGATAGGAACAGACAAGTTAGGGAAACGTTTAATTGGATTAAGGGGAAATATGAGGCTATCAGGCAGGAACTTGGAAGCATAAACTGGAAACAGATGTTCTCAGGGAAACGCACATAAGAAATGTGGCAAATGTTCAGGAGATATTTGTGTGGAGTTCTGCATACATTCGAATGAGATGGAAAGTATGGTAAGGTACAGGAACCATGGTGTACAAAGGCTAAAAATCTAGTCAAGAAGAAAAGAAGAGCTTACGAAAGGTTCAAAAAACTAAGTAATGATAGGAATCTAGAAGATTATAAGGCTAGCATGAAAGAGCTTAAGAATGAAATTAGGAAAGCCAGAAGGGGCCATGAGAAGGCCTTGCGGACAGGATTAAGGAAAACCCCAAGGCATTCTACAAGTATGTGAAGAGCAAGAGGATAAGACGTGAAAAAATAGGACCAATCAAGTATGACAGTGGAAAAGTGTGTATGGAACCGGAGAAGGCAGCAGAGGTACTTTATGAATACTTTGCTTCAGTATTCACTATGAAAAGGATCTTGGCGATTGTAGTGATGACTTACAGCGGATTGAAACACTTGAGCATGTAGATATTAAGGAAGAGGACGTGCTGGAGCTTTTGGAAAGCATCAAGTTGGATACATCTCTGGGAACGGATGAGATATACCCCAGGCTACTGTGGGAGGTGAGGGAAGAGATTGCTGAGGTTCTGACAATGATCTTTGCATCATCAATGGGGACAGGAGAGGTTCTGGAGGATTGGAGGGTTGCGGATGTTGTTCCCTTATTCAAGAAAGGGAGTAGGGACAGCCCAGGAAATTACAGTCGGCCCTCCTTATCCGCGAGGGATTGGTTCCGAGCCCCCCGCGGATACCAAAAAACGCGGATGCTCATGTCCCTTATTTAACCTGGCTCAGTGCGGTGGTCTTTAGGACCTAGCGGAACCCTGGATTTATTTAACATGTTCAGGGTGGTGGACATTAGGACCTGGCGGTTCAGCTCTGAATCCGCGGTGTTTCTGTTCATGAAAATAATCACGATCACGATTGAAGATAAGGTGGAAGTAATAAAGCGATCGGAAAGAGGTGAAACACCATCAGTCATTGGAAAAGCGTTAGGCTACAGTCGGTCAACGATCAGAACAATTTTAATGGAGCACGTGAAAGGCCCTGCCCCAATGAAAGCTACAATTATTGCTAAGCAACGCAGTGGTTTAATTATTGAAATACGTATGTTTCTTAAGTGTTTTATATGCATAGAAAGGTAAAATATATACTATATACTAAGAAAAACGTTTGACTAACTGACACTAAATAATACTGGATGTACCTGTTCCGACTTCAAATCCGACTTAAAGACGGAATCAGGAATGGAATCCATTCATAACCCGAGGACTGCCTGTACTTTTAAGTCATTTCTAGATTACTTATAATACCTAATACAATGTAAATGCTATGTAAATAGTTGTTATACTGTATTGTTTAGGGAATAATGACAAGAAAAAATAGTCTGTACATGCTCAAACAACGAGTGCTGGAGAGAGAACTTCCGGGTTTTCCCGATCCGTGGTTGGTTGAATCCACGCATGTGGAATCCGCGGATAAGGAGGGCCAACTGTATAGGCCACTGAGTTTTACTTCAGTAGTTGGTAAGTTGATGGAGAAGATTCTGAGAGGCCCAGGAGATTTACAAGAATGTTGCCTGTATTGGGGAGCATGCCTTATAAGTTGAGTGAACTCAGCCTTTTCTCCTTGGAGCGTCGTAGGATGAGAGGTGACCTGATAGAGGTGTACAAGACAAGGAGAGGCATTGATCGTGTGGATAGTTGGAGGCTTTTTCCCAGGGCTGAAATGGCTAGCATGAGAGGGCATAGTTTTAAAGTGCTTAGAAGTAGGTACAGAGGAGATGTCGGGGGTAAGTTTTTTTACGCAGAGAGTGGTGAGCGCGTGGAATGGGCTGCCGGCAGCAGTGGTGGATGTGGAAATGATAGGGTCTTTTAAGAGACTCCTGGATGGATACGTGGAGCTTAAGAAAATAGAGGGCTATGGGTAAACCTAGGTAGTTCTAAGGCAGGGACATGTTGGGCACAGCTTTGTGGGCCGAAGAGCCTGTATTGTGCTGTAGGTTTCCTATGTTTCTAGAGTGTTGTTTTTTTAATGTACACAGGTTAACCTGTGTGAGTCACACTTCCCTTGCTCCCCATCACTGAATGGTTGCTGTACAAAAGGCAAAACTCCAATGAAACGTTGCTTTTTAATGCACACAGGCCAATATGTGTGAGTTACACTTCTCCCACTCTTGATCATTGATTGACCACTGTTCAAATGAGCAAATCATATTGCTTCCCCATTCGGAACAACAACTGAACCTCTTGACCATGTCTGCATGCTCTAATGCTTTGAGAGGCTGCCATTTGGTTGGCTGATTAGATTATTTACATTAACCAGCAATATCTGACGAAGGGTCTCGGCCTGAAACGTCGACTGTACTTCTTCCTATGGATGCTGCCTGACCTGCTGTGTTCCATCAGCGTTTTGTGTGTGTTGTTTGAATTTCCAGCATCTGCAGATTTTCTTGTGTTTATGAAACCAATAAATGTTAAGCCACATTCTTGTCTTCCAAAGAACCTTTGCATTGCAAAAGTTTCAGGATCCAACAATGGCAAATTCATTCCAATTAGGACTTCAAGCCCACAATGTTGTGTTGGCCAATACAAACCTACACCTACCCTCCTACACAGCTCATTAAGAGGTGGAGGGAGTTGGAGAGAGAGGTGGGGGGTAGGGGTGAGAGGGGGAGAGATGGGAAGGAGGAAGAGTGAGGGAAAGAGTGGGAGGAGAGTGAGGAAGAGGGGGAGGGAGGAGGGTGAGAGGAGAAAGGGAGGGTGAGGGGGAGAGAGGGGGTGTGGGGGAGAGAGGGCGTGTGGGTGAGAGAGAGGGTGTGGGGGGGAGAGGGGGTGAGGGGAGAGAGAGGGTGTGGGGGGGTAGAGGGGGTGAGGGGAGAGAGAGGGTGTGGAGGGAGAGGGGTTGTGGGGGGTAGAGAGGGTGTGGTGGGGAGAGAGGGGGTGTGGGGGAAGAGGGTGGGGGAGGGAGAGTGTGGGGAGAGAGAGGGGGTGTCGAGGGAGAGGGGGTGTCGAGGGAGAGTGGCTGTGGGGAGGAGAGAGGGGGTGTGGGGGGGAGTGGGGCAAGAGAGAGAGGGTGTTGGGAAGTGAGAGAGGGTGTTGGGGAGTGAGGGGGTGGGGGAGGAGGGTGTGGGGAAAGAGAGGGGGTGTCGAGGGAGAGAGAGGGTGTGGGAGAGGGAGACAGGGTGTGCGGGCGAGAGAGGGTGTGAGGGGAGGAAGAGAGAGGGTGTGGGGGAGGAAGAGAGAGGGTGTAGGGGGAGAGAGAGGGTGCGGAGGGGAGTGAGAGTGTGAGGGGAGGGAGACGTGGGGGAGAGAGAGAGAGGGTGTGGGGGGAGTGAGGGGGTGTGGTGGGAGGGTATGGGGGAGGGAGATGGTGTGGGGAGAGAGGGGATGTCGAGGGAGAGAGAGGGTGTGGGGGAGAGGTTGTGGGGGGTAGAGAGGGTGTGGTGGGAGGGAGAGAGGGTGTGGGTGGAGGGAGAGGGTGTGGGGAGGGAGAGAGGGTGCGGGGGGAGAGTGGGTGCGGGGGAGAGAGAGGGTGCGGGGGAGAGAGAGGGTGCGGGGGAGAGAGAGGGTGCGGAGGGGAGTGAGAGGGTGTGAGGGGAGGGAGACGTGGGGGGAGAGAGGGTGTGTGGGGAGAGGGTGTGGGGGGAGTGAGGGTGTGTGGGGAGAGGGTGTGGGTGGAGAGAGGGTGGTGGGGTAGAGAGAGACAGGGTGCAGGGGGAAGAGACGGTGCAGGGGGGAGAGAGACGGGGAGAGAGGGTATGGGGGAGAGAGATGGTGTGGGAGTTGAGAGAGAGTGGGGGAGAGAGCATGTGTGGATAGAGAGGGTGAGGGGGAGAGAGGGGGTGGGGGAGAGTGAGTGTGGTGGGGAGAGAGAGGGTGTGGGGAGAGAGAGGGTGTGGGGAGGGAGAGGGAGTGTGGGGAGTGGGGTGTAGAGGGAGAGAGAGGGATGGGGAGAGGGGAGAGGGGCTGTGGAAGGAGAGAGAGGGGCTGTGGGGGGAGAGAGGTTATGGGGGTGTGGAGCAAGAGAGAGAGGGTGTAGGGCGAGAGAGTGGGTGTAGGGGGAATGGGAGAGGGGCTGTGGGGGAGGGAGATGGTGTGAGGGGAGGGGGTGTGGGGGAGTGAGAGAGGGGGTGTGGGGGAAGAGGGTATGGGGGAGGGAGATGATGTGGGGAGAGAGAAGTTGTGGGGGTAGAGAGGGTGTGGGAGGAGAGAGGGTCTGTGGGGGGAGAGAGGTTGTGGGGGGAGTGGGGGGGTGTTGGAGAGAGAGGGTGTGGGGAGGGAGATGGTGTGGAGAGAGAGACGGGGTGTCGAGGGAGAGAGAGGGTGTGGGGAGAGAGAGGGTGCGGGGGGAGAGAGGGTGCATGGGGAGAGAGAGGCGGTGCGGGGAGAGAGGGTGCGAGGGGAGGGTGAGAGGGAGTGTGGGGAGAGAGAGGGTGTGGGGAGAGAGTGTGCGGGGAGAGAGTGAGGGTGCGGGGGAGAGAGAGGGTGGGGGAGAAGAGAGGGGGTGGGGGAGAAGAGAGTGTGTGTGGGAGAAGAGTGTGTGTGAGAGAACAGAGTGTGTGTGGGAGAAGAGAGAGCAGGTGGGGGAGAGGGAGGGTGTTGGGTGTGACAGAGGGAGAGATGGAGTGAGGGAGGGATGGAGAGGGGGAGAGGAAGAGAGAGGGGTTGAGGGGGGAGGGGGGTGAAAGCGGGTGAGATGGAGAGGGTGGTAAGGGAGAGAGGGTGGTGGTTTGGGAGATGTGGAGGGAGCAAGCTGTTGGGGGGGAGCCAAGTGGGGGGAGAGAGGAGGAGGCAGAGAGGGAGAGGTTGTGGGGGAGACAGACAGGGAGAGGGTGTGGGGGAGAGAGACAGGGTGTGAGGGGAGGGTGAGAGGGAGTATGGGGAGAGAGAGGGGTGTCGAGGGGAGAGTGGGTGCAGGGGAGAGAGAGGGTGGGGGGGGAGAGAGACGGTGTGGGGGGAGAGAGAGAGTGTGTGGGAGAAGAGAGAGCAGGTGGGGGAGAGGGAGGGTGTTGGGTGACAGAGAGGGAGAGATGGGGGTGAGGGAGAGAGGGGTGAGGGGGAGATGGAGAGGGGGGTGAGGGAGAGAGGGGTTGAGGGGGGAGGGGAAGAAAGTGGGTGAGATGGAGAGGGCGAAGAGGGTGGTGGTTTGGGAGATGTGGAGGGAGCAAGCTGTTGGTGGGGAGCCAGGTGGGGGGAGAGAGGAGGAGACAGAGAGGGAGAGGTTGTGGGGGAGACAGACAGAGACAGGGGGTGTGGGGAGACAGAGGGAGGGGGTGTGGGGGAGAGAGACAGGGTGTGGGGGAGACAGAGAGGGAGGGGTGGGGGAGACAGACAGAGATGGGGTATGGGGAGACAGAGACAGGGTGTGGGGAGACAGAGAGAGAAGGTGTGTGGGAGACAGAGACAAGGGGGTGTGGGGAGACAGAGAGAGAAGGTGTGTGGGAGACAGACGGAGGGGGTGTGGGGGAGACAGAGGGAGGGGGTGTGGGGAGACAGAGAGAGAGGGTGTGGGGGAGACAGAGAGACAGGGGGTGTGGGGGAGACAGAGAGAGAGGGTGTGGGGGAGACAGAGAGAGGGGGTGTGGGGGAGACAGAGACGGGGGTGTGGGGGAGACAGAGACGGGGGTGTGGGGGAGACAGAGAGGGAGGGGGTGTGGGGGAGACAGAGAGAGAGGGTGTGGGGGAGACAGAGAGAGAGGGTGTGGGGGAGACAGAGACGGGGGTGTGGGGGAGACAGAGAGGGAGGGGGTGTGGGGGAGACAGAGACAAAGGGGGTGTGGGGGAGACAGAGACAAAGGGGGTGTGGGGGAGACAGAGGCACAGTGTTGGGGAGACAGAGACAGGGGGTGTGGGGGAGACAGAGACAGGGGGGTGTGGGGAGACAGAGAGACAGTGTTGGGGAGGCAGAGAGGGAGGGGGTGTGGGGGAGACAGAGACAAAGGGGGTGTGGGGGAGACAGAGGCACAGTGTTGGGGAGACAGAGACAGGGGGTGTGGGGGAGACAGAGACAAGGGGGTGTGGGGGAGACAGAGGAAGGGGGTGTGGGGGAGACAGAGAGACAGGGGGTGTGGGGGAGACAGAGAGAGGGGGTGTGGGGGAGACAGAGAGAGGGGGTGTGGGGGAGACAGAGAGACAGGGGTGTGTGGGAGACAGAGACAAGGGGGGTGTGGGAGACAGAGACAAGGGGGTGTGGGGGAGACAGAGACAAGGGGGTGTGGGGGAGACAGAGAGAGAGGGTGTGTGGGGGAGATAGAGAGACACAGTGTTGGGGAGAGAGGGAGGGGTGTGGGGGAGACAGAGAGACAGTGTGGGGGAGACAGAGGGGTTGTGGGGGAGACAGAGAGAGAGGGGGAGGGAGAGACAGAGTGGGGGTAAGGGACCGAGAGAGGAGGGAGGTGGGGTGGCAGGGCGATGGGGTGGTGGGGGCCAGAGGGATGGTGAGATACAAGGGGAGGGAAAGGGCCAGAAAGAGTGGGGGGATGGGAGGGAGAGAGGGCAGCGGCCAGACACTTCCTCAGAGAGTTCGCCACGGTCATTTTAACATAAAATCAAAATGAGCAAAGACTGATCGCCCACCCACACAGTCCGTAGCCTGAGAGAGGAACAATGGCCCTCTGATTGGGGGGGGGGGGTGCTGGTTAACTGTATCCACCAGCTGGAAGTTCATACACCAGACTTAAAAATGTCTCTTGCAAAATAAGACGCTCTGCTTTCTGCCTCAAGTGTGGGCGATTCCCCCAGTTCGCCGCTCCCTCCGCTCGCAAACATGAGTCTTACGGGTGGGGTGGCAGGTTGTGCTTTGTGTCTGAATCTGCACTCATCACTGCACAGGGCAGAGCGGGGGGACTTACCCGCAGTCCCCGGTCGGTTCTGCTCCCTGATGCCGCCGACGGCTCCCCAAACCCGCGTTTTATAGACAGCAGCGCCGATCTTCAAGCCCCGAGGAGTTCAGACGCTGCCTAGCATTGTTGCCGACAACATACTCCTCTCTCTTACATCCGCATGCCGCTGTTTCTCTCTGGAGCGCAGGGCTGCCGTCCCACTCCTTTTCTGTTCGAGAGGAGGATCTACCCGAGAACCGTCCCGGGCGCCGCCTGCGACCAACGCCGAACGCCGAGCCAAGAGGAGGGTTTACATCAGAGAATGTTCCAACCGTGCTCAGAAGGGGAAACGGACACCACCAATCTCGGAGATGATTCCTGTTCCAATTCCACCACTTTTACGTAACGGGGGGGGGGGGGTGATGAGATTTATTTTTGCTGGCAAAACGCGCGCAACCGAAGCCCCTGGCGTACGTGGGGTTTGCGGTCCCCTCCTCATTCACCAGCCTCGCCGCAAGTCTAGCTTCTGCCAAGCCTCCCCGATCCTCCCATTTCCCTTGGAGTAGATTTACACAAGAATTCGGGATCTTCCCCAGCCTTTCAAGGGAATTCTTGCCGGAGTGAACGCGGGGAACGCCCGCAGAATCCATTCCACGCCGAAAGTGGCGCCTCCTACTCCCCTTTCACCAAACTGACTTTTAGAACCCTTGGAGTCTTTCACTGGAAACTAAAACGAATCTCTGCCCAGTTCCTCCAGATTCCCGTATCTGTAGTCTACCCGGTTTCTATGACTGGCCGCGAGTTGTCGAATGGTTTTAATTCTCCCCCAGCTCTGCATCTTCCCAGCCTCCGCCCACACGGCGTGTTCTCTCTCGGCCACATACCCTCTCCAAGCCACCACATAGCACAGCAGTGTCAGCAAGTCAAGTTCATTGTTATGTACGGTGAGGTACAGGTGCAGGGAAAAACTTACTTACGGCAATATCACTGCAACGTCGATTCTTTCAGACGCACACGACATCATTCACAGTAAGGAAAACGCCTGCAGAAGACATGAGCGCCAAACACAATACAAAGCCATTTCACTGGCCAAGGAGCTGGGATAGTCCCAGGACACAGGAGCAGAAACAGTTCTTGTTGCCAGAAAGGCAGCAGCTCAACTAAAATAATAAGGGTCTCCGCCCGAAACCTTAACTGCTCGTTTCAACGGATGCTGCCCGACCTGCTGAGTTCATCCAGCTTGCTTGTACGTCTTGATTTGACCACAGTATCTGCAGTGTACTTTGTGAGCACAACTAATGGTGAGATAGTGAAGAGGAAAAAGACCTGGGTTTCATGAGAATGAACTGACGGTCACTGACCTGCAGTGTTAGTTTCTTTCCACAGATACTGAGTGTTTCCTGCATTTTGTTTTTATTTCTGGGTTTCCTGTCCACAGAATTATGTAAAAGAAACAGTGGAGATAATAGACACAAAACGCTACAGCCACTCAAGTCAGGCAGTACCTATGGAAAGGAGAGTCAACGTTTCAGGCTGAGGCCCTTCACCAGGACAAAGAGGAAGCATTCCAACATTACCAGAAACCATAAGGCTGCAGGGCGGGGCCGCATAGTGGTTAGCAGAGTGTTTCAGAGCTTGCAGTTCAATTCTGGCACCACCTGTAAGGAGCTTTTACATCCCCGTAGAACAACCATAAATCTTCAGAGCAGATTTAGGCCACTTGACCCACTGAGTCTGCTCCACCATTTTGTCATGGCAGATCCATTTCCCTCTCAGCCCAGTCTCTTGCCTTCTCTCTGTATCCCTTCATGCCCTGACCAATCAAGAATCTTACCAACTTCTGCCTTAAATATCCCGAATGAATTGGCCTCCATAGCCACCTGTGGCAACAAAATCCACAGATTCACACTCTCTGGCTAAAGAAATGCCTCATCTCCATTCCAAATGGACATCTGTCAATTCTGAGGCTGTGTCCTCTGGTCTTAGACTCCCCCACCATAGGAAATATTCTCCACAAATGAGAAAATCTGCATATGCTGGAAATCAAAGTAATACACACAAAATGCTGGAGGAACTCAGCATGCCAAGCAGCATCTATGGAAGAGAGAAAATCATCAATGTTTTGGGCCAAGACACAGTGAAGGCTTTATAAGGCCTCAGTTGGAGTACTGTGACCAGTTTTGGGCCCCATATCTAAGAAAAAATGTGCTGATATTGGAGAGCGTTTAAGGAGGTTCATGAAAATGTTTTCAGGAGTAAAAGGCTTGTCATATGGGAGCATCCTGATGAAGGGTCTTGGCCCAAAACGTCAAATGGTTACTCTTTTCCATAGATGCTGCTTGGCCTGCCAACATCCTCTCCACATCCACTCTATTGAGGCCTTACAACATTTGATAGGTTTCAACGAGATCCTTCTCATTCTTCTAGATTCCAGTAAATAAAGACCCAAAGCCATTAAACGCTCCTCATAATTCTACCTTATGAACCTCCTCTGAACCCTTTCCAATGTCAGCACATTCTTTCTTTCATAAGGGGCCCAAAATTGCTCATAATACTCCAAGTGAGGCCTCACCAGTGCTTTATAAAGCCTCAACATTAAATCCTTGCTCTTATATTCTAGTCCTCTCGAAATGAATGCATTTGCCTTCCTCACCACTGATTTAACCCGAAAATTAACCTTTAGGAATTCCTGCAGGAGGAATCCCAAGTCCCTTTGCATCTCAGATTTTTGAATTTCCTCTCCATTTAGAAAATAGTCTACCCTTTTATTTCTTCTACCAAAGTGCATGACCATAAAGTTCCCGACACTGTATTCCATGTCACTTTGCCCATTCTTCTAATTTGACCTTCTGTGACCTCTCTGCTTCCTCAATACTACCTGTTCCTCCACTTATCTTCGTATTGTCTGCAAATGGCCACAAAACCGCCAATTCTGTCATCCAAATCATTGACATATAACGTAAAAAGAAGCGGCCCCAACACAGACCTCTGTGGAATGCCACTGGACACCGGCAGCCAACCAGAAAAGGCTTCTTTTATTCCCACTCTGCCTCTTGTCAATCAGCTAATGCTCTATCTATGTTAGTATCTTTCCTGTAATACCATGGGCTCTTGTTAAGCAGCTTTGAGTGTGGCACCCTGTCAAAAGCCTTCTGAAAATCCAAGTACACGACATCCACTGACTCTCCTTTGTCTATCCTGCTTGTTCCTGGGTAGGTTAATTAGTCATTGCTGGGACAGCATCTGTACCACTAACTAAAAATACTCTGTGTACCAGAGTATCAGCTAATGCTGAATGCTCTGGGGAGGGGGTAGTGAGCAGGGGCACACACCAGTTAAAATGAATTTAGTCAACATAGATCTGTTCAGAGGGCTCATGTCTGATTAATTCAGTTGAACTTAGATAACTAGGAGGGTTGAAGTGAGTACAGCTTTTGGTTGGATTAGAAAAGTGAAAACCCATATGGTGCAAAGAAAGTTGGATCCAAAATTGGCTCAGGTAAGTGTTCATAATGAATGACACACACAAAATGCTGCAGGAATTGACGTTTTGGGCTGAAACCCTTAGTCAGGAGTTCCTCTAGCATTTAGTGTGTTACTCTGGATTTTCTGCATTTGCAGAATCTCTTGTGGTCACGATGAGTGGGTTGTACAGAGTGCAGCACAAAGTACCCTACCATATCCACACTGCCCATTCAATCCAGTTTACCAACTTATAGTATGTAGACCAAAATGCCATGGTGATTAAAGTATTCATCCAGATGTATCTTAAAATGTTGTGAGAGGAATGTTGCTCTTCGTCATATCTCGCCTCAAACTCTTATTCCCTCTGCATTTGGTTGTGTTGCTCATGATTTCCAGCACCTGTAGAATTTCCTGTGCTGATTCCTCTGCTGTCTCGTCTTAGAGTACTCCACCATGGAAAAAGGCTTTTTGCAATCTACCTCTTATGTTGTAATCTTCTCTCAGCACCACCCTCTTATTCTCCAAGGACAATAAACCATCTCTCCTCAAAAGCAAAAAACACTTGGGCAACATCTCTGCATTCTCCTCTGTGCAATCAAGTCCTTCTCATAGTGGCACTTGTCCAGAAGTGTACAGAATGTAGCAGTCCACTTACTGTAAACGCAATGTTGTGTGAATTGTAAAGAGAAATAATTTGTGAAGCATGGAGGTTGCTGGCAATTTATTGTTCATTTCTAACTGCCTTTGAACGTTGCATGCAGTTAAGAGTCAGCTACGTGGAGTGCATCTAAAGTTACAAACCAGGTGAGGAAAGTAGAATTCCTTCCCCGGAATCAAAGTCAAATTTATTATCAATGTAGGCACATGTTACCATAAACTACCTTGAGATTCATTTTCTTTACAGGAAGGATAAAGAAATACAATAGAATTTACAAAAATAACTGTACACAATGACAAACAACCAATGTTAAAAAAGACAAATTGTGCAACAAAAATACCAAGGACATGAATTGTAAAGAGTCTTTGAAAGTGAGTCTGCAAATTGTGGAATCAGTTCAGAGTTGTGGTGAGTGAAGTTATCCACATCAGTTCAGAAGCTTGATGTTTCTCGGGTAATAACTGTTCCTGAACCTGGTGGTGTGGGACCAAAGCTTCTGTATCACTATCTGGTAGTTGTGAGAGAGAGAGAATATGGCCTGGATGGTGGGGGTCCTCGATGATGAATGTTGTTCTCTTGTAACAGCACTCCATGTAGATGTGATCAGTGGTGAGGAGGGCTTTGCCTGGGATGGACTGAGCCGTATCCACCACTTTCTGTAGACTTTTCTGTTCTAGGGCATTGGCGTTTCCATATCAGGCCATGTTGCAAACAGTTAGGATACTCTCTACTGTGCACCTCTACAAGTTTATCAATGTTTTCAGTGACATGCCGAATCTACGCAAACTTCTTAGAAAAGTAGAGACTCTGTCGTCCCTTCTTTGTGATGGCATTTACGTGCTGGCCCCAGGACAGATTCTCTGATATGTTAACACCTAGGAATTTAAAGCTAGATTTTTAAGAACGATATGCAGTCTTTGTCCAGGATTACAGAGTAGCTTTTTATAAATTCTAGAATTATTTAATACCTTGAATTAAAATCCCCAGCTGTCAAGATAGAATTTAAGCTCATGTTTGTGGATCAAAAATCTGACTGCCAGTCTTGTAACTTCACCTTCAGAGCTTCTTTATTAACATTTTGAAATGTAAGGAAGATTATGCCAACAATACACAAGTTATCAGTGAAGGAGGATGTAAAAAGATAATGATTTCTTCATTCTAATGGGTAGGATGCAATTCATTCCAGAGAAGTAAAGTACTGTAGTAAAAAGGGGGTAGCAGTTAGTGCAACACTCTAGAGTACAGTAATTAGGGTTCAAGTCCTGCCCTGTGTAAGGGCATCTGAGGAAATAAATGAAAGATAAGATGTGTGTCGAGGAGCACAGGAACCCCTAGAGTGCTCCAAGCTCTCGACCTTTGTCAACTTAAAAAACTTTAAATGTTTAGAATAAGATTCTGATAGGAAAAAAAAGATAGATATCTCAGGTTACAATTAATTTAATGTCCAAATATTCAGCACAAATACTTTGTACAGATATATAAGGAATAAGTACAAAATACAGCAAATGCTCACTTTCAAAGTCTCAGGAACACTGGTTTTTTAAATTTTTAAATAAGTTACACGCTTGCCAAAGTTTTATATATCAGCAAAACAATTGACAAACTAGTTCAAAAAATTTGTAAAATGCACATTTTCTAACACTATTTTAAATATGATTAAGGATCGTACACAAAAGACAACTTTCAGAGGGAAGTTGCAATCAAAATTGAGAATATGTGCCCTTCAATTAAACAAGTGGTCATTTATTTATCACGAGTGGGAAGCAACCTAACTATAAACAATCTATTCGACACCAGTATTGTGTCTCCAATAAAGCCAACCCAAATTTCTGCATTGTTAGATGCACATCCACTCAGTTTAAGATAATATTTATCCTTTCATGCAATCTGGCAAGCACCAGCTAGGCGATTCTTCTCAAATTAGGGTCTGCTTAATGCTAGGTATAAAAAAAGTTACAATCTGGATCATATTATCAAATTATTACAAAGTGTGATTTTATTTCTGAGGAAAGGCATGAGAAATGACAGAGCTTGCAAAATGAATTGTAAACGTTCAAGGCAGATGCTGTGTGCACAGACATTGTTTTAAGGTGCTTTAACATAGATATTTCCATGCTCTTATGTAAGTGATTATTCTTGTATACCTAACCTGCTTGGTCTCATGCACATTGTATGCAAAACTTGGGAGATTCTCAAGTAGAAAATATTGCACTTTAAATCCAACAACCTTACACATTGCATAACTTACACCAAATTTAAATTGAGTTGCTGGGTTTTAGTAGTTTCAAACTGACAGTGCTTTGAAGGACTGCTTATCCCACAAAGTCAAGGAACAGCCTGCAGAGATGAAATCTGCTTTGCTCAATATTTTTCATGATTCCATTTTGTTCTGATTGATGAGAAGAACACCTGATCAGCTTGAGTAGTCTCACTTGGAATATTTACATATAGGAATGATCTCTTCATTTTCCCAGTCTTCCCCTCATCCCACCGCCTCCCACAAGGGCACAACAGGCTCCATTACAAGCACAGTGACTGGTACAATCATATTTGCAGGCCAGTTTTCATCCAGCTCCATAACTGCTTAGGAAGGGATAGAATATGGGGAGCTTCATCCGCTGTTGGTCTTTACGACACCATGCTATCACAGTCCCATCGATGTTTGCTGTATAGAGATGATGGCCGTCACAGGAGAAGGTCAGACTGCAAGAAAAAAAAGAATAAAACTATGTAAGGGGATTTTTTGAAAACATTGCTGGTGATGAATAAAGTTCAAAGTTAATTTGTTATCAAAGTAAGTACATGTCACTATATACTGAGATTCACTGAGATGCATGGTATCTGTTTGCTGACCTGCAGCACAGTAAAAATTGCAATCAGAAATGTCAATTTAATTTTTCCATTTATTTTCTTATGTTTTATTTGGGCTCACATCCAGGAAATGTTGTGCTGGCATTAGAAAGGGTCCAGAGGAGATTTACAACAATGATCCTTCGGATGAAAAGGTAATTATATGAGAAGAGTTTGATGGCTCTGGACCTGTGCTCACTGGAATTTAGAAGAATGATGAGGATATTTCCTATCGTGGGAGAATCTAAGACCAGCCTCGGAATAGAAGGACATCGTTTTAGAACAGATATGAGAAGGAATTTCTTCAGCCATAGGGTGGTGAACCTGTGGAATTCAATGCCACAGACAGCTGTAGAGGCCAAGTCACTGGGTATATTTAAACCAGAGGTTGTTGGTTCTTGATTAGTAAGCGTGTCAAAGATTACAGAGAGAAGGCAGGAGAAAGGGATTCAGAGACATAATTAAATCAGTCATGCTGGAATGGTGCAGCAGACTCAATGGACCAAATGACCTAATTTTACTTGCATGTCTAATGGCCTTAGATCCTTTTTAACCTTCTTGCACCCAAGCACAAAATGTTATAACAAATTTAAATGACTTAACAGGAATCATGGCGACCTTGGTGTCAGATTGGATTTCCTGTTGTGTTTTTTTCATTCATTTGCTTTAATTGTATGTTTTCTGGGTGATCAGCCAAAAACAAATGTAGCAGAAATCTGGCAAAGAGTGATCACTGGAGTTTACTTTCTTCTAAACAACAGTTTCCAATTTGGCAGCTTTCAGATAGCAACTTCAATTTGCATAGCAATTTTAACACAGAAAACATTCCAAGACTCTTCATGGAGGTGTTATCAAACAGAATATGACACCAAGCTACTTAAGGGGATTGTGGAAAAAAATACAGAAAACATCAAGGATACTTAGCAGGTCAGGTTGCATCTGTGGAGAGAGGAATACAGTTAATGTTTCAGCTCAATAACCTTTCAAAGGGTTGTAAACTCAGCTAGCCCCATCATGGGCACCAGCCTCCTCATCATCGAAGACACCTTCAAAAGGCGATGCCTCAAGAAGGTGGCATCCATTATTACAGACCCTCACCACCCAGTTCACGCCCTCTTCTCATTATTACCATCAGAATGGAGGTACAGGAGCCTAAAGACACACACTGAACAGTTTAGGAACAGCCTCCTTCTGTCTGCCATCTGATTTCTGAATGGGCCATGAACGCTACCTCACCTTTTGCACTACTTTTTTTATATTTCTTATTGTAACTTATAGTAATTTGTTGCCACTGGAACAAAACAACACATTTCACAACACATGTCAGTGAAAATAAATTAGATTCTGATTAAAAATAAATTGGAAGTGAAACCTGTTTAAATTTGTAGAGGAATGGCACAAACAAAGGGAATGATTGTTTTAAAATGGATACCACACATACCAAATGGTACAAGTGGCAGTGACAGCTGGGAGTGGGTGTTAAAGTCTTGTTAATCACAAAAAATCATTTAAAATATATCTGGTCTATAGCGTTTCTTAATCTTCTGAAACATTATTGACCTGGATCATTATTTCTATTTCTCTCCCCATAGCCTTACCTGCTGAGTATTTCAAGTGTTTTGTTTTTATTTTCGATTATTAGCATCTGCAGTTAATTTTCTTTGAGATAGAGAGCCAAGTGAAATACTGATAAAAGAATGAGAATTTAAAGAGTGTCTTAAGAGACAATAAAATTAAAGAGGGAATTGTAGAGCTTAGGACCAAGGCCCAAGACATAACCAGAGGTGGGTAAATAAAATAGATGATGCACAGGAGACATGAATAGATGGTGCAACAGTCATTTCTTGACCACACCCATTGAAATTGGGTTCTTCTTGAGGAACTCCTGTTCTAATGTCTATTCCTACAACGAGGGATAGGCTCGAATTTTGAGTGTCACAAAGCACAGAAGCAGGCCCATTGAGTCCATACTGACCATCAAGCGGTCAATCGAATTAAACCAACAATATTCTCCCCACATTCCTATCAATTCCCTCAGATTCTGCTGTTCACATGCACACAGGACAATTTTTTTGCCACAACTAACCTAATGACATGCATGACCTTGGGATGTGGGAGGAAACCAAACTCCCAGAGGAAATCCATGGGGTCACAGGGAGAAGGTGCAAGCTCCACAGACAGCACAGGAGTTCAGGATTGAATCTGGGTCACTGTACGTAGCTGCGAGGCAGGAGCTCTAGTCTAGATAGACATCACTTTCATAAGACTACTCTAGCACTGAATCTGGCACCATTCAAACAGCCAAACTTGGATCAATGTAGTTGTGAGAAAGAATTTAACTTCCCAATAAAGAAGGTTTTCTTTCCCACTTTGATAATAGTTTGCTCATTCTTACCTGACGATAGGTCGGTTTGACTTTGGGAAGATAATTTCTCGAACAGGTTTCAAGTCCCACGTACTCCACAGCCTGCACAATACAAAAAGGGTTTCCTATTTATCATGTCAACTTCATTTCTGTTTTGAAAATACGAGTTGCACGAACAAGTTGGCGTTTAGTTGGTCCAAAAATACCAAAAAATACAAGTAGCTTTACACATGTACTAAGGAGATGACAATTAGCAGCAAGATTACTGTGAAATTGTTTGTATCAGATCACTGAATCTGCTACCTCGTGAGAGATGTCAATTATTTTAATCAGATTACTAGCTACATCAAAAGAGAAAGAAATTTGATCAGAGCACTTAACAGAACAATAGTCCTGCCGAGTACCTTTACTCAATTATCCACCAGAACTTCTTGTTGAAATGTTTAACTTACTTTTGGGAGTTGCAAAGTGAAGTCCTGTTTATACTGTTATATGTTAACAATGGGCAATCAATTGAAAATGGAATAGTTTCAACCCTCTGACATCACAGAACCGAACCGAAACATGAGCTACCATCAAGGTTGGAAGGTCAAAAAGAGTTTGCAGACACATGACATGGTATCAACAGACAGAAGATTTTTCTTTTCGGGCATCCTTCAGAAATCCAAAGCAATACTGTGCATGAGTCTTTGTTATATTCTACCAAGATCATATACAATGCTGCTAGAAAGTTTGTAAGCCCTGTAAAATTTTCTCTATTTCTACATAAATATAACCTAAAATGTGATCATATCTTCATGCAAGTCCTAAAACAAGATAAAGAGAACCCAATTAAATAAACACTGAAACATTATACTTGTTATTTATTGAGAAAAATGATCCTATATTTTGTGTATTTGTTGGAAAATGTATGATAACCTTTGCTTTCAATAATTGGTGTGACCTCCTTGTACAGCAATAACTTCAACCAAACATTTCCAGTAGCCATTGATCAGTCCTGCATATCAGCTTGGAAGAATTTTAGGCCATTCCTCCATACAAAACTGCTTCATCTCTGGGATGTTGGTGGGATTCCTTGCATGAACTGCTTGCTTCAGATCCTCCACAACATTTCAATAGGATTAAGGTCAGGACTTTGACTCGGCCATCCCAAAACACAAATTTGCTTCTTTTTAAACCATTCTGTTGTTGATTTACTCTTGTCTTTCATATAGTTGTCTTGCTGCATTAACCAACTTCTATTAACCTTCAGGTGTTGGACTGCTACCCTGACATTCTCCTGTAAAATACCTTGATGCAATTTTGAATTCATTGTTCCCTCAATGATCACAAACTATCCAGGCCCTGAGGCAGCAAAGCAGCACCAAACCAAGATGTTCCTTCCACCATGCTTCACAGTTGGGATGAGGTTTTGGTGTTAGTGTAGTGCTCTTTTCCCTCCAAACATATCATTTTGCATTTCTGCCAAGAAATTAAACTTTTGTCTCATCTGTCCACAGAACATTGTCCCAGAAGTGTTGTGGATCAGCCAGGTGATCTTACGGAAACTTGAATGTGCAGCAATGTCTTTTTTGAAGAGCAGTGGTTTCCTCTATGTTGTCTTTCCATGAACCGTTCTTGTTCAGTGTTTTTCTTACAGTGGACACATGAACAGAGATTAAAGTTCTAGAGATTTCTGCAGGTCTTTTGCTGTTACCCTTGGGCTCTTTTTTACCTCCTTCAGCATTGCATGTTGTGCTCTTGGTGTGATCTTTACAGGACATCCACTCCCAGGGAGAGTATCAACATTGCTGAGTTTCTTCCATTTGAAGACAATTTCTCTTACTGTGGACTGATGAACTCAGATCTTTAGAAATTCTTTTGTAGCCTTTTCCAGCTTCATGCATCTCTACAGTTCTTTTTCTAAGGTCCTCTGAAAGTTGTTTTGAATGAGGCTCTGAGCACATAAACAATCTTTCTTGAGGTGAGCAGGCTCTGTCAGTATCCGACTTTGTGTGCCTTTTTTTAATAGGGCAGGGCACCTGTAAAACCCACACCTCCAATCTCATCTCATCGATTGGAACACCTGACGACAAACAGCATTTGTAGAACACGTTACCCCAGAAGTTCATATACTTTTTCCAACAAATAGATGTAATACTGGATCATTTTTCTCAATAAATAAATGCACAAGTATAATGTTTTTGTGTTATTTATTTAATTGGATTCTCTCTATCTAGATTTAGGATTTATGTGAAGATCTGATCACACAGGTCATATTTATGCAGAAAAAGAAAATTCTACAGTGTTCACAAACTATCTAGCACCACTTTATATAACCATATAACAACTACAGCACAGAAACAGGCCATCTCGGCACTTCTAGTCCGTGCCGACGCTTACACTCACCTAGTCCCACTGGCCTGCACTCAGCCCATAACCCTCCATTTCTTTCCTGTCCATATACCTATCCAATTTTACTTTAAATGACAATACCGAACCTGCCTCTACCACTTCTACTGGAAGCTCATTCCACACAGCTGCCACTCTCTGAGTAAAGAAATTCCCCCTTGTGTTACCCTTAAACTTTTGCCCCCTAACTCTCAAATCATGTCCTCTTGTTTGAATCTCCCCTACTCTCAATGGAAAAAGCCTATCCACGTCAACTCGATTTATCCCCCTCATTATTTTAAATACCTCTATCAAGTCCCCCCTCAACCTTCTACGCTCCAAAGAATAAAGACCTAACTTGTTCAGCCTTTCCCTGTAACTTAGGTGCTGAAACCCAGGTAACATTCTAGTAAATCTCCTCTGTACTCTCTCTATTTTGTTGATATCTTTCCTCTAATTCGGCAACCAGAACTGTACACTGTTATGAATGTACCACAGCTCTGAGGGGCCGAAGGGTGCGGGACCAGCCCCCTCCTTCCTGAGAATCGCAAGATCGCTATTAATTCGGGTCTTGGACCCAGGAAATGAGAGACAATGCAACGGATTTGACCACTGTTCTTAGAGACACTTCTGTGAATTGCAACTTTATACTACGTACCAGCTCTCAGGGACATGGACACTCTTGGGCAATGTGGGATGGGGATTGTATCACCCTACCTTGATTGACATCTACAAATCTGCCAGTCACGATAAAAGGGGACGGCAGGAGACAGTACCCCAGCGACGCACCAGACAGAGACACCATCGCTCATCGCTCCCGTAAGGACGGGAAGCTGTTCGGGAGCCACGTGTGATTCGGTTCCCCTAGCCTGGGAACCGAGTGGCTGATAACCCCGAAAAGGATTCCGAACTGACAACGGGGAACTCACGTTCCCGATTCAACGATTTGAGTCCAACAGGCTGGCAAGTTTATTTTCTCTCTCCAACACGTGAGCCCCAGCGGTCTCCGAAAGGCTAAAAGCCTGCATGAATTTCAGAGACTTTGATATTTCCATCGGGCAATAGTTTTACCCCTAGACAAACGATAGAGCTACTTCGTATTGTTGATTATTACTACACCCGTGCTTTAGATTCAGTATTGACGACGTATATTATCTGAATGTTTGTATTAACCTTACTGTTGTGCCCCTTTATAAATAAAAACGTTTAAAAATAGTACCATCAGACTTCAGCGGACCTCTCTCTCTTTGCTGGTAAGTGACCCAGTTACGGGGTTCGTAACAACATTGGGGTACTTGTCTCAGGATTTGACACCAAATTGGGGGGCCAGTGAATCGGGCTTAAGTCAAAAAAAAAAATAATTTGGATCTGGTAACGGGTAGCCAGACGAGAAACCAGCAAAGATGGACGTGGATGAATTTATGAAAGACCCGACTCTGGGGGCGCTAGAGGCGGCTACAAAATTAGACTTGGTAAATCTGGCGAAGGGGTTAAGCCTCACAGAGGTGAGGTCATCAATGAAAAAGCCGGAAGTGCGAAGGGTCATAACTCAGTATTACATTGGGAAGTATGTTTGCAGCTGAGGATTTGGAAAATATCCCTGAAAAGGTACTAGCGAGTGGGACGGATCAGTTAGAGTTGGAGAAATTAAGGTTGGAACATGAATTTAAAGTAAAGCAGCTGGAAGCAGCTGAGAAGGAGAAGAGCTGAGAAGGAAAAAGAAAGCTGAGAAGGAGAAGGAAAGGGCTGAGAGAGAAAGGGAGCAGGCGGTTCCAACTAAAGGAATTAGAGGGGAAACGGGTTCATGAGCTCCAGCTAAAGGAGCTGGAAGCAGCTGAGAAAGAGAAAGAAAGAGCTGAGAAGGAGAAGGAAAAAGCCGATGAGGTAGAGGGGGATAGGAAGGAGGGACCAGAACGGTTTGAAAAGATAGGTATAGTCCCCACCAGATTGGAGGACTCTAACGTATTGGCATGCCTTGCAGATAAATTTAGCCACTTAAAGCCTGAACAGCAGGAGCAGGTAATACAGCTCATTAACCGGCATGCAGACTTATGTCCAGATGTTCCCCGAAGGTGTAGTGGGATGAAACATGATGTGATAGTTACCTCAACCCAACCTATAAAACAGGCCCCTTATCTGATGAATTCTGAAAAGAGCCAGCTAGTAGAAAAGGAGATTGAACATATGCTAGCTGCTGGGATAATCCGCGAATCCTCTTCCGCGTGGGCTTCTCCTTGCGTGGTTGTCCCAAAACCGGATGGTACCATAAGATTCTGTACCGATTACCGGAAGGTCAACGCGGTCACCCAGACAAATGCTTACCCTATCCGCCGGGTGGACGATTGCATTGATCAAGTGGGGAAGGCGAGGTACATCACAAAAATTGACTTGTTAAAGGGGTACTAGTGCGTTCCTTTAACGGACAGGGCTCAAGGGATTTCAGCCTTTGTCACCCCGTCCGAGTTGTACGAGTACAACGTTATGCCGTTTGGGATGAAAAATGCACCAGGGACATTTCAGCGGATGATAGACGCTGTGATAAAGGGGTTAACCCACACCAAGGCTTATCTTGACGATGTGGTAGTTTGGAATGACACCTGGGGGAGCACCTGGAGGCTGTAGAAAATCTGTTTACCCAAATGTCGGCAGCCCACCTTACAGTAAACCTCACAAAGAGTAAATTTGGTCATGCCACGATCACCTATTTGGGGTATGTGGTGGGAGAAGGGCAGTTGGCTCCTGTGCAGGCGAAGGTCCGGGCCATTTCCGAGGTCCCTGTACCCTACAATAAAAGGGCCCTGAGGAGGTTTTTGGGCATGGTGGGATACTATCGGAAATTCTGTAAAAATTTCGCGGACCCTCCCCCTTACAAAACTCCTACGGAAGGAGGAAAAATTTGAGTGGGGTCATTCTTGTCAGAATGCCTTTGAAAAGTTAAAAGCCATATTGTGCCATGACCCTGTGTTAAAAGCACCCGATTTGTTAGCCCCCTTCTCCTTGGCAACGGATGCCAGTGATGAGGCTGCAGGAGCAGTCCTCTTACAGCAAGCCGGGGATGGAGTGGAGCACCCGGTAGCATATTTCTCTCGGAAGTTCAATGTACACCAGAGGAATTACTCTACCGTGGAAAAGGAATTGTTGGCACTTGTGTTGGTGATACAACATTTCGAAGTGTACATTTGTCCAGCGCAAAAACCCCTAGTGGTCTATACCGATCACAACCCGTTGGTATTCCTGGCCAATATGAAAAATAAAAACAGGAGGTTATTAAGCTGCAGTCTGATGCTGCAAGAATTCGATATTAAGATACAGCACATTAAGGAGAGTGATAATGTGCTAGCGGATTGTTTATCTAGATGCTGAATTAAATGTATAACTGTATGGCTCTGTAGTTAGAAAAAAGAAAAGCTTGTGTATTGTGTTAGATTATAAAATCCTGTAAGACTCTGTACTACTTCGTTTTCACTGCTGGTGAAAACGCTTTGAAGAAAGGGGGTGTTATGAACGTACCACAGCTCTGAGGGGCCGAAGGGTGCGGGACCAGCCCCCTCCTTCCTGAGAATCGCAAGATCGCTATTAATTCGGGTCTTGGACCCGGGAAATGAGAGACAATGCAACGGATTTGACCACTGTTCTTAGAGACACTTGTGTGAATTGCAACTTTATACTATGTGCCAGCTCTCAGGGACATGGACACTCTTGGGCAATGTGGGATGGGGATTGTATCACCCTACCTTGATTGACATCTACAAATCTGCCAGTCACAATAAAAGGGGACGGCAGGAGACAGTACCCCAGCGACGCACCAGACGGAGACACCATTGCTCATCGCTCCCATAAGGACGGGAAGCTGTTCGGGAGCCACGTGTGATTCGGTTCCCCTAGCCTGGGAACCGAGTGGCTGATAACCCCGAAAAGGATTCCGAACTGACAACGGGGAACTCACGTTCCCGATTCAACGATTTGAGTCCAACAGGCTGGCAAGTTTATTTTCTCTCTCCAACTCGTGAGCCCCAGCGGTCTCCGAAAGGCTAAAAGCCTGCATGAATTTCAGAGACTTTGATATTTCCATCGGACAATAGTTTTACCCCTAGACAAACGATAGAGCTACTTCGTATTGTTGATTATTACTACACACGTGCTTTAGATTGAGTATTGACGACGTATATTATCTGAATGTTTGTATTAACCTTACTTTTGTGCCCCTTTATAAATAAAAACATTTAAAAATAGTACCATCAGACTTCAGCGGACCTCTCTCTCTTTGCTGGTAAGTGACCCAGTTATGGGGTTCGTAACAACACAATACTCCAAATTCGGCTTTACCAATGCCTTGTACAATTTGAACATTACATCCCAACTCCTATACTCAATGCTCTGATTTATAAAGGCCAGCATACCAAAAGCTTTCTTCACCACCCTATCCACATGAGATTCCATCTTCAAGGAACTATGCACCATTACTCCTAGATCACTCTGTTCTACTACATTCTTCAATGCCCTACCATTTACCATGTATGTCCTATTTGGATTATTCCTACCACAATGTAGCACCTCACACTTATTAGCATTAAACTCCATCTGCCATCGTTCAGCCGACTCTTCTAACTGGCCTAAATCTCTCTGCAAGCTTTGAAAACCTACTTCATTATCAACAACGCCACCTACCTTAGTATCATCTGCATACTTACTAATCCAATTTACCACCCCATCATCCAGATCATTAATGTATATGACAAACATTGGACCCAGTACAGATCCCTGAGGCACACCACTAGTCACCGGCCTCCAACCTAACAAACAGTTATCCACTACTACTCTCTGGCATCTCCCATCCAGCCACTGTTGAATCCATTTTACTACTTCAATATTAATACCTAACGATTGTACCTTCCTAACTAACTTTCCGTGCAGAACTTTGTCAAAGGCCTTACTGAAGTCCATATAGAGAAAATCCACTGCTTTATCCTCGTCAACTCTCCTCGTAACCTCTTCAAAAAATTCAATAAGATTGTCAAACATGACCTTCCACGCACAAATCCATGCTGACTGTTCCTAATCAGACCCTGTCTATCCAGATAATTATATTTACCATCTCTAAGAATACTTTCCAGTAGTTTACCCACCACTGACGTCAAACTGACAGGCCTATAATTGCTAGGTTTACTCTTAGAACCCTTTTTAAACAATAGAACCACATGAGCAATACGCCAATCCTCCGGCACCATCCCCGTTTCTAATGACATTTGAAATATTTCTGTCAGAGCCCCTGCTATTTCTACACTAACTTCCCTCAAGATCCTAGGGAATATCCTATCAGGACCCGGAGATTTATCCACTTTTATATTCCTTAAAAGTGCCAGTACTTCCTCCTCTTTAATTGTCATAGTTTCCATAACTTCCCTACTCGTTTCCCTTACCTTACACAATTCAATATCCTTCTCCTTAGTGACTACCAAAGAAAAGAAATTGTTCAAAATCTTCCCCATCTCTTTAGGCTCCAGACATAGCTGTCCACTCTGATTCTCGAAGGGACCAATTTTATCCCTCACTATCCTTTTGCTATTAATATAACTGTAGAAACTCTTCTGATTTATTTTCACCTTACTTGCCAAAGCAACCTCGTATCTTCTTTTAGCTTTTCTAGTTTCTTTCTTAAGATTCTTTTTACATTCTTTATATTCCTCGAGCACCTCATTTACTCCATGCTGCCTATATTTATTATACATCTCCCTCTTTTTCCGAACCAAGTTTCCAATATCCCTTGAAAACCAAGGCACTCTCAAACTTTTAACCTTTCCTTTCAACCTAACAGGAACATAAAGATTCTGTACCCTCAAAATTTCACCTTTAAATGACCTCCATTTCTCTATTACATCCTTCCCATAAAAAAATTGTCCCAATCCACTCCTCCTAAGTCCCTTCGCATCTCCTCAAAGTTAGCCTTTCTCCAATCAAAAATCTCAACCCTGGGTCTAGTCCTATCTTCTCTATATTATATTGAAACTAATGGTATTGTGATCACTGGACCTGAAGTGCTCCCCAACACATACCTCTGTCACCTGACCTATCTCATTCTCTAACAGGAGATCCAACACTGCCCCTTCTCTAGTCGGTACCTCTATGTATTGCTGCAAAAAACTATCCTGCAGACATTTTACGAACTCCAAACCATCCAGCCCTTTTACAGAATGGGCTTCCCCGTCTATGTGTGGAAAATTAAAATCTCCCACAATCACAACCTTGTGCTTACTACAAATATCTGCTATCTCCTTGCAAATTTGCTCCTCCAATTCTCGCTCCCCATTAGGTGGTCTATAATACACCCCTATAAGTGTTACCACACCTTTCCCATTCCTCAATTTGACCCAAATAGTCTCCCTAGATGAGCCCTCTAATCTATCCTGCCAAAGCACCGCTGTAATATTTTCTCGGACAAGCAATGCAACATCTCCTCCTCTTGTCCCTCCGATTCTATCACACCTGAAGCAACGAAATCCAGGAATATTTAGTTGCCAATCACACCCCTCCTGCAATCATGTTTCACTAATAGCTACAACATCATATTTCCAGGTATCAATCCATGCTCTAAGCTCATCCACCTTTCTTACAATGCTCCTAGCATTAAAATAGATGCATTTAAGAAACTCTCCACCTCTTCCTCTCTGTTTATCCCTAACGATGCGATCAACTTTATTATCTTTTTCCTCCTTCTCCCCTACATCTTCGGTCTGAGCGCTCCCCTTCTCTATCACCTGCCTATCCTCCCTCACACACTGTCTGCTAGCTTTCTCTATTTGTGAACTAACCTCCTCTCCCCTAGTCTCTTCAAATTGATTCCCACCCCCCCCCCCCAACCATTCTAGTTTAAAGTCTCCCCAGTAGCCTTAGCAAATCTCCCTGCCAGGATATTGGTCCCCCTAGGATTCAAGTGTAACCCCTCCTTTCTGTACAACCTAGTCAGTTGGGCGGAAAGATGAAGAATAAGAATAGCGATTTCATTCATAGAAGTGTGAGGTAGTGCATTTGAGGATGTGTGTCAAGGGATGGGGATGTACTTTAGTTGGTACACAGCTCGTTAGATATTTGCATTAATCTGCCAAACATGTGGTAGCACCTCATTGCATAAAAGCATGCAGATATGGTCAAGCGGTTCAGTTGTTGTTCAGACCAAACATCAGGATGGGGAAGGAATGTGATCTAATTACTTTGACTGTGCAATGATTGTTGGCGGGCTGGTATGACCATCTCAGAAACTTTTGGTCTGGGAATTTTGCATACAACAGTGTCAAGTTTACAGAGAATGTATCCCAAAAAAAAAAATCTATTGACTGGCAGTGATGTGGGTGTAAACACCATGTTAATGAGAGAGGTCAGAAGAGAATGGCCAAGCTGGTTCAAGCTGACAGGACACATTACAACGGTGGCGTGCAGAAAAGCATCTCTGAATGAACAACACTTTGAACCTTGAAGTGGATGGGCTATTGCAGAAGACCACACTAGGTTCCACTCCATAGTTGCCAAATAAAATAGCCACTGAGTGTATAATAAATTGGTGAGTATTGAGTGGTATCTTGGAGATGGAGTTGAAACCTTGGAATTCACATCCACAATCCTTATTAAAAATCAATAAGTTGACTAAAAAGGTTAATGGAATACTTTACGAGGCTACAGAATACTAATTAGAACAGAGATTCAATGCCATGTGCACTTCTGGTCACCTCATTACAAGAAAGACACAATTGTTCTAGAGAGGGTGCAGAGGAAATGTATATGGCATTGCCAGTACTGGGAAGTTTAAAGATTAGTTTTATTTGTCTCATGTACATTGAAACATACACTGAAATGCATTGTTTGCAGCAAAACAAATCAGCGAGGATTATGCTAGGCAGTTGTAAGTGTCATTGTGCTTCCAGCTCCATCATAACATGCCCACAACTTACTAACCCTAACCCTTAGGTTTCTAGAACGTGGGAGGAAACCAGAACACACAACACCAGAACAGAACGTACAAATGCCTTACGGACAGTGGCAGGAATAGAACCCCAATCTTTTAGCTGGCACTGTTAAGCATTACACTAACCATTATACTACTGTGCTGAAAGGAAAGACTGGATAAACTAGGGTTGACTTCTTTGGAATAGAGGGGATTGAGGATAGAAATGCTTGTTTATAAAATTACTGACCAAGAGAGAGCAAATAAAAATGATCCATTTTTCTGATAAAAACTTCAAAAATTAGGTGGCTTAGACCTAAAGTAATTGGTTGGAGTATTAGGAGGAAGATGAAGAGTGAAGACTCGAAGGAGAGTAGATGACATGTGCCTTCCACCACTCTCCAGTGTGCATCAATGGCTTTGCCGTAGAGAGGGTGAAGAACACAAAGTTTCTTGGTGTGCACAAAACAGACGATCCAACCTAGACCCACAACATCTCCTCACTAGTCAAGGCAGCACAGCAGATCCTACACTTTCAGAGGAGATTGAGGCATTCAAGGCTGTCTGCCCCCATTATAACAAATTTCTACAGGAGCACCATTGAGTGTGTCCTGTCTGGCTGAATCGTGTGGTAAAGAAGCTGCAAGGCATTGGATCACAAGACCTTATAGGGGATAGTAAAGCCACCAAGTGGATCACTGAGATCTCCCTCTCCCTATTTGCGTCATTTACTGGGAGCATTGCAGATGAGGGGGTTGAGGTATTATTGAGGATCCCTATCCATCCCACAGTCTCTTTGACCCACTACCATCAGGAAAGAGATACAGCAGCATCAGAACTCGGACTGCCAGACTGGGTAACAGCTTCTTCCCTCAGGGTGTCAGACTAATGGATACCTACCCCCACCGAGGTCTCATCACTAGGCAAGCAAGCTGTTTACTGTACTGTTTAATGTTTACTTGTGCAGCACAATAAATGCATTTTGAATTGTATTTTATTAACTTACTTATGGGAATATTTTGGTTTATGTCTTGTGTGTGAAACTTGTTTAGTGGGTGTTCTGTGGTCCAGAGGAACATTGTTCCATTTGGTTTTATACACATATACATACATACAGTCAGATGACAAACTTGAACTTGAAGATTGAGAAAATATTTTTACCCCCAAAATTGGTAGGAATCTAGAATTCATTACCTGTACAGTTGGTAGACACAGAAATCTTCATCACATGTAAACAATGCTTGGATTATGCACCTGAAGAGCAGTGTGACCTGCAGGTCCACAAATCTAGTGCTGGTGGGGGGATTTGACAGGGTAACATTTTCTCAATTTCTAAAAGACACTGGGCTCCATGTCTCCTTATGACATCGGTGGAGTTATTAAAAAAGTGCTTCAGACAAGATCCTTATGTAAAAAATCTACTCAAACAGGATGAAGCTATGAGAAGTGATTACAATCATTCAGTGAAGCTTAAACCTGGCAATGTTAAATCTTTGATCAGCCCTTCTCCTCTTGGAAAAACTAGTACCCAGGAGTGCAAATGGGCCAAAAATCAGAAGACAAATATTGGTATTATAACTATGTGTGTTAAAATAGTTCTCCTCATCAA
Source organism: Hemitrygon akajei (assembly GCF_048418815.1). Lineage (NCBI taxonomy): Eukaryota > Metazoa > Chordata > Chondrichthyes > Myliobatiformes > Dasyatidae > Hemitrygon > Hemitrygon akajei. The sequence goes on from NC_133132.1 coordinate 100,498,939, forward strand.
AGTCCTATATAGTTGATTCCCCTATTCTGAGAATCTCTCTTTTGCTTTTTAAAGATTATCTTTATTTGTCACATGTTCATTGAAACATATCATGAAATGCAACATTTGTGTTAATGACCAACACAATCCACGAGCATGGCAACAACAAAGCATGTCCACAACTTGCTAATCCAATCTTTGGAACGTGGGAGGAGATTAAAGCACTTGGAGGAAGCCCATAATGTCATGGGGAGAATGTACAAACCCCTTTCAGATAGAGGTGGGAATTGAACCCTAATCGCTGATGTTGTAAAATGTTATGCTAACCGCTTTGCCACCAGTTAGAAATAGCCCATCAAGATCGACTCTGCTGGTAGTTCACTGAATTATTTGTGTTAATAAAATCATCTTTCATTCTCTTAAACTCAAGTGCGTATTGGGCAAACATCAAATCTCCTCAAGAAATTACCCCCTAATTTCAGAATTAGTCTATGCTACACCACTTTGAAAGTAATCCTTTACAATGGAAACTAAAATTGTTTATAAGTACTTCTAAAGCCTCAGCAAAACTTACCTACAGTTTTACTTCCACCCTCTATTACAAATATTCTTTATTTTAATACAATTAATTACAAATAAATGAAGAGACAGTACTTTCTAATCTTTAACAGAGGCTTGATTGCATATTTATGCCTAATTTCCTGGTAGAGGTGATGAGCATTATGTAGCTGAATTATAGTGATATATTACTGACCTTACTATGCCATTTTCTAGCCCTCCGGCAATCACGTTGACAGATACACCTTCGGGCTGATTGGAGAAAGCTACAGAGCAGATGATCTCCCGACAGTGCACGTGGCCACTGAGATCCCCGTTCACTGTCCACAGTCTCAGGTCACTGCCACCACCGACTAAGGAACAAAACATACACAATTAAACCCATTCTTCCAGATAATCCATATTATAGTGGATAAACTGCTCGTCTTCAACACATACTGTAAGAACTAAGTGGTGACTGGGAGAAAATAGCCAGGAAGTTCTGTTGTGTGGAGCTGTAATTCCCTAAACACTAGACCTTATTGTCCAAAGGTCACCAAATTACTGAATGTGTTATGAGACAGGAGGATATGCTGTAACATTCAACAGTGTCTTACTCAACAATGCCACTGGCTTAAACTTCCCTTGCTGAGATGTGCCCTGTGAATGGAGCAGTTTACTCGTACAGAAGGTCTTCATGACGGCTGTTTATTGGAACACAAAGGGGATCAGTCTGACCAGGTCTTGGGCCCTGGAGACTGGCAGATGGATCTACCCAGTAGTCCCAGCACTCCAACTTGCAATGAATCTCCTTAAAGGCTCCACCACTAAATGTTGAACACCTTCCTTCCTGAGCTGATCAAGATTTCTAAACTGCAGGGTGAAGCTCCAGCGTCTCCCCAACTTCATCACCGCATCCCTTCCATTCATGATTTGAATCTTTGTGTTCCTAACTAGCACCTTGCCAATTGGAGGAAAAACCTTTGAGAATGTTTAGTTGTGCAAGAACTAATCCACTGCACAGAATGCTTATAATATTACAGGTTTATGCACTGTCCATTTCTAACAATTACTAGTTTCAAGTACCTTTCCTGACATGGAATAATTTCTAAACTAGTGTTTCAATCAGCTTGCACCCCTTCCCCCACCCCACCACCTTATTCTGGCTTCCTTTCCAGGCTGAAGGATCTCAGCCTGAAATATTGACTGTTTACTCCCCTCTGTTGATACTGCCTGACCTAACGAGTTACTCCAGCATTTTGTACTTTTTGCTCATGAGTTGTTAATGTTTCTTCCCCAGTTTTATTAACTACACTTTAGTTTATTTTTAAGAATAATTTATTTATTTCTATCTTTATTTTCACAGCAAGTTTCAGGAGATCCAAATTAATGTGCCATCCCAAAGTTATGACTTTACTAATTTTGGCCTAGACATGTTTGTTTTATCACCTTGCAAGTCACTGGGGTAAAAAAGTTGTGGGAGAAGGGATCAGATGCAGGGTTGTATCAGAATGTTGTCTACAACCTCTGGGTAATTAAGCAATGGAACTGATAGTAATCTGAAAGGCGGTGTAACAATCCCATCAAAAACAGTAAAGCAAACAGCTAAAGATCCAGAGCCATAGACAAAATGCTGGAGGAACTCAGCAGGTCATGTATGCAAGGGGAATGAACAGTCAATGTTTTGGTCCAAAACTCTTCATCAGGACTGGAAAGGAATGGAGCAGAAGCCACAATATGGTGGAAGGAGTACAAGGAGGTAGATGATGGGGGTGACCAGATGGGGTGGGTGGGCAGGGGAAGGGGAATGAAGTGAGAAGCTGGGAGGTGATAAGTGGAAAAGATAAAGAGCTGAAGAAGGAAGAAGCAGATAGGAGAGGAGAATGGACCATGGGAGAAAGGGAAAGAGGAGGGACAACAGAGGGAGGTGATGGGCAGGTGAGAAGAAAATGGATAAGAGGGAAGTCAGAATAGAGAATGGAAAAGAGAGAAGGAGGAAAGGGTATAAATTACCAGTTTCGGGAAACCAACGTTCATGCGTCAGGTCAGAGGCTACCCAGATGGAATATGAGGTGTTAACTCTCCGACCTGAGAGTGGTCTCATCGTGGCAGTAGAGGAGGCCACAGAAAGACATGTTAGAATGGGAATGGGAAGCAGAATTAAAATGGGTATTCACTGGGAAATCCCACTTCTAGTGACAAATGGAGCGAAAGTGATAAAGATCCCTTGTGTTTTACCTGAATCACAAACAGTTGCAGTGTCACCAGTTGTCTCACTAGTAGAAACCGCTGTCACTGGACTTTTATGTCCTGTTAAACTCTGAACATAACACAGCCTGTAAGGCAAAGTAAAGAGAGATGGGAGCAATCAGGATCTGTAATTAACTACGACACAAATTTAAAACTTAAAAGTTTGAAGATTAGCAATCATGCAATGTAAAATGTAATCTGTCCCTGGATGTAAAACGAATATTTACAAATTGGGTGAAATGTTAGAGTCCTTTACATAACATCACAGCACCTGGTCACATCATACTGGACATTTAGGCTAGGATAGTGAAAATGAGGAACATGCATGTGAAGATTGCAGTAGGAGAACAAGAGGGAGGATGAAAAATTAAGTATCAAGTCACGGATTAAATGGTGGAATAGGCTCTCTTTGCTCATCCCTCACGGAGCACTCTCGTGAGCACTACACCTGTCCCTACTCCTCTTGCTTTTCTCTGCAATTTATGGATGCATGGGATCTGCCTTCTGAGACAACCTTGAACTAAACATGCCCAGTGAAGATACCTTGTAAAGCATAATTGCATGAATTCTCTGGAGCATTTTCTTTATCATTTACTCATGAACATATTGCATTAAATAATTTATGATCACATAACCTGTTATTATTAGACAGCCTTGTGCAAATAAATATTCTTCTAACCTGTTCAGATCCCATATAATGCAGGTTCCATCCTTGCTGACACTGATCAGAATGCTGTATGGTTTGCAAACACACAAGCTGATTACTTCTGCGGTATGGCCATACAAGTAGACTTTAGATTCCACTTCAATTTCTGAAGACTGAAAAAAATTGAAATACAATAAGCGTCAGTACCTTATCCATTATTTGAACATGCACTCTGACAATCACCCAAATGCAAAACCACACATTATCGATGAGGGACTTATTTTGGAAAGATATTGGTCATCTCAGAATCCCCCAAACTACATTTACAACAACTGATTTATTTTAAGAAGTGTAATTATTGTAAAAAAAAGGGAATATGCAGTTTATGGCCACCTGAGTTGGGAGATTTAGTGTAATATCTGAATCAGATGCCAACAAATTTGATAGGGGTTAAAGTCTCTCAGCATTATGCTGTCAACATATTTTTATCCACAAGCCGCCAGTTCCACAATGGAATTTAAGCCCACAATTTTCAGACTAACAGATTATTGTGGGTTTAAGTTCCAATCCAGAGATGTTCAAAGCTGCAGTTGCTTGGTTGCTCAATGTATTAAAGCCATAGAATCATGAAGCACAGAAACAGGCCTTTCAGTCCATGATGTCCTTCTATCTAATATCCAACTGTATTAACCAGTTAGCTGATATAGAATAGTGATAATACAATCTACAAATTAAATTCACATTTATTTTTAAATGCAGTATGACAATGCTTAGATCTAGAGCTGGAGGCTACAGTACACGTGACACCTTTTACACATACCATCTTGCTGGTAAATCTGCTTGAGTACGCAGTAACTACTCCACATTTACTGCCAGTAAATAGTTGGCAGCTCTCAGGTACCCACGCACAACTTGTAACCTGTAAAGAAGCCCAAGGCAATTTACAACCAGATTCAAAATACGCAAAAAATGCTTAAATCAGCAGCCATGGCATGATTCTTAGAATATGTTGTAACACACAAAATGATGGAGGAGCTCAGCAGGTAAGGCAGCATGTGTGGAGAGGAATAACAAGCTGATATTACAGGCTGCAACTCTTCATCAGTCCAGGGTCTCAGCCTGAAACATCGACTCTTTATTCTTCTCCAGCCTGACCTGCTGAGTTCCTCCAGCACTTTCCGTGTGTTACTCTGGATTTCCAACATCTCTTGTGTTTAGTTCTTAGAATATATTTTGCTTTTGAAATACATGTTTAAATCATAATTTTGTTGAAAGCAAAAAACAGCTATATTTAATAAACACAAAGTACACTGCTGATGCTGGGGTCAAAGCAACACGTACAACAAGCTGGAGGAACTCAGCAGATCGGACAGCATCTGTGGAAACGAGCAGACGAAGTGTCTCGGCCTGAAACGTTGACTGTTCATTTCCATGGATGCTGCCCGACCTGCTGAGTTCCTCCAGCTGTATTTAATATTTCATCAAATCATTCAGCACAATTACAACTGATCATTTAAACACTTCTGTATGACTCAGTAAGCAGAAGTAGTCATAAGGATATATTTAAATTGTAATCAGCTCAGAGAGGCTCACTAGGCTGATTTCTAGAACAAAGGAAAATTTGAGCAGATGAAACCTATGACATATGGAACTTAGAACTATGAGAAGTGATCCTACTGAACTTTATGTTCTGAGGAGACAAACAAACACAGCAAGGATGTTTCGTCTTGCGGGGAAATTTAGAATGGGAAGATATTGTTTCAGAAAAGAGGGTCATTAATGACAGACATGAGGAAGCATTTCTTCTCTTGCAAAGTTGTGGATCTTCAGAAATCTCTATCACAAGGAGCTGTGGAGGTGGTTGTCAATAAATATACAATGGATTCCTGTTAATTGAGCTATCAGTTAGTGGGGCAAAGAAAACTAATCAAGAAAATGGCTGTGATTCCCTTTGTATTTGGGACAATAAGCCGCTTAGTTGGGACAGGAGACTGTTGCTAAACAGTTTCTAACCAGTGTCACTTGCAAGCGCTTGTGTGGCCATTAGACAATACAACATGCTCAGAGGGAAGAGTTTTTAAATAATGTCAGTTGCATATTTCATTTAAATACATTACTAGTTACACAGTTAAATGATAATTTGTCTTCGTTATACCTTTTTAACTATTTCCATGAAACTTTGGCTAAATGGGGCAGCCACTTAATTGGGCCAAAATATACTGGTCCAATTAACTGGAATCCACTCTATTTAAGTTTAATACAGTCAGATTTTTACTTTATTGTGAAATCAGCGTCTATGGAGAACAAGTATGAAAGTGGAACCAAAGTCATGATCAGATTAGCCAGAACTAAGTGCTGTAGCAGACCTCAGGTTCTACAATATGTGGCCTAATACTTCTCCAAATTCTATCTAAAGTAATATTTTAGTGAATCTCCTGTACATTTATTCCAAGGCCTTGAACTTCTTACTAAATTGTGGTGCATAAAAATAACTACAGTATCATAGCCAAAGCCTAGAAAGTGACCTTTAATATTTAGCATAGATTGCTTAATCACAGGTGTGCATGCTTTTAGGGAGTAGCAAGTAGAGGAGAAAGAGACTGAACGAAGAGAAGTAATTGGTGTTGATGTCTTAACTGTAGATTGACTACAACTAGGCATACATTTATTTTGGAAAATGCATCTTTCCCGTTGAAGTTCATTTAAACAAATGGTTAAAAACCTTCAATGAAGGAAATCACTTTGTGACTTGTTAATCTTTGATTAATTTTGTTGTACAATTGATTCAAAGGTAAAAATGAGTAAAGGAAAAAAAAACTACAAATCTTGCAACTGAAAATAAATCTGTAGAAAGAAATTGAGGTCTCTTTTGAGGACCAGATTGCATACCTGGTGTAAAGGAGAGCACTGAATGAAGTTGATAGGGGGCTCACTTTGTTTGCTCTTCAGTCTTAGTACGTTATCAGCGTAACCCCAACTCAAAATGGCTGACCACTGGATATCTGTATTGTGCATGCTTCGAACACCTAAAATTTAGATGGAAATAAATAAGCATCAATCAAAGGGTACAACAGCCAGGAAAAATTAGCAAGCCAAAACTCCTTTCTCTAGCATCTAGTATACAGAGTGATGGTGCAATAAGGCGTTTTAAAACAATGAAGCTCTTTGAACGAATGAGAACTTGCTTCATTACTTGATGAGGTAAAAATACACTCTCTGTAGAGAAGAATCCCTCAAGTGTCACTATACTAACAGTGAAGATAAACCTCAAGAATAACTGTTCCAGTACAATTATATTGAGCGTCTGTTCAGCATTGTGGAAAAATGCCAAGATAAAAGTGATTCCACTTGATATGGAGGGAATCCACTGACCACGTGTGACATCAAGGAGTCCCAGTGAAACTGAAATCAAGAGGAAAACTCCCACAGGCTGGGGTCATGAAACCCAATCACAGTAACACAGCCATTTGTACAAGGGTTCTGTAGGTGTTAACCATCCTCAAGTGGTTTTATGAGTGCATTCCTCTTGTCATAAGGCCAGAGGTAGATCTATCCTAAGCCCAGCATAATGATGCAATTATGAAAGTGGCAAGCCGGCAGCTATATTTCATTAAAAGTGTGAGGAGATTTGGTATGCCTAGCAAATTTCTACAGATGGACCATGTAGAGCTTTCTAACTAGTTACAGGACTGTCTGGAATGGAGGGGCCACTGCACAGGATTGGAAAAAGCTGCAGAAGGTTGCACACTTAGCCAGCTCCATCATGAGCACTAGTCTCCCCAACATTGAGGACATCTTCAAAGATTATACCTCAAAAAGGTGGCATCCATCATTAAGGACCACATCACCCAGGACAAGCCCCTTTCTCATTACTACCATCAAGGAGGATGTACAGAAGCCTGAAGACATACACTCAGTGTTTTAGGAACAGCTTCTTCCTCTCCGTCATCATATTTCTGAACAGACAATGAACCTATGAACACTATCTCACTACTTTTATTCTCTTTTTGCATTACTTATTAGATTTTTAATATATATTTCTTATTATAATATATAGTGTTTTTATGCTTTGTACTGGAATGCTGCCACAAAACAAATTTCACGACATATGTCAGTGATTATAAACCTGTTTCTGAATGCTGATAATTGAGAAAATTCTAATAGAAATGAGCATCGTACAATGAATCCTATTCCCACAAACAGCAAGATCTAGACAACTTTTAGACATAGGCTGTCCCAGATTCTGAGCAATGAGAGGATCCAACAAACCACACTACAATTTGACTGTATTAATAGCTTTAATCCACTGTTATTAATAACCAGACATGTAACCAGACAAAACACATGACTAAAATGGCTATAAGAGTAAGCTGAAAGCTAGTTTTTAGGTTTTACTTTTGGCAAGATCTGTAAGTCAAAACCAAGACCAAATTTTCTTTAAAAATTGCAGATGCTGGGAATCTGAACTAAAAAGAGAAAATGCTAGACATATTGAACACATCAGACCACATCTTCAGAGAGACACAAAGACAGATGAAATATCGTTAATCTGAAACATTAATGGTGCTTTTGTTTCCACGGATGCTGCTTGACCTCCTGAGTATTTCCAGCACTTTTGACCTTTACTCTCCACTTGTTTGGATAAGTGTTGTCCCTAAAGCTCTCAAGAAGATCAATCCCATCCAGAACAGAGCAATCTGCTTGACTGGCATCTCATTCACTACTGTTGCATTGTATTCCATCCACAGAATGCGAGGTAGTTACATCATCCTGATTATCAATTCGGGTTCCTTTCTAGCTGCTGATGATTATTCCTACATTTCCTTACCTAATAATCCTGTAGGAGTACCTACAGTGGCATTGTAGTAACTCATCCCCATCTTCTCACCCAGGGAATAGATGATAGTGATACTCGCATGCCATAAAGGTAAAAAATTGATTCAACAGTGGCCACGTTGGACAGAAACCGAGAAGACAACATGCAGATGAAAATAATAGGAGAATGTGTTGATGGGGTAAGGCGGCAGCATAACTTTGGGGGCATGGTAACACAATGATTAGCATAAAGCTATTACAGCACCAACAACCTGGGCCCAATACCCACCATTCTCTGCTAGTAGTTTGTATGTGCTCCACATGACCATGTGGGTTTCCTCCGGATGCTCCGGTTTCTGCCCACATTCTAAAGATGTTCGGGTTGGGAGGTTAATTGGTCACATGGATGTAATTGGGTGGTGCAAACTCACTGAGCCGGTGCGGCCTGTTACCATGCTGTGTCTCTAAATAAATAAAATATCAGCTCAGACCACTTGAGTCCAGTGGCCTCCTGCTGATAATCAACGTTCAAAATAAGTTTATTATCAAATTACATACATGCCACCATATAGAACGCCGAGATTTGTTTTCTTGCAGGCATACTCAAAAAATCAATAGCCATAATAGAGTCAATGAAAGACCATATCCAAACAGTGTGCAAAAGACAACAAACTGTCGAAATACAAAAAAAAGGAATAATAAGAAATAAATAAGCAATAAATATTGAGAACACGAGATGAAGAGTTCTTGAAAGTGAGTCCATATTTTGTGGGAACAGTTCAGTGATGGGGCAAATGAAGTTGAGCAAACTTATACACTCTAGTTCAAAAGCCTGATGTATGAGGGTTAATTGTTCTATCAGTTCTGAGAAACGTTCTGAAGGATGAAATAAAACATACCTTGTTCTTTGCTGTATGTCATCATTAGGCAGAACTTTTTCGACAGACCACAGATAGCTCTGGTGGGCAATGCAAGCAGTGATCCAAACTGCTCTCCATGGAACTGACTGAAGCAAATTACAGGATCTGGTGCACTGGGAGAACCCACGTACTCACCCCACTTCAGTCCTTTAATCCACGACAAGGGACTCTGATTATATGATATTAAAGAAAAAAAACCCATCATTGCAACTCCAAAATATTTTTGACCAAGCAGAATTTTTACACATGACTAGAAGGTGCAAAGTAATTACCAGGCTCACAAACTGATTTCGTTGATGATTAAATAGACAATTAAAATTTCACAAGCTTTGAAAGAAAGATAATCTCAGGTTCAAAGCATTCAAGATCTTTGATAATGTACTGATTTACAGTCCAAGAGTCTACACTATTGTGAATAAATTTAAATAACTAATTCAAAAAATCAATGAAGTAACTCCATTAAGTGACACTTTTAAGAATTAAACACCAATTGCAGATTTCTTATTTTTACAAATCAACTGTAATTCTGATAAGTCACCCAAAATTACTTGTGAATACACAAAGAACATTCAATATTGATAGACAAGATAAACAGTGGCCATCAGGCCCTCTTCAAAGAGATTCTAAGCTGGCTGGGGAAATTAACTTCCTCTAAATTTGTAAACTGCTGAACCATTTATACCAGATATACTGTATAAATACCGGATAGATGACTTCTTTGGTATGCTCTCTGCTCTCTCTGAAAGCAAACTGCACAAGGAGACCCATAGCTGCAGGCAGCTCCCCCTCCATTGACAGTCTTGGGCCGTGTTTGCTCGGATGAGTGGCTGTGAAGAGCTGCCGTGGTGTCTGACCATAGGTTTTGATCATAGTCTCCAGGGCTCGTCTTTGCACAGGATCTTCAACAGCAGAAACGTCCATGCCAAAATAAGTCTATCAACAAAATATGGAGCAAGTTTATTATAAAACTGATTTAAAATGTTTCCTTTTTCTCAATTAGACAAACAAAGGGACCATTTGGCCCAGTGTATCTATGCCACCCATCAGTACCCTGCCTACTTCCCTGCAATGTATTCTCTCAACATACTCATTAACATCTCCCTGATTTTGCCACCAACTCCCTCCACTGAGGGACAATTTACAGAAGCCAATGAACACAACAACCAGAGTGTCTTTGGAATGTCTGAGGAAACAGCATCATAGAAAATCATGGTCCTGGGAGAACTCCACACTCAGAAAGCTTGGGATCAGGATCGGACCTGGATTACTAGAACTGTTAGACAACTGCACTACCCACAGTGCCACTGGGTGGCATTTTGCATTAAGATATTTGTCCCTCAGTCTATCGATATATTGGTTTACTATTGTCACATGCACCGAGTTGCAATGAAAACCTTGTTTTGAATGCTGCCTATTTCACTACAACAGTGTGCTCATCTGGTACAAGTTAAAACAATACCAGAATGCAGGGAAATGTGCAACAGAGAAAGTGCTGTGCAGGTAGATAAAAGGTGCAAGATCATAACGAGGTTGATTACAAGGTCATGTCCATTTTATTATACCAGGAGACAGTTCAATAGTCTTAAGACAGCATAATGGAAGCTGTCCTTGAGCATGGTGTTACGTGCTTTTGTATCTTTTGCCCCATTACGGGAAGAAGAGAAAAAACAGCTTTAAAATGTAACGAATCAGAATTTAAATGGAAATGCCACTGAGAGGCAAACAACAAAAATAAACATTCATGGCTATTACAACATAAAATCCTTCATGGGTTCTTTTGATCATGGCATGCCTTAGGAAGATTCAGCATTTTTCCTAAGGTGTTGAACATTCAGAGCTAATAGTCACCTTCAATTACGAATAGAAACTGGATAGAAATAACCTAATAAATATTGCAAAACCTGACCCTATCCAAAGAAAATCCCACACAGAAAATCAATACAAAGTATTTTTAGAACACCTCTTCTAAAGGAGGTCTTTGAAACAAGTTTTTGTTCTTGCATTGAGGACCAAAAAGTTAAGGAATTGCTTGGAGGCAGCAGGGGAAGAGCAAAGAAATAGACCACAGTAGAGGTTCCAAACCTTTTTTATGCCATGGACCTTTACCATTAACTGAGGGGTCCATGGGCCCCTGCTATAAAGAGAAATTTTAAAAAATCAAAGTAAGTTTCTTTCTTTCCACGGAGAGCTCCCCTTCAACAGTTGGATTTAATTAATCTTCCTCAATAGTACCAGATATATAGAACTATTGTTTTAAACAAATATGGATTGCAATAAAGTGATCACACAAGTTTTTAACATCAGCCAAGATGTCACCCATAAATTAAGGTGCCACACGATTGCTTAAATGACAGCAAAATCAAATTATGAACTCTACTCCATTTTGTTCTGAAGCAAACAGTACAAGACCATTTCATCAATTTGGCTTGAACTGGCAATTTATAAAAGATATCCAATTAATTCAATTTCTTCTCACCTTCTCTTTATTACCACATGCTTTTCAGTACAAATAAAACTATTCATTTTTAAAAACTGAAAGCTATGAAGCTATGAATACAAATAAGCTCTTGAACCTTGTGCGCAATTATCCCTAATGATCCTAGTAATTCTACGGTAATTGTATTTTTGAGAGCTTGGTTGGAATAACAGAGAACACAGTGATTATACTTCCCTGAGCAGGGGATGATGGCGTCTCCCCAACTCCCCCAACCAAACACACATTTTCAATGAATCATTTCTATTTTATATGTATTTTTTTTAAAACTCAGATAATAAGTGATCTTTAGTGCCATGCTCCACAAAACATACACCACAGAAAATCTGCACAGTAAAATTGGTAGGTCATGGAGAGAATTACTCACAGGAAGATTTGACAACTTTGCACCTGATGGCTGAATATGAGAACTGAGCAAGATGGAAACTTACCGCAGGGTGAAAGACATTGATAGCATAAACCGCAGCTCTCCCCTTTTGCTTGTTCCCAAACACCAAGTCAATCCAATTGCAAATAGTTTGTGAAACATGATCTGACTCCAAGGCTTGGCGGTGAATCAGGATGAAGAGCCTGGGATCATTGCGAGCCCAAGGTGGAAGATTTACATGATTCACTCTATCTCCATTCTGCCGCATTCCGAAGTCAAAGCCTATAAGCAGAAATGTTTCAAGTTTATACTGGCATAAGGAATTAATTCTATTTCTTGATCACTGTTAAAACACAAACTGGGTAACTACTTACCTTTGACACATAATCTTGTATTCATATTGCAACTTTACCATCAGAAAATTTTCAAAACAATTCAGAATGTAATTAAACATTTGACATGAGCAGGAAGGCATGAGAATAAACAAGTTGAAGAACCTGGTTTAATGTTCACCTTAAAAGGAGAAGGAAGTGGATGTCTTAAGATAGAATTTAGGAATGAAGGGCTTAGGTTGCTTGTAAGCTCATTAGACTTATGGACAGAATTAACTTTTGCTTTATTACATATATTAAGCATCCTGCACTGCAGATCATCTAAGGTGATAAATTTATGATACAGGATAGAAGCTGATTATATCTTAGATTTATTGCATGATTAAGAGACTCAAAATTGAGAGCTTAGTTGGAATAATGGAGAAGCAGGAGCAAGCAGGTAAATCAACAACAACCTAAACAATTCACAAAAAAGACGAAGGCACCAGTGCCAACAAACACTCACTGTAAAGTGACATTACATCTGTATGGCTGAGTTAAAATCCCAGACAGAAAAATTGAATTGACTTTTATTACTTACATCCTTCATATACATGAAGAGTAGAAATCGTTACGTTACGCCTCTGTCTAAATGTGCAATGTGCAACTTATAGTAATTTGCAATAAATAGTAAGTACAACAGGACAGTCAATACAACATAGAAATACAATTGCATCAGCATGAATTAATCAGTCTGTTGGCCCTGGCTTTTATGCTGTGGTACCATTTCCCAGATGGGAGCAGCTGGAAGAGTTTGTGGTTGGGGTGACTTGGGTCCCCAATGATTCTTCAGGCACTTTTTACACACCTGTCTTTGTAAACGTCCTGAATAGTGAGAAGTTCACGTCTACAGATGCGCTGGGCTGTCCGCACCACTCTCTGCAGAGTCCTGCGATTGAGGGAAGTACAGTTCCCATATCAGGCAGTGATTCAGCCAGTCAGGATGCTCTCTTTTGTGCCCCTGTAGAAAGTTCCTAGGATTTGGGGGCCCATACCAAACTTCTTCAACCACCTGAGGTAAAAGAGGCGCTGTTGTGCTTTTTTCACCACATAGCCGGTATGTACAGACCACGTGAGTCTCTCGGTGATGTGTATGCCGAGGAACTTAAAGCTGTTCACCCTCTCAATCTCAGATCCATTGATATCAATTGGGGTTAGCCCAACTCCATTCCTCTTGTAGTCCACAACCAGTTCCTTTGTTTCTACGACATTGAGGGAGAGGTTGTTTTCTTGACACCACTGTGTCAGGGTAAAGACTTCTTCTCTGTAGGCTGCCTCATTATTATTTGAGATTAAGCCAATCAAAGTAGTATCATCAACAAATTTCATTAGTAGATTGGACCTGTGAGTGGTGACACAGTCATAGGTATACAGAGAGTAAAGGAGGGGGCTTAGGATATAGCCCTGAGGGGTACCTGTGTTGAGGGTCAGAAGTAAGGGAACCCACTCTTACCACCTGCCGACAATCTGACAGGAAGTCCACGACCCAGCTACACAAGGCAGGGTGAAGGCCGAGGTCTGTGAGCTTTTTGTCAAGCCTGGAGGGAATTATGGTATTGAATGCTGAACTGTAGTCCAAGAACAGCATTCTCACATAAGCATCCTTCTTCTCCAGATGCGTAAGGACTGTGTGTAGAGCTGTGGCTATTGTGTCGTCTGTCGATTGGTTGTGTCGGTAGGCGAGCTGTGGGGGGGGGGGGGGGGTCCTAGTGTGGGTTGGTCTATGCTGCCGATGTAGTCCTTGACCAACCTCGCAAAGTATTTGCTTATTATTGAGGAGAGTGCGACAGGATGGCAGTCGTTCAGACATGCTTCCTTGGTCCTTTTAGGTACAGGAACAACGGTGGATGTTTTTAAGCAGGAGGGCACTCTACACTAGGCGAGGGAGAGATTAAAAATGTCTGTAAACACACCTGCCAGTTGTGCCACGCACACTGAGTACCTGCCCTGGAATGCCGTCTGGTCCTGAAGCCTTGTGCTTGTCCACTCGTTGGAAATTCCTGCGTACTTCAGCCTCAGAGATGAACATGGTGCAGGTTGCTTCGGCGGCTCTCCTCAGGGGCTCAGTGTTGGTGACAGCAAACCGAGAGTACAAAAGATTTGGCTCATCTGGGAGAGAGGCAGCAATGTTAGAAACACCACTGCGTTTAGCTTTGAAGACTGCAATGGTGTGCAGACCTTGCTATAAGCTGCAGGAGGTTGTTGGTGGGCAGCTGTGTCTGGATCTTGTCCCTGTATTGTTGTTTCGCTGCCTTGATGACTTTGCGCAGATCGTAGCTGCATTTCTTGAGTTCCTGTTGGTCACCAGCAACGTCAGCTCTGTGTTGTGTGATAAGTGCTTCTTGCATGGAACTGTTGATCCAGGGTTTCTGGTTTGGATAGACCCTGACAACATCCTTGATGCACTTCTGGATGAAATTCGTGACCCCTTCCATGAACTCAGAGACATCCTCATCGTGAAAGGCATTCCAGTTGACGTTATCAAAGCAATCCTGTAGCATGGAGGTCGATTGGTTGGACCTACAGTGGACTGTTTTAACCATGGCCACCTCTTGTTTCAGCTTCTCCCTGTACCTGGGCAGCAGCAAGATGGAGGAGTGATCCGAATTTCCAAACGGCAGGCAGAGGAGCACTTTGTAAGCACTGTGAAATGGAGAGTAGCAGTGGTCAAGAATGCTATCTCCCCTTGTGCTTACCTGGATGTGTTACAAAACTTTGGAGAGACTTTAGACAATGACTCTCTATCAATGACACTCTTCAGTGACGATGAAGGCAGCCTCTGGATGTGCAGTCTCCAGCATGCTGATGGTCTTGTACAGTTCCATTAGAGCCAGGTCAGTATCAACCTGTGGCAGAATATACACAGCTGTGATAGTAACAGCGGTGAACTCCCTAGGCAGCCAGAAGGGTCTGCACAGCAGCACCAGGTACTCCAAATCCAGGAAACAAAAGGATATGAGGGCATGCACAATCCAGGGGTCACACCAAGCATTACTGAACATAAAAGTATGTTCAGTACCCCACCTCCTTTGACCTGTCTGCCCAGAACAGGGAGAACCCAGAAGGCTCAATGCCATGATCCGGTATCTCCTCCGTCAGCCAGGTCACCATGAAGCACAAAAATTACATTCCTTTGTTTCCCACTGAAAGAAGATTCTGGCTCTCAGTTCACACAGCTTATTGTCCAGGACTGAACATTAGCCAGGAGTATGCTAGGGTGCGGAGGCCGATTAGCACGCCATCTCAACCTCAACAGGAAGATGGCCCTTCACCTCGCCTCCGATGCCGCTTCCGAGGTACTGGCGGTGTAATAGATCATGCAAGCAAGGGTTCCCAGTGTAGAAAAGGCCGCATGTAGTGAGTAAATGCTGTCTTCCCGACGTTCAGAAGTCAGTCTATCATATCTGATGGGACTATCATTAATTGAACAAGAAATGCAAAGGAGTACAGAAATTAGCAGTATACTATGGAAGCTGAGCAACAGTTAAACAGAATGACCAGAGCAGGATGGCCAAAAGTAATGTGGACATATTGCTAAAACTGGGAGGAACTTCCTTCACTCAGAGGGGAGTGATCGTGTGGAATGAGCCTCCAACAGAGGTGGAGGATGCAGGTTCGATTTCAACATTTGAGAAATTTGTATAATTACATGGATGGGAAGGGTATGGAGGCTACGGTCTGGGTACAGATCACTGGAACTGGACAGAAGATAAGTTTAGCATGAACTAAATGGGCTGAAGGGCTTGTTTCTGTACTGTAGTGCTCTATAACTCTCTCTTAAGGGAAACAGTACATAAACATCCTTGTACTTTGGATTTAAAACACAAGCCAAGTTCACATTTTAATTTACAATGTCAAAATTTGGAGTCATGTCAGTGTAAATACAAAGGGGAAGGCACAGCTTGACAGGAGTTGATAAATGAGGAAATGAGGCACCAGGTTTCACCTACAATAGGAGTGGGTAAAATTAATATCATCTCATTTTGTTAAATACTGCTGAAGTACATGGATTGACCTTACACTTGCTAACAATAGCTAGTAGGCAATAATTGTGATCAGCACAGTAGTGTAGCAGTTAGCGTAAAACGTTTACAGCACCAGCAGTCAGTGATTGGGGCTCAATTCCCGCCACTGTCTGTACAGAATTTGTACATTCTCCCCTTGGCCACACAGGTTTCTTCCGGGTGCTCCAGTCTCCTTCCACATTCCAAAGGCTTATGGGTAAGTTGTGGACATGCTAGGTTGCCACTAGACACTTGCGGGCTGCCCCAGCACATCTTTGAACTGTGTTAGTCATTGATGCAAATAATGCACTCCAGTATATGTTTTGATATACATGTGACAAATAAAGCTGATCTTTATCACCCATGTTGGTTAATAGTAACTACTGTTAATTGTTAACTAGGCATGGATAAACAGCTGCACTGTGTGGGGTGAAGGGGCTTCCAGAGGGGGCAGTATAGGGAGGAGCAAGGAGGTGAAAGTATTTTGAGAACAAAGATGAGGATTTTAGAATTGATATATTGCAAATCCGGAGCTTAGGGGAGGTGGGTCACAGAGAGGGGAGTTTCATTACAGGCAGCAAACACTTAATTAACTCAGATTATGTAAGAGTGATGCACTGTGTTCTATCTTATTTTCAGATTCTCAATCCTGCTCTTAAGTTTTATTGAGCTATGCTTTTTCTTCAAAGTATCAATTACAACACACCATTATTATGAGGACACATTTAAAATGTGCATTGTCATATTTTCCCCTAATGTTTTACTGATCAGTGCACTTTCTGTATTATTTTGATTTGTAGGCTCTGAGGGTCTATTTGAATGTCAAAAAGAAAGGAATGTAAAAGGAAACTTAAGAAAGAGATTAGAAAAGCTAAAAGAAGTTACGAGTTTGGTTTGGCAAATAAGGTGGAAGTAAATCCGAAAGGCTTCTACAGTTATATTAAAAGCAAGAGGATAGTGAGGGATAAAATTGGTCCCTTAGAGAATCAGGGTGGTCAGCTATGTGTGGAGCCGAGGGAGATGGGAGAGATTTTGAACGATTTCTTCTCTTTGGTATTCACTAAGGAGAAGGATATTGAATGGTGTAAGGTGTGGGAAACAAGTAAGGAAGTTATGGAACCTATGACAATTAAAGAGGTGGAAGTACTGGCGCTTTTAAGAAATTTAAAAGTGGATAAATCTCCGGGTCCTGACCGGATATTCCCCAGGACCTTGAGGGAAGTTTGTGTAGAGATAGCAGGAGCTCTGACGGAGATCTTTCAGATGTCATTAGAAACGGGGATTGTGCCGGAGGATTGGCGTATTGCTCATGTGGTTCCATTGTTTAAAAAGGGTTCTAGAAGTAAGCCTGGCAATTATAGACCTGTCAGTTTGACATCAGTGGTGGGTAAATTAATGGAAAGTATTCTTAGAGATAGTATTTATAATTATCTGGATAGACAGGATCTGATTAGGAGTAGCCAGCATGGATTTGTGCGTGGAAGGTCATGTTTGACAAACCTTATTGAATTTTTTGAAGTAGTTACGAGGAATGTTGACGAGGGTAAGGCAGTGGATGTAGTCTATATGGACTTCAGCAAGGCCTTTGACAAAGTTCCACATGGAAGGTTAGTTAAGAAGGTTCAGTCGTTAGGTATTAATGCTGGAGTAATAAAATGGATTCAACAGTGGCGAGATGGGAGATGCCAGAGAGTAGTGGTGGATAATTGTTTATTGGGATGGAGGCCGGTGACTAGCGGGGTGCCTCAGGGATCTGTTTTGGGCCCAATGTTGTTTGTAATATACATAAATGATCTGGATGATGGGGTGGTAAATTGGATTAGTAAGTATGCTGATGATACTAAGGTAGGAGGTGTTGTGGATAATGAGGTGGGTTTTCAAAGCTTGCAGGGAGATTTATGCCGGTTAGAAGAATGGGCTGAACGTTGGCAGATGGAGTTTAATGCTGAGAAGTGTGAGGTTCTACATTTTGGCAGGAATAATCCAAATAGAATATACAGGGTAAATGGTAGGGCATTGAGGAATGCAGTGGAACAGAGAGATCTAGGAATAACAGTGCATAGTTCCCTGAAGGTGGAGTCTCATGTAGATAGGGTGGTGAAGAAGGCTTTTGGAACGCTGGCCTTTATAAATCAGAGCATTGAGTACAGAAGTTGGGATGTAATGTTAAAATTGTACAAGGCATTGGTAAGGCCAAATTTGGAATATTGTGTACAGTTCTGGTCACCGAATTATAGGAAAGATATCAATAAATTAGAGAGAGTGCAGAGACGATTTACTAGGATGTTACCTGGGTTTCAGCACTTAAGTTACAGAGAAAGGTTGAACAAGTTAGGTCTCTATTCATTGGAGCGTAGAAGGTTGAGGGGGGATTTAATCGAGGTATTTAAAATGTTGAGAGGGATAGATAGAGTTGACGTGAATAGGCTGTTTCCATTGAGAGTAGGGGAGATTCAAACGAGAGGACATGATTTGAGAGTTAGGGGGCAAAAGTTTAAGGGAAACACGAGGGGGTATTTCTTTACTCAGAGAGTGATAGCTGTGTGGAATGAGCTTCCTGTAGAAGTAGTAGAGGCCAGTTCAGTTGTGTCATTTAAGGTAAAATTGGATAGGTATATGGACAGGAAAGGAGTGGAGGGTTATGGGCTGAGTGCGGGTAGGTGGGACTAGGTGAGATTAAGAGTTCGGCACGGACTAGGAGGGCCGGAATGGCCTGTTTCCGTGCTGTGATTGTTATATGGTTATATGGAAGTAATTTTAACATTAATGTGATTAAGAACGATAATGCATTTTCTTTCACATATGGCATAAACAGTAAACAGACTGAAATATTTATTTATAGTGCCCACCTTCTCTATTGACCAAAAACTCTGGAAGGTAAAAGAATTCTGGAATGAGCTCCTTCACATCAGTCATTGATTCATAAGAGGATAGGCGCCAGGTAGTATTCATAGAGTGAAATGTTCGATCTGGGATATCGAAACTTTGATCTAGGCACAGGGAATAGAATTCACAGTTAAATTCACAACAGAGACATTTCTATCAATGAATCCTGGGGGCTAGGCAATAAGTCTTCAGAATCAGGTTTGTTATCAAAGACATACGTTATGAAAGTCATTCCATGGATGCAGTATTCCTCCTGCACAATACATCAGAACCATGCAACACTGGAGACAATACTGCCCAACTTGTCAATGGTATCTCTAAAAAACTAATTCGTTTTTATTAATTAGTCCCATGGTTTTACTAATTAGTGTAAATGCTTCACTTTCTGCAAGTTAATATTAAGCTTGCTTCCATCATCCTTTAGAATCAGTATACTCCATACAATAACCATTTGCTACTTCATGCCACAGGCTTAACGTCAACCAGCTACAGTCAAAGTAATGTGCAAATAAGAGATAACTTAAGAGATTCTGCAGATGCTGGAAATCTAGAAATACACAACATACACAAAAATCTGGAAGAACGCAGCAGGTCAGGCAGCATCCATGGAGGAGAAAAAATAGTCAATGTTTTGGGCAGAGACCTTTCAGAGACTTGGTTGACTGTTTATTCCCCTGCATAGACGCTACCTGACTGGCTAAGTTCCTCCAGCATTTTGTGTGTGCACATATCCTGGTAAAGTTACACCATTTAGTTAGTGTCACCTCTTCTTGTTGTTTTCCAAATATAAATTAACAAATTCTAGCAAAGGTATCCTTTGGAGAGCCAATATTAACCTTGTGCGATGAAGGGCTTTATCAAAATTGATTTGTTTTTTAACAAATGGATGGAATGGAACATAATTGGAGACTAGCTTTCACACATAGGTCAGTGAAAACCAATAGCATTTAACACTCGTTTTGATTGGTGTTAATGTCTGTAATATACACAAGTTATTTAAAATGGGAATAAACAAACACACCTGTGATCCTCCATCTGGCAATCTGGCAACAACATCACTGGACAAATGATTTGTAAATTCTTTCTTTCTGTACTTCAGCTTGTCAGAACAGTTTGCTTTGTAGATTTACTAGGAGACAGACTAACTTCTGAAATTACCATGGTAACTGCTATCCTCCATAAAAATTAAAAGTTTAATCCTCCTGCACTGAACCATGTGGATAATTTCATTCACCACAACCTTGAATTGATACCTCAACCAACAAACTCACTTTCAATGACGCTACAACTCATGTACTCAGTATTATTTATTTTTTATTTGCTCATTTTGTCTTCTTTTGCACAATGGCTGTTTGTCAGTCTTTGTTTATGTATAGTTTTTCAAAACTTCTATTGCATTTCTTTTTTTTACTGTGAATGCCTGCAATAAAATGAATCTCAGGTTAGTATATAGTGACATATATGCACTTTGATAATAAATTTACAACTTACTTTGACTTTTATAAGAATTTTCACATAATGTTTCCAAAGTTACATGGTTTTGATAAACCCAGTAAAGGCGGTGGTGGGGGGGGGGGGGGGGGTAGTTGATGAGGAGCTGTAGTGATAGACTCAAAGATTCTGCAGACATATGCTGATGAAACCTATTAATAATATCCTACAAAATACTTTGCCTGAATTTCTTTCCAAAGTCAAAGTAAATTTATCAGAGTACATACATGTTACCATATACCACGATGAAATTCATTTTTTTGCAAGCATTTACAGAAAAGTAGAGAAATGCAATAGAAATTTATGAAAAACTATACAGAAGCAAAGACTAACAATCAATATGCAAAAGAAGACAAATTGTGCAAATAAAAAAACAGAAACCATGAATTGTAGAGTCCTAGAAAACAGGTAGTATGATCAGTTCAGAGTTGCGATAAGTGAAGTTATCAATGCTGGTTCAGGAGCTTGATGTCACAGATTAATTTTGTATGTTGGCACAAAAGATTAATTCAACAGATCTTACCCTGATAAGCCAGAAACATCTTGGTGAATGGTGGCATCCTGACTAAGAAGTGCAGGACTGTTCCACTGTTTGAATAATGAGACCCATAGTGATATGGCTGGACAGGTGGCATTGGATCATCTTCTTGAGCCCCTTTGCAATATTCCTCCTCCAGGTACTAACAAGAAATAACAATCGCATTTGCTTAACTCTGCATCTTAATACATCACAACTAAGTCAAATGGCAAATACACAGTGACAAACCTAGTACAGAAACCCAGAAACTAAAGAGTTATAAAGCACTACAGCACAAAACAGACCCTTTGGCCCATCTAGCCCATTTTGAAATGTTATTCTGACTGGTCCTGGAACATAACCCTCTATATCTTTCCCATTCATGTACTTATCCAAACTGCTTTTAAATGTTGCAATCACATCTGTATCCACAATTTCCACTTGCAGCTCATTCCTTCCTCACACCTCCCTCTCAGTGAAGAAATACCCCCTTATGTAAATAAATACATAGTGCAAAAGAGGAATAGTGAGGTAGTGTTCGTGGGTTCCTGGACCACACTTGCACTACCCTCTTAGAAGAAATTTCCTCTCAGGTTCTTCTTAAATGTTTCACCTTTCAACCTTAATCCGTGACCTCTATTCCAGTCACACCCAACCTCAGTGGAAAAAGCCTGCTTATATTTAGCCTATGTGCACCCCTCATAATTTTGTACTACTCTATGAAATGTCAGAATCAGGTTTATGATCACCAGCATGTATGTGAAATTTGTTAACTTAGCAGCAGCAGTTCAATGCAATACTTAATATAAAAGAGAATAAATAAATAAATAAATACATTGCAGTTTATGTTTATCGAATAGATTAAAAATTGTGCAAAAAACAGAACTAATATATATTTTAAAAGTGAGGGAGTGTTCACGGGTTCAATGTCCATTTAGGAATTGGATGGCAGTGGGGAAGAAGCTGCTCCTGAATTGCTGTGTGTGACTTCAAGCTTCTGTACCTCCTACCTGTATTGAGAAATATACCTGACATAATCACTATATATATACCTGAAATATAACCACTATGTACTAGCTATTTACTACACTATGTAATCACTCCTATGTACTGAATATTATTATGTATTATTTTACTAGACACATTTTGCTATGTATTGTTTTACTAGATACCTTGTATTCTCTTAGCTACATACTGTGGCAGTTAAAGAACACCTGTTTAGATAGCAGCACTAATTAGCTGAAATGTACTCCATGTATTATACTCAGCCTTTGTTTATTAAGAGATAGCGGTGGCGGACAGGATGGTACGAGCAGAAGATGTAATGTGAGGGAGGTTAAGGAGGCTGACTGAGAAACAACCATGGCCAGGAATGAGGCCCAAGATGTGAACTGGAAAGAAACACTGGTGGCGCACCGAGAGCTAGGCAAGAGCGATTGATTAGTTAATGTATAGATGATATGCAACTAACAATTGACTGGGTATGCTGATAAAACTGAAATGTAACTGAGATAAGAAATTACTATAAAGAAAAGAATGAGCTCGGTGGGCTTTCGGTGATAAGTTCATTGATTGCCTCAGCCTTTGTTTGCAAATAAAGGTTTAAACTTCTCGAAGAATTGTCTGCGTCTCCTGGTCATTTCAAGTAACCATGACACCTGATGGTAACAGTGAGAAAAGGGCATGTCCTGGGTGTTCGAGGTCCTTAATAATGGACGCTGCCGTTCTGAGAGAACACTTCTTAAAGATGTCTTTGGGTACTTTGTAGGCTAGTACCCAAGATGGAGCTGACAAAATTTCCGATTCTGCAGCTTCTTTCAGTCCTGTGCAGTAGCCCCGCCCCCCCAATACCAGACAGTGATGCAGCCTGTCAGAATGCTCTCCACAGTACATCTATAGAAGTTTTTGAGTTTTTTATTGACATACCAAATCTCTTCAAACTCCTAATGAAGTATAGTCGCTGTCTTGCCTTCTTGATAGCTGCATTAATATGTTGGGACCAGATTAGATCCTCAGAGATCTTGACACCCAGGAACTTAAAGCTGCTCACTCTCTGCACTACTGATCCCTCTATGAGGATTGGTATGTGTCCCTTCGTCTTACTCTTCCTGAAGTCCACAATCAGCTCTTGCACCTTACTAACACTGAGTGCTAGGTTGTTGCTATGACACCATTCCACTAGTTGGTATATCTCACTCCTTTACGCTCTCTCATCTCCATCTGAGGTTCTACCAACATTTGTTGTATCATCAGCAAATTTATAGCATTTGAGCTATGCCTAGACACACAGTCATGTGTATATGGAGAATAAAGCAGTGGGCTAAACACACACCCCTGAAGTACACCCAGTGTTGAGCTTCAGCAAGGAGGATATGTTATCACCAATCCACACAGATTGAGATCTTCTGGTTAGGAAGTTGAGGATCCAATTACAGAGGGAGGTACAGAGGCCCAGGTTCTGTAATTTATTAGTCAGGATTGTGGGAATGATGGTGTTAAATGCTGAGCTATAGTCGATGAACAGCATCCTGACAAAGATGTTTGTATTATCCAGGTGGTCTAAGGTCGAGTGAAGAGCCATTGTGATTGCATCTGCCATTGATGGCAATAAGCTAATTGCAATGGGGGGGGGGGGGGGCGATCCAGGTCCTTGCTGAAGCAGGAGTTCAGTCTAGTCATGACCAACCTCTCAAAGCATTTCATCACTGTAGATGTGAGTGCTACCAGGCGATAGTCATTACAGCAGCTCACATTATTCTTCTTAGGTAGTGGTTATGATTGTTGCCTTTTTGATGCAGTGAGAGGTTGAAAATGTCCTTGAATACATCTGCCAGTTGGTTGGCACAAGTTTTCAGAGCCTCACCAGTTACTCCATCAGGGCCTTCCACCTTCTTTAAAAGCAGCCTAACACTGACCTCTGAGACAGAGATCACAGGGATCTTCACAGCTGTAGCTATATCCTCCCTTTCAAAGCAGGCATAGAAGATGTTGAGTTCATCTGATAGTGAAGCATCGCTGCCATTCATGCTATTGGGTTTCACTTTGTAGGAAATATGTCTTGCACACCCTGCCAGAGTTGTTGTACATCTAATGTTACCTCCAATCTTGTTCGAAATTGTCTCTTTGCCCTTGAAATAGCCCTCCGCAAATCATACCTGATTTTCTGGTACAGACTTGGGTCGCCAGCCTTGAATGCCACAGATCTAACCTTCAGCAGGCGACATACCTCCTGGTTCATCCACAGCTTTGGTTTGGGAATATACAGCAAATCTTCATAGGCACACACTCGTCCACACCAGTTTTAATGAAGTCAGCAACAATGGCAGTACATTTATCCAGATTCGAAGATGAATCCTTGAATACAGTCCCATCCACCGATTCAAAGCAGTCCTGTAGGCGCTCCTGTGCTTCCCTTGTCCATATCATCTTGGTCCTCACTAAGTGCTGCAGTCTTCAGTCTCTGCCTATACTAAGGGGGTAGAAGTACAGCCAGGCGATCAGACTTTCCAAAGTGAAGGCATGGAATAGCACAGTAGGCATTCTTGATGATGACAGAATGATGGTCCAATGCGTTGTTTCCTCTAGTATTGCAAGTGATCTATTGATGTTAATTGTTTAGTGATTTTTTTCGGACTGGCCTGGTTAAAATCCCCCAAAACAACGGTGAAAATGTTAGGGTGCGCTGTTTTGTGCATGTTCATCCCATTGCTTAGAATCATCGAAAGCCTGATTGACATTCCCCTCATTCTCCTTCAATTTTGGTAAGAATTTATAAGTATTTCAGTCTTAGTATATGAAATACTAGACAGGGTGTGACCTGATACTGGTGTTTAGTCTACTGTCTCTATCTATCAAGAGACCTTTTTTTCCAAAATTGGATGTGGTGTTGAGAGTATATTATGAGCTGCCAGCAGTTTCTCGAGATGAAAAGAAATCCAACCAGAATTCCAAACAAGCTGAAAAGAAAGTACCTTTTTTAAAAAAAAGTATAGCTCTATGTTGATCCACTGCTGAGAGGATCCTCTCTCTATTGGTGACATTTACCAATATGTCCTTCTGGTCCTTCGTGTATTCGAAGGACCAGAAGCATTGTTAAGGATCCCTTCCATCTTCCAATAATCCCTTGAGGATCATTCCACGATTTCTTTGGCCCACTACCATTATGAAGGAAGTATAGGAGCATTAGGACTAGTAACAGACTGGGTAACAGCTTGCTCCCTCAGGCTGTGTGACTAATGAATCCCTACCACTACTACGGTTTCGTCACTAGGAGAGCGAGTTGTTTACTGTATCATTTACTTGCGTTGCGCACTACATGCATTTTGACTTATATTAACTTATAGTGGACATTTTTTATGTGCTGTATGTGACATAACTTTTCTGGGTGCACCATGGTCCAGAAGAATGTTATTTTGTTTGGTCACATATACGTACAGTCAGATGACAATAAACTTGAAATCTATGCGGAGTCAGAAGGAATGTTCATTAAACCTGCTGACTATTTCTGTTCTGTGTTTACAAGTTACCCTTCTTTAATCCCCCACTTAGCTTAATTTAGGCTACATCCACAATAGACCGGATAATTTTGAAAACGCCGGTTTCGTGTAAAAACGATAGGCGTCCACACTACGCATTTTTAAAAATATCTCTGTCCACATTGAAATGGATATTTCGGCGAATCTCCTCCTACTGCACATGCGCAGGACACATCTACAGAAAACAAGTGACATGTTTGGTGTCGAATCTTGCTGTGAAAGATAGTGCGTGTTTGTTCAGTTACAGATTAGAAAAACTTAAACGACGGGCAGCTGTTGGCTCTTGCGCAGGAGGACTTAAAAGTTAAAGTGTATGGAGGCAACCGACAGGGAGTTCACGGAC
Source organism: Hemitrygon akajei (assembly GCF_048418815.1). Classification (NCBI taxonomy): domain Eukaryota; kingdom Metazoa; phylum Chordata; class Chondrichthyes; order Myliobatiformes; family Dasyatidae; genus Hemitrygon; species Hemitrygon akajei. Next base: position 100,525,094 of record NC_133132.1, read on the forward strand.
TGTATGACCCAGCTGATGATGAACATTGAAAAACTGACTAACTCTGTTGCATTAATAAAGCACCTTGTTAAATGTATAAAACATGTCTGCATCAGTGTTATCTTGTATTTCCATACAATGTTACATTAGGCTGTTACACATCTATTGTCAGAGAAGTACTTGCATAAATAGGTAAACTACCTTCATTCATGCAAGGACAGAAAACAGGGTAAAGTGAGTATACTTATTCAGTAAGTTATGGGTCCAAGTATTTGGTGAGTACATTTCTAACTCTTCTGGCTTCAGTCTCGTTGCTGTCTGTTCTGAAATTGTTAGGTTGCGTTCAAAAAAACAATGAAATGGCACCGTGCCTTCTGACAGCGTTTTCAGATTTCTCTGGTTACCCCGTCCACACTGATCTGCCCAAGTGGCATTTTCAAAATTACACACCCTGGAAAGTGTTTCTGAAAAGCTCCATTTTCGGGGGACGAAAACACCGTTTTAGTGTGGACGGAGGGTAAAAACAAAGAGAAAAAGCTTCGGTTACGGATTTATCCGGTGTAGTGTGGATGTAGCCTTAGTTGTTCACTAATTCAGCTGACCAGTTCCCTTCTTCCTATCCTCTCACAAAAGTTGCAGCTCATAGTAATTGCTATCAACAGCATATTTGTACATCGTTAAAAATTCCTTTGTTGTAGTCCTTTGCCAACTTTCTCTGGCTACATCCACACTACGCCGGATAAATCCGTAACTGAAGCTTTTTCTCTTCGTTCTTACCTTCCATCCACACTAAAACGGTGTTTTCGTCCCCCGAAACCGGAACTTTTCAGAAACACTTTCCAGGCTGGGTATTTGTGAAAATGCTGCTCCGGCAGATCAGTGTGGACGGGGTAACCGGAGACTTCTGAAAACGCTGTCAGACGGCAGCGTGCTATTTCATTGTTTTCTTGAATGCAACCTAACAATTTCAGAACAGACGGCAACGAGACTGAAGCCAGAAGAGTTAGAAATGTACTCACCAAATACTTTGACCCATAACTTACTGAATAAATAAGTATACTGTACTCACTTTGCCCTATTTTCTATCCTTGCTCGTATGAAGGTGGTTTACCTATTTATGCAAGTACTTCTCTGACAATAGATGTGTAACAGCCTAATGTAACATTGTATGGAAATACAAGATAAACTGATGCAGACATGTTTTATACATTTAACAAATGCAACAGAGTTAGTCAGTTTTTCAATGTTTGTCGTCAACCGGGTCAATCTGTTCGTGTACTCCCTGTCGGTTGCCGCTATATGCTCCAGTATTTGTTTTTTTTAGTTTTAAGTTCTCCTACGAAAGAGCGAACAGCTGTCCATCGTTTTAAGTTTTTCTAGTTTGTAACTACACAAACACGCATTTTTACGGCGAGATTCGACACCAAACATGTGGCTTGTTTTTGGTAGATGTGTCCTGTGCATGCGCAGGAGGAGGAGATTGGCCGAAATCTCCGTTTCAGTGTGGATAGAGATATTTTCAAAAACGCATAGTGTGGACGCCTATCGTTTTTACGCGAAACCGGTGTTTTCAAAATTATCCAGTCTAGTGTGGATGTAGCCTTTGATAATGCAAGATTCATCAGGTATTCCCCCATTTGGAGGTACTTAACTTCTAGTCCCAGATCAGTAACAATCATTATGTTATAGATTCATGTATATTTTGACCCTGTCAAGCTTCACTTTGTGTTACATATTGAATGTAATGTGAGAATGTATTCTGGGTAGATGACTTACAAGCAAAATAAACAGCTGTACATTTGTTCTTCACCTTTCTGTCTCTCGTTTGTGTTATTCAGGGTCACCCAGCTTCCCTATACCACAAACATAACAACTGGCGACGAGGTGACAAGTCCTCATGCAATATTTATTGCTTTGTTCCCTTTGGCAAAAAAAGTTCATGTGCAATGCAGGCAGTGTTATACTGTGTAATGTGCATGAGCGAAAAGAAGATGCCATGAGGAAACAGCCACAGGAAGTGTGGTGAGTGAAGAATCCAAGAAGAGAGAACGAAAATGGGACGGTTAAATAAAAGAATAAGAAAGGGAGAGAGAGACATGGATGAAACTAGTTAACTTTTCTGGAATGTGACTGCGTTTGAAAATGGTTACATATTTGGATTCTGACATGACAAAACGTCAGAGCAATGCAATTCATATGCTGAAAGACATGAATATTTTCAACAGGCAAATCAAATTTCAGATGATACTTGTGTTCCAACTTTTCTGACTATGCTGGGTGCAAAAGCATTTAGTTTATTACACAGTATAGTGCAGCCTGCCAAACCTGGTGATAAGGACATAGTTAAAGTCTTAAAAGACCACTATTCACCTAAACCTTTGATTATTGCTTAGAGGTTTAGATTTCATAAACTGAATCAAGAGAAAGGGGAGTCTATTTCACAATTTATGCCTGTGCTGAAGCAACTGTCTGAACACTGATTTTGGGCAGTCGCTGAATGTCACATTACGTGATACTCATAAGTAGTCTGCTTAGTGAGGCAATTCAAAAATGTTTGCTTATAGAAGACAGACTAATATTACCGAAGGCAATTGAGATTCGTACATTGATAGATATGGCAGCTAAAGTAGTACAGCTATTAAGCGCATCTTTGTGTTACATATTGAATGTAATGTGAGAATGCATTCTGTGTAGATGACTTACAAGCAAAATAAACAGCTGCACGTTTGTTCCTCACCTTTCTGTCTCTTGTGTGTGTTAATCAGGGTCACCCAGCTTCCCTATACCACAAACATAACAACTAAGTCAGAAAGGAATGCTCAAGTGCCAAAAGCTTACAACTGGCATCACCTTGGCTCCCACACTTTTTCAGCAAGCAGTGAACCAGCTGCGAGCAAGCTGACAAGGGTGCAAAGTTATTTGGTTGACTTACTCATTACTGGGAAAAATGAGTGTGAGCACCTACTAAACTTGGATGTTACACTATGAAGACTCAAGAAACATGGGCGAAGGGTCCAAAAGGACAAGTGTGCATTCTTTCAACTTCCAACTGAATATTTGGGATTGATAACTCAAGGCTTCACAAGGCATCAAAGGTGAAGGTAACTGTGGAGGCTCCATCACCACGGAATGCAAATCACTTAAGATCTTTCTTAGGACTACTAACGTACTACAGTTTACTTCTAACCAAGCTAGCATGCTGAAACCACTTCATGAGCTTTTAAATAAATTAACACTGGCAGTGGATGGCACATTGGCTATGAAAAGGCTTTTAAAAAGGCCAAAATAGCTTTGTCACAATCTGAAGCACTCACATACGTCAACCCATCATTGTACATACAGTTGGCCTGTGACACATCACCGTATGGTATGAAGGCAGTTATCTCACACATCATGCAGTCAGGTGAAGAGCATCCAATCACCTTCACAACAAAGATATTGAGGCGAAAGCCACTATATGCCCAGATTGAGTGGGAAACACTCACAATTGCCTTTGGAATTAAGAAATTCCATCAATTCTTTTTTGGTCAATGATTTACACTACTGCTAGATCATCAGCCTTGAAGTCAACTTTTGGTCCACATGCAGGCATTCCTTCCCTGGCTGCTAGTCAAATGCAACGTTGGACTCTGCTACTATCTGCAAACCTATTTGAATACTGATGGACTATCCAGGCTTCCCTTAGCCGATACAGCTCCAGAGCCATCGCCGAAATATAGCTTTTACTTCAAGGAAGTATCTACTGTTCTGATAACTGCGGCGCAAGTCCGTAAGCACACACTTGCCCTATCTAAAGTGGCAGACATGGTAACTCACGAATGGAAAGGAGAGCCAAATAGAATTGAAGGCTTGAAGGAAGGAGCTCACAGTCCAAGCAGGATGTTTACTATGGGACTACCATGTTGTCATTCGTCCAGCATCACGAAAGCAAGTGCTTGTCAAGCTAAATGCAGGACACTGCGGCGTAGTGCACGAGAGAAACTGCATGGACTGATGTAACCAATGAAGGGAAGCCCAAAGCATGCTCACATTGTCAGTACATGAGAAATATTTCTCAACTTGCTCCTTTGCATCCAAGAGAATGGCCTGAAGAATCGTGGCAGAAGATTCACATAGACTTTGCAGAACTTGTAGAAGGCTACACGTTCTTGATCGTAGCACACAGCAAATGGTCTGCAATTGTCATCATGAAGAGCACTACATATGAAATATGCACTGTGGAGCGAGTTCCATCTTTAGGCATTTTGGGCTTCCTCAACAGCTTATAACCATATAACCATATAACAATCACAGCACGGAAACAGGCCATTCCGGCCCTCCTAGTCCGTGCCGAACTCTTAATCTCACCTAGTCCCACCTACCCGCACTCAGCCCATAACCCTCCACTCCTTTCCTGTCCATATACCTATCCAATTTTATAGCTTCTATGTGACAATTGCCCACAACTCCTGTCCAAAGAGTTCAAGACATTTATGGAAGCTAACAGTATTGAGCACATCAAGTTAGCACCATATCAACCGGCCACTGACGGCCTTGCTGAACAATTTATACAAACCATGAAACAAGCCCTTGGTGGGAAGTGGATCCCTTAACCAGCGTCTTAGCACTTTCTTGCCGATACACCGCAACACATCACGCCACCACCAAAACGGTTGCAGCCACTGCACTGATGAAAAGACAGCTTTGCAGCAGGCTTGAGCTGCATAGACCCACAAGCACAAAACAGACTGTACCAAGTGAACAGAAAACCCAAGCAGAGAGATATTCCAAAGCCAAGTACAAAGCTTCACAGCAAGAGAGAGAGAGAGTACTTGCCCTGAATGACATCTTTGGAACAAAGTGGATACTGCAACAGTAGTGGCACAAACTGGGCCTGTGTTGTACATAGTGGGAACTAGTAACATCTGGAGAAGGCATGTTGATCAGCTGTTGCCCTATCTGAAGCTAATGAAAACCAAAACAAGCTTACTAATCCAGATCCAGCTTGTAGAAATTGGACAGGATTCTGAGATAATGATGACAGAACCTCCATTAAGATCAAATGACACAGTTAGTGCTCCCCCATCACCTGTTTTTTCTGAGGTGCCCCCTTCTGACAATACTGTACTCAAACCAAGAGCTATACATACACCACCAAGACATAAAATGTGTTTGGCCTCATTCCCAGGTTGTCGACACCTTCACAGAAACAGGCAGTTTCCAGACAGTGAGGATTTCTGGTTTAGTGACTAACCCTTAGCACATAGGGCAGGGTTACGTTTGGGAATAGAGTCAGTCTGCGCTCTTTCCCCAGTTTTGTTTCTGATTGAATTTGATGATCACTCCATTGAATGTTGGTATCTCAGCAGCTGGTCTGTGCACAAAAAGGGGGAGAAGCCTTTAAAATAAGGGTGGAGGAATATGTTATTTTGCATATTTTGACCCATATGGGTTGCTGCCAAGCTTCCCTGTGAGTTACGTACTGAACAGAATGTGAGAAGGCATTCTGGGTAGATGACTTACAAACACAAAAGACAGCTGCACATTTGTTCCTCACCTCTCTGTCTCTCGTCTGTATTATTCATGGCCACCCGGCTTCCCAGTGCCACAAACATAACACATCATGTTTGTACCAAAATTCAGTGTACCCTGACTCTCATGTAAAACTGGTTTACAATGTTGATAGGGCGATTAAGAAGATAGACGGTGTGTTAATTTTCATAAGTTGGAGAACTGTTTCAAAAGACGGGGTAATAGCTCTATAAAACTCTAGTTAGACCACACTTTGAATAGTGTGTTCAGTTTTGGTCACCTCATTGCAGCAAGGATATGAAAGCTTTAGAGATGATGCAGAGGAGATTTACCAGGATACTGCCTAGATTAAGGAACATGCCTTATGAGGATAGATTGAATGAGCTTTTCACTTTGAAACAAAGAAGGTTGAGAAACATAAAAGATGATAAAAGGCATAGACGAAGTGGATAGCCAGAAACATTTTCTTCGGGCGGAAATGTCTATAATGAGAGGGCATAATTTTACAGTGATTGGAGGAAAGTATAGGGAGGATGTCAGAGGTAAATTTTTTTAAACATGAAATGTGATGCCAAGGGTAGTGGTAGAGGGAGATATATTAGGGACGATTAAGAAGACTCTTAGATAGGCTCATGAATGAAAGAAAAATGGGGGACTATGTGGAAGGGAGGAGTTGAATTGATTTTGGAGTAGGTTAAGGGCCTCCCTTATATGTTATATGTTTAATTAATTTAAGATTCCACATTGGCTTCTATTTCAGTAGCCATCAGTATACCTGGCATGAAGATGACTTTGAAAACTATGGTGAATTATGCAACTTCTCAATCTTACAGACTTGATTCACATTCAACCTACAGTACTGACTTATATTTGCATTAATTCAGGAGGCCATCATTTCACCCACTGGATCCCCGCTGGTTCTCCTTGAATCAATCCCCTCAGCCCCATTCCCAGTTTATTTTGCGACCCATCAACTTCCTATGATTCTTTTTGCCAATACCTAAAATCAGGGGTAATTTACAGCAGCTACTTGATCTACCAACAAAGCTCTGAACTGAAGCACCTGGGCGGAGAACTACATGATAATCCCCACAGATATTACCCACTTTCAGGAATAAGCTTGTAACCCAAGATCTTGTGTCAAAGACAATTATGAAAGGTGACCCCAGCTTAAAATGGGGAAAAATATCCTACAGTTGAAAGATACAGTTTTCATGCTACAGTCCAGAAAAAGGAACGGTGTTGTGGTCTTAACAGCTTCGTCTGATCTACAGGTACAAATTGAAAATTAAATGAGGAAACCACTTTTCAGCACTAATTATGCTACTTTCAGTAAGCCTACAAATTCATATATATACACATACACCCCCAAAATATTAATTTTAACAAAAATGAGTACATATAATTTTATATTATTATCCAACCTTATAGTTGTCCACATAGCGATCTTCTTTCTCTTTGGACTGTACGGCAATAGGTTTCAGGAGGTTCCTGAAATGATTACACAAATTCCATTCATCAGAATAGAGCTCCAACAGGTAGGTATTACATTAGATAATGTAATTATCCCAGTTGCCACTCACTTCAACTCTGCTTCACATTCCCCTCCTCTTCTAGCTGCCTATCATCTATCTCTCTCATGATTCTGCCTTCTTCTACTACCCATAGTGCTTTCCCCTTAGATTCCTTCTTCAACTCTCCTGCCTATCCCCTCCCTCACCCCTTGATCTTTCCTCTGATTGGTTTTCCACCCTCCCCCCACCTTCTTTATGGGGCCCCTGCCCCCTCCTCCTTTAGTCCTGACAAAGGGTCTTGGCCCGTAACGTTGACTGCTCCTTTCAACGGATGCTGCCTGACCTGCTGAGTTCATCCAGCTTGTTTGTACGTGTTTATTACATTAGATAATTCTCTACATTTTGATAAATTCTTCAACCCCATGATAATAAGTATGTTTAAGTTGGATATAATCTTTCAAAGAATTAATGTGTTAATGACATATCCACAATTGGCAAGGATGACATTTCAGCAGATATTCACATTAAAGAAATGGAACACAACTTTTTTTTCAAATTACTTGGATATAAAATTTACCTGTAAATGGAAGGTTCATTCAGGTCAACTGTTTCACTGGTATAGTCACTCAACACAAAGGGAAAGACAGGATATTGCATGAGATCATTGAAGGAGCGACCTGCATGCTTGTTTAAATGGGTCAAATATTCAAAATTGGTTATCTGTCCTGAGCACCATAACTGAGTCAGAGCTGTAATATTTCCATATTCTAATAAATTTGGCAGATTGGAAGACAGAATATTGTGATGAACATCATCTCGAACCTAAATGGAAAATATAAGCAGATTTAACTTCATAGACATCTTTAAGTTCAAAGTAAATTTATTATCAAAGTGTACATATGTCACCATATACTACCTGAAAATTCATTTTCTTGCAGGCATTCACAGTAGAAGAAATACAATAGAATTAATGAAAATTACACACAAAGACTGACAATTTATTTTTTAAAAAATTTTTTTTATTAGTTTTTCAAAACATTTTACAAATTAAAAACCCCAAATCCCAATGAGGAACATTAATACAGTGCAAAATTAAGCATACAATAACAATATGCTACAAAGGAAGAGAATTTAACAAAAAAAGCACCTAAATTAAAGACAGGTAAGCTTAGTATCCTCCCCAAGCCCCACAACACAAGAAAAAACAACAACTCCAGACCAACCACACCACAATATAGAGAGTATAAGTCAGGACAGTCAAACTCCCAGACTGTGAATACACTTAGCAACAGAGGATAATAATGCCTACTACCAGGAAAAAAAAGGGAGCTGAAAGCAAGGGACCGAAAAGAAGAAGAAAAAAAATAAAAATAAAAACCCTAGTCAAGAGAAAGGTTACAAAAGTACTCGATAAAAGGTCCCCAGACCTTATGGAACTTTAGATCTGAATTAAGAACTGAATAATGAATTTTTTCGAGGTCCAAGCAGGCCATAATGTCGTTAAGCCATTGCGCATGAGTGGGCGGGGCAACATCTCTCCATCTAAGGAGGATCAAGCGCCTAGCCAGGAGAGAGGCAAAGGATAGTATTCGGCATTTGGTCGGATCCAGACACAGATCTGTCTCGCCCCAAAAACCGAACAGAGCAATTAAGGGGTTTGGTTCTAGGTGCTGATTCAGAATGCACGATAACGTAGTGAAGACATCTTTCCAGAATTTCTCCAAGCTAGGACAGAACCAGTACATATGGATGAGAGAGGCCACGCCCCTCTTGCATTTATCACAGAGCGGACTAATGCCAGGGTAGAATCGAGATAGTTTAGATTTAGACATATGGGCTCCATGAACAATCTTAAACTGTAAAAGGCAATGGCGAGCACAGAGAGAGGTTGAGTTAATCGATTTGAGAACTGAGTCCCAGCTCTCATCGGATAAGGAGATATTTAAATCCTGCTCCCAGACCATTTTAATTTTATCCACAGGGGCCCGTCGTAAGGCTGCTAGTTTATCTCTGATAATTGATATTAAACCTTTACCTAGTGGATTAATGGAAAGAAATAGGTCCATAACATTTTTTGCAGGCATTTCAGGAAAGTTAGGAATTAAGGGAGCAATAAAGTGTCGGACTTGGAGATATCTGAAAAAATGAGCGTTAGGCAGATTGAACTTAACAGAGAGCTGCTGAAAAGAAGCGAAGCGATTATCAATGAAAAGATCTTCAAAATGTCTAATGCCCTTCCTATACCAAACATGGAATGCTGAATCGTACGTAGTAGGTAAAAAAAAGGTGATTATGTGCGACAGGGCTGGAAACAGAGAACCCCTGGAAACTGTAGCATTTCCTGAACTGGGCCCATATACGCAAAGTGTGTCTAACAAGAGGATTGGCTATTGATCTGGGCAGACTACTAGGGAGTGCAGAGCCAAGAAGTGCAGAGATAGATAATTCTTTAGTGGAGCTCAACTCCATTGCCATCCAGTTAGGGCACTCGGGTTGGCCGTGGAAGAAAGACCAAAAGGTAGCACAGCGTATATTAGCTGCCCAATAATATAAACGAAAGTTAGGTAAAGCCATGCCACCCTCTTTTTTAGATTTTTGGAGATGGATTTTATTAATTCTAGCGCGCTTATTCTGCCACAGATATAACAAATAATAGAGTCTAAGGAATCAAAGAAAGATTTAGGAATAAAAATTGGGATAGATTGAAATAAGTATAAAAATTTGGGGAGAACATTTATTTTAACAACGTTAATACGACCTACCAAAGACATAGATAGAGGTGACCATTGTACCAGACTCTGTTTTATAGCATATGAAAGATTGGCAAAGTTTTCACGAAAGAGGTCTTTAAACTTCCTTGTGACTGTAATTCCAAGATAAGTAAATTGGTTATGGACTACTTTAAAAGGGAGATCACGAAATGTTAGTTCTTGTGCTTCTTTATTAATTGGGAAAAGTTCACTCTTATGTAAATTAAGTTTATAGCCAGAGATCTGGCTAAACTGGTCAAGAAGTGAAAACATTAGAGGTAAGGATGTAGACAGATTTGAAAGAAAAAGTAATAAGTCAACAGCATAGAGAGAAACTTTATGCTCAACACCCCCTCTCCAAATCCCGGTCAATTCAGGATAGTTTCGAAATGCTATCGCCAGAGGTTCTATAGCCAAATCAAAGAGAAAGGGACTTAAGGGGCATCCCTGACGGGTGCCACGTTTGAGATTAAATACTTGGGATTTCTGAAAATTAGTTAAAACAGAAGCAGTACGACACAGGTACAGCAATCGGATCCAAGAGATGAAACTTTGGCCGAGGTCAAATTTTTCTAAGACTGCAAAAAGGTAGTTCCACTCTATACGATCAAATGCTTTCTCCGCATCGAGGGAAATAACACATTCAGGAATCCCAGTTGGAAGTGAGTATAAGATATTAAATAAACGCCGAATATTTAAAAAAGGGAGACGGTTTTTAATAAAGCCTGTTTGGTCATCAGAGATAATGGAGGGAATAACGGTTTCTAATCTATGAGCCAAAACTTTAGCTAAGATCTTTACATCAACATTGAGCAGAGAGATCGGCCTATACGAGGAACACTCTGTTGGGTTTTTGCCCTTTTTTAATAGAAGAATAATAGATGCCTCATTGAAAGAGGGTGGCAATTTGCCGTAATTAAACGAGTCAGATAATACTGAAAGTAACTGAGGAGAGAGCAGTGAAGAGAATGATTTATAAAATTCTACAGGGAACCCATCAGGTCCAGGAGATTTCCCTGAGGACAGTGCAGAAATTGCAAAAGAAACTTCTTCTGATGATATAGGCGCATTGAGTTTGGCTTTAAAATCAGATGAAAGTGATGTGATATTCAGATTCTGTAAAAATTGATCAACAGGGATATTGTCATTCAGAGATTCAGAGGAATAAAGCCGAGAATAAAAATTTTTAAATGCGTCATTAATTTCTAAATGATCCGATGTAAAGTCTCCGTTCTCCTTCCGGATCTTTGTAATATGTTGTTTGGCTTTGGAACGCCTCAGCTGATTGGCTAAGAATTTACCAGACTTATCCCCATGAATGTAAAAGCAGCTCTTGCTTTCGAGAAGTTGGCGTTCAACAGGTTGAGTGGACAGAAGGTTAAATTTAGTTTGGAGTTCAACGCGCTTCTTGTATAATTCAGGGTTCTTAGTTTGAGCATATATTTGATCCAATTCTTTAATCTGGTTAATAAGGTCTAATCGATCTGCACAGGATCTTCTGTTGAGATTTGCTGTGTAAGAGATTATTTGACCCCTCAGATATGCTTTCATGGCATCCCAGACAGTCTGGGATGGCACTTCAGGTGATGTATTAGTGTTAAAATAAAAGGTTATCTGATCCTTAATAAATTTTTAAAAATCATCATCCGAGAATAAAGTTGAATCAAACCGCCAGTGTTTATTCCTCTGAGGGAGACCAGGAAAGTTCAGAGAGAGAGTAATTGGGGCATGGTCAGAAATCAGTATACTCTGATAGTCACAAGAGTGGGCAAATGGAATAAGTTGGTTATTGAGTAAGAAATAGTCAATTCTAGTGAACATGTGAGAAAAAAGAATAATCTCTCTCCGTAGGATGAAGGAAACGCCATATATCAGAGATACCAAAATTAGAGAGAAACGATTGGATAGCTAAGGCAGATTTAGTAGGTGATCTGGTAACAGAGGATGATCGATCCAGATTAGGATCCAACCAACAGTTGAAGTCACCACCCAGTATAAGAGAGTATGAGTTTAAGTCTGGTAGTGAGGGAAAAAAACTGTTCAAAAAAGTTAACATCATCAAAGTTGGGGGCATACAGGTTTGCTAGTGCAACTTTAGTGTTATATAGTTTACCAGAAACAATAATAAAATGGCCATTTGTATCAGATATTTTATTATGGAGTTCAAAAGGAATATTTGAGTTAATAAGAATGGAGACTCCCCTAGCTTTAGCTGCAAAGGATGAATGAAAATGCTGACCCGCCCACTTTGATAGAAGCCGGGAGTTATCAAAACAACGAATATGAGTTTCTTGAAGGAAAGCAATGTCAGCCTTGAGTTGTTTGATGTGTGAGAATACCTTCCTCCTTTTAACAGGGTGATTCAATCCCTTTACATTCCAGCTCACGAATTTAAGTCCACCAGCCATTATCAACTGCTAATGCATACCAGGCAGCAGGCATATAAGAGGTCAAGCAGCACAATAGCAGTCTGGGAGCAGAGATGTAAACATAGATTCGTAAAATCGAAACATATACATGTCCTGAGCAATAAAGAAAAACAATAAATACAGTGAGTGATGTTGGAACTGGAAAACTCACCCCACCCACACAACCCAAAACTAGATGGCTACCAAAACAAGTAGCTAGCTCTACCAAAAAAATTAACCCAAATACAACTTCCAGATCTGTGTCATTAACAGCAGTTCCGTATAACTACTATAGCAAATAGTAACTAGTTTATGCACTAGAAAACATAACTACAGATTAGAACACCTTCTGCAGAAATATAAAACTTAATACAGAGAAAATTGGAAGAAAACCAAAACTAACCTACCCGCAAAAAATTATAGAAGAATAAAGTAAGAGAAAGGGGAAAAAAAAGTTTTAAAAAAAGGAGAGGAAGGGGAAAATTATAAATTCAAGAAGAGTAATTATCAACCATTTACAGAGAGGAAAGAAAAAAATTCAGAGATTAGAAAAAAGGGGTGAGGAAAATAAATAAATAAATAAATAAATATAAAAAAAGGAAAAATAAATCAGCAAACTGTGAACCAACAAACAGGGAGGCCTTCACTAAAGACTTCAAACCTCCAAAACAAGTTAGAGTCAGTTGTAGAACTCTGTAGATAAAGTTATATAAGAATAAAATAGATTACACAAGTACTATTTAAATGCCCATAGGGAAACATTAAGCACAGAATGTCTATTTAAAAAAGACACACCAAATCCAGGGAGAGATTGTCAACAGCCCTTAGAGTTTCAATAAATAATGTCTGAGTGCTTCAAGTAAAGTCTGAGAAAAGACTGACAATTTAACTGTGCAACTAAAAAGTAATAAAAGTGGAGAAGTTGAGTTGTTGAGTCTTTAATAACAATTTATAATGACAATTACTGTTAGTTGCTGGTGAATTAACAATACAATACTTCGAGTCCATAAACATCCTTCCAAAATTCAAATGAACACCAAACATTTTCAGCAATCACTTGGAGGAAGAGGTTTGATACAGCTCGCAAAAAATTCTGCAGCTGGAAATTTGGCAGAGAAGAATACTGACTTCCTTGCATGAAAACTGGTGGATCTAGATCTCTGGAGAAAGCATGAAAACTAATGGGACTGTTCTGTAAATAGCAGGCCACCTCCTGCGCTATAAATTTCTATGACACATATTGTGAGTAGATGCCATCGTGTTATAAGCTGGAAGAGCAGTAATGAGAAAATATAGACAGCTAGCTAGAAATTTCTGAACTAAAGTTTTCGACTAAGCATGATGTTAAGGATGTATAGAGGGTTCTAAAATTACTCAAAATATGTCAGGATGGAAGTGAATTCCAATCCCTTAGTTGTAGAGAGAATTCAGTCTTCTATTTCCTTTCTGTGATTCTCAACCACATGGATGAGGTAGAAAGCCACTTCCAGCACAAGATGATGGCAAGAAATTACTTTGCAGTGAAAGTGATTTACTGTCTTTCATCAGATTGGAGACAATAAAAGATACACAGCTGTTTTTTCCTTTTTGTTTTTTTATGAGCTTGCAACCCTATAAAATCAATTTTCCTTAAATGCCACTAAATTGATGACAATTCAGTCTTCCGACCTGCAGGGTCATGCGAGGGAAACACCAATGTAATAGCTTTTAAGTTTAGGCATTTATGCACATTTCATTTCATATCTGTAGTTTAACTTCTAATTTTTTAGTTTTTTAATTTTTTATATTCTTTGACCTTCATAATTGTTGAATGAGGTTTTTTGTTGCATGTCGCGCCAACACACCAGAGCAGATTTCAAATACATGTAAATGTATACGGAAAAAGTTTATCCTTCCTGAAGTTAAGAGAGTTGAATAGTATTTTTCTGGATAGTTGTCTGATTCCCATCAGCTTTCTTTTATAAGAAGAGTAAAGATGGTGTACAGTAAATAGGCCTCTGCACTTTAGATCAGAGAGGGTAAAACCAAGATTTTTATCCCTGGTTTCCATCAAGCACCTCCTGTCCGTATACCATAACACACAGGAGCAGAATTCGGCCATCAGCCCATTCAGTCTGCTCCACCATTCAATTATGGCATATTTATTACCCTCTCAGCTTTCTCCCCATTGGAATTTTGCTGTCAGGAGAACCTAAAGGTGGAGCAAACAGCAATCGCAGTTCAACAGGCACACATAAATATTGAATAAAGTGGGATATTGAGAGGCCCCTTGCCTCATTGAATGCCAAGCATTCAAGGAGTTGGGGGTCACACAGAAGAAAAAGCAGGAGTGGAATCATGAGAACATTCTACCATTGTCTCCCATTTAACACCTTCTTTCCAAAACAAAAAAATGGAGTAAAAATACATTCCAGCTGTACCTTTGTATTGTCAAATGCCAGAAGAAGAGTTCTGCCATTGGTTAAGAATATTTCCAGGGCATTATCACGCAGCTGCCACCAGCGCTTATGAATCTCTTTAATTTCTTCATATTTCCAGGAGAATGAGGCTGGCTCCATTTCCATAGCAGAGCTCTGCACAACAATAGTTAAAGAGGTAGAAGTCAAGAAAAAAATTGCAATTACATATCTCAGAATATTATAAAATGTTTCATATTTAACAAATGATATAAACATAAATAAAAGTTAGCCAAAACTCCTCCACTTTCCTTGGAATGAGTTCATGGGATATTTTATGTTGTCCTGAATTGTCACAAGGCTTTTGTTCATTGGAGAGACAGCACTGCCAATAGTACAGTACTCTTCCAGTATTGCTATGACTTAACAATTCATATGATAGAAAAATGTGGTGTCAATAGCTTTACTTTATAGAGATGAAAAAGAAATATCTGGTCCTAATTACTTGCACAGGGAATTCTAATTTGTAAAGAATATGTGTACCACAGAGATCAGAAAGATTGTGCACTAAGTCACACACAAAACCTCTGGATTCACAATACCAGTACATTATTACTGAGCCAAGCTGACACTTGAAGACAACTTCTCACAGGCTTTGTTAAAACCCTGTTCAAAGATTCACTTGGCTGCACTTTCAACATCTGACTGCAGTGATAATGAATCCAGGATTCATGTCCATGTTCAGTTTGTTTCTTTTTTATAGGGCAGCATAGTAGCGTAACACTATTACAGCACCAGCGTTTACTGATCGGGGTTCCATTCAAGCTCTTGCCTGTAAGGAGTCTGCACATTCTCCCCACGACTGCATGAAGTTTCTCCAGGTGCTCCGCTTTCCTTCCACATTCCAAAGATGGTCGAATTAGAGTAAGCTGTGGGCATGCTATGATGGTGCTGGAAACATGGCGACACTTGCCCAGCACCATCCTTGCTGATTTGATTTGATGCAAATGACGAATTTCACTATATGCTTTGATTATGTGACAAATAACACTACTCTTAATCTTTTTTTTTAAATGATCACATTTGAAATTCAGCAATTTACTACAGAAAATATGTTACATTAACTGACTTGAAGCTGATATATAAATGAGCCTTTTAACAATTACTGAACTTCACACATAAACTCAGAAGTCTCAAATTAAAACAAGGCTAATGAAACATTTTTGAAAAACCATGTGTTACTTACAGGATGTTCAAAGGCATCAGCGGCATTGTCCTCAACAAAATACATTCCTGATTCCCCTAGAAAACAACAGATTTTTAGAGTATCTCAACTCAAATACATTCCATAGATCATTGCTCAGGCAAAAATTTGTGAAGAATTCACATATGTTACCAACCTAGAAGAAGTTCACCAACTGTTTCTCGAGATGGGGCAACACTGATACATTTCCGTATGAATCTAATTCAAAAACAATATTAATCATAGTTTGGACATTATAATAGCTGTAATATAATCACTCACTTTTCACCAGAAAATTATTCCAGGCTGAATTGACAAGCATTTGTATGTATTATTAAAGGAAAAAAGTTGCAGGTGCAATGGGAAAGAGCAAGGGTTGGAATTACAACTGGCACGGCTGTTATGGATTGAATAGTATCTTGCTATTTTATGATTTATCTACTGCTACTCCTTGTAGGGTAACAATTACTTTGCACCATGTGCTGACCACAAAAACACATTTAAATAATCATTTTAGAAGGATCTGCTGGGTGATGAAACTACCTGATGGGTTCACTTGTTGCTTTATCCTTTACAGTTGATGAAAAAGAAGAACGTGATTTATCCTCAAACAAAAATGACAAAGGTGGCTTTTGTGGTTCTGCAAAAAAACAGAGAATAATCCAATCAGTGTGAACATAGAACATTTACATAACAGTACAGGCCTTTCAGCCCATGATTTCATGCCAACCTTTTATAACAGAAAACAATCAAAGCTTATTCCATCGTCTTACCCTCAGGTTTATGTCGATTCCTGAGCAGGTATTTATTGGGAATGGTCAAATAACATCTTTGTAAGCGTCGTCTTTCTCTATTGGGACCTTCTGTTGGGTCCAGTTGCCATGAACTTGGATAAGACACAGGATCATACCATATAGCCCTAGAAATAAAATTTTTGAAAATGTAATATACAAATAGTTATTTATTGTTTTGACTTCAATTCCTATCAAGCACATCTTTAGGTTGTTTTTTTATTCATAAGCACAAGAGATTCTGTAGACTCTGGAAATCCAGAGCAACACACACAAAATGTTGAAGTAACTCATCAGGTCAGGCAGCATCTATGAAAATAAATAAATAGTAAACATTTTGGGTTGAAACACTTCATCAGGACTGGAAAGATTTCCACAAAGATGGTGGCGTGCACAGACACAGTGGTCACTCCGGGTCCAAACAAAAGAGTATTTGTTTGTCTTGTAAGTCTTTCTTATGATCTCAAATCACTGCTAGATACCAAGAACATTAAGTACTGCAGGACTACCCATCAGTAGTTGCTTGATAGTGATGGAGCTGGACATTGCGTATTGTTGTGTTGCTGCCTGGAAATGTTGTGTACCGTTGTGCTGAGATGGGGCCAATCCAACAAACGCATTGCGTATCCAGTCAATACTTCCTTGTGTCTTCGGATCCTCGACTTGCATACCCCAATCAGTTTGGATTGGCAGCAATATCTCCTCCACAATTACCACAAAGCTGGGTGCTTAGCCTCCTGCTCTACTCACTTTACATTTATGACTGCGTGTACAAGCACAGCTCCAATTCCACATTCAAGTTTGCTGATAACACCATGGTCTTAAGCTGAATCAAAGGTGATGACAAGCCAGCATTTAGGAGGGAGATTGAAAATCTGGCTGAGTGGTGCCATAACAACTTCTTACTCAATATCAGCAAGACCAAGGAGCTGATTTTTGACTTCAGGATAAAGAAACTGGAGGTTCTTGAGCAAATCCTCAGCAGGGTGGAGAGGGTCAGCAACTTTAAATTCCTTTGTGTTATCATTTCAGAGGTCCTGTTCTGGACCCAGCTCATAAGTGCAATTACGAAGAAAGTATGGCACCACCTCTACTTCCTTAGAAGTTGTGAAGATTTGGCATGACATCTAAAACTAACAAACTTCTATAGATGTGTGGTGGAGAGTATATTGACTGTTTACATCTCAGCCTGGTACAGAAACACCAATGCCCTTGAACAGAAAATCCTACAAAACGTAGTGGATATGACCCAGTCCATCACAGGTAAAGCCTCCCAACCACTGGACACATCTACACCTACACTGTCTTAGGAAAGCAGCAACCATTTTCAGGGACCCCCGCCACCCATCAGGTTCTTTCCTCGCCACTGCCATCAGGAAGGTGGTACAGGAGCCTCAGGACTCACACCGCCAGGTTCAGGAGCAGTTATTTCCCTTCAACCCATTTGGCTCTTGAACCAAATGGGATAACTACACTCAACCTCACTTGCCCCATCACTGAAATATTCCCACAACCTATGGACTAATTTTCAGGGACTCTTCATCCCATGTTTTCGATATTTATTATTTTCTCTTTTCTACTTGCAGAGTTAGTCTTTTGCACACTGGTTGCTTCTCCATCTTGTTGGCTGTGGGGTTTTTCATTGATTCCATTATAGTTCTTGGATCTACAGAGAATACCCACAAGAAAACTAATCTCAGAGTTGTATACAGCGACATAAATGTTCTGATAATAAATTTACTTTGAACTTTGATTATCTTTTATGTTTTTAATGGGATCACAAGACCCTGTTAGACATTGGTAATACAGAATACTCCAAGTCCGGTTCACTAGTTCATTGGCAAGACTGTAGCTGCGTTGCCTTGGTTGTGGCGAGGACTAGGCCTCAGCCATGGGATCACCTGTTTCAGCCACCCAGGGGACAGCACAAGGCCCTCTGCTGGGTGCAATGGAATTGTGCTTGGTTGAGGGCTGGGCCCTCCTGTCAGTGCTTCCCTCTGGTGTTTGTTGAGTGGAAGAGCAAGCTGGAAAAAGACAATCTATAGTTATGCCACTCAGGAACTTGCACTATATTACTTATTCTTCTTTGTGACCAAGTTTTTCTCTGAATTCATATGCTTTTTGTGCTATGTCCTACTGAACTGTGTTGCGTGTTTTGGTAATGTGTTTTTTTACCTTGGCCCCAGAGGAATGCAGTTTCGTTTGGCTATATTCATTTTGAATGATAATTGGCCTTCAACTTAAAACAAAAGAAAGGGGGAAGATGCTAGGATGAAAAGGTGGGGGGGGGGAGAGGGGAAGGAGGACAAGCTAGAAGGTGAAGGTGGTGGAATTTGCAGAAAATGATGTGTTGGATGTGGAGGCTCATGGGGTGGTAGGTAACGACAAGAGGAACTCTATCACTGTTAAGACAGTGGGAAGGTGGGGTGAGCATGGACATCCAGGAAATGAAGGAGATGTGGGTGAGGGGAGCATCAATGCTGGAGGAAGGGAAACCCCCTCTTTGAAGAAAGAGGACATCTTAGGATGTCCTAGAAAGAAGCCTCGTCTTGGGAATAAAAGTGGTGGAGACAAAGGAACTGAGAAAAGGGAATAGTATTTTTTAACAGGAGATAGGTTATAGTTAAGATAGTCACAGGAATATAACCATATAACAATTAGAGCACGGAACCAGGCCATCTCGGCCCTTCTAGTTGGTGTTGAACGTTTACACTCACCTAGTCCCACCGACCTGCACTCAGCCCATAACCCTCCATTCCTTTCCTGTCCATATACCTATCCAATTTTACTTTAAATGACAATATCGAACCTGCCTCTACCACTTCTACTGGAAGCTCGTTCCACACAGCTACCACTCTCTGAGTAAAGAAATTCCTCCTCTTGTTACCCTTAAACTTTTGCCCCCTAAGTCTCAACTCATGTCCTCTTGTTTGAATCTCCCCTACTCTCAATGGAAAAAGCCTATCCACGTCAACTCTATCTATCCCCCTCATAATTTTAAATACCTCTATCAAGTCCCCCCTCAACCTTCTACGCTCCAAAGAATAAAGACCTAACTTGTTCAACCTTTCTCTGTAACTTAGGTGCTGAAAACCAGGTAACATTCTAGTAAATCTTCTTTGTACTCTCTCCATTTTGTTGACATCTTTCCTGTAATTCGGTGACCAGAACTGTACACAATACTCCAAATTTGGCCTTACCAATGCCTTGTACAATTTTAACATTACATCCCAACTCCTATACTCAATGCTCTGATTTATAAAGGCCAGCATACCAAAAGCTTTCTTCACCACTCTATCCACATGATGGTTAAGTTTATAATATATGTCGGTAGACAAAGATCGAGTAAGGGGAGAGAGGTATCGGAAATGGACCAACTGAATTTAAGGGCAGGGTGGAAGCTGGAGACAAAGTTGATGAAATTGACAAGCTCATCATAGGTGCTAAAAATAGCACCAATGCAGTCGTCAATGTAGGGCAGTGAGAGTTTGAGAGCATTACCAAGGAAGGCTTGGAACATGTACTGTTCCACTTTGCCAATGAAAAGGCAGGCATAGCAAGGCCCATGGCTACCCCATAAAGTTAGAGAAAGTGGGTAATTTGCTGAGGGTGAGGACTAATTCTGCCAGATGAAGGACAGTGGTGCTGGTGGAACTGGTTATGTTTTTTGTTGAGAAGCAGCGGAGAGCTTTTAGGCCTTTTTGATGGGGAATAGAAATGTATAGGGACTGGACATCCATGGTGAAAATGAGGCTGTTAGGGCCAGGTAACTGAAAGTTGCTGAGATGTGAAGTGTCACAGATGTAGGTGGGAAGGGAATGAACCAAGGAGGATAGAATGGTGTTGAGGCATTCAGACACAAGTTCAGTGGGACAGGAACAGGTAGAGACAACGGACCTACCCTGACGAAGGGTCTTGGCCCAAAACGTCAACAGTGCTTCTCCTTATAGATGCTGCCTGGCCTGCTGTGTTCCACCAGCATTTTGTGTGTGTTGTTTGACCTACCCTATTGGACAGGTTTGTGGATGTTGGGTAAGAGGTACAGGGTAAGGGAGCTACGAGTTTGATGACAGATTTGATGGTTAGTGATGATGTGGGAGACAGTTGTCTGATGGTCCAGAGTGGGGTACTTTTCAAGGGGCAAGAGGAGGCGAATTCTTAAATCACCAGTGCTGACAGTTGCTCCTGTAATGCATAGTCCTGGTAATTATCATCTGAAATTCTTTAAAACTTCTGAGATATTACATGGGGCAACATTGTTTTCTAGTAATACCACTCTACATGTGTTACAATGGTTAATCAGGACAAGAATAATATTTGAATAGAATGTTTGCTTTGTGTGTTGACTCTGACTGAAAGGTCTTGCTTTATTCTACATAGTATGAGGGCAGACATGGTGGGGAAATAAAACCCTGCATTTACTACCCTAAGTTGTCACCCATTTAGAAAGATTAGATTTGCTTTGTTTGTCTCATGTCCATTGAAACATATAGTGAAAGGTGTCACTTGCATCAACGACCAACATAGTCCAAGGATGTGCAGGGGACTGTCTGCAAATGTCACTATGCTTCCAAAGCCAACAAAGCATGCCCACAACTTATTAACCTTAACCCACAAGTCTTGTTAGAATTGGAGCACGTGGAGGAAACCCATGCAAAACATACAAACTCCTTACAGACAACAATGGGAATTGAACCCCTGTCACTTGTGCCGTAAAGCGTCATGCTAACTGATAGTAAACAAGATCAGTTTCTAATGATAATCCAGTAGTATCCATTCATGGTTGCTAAGAATGATTTGTATTGTTGACTCTGGATTGTTAGTTCAAGTAAATTAAATTGGTAAACACGAGAAAATCTGCAGATGCTGGAAATTCAAGCAACACACACAAAATGCTGGTGGAATGCTGCAGGTCAGGCAGCATCTATAGGAAGAAACACTGGCAACATTTCGGGCCTTTTATATATTGGTGAGACCCGACGCAGACTGGGAGACCGTTTCGCTGAACACCTATGCTCTGTCCGCCAGAGAAAGCAGGATCTCCCAGTGGCCACACATTTTAATTCCACGTCCCATTCCCATTCTGATATGTCCATCCATGGCCTCCTCTACTGTCAAGATGAAGCCACATTCAGGTTGGAGGAACAACACCTTATATTCCATCTGGGTAGCATGATGGCATGAACATTGATTTCTCTAACTTCCATTAATGCCCCTCCTACCCTTCTTACCCCATCCCTGATTTATTTCCCCCTCTCCCTTTTTTTCTCTCTCTCTGCCCATCACTCTTTGCCTGTTCTCCATCTCCCTCTGGTGCACCCCTCCCTCCTTCTTTCTCCCTAGGCCTCCCGTCCCATGATCCTTTCCCTTCTCCAGCTCTGTATCCCTTTTGCCAATCACCTTTCCAACTCTTAGCTTCACCCCACCCCCTCTTGTCTTCTCCTATCATTTCGGATTTTCCCCTCACCCTCCTACTTTCAAATCTCTTACTATCTTTTCTTTCAGTTAGTCCTGACGAAGGGTCTCGGCCCGAAATGTTGACAATGCTTCTTCCTATAGATGCTGCCTAGCCTGCTACCAGCATTTTGTGTGTGTAAATTAAATTAGTAAATTGGTTTATTATTGTCACACGTACTGAGGTATGGTAAAAAAAAAAATTGCTTTACATACCGTTCGTACAGATCAATTCATTACAACAGTTCAGTGAGGTAGTACAAGGGAAAACAATAACAGAATAAAGTATTTCAGTCTCAGAGAAAGTGCAGTGCAGGTAGACAATAAGATGTAAGCATATTGGCAATAAATAAATGCTGAAGGTGTAATGCTCAATTACCTTCACATCCTATACTTACCCATAATCCCACAACCTGTTCTGATTTACAAACTGCAATTAACATAAACATGCATTCCTTACTTTCTACTCTCAATTCATGAACATTTTAATCAATACGCATTTTGAGTAACATTTCAGTTAAGAAGGACAATCAATCATAGAACTGCTTAACTGGAAACTGGCTAATTTTCAGTAAATTGAGATGCAATTAAACCTAGGAAAATGGAATTAAAGATTGGTAGGCAGAACTTTAAACTATGAGATACCGTCAGATTGTTGAGACACATATGCTACACACATTCCAAGAAGGAAGGACTTCAAAAGATAGTGTTCACTACATGGCTAGAATTATTGAAATTAAAATGAGACCAAAAACAGATGCTTATAACAATTAGGAAGTCCATAAGGTAGAACATGCCAAATACAGAAAGAACCAGTACAAGGATAGGTAAACTAGAAAGGTGCACTCTTGGCTAAAGGAGCTGTGCAAGATAGGGGGATTTCATTTCATGAGACATTGGAAATTTTTGACTCAGGGAAGAACTGTACCACATGAAGTCATCTGGGAAAAATATCCCCGAGCCAGACTGATATAGGATAGTCAAATGAAATATATTTAATAAGCTGGTGGAGTAGGGGAAAGGTACAAGATTCAGAAGGTAACAGAAAGATTTAATAATTGAAAAGAATTGACCGTGCAGTGACGTATGCTTATCAAAGACAGTACTTCAGGCACAATGTGCAAGGGAAATCTGCAAAATGCTAGTTATTAAAACAGGAGAGAGAAGAGGTGCATGATATTTCATTAGAACAATTGTAGTGATTATGAATTCCAGATGCAACACTTTTGACATGACATGTTGACTGTTATCACAGCTTGGTAATCATGGTTTTGGAGCAACACTGTGGCATAGTTTGAAGAGCTGCTGATTACAGCACCAGTGACCAAGGTTCAATCCTGTCCTCTGGTGTGTGCGTGTGTGGAGTTTGAATGCTCTTTATGTCTGTGTGGGTTTTGTCGAGGTACTGCAGCTTTCCTCCACAACCCAAACATGTGCAGGTTGGCAGCCCTTGTAGCTGTGTGTAAAACCCTTGGGTGCTTATGTTGAAGGGAATAGGTGAAAATTAAAAAGAAATTAGTGTAAATGGGCACTCAATGATTGGGTCAGACTTCGTTAATGGTGTATCACTATGACAATGAAATAACTTTACAGCTTTGAAGATTTCCAGAAAGGGAAAATGGTGTGGAAGAGAGGGAAGGGCACAGATTGGTTAATTATAAAGTACAAGTTATTTCAATAATTAGAAGGGATATGAAAAGGAAGCACACAGTTTAGACTTTGAGTACAATTAAGAAATAGAAAAAGGTTTAAAATCGTCGCAGAAGTTGTGTATAGGCTGCCAAACAGAAGCAGCAGAATGTATAATTCCACAGATTTGCAAACATTAGTGAGGGCTTCTAACTTTTATGAATATAATCAGGTTAATTTTCTGCAAGAGTGTGATAGATCCTTAATGTTGATAGAGCATATTGTTACGAATGCGCCACAGCTCTGATGGGCCGAAGGGTGCGGGGTAGCCCCCTCCTTTGTGAGAATTGCAAGATCACTATTACGTCAGTTCAGGAGACCCAGGAAATGAGAGAAAGACATGCAGAATCCACAAAGAGTTGGAATGTGTCCTGGCCTCCGAAATGCGGACCCATTGATACCGGCTATTGTCTCTTGGAGACGGACCTAAGTATTGCATCCTGTACGATGCATCGAAGCCCCAGGCATTGAACCAAGGAGGAGGTTGGTGGAGGGATTGCATCATCCCAACCTGATTGACACCTGAGACCCTGTGAGTCAGGATAAAAAGAGGGTCTGTGGGAACAGCCCCTCAGACGCACCAGAAGAAACGCTAACGATCCCGTAATAGCAAAAATCAGTGGAGGGCCACGTGCGTCCTTTTCCGTTTGCCCCGGAATCGGTGGGCCCTGTACCACGGCAGAACGGTTTTTAGCTAACAACGGGGAAATCAACTCCCAACGACTCTCGAAGGATTGACATCATAAAAGGAATGGGCAAGTTTTAACCCGTCTTTTTCTCCAACCCAAAAGCTGCAGCTTGAATGAACTGAGTGACTTTTATATTTCCATCGGACAATACATTATCCCCTAGACAACGATAGAGCTATTTCTTATTGAATACTATTAGACCCGCGCTTTTAGATTTAGTATTGACGACATATATTATCTGTAAGTTTGCCTTGATATTATTTTGTGTATTTTTATCAATAAATACTGTTAAAAATAGTACCATCAGACTTCAACGGACCTCTCTATCTTTGCTGGTAAGTGACCCAGTTACGGGGTACGTAACAATATTAAACTTGGTGATGGGGCACATCAAGGGTTAATTAAACATTATGTTCGAGTTTAATGCAAGAAATAACTGGAAAAAACACAAGGCAGGCACAATGATTCTACACTCAAGCAAGACCAAGTTCAAAGCAACAAGACAGTGACTCTTCACTGTTAAATGTGGAGGTTTGTTAATGAGTAAAACAACAAACAAATCAAACATGCTTTTAATATGTTGCAGTCTTCAATTTATACCCTGAAGGGACAAGAACTCTACTTACCAAATAAAGTTAAAGATGACTAAGAGATGAAA
This sequence comes from Hemitrygon akajei, assembly GCF_048418815.1. NCBI lineage: Eukaryota > Metazoa > Chordata > Chondrichthyes > Myliobatiformes > Dasyatidae > Hemitrygon > Hemitrygon akajei. Next base: position 100,550,176 of record NC_133132.1, read on the forward strand.
GAAAAAAGCATAGAAAAAGACAAAAACACAGATCCTGGCAATTAGGAGAATGCAAAGAATAGCAAAAGAAAACAAAACAGTAGAGTTAGAAAGAGGGAAGATGAAATGAAGCTGGGAAGAAAACTCTAAATTAACATAAACATTGCCTTTATACAAAAAATATTTCAGCATTAATGTAGTCCCTATGATAACAACATTGCAAAGAAGAAATAAATAGTTGATACTTAGTTGCTTTAGTTCACAATTTACAATAGAGCAAGGCATTAGCACGTTGGGCATCACAACAAATTATTACTGAATCAAAAACACGGCAAAATAGCAAAACCAAAAACAATGAAGAAAATAATATCACTTAAGAGCAACATTTCCCCATGACAAGATGCTTTTCAAACCAGTATTTTAAACAAAGCTTTGTAGATCCCCATTTAACTTATCCAATATTCTCTTGATTCAAGGATCATATCACATGTGCATCATATCACTAGTGATCTATAAAGCTTAATAGCAATTAGCTTATTATCAGTACATTAGACAGAATGACCAAATATCTTTCATTTCCTATGATCATTAGTTCAAAAATTTTTACTTTGTGAATGGGAACAACATGCATCAGACTGGATGGTATATTTTACCTTGCAAGTTAAAAATTTCCCCATGCATATAGTTGTCCAAGTCAATTGATAAATTACCCAGATACTGACATAGTTATATAAAAATACTTCCCACAACAAGGTAATGGTTAACTTTACTTCAAAAATTTACCTCTCATGCGTTAGCTGTTGAACAAGTTCTTGCCAGTGTCTGCCAGCACTTAAATCTATCTTGTACATTCCCCTAATGTGCTGAATCACTTTCTTCCTCTCCATACCTTGCTGCAGAGAGATATTCTGAGTGATTTCAGCAGCTATTTTGGAAATATCTTTAGACTTCAAATCCAACCGTTGAAGGAGACTAAAAAAGAGAAAAATCTTTAACGTTGTAGATAAATTACATGAGTAATTTTTAAGCTACTTGTTAAGAGAACACATTCTATTCACATCCAGTAACCACACATATAGACTTTTGAGTTGATGGTAGTTGATAATAATCTTGAAAAGTAAAAAACTGTAGATGGTGGGTTAGTAAGTTTATAAATGACACAAAGGTTGGTAGGGTTATGGACAGTGTAGAAGGTTGTTGTAGGTTATGAGACATTGAGAGGATGCAGAGTTGGGTTGAGAAGTGGCAGATGAAGTTGCAGATGGAGCCGTGAAGTGACTTACTTTGTAAGGTTGAATTTAAAGGCAGAGTACAAGGCTAATGGTAGGGCTTATAGTAGTGCGTAGGAACAGAAGGAACTTCTGTCCATAGATCCCTCAAAATTGCCACACAGTTTGATAGGGTGATTAAAAAAGGTGTCAGGTGAATTAAGTCAGGTGATTGAATTCAACAGCCATAAGGTATTATTGCAGCTTTATAAAACTATGATTAAACTCCACTTGGAATATTGTGTTCAGTTCTGGTTGCCTTATTATGGCAAGAATGTGGAAGTTTTAAAGAGGGTGCAGAGGAGGCTGCCTGGATTAGACAGCATGTCTAATGAGTATAGGTTGAGCAAGCTAGGGCTTCTCTCTTTGACGAGGAGGAGGATCAGAGGTGACTTGATAGGGGTGTACAACTTGATAAGAGGCATAGATAGAGTGGACAGCCAGAAACATTTTCCCCTGGGTGAAAGTGGCTGATTCTAGTGTTCATAATTGAGTTCTTTGGAGGAAAGTATATGTGGGGGGTGGGGAGGGGGAATGTCAGAGGTAGATTTCTCTTACAGAGTAGTAGGTGCATAAAATGTGTAGCCAGGGGTGGTGGAAGAAGATACATCAGAGACCTGTAAAAGACTTGTAGATAGGCACATGGGTGAAAGAAAAATTAAGGGTTATGTGGGAGGGAAAGGTTAGATTGATTTTGGAGTAGCTTATAAGGTCAGCACAAAATCATGGGCCAAAGGGCCTGTACTGTTCTATATTTTTAAATATAAAATTAAAAGCAGAAAATGTTGTAAATACCCCACAAGTCAGAAAACATCTGAGAAAAAGAGCTAACACCCTGGGTTGTTGGCCTTTCATCAGAACTTATCCTAACACTATTATCCTAGCTTTTCTTCAGCCACTGTGATTAGCTCTTAAATACGAATCCCTCAGTCTTAGCCCTCTATATATCCTATCCATAAACACTTATTCAGCTTTGGCATGCATGCAAATGATGCCACAACTCCGCACTCAGCTTCGAGATCATTCACTTATTCCACTCATGCCAGGAATACAAAATATTAAATTTTGTATTCCCATCCTGTTCCCATCCCGACTCAAATTATGTTTCATGCTGTTTTCCCATCCTTAAGTTATAGTTATTTGCTCAGCTCCACACCTTAGACCTCTCCCTTTTTGTCTCGTCAGAAGTTCCCCCTCATATTTCTCTCTTTTTGCAGAGCCCCAAAGCACTCCTCAACCGAAAAGGGCTTTTTATAAGATAGCATCAATAATCTCCAGATGGAACGTCGACCATTTAAAAAATAAAACAGTCACATAAATAGACATAACAACTCAAGAACTGAAACTATCTTGATAGAAAAGTTCAATTCTTCTATAACTATTTATACATTCTAATTTTGGTGTTACTGACCCGATGGATGACCAACAAATAAGTGACTTACACTCCAATTACCAAAGCTTCTTTGCTTTAACAGCTGGGGTTAAGTTCACAACAGACATCTTTTTGAAGAGTCCCTTTCCTTATGCGTTCTACCCAAAACCAATTTAGGGCAGAACTTGCACCCTATAACTGTAAGACACATGCTGATATATTATCTCTTTCACCCCCATTCTCCTGCCTCCTCCCCATAACCTTGGATGCCCTATTTATCAAGAACCTGTCAATCTCTGCTTTAAATATGCCCAACGTCTTGGCCTCCACAGTTGTCTATGGCAATATATTCCACAGATTTACCAACCTCTGGCCAAAGAAATTTCTCATCTCCGTTCTAAAATTTGGTGCCCTAATGTACACAACAGCTACTTGCTATTTACCTCTGCTGAGAGGTCGCAATTTTTTTTTCCCAGGCAGCTTTGTTTGCAATTTCCTCATTCACATATTTGGTCTGCTCCTGAAAGGTAAAGATATTTATTATTCAGGTACAAAATTGGTTTAAATTTATTCAGTTCACCCAATCAAAAAAGGAACAAAATAGCAGAATACTGCTTGCTTAGCCTATGTGTGCAGAATTAAGGGTTGCCTATTTGTGCCACAAACACAGGTAGGAAAGTCCCAGTAAGGGACACAACAGCCTACCAGAAATCAGCCAGAAAGATCTGAGAGCAAGAATCTTTTAGAGCTATCTATAAAACAATACTCAGCTTTAATAATAGTTACATTCTGTAAAACTTTTGTTAACACAAGAGATTCTCCCGATCTGGAAATCCAGAGTAATACACACAAAATGCTGGAGGAATTCAGCAGGTCAAGCAGCATCTACTGAGAGGAATAAGGGTCGATGTTTCAGGTTCTTTATTCATCCCCATTTGTCTCTCTCTAAAGGGAAAGATATAGCTTTGACAGTAGAGGTTAAGCATTGTCTCAGCTTAGTGGATCAGGAAACAATTGACATGGACAGACATATGGTGGAGGAAGCTTTCAACAACAGGATTGCAGTATAAAAAGCATTAATTGTATCAATTATGAGTTTTAAACATATAAACAGATAAAATCAAATTGTTAAATTAGCCTCAAGTGGCAGTCATGCTTACAGTTACTATAGCCCTAATTTATTCCCTGAACAACCCTTCATTTCTTCCCATTGTCAAAATACTCTTTTAAAGAGAAAACATTGACCAAATTTTATCTCATTATGTGGCTCAATAGCAAAATATATTTAATTTTGTCTCTGCAAAAAAAAAATCTTAGGATGATTTTCTATGCTAAAATGACTGGAGTATTACCATTTGCTGCTTTTGACCTTTCAGACCCAAGTAAATCAGGAGACAAACTTTAAGCTACTGGGAGACCTCTGAAGTAGAACATTAACAGAAATAATACCAGCTGCTGGAAGTCAGACATAAATTTTTGAATTTCACAGAATATTTAATGAAAACATGAATCAAACCAATAAGTGCTCAAGGAAATACGTAAACAGAACACAACACAGGAGGGGCACTTTGCCTCATCAGATTGTAATATTTTTATAAGTTACTACCTGTTATTTAAATGTTATTATATCATCAATGCCAAATCTTAAAAACGCTGTGCCTTCCAAGTGGTTGCTCATTCTAACACACTTCTTTATTTCATCAGTACACCAAACAGAAGAGTATTTTATTGCATGCAATAGAACAATAGAAGAAGGATCCTGTAAAGGGTGGCATAGGGGGAGGAGTGGCAGAGGGACCTATGCAGCTTGTAGCTAGAAATAAAGTTTGCAGTGGTAATCATTATTGCCATCCAGCTCAAAATTAGCTGCACAATATTAAGATAACCTTACTTCATATCCATCTGACTATATACATCATACCTCTTCAATGGCTTTAATGAGATCTGGTTTGTATGGAGCACCAAGAGGAATACACTTGTATCCGCAGAGCTTCAAAGATGTGTAAAAATTGGTTGCTGCAGATTGCTGTTTTTTGGATAAAGCCTCCGTGTGGTCACGCATCAGTTCATACAAATACAGTGCCAGCTTGGGTCCATGCTAAGGGTAATCAGAATCAGAAGAGGTACACCATTAATAGCTGCTTCATTTGATGACATTGTTTATTTTTAAAATTTCAGTATAATATCGAGTAACACACTCAAAATGCTGAAGGACCTTGAGACAAAGGGTCTAGGCCTGAAACACTGACTGTTCATTCCTCTCCATTGATGCTGCCTAACCTGTTGTGTTCCTCCAGCAATTTGTGTGTGTTGCTCAAGATTTCCAGCATCTGCAGAATCTTGTGTTCTGTTATTATACTTAGGCAATTTTCAAATACTGTTGTAGTGGATCTGTGTAAACATATCAATATTGATATTAGAAAAAATGTTTTAAGCAATAGCAAACAAGAGAAAATCTGCAGATGCTGGAAATGCAAGCAACACACAAAATGCTGGAAGAACTCAGCAGGCCAGGCAGCATCTGTGCAGCGGTGGTTGGAACTCTGCATCAGGTTTGAAAGTGGATGGGGAAGAAAATTAATATAAATGAACATATAAGGGAGATGCAAGAGGTAAGTGTTTACACAAAGAATAGTGGGTGTGTAGAATACACTACCGGGGTGATAGTAGAGGCAGATACATTATGAACATTTTAAAAAACTCTGTTTCATGGCTTATGGATGATAGAAAATGGAGGGCTACAGAGAAGAGGGGTTCAGATTCATCTTAGAATAGGTTGAAAGGGTGGTCAACATCATTGGTCAATGTCCTGTACTGCACCATTTCATGTTCAATCATCACTAACTTAGGCACACACACTCCAAAAGACGAAGGATGATTTTTTAGAACAAATTTCTGTGATTATTTGACAAATTCTCACTGCAGCTGCCTTACCTCCAATGCTTGACTGAGACACTCGCGCAGAATCTCTTGATGGTTTGGTTCATAAGCTATTTCCAAAGCCATTTTCCTCTCTTCCAATGGGCGGGCAGGACAGAGAATGTGGACAAGCAATCGACCCAGCTGGGACCGGAATGTTTCTCTGCAAGACCAAAGCATGCGCTTCCACTGCTGCCGTGGCGGGCTGTTTCTACCTGCTTCCTGAACCAATTCATGTAAATAAACCAGTCAGATGTCAATGTGAAGATAATTTCTCAAGGAGTTTTGATTAAATTGAACAAGTCCTAAGAAAGTGGAAGCAGCTCCACATGAAAATATGTCTTACAGGCAGTTTGCATGCAGGCCAACTCAGCAGATTTCTTAGCCCCAGTTTCTCCATACAAACATTTTGTTTAGGGCAGTAAAACATCCCAATGCACTTCAGAGAAGCATCAGCAAACAAAATTTAATAGCAGACAGAAAAGCATTCATTTTTACTACTCATCAATATTTAGGTCATGGAAGTACACTCTAAGGAATATCCTAAAAGCTGGAATTTGTATCCAGGTATCTCATCTGTATTGGCAGGATCTCAATGGCTGATAGCGGGAAGTTCTGAAAGAATCCGCTAGCTATCAGGCATTGACACCTCAAGGACATGCGAGGTCAAATGCTTAAAGCTTAAGTGTCATCATCGAGTCCAGGGGCAGAATACAGCTTCACTGAACATAGGATCTGCATGCACTATCTCACTTTCAGCCTCACGTTGAAGGCTGTATCAATCCAGCCATTATTGTCTGTTTTGGTGTAGCATTCTCTCACAATATATGAAAATTACAGTGAAATGTCAAGGTCATTGGCTGCAGTCCCTCAGCACTGCAGGGCTTGTATATGCTGAGGACAAAGAAGCAGGTAGGAAAATTAATTATGGACACAACCCACCCTGCAAATTGCCTTTTCCAAAAACCCCTTTCTGCACAGTGCTATAGGGCTATTAAAACAAAACTTCACATCATCTTAAAAGTTTATGATCAGCTATTCTAGTTAGCCTCCCTTCTCACTCCCCCCCCTATTTATTACCTCCATCACTGCACAGTGAACATTTCAAACCACTTTTCATATTGTAAATATGGTACTAATGTACTTATGCACATTTTATTCCTCTAACTTTATGTTCCATATAAACCTTCATTATAATTGTTGAATGTTGCTGTTTTTTGTTTCATGCCACGTCTATACCCAGAGAAAATTCCAAATGAATTTAAATGTATGGTATATCACAAATAAAGTTGATCCTTGATGTTAGGAAATACTTGCGCTAGAAACACAGTAATTTTCTCCAAAAAAAATGCTATTTACATCTGTTCCAATTATTTCTAAATATCTCTACTGGAGACACTGCAGTCCTTGATAACTGGTGAATTCAGATTACACAGCCCACACTGTCTCAAGGGACACATATCAGGTACTGCATGTCAGCTCACTTGACCTTCCACATCTGAAAAAATGCACGCAGTTCCCAGGGTAGTCCAGCTAGATCAGGCTTAACAGTATTGAAAATAAGAAACAAAGTTAGATTGAGTAAGCCTTCCCGTGGGATTCATGCATAATAAATAACATTTGAATTCTTTGGCGAAGTCCAATATAGCAAGTAACAATTTACCAGAAATGCAACTGATCAGTTTGTCACTGATGTGAAAATGCAACCTTCTGTCCTTACAGCTAGAAATAACAAGAACCCCTTACCTATATTAATATTTGTACACTGAGAATTAAATCACTCACCAAGGATATTTTAATTCCTTCAATCATCAATTTTAGCATTTCTTTCTGAAATTTTTTTATATTGTTGGTGGATAGCTCTGACACATCATCCTCAAAGACTTCCAGAGATACTCTGTTCTGATGTGGATATTCAGATGTGCTCAATAAATCCAGAGAGTCAGAATCAAGTTCTAAATAAGTACAGAAATGACATCTCAGCACATATAACCAGATTTTTAAAAAGTAATTTAAGTAGACAATGAATAGCACAGTGGGATTGCATTTGACACTGCCTTAGCACTAAAAGAGAGAAGATTAAATGCCACCCACAGTTCTTATCATAAGATCACAGGTGGAGAAGGTCAGCAACATTAAATTCCTTGGTTTTATCATTTGGGAGGATCTGTCCTGGGCCCAGCACACAAGGGCAATTACAGAGAAATCATGCAGCTTCCTTTAAGAGTTTGTACTTTGACAAACTTCTATAGATGTGTAGTGGAGAGTCCATGGGAACCACCAATGCCCTTCAACAGAAAATCCTACAAAAAGTAGTGGATATGGCCGCTATGGATATGGGTAAAGTCCATCACACCATCAAGCACATCTACACAAAGTGTTGTCACAGGAAAGTAGCATCCATTATCAGGGACCCCCACCACTCAGGTCATGCCCTTTTCTTGCTGCTGCCATTGGATAGGTGGCGCAGAATCCTCAGGACTCATACCACCAGGTTCAGGAACAGTTATTACCCTTTAACAAGCAGGCTCTTGAACCAACGGGCATTACTGCACTCAATTTCACTTACCCCATCATTGAAATACTCCCACAACCTATGGACTCACTTTCTAGGACTCTTCACCTCATGTTCTCAATATTTATTGTTTATTTATTATTTTTTCTTTCCTATTGTATTTGAGTTTTGTCATTTTGCACACTGGTCGAACAGCCAAGTTAGTGCAGTCTTTCATTGGGCATACTCAATAAATCCAGAATAGAATAATAACCACAATAGAGTCAAAGGAAAATGAACCACAGGGTTGTATATGGTGACATATATGTACTTTGATAATAAATTTACTTTGAACTGAACAGAACATTGGAGGAATCAGTAGGTAAGGCAGCATTTCCAGCATCTGCACAATCTCTTGTACTGCAGATTAAATGCCACTGGTGAATCTACTGTATGTTTTTCAACCATTTTAAAAAACAGAATGATCTAAATTAACCTATTCAGATAAAAGTACTTTGCTGATATTTCAAGCACACAAGAGAGGCCTAGGTTACGAAGCCCATAAAATTCAAGTTCAATTCTCACAAAAACTGATTGTGTATTTCAAAAATGTACCATTCTCTAAATAAGCATGGTGCTCTTGATGTTAATTCCAAAATGACCTTTTACTAACTTTAATCTGGCACTTTTCAATATACGTTGCAGTAAGGCTAATTTTTTTTATTGTTCTGTGGAGGCCAAGTCATTGGGTATATTTAGTGTGGAGGCTAATAGGTTTTGCTTAATTGCGGCATCACAAATTAGAGTGAGAAGGCAGGACAATGAGGTTAATAAGGATAATAAGTCAGTCATGATGGAATGGAAGAGCAGACTTCATAAGCTAAATAGCTTAATTCTGCCCAGTGTCTTTATGGTCTTAAATGCAGAGTGAAAATAAGACCAGTTTATCAGGCAATCAGAGACAAAGTTTAATAGGCCTACTGTTTAATTGCAATTGCTATAACTTTACAGGTACATTAAGTGTCAATGCATTATTATGGCAACATTATGATATGCTGCGCCAATCAATTTAGTGGTGCAGATAAGGGTAAAGGTCTGTTAACTCACATTCAGGAATAAATTCTTAGTTGTTCCCCAAATAGCCTACATACTTTTTTCATAGCAGTACGGGTAATGACAGCCCAGTTTCTGTTGGCAGCATTTAGCTCTCTACAATCAACACCGTCCTACCCCCAAGTCCTTACTTCACTTGATGCCCAAAGAGAGCTTCCTTGCAGAAGCTTGCCAGATCTTCATCACAGGGCTGAATCTTCTGCATATAAATCCCATCACATGGCAGAAACAGGTCAGGACTTGGTGATGTAATAGTATAATGATTAGCACAATGCTTTACAGCTCCAGTGATTGGGTTCAATTCCCGCCACGGTCAGTAAGGAGCTTGCACATTCTGCCTATGGTTGTGTGAGTTTCCTTTAGATACTCCAGTTTCCTCCCACATTCTGACGACGTGCAGGTTAGTAAGTTGTGGACATGCTGCCTGGCACCAAAAGCACAGCAATACTTGCAAGCTTACCCTAGAATTTTTTTGGATTGTGCTGGTTGTTGATGCAAAAGACATTTCACTATGTTTCAATGTTACTTCAGACTAAATGCACCTCATCTATTCTGATTTTTAAATAGCTAGTCAATTTGTTCACAATGGCTTAGCCAGCTGTCAAAACCACCATCAGGAATGCTTCCATTTGTGACACTTAGAACATTGTCACTGCTAATATGTCATTACTAGGCTTATTCAATCTGCCAAGGTGAATTTGAGTAGAGTGTGGGCTTGATTGTCAACAGTGGGCTTGATTGTGAAGCTCACTATGATGGGACAGAACGATCAAGGTTCACAATGAAATATGAATACTTGCACAAGAAACTGAGGAATTGTTGGTATCTGTGGGCTCAAAAAAGGATAAGCTCAGAAAAGTGTATGTTGGGGGGGGGGGGGGTGGGTAGCCAGATCACTTACCTTGATAGATTAGCCTGTTAACTGATAAAATTGTGAGCCTCTGTAATCTCTGTACAAACTCTGTTTCAGATGCTCTCATTGTGTTTTCATGGCTCATCCTTCTTTGCATTAGCTCAGAGAGCTCATCACTGGCTACTGATCGCATTCTCATCAACAAAGCATCAGATGGCGCAGATGAAAACCTGCGGGAACCTGACAATAAGGATTGTAAGTCAAGTTCCACTTCAATAAGGTTTGTGCATTTACTACATTTTTACAGAATCACACAGTGAAGATTATAAAGTGCAATGCTTTAAGGGACACTATTAAGCTCAAGCGACTACAAACCAAATTCCTACCAGCTGGGAAAGCATGAGATACATAAAAGAGAAAATAAAGATCTTCATTTGATACAAAATGATTTCAACTATCACTATCACACATACTTCTGATGGTATCACTTTCAGAATTATCTTTCCTGCCGTTTAGTTTGATAAGGTTTCGAAATACTTTCAAAAAAGTGTTATGGTAAATATTAGCAAATAAAATGTTTGCACTTGAAAGCAGCAATAGATTTGAAGAAAAAAGATTTGAACAGATGTAATAGTGAAAACAAAACCACATATTGACATTATTTTATGTAAGCTAGTGAATAAATGGCTTCCAACAGAATCTGAGAATGTAATACTTTATTGCTGCTCTATGGAAAACATTTTTTGGGTTAGTATCTGTTGTAGCAGAACTGCAACAAATCAGTGGAATAAAACTGCATCCAAGCACTGATTTGAACTCAATACTGTAAACCTAAAAGCATCATTCATCACAACATGTTGTTGAATTTTTATTTCAGAGTATTGGTACTTCATGCTCAAACATATTGACATTGTCAAAGGTCTGGTAGGTTTACAGTATCAGAAATTTTATTTTTCTTCTGCAATACATACTTTGCAGTCTGCCATCGACACAAAACATTTCAGAATGAAATGCTTTTCTGGGATGTGAATTCAAAAGACCATTACTACACCTGCTTCTGAAGGGAAAGAATAGGAAATGGATCCAGTTGAGAGTGGCAAAGATGACTCCTGGTGCACTAGGTTCAAAGTATAAGCCAACGTAAGGTGACCATACGAGGACAAATGGTGTCTTTGTAGTCGCGGAATAATGGAATCTTTCAATGCAATTGAACCTTTGTTATAAATAAACAAAATGTAGAAATGTATGCAGGGAAAGCTAAATGATGGCTAAAATGAACTGTCTGTAATATGTTGAAAGCAGAGAATTACATTACTTTGCAAAATCCAAATCTTCCCCAACTAAGTTTTAGTATCACTTCTCTTATTAGTAATTGGTTGTAATGCTAAAAAAAGCTTCAGAAAGTGATCACTAAGTAAAACTAAGTTGTTTAATCTATGTTTAGGTTACATTGTGTAGTACATAACAGGGCCAGTATATTCACAAAGTGAATACTCTTTAACCTATCTCAATGTGTTAATGTAAAAATTAAGAGGGAGAATTTATTCTCAATGCATCACCACAAGCCTTTAAAGTAAATACTGCGGCCCTCCCTTTAAAAAAATGTTTGCATAAGGCTTTATTGTGAGCACATTTTCCCTTCAAACCATTTGAAATCAGCTTAAACTAAATTCCTCTTAGGGGAGATTGCAAGATAACTTGGGGCAAAAAATAAGTAAAATGAAGTAAAAGTTGCTTGAAAAGCAGTTCAACCAAATTTTTAAAATTATGCTTTGATTAAAATAAAATTCAATACAGGATTACTTTGGGTGTTCTTACAAATATAAATGCTTGAATCTGTCAGAAGAAAGCAGGTTTGATTTACAGATACAATCCTCCTTTCATTACATATAAACTAACTGATGCATATTAAATTTCACTTGGTCGGTATCTGATCATATTTCAACACAGATTATTTTTCATGTCAGAGTTCTGGTGAGTATATGCTGCTCGTCCAACTTCTAATTACCAAACTACACTCTGATCTGCTGTAATCATTCAGTCCACAACCTACAGACTCACTTCCAAAGCTCTACAACTCATTCTCATATTATTTGCTGTTTTTATTTGCACAGTTAGTCTCCTTCTGCACTTTGGTTGTCAGATTTATGTATATTATTTCATAAATTTCACATATTGTATTTATCTCCCTGTAAATGCCTGCAAGAAAATGAATCTCAAGGTAGTATGTGGTGACATATATATATTCTTCGATAATAAATTATAAGTGTAGAAATGTCCAGGGGAAGGGGGAGGGGGAAGGGAGAGGGAGAGGGAGAAGATAATCATACACAAAATGTCTGTTCACCTCCCATGGTCCTCATAGTTTCAGAATCCTGCTCCTAACACATTGGCATGGCAGAGCGCGACAAAGGTGCTGCCTCACCACAGACTGCCTGCCACACTCGAAAGAACAGGTTTGACAATTTTGTGGCACTGCTCATTAGAGTCATTTAACACAACAGAAGAATACACAAACATTAAAAACATTGATACAAATTGAAAAATAAATCACTTCTTCACCTCAGCAATAAACACATGCTGGAGGAACTCAGCAGGTTAGGCAGCATCTATTGAGGGGAATAAGTAGACAATGTTTTGGGCTGAGATCCATCATCAGGACTGGACAAGAAAGGGGGAAGAGGCGAGAATAAGTCAGGGGAGGGGAGGAATGCCAACTGGTAGGTGTTAGGTGAGAGGGAAGATGGATGGGTGAGGAGGGGGAGAGAGAATGGGAAAAAGGGAAGGAGGAGGGGCACCAGAGGGAGGTGATAGGCAGGTGAAAAGAGAAGGGGTTAGAGGGGAGCCAGAATAGGGAATTGAGAAAGTGAGAAGGGAGAGGGGAGAGTAATTACCAGAAATTAGATAAATCGATGTTTATGCTGTCAGGTTGGAGGCTACCCTGACAGGAGTGCTGCTCTTCCAACCCAGGTGTGGCTTCATCATGGCAGTAGAGGAGGCAATGAACACTTCTACACCTCTCCTGGCAACTGTCATATCTTATTCATTTTTATGAAAAATAATACATTTCTGTCAACTTTAAGCTTTAATTTTACTTTCCATTTTTACACCATCTCCACCTTCATACAGACCAATTCTGACTCTGAGTTAAGTAAACCTGCCCATACTCTGATTCTTTAATTCAGAACTACACCACTTATCATTTCTCCAACCCTAAATTATACCAATCTCAATCAATTCTGAACTAGTCTAATACCCGATGGAAACAAAGTAATTCCTTATCGAGATCACAAAGCTGTTTCTGAGAATTTATTTCTGGCCATTCCTCAGGATAGTCCTAAAGAGCATAGATTCAGGATCATTGTCCTCCGTATGTTATTTAAAAGCAAAGGTCTCAGAACACAACTGTGTAAATAACCTAATGATTGCAGTTGTTTGTAATTTGTTTGTTGGGTTCAGTGCTCCCTCTCTCAGAGATTCCTTCATTTAAGAAGAGAAATTATCCACCTAACGACCTTCCCTCTCACCTTTCACCTTCTAGCTTGTACTCCTTCCCCACCACCCACCTTCATATTCTGGCTCTTTCCCACTTCCTTTCCAGTCCTGATGAAGGGTCTCAGCCTGAAACATCAACTCTACCTCTTTCCACAGATGCAGCTTGACCTACTGAGTTCCTCCCGCACTTTGTATGTGCGCGTGTGTTACTCTGACCTTCCAGCATCAGTAGATTCTCTTATGTTAATGATCAAGGGTATTTTTTAAAACTACTTATATTTCTTCACACCCACGATTTAAAGAACTACAGCAAAGTCACAACTATTTTAAGCTTTGTGGTTTGGGCATATATAACACTTTCTTACTAAAGTTCAATTACTTGCATTGCAGCTAAATAAACCTAAAAAGTCCTAATAACTGTTTTGAGCACTTGTAAGTACCGTGAAAAGAGTTTTATACGAGAAGCTGATCAAAACATGACAAACACTTTATAGATAAGAAGCCAGTTAGCTGCTCAATGTCCCACCTGAGTGTGGCAAGCTTCTTTCCACACACTTATACCAATGAGGCTGATTAAAATTCATCAGACCACACCAATAAAAAACAAAAATTGCAAAAGTCTTCCTGAAATAACTACAATTCATATACAATTCTAATTGTGAAAATGCTTTGTTCATTAAGCAGTTAGCCCACAATTATTTATAAAGCTAACAGTTGAAAATTACAACACTCACCAGCAATACTCTTCCTCTTCTGATGAATAGCGTGGTGTTGAGTTGCAGGTAAATTAAAGGAGTTACTCATATTCTGTGCATCCTGATTAGCTGTGGTTTTGATAAATTCAATGCCACTCTGAAGGACCCGGAACTGCAGTACAACAGCCATTTCTACAAAGGACATTGATTAAATTCATCACTATACAAACAGTAGAACTTTAAATTTTTTTTGTTCTTATTCTAAGGATCCAGCATCTGTGCCTTTTGCCTCCAAAAACTTGACAGGTTTCTTCCCAGAATTTAAGTGAAAAAATATTTTCTCAGTTCCAATCTAATCCAATTAAATTACACTGTGCCCACTAGTTAATATTCTCTCTGCAAGACTAAACATGTCCTATTTGTTAACGAGAGAAAATCTGCAGATGCTGTAAATCCATAGATGCTGCCTGGCCTGCTTAGTTCCTCCAGCATTTTGTGTGTGTTGCTCCTATTTGTTCAGTTTGTCTAGGCTTCTCAATTTTATAAACCATGATTAACCTTACCTGAATCAAAGAAAACAAACTCTTATGTTTGAACATTCCTAAATGTGGGGATCTGCTTTAAGGACAATAGCATTTTAGAATACTAAAAATAAACTTTAACACTTTAACAAAATATCTCAACTATTTGTTAACACACAACTACTTTCCATCTGCCATTTACCTACAGAATTTTAGTTTTAGTTCAGACTGAGCAGTACACGACAGTATTAAATAAAACCAAAGAAAGGAAAAGATGCCAACAATTAATTTGTAATAGCAAACTAGAGAGCTTCCTAGCTACAACTCCTGCATGCTATTCTTTCAAGAGTGAAGTACACAAAATGCTCGAAGACCTCAGCAGGTCAGGCAGCCAAGAAGAGGAGTAATCAGAATAAGCTTTGAAGAACTCTGATGAAGAGTCGTGGGAAATTTATTTCTCTCCATAGATGCTGCCTGACCTGCCGAGCCCCTCCAGCATTTTGTGTGTGTAACTCTGGATTTCCAGCATCTGCAGAATCTTTTTGTGTTTATGCTGTTTTTCTTTCTTGTGCTTCAGCAATGTTGCTAATTTACTGGTTTACAGCAGTTCCAAAATTACCAAATATGAATTTATTACAAGAATGCTTCTCCTCCTTCGTTCAAAAACAGGTAGCTGGGGGTCAATGTCACATGGCGGAAAAAACATATTAAATAAGTGGCTTCTGAATGTTTGGATCCTTTTATTGATCAATTTTTGTCCTGTGAAAGTCTGTATACAGTTCGAAGTTTTAGTGGCTACCTTTAGTTTTTGTATCCTTGCTGTTCTGCAGGTATCCAAGCAGTGATATTAAATCCTCTATTATGCGAAAATATGGCAAACCAGAAGAGCTGCAGGAATGGATGGTAACCGCGACCAGCAGCTGCTGAATATCACACAACACCAATTTGTATTCACTCAACGGAATGCTATAATGAAACAGCATTATTAAATACATTTAGCAAAACAAGACAACTCTAAGGCAGGATTATGACAAAGATTACTACTTATAAAACTAAATAAAAACCTCTATAATAAAGTTTTTTAAAAAAGTAGATGATTAATGAATGGGATTGCTGAAGCCAACTAGCTGAGATACTAGGGTCAAACTAGTTCAAGCTTATTGTCATTCAACTATATCTATATACCACCAAATGAAGCAACATTCTGATGGACCAAGAAGTACAACATAATACATATTAACTTGTATACAACACAAGGTAATATTACCAGGATAACTTGAATTGATATAATAGTCCAATCAGAAAAACATTCCATAAGTCCTTTTGGAAACAGACAATGCTACTTGCATCACTGTTGAGAAATATTCAATGCACACACAACTATTTATGGATAGCAGGGAAGTGAATCCAAATTGGCTGAAGGTTGCTTACTGTGATTTGAGAATCTCAGGAGGAAGCTCAGATGAATTTTTCATTTGAAATGCCTGTCAAATACTTCAATCTGTTTTTTTTTGTACTTACAAGCTGAATTCTGCCATTATTGACAGACAGACAGGAGGGAATGCAACTGGGAAAGAGAAAATGAGGAGGCAAGGTGGGAGGAAGCAAAGCAAGATAGCTGTCAATAGTCTTGCAGGCTTGTAATGGATATCTGCTTCTCAAGATACCTACAACCATGTCCACTATGCCTCCTGCCTAGACCCAACCTCCTGTAAGGACTCCATTCCATTTGCTCCAATGATGAGACACTGGAGTGCCTTGACATTGGTGCTTCTGAAATTCTTTCACCCACTCTCTTCTCAAACAGAAGAAAAACAGTTCCCCAGTCCTTACCAGCCATATCCACTAAATCAACCTTCTCAATTTTTACTAGCTACCACAAGATTCTACCAATAGGCACATATTCCACTTTCCTGCCAGCATTTTGAAGGGATCATTCCCTTCATGATTCCCTGATCTGCTCTTCTGATTCCATCTCTTTCAAATTCCCATCAGACGAGTATAAAAACTGGATCTCCAGTTAAAATATGGTTCAATTGCACTTCTTCCATTCTAGTGTACAACATGGCTACAAAATGTTTACAATACGGATTCCTCTATGTTTGAAATGACCAAGCAGAGATTGGGAGATTGCTTTCTGTGTGCTTGCATTTAGACTGTAGGGAGAACCCTGAACTTCTGGTTGCCTGCCACTTTAATTCTCCTACACCATTATAATATACCCAAAGCAAGTTTCAGGAACACTTCGTTTTCTGTCTAGATAAGCTGCAGTTTTCAGTGGTCAATATCGAATTAACCAACTCTAGATAACTTGCTTTTTCATTTAATCTATGTTAGAAATGGCCATTTCTGCACATGGTCATTTTGGCTCAGTTTATTTTTAACATGTTTGTACGGTCTGGCTTGCTGGGCATGTCACACAGCTATTCTATTAGCAAAATATTAAACAAAGCATAATCTGATCTTAACAGCCACTTAACTGCTACATTTATTTATTTGGTCTCACACTTTAGATATTCCCTTTGTTCGACTCATCCCTCCCCACATTCTCCGTTGGTGTTCACTTGTGCCCTGTTTGATTAGCTTTATTGTCACTTGTACATTGAAACATACAGTGAAATGCATCATTTGCATCCAGTCAAATCAGTGAGGATTGTGCTAGGGACAGCCTGCAAGTGTCACCATGCATCCAGCGCCAACATATCATGCCCACAACTCACTAATCCTAAACATACATCCTTGGAATGTGGGAGTTCTGACGAAGGATCAAGGCCCTGAAATGTTATCCGTTTTTCTTTCCACAGATAATCCCAGATCTGTTGAGTGTTTTCAGCATTTTATGCTTTCATTCCAGATTTTAGTATCTGAAATAATTTGATACTTCATTTACTGTCTGGTATGATATCAGTTTCATAAACAGAAAGGATGCTGTTCACAATGTAAAGGTGGAAATTTTGTTCCCCCCAAATGATCATCAAAGAGCAGTAGATAGCTGTGTGATGACTAGGTCAAGCAGATTTACCCATTGCACTGGTTCCCTCATAACCTCCCACAGAACTAGTCTTGTAAATATGTCCTTCTGGACTCAGCTAGCTCAGTGTTGCTGAGGCATTCAGGTAACTGTTACTGAAGTGGTTCCACCCGTTGTACCATAATTGCCTTTGCTACTCTCTGCACTTTATCCGAGTGATAAACATTGGAGTAAAAATAGTTTACCAGCTGAGGCAGGGTATTAAATTGCAAATAGCAGGAGATATCTATGCCCATGCTCGACCTGGTGTTTGAGACTTCTTGGGCTCTAGCCCATGCACCTTGTTTCCAACTCCAAACCACTGCGCTACCATTTCTGTTAGTATTCTAAGTGAGATAGGGCATACCAAAGGACCCTGATCTTTTTTAGCTTTGATCAGGGGTAGTGAACCTTTTAGAGAGCGTATGCCCAAATTAATGATAACACTCCAAAATAAAATTCTCTCATGTGCCATGGTAATTTTAATCTTTTAAAAAGTCAATTGAAAATAGCATCATTTCTAAATAGCATTGCTATCGAAACCATTTACTATCCAAGCAAAGATACGTACACCAGTTCTGCGAGGATTTAAAAATGTATCATTCAGCTCATGTATTCCCACAATAGTCTAGCTGGCGCCAAGCTTTACAGATATTTCCTGTAAAGACCTAACTGCTCTCACATTGCAAAAAAATCATCTGCTGCTTCATTTGGCAGTAAAGATAATCATTAAGCATCTTCTTATTATGGGTGAGGTTTAAACAATCAAGGGGTGGCAATGAATGTTGCATGCCAACAAAATTTTTGCACTTGTCTTCTTAGGCTCTCATGCCATAGGTTTGCCACTCCTGCCGTAGACATTGGTTGGTTATCCAGCATGGTGACTGTGAGACACATCTCCCAATTTAAACACATTTCCAATTGTTGTTAAGGAAAGCATATGGGACAGATACTACAAATTTTGCTATCCAGTAATAGTTCGAAATATCTGAGAGCTATGCCACATCACTTCAGAATGCAGTTAAATCATATAAACATTGGCAGTTTTCCTTTGCTGAAAGACAAATGCTGATTGATATTATAACAACAATCAGTGGTTTTGTGACTCTCTTTACTGGTTCAAGCTTTTGCAATTTACTGAAGTTCTCCAGTTAGCATGATGGGATCTATACCTGCTGTTGTAATGTAGGAAATGCAGCAACCCCTTAACCCACAGCATGGATCCTAAAAGCTGAGATAACGACCAAATAATCTGTTATAGCAATGTTACTTATGGGGTAAATATTGAGCAGAAAGTCTGTAATAGCTCTACATTGCACATAACAAATGTTGGTTCGACACCTTTTAAGCTGGAGAAGGATGGGAATCCAACAATTTCATTCTTATTACAGTAGAACATAAGCCACTCAAATTAAAAGTAATTAACTTTTGGTAATTGCAAAAGTTGTAAGATAATTGTAAGAATTTACTATCAACTAATACCCATGGTAGCTTTCTTACCCATTCTCTAATCCATTAAGTGCTGCCAAGGTGTTGAACAAGACATACAGCAAACCATTATCAAGAAGTATATCAGCTAACTTGGAACAGGTGTTCAAAAACTGAAGTACAACACACAATATATGGTGCAGTAATGTATTTTCATAGAGAGAGTTTTCAATAAGGCCCAATACAGGAATGATGCATCTTTTACGGAATGGGTCGATATTAGCCACAGTCTCTGAATCCAGCCTATTTCAATTGGAAAACAAAAGGCAAATTACTGATGAGTTGAACCACAAGATAAAGCTTACCAAATACAGCATGTACATTTACAATCCACAGATCTTCCAACAATGCAAAAAGTTATTGATCAGTTAAAGAAAAAATGTACTCCTTTACCACCTTAATTGGACAGCACACCAAATTCATTTCTGAAGAAAGAGCTAGTCCGATAAACAGAATCTTCCATATAAGTAAGTGATTTATTCGAACGTCACAACAAACCACCCCATTTTTGACATATGCTTCTGTTAATTTGCCCTGCAGCTTTCGCATGTAGAAACACCTATTGTACTTGCAGATCCATAAGTTTTTACTGAAGAGCAGGGGTTCCTAACCTGGGATCCACAGAACCCTCGCTTCATGGTATTAGTCCATGGCATAAAAAAGGTTGGGAACTCCTGCACCAGAGAATAGATTCAATTGCACTTCTGCATTCAGCTGCTGTTTGGTGTTCCTGGAACTTTATATACCCCAAGTCAACTTAAATTATTGTGCATTTCAAAAGTACCGATATTTAAAAGGTCAAAAAAATGACATTAGGTAAGCCCAGATCCTGTACTCTCAATAGCTCATTTTATATATAGGTACACATATAAAAGACCCTACTTCTGTGTCCAATTGTTTCTTAAGACTTCAAAAGAATATGATGGAGACCAGTATTCTTCTTGACATGGTCAGTACATCCAGAATTGGGTTTTAAAGGTAACAGGGAGAAGGCTCTCAATTTTGTTGAGAGGGACAAAAAAATATCAGTCATGATGGAATTGCAAAGCAGGCTCAATGGACTTAATGGCCCAATTCTGTTCCTATGCCTTATGGCCTTATAATACTGGTTCCAGGTCAATCTTCAATTGACCCATCACCAGTATCATGGTGAACGAATAACTATAACAATAGATAGTGCTCTGACCTAAAGGAAAAAAATGGAATTGTGGTTGGAAGAATTCAGAAATAAAGCAAATTTAAACTAAGTAATTAAAATGCTCAGGCAGTAAGCAATGAAAATATGAACAAAAAATCATATAATAACTTGGACTAAAATTAGCACAAGTAGGTGAGGAATAGATAACACAAACATGAAAGAGCATGTGAAACTAAGTTGAGATCAGTATTTGAAGAAAATTCATTGATTTAAAGAAAATAAAGTTAAATTTAACTGCTAATTTGAATGCAAAAAGCCAAAGGCAGTAGATGTAGTGTACAAATGAAATATTTCAAAATATTTAACTTTTAAGAGGAAAGATTAATATGGAAAAGCAGAATGGGCAAGGGTATTTCTATTATAGGCATTAGGATACAGAGACTAAATATATTAGATAGAAAAGAATGGATCAGTTTAGGCCAGCCTTTCTCAAAAATTTTGCCCTGGAGGAAACCTTGAAATAATTTTCAGGTCTCCGGGAACCCCTGCGTAAAATTATTATTTCTACAGCTCACGGTACATTTGAGTGATCAGGAAGTTGCAGATAATAAATAAAAATAATTGTCAATGCTCTTTTGAGTAGAGAATGGCAGGTAGAATTAAGGAAAACCCCAAGACATTCTACAAGTATGTGAAGAGCAAGAGGATAAGGCATGAAAGAGTAAGACCTATCAAGTGTGACAGTGGGAAAGTGTGTATGGAACCGGAGGAAATAGCCGAGGTACTTAATGAATACTTTACTTCAGTATCACTATGGGAAAAGATCTTGGTGATTGTAGTGATGACTTGCAGCGGACTGAAAAGCTTGAGCATGTAGATATTAAGAAAGAGGTTGTGCTGGAGCTTTTGGAAAGCATCAAGTTGAATAAGTCGCTGGGACCGGATGAGATGTACCCCAGGCTACCGTAGGAGGCGAGGGAGGAGATTGCTGAGCATCTGGCGATGATCTTTGCATCATCAATGGGGACAGGAGAGGTTCCGGAGGATTGGAGGGTTGCGGATGTTGTTCCCTTATTCAAGAAAGGGAGTAGAGATAGCCCAGGAAATTATAGACCAGTGAGTTTTATTTCAGTGTTTGGTAAGCTGATGGAGAAGATCCTGAGAGGCAGGATTTATGCACATTTGGAGAGGCATAATATGATTAGGAATAGTCAGCATGGCTTTGTCAAGGGCAGGCCGTGCCTTACAAGCCTGATTGAATTTTTTTGAGGATATGACTAAACACATTGATGAAGGAAGAGCAGTAGGTGTAGTGTATATGGATTTTAGCAAAGCATTTGATAAGGTACCCCATGCAAGTCTTACTGATAAAGTAAGGAGGCATGGAGTCCAAGGGGACATTGCTTTGTGGATCCAGAACTGGCTTGCCCACAGAAGGCAAAGAGTGGTTGTGGACGGGTCATATTCTACATGAAGGTGACCAGTAGTGTGCCTCAAGGATCTGTTCTGGGACCCTTACTCTTTGTGATTTTTATAAATGACCTGGATGAGGAAGTGGAGGGATGGGTAAGTTTGCTGATGACACAAAGGTTGGCGGTGTCATGGATAGTGTGCAGGGCTGTCAGAGGTTACAGTGGGACATAGATAGGACGCAAAACTGGGCTGAGAAGTGGTAGATGGAGTTCAACCCAGATAAGAGTGAAGTGGTTCATTTTGGTAGGTCAAATATGATGGTAGAATATAGTATTAATGGTAAGACTCTTAGCAGTGTGGAGGATCAGAGGGATCTTGGGGTCCGAGTCCATAGGACACTCAAAGCAGCTGCACAGGTTGACTTTGTGGTTTAGACAGCATATGGTGTATTGGCCTTCATCAATCGTGGAACTGAATTTAGGAGCTGAGAGGTAATGTTGCAGCTATACAGAACCCTGGTCAGACCCCAGTTGGAATACTGTGTTGTTCTGGTCGCCTCACCACAGGAAAGATGTGGAAAAAATAGAAAGTGTGCAGAGGAGATTCAGAAGGATGTTGCCTGGATAGGGGAGCATGCCTTATGAAAACAGGTTGAGTGAACTCGGCCTTTTCTCCTTGGTGCAACAGAGGATGAGAGGTGACCTGATAGAGGTGTATAAGATGATGAGAGACATTGATCATGTGGATAGTCAGAGGCTTTTTCTTAGGGCTGAAGTGGCTGCCACAAGAGGGGTGTATAAGATGATGAGAGACATTGATCATGTGGATAGTCAGAGGCTTTTTCTTAGGGCTGAAGTGGCTGCCACAAGAGGGCACAGGTTTAAGGTACTGGGGAGTAGATACAGAGGAGATATCAGGGGTAAGAATTTTTACGCAGAGAGTGGTAAGTGCGGGAAATGGGCTGCCAGCAACGGTGGTGGAGGTGGATATGATAGGGTCTTTTAAGAGTCTTTTGGATAGATACATGGAGCTTAGAAAAATAGAGGGCTATGGGTAACACTGGTAATTTCTAAAGTAGGGACATGTTCGGCACAACTTTGTGGGCCGAAGGGCCTGTATTGTGCTGTAGGTTTTCTATGTTTCTATGAATTTTTAGCCAATCTTTTTTGGAAAAAAAACAGGTAGATAAGCTTAGCTTACTTTTCTTAAAATAAATCTGTTTATTTCCCTTTCATAAATTTTAAAAACATAAGGCAAACATAATAAATTTTTGTTAAATAACTGGCTTAAGCCAAAATGGGAGTTAATTTTTCTAAAGGTAGTCTCAGAAGATTTAATTTAAATAAAGGTTGTAAACTAATTTTAATTAATGCTATTTACAACATGAAAATTTATTGACAATGTTGAACAGTAAAGTTACTAAATGCTATAAGCCAAAGCAATACGAATAAAAATATAGCCAGACACAATTTTATATAAGACTTTGAAAAAACTTTGTGTTGTGCAAAGTTCAAAAAATAAAGTATATTTTTTTGAATCACGATTTCTCGCAGAACCCCAAGCAACTTCTTGCCAAATCCTGGTTGAGAAACCCTGGCTTAGGCTGAAGTGAATAGCAACAAGGTACCGAAAACACTGATGGGGATAATTAAAAGCTATATTGTTGAGTATAGATTGATATTGTAGAGGTACAAATTACAGAGGTATTACAAGACTTAAAGGAGCTTCACTCTTTACTGGCAACTCAATCAATAATATCAGTCTTATCCTGCTGAACTACCTTGAATTTGCTAAGTTAGTGCTTTATGTCATTAACTATCTGATTTCCCTAGAGACTAACAAAATATTAGTAGGTCAAAATCTCTATCAGGTTACTCCATTACTCCAAAGCAATGCATAACTGAGGTGACAGAAGAGATTTTGATTTTAAGTGAGATAACATAATCAGTAAAAAAATTAATAAAAATTGCAACAAATAAGATGAACATACTCTTCATTCAGATCGACTGCCCGGCCCAGCAGCATTTCAAGAAAACAATCCAACAAGCCTTGTGTCCCTTGATGAAGGTAAAGTTGATTGGCCAATAATGAAAACCCGTGGTTTTTCAGGAATTTTTCCTTTTGATCCTTTGTAGCACGTGTGAAATATGCATCCAGCAGCTATTAACAAAGCATGTTAAAACTTCATTAGGAAAATGAGACTAATCAAGTGTTGGAAGTAAAAATATCAGTTATGAAATTGTATTGATGGATTCACAAGCTCATCCAGAACAGGAAATTATTCAGCATCTGTGCCAGCTTTTTGAAAGACCAACCAGTTGATCTCACCTATCTGCTCTTTCTTCCTGCTGCTGCAATTTTTTTTACATTTTACTGAGATACAATACCCTTTCGCTGTAACAGTCAAGAGATGAATTCCAAATCTGAGTGATATCAAATTTTCTGTGCCTTTGGCATTTTTGCAATGAAATGTATTGTTTCTAGTTATAGACATATTTGGCAAAAGAAACCATTTTTTCTTTAATTTTGAATACCTAATGGTTCATGGACATGAGCTTAAGTCCTAAAAATGCAACTGGAAAACCTGAAATGGATAGCAAGCAACTCAGTTATATCAAACTACCCATGACAGCCCTACATAAAGAGTGTGTGAGAGAACGCAGGAAACAGGAACAAGGGAGTGTCACAACTGCCACTGATAACCCATCATCAGTTGATGAACCCTAATATTCTTCCACCTTGAAATGCTAAGTGCAGAGGAATTTATCTGACATAATAGAAAAATGCCCAAGAGTTTCCAGTCCATACAGCCAACTACTGTTCCTTCATCCTATTCTTAACCAAGGGGAAAGTGATGGAATTGACAGTTGCAATACTAGCAGATGGAATTTACCAATAACATGCTGAGAAATATTGCATTTTGGTTCTCCAAGAGACTTCAAATTAATTACACACTTATTGCAAACATGTGAAGAAGAGCAGAACTCCTGTAATTCTGCTCCCTTCCTTTCCAGTCCTAGTGAAAGGTCTTGGCTCAAATCATCACATGTTTATTCCCCTCTAAAGTTACAGTCTGACTTGCTGAGTTCCTCCAGCGTTTTGTGCATGTTTTGCTCCTGTAAGACCAAGTGTTGTCAAGTAACATTGAAGTACCGGTAATTGAAAATTGGGGGATAATTAAAAATCTCATTGTTTTAAATCCTACTTAGCATAGAGGAAGATGCTTGTTACAGTTTGAGGTCAGTCACCTCTGTTATAAATGTCCTAACTTCCAGCTGCTTCATTAATAATCCCTACTTAATATCAGACACAGATGTGCACAAATGATTATGAAATATTCAGTTATATTTCTAACAGCTCAAATAATAAAACAATCTACATTCATGCACAACAATATTAACATGCTAATCTAATAAACCATAGTATTTGTGTCACATAAGTACCAGACAACTACCACATCCAACAAGAGTGTAAAATAATTTTCCTTGGCATTCAATTACAATACTATTAATCAATTCCTCTAATGTAACACCCTGGAAGGAGTCACTGCTGACCAGATACTTAATTGTATTAGCCAGGTAAGTCAGAGCAGATCAGAAATTCAGTTGCAAGTGATTCACCTTCCATATTCTCAAAATCTTTCCAACATTTCTAAGGGCTCAAGGTCAGGAGCGTGGAATCTTCTTACTTGCCTAGAAGCAAGCAGCATCAACACCCAAAATTTCATCCACCAAAACAGTCCTCTTCCTTCAATCCATCTACCAACTTACAGTTGCAAGAAAAATTTTGTGAACCCTTTGCAATTACCTGGTTTTCTGCATTAATGACTCATAAAGTGTGGTCTGATCTTCATCTAAGTCACAATAATAGACAAGCACAATCTGCCTAAACTAATACCACACCAAGAATTGTACTGCTTCTTGTCACTATTTAAGCAATCACAGTCTAGGTTCAAAAAAGTATGTGAACCTCTGGGGTAATGCCTTCTACAAGAGCTATTTGGAGTCAGGTGTCCCAATCAATGAGATGAGATTGGAGGTGTGGGCTATACTTGTCCTCCGCCCTATAAAAAGGCACTGTTATGAACCGGCAGGTTTCGTTTATTGTGGACTGTCGCTTTAAAAGTGCCCAAGTGAGGTGGGACTATGACATTAGTCACATGCTTCCGCGGTCTGTACAGCTTAAAATACAGAGACAGAGAGAGGGGGAGAGGGAAGGGGGAGGGGGAGAAAGAGGGTGGGGGGAGAGAGAGGGCAGGGGGAGAGAGAGAGAGAGGACGAGAGTGAGAGGAGCTACCCTTGTAGTCTTTGGAAGACTTGGAACTACGAACTGCCGGGGCAAGTTTGCTCCAGTATGGGTGTCTGTCACTTCGTATAATCCATAGGAGTGGGTTTTGGGATATCCTGTGGGACCACTCATGTGTTAACCCTTGCCTGGGTATGTTGTGTGGTAATCACTAGAAGACAGTATCCCTGTGACAGGTCACTTTCGGTGATAATTCGCATGTGGATTTGGAACGATACGACAGACAAGATCTACGGCGATTGTTACCTCGTTTCCAGCGTGGAACCTGTGGAATACTTTGTACTTACCTTTTCTCTCCATTACAAATATCTCTCTCCCATCATTTATTTTGTGTATTACTGAACTTTCCTACTTTACCATCTCAAGTCTCTAAGCCTTGTTCTCCCCCCAAGCTCAGTATAGTTTGGGAGCTATATTTACACATATATACATATAACACTGTTAACTTTTGTTTATTTTGGTTTAAGTTACTATATTATAAGTAGTTACTAATAAAGATAGTGGTTTTAGCATCATAACCAGACTCCATGTGTAATCTATTGCTGCTGGTTCGTTTCTAAAATGTTACAGTTTGTAACAACACACACATACTAAGTCAAGTTACTGACAGAGCCTGCTCTTCTCAAGAAAGATCCGATCATGTGCACCATGCTTTGATCAAAACAACTTTCAGAGGACCTTAGAATTGTAGAGATTCATGAAGCTGGAAAAGGCTACAAAAGCATTTCTAAAGACCTGAGTGTTCATCAGTCCACAGTAAGAGAAATTATCTACAAATAGAGGAAATTCAATGCTGTTGCGACTTTCCCTTGGAGTGGTCATTCTGCAAAGATCACACCAAGAGCACAACATGCAATTGCTGAAGGAGGTGAAATAGAACACAAGGGTTGTAACAGCAAAAGACCTGCAGAAATTGCTAGAACGTGCTAAAGTCTCTGTGCATATGTCCACTATAAGAAAAACACTGAACAAGAATCGTGTTCATGGAAGGACACCACAGAAGAAACCATTACTCTCCAAAAAAAAACCCATTGCTGCATGTCTCAAGTTTGCAAAAGACCACCTGGCTGTCCCACTATGCTTCTAGGACAATGCTCTGAGAACAGGTGAAACAAAAAGTTGAACTTTTTGGTAAAAATGCACAGTGCTATGTTTGGAAGAAAAAGAGCACTGCACACCAACACCTCATCCCAACTGTGAGTCTTGCCGAAGGGTTTCGGCCCAAAAGGTCAACTCTTTCCTTAGATGCTGCCTGGCCTTCTGAGTTCCTCCAGCATTTTATGTGTGGTGCTCGGATTTCCAGCATCTGCAGATTTTTTGCTAGTGGGGTGGGGGGGGGGGGGAAGAGTTGTTGCCTTTCTGCCACTTGTGTGTGGGAGGTGGGAGCTTTAGGGTTCTAATGTTTTAATTCATTTACTCTTTGAGGCACTCCTCTGTTTTCGTGGATGTCTGCAAAGAAAAAGAATTTCAGCATGTGTATTGCATACATTTCTCTGACATTAAATTTGCCTACTGAAACCTATTTTCTCTTACTTATGAAGCATGGTGGAAGAAGTATCATGGTTTGGGGCTGCTTTGTTCTATCGCTGAGGGAACAATGAATTCAAAATTGTATCAAGACATTTTACTGACCTTTTTCCAAACCTATTCTCTTGTTTTAACATATGCAGAGGGGTTCGGAGTTAATGACACTAATGGTTCTTTCTTTTTTGATGTTACAAACAGCCCATGTTCTTTTCTTTTTCTTAGTTTTTGGTTAGTATTGTTTAGATTAGATCTTTTTGGGGGGTATATTTTTTTTCTTTTTGGATATGTTAATCCTTTCTTCTATGTATACTACATTTGTACTTGAACAACTTTGGGAGGTTTATTACCTTTGTATTAACTGAATATATATTTATATATTACATTAACAATGTAATCCCAATAATTGTGTAGCAATATTATGTTATATCCATTATTTTGATATTAATAAAAAGATTGAAAAAGAAAGAAAAGACATTTTACAGGAGAATGTCAGGGTAGCAGTCCATTACCTGAAACTTAATAGAAGTTGAATGATGCAACAAGACAATGATCCAAAATGCAAGGGTATATTAGTAGCACAATAGTTTAAAAAGAAGAAAATTCATGTTTTGCAATGGCCAAGTCCAGACCTTAAACATTTGAGATGAATGATTTGAGCTGTTCGTGCAAGGTACTCCAGAAATATCTATGAACTGAAACAGTTTTGTATGGGGGAATAGTTTAAAATTCCTCCTCACTGTTGTGCAAGTCTGATCAGCAGCTACAGGAAGCGTTTGGTGGAGGTTATTGCTACTAAAGGAGGTTCTAACAGTTATTAAATACTTTTTCCAGCCTGGACTGTGAATGATTAAACTATGTGTACAATAAAGACATAATAAGTACATTTAATTGTGTGTTATTAGTTTCGGCAGATTGTGTTGGTCTATTATTGTGATAAAGATCAGACCACATTGTACGAGTAATTAATGCAGAAAACTAGGTAATTGAAACGGTTCGCAAACTTGCAACTAACCAGCTTAAAAGTTCATTAGTACATCCTGTTTGCTGTGTCTACCCTTAAATGAGATAGTGCTAAATTTGCTAAAACATTTTTGAAAGCAAATTAACATTGTAGCAACCATCACCACTTGCAGTGGGGGGGCGGGGGAAATGGAATATCGCCATCCGCAGGCTCCTATCCAAGACATACCATACTGCCATGTAAATACAGGTTTCCCCCGCTATCCGAAAGTAGAGCGTTCCCATGAAATCTTTCATAAGCCGAAATGGTGTAAAGCGAAGAAGCAATTACCATTAATTTGTACAGGAAAATTTTTTGAGTGTTTGACCCAAAAAATAACCTACCAAATCATAGCAAAAACACATAAAACCTAAAATAACACAAACATATAGTAAAAAGCAGGAATGATATGATAAATACATAGCCTATATAAATTAGAAACAATATATGTACAGTGTAGTTTACTTACCAGAATCGGGAAGACAGTGAGCACACTGGAAGGTTTACACATTTTTCTATCATACAGTTCTTTGTAAGCAGGCAAAACATCCAGCAAACCTGCCCTAAACCTACGTGCCCTTTCAAAATTAAAGTCATATTTTTCTGCAATCATTGCAGAACTGCCAACCGTAGCGAAAATCTCACACAGCTCAAAGCTACGGCGGCTTGATGCTGAGATGCTGAGTGTAGTTCCCGGGGAAGGAGCTTGGCGACACCACTCTCACTGCTCGGGGTGCGCACTGCCTTTATAATGGCTTGCTGCAAAACAATCGCTGAATGCTGTTTTCACTTTTTGCCACTCTCGCTGCTCAGGGTGCGAGCTGCCTCTATAACGATTCGCTGCAAAACAAACGCTGAACGCTATTTTCACTTTTTGCCTTTTTTTGTAAAAGCAAAAATCCTCTTCGGATTTCTTCTGGTTAGCGAAAACAGGTACTAATATAGGTCTTTCGTAAAAGCAAAGTGGCATAAAGCAAACTTTCGAAAAGCAGGGGATACCTATATATCAACTGTTCCTTCATCACCAATGGGTTAAAAGTCAGTATCTTTCATACTACACAGAGAACTTCCCACCTAACAACACAGAAAAAGCACTTTTTTCCTGCAGAGATTCAAAATTAAAGATTCATGTTTTCTTTCTAAGAAGAAATTAGGCATGAGCAAAGTTCAGGGACGCTCACAGTTTTGGAACAAATAAAATATTTATTTTTATATATGGCTGCTTAACCTTCTTTGCCAAGGAGACTAATCTCAATTTCTCAAGATCATTTCTCAGGGCTGGATGCATGCCAGTAAATATCTTCTGTACCCTCCCCAAGGCCATTATGTCCTTCTTAAAGTATGTATCATACCAGAAGCTGACTTTGCAGTACTACATATAATAAATCAGGATCAACTGCCACATTGGAATGAAGACAAACTATCGACGACTCCTGTTTATTCTGCAAAAGAAGCACTCAGATGATGTAATCCACAATTTAGGAAGGTAATGTATCAAGCTTCAAATTCCTCAGTGTCCACATTTCTGAGGATCTCACCTGGTCCCTGAACTCCTCCATCCTGATCAAAAAGATGCAACAGCGCCTTTATTTCCTGCGGAGCATCAAGAAAGCTCACCTCTGTCCCAGGACACTGACGGACTTTTACCACTGTACCATTGAGAGCATACTCACCAACTGCATCTGAGTGTGGTATGGCAATTGTCCCATATCAGACCGCAAAGCACTCTAGCGTGTGGTGAAAACAGCCCAGCAGATTATCAGCACCCAATTGTCCATCATTGAGAACATCTACCATAAATGTTGCCTGGGCAGGGTGAGAAGCATTATCAAGGATGCATCTCACCCTAACCATAGACTTTTTACTCTCCTCCCATCTGGTAGGCGCTACAGGAGCCTCCGCTCCCGCACCAGCAGACACAGGAAGAGCTTCTTCCCTGAGGTTGTGACCCTGCTGAACCTCACATCACAGCGCTAAGCAGTATTGCACCCATATTGTACTGTCTCAGTACTTTTATATTTGTGTGCTGTAGCACTTACTTTTTATTTGCAGTTATTTTGCAAATAACACTATTCTTTGCATTTCTGGTTA
Source organism: Hemitrygon akajei (assembly GCF_048418815.1). Taxonomy (NCBI): domain Eukaryota; kingdom Metazoa; phylum Chordata; class Chondrichthyes; order Myliobatiformes; family Dasyatidae; genus Hemitrygon; species Hemitrygon akajei. Next base: position 100,580,857 of record NC_133132.1, read on the forward strand.
GATGCTAACGGCATTTCATTTGGCTTTGTATCTGTATTTGGCACAATGACAATAAAGTTGAATCTAATCCAATCACTCAGACTTTTGAATAGTTCCTTCACAGCTAATATCCATTCAAATGCTACAACCTGCTTGAAGTGTTAATGCTGACTAAATTAGTTGAATATGTACCCACAGTAGCCATTACGTACACCTGTACATTTAGCTATTAATGCAAATATCTAAGTCCTTCAAGTTTACAGAGAATGATGTGTGCTACAGAAAACATCCAGTGAGCATCAGCTCTGAGGGCAAAAACACTTTGTTAATGAGAGAGGTCAGAGCAGAGTGGCTAGACTGGTTCAAATTGACAGGAAGATGACAGTAACTTGAATAACTACATGTTACAACAGTGATGTGCAGAAGAACATTTCTGAACACACAGGCACAACAAATACAATCCTAAAGTGGGAGAACTGCAGCAGCAGAAGGCAACATTAGGTTCCACCCCGTACTTAATAAAGTGGCTACCAAATGTAAGAGAAAATAAAACAGAAAATGCTCAAAACTCTAAGCACTTCAAGCAGCATCTCTGAAGAGAGAAACAGAATTGATTAAATCAGAAGAAAAATAGTTGAGATCCTAATGTGGAACTTGAAAGAGAGAATTTAAAAAGACATTATATGTAGGAATATTTGAATGGTACAGGAGGTTGCTTTCCAGATTCTGTGGATGTTGAAATCATTTCTAAGCAGGAGATGACTGGACTTCATCGACAGAGCTGGGATAAGTATTCTAGACCTAGAATTGATATTGGTAGTGGGTTGTATTTTGACAGTGGAAGGGCAGCATTGAAAATAAAATCTGGCAGAGGAATTAACACTCACATATTATTACAAATAAAGAATATAAGTATATGGAACACTACTGTATGAAGCATTGAAATGGACAAAATATTGGCGAGCTGCAGGTGCAAATAGCCAGGTGGAATATGATATAGTGGTGATCACTGAGATGTGGCAAAAAAATAAGAATTGGACTGTGTTGGTTGTTGAAGCAAATTACACATTTCATGCATGATTCAACGTACATTTAACAAGTAAAGCTAATTGTTAATCTTCAAATCTTTCAAGATTTGATTGGTGAAAAATGGAAAGCAATACTGAGGAAAGAAAATGCAGTAAGAGAATGAGAGAGAGGGAGATAGAGGGAGAGAGAGAATGTGCTTAAGGGGGCTTGAGTACAAAATCCATTTGGTTGGAGTTAAGTAAAAATGGTACTGTAACATTAGGAGTAAAATGATAAGTACATTGTTTCAATGAAGGATTAAAGGGGGTGTAATTTTTCAAATTTTATTTGCAAGAACTTTATCAGCATGTTGCTACAGTAATTAAGAAGTAATTAATGTATCTGTTTCTGGGGAATGAAATGGGTTAGTTGACCATATACTGTGCAATTGAGGAACATTGCTTATTAATGTTAAGGGCAAGAAGCCATCTAAAGTAAAGCTTGTTAACTGAAGGGAGTACTTTAGTGAAATGAGAGAGCATCATTTCATATAATCTAAATTATCAAAAAGATGAAATTTTACAACATTTACTTTAACTTATATTGAAGTAAAACTGTTTTCAAATTGTAAGCAAACCCCAAGCACTGGTGTAGTAAACCATCTGATCTAAGGCAGTGCGTTGTGTCCTTGAGGCACTTAACCACACATTGCTCTGCGACAACACCAGTGTCAAGCTGTATCAGCCCTTGCCCTTCCCTTGGATAACATCAGTGGCGTGGAGAGGGGAGATTTGCAGCAAGGGCAACTACCCATCTCCCATACAACCCTGTCCAGGCCTGCACCCTGGAAACTTTCCAAGGTGCAAATCCATGGTCTCTTGAGACTAACGGATGCCTATTATGATCTAAGAATTAAAAATGAGATGGCCAGTAAGGCTATCTTTCTCACTAATTAATTCATTTCTTAGTTATAGGGTAACAGAATGGAAACAGGTCCTTCAGCTCAATTTGTCCATGCCAATCAAGATACCTATCTAATCTAGTCCCATTTGTCCGAGTTTAGCCTATATTGCTTAAAATCTTTCCTATCCATATACCTTTCCAACAGTTCTTTAATATCTCAATGCAGTTGCTTCAACCACTTGCCCTGGCAGTTTGTTCCATATACACACCACACTATGCATGAAGTTATCATCCCTCTGGTCCCTTTTAAATGATTCCTCTCTCACCTTAAACCTATGTCCTTTAATTTTTGATTCCCTTTCCCTGGGAATATGACTGTGTGTATTCACCCCATGTCCTTTATTCTTTAAAATGAAAGAGACTGAGGGGTGACCTTGTAGAGGTGTATAAAATCATAAAATCCTAGCCTGTCCAACCTCTCCCTACAACTCTTTGCTCATTAAACTATTTAACTGCCAATTTTTCCACAACTTGAATTGAAAACTGTTCCTATCTCCATTGTTTTCCTAAAAACTAAACAGTTTAGTTCTAAACAGAAAATAAAGTATTTAACTTCATTAAGATTTCATTTCTGGGTTTTGTTTTAGGTAGCGGCCAGCACTTTCTGGAGACTCCAGGATGATGCTGAAGGAAAAACAACTCTTAAGTCTGAGAGTTTTTCAAGCCAAAATTCATGCTAAAAATATTATAATTTTAAAAATATAGTATTTTTAAAAATATTATTTGTCTGCTCTAGTTTTTATGACAGACACAACAATGTACTATCACTGACAAGTTTACTACGAAAACATTATTACAATATTTAGATTTGTGAAATGGAATGGAGAGTAGAACCAACAAGATTAACCAGTGTGATTTAGAACTTGTTCATTGCAACACTCAATGTGGATCAACAACAACTTGCTGCTTAAGCTCCCCTGTGACCATGTGTGTTTCTTCCGAGTGCCCTGGTTTCTTTTCACAGTCCAAAGACATAATGATTGGTAGGTTAGCTGGTCATTGTAAATTTTTGTGTGATAAGGCTAGGGTTACATAGGGGGTTGCTGGGCTCGAAGGGCCAGAAGGGCCTATTCCACAATAAAGATAGATAAGACTTCATACTACCATGAGCAAGTCCCTGAAATGGATTAACTGACTATTTCTCTTACCTTAATAACTCCTTGCTGTATAACTGGAGCTGGATGATTAACAAGGACTATCAATGCTTCTGGTTGAATTAACTTGTCCATCACATCGGCAAGCATCACATCTGGCAAGATGAGTAAGATTCCTTTCAAAAGGTTATACAACCCACAGCAGATGAGAATCAGACAATCCTCTGTTGATGATCTAGGTGCGGAAAACAATGATGTCAACCAAAAGAAAAATAGAAATCAGAGTTTCCATTTAATAATGCAAATTATGTCAATTTTATATTTGATAAGATTAGATTCACTTTACTTGTCAAATGTACATTGAAACATACAGTGAAATGTCTCATTCTGTGCCAAATCCAATCAATGAGGATGTGCTGGGGGCAGCCTGCAAGTGTCACCATGCTTCTGGTACCAAGACAGCAAGCTCACAACTCACTAACCCTAACTTTTAAGTCTTTGGAATGTGGGGGAAAACCAGAGCAGACAGAGGAAACTTGCGCAGTCATAGGGAGAATGTACACCCAGATTGGTGAGCACTGGTGCTATGATACTGTTACGCTAATCGCCACTCTACTGTGTCATCCCACTTCATAACATTCACTATTCTGAAAAACTGTATTTCCTGACTTTTCCCATCATTTGGTCAGACACTGACAGAGTTTATTTGTAACGGACTAAACAATAAAGCATTCTGTAGACTGGAATTAGTTTAAACCTGAAGTACCATAATTACCAGCCCCATGTACTTTGTCAAAACCCTTGAATGTTGTAATTCAATGATTGTTTAATGTACCTACTGTTAACATGGATGAAAAGCAGAGCCACGGTACTATTGTATATAAAAAAATGCATCAAGCATGGAGTGATCTATTTAAATTGAAGCTATATGTTAGTCATTTCATACTTTGTAGGAAAGAAGTGGGAGAAATCAAACTTTTTTTTATTATTTACCATGGCTTGATGGCCACCAATGCAAATAACTGTGGCATTTTGCATACAGTTCACAAAATTATTTCTTTTTCTTTTCAATATGCTTCTACTACTGGGATTGGAGCCTATAATTTACATTTTGTTATTGTGTTTTTGGGCTGACTGAATGATCTGGCACTTTTGCTATCTCTGAGGGAATTCAGCATGGTTGAGAATGGAGGGAGTGGCCTAATGGCAGAACATAAACCTATGATTGGCTCCAATTCTTGACTAACTCATTGACTAAAATGTTGAGCAAGAATGATATCAACAAGGATGAGAGCAGAAAGCAAGCAGGTGTTCAGTGCTGTATATCTATGCTTGATCAGTCTCTCTCTCACTTGCTGCTGCTGGAGGAAGGTGCAGCAGTCTTGGATCTTGGGTAGTGTTTGATTGGTGTGGTTTATGGACTAGGCTCATTTTTAGAGGGCTCTGCAGTTTATGTTATATGTGTTGTAGTTTATAGTTACTCCTTTTTACATTGTTATTTTGTGTGACTTTGATCGGGGGGGGGGGGGGAGGACTGGCTCTGCAGCATGCAATCAACAAATAACAGCGCTAAATTGAACTGAACTAAACTGAACATTCCTAGACTGTTTCAAAGACTCTCATTTAGTTACTCATTTTTAGTTACTCAAAATGTTTAGTCACTCATTTTTTTGCCATTTGCATGTTTTTTTTGCGCGTGTTGGATGTTTGATGATTCCTTTGAAAGGGCTCCATGGTGCTTCTTTGTCTTGTGGCTGTCTGTGAGAAGACAAATTTCAGGCTTGAATACTGCATACATACACCCAGAATAAATGAACTTTAAATTTTTGAATCTCTGAAACTTTGATATGGTGAATAAAATACTAACATGGTGCCAGTAGCATTATACTGTTTACCTTTTAATTGTGTCCTCGATGCACCTTATTATTATTTTTGTTAATATAGGGGATTACAGTTAATTGGGAGACATTGGGGCAAGCTCATTTTGACCCAATTAAGCAGTTGTCCCAATTAGCAAGTTTCATGGAAATAGTTAAAAAGGTATTAAAAGACAAACTACTGAGTAACAAATAATGTATTTAAATGGAATACAGAACAAATAGAACACCATCAGTACCACAGTACTGTAAAATAGTTATCAATGGAGGAATTAAGTTCCTGTGTTCTTTTGATTGAATGTTAATGAACAAAATCAGTTAGATAATGGACTGCTTTCCTACAATACTATTGATGATTGCACCTTCCAAATCTTCACTTTCATTGTAATATTCAAAGTGATTGCAGATACCATAAAATTCTTCATAGTTCCTAACTTGTTGAAATAGTGAAATAATTTCATTTTCACTCCCAGCCATTCCTGGTAAGCCTGAATGCTTGAAACCACAGTGAGCAAAACAGTTCTGAATTGTTTGACTGCTTATTTATCACCAACTTGTCAGTGACAAAAATCACTACATTTTGAACATAAGCACATTTCAAAACTGTTCACTCTAAGCATGGTGTAGTGTCTAATGCCTACGCAAACACCTGAACCGACACTAGTTTAAAAACTGTTTAGTAACAGTCTCCTGCCTCAATTAAGTGGCACAGTGTCCCAAATAAATGAATGGAATCCCAGCTATTTTCCTTGATTAGATTTTGTTCTTCAAGAGTTGTCCCAACTAAGCAGCTGCCTCGATTAACTGGTGGCCCAATTAACTGGAATCCACTGTATTACTTTGTGTTGCATGTGAGTTATATGTATGGTGTTGTGCACTTGGTACAGAGGAATGTTGTTTTATTTGGCAGCATACATGTACTGCACATGGTTGAATGATAATCAACTTGAAACTAACATCATGTGAAAATCATAGAACAGACACATGACTTTTTTTAGACTGTTTTTCAAACCAACTACTTTAGAATATAAAGTTAACTATCATTTATGATACAGTTTACTTGATATTCTAAGCCACTATATAATGTGCAATATAGAATGTAATATTTTCACTATTCTAGAAATAAATAGGGCAAAAATTTTAAGGGAGTGATTGGTACACTGCTCCTCAGCTGCAGCATACATAGAATCAAGACCAGTTATTACTTTATTTTTATTTATTTATATTACTTTTATTTTGCTTTGTTGCTAGATGTCAAGTGTGTGATATTATTCTGTGCTAACGTTAAATTACTGGCAAATTGAGATGGAGTTTGCACCAACTACAAACATTGACACTTCAAATATTGCTAAGAAAAAATACTAGCATAGAATTTATATCTTCTTCTCATGAAAGAGAGTAATGTTGTGCAGAGACCTCAAGTCCCTGTGGGATTCCCATATTCACACCATATGGATGACATGAACATGAGACAGGGATTTCTTTGATCAGCTGAAGTCATTAGCAGGCTAGTTTGCATTGAACTTCAGTTGATGGTTCTATAGGGAATTGCCAACTGCATCGTGCAGATCAGCTTGTTCCTGTCTTTTACTCTGGTCTCAATCCATGGATGAAATATATATGTCCTAAATTGAGAGGCAGAGTACACCTCAATTCTAATGTGTGGCTTGATTTTGTGGGTCTTTAGAGAGCTTTGTGTTCGGTACTGAACAGTGCACGAGTTTTATTGAAAATAATGTTTATGATTAATTTCTAGTATTTAATATTTCTTTAAACATAAATAGACACATCTTTGAATTATTTTTAAATGTCTCTTAATGTTCAATGGCCGTCGACTACTGACAGTGTTTGGTGCATGGTGCACCAGAGAGCACTCCGCCTTTGCTGGGACAGCAATGACAACAGATATTGCAGAGTCATAAAATGTGCATCCATGGGCATGACCGAGCACAATTTGCCTCAGTATCTATTCTGCTGAAATACCTAGAATTAATATTTTAATTCCAAGAATCAGTAGTTTGCATAAACTAAAACAATTAAATTCTTCACATCATTTCCAAAGTCACAGAGCAGAAAGCTGAAAATGTCCATAACAAATCAAATTATTATAAATTGTTAATAATTACTCTCAATTGTCTCCCACTGCCCCCCATCCAGGTTAGTAATATAATATTTCAATATAAAAAGATCACTAAAATTTAGCTGTAGAATTAATTTAAAATTTCCTACTCTATGATTCTATGGTTCAAATGTACCTCAAATTAAATATCAGGTATAGTCAGAAAATAGCTCAAGTTATAAATACAAGATTCTGCAGATGCTGAAAATCTTGAGCAACACACACACATAATGCTGGAAGAACTCTGAATCAGGCAGCATCTATGGTATGGAATAAACAGTCAAGGCCTCAGGGTTCTTTAACAGAACTGTTTATTCCCCTCAATAGATGACTTGCTGAGTTCTCACTAGCACAATGGTGACAGCATTTTCAAGTTCATTGTAATTCAACTTCTAGCTGTATGGAGCTAAATGAAACATCGTTCCTCTGAGGCCAAGGTGCAAGACAGTAAGTAGAATCAGTGGCCATTTTATTAGGTATAGGAGTGCTGCTGCTGTAGGCCACCCACTTCAAGCCATGTATATTGCTCAAGAAGCTGACATTAGCAAGTTGTTGTGAATGTATAGTGTATGAGTATTCTGTCATTTCCTATAATATTAGTTTATAGATAGTTACTATGATTGTATGTCTAATGGAGCTGAAATCACTAAGAAGCAACATATAGGAAATGAACGTGTGCATTCAAAGGATCACTCAGATCTGATGGTGACAGAGTAAGAAGCTCTGGTGGAACGATGCAAGGGTAGCCCTACCAAACTGGGCAATGGAGAAAAGAAGGTTGTAATTTTGATACTGTCAAATACTTTGGAGAAATCAAGACATTGACGGTTAAGATATTTTTATCTTCTTCTTCCCCAAACTCAAATACAAATGCATTAATTGCCTTAGAGAAGTTCTTTCAGAGCTTCACTAAGACTACAATCCCATAGAAAACTGAATGGATTGATTCCAATATACAAGTATAAAGGGGAGTGAAATAATTGCTCTTCCAGCTCTGAAGAAGCACATAAAACACAAATAGACAAGAATAGAATAATAAAAAACACAATTAATATAAATATATATGAATGGTTTAGATACTGTATGTAAATTAATTGTATGTCCATAAAGCGACGTGAGACACAGGAGTGTCTGCACATAAGGTGACTGTCAGGAAGTGATAAATAAATGGTGGTGGAGGATGTAGAGGAATGGGTTAGTGGGTGGAGGTGTTGATCAGCCTTATTACTTGGGGAAAGTAACTGTTTTTGGGTCTGGTGGTCCTGGCATGAATGCAATTATCTTCCTCCCAGGACCAGTACTGAATGCACTGGTCCAGGCTGAAGGATTCATACTTGTCCAGTAAAAAATGGGAAATTCATCCCATTTCAAAAATGTTCTGAGTAACATTAATATAACAAACTTGGTAAATAAGGTATAGTAATAGCTCACACAATAATTAATTGTACCTATCTGTTGCACCATCACTTTGCGTGTAGGGTCGCTCATAAAGAGGTGAGAAACCGAAGTTTTCCCATTCTTCAGGAATTAAATTCTTGCCAGTCACACTTGGCAAACGTCCAATAACTAAAGATCCATTCTGGGATGGAAATGCTAATCCCAGCCCAGTAAAATTACTCTGACTTCTCTGGAACATCTGAAGGCCTTGGAGACTGTCAGGTCGATTTACTCCATCACCTGCCCCTTCCAGTTTCAGTTCTGGTTCCAAAGTTGATGAACTCTCACTTGAGACATGTTCCACATCAATCTTGAAGCTCACATTTGCTGGGCTATCTGCCTCCAAAACATTTTCTAAAGATTCTTGGGTTTGACCATGTGTAGTAACAGTTTTCATGGAAGGTCCCTCTTCTGACTCGCGCAAGGTCTTTGCAGACTCACTGCTGCTGAGGAGCACTTCATCCTGTGTTGATTTCAGTGTTTCAGCAGCGGCCATTTTGGGAATGTTCTCTGGCAAAAAGCTTTTAGAGTTGGACTCGACGTCAAAAGCCTTCATGTCAACATTCTGTTCTTCACTTGGCGTCAAAATTTGGATTCCAATTTGCGGTGATGTGGAAGGGGTCAATGATGAACTTTGGAAGTGTGGTTCATACAATGGCAATAAAGGAGATTCCTGCTTTTCAGCGCTTAAGGTGTTAATTTGTACTTTTTCTTCTATAAATAGGAAAGAAAAAAATCAGAATGCTGCTTTATTACTGGCTATTGTGATAGCATAAATTATTTATATTTATCTACATTTTAGGCATTGTGCTTCCTTACATCTTCCAATAAATTTTGCTCTTTATTAAAATACTTTCCGCACATCTTTCATTTTCAAAATCCATCATTGCACTCTTTTCTAAAACTGAGACAATTAAACTATAGAGAATCAAACATAACCACGCTAGATAAGGAAAGGTGAAAACAGCACCACTAACTTATTGCCTGAACGTCAGGAGAAAATATCATGCTTTTCCAAGTTTTCTGATAATATAAAACTGGGTGGTATTGTGGAAAAATATTTACAAAGAGGGTTCAAAAATGGAACAAAACAATTAGAATACAATGTGGAAAAACATGGTTATCCTCTTTGGTGCACATAACAGAAAAGCTGAACATTTATTCTATGATAAAAGATTGAGCAGTGTTGATGTTAAAAAGAAATCTAGCTGTGCTTGTAAGGATGTCAATAACGACACCATGCAAATGAAGAGAGTAAGTAGGAGGGCAAAATGTTTGCGAGAAGATTTGAATACAGGAATGAGGAATATTGCAATTCAAAAAGGGCTTGATGAAACTGCATCTGGAGTACAGCTCACACATTTGGTCCCCTCACCAGAGGAAGGACACATTTTCCGCAGAGGCTTGCAGTGAAGGTTCTCTAGACAGACTCCAAGAATGGTAGTTTGCCATATGAGCACAGAATTAGTAGACTGGGAATTAAAGGAGAACCCAGAGAAACATACAATCGTTCAATCGTCGTGCTCATTCAAAGCGCTTTGATAGATTTCAGGACTTCAAAAGAATTAGTGGAAATGGTGATAGTGCTGAAGTGGAAGGTCAGCTATGATTTTAATTAAAGATGGACCAAGCTCAAAAGGACAGGCTGCCTACTCCTGCTCATATTTCTTCACATGTAGAGGTCTGACGAGAGCTTTGAAAAAAATTATGACAATGACTCCAGGAAGAATGACTTGTGTTCTGTTCAAAAGCTATTGAAATGAAAATTGTTCTCAGAATAGAAGATTGAATCAAGATGCAACAGACCTTTAAAGATAGATTATGTAAAGACAGCTGATAGAAAGAAACTTAAGTATTGGGTGCAGGGGGTGATAGAGTAAAGCAGCAGCGATCAGGAATGTTCTTTTTCTAATTTCTTGCAAATAAACCAAGAGCAACATACAATAGTTTTAAAAAATATATATATAAACAAAGCAAATAACCATACATTGAAATAAAGTATCTCTACTGATTCATCTTGTCAGGGAGTGATTCCATGGGAAATCATAAAGATTAATGCATGATGAGGTCTGAATAATAATAACGGAAAGATGCAGAAAATCTTTGTCTCAGATAGTTATTCCGTATTTGGAGAATTTCTCAGATTTTTTTTTAATAGGGGCCTCTTCTTCCAAGAGGGGAAAAAAATCTGCTTGAGGTACATGTTACTTCCTTATAATTCTACAAAAAGCATCTAGGTTGTTTTCCAAAGATAAACAGGCAAATATAATTTCTTGCTCATTTGCAAACTAACTGAACAATGCACTTTACAGAATTTACTAAATGAGTAATAAAACATTCAAGTTATTTATGAGGCAAACATTTGTTCACAACCAAATAGTAAGAGTGAATTAAGGGAGAGTAAATTAATTTAAGCAATTAAACATGTAACTTAATGTTAAATCATTAATTATTTTAACTTCTAACCTTCTGGTGGGACAACAGTAAAGGCAGATGGTGATAGAAAACCAGGGCTTTCACTGGATTTTCCACTGCTATTAGAATACCGCATACATTTGATCAATTTGACCTTCTCTTGAAAGATCTTGCCATCTGAAAAATAAAATAAATGCAGGCGGTTCTTAACGATTGTATCATATTCAACTGCATGTCATTTATTTAGAAGTTACTATCCTTAGAGTTAAGAATTTTCCATTCTCAATATTTATAGTTTTTCATTCATTAAACTCATTCAGGGTTTTGGCATCATTTTGAATGTTCCATTACTTTTTGTATTAACTGTCTCCTCCATGCAATTATTGCAATTATCTAAAACAATTTCTGAATTCTAACACTGGTGCTTCAATGGGGTAAGACAGTCATGTTGTATTGATTGTGTTTTCTTGGAATGTTTGAATTTCTTTTCATGAATTCTGACCTCTAACTTATAAAAATTTTCCCAATGTACCTGGTGCTTTTGTGAAGGCCTTAAATTGGGAAACAGTAGAGAAAGGGCACAAAATCTAGAGAAACTCTGCAGTGAGAAAATATAGTCCAGGATGGGTCAAGATTCAACTGGCATAAATGTATAATCACAGGATACATCTAGACTTTGTTATGTAAAATAATGCATACTTGTTACACAAAAAAAACATTAAAAGTAAGTTGTACTGCCAAAAAGGAACTGAATAAATGGTCCATTTAGTCAGTGGATGCTGCTCAAAAACAAAATTTGGCTGAATTAGCACAAAAAGGGAAAAGCAGGGACAGGCACTTCAGCTCACAATGTCTGTGCCATAATCTTAAATTCAACTAATCTTATCTACTATCACACGGTACATACACCTCCATTTGCTTCCTATTTATGCACCTGTCTAATTGGCCCAAGTGCCACTACCACAGCTGCTTCTGACTGTTTGCATCACTGCCTGCTATGGAACATCCATTATACAGGATCGCAAGAGGCAGCAGAGGGCAGTGGACTCAGCCATCTCCCATCACAGACATAACCTCCACTATCGAAGACATATTCAAGAGGCAGTCCACTGAGAACGTAGCATCCACCATTAAAGATCTTCACCATCTGTGACATGCACTCTCCTTGTAACTGCCATTGGGGGAAGTAAAAAATCTTGAAAACATGCACTCAACAACTCATAAATAGTTTCTTCCCCTCTGCCATCCAAGTTCTCAACAGTCCATAAACCTGTAACTACTACCTTATTTTTGCACTATTTATTTTTGTGATTTATAGAATTTTACATCTTCACACTGTACTGCTACTACAAAACAACACATTTCACAACATATGTCAGTGGTAATTAATTATCACGTTCCAGACATCTAACATTCACTGTGTAAAATACTTGCCTCCAATTTCCGTCCCTCACCTTAAATCTATGCTCCCTAATGGACAGTCTATGTTTTGAGATGAGACCCTTCATCTGGACTGGGACTTACACTGGAATTTAGAGGTGATCTCGCAAAGTCCCAGGATCTGAGGGGACTGGCAGGGTAGATGTTAAGAAATTCTCATCTTTGCATGGACTATTAATGGCATGAGGCAGTATTTCAAGATAAGGGGTTCCCCATTTAGGCTTGATTCAAAAATGTGAAACTCAATGGAACTCTTTATCACAATGTTATGAAGATTTTTGTCATTTTAGGATATACAAGGCTGATATGGGTAGATGGGAATGCCATAGTAGCATAGCGGTTAGTGCTATTACAGTCAGGGCGTCAGGGATCAGAAATCAATTCCGCCATCATCTGCAAGAAGTCTATATATTCTTCCTGTGAGTCCCTGTGTTCCATCCAGGTGTTCCAGTTTCCTCCCATAGTGCAACTGCATACTAGTTAGTAGGTCAATTAGTAGGTTATTGTAAATCCTCCTGTGATTGGGCTGGGGTTAAATAGGTGGGTTGCTGGGCAGTGCCACATGTTGGGCCAGAAGGTCCTGTTACGTGCTGTATCAACAGACAGACAGACAAAATAAACTTTGGGGTACTAAGGGATTCCTGGGATATACTATCAATATTACAATAGAAAACACAGGAAGAACTAAAGGAGTTAACATATGATAAAAGTTTGGCAGCTTTAGTGCCTGTACTTACTGTAATTTAGAAAAATGTGTGGGGATCTCATTGAAATCTCATTGAAACCTACTGAATGTTGAAAGGACTAGATAAGGTGGATGTGGAAAGGACATTTCCTCTGGTGGGGGTATCCAGAACTAGAGGGCACAGCCTCAAATTTGAGAAGTGAACTTTTAGAACAGAAGAAGGAGGAATTTTTTAGTCAAAGAGTGATGAATCTGCGGAATGCTCTGCCACAGACTGCAGCGGAGGTCAAATCCGTGGATATATTCATAGCAGAAGTTCATAGTTTCCTGATTGGTTGGAGCATCAAGAGATATGGTGAGAGGGCAGGTGCATGGGATTGAATGAGATTCAGGATCAGCCATGATCAAATGGCAGAGCCGTCTCAATAGGCTAAATGACCTAATTCTGCTCCTATGTCTTATGGTCTACCCTGACAAAGGGTCTCGGCCCAAAACATTGACTGTACTTCTTCCTATAGATACTGCCTGGCCTGCTGCGTTCCACCAGCGTTTTGTGTGTGTTACCTAAAATCAAACATGTTTTTCAATCCTCAAGAGTTTTAACAAGTTGCAACTCAATTTTATTTGTAAATCTGTAATAAAGTAAGTTACTAACTTTTGTTTTACCATCATGAATTGTCTCAAAATACCACATTCTAAAGTGAAGTGATTGTATTAAGGTAATTTCAGTGTGAAGGGTATATGCAAAAACACAAAGGAAAGAAAAAAATTATTTTCCATATCAATGCCCTTAGTCCTCAGTTATTACACAAAACATATCAAAAGCAGCATACATTCCATTCACCTATGTGGAGTGAAAAGTAAAAGCCTGGTGGGGTATGGCAAACATAGGTATTAGTGGGAGGATGTACTGCCAACAAAAAATTGTAAACCAGCTTCAGCAACTCAAGATCTGGTGGTGACCCAAGTACTTCTTCAATAATCTTCACAAATGATCTGCAGACATCCCGAGGAATAGATGTCAGCTGTTCATCTCGGTGTTCCTGGGGAACCAGAGTGGGGAAAACAATTAGCAGGAGTATACAGGTAAGTTGCCAACACTTAATCCAATACCACCTTTTCTTTTACCAAATACTTATCAATATTTTTCCATTCAATTCAAAGACAGACAAAATGAAAATCATACAGTGCAATGGCACACTTTCTACTTGTTTGTAGCCAATGTTAATATATTAAATAGTTTAACAAGATATACTTCTAACAATAGGCAGCAATATCTTCATGCACATTATAAAACAAATATGGCAAAGTCAGGAATAATTTAACAGAGAAACTTGCGTAATTATATATTTCTTCCATTATACTTTAATTGCAGGTGTAAATGTACTAACTCACAATCTTCTGAGTACTATTGAGTACATACTTGAGAAAGTAGACCATGCTAGTTGATATAGTAATTGACCAGATAAGATGAAGGAGGGGCAGTTTTAACTGCCATCCCCTCATTGAATGGATGGATGTGAGTCTATGCGATGCAAAGGAATGGAAAACTAAAATCCGTACTCTCCAAATTCCCCATTTCAGAGACTAGATGGGAGCAAGGTGGGGTTGTGTGGTGGTGGCAGAGGCAGGGGAAACTACCCCTAGGAGACACAATGGTGATTTAAAATATTACATTTACGAACCACCATGTGGAAATCAGGGTGGGACTGAGAAACCCAAATGCAGAAGGGAAAGATGGACTACCGTATTGATGAGACAAGTGCTATTCCCTCTCATCTAATGTACTGAACTGTTTCAATAACCCTGCAGTGTGATATATGAACCCCCCCCCACTCCTACCCCCTTACCCAAACAACCTTGCTAATCAACAACATCCCCAGTTTGCCAACAGCTTGAATTTGCCAGCCTGCCAGGTAATCCTCAATTCAGCGTGTCCTCCCCAACCTCTGTTCTTCTGTCTTATAAACTCCTTCTGTTTTCTGGTTGCCGCCTGCTACCTACCCAAAACCAGTTTCAGAAGCAACTGGCAGCAGTGTAAATAGAGACAGAAAATAATAATCACATCCTGGTGTTAAATTCAACAGGAGGCATGAAACCTGTCCTCATTAAAGCCATCTGCATTTCCAGATAAAATAAGGGTTACCATGTTTGCATGGTAGGTCCCATTTTACAAATTCTTCAGACAATGAACAAGAGTAATGACAGAATATAGTATTAATGGTAAAATTCTTGGCAGTGTGGAGGATCAGAGGGATCTTGGTGTCCGAGTCCACAGGACACTCAAAGCTACTGCAGAGGTTGATTCTGTGGTTAAGAAAGCACTTGGTGCATTAGCCTTCATCAATTGTAGGATTGAGTTTAGGAGCCAAGAGGTAATGTTGCAGCTATATAGGACCCTGGTCAGACCCCTCTTGGAGTAATGTGCTCATTTCTGGTCACCTCACTAAAGGAAGGACGTGGAAACTATAGAAAGGGTGCAGAGGATATTTTCAAGGATGTTGCCTGGATTAGGGAACTTGCCTTATGAGAATAGGTTGAGTGAACTCAGTCTTTTTTCCTTGGAGCGACGGAGGATGAGAGGTGACCTGATAGAGGTGTAAAAAATGATGAGAGGCATTGATCATGTGGATAGTCAGAGGCATTTTCCCCAGGGCTGAAATGGCTGGCATGAGAGGGCACAGTTTTAAGGTGCTTGGAAGTAGGTACAGAGGAGATATCAGGGTAAGTTTCTTTTTTACACAGAGAGTGGTGAGTGCGTAGAATAGGCTGCTGGCAACGGTGGTGGAGGTGGATATAATAGGGTCTTTTAAGAGACTCCTGGACAGGTATATGGAGCTCAGAAAAATAGAGGGCTACGGGTAACCCTAGGTAATTTCTCAGGTAAGGACATGTTTGGCACAGCTTTGTGAGCCGAAGGGCCTGTATTGTACTGTAGGTTTTCTATGTTTCTATGTTATAAAGTACTATGTTCTCATCTGACTCCATTCTGAATGCAGAAGCTACCTGAACCTGAGAAAAGTTGAGACCAAATTTGAATATTCTGCAGTTCAGTTCTTCGACTTCACTCAAAGCTACTAAACTTCCAAGTAAGAAAGGCTGAAGACAGTTAGTGGCATCACAAAACCAACTAGATAGAAGAATTTATTCTTATAAAACACTTGGTAATTTATAGAATAGTTTTAATAGTATATGTAGTGTTATCGTCACCCTTCACATCGAATTACTTATAATTAAACATAGAGCCCTGGATAATCTACAATGACTCAGTGGCAAAATGGTGTTCTTGCATTAAATCATACAAGATACTAGAACCATCTCAGGTTGATCAAGGCTAAACTTTGTTTATCATATGCATTTAAATGTATTCAGAATTTGCTATGATGTGCTGATGCGATGTGCAACAAAAAGCAACATTCAACAATTGTAAAGAATAAAAATTAGATAAAAATAAGTACAGATATCAATAAAATGTGCATAAATCCACAAGTACTAGAATGTATTATTATAAAAATTGGTTTAATGTGTTTTGCAGTGCATTGCAGAGACTAAGCTAATAGATGGAAAAGGTGGGAGGGGGCTAACTAGAATGGTTAATCAGATTAACTGCCTGGAGGAAGAAACTTTTAAGATGGCGTGGTTTGTTTCCACAGTTCCACAGTGATTTCAGCTACAGCAGGGATGGCCAACCTATGGCGCATTGGATGATTAGAAGTGACACATTGCACCCCAGTGATAATAATAAAAAATAAGCCTACTCATGCAAAAAGTATTAACCAAAAACCGATTTGTAAGAAAAAAAATCTGTAACAGTAGTTTAGAGCTAGAATGGGTTTTACTGAGAATAAATCTAAAACTTAGCAATTATTTTTTGCGATTTTAGTATTTCGTGCACATCTTCTGGCAAATGTCATCTTCTTTCACATTAATCTGTTTTCAATTTTAAAAAAATGTTCAATGAGTCAAACTAGGAAAGAAGGACTTTTGTTCTGCAGTCGTTCCATGACTGTTCAATACTTGTTTGATCCTGAGGCGCCAGGTGTCTGCACCAGCGGTGTGTCGCAGGTTTTTGCCAGTCAGTTTACAATTGACACTTGTGCGCTGTGGAGTTGTGCTTTGTTCATCCTTTGTGAACATTTGCAGTTTTGTACTTTTTTGAAAATTAAGCCTTGTTTTTACATTCAGCTACCCATCACAGTGCAAAAGAAAATGAGCAAAAGGAAAGCAGAAAGTGATAGTAAGCATGAATTCAATGAACAGTGGGAAAAAGTGCTCTTATTTATAGCGGGTCTGTCAGGAAAACCATTGTGCATTGTTTGTGAAAATACTTTTTCACATAATAGAAGACATGATCTTAATAGACACTATAAAACACAACATCAGACTGAAATAGAAGGAAGACTGAAGCTAGTGCTTGGGTCTGAGTTATGGAAGGAATAGGTGATTAAGAAAAAGGAAGAAATCAAAAGAAGACAAAATATATTTATTAAAAGTCTCATTAAGTAATGTTTATCTTGTTTTTATATTAAATCAATATATCATGTAAAAATGTTAAACACGTTATATTAACATATTTTTACAAGAATTGAATGGGGGTACAAGAGTTGTATGGCACATCTGAAATCGTGTGTGAAAAAAAACTGATACATGGAATGTAAAAGGATGGTCACTCCTGAGCTATCAAATTGATCACTAGTTGGAAGAGGATAAAATGCTGGATATTGCATTATTCATTGTTGTCCTAATGAAAATTCATATGGATAGATGGATGGATGTTACCAGCGTGCAGAGCTTCAGCCACGTAGAATTTCAAAATTATGAAGGATCATGTGAAAAATGCCTAGTTGGTTGAAGTGCTAGAAAGGATACAGAACCCATGAATCTGCACTCCAGCAAGATGCAGGGAAATGCTAGAGAAAAGGACTGGTGTGAAGCTTGGATTACAAAGCAATTCATACCTGAAGAACCTGGCAAGTCAAGAGGAAGCGATAAACCACTTGAGCCTTTAGAAGTTGCTTGATATTGAACATCTGTTTGGGATGATTGACTCTAATGAGCACTTCGAGAGCTGCCATCAGTGTTTCCCAGACACCATTCTATTTTTAGAATAAATACACACAACTATTGGTAATTGCATTGTTGTGCCATCTATACAAAGTGAATAACACTGGCTCTATTCTACTTGATTTAATTGTACATGGACAAAAATATAACAACAGCTTCATGACAGTATAAGAAACTGGACAATGAAAGTTAAGCAATAACATCTATGGAAATTGGGCAGGTGAAATTTAGCATCTTCCAATTAAGGTGATGACAAACATGATTAAAATGATGGGAAAAGTCATCAAATGTTTGTCCAGAAATAATCCAAAGGACAAAACAATGAGTATGACAGTAATTTAAAAAGCCACAAATACTGAAGTACAAAAGATCCAAGAATATACAAAGCTATATTCAAAGACATATTGCTAGTGAGAATAAACACAATAAAATGTCCAAATAAGGACAAAATTCTAAGTTCTTGATTAAGGAGTTGAAAACAGACCAATAAAGAACAATGTATACTGAACAGTGTAGAAAAAATAACTAGCACAAACAAGAGAAAATCTACAGATGCTGGAAATCCAAGCAACACACACAAAATGCTGGAGGAACTCAGCAGGCCAGGCAGCATCTATGGAAAAGAGCATAGTCAAAGTTTTGGGCTGAGACCCTTCATCAGGAGAGGAAAAAAATGAGGAGTCAGAGTTAGAAAGTGGGGGAGGGGGAAAGGTGAAGTAAAAAGCTGGAAGTTGATTGGTGAAAGAAATACAGGGCTGGAGAAGGAAGATCTGATAGGAGAGGACAGAAGCTCATGGAAGAAGGAAAAGAGGAAAGAGTACCAGTGGGAGATGATGGGCAGGTAAGGATACAACGTGAGAGAGGAAAAAGGTAATGGGGAATGGTGAAGGGGTGGGGGGGAAGATAATCAGCATCTTAGTATCACTGACCAACAGAAGTATCAGACCATCAATCTCACCTGGACTACTGAAAGGGAAACTGTGATTAATTGAACAGCAGCACAATAAACATTTCATTTAATGAAATAATCATATGTCTTATCACTAGATAACTGTTGTAGATGTGCCCAGATTGTAATTAATTTCTTTCTTATTAGAGTCTCCAAGAGAAAAATTTATCAGGACTGTATATAACATCTTATAATTATTGGTCCATGCAAATTGAAATATTTCTTCCAATTTAGAATATATAGCGACAGGAACAAATGTAAAAATAAAATTAGAAAGTCGATCAAACCTGTGCTTTAGACCAGATCTTCCAGTCCAGTAATAATTCAGACAAGATCTTCACATCCTGGATCACTGCAGTTGTTTCAATATCAATCTCAAATTGACATGTGGACTCATTAAAGTTAAGCACTGGAGCACTGCAGCATCCATCAAGCAAAGTCTGAAAGATATATATACTTTCTAATTCCACCTTGAATGGTCTGTACACGATCATAACCAAGAACATAGAAAATTAAATGTTTGCTGTAATATATTCAAAAGATGTCATCAAAAATATATACACCTAGATAACCGTGCTTTACAGCCCTACATCATGTTGATAGGATAGTTAAGAAGGCATATGGTGTGTTGACTTTCATTAGTAGGGGAAATGAGTTCCAGAGCCACAAGGTAATGTTGCAGCTCCTTTACTATTGCTGGACTCAGAGCTGGTCTCATCATTATAAGACGGATGTAGAAGATTTAAAGGTGGTACACAGGAGATTTACCAGGATGCTGCCTGGATTAGAGAACATGTTTGATGAGGAAAGGTTGTGCAAGCAAGAGTTTTTCTCTTTACAATGGATGATGAGAAACAACTTGTACAAGTTTATGAGGGGTATAGATAGAATAGACAGCCAGCACCTTTTTCCCCAGTTAGTGGTGGGCAATACCAAAGGACATTTGTTGGAGGTGAATGGAGGAAAGTTAGGCGAGATAACAGAGGCAGGTTTTTTTTAAAGAATTGTGGGTACCTGGAACATTCTGCCCATGATGGTGGTAGAGGCTGATAGGGACATTTAAAAGAAGCTTGGATATGCACTCAGATATTAGGAAAATGGAGGATTATTGGCTGTGTAGCAGGAAGGTTTAGATAGAACATGGAGTATGATTATAAGTTGGCAAAACATCATAGATTGAAGGGCCCATACTGTGTTGAAATGATACACTGTACATTCTAAAAAATTCACATCACATGCCGGTGATAATAAACCTGATTCTGATTCTGACTAGGTCAGATATTTAGAAACACAAGAAATTATGCAGATGCTGGAAATCAAGAGTAACACTCTCAAAATACTGGATGAAATGTACAAGAAGACATATGGTATGCTGGCTTTCATTAGTAGGGGGAATGAGTTCAAAAGATAGTGGAAATGAAGGTTTCCTGAGGAAGGGTCTCGGCCCAAAATGTTGACTCTTTTTTCCTCTCCATTGGTTCTCCCTGACCTGCTGAGTTGCTTCAGCATTTTATGTGTTACTCAGATACTTAATAACATTCTGGTAAAATGGCGGCACGCTCAAATGCAGAGGCCACTCAGGGTCCAGCCAAAGGTATGATTGTTTTTTATGCCTTTTTCATGATTGCAAGACACTGCTGGTTATGTAGTACATCAAGTACTGCAGGTCTACCTCACTAGTGAGTTGCTGGATGGCGACGGAGCTGAATTCCGTGTTGCAGCCTGCTTTAGCCACACAGGGAAGAAGGCACAAGACTGCGCGCAATCCAACGGACCGTGTGGGTGATTGTCTTGGACATTTTTGTTGTGGTCACAAAGCCCTGTTGCACATTGGTAATGTACAATACTACGAGTCCAATCACTAGTTCACTGGCGAGACAGATGGTGGAGGAGCTGTGTGGCCTCATTCATGCCTCAGGGTTGACCGTCGCAGCCACCATGGAAACAAACACCAGTGCTGGCTGTGTGCCACTTGATTCTGTGCTGGCTCCTCCTGTCAATACTGCCCTGCAATGTTCACGATGGGAGTCAAACTGGATTTAGTTCATCCGTGGCTGAATTATATGAGGAGCTGCTATGGGCTTGTTCTGCAGAAACATGTTTTTTTAAATATTATTATTTTTTGTAACTGCATGCTTTCCTGCTATTATATGTGCACTGTGTGCTGGGTGTGACTGCTGGTTCTGCATTTTGCACCTTGGCACCAGAGGAATAGAGTTTCATTTTGCTTTATTCATGTGTATAGTGTATGGCTGAATGAAAAATGAACTTTATTGAAATTAAGATTGAACTAATCATGGGGGGTCACTGCAACAAGGATATATGTAGAGAATACTTCATACCTTTAAGATGTGAAAGCCCACAATACATTTCATTTTGATGAGAACTTGGTGAATCATAGTATAGCCGTGACAACTTTCCATTTCCTGGATTCTCTGCTGGTTGTACTTTGTCAAAGTAAGTATAACATTCAGTGCCAGAGCTTGTGTTTCTTCATCATCGCTCATCTCTACAGACTAGAAAGAAGATACAAGTGTTTCTCCATCAATCAAATAAAAATGCAACAGATATTTCTGTATCGCTTACTGGTAAAAGAAAATGTGAGATTTTCCTCCCAAATAACTAAATATCATCATGCAAATAGCTACAGCAGGTCAAACAAAATCAAATGTCAGGAGTGCTTATCGACATCCCTTGTCATTGAGAAATGTGCTGAAAATACTTAAAGCCCATAAATGAACCCAGCCGCCGCCACCACTGAAAATTTGCATTGGCTAGATTGTGGCTAGATCCCAAACAGTGAAAAGCCAGTCTAAACTTAGTACATCCTGTGATGTTATTGAAAACCAATAAAGCATATGGGACCTGGAACTAATTATATTTTAAGTAATAAATATTTACCAATTATCTGTACAGTTGGGAAAAAGGGCAATGTTCAGGCATTGTCAACAAATCCCATCATTTCACAGTTCTACAATCGATCATAAAAGTAATATTTCAGTTCAAAGTAAATTTATTATCTAGGTACATATATATCACCTCACACAACTCTGAGATTTGTTTCTTGTGACCATACTCAGTAAATCCAAGAAACATAATAGAATCAATGATAGACTGCACCAAAGAGGGCAAACAACCTATATACAAAAGACAATAAACTGCAAATGCAAAAAAAATAAAAATAAATAAGCAACAAATATCAAAAACATAAGATGGAGTCCTTGAAAGCGAGTCCATAGGTTGTGGGAATAGTTCACTGATGGGGAATGTGAAGTTATCCCCTCTTGTTCAAAAGCCTGATGGTTGAGGGGTAATAACTGTTCCTAAACCTGCTGGTGTGGGTCCTGAGGCTCCTGTATCTTCTTCCTGATGGTAGTAGTCAGAAGAGAATGTGGCCTGGGTGGTAGGGATCCTTGATGATGGATGTTGTTTTCCTGTGACAGTGCTCCATGTAGACATGCTCAATGGCGAGAGGTTAAAGATATTGGTGAACATTCCAGCCAATTGATCAGCACAGGTCTTTAGTACTTGGCCAGATACCCCATCTGGGCTGGATGCTTTCCATGGGTTCACCCTCCTAAAGGATACTCTCAGGTTGGTTTCAGATCGAAATCACATGGTCATCAGGGGCTATGGAAATCCACGAAGGTGCCTTCATGCTTTGACTGTCAAAGCGAGCTATGTCGGTTCGTGTCACTTTGTAAGAGGTAATAACATTCAAGTCCTGCCACAGCTGTTGACAATTCCTCAGTGATTCAGGTTTGGACTGGAATTGTCATTTCACCCATGAAATGGCTTTCTGGAGATCACACTTAGACCTCCTATCTTACCTGGTCGTCAGACCTGCATGGTTCATCCAAGGCTTCTGGTTGGGAAAGGCTCTGAATGACTTTGTGGAGACACATTCATCTACGACTGTTTTTATAAAGTCTGTGACAACCGTGATGTACTGATTCAGATCTTCTGATGAGTTGTTAAATACGGCCCAGTCCACCAACTTGAAGTAATCCCATAGTCACTCCCCTGCCCCCCGTAACCACCTCTTTGTTATCCGCATCTCTGGAGCTTTGCTCTTTAGCCTCTGCCTATAAGCAGGTAGAGGGACAGCCAAGTGATCAGAAATTCTGAAATGTAATCTAAGCATGGAACAGTCGGCATTTCTTGTCATAGAATAACAGTGGTCTAGTGTATTGGGACCCCGGTGCTGCAGGTTATATGCTGGTGATAAATGGGCAGAGATTTCTTCAAACAAGCCTAGCTGGACGTCTCCAATTATGATTTGAATTGCACTGGGATGGGCTGTTTCTTGTTTGGTGATCACAATATTCAATACCTTGCATGCCTGATTTATTTAGTCTTTTGGTGGTATTTAAGCTAGCTTTAAAGGTTCAACTAATCATATTAGCTACAACTGCACATAACCCACTGAGTTTATATGTCTTCCAGAAGCCAGCTTTAACAGTCCCATTGATGTTTTCCCCCAGGTCATGAAATTCAATGCACGAGGGAAAGGTTTTTCTTGACTGAAAATAGATATACAACATTCCAACTTTCTTCTTCAGGGCTATGAGATGAAAGTGAACTGAACAAAGTCAAATATTCCCCTTTATACTACAAGATTCAATAATCAAAACTTGGTCATCATTATTACACTATTTGAGCAGGCAAGCAAACACTGTACTCACCCAACATCAGGGAAGAGTACATTAAAATACTAAAAACCTGTACGAGTTCTGTATTTTAGGATTTTAGTATCTGTAGCTTTTAAAAAAATTTTCATTTACTGTAACATTCTGACTGATTACATCTTCCAGTCAAGACAGTTATGCTATACTGTAACCTACCTATATTCATTTCCCCTGACTGCTAAAATCTCATCTGAAATTAAGTCTGCACAGACAAAAAAATTGCCAAATTTCCCCACTACAAAATGTACAAAATAACTGCACTGTTAACCACTTTTGCAATTAATTTGATGGCAATACTCAGTCAATCATGAGTAATATCTCTTACCCTAGCAAAGAGAAAGATGAATGCACCAGTTCCTCCAATTTTGTGGAGGATACGCTGAATCTCCTGATGCTCCAAAGGTTGCAGAGACTTTAGTTTCTGGGGCTCCATAGCATTGTTCTGGACATCCTTCAAGCTGAAAGGCCTTTGTGGTGATACTGTTCTTGTTTGTCCTTTGAGTCGAATAACTGGGTCATAAATGGTATACTGAGCAGGATACTGTGGATTGTAAACAATCGCGAGGCTATCCTGCAAAAAAGAAGCTGCAATACTTGTAAAGGTTTTCCTTTGCTCTATGTAACAGAACTCCGAGCTGCATAAATTGATGACATGCTGGTGCTTTAAAGAAGCACCACTCCCATTCCCCTGCTCTTTACACACAGGCATTCAAAGATGTACTTTTTAAATGTTTATCCAACTGCTTTTGAGAGATTTTATTAATTCTTCCTCCAGCACCAATTCAGGCAGTGCTGTATGCAACCAAAATGCTCATTTCCCCCTAGTCATATTGTAACTATACAGTATTTGTAGCATTTCACTTGACAGAGAATTTAACCAAGTCAGGTATTTGTTAATTCTACTCACCACCAGAGGGCCAGTATTCACTTCCTTGTTTTTCATGAGAAGCTCTTTAATTTGATCACATTGTAGAATTTCCAAAGTAACATACTTAGAGTAATTTGCTTGAATTTTACCATATTTACAAGGCATAATAGACGTGAAGTCTGGTCCACAAACATACAAATAATATGCTTCTTCCAGCCCTATTCTAGCACCTACATTAAAAGAGAAATATTTTCAATTGGCATGTTCAAAAGTGATCATTCTTGCTCCTGTCTTAACATAAAGAAGCATATTTACATGAATGCTGAATTATTGAATGCTGCAATGACTTATGTACTGTTATTACTGAGGGCACAGTGAGAATTTTCAAAGATATTTAATTAATAATATATTATATCCTGGGACACAGCACATAATGATAAGTATGCCCTAGGATTCCAAACTGGATACAATGACACGGTATGGCATGGTCAAGTAATGGTTAGCACAATGCTTTACAGTGTCAGTGATTAGTGTTCAATTCCTACCACTGTGTCAGGAGTTTGTATATTCTTTCCATGATCATATGGGTTTCCTCCTGGTGCACCATTTTCTCTCACATTCCAAAGATGTACATATTAGAGTTGTGGGCAAGCTATTTTGGTGCTGGAAGTGCCCCCAGCACATCCTCAGATTGCATTGGTTGTCGACACAAATGATGCATTTCACTGTATGTTTCAATGTACACGTGACAAATAAAGCTGATCTTTAATCTTTTATTTTTTTCAGATTATGCTGAAGTATCCCTCAATCTTCCAGCAGCCCTCTCAAATAGTACAGGACCAGAAAACTGAAAATAACAATTAATCCCTTAATGTAAGAATGTATTGTTCTTATGCTCCAAGTTGGGTCTCAAACAGTTCTACACTGTTTAAAAGGTTTCTTTCTTCAGTCAGAAAAAAGACGATACACAGAAAAGGTTAAAAATTTCAACAAACCATTACCATTAAAAAGGAGAAAGCTTCCAATACTCCATCTTCCAGCTAAGCCAATAGAATCTTGTGGGGCTGCAGAGTGGCCAATCAATGCAAAAGTTTTATTACCATCAGGAGAGAGGCTGCTTTTCCGAGGAATAGTATAACCTAAGGCCAGCTCATCCTTTCTGGAAAAACAAAAAATGTCTTCTGTCAAAATCTAAACAGACCATTGGCAATTTAATAATGGTATAGACTGAGTCAAATGATAACCTTTTTGCAAGGCTATAATTCAAAATAGGTAAACAATTTTCAAGATAAAAATATTGCTATCAGAATTTTGTTTAAAAGCATGAAAGAATGGATTCATGTTGTACTTTAATTACTGAACCCAACATAAGAAATAGGGATAAGCCATTCAGCCCTTCAACCTTGTTTTGCTATTCAAGATCACAGTTGATCTTTGACTGCAGCTTCATTTTCCAGTGTTATCTCTCACATCCCTTGATTCCCTTAATGTCTCAATCTTCTCTCTTAATCACCTTTGCCACCTATAAATTAGTTTCAATAATGTAAGTACATGTGCACTAGGCCTCTGAACATCATACCATCTAATCTCTCACCATTTAAACTGATGTGGGTGATCACCCAATTTTCCCTTTTCTATTCCATGTGCCATGTTTTTATTCATTTAACTTGATTTCTGTTCACTTAAGGCATTACACACTACTTAAAATAATGAGTGACTGGATGTAGCCAATAATGTGTAAAAAGCACTGGTCTAAATTGCAATAATGCTGAACCCTGACTTTTAAAAGGTAATTTAACAAGTAACTTAAACGAACTCCATTACTATTTGCTGTGTACTACTACTACATTTTGAACGTTTCAGAAAACATGTACTGTTTTTGTTTTCTGGCTGTGTCTTGCACCTCATCCCTTTTTCAGTGTCATGACTAGATAATATTACTGTAATAAAAAACACAAAAAATGATGGAAATAATCTACAGGTTGAATAACATCAACAAAGATTAACATAATTAATTTTTCAGGGTTAAAAACACTTCATCAGAACACAAGTGTGCCCAAGATGCTGAATTCTGCCTGCAATTCCTGTTTTGAATTCATATTTCCCATATCTGCAACATTTGATTTTCAATTGCTTCTGGTCAATTAAGTTAAAACTATTCAATCTAATCTCTTTGGAAAAGAAGGAGAAAGCTCAGTACCTTTCTATGTTGAGCCAGGATAATCAACTCAAGCTCAAGTGTTACCAATTATGTAAGAGTCTCACACACTGTATTCCCCACAGTACAAATAATTGTTACCTGTCAAATTCTCACAAATATTATCCTGAGGGTGAACGCTAACCAGAATAGCCATATAAATACTATGGCTACTAGGGCAGGTCAGCAATAGGGTGTCCTGCACCTAGTGAATCACCTCTTAGTATTCCAAAACCTTTCCATTATAAACTAGGCAGAAATCACAAGTGTGACGAAGTATCTCAATCTACCTGAATGAGTGGAGCTCCAATACTGTAGTTCAACACCATCCAGAGCCGAGCAGCCCACCTCATTGATATTACATCCACTACCCAGCAATTTAATTCAGTCCATCACCTGTACAGCCTGACCACAACATTTATCATTTATAACACGTATTACAGTTACCTGTGGTCTCTATTACCTAGGACAGAGGTAGTTTGTGCATAGAATTATCATCAACAGTTAATTCCCTTCCAATTTACACATCACTGTGATTCATTGCTCTATTATTGCTGCTGGGCCTAAATTCTGGGATTCCCTCAATAACAGTATGAAGTACACTTAACAGTAGGACTGCAAAAATTGAAGCTGGTGGTTCACCACCATATTTGAAAGAGTATTTAGATAACTGTAATATATAGTTATATACAGGTATTACAAACAATTCCCACAACACAAAAATTAAAAAATACTAATTTGATTCATAATCATATTTCAAAATTCCAAAAGACCATATGCTACAAGAGCAGAATTAAGCTATTTGGCTCATTGGGACTGCTCCACCATTTAATCATGGCTGATCCATTTCCCTCTCAACCACATTCTTCTGCACTTGCCCCATAACCTTTCATGCCCTGACTCACCCAGAATCTATGAACCCCTGCCTTAAATACACACAGTGACCTGGCCTCTACAACCACCTGTGGCAACAATTTTCTCAGATTCACCACAGATTCATGAAGAAATTCCTCATCTCCAATCCAAATAGATGTCCCTTTACTCTGAGGTTGTGCCCTCTGGTCCCTGACTCCCCACTATAGGAAGCATTTTCTCCACATCCACTCTATCTGAGCCTTTCAACGTTTCATAGGCTTCAATGTGATCTCCTTCATTATTCTAAATACCAATGAATACAGGCACAGAGCCATCAAATGATAAGCCTTTCTTTCCTAGAATCATTTTCATGAACCTCCTCTGAACCCTCTCCAATGTCAACATATCTTTCCTTAATAAGGGGCCACAAAACTGCTCACAATACTCCAAATGAGGCTTCACCAGTGCCTTACAAAGCTTCAGCATTCTATTCTTGCTTTTATGTTCTAGTCCTCTCAAAATGAATGCTAATATCACATTTGTCTTCCTCACACCAAGTCAACCTGTAAGTTAACCTTAAGGGAATCCTGCACAAGGACTCTTAAATCCCTTTGCACTTCGGATTTCTGAATTTTCTCTATGTTTAGAGAACACAATATTGTAACCCAACATCTGTACTAGTGCTCCTACCACTTCCCCAATGTTCCATAATTTATCTCTACTGCAGGACAAATCAGATTATAACATTTCACTGCTCAAACTTTTCTCCATCACTTTTCCAGCTCTTTTATGTAATTTTCTTCCTTAAATACATCTCGAGAATACCAACCCTTTTGCCCGTAGTGGTCTGATTCATACAGCAGAGAAGCAGGTCCTCCAAGTCACAATACCTATGTTGACCATCATCTATGCCATCTATACTAATCCTATTTACCAACACTTTCTTACTATGCCTCGGTGATTCAAGCTCTCACTCAGACTATCAGCTTCCACCACCTTCTTGGGAAGTGCAATCCAGATTTCAATCACCTTCTGGATGGAAAAAAAATCCTTTTCTCACATCCTCTCTGAACCTCTTGCTTCTCACCTTAAATTTATGCTCTTTGTGTTATGCATCACCACCATTTGGAAAAAAAAAATTCTTATTATTTGAACTTCTCATAAGTTTTCTTGTTGTTTGTATTTGCTGAGTGTATTTTCATTGATTCTATTGTGTTGTTTTGTATTTACTGTGAATGCCCACAAGAAATTGAATATCAGGATAGCATAGGGTGACACATATGTACTCTGACAGCAAATTTACTTAGAATTTTTCTATCAAATGCTTATTTTTAGTTGTATTAACAAAATGTTTCAAAAATCCCTTTACTTTTCTCCAAGGCAAAGAAAATAACTTCACATTGGGAGCACCTGAATATTGGTGAGACCCGATGTAGATCGGGAGACTACTTTACCGAGGAACTACACTCCGTCTGCCAGAAGAAGTGGGATCTCCTATTGGCCACTCATTTTAATTCCACTTCCCATTCCCATTCCAACATGTCAGTCCATGGCCTCCTCTACGGTCATGATGACCAAGTTGGGAGGAACATCCAGGTACCCATCCGGGAGCCTCCAACCTGATGGCATGAGCGTCGATTTCTCAAACTTCTGGTATTGTTTCCCCACTCCCATCATTTCCCATTCCCTTTTCCCTTCTTCACGTTTCCTCCTCCCCTTTTCTTTCTTCCACGGCCTTCTGTCCTCCACCTGATTCCCCCAGCTCCAGCCTGTATCTCTTCCACCAATCAACCTCCCAGCTCTTTACTTAACTCACTCAAACCCCCTCCCCAGTTTCACCCATCACCATGTGTTTCTTTCACCCCTCCTCACTCCACCTTCTAACTCTGACTCATGTTTTTATCTCCAGTCCTGATAAAGGGTCTTGGCCCAAAATGTTGACTGTCCACTTTTCCATAAATGCTGCCTGGTCTGTTGAGTTTCTCCAACATTTTGTGTGTGCTGCTTGGATTACTTATCTGTCTGGAATATTCACTAGAATGATACAGGATTCCAGTTTAATGTAGTGCTGGTGAGACTCAGCAAAGCCATGCTAGCAGCAAACAAAACTCCTAACTACTTTAAATTTACTTTTTCTGGAAAAAGAGCACTGCAATCAAAAGCCTGTAATTTCTGTTTCCAAACCAAGTTTCTGAACCGCCTGCGTGATCTGGCATTTTTGCAGTGTGAACTGAAGTCAAAGGTGCAGGGCAGCTGTGGCATGAAAGGGACAGACTAAATTGAGGCAGCAGGGCCCGGGCCTGGGCCCTGCAGCAAGGAACAAGCCAATGTTTGACCAATTTAAGCACCGGGACAGAATGGAAAGGTTGGGTCAGGCCATATCAAGGCAGTAGGGCCCAGGCATAAGAGCATAGCGAAGAGGCAGGGCTCGGTTCCGAGAGCAAGGAATGAGCTAAGGTTGGCCAATTTAAGCATCAAACCAGATTGAAAAGGTCAGGGTGCTGGGGCCAGAGGTGAGGGCCGGGCCGGGCCGATGTTCAGCTTGCTACTTGACAAGGTTTGCTCACCTCTGCTCTGAACTCAAGCTCTGGCCTGCAACTAATGGGGTCCTGGACTGGCTGTGAATGGCTTCATCTCTATGAACTGACTTTCGTGAACTTTAGTTCTGAATGTTATTTGCTTACTTTTTATCGTTTGCATTATTAGCTTTTTTTGCAGATTGAGTATTTGACGGTCTTTTTTTAAAATGGTTCTAATTAGGTTTCTTTGTTTTGTGGTTGGCTATAAGGAGACGAAATTCAATGTTGTATATAGTATACATACCTTAATAATAAATGTAGTTTGAATCCAACAGTTCAATACAGGTTTCATGGACTAGTCTTGTATTCTCTTTATTACAGAAGATTAAAGGATGATCTGATAGAGGCTTTTCAGATTATTAAATGATTTGGTAAGATAAATAAAAGCCATTTCCTCTAGTGGGAAGTATAGCACAATAACCTTCACATTAGAGCTAGACCATTATTTTTCACACAGGGTGCACTGGAAATCTGAAACAGTCCCCCTCAAGAAGCTGTTCAGAATGGAGTAGAGAGAGAAGAGTTAGGTTGAGGGTAAGGCTTATTGAAAACTGCTTGATTTGTGCTAGCCTAGGATGATGGATACAGCTCCAGGACAGGATAAACAAACATACAAATCAAGTACATACTCGCTGAATGGGAGAACTGGGTCAAGAGGTTAAATGGCCCCCATCAAATACCTGCTCAACTTCAGACCAATGTCAGAAAATTTCAACTTGCTTAACTTCAACAAATGAGGTGATGGATTATAACGTAATATCCAGAACACACAACTCATTTATTTCAGCCATAGACGTAGGTATCACGATAGTTCTAATCTTAGCAGAGGAGGCCTAAGCCTTCCAGAGATATTGTCAACCAAACTCTCACTGAATCAAACTGGAGTAATTAAGGTTTGCTCAAAGTTTCTTAGAGAGGATCAGGACTGAAGGAGCAAGACTGCTGATAAATGGAATAGAGGAGAATGTCCAAAAGTTGAAAGTTAAAAGCAAAATTATTATACATTTATTTAGAACTACAATTGTTATCTAGGGATACAATTATTGTCAAAGTAGCATTTGGAGATTTGGTATGTCATCAAAGACGACAGCAAATTTTTACGCAATTACCATGGAGAGCATTCTGACTGGTTGCATCACAGGATGTATAGGGGCGCCAAAGCACAGGATTGAAAAAAACTGCACGGAGTTGTAAATTCAGCCAGCTCCATCATGGGCACTAGCCTCCCCGCCATCAGAGGCATCTTCAGACCCCCACCCTCCCAGGACATAGCCTCTGCTCATTACCCATCATGGAGGGTGTATAGGATGCTGAAGACACACACTCAATGTTTCAGGAACAACTTCTTGCCCCCATTATCAGATTTCTGAATGGTCCATGAACATCACCTCACTATTTTGCTCTTTTTTTTATACTATTTACCTTTTTATATTCCTTACTGCAACTTGGAAGATTTTTTAAAAATATACTGTACTGCATTGTATTGTTGCCGCAAAACAACTAATTTCAAGACACGTCAGTGATAATAAATCTGATTCTGACATATGTTAGTATACGCTACCTAGAGATTCACATTCCTACAGACGTTTAAGAGGGAAACTGCAATAGAATTCTACAAAAAAACTATACATAAACAGACAAAGGTTGACTAAACAACCAGTCTGTGGAGAATCAATGCAATGTGCCAGCCCAAATGTGACTCACTGATTATACTGAGGAACAGCAATTTTGAAGCCCCAGAGCAATCATATCTTATTAATGCACATGATTAATACATTGTAAATGATGAACCTGCTAATTTTTCGTCTTGTTCGTCATGGCCCCTCACTACAGAACAATATGCAGTGAATACTGGATTCTGTTTTCGGTTACGAATATTCAGAAACAATTTTTTAAAACCCAACAGCAGTGCAGTAAAATCACTGGCGTGACTACGGCTTAAAACAATTAATTGATCTGGGTAGACTGCATAACCTGGCCTGATATCAGTTATGTAGTGGATTCCGGTTAATTTGGGCCATCGGTTAATCGGGGAGCCACTTATTTCAGATAACTCTTAAAAAACAAAAACTAATCAAGAAAATAGCTGGGATTCCCTTTGCTTATTTGGGACAGGAGTTCGTTGCCAAACAGTTTCTAACTAGCGCCAGTCAAGTGCACTTGTGTAGCCGTTAGACATTACACCATGCAAACAACGAATAGTTTTTAAAACAGCATCAGCTGCATATGCTTGTATTCAAAAACCAATGATTCTTGACACTGATTGTTGGTGACATTTTGACAATTGAGCCAAAATGTACTGGTACTGATGTGTCCCAATTAACCGGAATCCACTGTATTTGGATTGAAGTATCAATTAGAATCGTTAAAATGATTTAAGAGACTAAATAAATTTTAAGAACATACCTTTGCCCGGATACCCAAAGTGAAAGCAATGCATTAATATTTTTTTTGTTTTCTGTTTGTTGCGCATAGGTCAATGCTAAGTGCTGCCATTTGCCCGGAGTTATAATATTTGGTGGTGACTCAGCCTGTGCCAGAACACCTGTTTTTAATTCATCGTTTGTATCATTGCAGATTCTACAGCAAGAAAACAAATCATTTAATATTTTAGAAGCCAAAAAATCTTGCATAATGATTAAAGAAATCTCATATTTATATAGTGCCTTTCACAAGCTAAGAACACCTTGAACACTTAAAAAGTGAAGCAGCTTTGAAACACAGTAATTATAATACAAGATAAATTGCAAAAGTCACTGCAAAATTACAAAACATTGCACAGGGCTTCTGAATGGAAGGTATTTTAATAACATTGTCCATTTTAGTAATGTTGACCAAGGATTAAATATTGTGTGGATACCACCCCTGCTTTCCTTTATCTGAGAGATCAGATACTTCAGTTTAATATCCCTTGAATCATAAAAAATACAACACTCCTTAAGTAACTACACAACTACATCAACTTGTATTTTGCTTACAGGTTTCAGGAGTGTGCATCACCACATGGTTGACAAGAGTACCAGTAATGAAATTTGACACCGTCCATCTTAGAAGACATTACGGGAGGTTACCCAGAGTAATGTTTAACAGAGATTTTAAAGCAAAAAAAAAGTGTAGACAGAGATTTAGGGTTTGGAGTTCGAGAGCTTGGGCCCCGAGCAGTTAAATATACAGCTACCTATTGCGAAGTGATTAAATTATGATATCATCTAGAAACAGTACAAATTTCTTAGCTGTAGGACTGAAGCAGAGGAGAATGTTAAAATGGAGACTCTGCTTATTTGAAAGTTTAAGTATGCCATTGAATAGAGGAAGACAAGGTGATCAGTTGTCTTATAACAGGACATAAGGGACAGAGTACTGAGTGACTTGTTGATAATAGGCAGAACAAGAGATGGTTATTACAATGCACAAATTGCTGTCAAATCTATAAGCAACTAAAGAATGTACAAAGGTTTCAGCAGCAAATGAGCAGAGAAGTACATGACTTTTTAAACCAACTCTGCAGCAAGTACAAAAGATATAAAAAGCATTGCTAGAAAGTACAAAAGATATAAAAAGCATTCCTAGAAAGATAAAGCCACAGTAGCAATAAAAAAAATCAAAATAATTAGCAGCATATTTGATGTCTAACTAGATACTTTATCTAAACTTCGATGCACTTTTTTGGGTTGACAATTTAAATCGACATCCCACTCTAACAAAGTGGCTTACTGTACATTGAGTTACTTCCATTGTTCGCAAAGAAAATGCATGGTGATCAGGAATGAATGAGTTTCAAAAAAATTCAAATGATTTGTTACTGAAAGCTCTCCAAAACTACCAATACTCTCACATATTCTTGGGAACAAGCATTATGTAGTTAGCATAAATATCCATTTTTATAATAATAATAATACACTTTCCTTCAAAACCTCAGTGCAGCCTATTGATTTGAGGAATTTGCACTCTGTGCTGCATTATCATTCAGCTGTTCACACTACCTGAATATAAAGCCATTTGTGTTGAAATCGGCCCAAACTTGCAGCATTGTTGTTTTAGAGCCTAAGGAAATCACATGAAGACAACCATCTTCCATCAATTTAGCAGAAGAATCCGAAACTCCGCTGCAATATAACCCAGCTGATTTTCCATCTTCTGCAAAACAAAAGATATCTATATTAGCATCACTAGCATGGATGAGCAGACACATTTTCCAATGTCATTATCAGTACAACAGAAAGTATTACAGGCAGCTATTATCAGAATTGTCAAGTACATGATTGAACAATCAGATATAATCTTCACCAAAAACCAGTAAAATTTAGTAAAAACCAAAATCTACTGTACACCTTGTCAGATTCATCTTATTTTGATCTCAGTGCAAATTATGGACTGCAGCAGAGAAAACTCAAGGTCCTCCACTCCTAAGCATTTTTCCACCCTTGAAAGAATCGTGGATCATGAAGTATCTGCTCTAGTTTAATACATTGCATTTCTTTGTTCTACTGTGAATGCCTGCAAGAAAATGAATCTCAGGGTAGAATACACGTATTTTGATAATAAATTTACTTTGAACTTCAAATACTCTTCAAATCCAATCCCAAAGATATGAGCTCATTGACTGGAATCTCCATGCTACATTAAAGGAGTACTCAATAATAAGACAATGTCTTTCAATTGAGATGTTTAGCTGAGGTCCTAGCTGCCTTGTAAGATGCAAAAGACTGCATGACTTATTGTCAGAAGCAGAGTTCTTTCTCATCTCCTAGACCAAATTTATCCCACAACTTAGAACCAAAGGTAGTGCTGACAGAATGGATTAAAATTAGTATACACACTTTGCTGAATCTAAGCTTGCTAACTTCTTACTTGCATGTCAACAATGAGAAAACTTATTTTACTGACTACAAAGTTCGAAGGACTTACTATTGTGAAAGCTACATGGTATATTTTTAAAATTTCATTTCATTTATATCCAGAAAACGCATGCGGGATTAGTCTATCTACCCTATATCTGCTGCGTGACAAATATTCACAAGATATTCAATCATTTCAGGTTACCCTAAATATTCACTGAGTCCATCCTATTCCTAGCTTCCCTTAGAAGTTTTAACTGTATCAGGCTCTAAATGTATCAGTCACCAGTGCAGCTGTCATTTTCACAGTAACATTGAGAAAACTGAGTTAACTGCTAATGAACTGAAATCTCGTGTCTCTGTCGTAGGCATGCAAAAACAGTAAAGTAAAAAGCATCTTTTGTTCTCATGTGATGCCAAAATTTGTGGAAAACTCCCAAGTATTTTGTTATGACATCATAATGACCTTTGGTGCAACATAAAGGTCAAAATTTATATAATCATTACTTTTCAAAATTGTTTGATGCTAAAGAAAAACAAAATGACGCATCTCACATCTTCCAGACAGAAAGCAATTACAGCTTTGGTTTACCATCAGTCATTATGTCTCTCGCATGGCATTAAAGAGTTATTTAAGAACTTTATCTAGTGTAAACAAGTTGCACTTAGCCCTGCTCACAATCTCCTGAAAAATATTACAGCTGAACAACTGTTTGCAGTGAAATCAAACAAAAAAGCTAAATTGCACACATATTTCCACAATGCACCTAATACTACCAAATGACTTACAGAAAGTTCTTTGAAAAAATATTTCATGATACATTATTTTCAAATAAAGAATAAAATATTAAATCCATTCTTACCAACATCGTCAGTACTCTTATCTCTGGAAGTAGCCAGCCAATTTCGTCTTTGTTTTCTCACTTTTTTAATTAACCCTTCTGTCCCTTTGGATACCTCCACCTTTAACCACAGAGAAACACTAAAGCCATCTGACATATGAGGCCAACAGTTCTGACCAACAACTGGCAGGTGAAGTGCAGCCACATGCCAAGGTGATGATAATCTCTCAAGTTCTGTCTCTCTTCTGTTTTGTGGGAACTTGACACGCTTTAGAAGGTTGGAGGTCTTGCTGCTGGTAGCAGAGCTGGCTTTCTGAACAGATGAAATGTTACTGAAAGTATTTGTGTTCAACATTATTGGGAAAGTAAGGTACTGCATTGGGTCCATGTTTATATTCGCTTCCACTATGCTCAGAATTCCTCTAAGTAGTATTTTCTGAAATACAAAAACAAAAACTAATACCTCAAAATGGCATTGTACAAAACATGTAGCAACTACTCCAAGATGAAGATAACAACTGCAAGACATTAATATTTTTGCTTAGAGCCCTGCATTAGTGTGCTGATTCAGACATCACCCATCCACACTTATTTGGGTCAGGTACAGTGCTGAATGAGCTGACTCTCTGCATGTGTGGTCTTGCTATGTTGGCGCCAGAACCATGGTAACTCTTGCGAGTTGCCCCCAGCACACTATACATATGATGCAAACCATACATTTCATTGTAGGTTTTGATGTACATGTGACAAATAAAGCTAATCTTCATCTTTTCTTTACCTTTACATAGTGAGAACTCAGCAACAAGCAAACTCCTGAACTCTGACAGCTTTTAACAGGAAGCAAAGCTGATGTGGAACTTCAATGCTAGGAAGGCCTCGAATCAATTTTTAAGTGACACTGACATTCAAAACTAACTAGAGACTGCAAAGCAGGTTTAAAATTATAAAATAATTTTTCAATTAGTAAATTAAAACATTAAAAAATAAACTTACTGGAGCTCCACCTCGAGTCGAACACTTGAGTGTACTAACAGCTGTACTACCATCTCTTAATTAGCAATGTTGAATACTTTTTATATGAAAAATAACAAGAAATTGTTGGCATACAAAGGGACCTTATACACAAGGTAATGAAAGCTAATATGCAGGTCCAGAAGGCCTTGGTCTGACCACATCCAAGTAAAATTCTGATCATCTTATTTTAAGATGCACTTGCTAGACAGGGTTACATTAAAGATTGTTCAGACAGTTCTTGGGATGGTTAGCTCTTCATATGCAGAGAGAATGAGTACATTGAGGCTGTATTTTAAAATGCAAAATAATGTCACCAAAACAATCAAAATTCTTAAAGGACTAAACAAACACCACAGTGGAGGAATTCCTCTGAATGAAGAATGTGGAATTAGGAGCCATAATCTCAACAGGTAGACATTCAAATGAGAAGATTCATCACTGAGTGAAAAAAATCTATTGAATTCTCTCCACTAAAAGAATAAAAATTAGCTTTATTTGCGATATGTACAATGAAACGCATAATTTGCATTAAATCAAATCAGTGAGGACTATGCTGGGCAGCCCACAAGCATGGCTATGCTTGTGGTGCCAACATAGCATGCCCACAACTTACTAACCCTAACCATAAATCTTTAGAACGTGGAAGGAAACCATGGTATCCACACGGTCACAGGAAAAACGTACAAACTTCTTCAAAGGAGCAGTGGGAATAGAACCCTGACCTAAGAACTGGCGCTGTAAAATGAGTGCACTAACCACTACACTATCATGCTGTCAAAGGCTGGAAGCTCAGTCATTCATTGATTTCAAAACTGAGTTTAACAGATTTGTGTCTTGGAAAAATGAAAATAGATGGAACAAGGCAGGAAATTAATGTTGAGGTAGACTATTAGCTACAATCTTGAACAGAAGAGACACAAAGGCTCCTCTTAATACATTCTCACATCCCAGGTCCAAGCTTGCCACCTAAGTATCAATCATATCTTTCTGAATTATTGGCTACAGCCAACATGGTGTACACTTCAAAATTCACTGGAACACCATACCTAACAAACTGCAATTAACTTTGGTGCAATGAATCATAAAGCAAAAGAAATGCACAATAAATTTGATAAACTCCAAACAATTGTTTCACATGCTCATTTTTGTTATTTTTCATCATCTTGTCAACACCTGCTTTTGCTTGCTTTCATGTTTCTTTTAAAGTCGATATATTGACAAACAAAATAGTAAACTTAAAAACATAAGCATTGTTCCTTCAACAAACAGGATACTGGATATTAGAGTACAGTTGTCATCTGAAATATAGATAATTTTTCTGGAGAGGTGGTGGTTTGGACACTCATCATATATTTATTTATTTTTGCAGAATCAAAGAAGATACAAGACAAATCAAATACAATAGTTAAAACCTTCCTAGATAGAAACTGCTCAAAGATCATGTCATTTAATCTCCCATAAAACTGTGACCACCAGAATGTTTTGCGGTTTGGTTATTTGGAACTTTCTATGTTAGAATACATGATGTCATTCAGAATAGCACTTTTAAGCACACTTTCCCTTGGATTCCACTGTTTTTCTTTACAAAAATTATATGACTGGCTGAAAATAACTGACTAATCTGGCTGCTGAATTCAGCTTTGAAAAATTTAAATACAGCAATTCGTACTCACAGTTGGAGAGGTCTTTTCCAAAAATAATCTCAGGAGAAAGGCCAATTCTTCTGCTGACAGCCTGGACTTAGTTAAAGTCACCAACAATTCCACAAGAACTGCCTGGCACTCTGTAAAACCAAGGAAAGATTATTACTGGTTCTTGGAATTGATTGCTATCTGCTAGGGGGTAACAGATTTAAATAGAAAGCAGAATTCACAGATCACTGCACTCTGGTGATGCACTTTAATAACACAATTAGGTCTCAGCAAACGTTTATACATACCCTCCAAATTCATCCCAGACTGGCTCAAAATATTCTGATAACCATTTAAAATAGTTGTTACTGCTCCCTGAAATGAAGCAAAACACAGTTTAGAAATGTCATAAATGCAGACTTACACTTCATTATAAAAAAGAAAATTCTCTTGATTACTTGTTTGGACAGGAACAGTTCAAAACATTTCCAGCACAGTACTTAACTACGTCAGTGACCAGGGGATGCTTTCTAAACATATTCCATAAAGGCAAGGACATTGTGTTCTTTCTTGTAAAGATTGTGCATTATTGCGTATAATTAATGTTCAGCTTAATTTTAATTGTAAATGTTGTTATCTGATGCTATATGTCTGTGATACTGCACATGCACCTGTGCATATGACAATAATCTCAACTTCGTGCCTAGCTCCAGTTGCCTGCTTTCCACTTTCCCTCCCAGACAGGAAATTTCCAAAAGACTCCAGTGTCCTTGGGAGAAATACTTCAAGAGAAACATTCACAGACAGAATACTTAACTCCCATCTTTGGCAAGGTCTTTTTTCTAAAAAAGCAACTTAAGGGTATGCTGAGAGAGACAACAGACTTAATTTCAAGGACTCTACAACTCATGTTCTCAGCATTATTTATGTTCGTTTGTTTATTTGTATTTGAGCATTTGTCTTCATTTGCACATTGATTGTTTGTCAGTTTATGCATGTAGCTTGTCGCCGTTACCACCCCTGGCTATAATAACCGTGATTAGGCGAGGGTTAATCGGGGGTTGCTGGGTGGCGTAGTTTGAAGCACCAGAAGGGCCCGTTCCGCGCTGTCTCAAACCATCATGATAAAACAGAGAGTCATTCAGGCAAACATGAGGAAATCTGCAGATGCTGTGAATTCAAACAACACACACAAAATGCTGGCGGAACACAGCAGGCCAGTCAGCATCTATAAGGAGAAGCACTGTCGACATTTCCGGCTGAGACCCTTCGTCAGGATGAACTGAAAGGAAAGATACTGAGAGATTTGAAAGTAGGAGGGGGAGGGGGAAATGTGAAATGATAGGAGAAGACCGGAGGGGGTGGGATGAAGCTAAGAGCTGGAAAGGTGATTGGCAAAAGTGATACAGAGCTGGAGAAGGGAAAGGATCATGGGACGGGAGGCCTAAGTAGAAAGAAAGAGGGAGGGGAGCACCAGAGGGAGATGGAGAACAGGCAGAGTGATGGGCAGAGAGAGAGAAAAAAAACAAACAACTAAATATGTCAGGGATGGGGTAAGATGGGGAGGAGGAGCATTAACGGAAGTTAGAGAAGTCAATGTTCATGCCATCAGGTTGGAGGCTACCCAGCCAGTATATAAGGTGTTGTTCCTCCAACCCGAGTGTGGCTTCATTTTGACAGTAGAGGAAGCCATGGATAGACATATCAGAATGGGAATGGGACTCCTTATTTTCACTATGGACATCCAGTCCCTATATACCTCCATCCCCCACCAGGAAGGTCTCAAAGCTCTTCGCTTCTTTTTGGATTCCAGACCTAACCAATTCCCCTCTACCATCACTCTCCTCCGTCTAGCGGAATTAGTTCTTACTCTCAATAATTTCTCCTTTGGCTCCTCCCACTTCCTCCAAACCAAGGGTGTAGCCATGGGCACCAGTATGGGTCCCAGTTATGCCTGCCTTTTTGTTGGCTATGTGGAACAGTCCATGTTCCAAGTCTATACGGGTATCCGTCCCCCTCTTTTCCTTCGCTACATCAACAACTGCATTGGTGCTGCCTCCTGCACGCATGCTGAGCTCGTTGGCTTCATTAACTTCGCCTCCAACTTTCGCCCTGCCCTCAAATTTACCTGGTCCATTTCCGACACCTCCGTCCCCTTTCTTGATCTTTCTGTCTCCATCTCTGGAGACGGCTTATCTACTGATATCTACTATAAGCCTACAGACTCTCACAGCTACCTGGACTATTCCTCTTCCCACCCTGTCTCTTGCAAAAATGCTATCCCTTTCTCACAATTCCTCTGTCTCTGCCACATCTGCTCTCAGGATGAGGCTTTTCATTCCAGGACAAAGGAGATGACTTCATTTTTTAAACAAATGAACCATCAACTCTGCTCTCAAACGCATCTCTCCCATTTCCCGCCCATCTGCCCTCACCCCATCCGCCCGCCACCCCACTCGGGATAGGGTTCCCCTTGTCCTCACTTACCACCCCACCAGCCTCCAAGTCTAACGTATAATTCTCCGTAACTTCTGCCACTTCCAACTGGATCCCACTACTAAGCACATCTTTCCCTCCCCCCCCCCTTCTGCTTTCCATAGGGATCGCTCCCTACACGACTCCCTTGTCCACTCATCCCCCCCCATCCCTTCCCACCGATCTCCCTCCTGGCACTTGTCCTTGTAAATGGAACAAGTGCTACACCTGCCCTTACACTTCCTCCCTCACCACC
Source organism: Hemitrygon akajei (assembly GCF_048418815.1). Taxonomy (NCBI): domain Eukaryota; kingdom Metazoa; phylum Chordata; class Chondrichthyes; order Myliobatiformes; family Dasyatidae; genus Hemitrygon; species Hemitrygon akajei. The sequence continues at coordinate 100,622,130 of NC_133132.1, forward strand.
ATTCAGAGCCCCAGACAGTCCTTCCAGGTGAGGTGACACTTCACCTGTGAGTCGGCTGGTGTGGTATACTGCGTCCGGTGCTCCCGGTGTGGCCTTTTATATATTGGCGAGACCCGATGCAGACTGGGAGACCTTTTCGCTGAACACCTAAGCTCGGTCCGCCAGAGAAAGCAGGATCTCCCAGTGGCCACACACTTTAATTCCACGTCCCATTCCCATTCTGATATGTCTATCCATGGCCTCCTCTACTGTCAAGATGAAGCCACACTCAGGTTGGAGGAACAGCACCTTATATACCGGCTGGGTAGCCTCCAACCTGATGGCATGAACATTGACTTTTCTAACTTCCGTTAATGCCCCTCCTCCCCATCTTACCCCATCCCTGACATATTTAGTTGTTTGTTTTTTTCTCTCTCTCTGCCCATCACTCTGCCCGTTCTCCATCTCCCTCTGGTGCTCCCCTCCCCCTTTCTTTCTCCCTAGGCCTTCTGTCCCATGATCCTTTCCCTTCTCCAGCTCTGTATCACTTTTGCCAATCACCTTTCCAGCTCTTAGCTTCATCCCACCCCCTCCGGTCTTCTCCTATCATTTCGCATTTCCCCTTCCCCCTCCTACTTTCAAATCTCTCAGTATCTTTCCTTTCAGTTAGTCCTGACGAAGTCAGTTGGCCCGAAACGTCGACAGTGCTTCTCCTTATAGATGCTGACTGGCCTGCTGTGTTCCACCAGCATTTTGTGTGTGTTCTCATTCAGGCAGCAAGCATAGGTGCAGACAGGAGCCTCTCTGTTTCTGAACTGCTCTCCACTGAAGTAGAATATATTGCACAAGTAGTTCCAGCTCATGGAATAGCAGGAGCAATTAATGCAAGTTGACTGAAATCTAAACCATTCATTTGATATAGTGAATATTGTGCTTACATAAAACAATCTGCTATTTTAATTAAATTTATCAATTAAAAGTACTATTTTTGAATAGTTAGCACAGAAAGTGACTGAAAAATTAATTTTACACCATTTTTACTCTTGTACTCAATTTTACCTGCTGGTAAATGGAGACAGCATTTTCTTCATTGTGTTTAACAATTTCCAGCAGACTCCTGAACACATAGGTTAGGACATCAGGGGTGGAACTGCTGACACTCAATAGGGTGAGCTCAAGCATACAGATCTCAGGATACACCAGGTCACCCAGTGTACACTCAGGAGGATTCCCAAGATAACGAGATGACTGAGTTATGGAAGAGAGCTCTGGTGTTCCATCTGTAAAAAAGAAATTGCACATTTTGTAATTAACTTCAATGTAAATTTGGGATTAGAAGTAAAGCTGAACATCTGAATTAGAGGCATGAGTAAACAATTCAGCCCCTCTGCCCTACTCCACCACTTAGAAGGACGTGGCAGATCTGATTGTAACTTTACCCCTACAAGGTAGCCTACTCCCAACAAACTTTAATGATCTATTTCCTTCTGCCTTAAAGCATATTCAAAGACTGTTCTCACATCCCTTTGAGGAAGAGTTCCTAAATAAAGGCATAACAAAATACACTACTCAATTTATGTCATAAATGGTTAAGAATAGGTTTGTCTTAACACAAAGTAAAGCTGAATAAAAAAACCTTTATCAACTAATGTTTGGTAAAAATGATCAATATTATATTAATTCTAATACTATGAAAATTATCAAAATTGTTAACCTGTCAATCTTCAGTACATGCCACTCAGGGGCATGTGCTAATATTATTTTGTGACTGTATCTATGGTGTTTGCACCTTGGCTCCAGAGGAAAGATGTTACATTTACCTGCATACATATGTGAGGTTGAAGGACCGACAATAAAACTTGAACTTGAATAAAGATATCAATTCAAATATATTCAAATACATATTACTAGTTTCATACCAACCATAATGAGGAACAAATGAGGTATTTTCATCAAATTCTATTACCCCACCACTCAGGACATGCTCTGTTCTCACTGCTGTCATCAGGAAAGAGGTTCAAGGGACTCAGGACCCACACCACCAGGTTCAGGAACAGTTATTAACCCTCAACCATCAGACTCTCGAACCAGAGGGGGTAACTTCATTCACCCCATCACTAAACTGTTCTACAATCAATGGACTCACTTTCAAAGACCCTTCATTTCATGTTTTTGATATTTATTGCTTATTTATTTATGTATTATTCTCTCTTTTCAATTTGCATTGTTTGTTCTTTTGTGCATTAGTTGTGTGTCTATCCTGCTGGCTGCAGTCTTTCATTGATTCTATTGTGTTTCTTGGACTTACTGTGTATGCCCACAAGAAAATGACTCTCAGGGTTGCATATGATGACACACATGTACTTTAATAATAAATTTACTTGAACTTTATTTTTTTTTAAATCAAATGTATGAGAGACAGGAAATCTAATTATCATTTGCTTCTCAAGTCTGTGCACTGTATTCACTGTAACCATAGCTGGTTTATCCTTTTCAAGTGCTCGTCATTCCCCTTCAAAATAGTAGCATTGCCTCTTCTGCAAGAAATTTAAATGCAACTCGTCCACTGCCTTAATTATCCATCCTACTATTAACTTTTTCACTCCCAAGGATTCTACAGCGTGTCAGTTCCACATCCACCAGAAACTGTCAAGTCTATTATCCCTCAGGACCAAATCTAACCTTGCCTAAATCCAAATTACATCTTGGGTCTTTATTCCTTTGATGCATTAGCAGGGTACGGTTTTGTTGTCACAGGTTATCAATATTTCAAGAACAAATTTGGCCATATTTTATTGAGCTTAAATTCCTGGGCAAAGAGCAAAGCTGAATGGCCAAGCTATGCATAGTTTTTGTACATTTACAATGGTTATGAGAAAGCAGCTCAGACACTTTACATCTCTTAATCTCCATTAATCTCTCTCTTTTTATTCTCGTCGGTCATCTTCTCACTTCCCTTTTCTAGTTGCTCCAAGTAATTCAGTAGATTCTGTTAGATTCAGCTTATTACCACTACTTTTCCTATTAATAGAACACCAAAGCTTTTTCTTTTAAAACTGCATGTGATATGCTTTCTATCCAATCTATATTAAAACAAGTTTTCTTAACATGGACAGTACAATAAAAATGATCTACCAAAATGACTCAACCTTTTTATATACATAGAATTAATTCACAATGAAATGAAAACAGATTTATTTCAAACACTGGTTAAATAATTATTACATCTACACACTCTTTGAGTCTTTTGTTTATCTTCTATGGAGATCATTAGCTATCAAGCCATAACATTCTCTGGAATGATATCCATTTTTTCATATTATAAAACAAGTTGGAGATACAATGGTACAATATGGTTTAGTGCAGTGCCCAAGATTCTCTTGTGTTTTTACCTTTGATCTGACTTCAGTTCCCTTCTAAAAACTAGATATTTGATGTCACTGATTGGAGTACCATGCAGATGCAACAGGAGCATTCCCGCGCAGGTCTAACAAAGATTTTCAACAGAAAACCCAGTTGCAATAAAAGAGAGGTACCGCCTAGTGGAGCAGGCATTGTGGGAGCAGTTGTTGTTGGAGTAGTCTGAGGCAGAGTAGGAAGGCTTTGGCTCAGCAGGGCTTCGGTGAAAACAGCCGTAAGCAAGATAAGTAAGTTAGTTCATTCCTCATTTTTTATTTAAATCTTGAACCATAGAACACTACAGCACAGTACAGGCCCTTCAGCCCTCCATGTTGTGCTGACCCATATAACCCTTAAGAAAAGTACTAAACCCACACTACCCCATAACCCTCCATTTTTCTCCATGTGCCTGTCCAAAAGGCTCTTAAATACCCCTAATGTTTTAGCCTCCACCACCATCCCTGGCAAGTCATTCCAGGCACTCACAACCCTCTGTGTAAAAAACTTACCCCTGATGTCTCCCCTAAATTTACATATGCCCTCTGGTGTTTGCTATTGGTGCCCTGGGAAACAGGTACTGACTATCCACCCTATCTATGCCTCTCATAATCTTGTAGACCTCTATCAAGTCCCCTCTCATTCTTCTATGCTCCAAAGAGAGAAGTCCTAGCTCTGCTAACCTTGCTTCGTGACTTGTTCTCCAAACCAGGCAACATCCTGGTAAATCTCCTCTGCACCCTCTCCATAGCTTCCACATCCTTCCTATAATGAGGTGACCAGAATTGAACACAATACTCTAAGTGCAATCTCACCAGAGATTTGTAGAGTTGCAACATGACCTCTCTACTCTTGAACTCAATCCCCGTTAATGAAACCTAGCATCCCATAGGCCTTCTTAACTACCCTATCAACCTGTGCAGCGACCTTGAGGGATGTATGGATTTGAACCCCAAGGTCCCTTTATTCATCCACACTCTTCAGTAACTGACCATTAATCCTGTACTCGGTCTTCTGGTTTATCCTTCCAAAATGCATCACCTCACAGTTGTCTGGATTGAACTCCATCTGCCATTTTTCTGCCCAACTCTGCAGCCTGTCTATATCCTCTTGTAACCTTCCACAACCTACAGCTCCATCCACAACTCCTCCAATCTTCGTGTCATCCGCAAAGTTACTCACCCATCCTTCCACCTCTACATCCAGGTCATTTATAAAAATCACAAATGGCAGGGGTCCCAGGACAGATCCCTGCAGCACTCCATTAGTCACCGACCTCCAGGCAGAATACTTTCCTTCCACAACTACCCTCTGCTTTCTTCCTTTAAGCCAATTTTTTTATCCAAACAGCCAAGGTTCCACTTATCCCATGCCTCATGACTTTCTGGATGAGTCTCTCATGAAGAATCTTGTCAAATGCTTTGCTAAAGTCCATGTAGACCACATCCACTGCCCTACCCTCATCAATTTCTTTTGTTACCTCTTCAAAAAACTCTATCAGGCTTGTGAGTCACAATCTTCCCTTCACAAAGCCATGTTGACTATCCATGAGTAGACTGTACTTCTCCAATACTCATAGATCATCGAGATTTAGGGGGTATGTCTACAGAGCCAGTGTTCTGTTCTGGGTGGCAGATGTGGATTTCCAGAGACTCCTGGTCTCCCCGAAGGCCACATCTACGCCAGGTGCATCAAGATGCAGTTCCTTAGAGACCGTGTTAGGGAACTGGAGCTGCAGTTTGATGACCTTTGGCTTGTTAGGGAAAGCGAAGTAGTGATAGACAGGAGCTACAGGAGACAGATAAATGAGTGACTGTCATGAGAGGGAAGGGGGAACAGCAGATAGTGGAGAGCACCCCTGTGGCTGTTCCCCTCAACAATAAGTACTCCTGCTTGTGTACTGTTGGGTTGGGGGGGGGGAACTTACCTGGGGGAAGCAACAGTGGCCATGCATCTGGCACTGAGCCTGACCCTGTGGCTCAGAAGGGTAGGGAACTGAAGTGGATGGTAGCAGTTAAAGGGGGTCTATAGTCAGGGGAACAAACAGGTGATTCCGTGAATGCAAAAAGCAAAGACGGATGGTAGTTTGCCTCCCAGGTGCCAGGGTTCAAGATGTTTCTGGACACATTACCAATATCCTGAAAAGGAAGGATGAGCAGCCAGAAGCCATGGTATATACTGGTAGCAATGCCACAAGTAGAAAAAGGGAGGGGGTCCTGAAAACAGCAGGGAGTTAGGAAGGAAGCTGAGAAGCAGGACCTCAAGGGTGGTGATCTTGGGTTTGCTGCCTATGCCACACAACAGTGAGGATAGGAATAGAATGAGGAGGCAGATAAATGTGTGGCTGAAGAATTGGAGCAGGGAGCAGGGACTCAGATTTCTGGATAATTGGAACCTCTTCTGGGGCAGGTGGGACCTGTACAAAAGTGATGGGTTGCACTTGAATCCGAGGAGGACCAATATTCTTGCGGGCAGATTTACTAGAGCTGTTGGTTGTGGTTTAAACTAATATAGCAGGGGATGGGAACCAGCATGATAGAGCCGAGGATGAGTCAGCGGGTTTACAAGTAGATGATGAGTGAAACATGAATGCAAGGAAGGACAAGCCAATGCAGACAGAACAAAGAATTATATTGTATCACTGTCGCAACATTCAAAGGGCAAAGAATGCAGGACTGAAAGTACCGTATTTAAAAGAAAGTAGCATTCGGAATAAAATAGACAAACTTGTGGCGCAATTAGAGATTGGTCAGTATGACATTGTGGGCATCACTGAGCGGCTGAGGGAAGGCCATAGTTGGGAGCTTAACATCAAAGGATATACTTTGTATCAAAAGGACAGACAGGAAGGTATAGGCAGTGGTGTGGCTCCGTTGGTAAGAGATGTAATTATATCTTTTGAAAGAGGTGACATACGGTCAGAAAATGTTGAATGGAGTTAAGAAATTGCAAGGGTTAAAAAAAATTTACGGGAATAGTATATAGGCCTCTAAATAGTAGTCAAGATGTGAGGTGAGATTGCAAAGGGAGCTGGAAAACACATGTAATAAGGGTGAAGACAATTATAATGAGGGATTTCAATATGCAAGGGGATTGGAAAAATCAGGTTGGTGTTGGATCGCAAGAGAGGAAATTTGTTGAATGCCTACAAGATGGCTTTTCAAAGGAGATTGTGCTTGAGCCTACTGAAGGAAAGGCTACCTTAGATTGGGTATTGAGTAATAATGCATATCTTATTGAGAAGCTTAACATAAAGTAATCTTTGGGAGGCAGTGATCATAATATGATTGAATTCATACTGCAACTTAAGAGCTTAAGGTTAAGGAACCCTTAGGGAACAGTGATCACAATATAATTGAGTTCACTTTGAAATGTGAGGAGAAACTGAATTCCAATATGTCTGTTTTTCAGTGGAATAAAGGAAATTAAAATGGTATGAGAGGGGAACTGGCCGAGGTTGACTGGAAAGAGACACTAGCAGGAAGGACAGCAGAGCAGCAATGGCCAAAGTTTCTGCGAAAAATGAGGTTAGTACAAGACATACAGTGGCATGCAAAAGTTTGGGCACCGCTGGTCAAAATTAAGTGAGTAGAAGATGAACTGATCTCCAAAAGTCATAAAGTTAAAGATGAAACACTCTTTTCAACATGTTAAGCAAGATTAGAGTACTATTTTTGTTTTGTACAATTTTAGAGTGGAAAAAAAAGGAAAGGAGCACCATACAAAAGTTTGGGCACCCCAAGAGATTTGAGCTCTCAAGATAACTCTTACAAAGGTCTCAGACCTTAATTAGCTTGTTAGGGCTATGGCTTGTTCACAGTCATCGTTAGGAAAGCCCAGGTGATGCAACTTTCAAAGCTTTATAAATACCCTGACTCCTCAAACCTTGTCCCAACAATCAGCAGCTGCCTAGCACTCTGAAAATTAAAATAAATGATGCCCACAAAGCAGGAGAAGGCTACAAGATCACAAAGCTTTTTCAGGTAGCTGTTTCCTCAGTTCGTAATGTAATTAAGAAATAGCAGTTAACAGGAACGGTGGAGGTCAAGTTGAGGTCTGGAAGACCAAGAAAACTTTCCGAGAGAACTGCTTGTAGGATTGCTAGAAAGGCAAATCAAAACCCCTGTTTGACTGCAAAAGACCTTTAGGAAGATTTAGCAGACTCTGGAGTGGTGGTGCACTGTTCTACTATACAGCAACACCTGCACAAATATGACCTTCATGGAACAGTCATCAGAAGAATACCTTTCCTGCGTCCTCACCATAAAATTCAGCGTCAGAAGTTTGCAAAGGAACATCTAAACAAGCCTGATGCATTTTGGAAACAAGTCCAGTGGACTGATGAAGTTAAAAGAGAACTTTTTGGCCGCAATGAGCAAAGGAATGTTTGGAGGAAAAAGGGTACAGAATTTCATGAAAAGAACACCTCTCCAACTGTTAAGCATGGGGGTGGATCAATATTGTTTTGGGCTTGTGTTGCAGCCAGTGGCATGGGGAACATTTAACTGGTAGAGGGAAGAATTAATTCAATTAAATACCAGCAAATTCTGAAAGCAAACATCACACTGTCTGTAAAAAAGCTGAAGATGAAAAGAGGATGGTTTCTACAACAGGATAATGATCCTCCAGGTTGAGTCGGTTGTGAAGAAGGTGAATGCAATGTTGGCATTCACTTTTAGAGGTAAAGAATATAAGATCAAGGATATGATGATGAGGCTCTATAACGCACTCCTGAGACCACTCTTGGAGTATTGTTTGCTGTTTTGGGCTCCTTATTTTAGAAAGGATATACTGACATTGGAGAGGGTTCAGAGAAGATTCACGAGAATGATTCCACGAATGAAATTACCGTAGATTCCGGATTATAAGCCGCTACTTTTTTCCCACATTTTGAACAGCTTTGAACTCTGCGGCCTTTAATCCAGAGCGGCTAATACATGGTTTTTTTTCATGCCGCCTCGTAAACATTTTGCCTCGTAACAGTAGACCAATAAAATTGATGAGTAGTTCACAGAGGTCCAATTAAATTGTACGATAAATCACGCGCACTTTCACAATTAAATTATTGTAAATCAGTCATTTGTACTCACCCTCATCAACATGGAAAATACTCGAAGAAAAGCAAGACCCGAGCGCGTCAGACCCGATTAGACCCGATCGCGTTACGCAAGCGCGTCAGACCCGAGCGCGTCAGACCCGATTAGACCCGATCGCGTTACGCAAGCGCGTCAGACCCGATTAGACCCGATCACGTTACGCAAGCGCGTCAGACCCGAGCGAAAACGCTGCTTTTAAGTTAAAGGCGATCAATAACTTTTCCTGGTAGGCTGCAGTATATATATTTTTACCAGTCGCTAGGAGATATTGGAATGTTGTTCGTGCTGTTCAGTAAAAAAGTATATGCAACGTAATTTGTGTTACCGATACGTATGTATATTTAAAAGTAGCGGTGTGGCCTAAAATCCGGTGCGGCCTTTACAATTAAAAAATTGATTTTATTTCTAAAATTAGAGCCAGCGGCTTTTAATCAGGTGCGCTCTGTAGTCCGGAATCTACGGTACTGTATGAAGAATGTCAAGCAGCTCTTGGGCTGTATTCCCTGGAGTTTAGGAGAATGAGGGGGGATCTCATAGAAACATTCCGAAAGTTAAAAGGCCTGAACAGATGAGATATAGCAAAGTTATTTCCCATGGTCGGGCAAGAGGGCACAACTTCAAGATTGAAGAACGTCCTTTTAGAACTGAGATGCAGAGAAATTACTTTAGTCAGAGGGTAGTAAACCTGTGGAATTTGTTGCCACGAGCAGCTGTGGAGTCCAAGTCATTGGGTGCATTTAAGGCAGAGAGATAGGTTCTTGATTAGCCAGGGCATCAAAGGGTATGGGGTGAAAGCAGGGGAGTGGGGATGACTGGAAGAATTGGATTAGCCCATGATTGAATGGCAGAGAAGACCTACTGGGCAGAATGGCCTACTTCTGCTCCAATATCTTATGGTTTTATTAACACATGTATTTGTATCACAATGGAATAAAGGGAATTAGAGAGGCATGAGAGAGGAGCTTGCCCAAGTGGATTGGAGGATATCGGTAGGGATGATGGCAGAGCAGAAGTGGCTTAAGATTCTGGGAATAGTTCACAAGGCACAGCATAGAAATGTCCCACAGAAGAAGAAATTCTCAAATGACAGGGGTAGGCAACCACAGCTGACAAAGGAAGTTAAGAAATACATAAAAGCCAAGGAAAGGATATATAAGGTAGGAAAAGTGAGTGGAAGCTGGATGATTGAGAAGTCTTTGAAATCCAACAAAGGCAACTGAAAAAGCTGTAAGAAGGGAAAAAATTAAATTTAAGGGCAGTCAAGCCAATAATATAAACCAGGATATTAAAAGATTTCTCAGTTATTTAAAAAGTAAAAGGGAGGTGAGAGTTGATATTGGACCACTGGAAAATGATGTTGGTGAAGTAGTAATGGGAGACAAAGAAATGGCAGTACTATGCATCCGTCTAAACTGTGGAAGACACTAGCAGTGTGCCAAAAGTCAGTGAGTGTTAGGAAGCAGGAGTGACTGCCATTGCTGTTACACAGGAAAAAGCTTCATAATCTTCCCTTGCACTCCCTCTTCACCCTTCTCCATGTGCCTTTACTCAATGATATGGGATGTGCAACAACAAAATACAGAATTGAACTCTGTTCCAAAATGTGCCTTAGAGGACCAATACTTCCAAGTCCTCAACCTATCCATTTCTGAAATTTTCTTTCCTAAGCTACTTGTCTTAATGCCCTCTCAACATAAACAGGATATTTTTTTTATTTTTTTTTATTAGTCTTTCAAAACATTTTACAAATTAAAAACCCCAAATCCCAATGAGGAACATTAATACAGTGCAAAATTAAGCATACAATAACAATATGCTACAAAGGAAGAGAATTTAACAAAAAAGCACCTAAATTAAAGACAAGTAAGCTTAGTATCCTCCCCAAGCCCCACAACACAAGAAAAAACAACAACTCCAGACCAACCACAACACAATATAGAGAGTATAAGTCAGGACAGTCAAACTCCCAGACTGTGAATACACTTAGCAACAGAGGATAATAATGCCTACTACCAGGAAAAAAAGGGAGCTGAAAGCAAGGGACCGAAAAGAAGAAGAAAAAAAAACCCTAGTCAAGAGGAAGGTTATGAAAGTACTCGATAAAAGGTCCCCAGTCCTTATGGAACTTTAGATCCAAATTAAGAACTGAATAATGATTTTTTTCGAGGTCCAAGCAGGCCATAATGTCGTTAAGCCATTGCGCATGAGTGGGCGGGGCAACATCTCTCCATCTAAGGAGGATCAAGCATCTAGCCAGGAGAGAGGCAAAGGATAATATTCGGCATTTGGTCGGACCCAGACATAAATCTGTCTCGCCCCAAAAACCGAACAGAGCAATTAAGGGGTTTGGTTCTAGGTGCTGATTCAGAATACCCGATAACGTAGTGAAGACATCTTTCCAGAATTTCTCCAAGCTAGGACAGAACCAGTACATATGGATGAGAGAGGCCACGCCCCTCTTGCATTTATCACAGAGCGGACTAATGCCAGGGTAGAATCGAGATAGTTTAGATTTAGACATATGGGCTCCATGAACAATCTTAAACTGTAAAAGGCAATGGCGAGCACAGAGAGAGGTTGAGTTAATCGATTTGAGAACTGAGTCCCAGCTCTCATCGGATAAGGAGATATTTAAATCCTGCTCCCAGACCATTTTAATTTTATCCACAGGGGCCCGTCGTAAGGCTGCTAGTTTATCTCTGATAATTGATATTAAACCTTTACCTAGTGGATTAATGGAAAGAAATAGGTCCATAGCATTTTTCACAGGCATTTCAGGAAAATTAGGAATTAAAGGAGCAATAAAGTGTCGGACTTGGAGATATCTGAAAAAATGAGCGTTAGTCAGATTGAACTTAACAGAGAGCTGCTGAAAAGAAGCGAAGCGATTATCAATGAAAAGATCTTCAAAATGTCTAATGCCCTTCCTATACCAAACATGGAATGCTGAATCGTACGTAGTAGGTAAAAAAAGGTGATTATGTGCGACAGGGCTGGAAACAGAAAACCCCTGGAAACCATAGCATTTCCTGAACTGAGCCCATATACGCAAAGTGTGATAAACAGGATATTTTAAATTTAATTGCTGGACACACAGTTTGCAATATGCAACGACAACTGATCATGAATCAGAAAACTCCCACTGATATGTGAAATAATCTGTTGAATGCAATCAATGAAAGTTTCTAGCCAAGGTCTTTTCCTATTTAAAATACCAGAATTGAACATGCTTGCTTTTGGGATAAAATTTGAAAATCAGTCAAACTTCCAGTATGTGCTTAATGCTGCGCCCTAATCTGGCCAAGGTGTACAATGAAAATCCTGCTTATAAATAGGTTCAATTGCTCCCATGCCATAGTTGTTTGTTTCTAAATCACAAATGAAAAAATCGTGTGAACATAAAGAACTGTGCATCTAGCAGATCCCACACAGTGGATACTCTGTGTGGTATGCAGGAAGTATGGGAGACCTCCAGTCTCCCAGATAAACACATCTGCATCAGCTGCACTGAGATTCAGCTCCTGAGAAAACATATTAAGGAACTGTAGCTGCATCTCATTGATCTTCAAATCATATGGGAGAATGAGGAAGTGATAGATAGGAGCTAAAGGGGGGGATGTTACAGGTAACTGGGCGACTGTCAGGAGAATGGGGGAAGATGAAAAGCCAGTGCAGATAATACCTGTGTCCATTCCCCTCAGTAATAAGCATACAGTTGTCCCTCAGGATCCGCGGGCATTTGGTTCCAGGATCACCCCCCCCCCCCCCCCCGTGGATACCAAAATCCGCGAATGCTCGTCCCTTATATAAAATGGCGTAGTATTTGCATATTATAAGATTACTTATAATACCTAATGCAATGTAAATGCTATGTAAATAGTTGTTATATTGTATTGTTTAGGGAATAATGACAAGAAAAAGTCTGTACATGTTCAGTACAGGCGCAACCATCGTAGCTCTTCTGGGAACGCTGATGCTGCCTCGGCATCAGCCGATGCCAATTTTCCCATGATCTTTAAGTTCTTGAGACTGTAGCGCTTTACATAGCTAGCCAGCCATCCCTTACTAGCCTTAAACTCCTTCCTCTCGATCACAACACAAGTAGCAAACAAACAAGATGCGAGGTCAACAATGAGTGCTGGAGAGAGACTGAGGATCTGTGAAATGGCAGGAGGCTACAGCGGGGTATGTCTACACATCACCTCATTCACGTGGATTCAGTGTAGTACTCAGCGCACGGCAAATTCAAGTTTTTTTTTGGGAACTTTCTGGAATTTTTTTCTCGAATATTTTCAATCCGATACGGAACGCATGGATACAGAGGGCCAACTGTACACTTTTAGATACTTTTGAAGGGGTCAACCTGCAAAGGGGGGAGCCACAGAGACTGTGTCTCTGGCACAGAGTCTGGTGCTGTGGCTCAGAAAAGGAGAGGGGTGAAGAGGACTGCAGTGTTGATAGGCGATCTCTTAGTTAGGGGAATAGAAATGAGGTTCTGTGACATCTGGATTGTATGTTGCCTCTCTGGTGCCAAAATCAGGAAAGTCTCAGATTGGGTCCACAGCATTTTCAAGGGCAAGGGTCAGCAGTCAGAATTCTTGGTACGGGGGGGACGTCACGTGATGACGTAGGATCGAGACGCTGGAACCCAGCTCTCCCGTAAAAAGTTAATAAATTAATGTTTAAGAGAAGAAAAGTTAGTCAATACTTTCTAAAAGTTACTTATAAACTACACCGGATTGTTTCAAGCTATGCCTCAAAAACAGAAGATGAAGAAAACTAATACCAGGAAGACAACGCAAGTTGGAGCAGGAACAAGGCCCACATCTACCAAAGAACCGCGGTCTCAGGTACATTATACAACCGGCGATACGGAACAGGAAACTGCGGCAACATCGGCCATTTCTAAAGGAAAAGACCAACGACAACTGCGCAAGCGTGAAGGAAGGAGCATGCGCAAACGGGAGCAACCAGAACTACAAAGCCCAGTTACAACTGCAACAGAAAGTGAAAGTGACTCTGAGGGAGAGTCAGATTCTCTGGAAAGATCAGACGAAGAGGGAGATAAAAGTTCTTCTGGAAATATAGAAAAGACTTTGAGGCAAATAATGCGTAAATTAGACACATTAAAAGTAATCAAAAAGTACTCCAAAAAAATGATAAATATGGAGATTATGCTTGATAAAATGACAAAGAGACAGGAAAAAATGGAAAAGAGAATTATGGACTTGGAAACTAAAACGGAAGACATGGTTGAAAGAATGGACAAAATGGAAAATGAAAATACTGCTTGGACATCAGAAAGAAAACAATTTATGGAAAAAATTGATAAGCTTGAAAATTTTAGTAGACGAAATAATATTAAAATTGTTGGACTTAAAGAAGATATAGAAGGAGAAGATCCAATAAAATTTTTTCAAAAATGGATCCCTGAAAAATTGGAAATGGAAAGAGAAACTCCAATTGAGATTGAAAGGGCTCATAGATCCTTAAGGTCAAGACCTCAAGCTGATCAAAATCCACGATCAATTTTGATAAAATGCTTAAGATGCCAAGATAAAGAAAAGATCCTGAAGGCGGCTGTCCAAAGTGCCAAAAATAGAAACGGGCCATTGATGATAGAAGGGAAACCAGTTCTTTTTTATCCTGATATAAGTTACAACCTTTTGAAGAGAAAGAAGGAATTTAACCCAGTGAAAAAAGCCTTATGGGAAAAGGTTATAAATTTATAATGCGTCACCCAGCAACACTGATAATTTTTTTGGAGGAGGGAAAAAGATTTTTTTCCGATTATCGAAAAGTGGAGGAGTTCGCACAAAAACTTTCATCTATTGACTAATTACACATAGAGGCTTCCAAACGTAATGGACTAAAGATGAAGATAGTCAGCGAACAGAAGCGATGGACATTTATGGATATTATAGAGGAGAAAAGCAAAATTTTAGAAATACTAATTGAGAATAGTATTTTTTTCTTCTTATATATATACTTTTTTATGTTGCGGGGGGGCTGGGGAGCTTTGGATCGGTTACTACGGGATTCACGTGTGTAATCATGGCGATTGCCATGACCCGTACAACAGAGGGGGGTAATGTTGTGTTTTTTTTTCACAACATTAGTAGGGGGGTATTTTGTTTTTTTCTTTATATTCTATTTTTCTTCTATCTTTTTGCCTGGATGATTGGTGGGGACACACATAGCAACATGGAGATTTTTATAAAGATTTCCCAGGATACCACGAAAGTTGAAAGATTAGGTATTATTATAGATTGGAGTAATATAATTTAAAAAAAATAATGACTAATCTACTGAATTTTTAAAGTTTTAATGTTAATGGGCTTAATGGGCCGGTAAAAAAAAAAGAATTTTAACATACATTAAAAAAATGAAAACAGATATAGCTTTTTTACAAGAAACTCATTTAACAGACATAGAACATCAGAAATTAAAAAGAGGCTGGGTTGGAAATGTTATTGCAGCTTCATTTAATTCAAAGGCGAGAGGAGTTGCAATTTTGGTTAACAAAAATTTACCAATTAAAATACAAAATGTATTAATTGATTCGGCAGGGAGATATCTAATTATACATTGTCAAATTTTTTCAGAACTATGGACCCTTATGAATATTTATGCACCAAATGAAAATGATGTAAAATTTATACAGGAGGTCTTTTTGAATTTGGCTAACGCACATGATAAAATATTAATAGGTGGAGATTTTAACTTTTGTCTAGATCCAGTTTTAGATAGATCAACAAAGGTTGTCACAAAATCAAAAGCAGTAAAATTAACTCTATCATTGATGAAAGACTTAAATTTGATTGATATATGGAGAAGAATTAATCCAAAAGAAAGAGATTATTCATTTTATTCAAATAGACATAAAACATATTCAAGGATAGATTTTTTCCTATTATCAATTAATATTCAAGATAGAGTGAAAAACGTGGAATATAAAGCAAGAATATTGTCAGATCATTCTCCTTTAATAATGACAATGATAATGATAGATAAAGAGGAATCAATTTATAGGTGGAGATTTAATTCAATATTATTAAAACGTCAAGATTTTTGTGATTTTATGAGAAAGCAGATTCAGTTCTTTTTAAATATAAATTCACATTCAGTTGATGATAAATTTATAGTGTGGGAAGCAATGAAGGCATATTTGAGAGGTCAGATAATAAGTTATACTTCTAAAATTAAGAAGGAATATATGATAGAAATAGATCAATTGGAAAAAGAGATTACAAAATTAGAAAAAGAATCCCAAAGAAATATGACAGAAGAAAAACGAAGACAACTTATTAATAAGAAGTTACAATATAATACACTCCAAACATATCGAACAGAAAAAGCAATTATGAGAACTAAACAGAGATATTATGAACTAGGTGAAAGATCACATAAGGTTCTTGCATGGCAGTTAAAAACAGACCAGACTTCTAAAACAATAAATGCAATTCGAACAAGAGTAAATAAAATTACTTATAAACCTTTAGAAATTAATAAAGCTTTTAAGAATTTTTATTCTGAGTTGTATAAATCAGAATCACAAAATGACAATGTCAAGATAGAAAGGTTTCTATCACAAAATAACTCTTCCAAAATTAAATACGGAAGAACAGAAGGGATTAGATATGCCTTTTACATTGAAAGAGGTCGAAGAAGCCCTAGGATCATTTCAAAGTAATAAATCTCCAGGAGAAGATGGTTTTCCGCCTGAATTCTATAAAAAGTTTAAAGATTTATTAATTCCTCCTTTTATGGAGTTAATACACCAAGCGGAAAGAACGCATAAACTTCCAGAATCTTTTTCGACAGCTATTTTAATAGTATTGCCAAAAAAAGAGATCTTTTAAAACCAGCATCATATAGACCTATTTCTTTATTAAACACGGATTATAAAATAATAGCAAAAATCTTATCTAATAGATTATCTAAATTCTTACCAAAATTAGTACATATGGATCAAACAGGATTTATTAAAAATAGACAATCAGCAGATAATGTAACTCGGTTATTTAGTATAATTCATTTAGCGCAGAAGAGGGAGGAAATGAGCGTGGCAGTTGCTTTAGATGCAGAAAAAGCATTTGATAGATTGGAATGGGATTTTTTATTTAAGGTATTGGAAAAATATGGATTAGGAGTATCTTTTATAAAATGGATTAAAACCTTAAATACTAATCCCAAAGCTAAAGTAGTGACAAATGGTCAAATTTTAACACCATTTCAGTTAACAAGGTCAACTAGGCAAGGTTGTCCATTATCACCTGCTTTATTTGTGTTGGCGATAGAGCCATTAGCTGAATTGATTAGAATGGACCCAGACATTAAGGGTTTCAGAGTTAATCAGGAAGAATACAAGATTAACTTATTTGCTGATGATGTTCTGCTTTATCTAACAAACCCATTGCACTTGTTGCGTAAATTATCCTATAGATTAGAAGAATATGGGAAAATATCAGGTTATAAAATAAATTGGGATAAAAGTGAAATTTTACCTCTTACTAAAGGAGATTATAGTCAATGTCGATTAATAACCCAATTTAGATGGCCGGCAAATGGTATAAAATACTTAGGTTTAAGAGTTGATAATGACATAAAGAACTTATACAAATTAAATTATTTACCACTATTGAAAAAAATTCAAGAAGATCTTGATAAATGGATGGTATTACCAATAACATTAGTAGGTAGAGTAAATACCATAAAAATGAATATATTCCCTAGATTACAATATTTATTTCAATCACTACCAATATAATTACCCCAGAAGTTTTTTCAAGAGCTAAATAAATATGTGAGGAAGTTTCTTTGGAGAGGTAAGATGTCAAGAATATTGTTGGAAAAATTGACATGGAAATTTGAGCTAGGAGGGTTACAACTTCCAAATTTTAAGAATTATTATAAAGCAAATCAACTTAGATTTATTGCATCTTTTTTTGAGAAAGATAAACCGGCATGGATTAGAATAGAACTAGATAAAATAGGAGAAAACACACCAGAAGATTTTATATATAAATGGGAATCTAAATGGATACGGGAAAAGAAAGAATCTCCTATATTAAAACATTTGATTGACTTATGGAATAAGATAAATGTTGACGATGAGACAAAGAAATCCTTATTAGCAAAGAGATCTTTAATTCAAAATAGACATTCCTTTTACAATGGATAATCAACTTTTATATAATTGGTTTCAAAAAGGGATTAGATATATAGGAGATTGTTTTGAAGGAGGTATATTAATGTCATTCGATCAATTAAAGAATAAATATAAAGTATCAAACAACACTCTTTTTTGTTACTTTCAACTAAGGGCTTATTTAAGAGAAAAATTAGGCCAAACAATGTTATTACCGAAATCCAATGAAATAGAAACTTTAATTCAAAAAGGAAAGATTAAAAAATTTATCTCTTGTATGTATAATTTGATTCAAAAACAGGCAATTAAACAAGGAGACCATAAGTCAAGACAAAAATGGGAAAGTGACTTGAATATTAAAATTGAAGAAAAAAAATGGTCAAGACTATGTCTTGAGAGTATGACAAATACAATAAATGTCCGATTAAGATTAGTGCAATACAATTTTTTACATCAATTATATATTACACCACAAAAAATAAATAAATTAAACCCAAATTTATCCGATCAGTGTTTCCGATGTAACCAAGAAATTGGTACTTTTTTTACATTCTACTTGGTCTTGTTCTAAAATTCAACCTTTTTGGACAAATTTAAGAGTTTTATTGGAACAAATTATTGGAATACAACTTCCACATAATCCAATATTACTTTTACTAGGTGATATTGAAGGGATAAAACCGATATCCAAATTGAATAAATATCAGAAAGAATTTATAAAAATTGCATTGGCAGTAGCCAAAAAGGCTATTGCAATTACTTGGAAATCAGATACATATTTAAGTATAGATCATTGGAAGAAAGAAATTTATGGCTGTATTCCACTTGAAAAATTTACTTATAATTTAAGAGATAAATATGAAACATTTTTGAAAATTTGGCGCCCTTATTTACAAAAGATAGGATTAAATATATAGGTGCTCCGAAGATGAAATAATTGGTTACTTGGGGAAAGAAATAAATATATATACTAAAGTTATTACGAACTCCATGGAGCATGTGGGGATCTTCCAATATCCAGGCATTCCTTCTTTTTTTTTTCTTTCTTTCTTCGTTTTTTTTTCTATAGGGATGTTAGGGGGGAGATGGATAACATACATTTTCTTTTTCATACACTTTTATTCTGTAACTACTTGAAAACACAAGAAAAAAAGTTTAAAAAAAAAGAATTCTTGGTACATATTGGCACTAATGACATTGGTAGACAAGGTGAGAGGTCCAGAAGAAAGATTTTAAGTAGCTAGGTAGAAAGTTGAGAAACAGGACCTCCAGGGTAGTAATCTCTGGATTCCAACTGTGCCACGTGCCAGTGAGGGAAAGAACAGAATGATTTGGCAGGTGAACGCATGGCTGAGGAACTGGTGTAGGGGGCAGGGAAAACTCAGCCATTGTACTATCTCAGTGCTTAAGATATCACAAAATGTTCTGAAGATGCTGCACAACCTGCTGAGTCTTTCCAGGACTTCAGTTTATTGAAATGATTATCCAACCAAATGTTTAACTATATTTTGCAAAAACTAAACACTACAATCTCCAGAAACTTGACGTGAAAAATGTGCATTTAATTTTTGGTAAATATTACAATTTTAACCATATTTCAGAAAATATAAAAATTGCTAAAGTGTTAACCATTTAATGAGCCCTTTATAACTTTGTAAAAAATTATCTACTTTGAGTTGGAGTTGGTCAATTTTAGTGATACATACCTGTACACAAATACATGGTCAAACAGAACAATGTCTCACTTAGTAGTTAAAAAGATGCAAAGTAGGGACAATGAAATCTACAGAAACTGGTTATATGCTTACCTTCCTCCTTTGTCGTCACATCTTCTGGGTTACTTTCACTATCAGCCTCATACCCTTCCTCTTCTGCAAAAAGTCTGATGCTGTAATACTGTGATTCTTCTGTCTCATCTGAAGTATCACCCATCTCTAGTCCTGCCTCATCATTCACTGCCTGTTGCTGTAGATATAATTACGTTTTGAACAAAAAACAACAAATTCATTTTTTGTATTAATAATCTTAAAATAATCATCTCATTGTAAAATTAGAAAATGCCTTTGTATTAAATAAATTTGATCAACTTTTAACTGAATTATCAAAATATTCAATATTTCAAAGCTGGAAAAGCTGCTATAACTAATTTCCTAAATATATCCCCCAATTATTACTGTATTACCTGGAAGTATATGCTATGAGTTCAAATATATGCAAGACATAACTACTGGCTCCTTCCCCCATCAGATTCAATCACTCAACTACACTCAGGAACAATTTACAGTGGCCAATTAACCTACAAATCTGCACATCTTTAGCACATGAGAGGCGCACATACAATTCAGAGAAGGATATGAAAACTCCACATTCTGGAGACAGATTCAAAGCCAGGACACTGCATGCGTACTCTGGATTCCACTCTCTGTCCATCCAGTTCACTTCACCCACATGTTAGCAGGTATATTTTCAGCTTTCTAATCCTTGTGTTCCAGAGGAATACTGCAATAATTCAACCTGGTTTAGTGAGTCATTTGTCACACCCTATTGTCTTTTACCTCACCTAGCCACTGTGAAACTGAATCACCAAAACTGGCTCCTTATGAGTAAGATCTCCAGAGTGCATGACCTACCTAACAAAAATGCAAGACCAGCTCTAGTAATGCTCTGACAGCTAGTTATGACACAATCTCACACAGACTAGATGGTAAAAACTTTGAATATCTGTGAAACCAATAACAATTATACACTTAAAATAATTATAGCCTATTAAGATTAATCAAATTTTAAAAATGTGAAATCTGTAGATAGATAGATAGATAGATAGATAGATAGATACTTTATTCATCCCCATGGGGAAATTCAACATTTTTTTTCCAATGTCCCATACACTTGTTGTAGCAAAAACTCATTACATACAATACTTAACTCAGTAATAATATGATATGCATCTAAATCACTAACTCAAAAAGCATTTATAATAGCTTTAAAAAAAAAAAAAAAAAAAAAGTTCTTAAGTCCTGGCAGTTGAATTGTAAAGCCTAATGGCATTGGGGAGTATTGACCTCTTCATCCTGTCTGAGGAGCATTGCATCGACAGTAACCTGTCGCTGAAACTGCTTCTCTGTCTCTGGATGGTGCTATGTAGAGGATGTTCAGGGTTTTCCATAATTGACCGTAGCCTACTCAGCGCCCTTCGCTCAGCTACCGATGTTAAACTCTCCAGTACTTTGCCCACGACAGAGCCCGCCTTCCTTATCAGCTTATTAAGACGTGAGGCGTCCTTCTTCTTAATGCTTCCTCCCCAACACGCCACCACAAAGAAGAGGGCGCTCTCAACAACTGACCTATAGAACATCATCAGCATCTCACTGCAGACATTGAATGACGCCAACCTTCTAAGGAAGTACAGTCGACTCTGTGCCTTCCTGCACAAGGCATCTGTGTTGGCAGTCCAGTCTAGCTTCTCGTCCAACTGTACTCCCAGATACTTGTAGGTCTTAACCTGCTCCACACATTCTCCATTAATGATCACTGGCTCCATATGAGGCCTAGATCTCCTAAAGTCCACCACCATCTCCTTGGTCTTGGTGACATTGAGACGCAGGTAGTTTGAGTTGCACCATATCACAAAGTCCTGTATCAGTTTCCTATACTCCTCCTCCTGTCCATTCCTGACACACCCCACTATGGCCGTGTCATCAGCGAACTTCTGCACATGGCAGGACTCCGAGTTATATTGGAAGTCAGATGTGTACAGGGTGAACAGGACCGGAGAGAGTACGGTTCCCTGTGGCGCTCCTGTGCTGCTGACCACTGTGTCAGACCTACAGTCTCCCAACCGCACATACTGAGGTCTATCTGTCAAGTAGTCCACTATCCAATCCACCATGTGAGAGTCTACTCCCATCTCCGTTAGTTTGTGCTTTAAGATCTTGGGCTGGATGGTGTTAAAGGCACTAGAGAAGTCAAGGAATGTAATCCTCACAGCACAACTGACCCCATCTAGGTGAGAGAGTGATTTGTGCAGCAAATACGTGATAGCATCCTCCACTCCCACCTTCTCCTTATACGCAAACTGAAGCGGATCCCGGGCGTGCCTGGTTTGTGGCCTCAGATTCTGTATTATCAGCCGCTCCATGGTCTTCATCACGTGCGACGTCAAGGCAACAGGTCTGAAGTCATTCAACTCCTTTGGTTGTGGTTTCTTCGGTACCGGGACAATACAAGATGTTTTCCACTGTCTGGGTACTCTTCTCTGATCTAGACTCATGTTGAAGATGCGCTGTAGTGGTTCTCCCAGTTCAGTTGCACAGGCCCTCAGTAATCGTGGGGAAACTCCATCCGGTCCAGCCGCCTTGCTGGTACAGATCTTCCTCAGTTGACCTTCCACCTGTGCAGCCGTAAACCTGGGCGTGGGCCAGGTCTCCTGTGAGTGGATATTTTCCTGTGAGGGAAGTAAGCCTGGTGTGGAGTTCTGCAGTGAGGGTGAGATTGTGCTGTCGAACCTATTGAAGAAGTTGTTAGGGCAAAATGACACTAACATTTAAATATCTTAAATGGACTTCACAAAATAATTACATAGTGTACAATCAGTGTTAAATCTCTGAAATTGACAAATTTTTCTCTGGGGTCACTTCCCTCTACAGAAATGAATGAAGTCACTGAAACTATGCCAAGTTGTATCTGGCACAATAGTAGTGGCCATATTTCTCACTATAACTGCTGGAAGACTGCAGGTTGTGAAAACCCCACTGTCAAATTTCATAAGGAGTTAAATAATCAAATATGGTCAGAATGATAATACTGAAGACTTCATAATAGTTCAACCCAGTGGCCTTTAGAAATAGTTGGATTATAAATCTGGCTCTCCTTGTTTAAAAAATGTTATGCGCTGTTACTGTAAGAACATACCTTCATTTAAACTTCTTTTAAAACTACTAATGTTTCAGACAGCCTCTCCTCTCCATATCTTACTGAATTAGAATTTTATTAACATCTCAAGAAAGCACATAGGAATGTTTCTATCTTTATCACTCCTGCATAAAGAAAAATTACTGCAATCAAATCTGCCACTTTATAATGCCTTTGTACAAGTTAACATTTTATAGGGAAAGAAATTACATTTGAATGCTGCCAATAGCCAATGAAAGGCAGATGACTGGGTAAATCAGTGGTCAGTTACAAGTGGTGATGACAAGATTCATGCATAGCTATCTTCTAATTGTACCTATTCTGGAGAAATTGCTGTTTTAACAGGGAGCTGCAGAGGTTTCCATTTCATTTGCTGTTTAAATAAATTATCTATGCTGAAAAATTTAATGATTCCTGTGAGCCATAAATGCTGTCCAAACAACTACGGTATTTGGATGACATAATGTAATTAATATAAAACCAACATAAAATCACTGAAGAGAGCAAATCAAATGGACTGAAAAATTTCTGCTAAATTTCAGCCTCTGGTGTACATGTAGAACATAGAACACTACAGCACAGTACAGACTCTTCGGTCCACAGTACTGTGTCGACCTTTTAACTAGCTCTAAGATTAACCTAAAACTTCTCTCCTACGTAGCCCTCCATCTTTCTTACATCCATATGCCTATTTGAGAGTCTTAAATGCCCCTACTGCATCTACCACTACCATCATCCCTAGCAGCACATTCCATGCACGTACCACTCTGACATCCCACTATACTTCCCTCCAATTACTTTTAAATTATGCCCCCTCATATCAGCCATTTCTACCACTGGCTGTTGACTCTAGCTATACCTCTTAGCATCTCATATTTCTATCAAGTCAAAAAGGCTGGAAAGATTTATACATATTGCATAACCAACCCAGATAGCACTACAACTGTTCTGCCTCGAGGCGCTGTTCGTTTTGTAAACAATTCATAAAGTAATCTATTTTACATCACTTCCTGAGGGGCTAATTTGGATTTCAACTTGAAGCACACACAGCAGAATGACATCCATTTCCATCCACTCTTTATTTGTCCTTGAAACAGCAATATCTTTAGTTTTCTCATTAAAAGCCCAGAAAAAAGCTTCAGGCTCAGTTGATTATTGAGGTGGCTAGCTCCCTGCCTAGCTTTGTCCACTGTGCACTGCAGGGGCAGTAAAACAATACTTCCGTTACCATAAGATATAGGAGCAGAAGTAGGCCATTTGGCCCTTCTAGCCTACTCCACCACTCAATCATGGGCTGATCCAATTCTTCCAGTCATCCCCACTCCCCTGCTTTCACCCCACACCCTTTGATGCCCTGGCTAATCAAGAACCTATCTATCTCTGTCTTAAATACACACAATGACTTGGACTCCACAGCCGCTTGTAGCAACAAATTCCACAGGTTTACCACCCTCTGACTAAAGTAATTTCTCCACATCTCTGTTCTAAAAGGATGCCATTCAATCCTGAAGTCGTGCCCTCTTGTCCTAGACTCCCCTACTATGGGAAATAACTTTGTCATATCTAATCAGTTCAGGTCTTTTAACATTTGGAATATTCCTGTGAGATTCCCCCTCATTCTCCTGAACTCCAGGGAATACAGCCCAAGAGCTGCCAGATGTTCCTCATATGGTAACCCTTTCATTCCTGGAATCATTCTCGTGAACCTTCTCTGAACCCTCTCCAATGTCAGTATATCCTTTCTAAAATATGGAGCCGAAAACAGCACACAATACTCCAAGAGTGGTCTCATGAGTGCGTCATATCCCTGATCTTATATTCTTTACTTCTAAAAATGAATGCCAACATTGCATTCACCTTCTTCACAACCAACTCAACCTGGAGGTTAATCTTTAGGGATTCTTGAACAAGGACTTCCAAGTCCCTTTGCATCTCTGCATTTTGAATTCTCTCTCCATCTAAATAATAGTCTGCCTGTTTATTCTTCCACCAACACTTTCCAACACTGTACTTCATTTGCCACTTCTTTGCCCATGCCCCTAAGCTACCCAAATCTCTCTGCAGGCTGTTTCCTCAACACTACTCGCTCCTCCATCTACCTTTGTATCATCAGCAAACTTAGCCACAAATCCATTAAAACCATAGTCCAAATCATTGACATACACCATAAAAAGCAGCGGTCCCAACACCAACCCCGGTGGAACTCCACTGGTAACCGACAGCCAGCCAGAATAGGATCTCTTTGGTTCCACTCTCTTTTCTGCCAACCAGCCAATGCTCCACCCATGCTAGTAACTTCCCTGTAATTCCATGGGCTCTTATCTTGCTAAGCAGCCACATGTGCAGCACCATGTCAAAGGACTTCTGAAAATCCAAGTACACCACATCTACTGCATCTCCTTTGTCTAACCTGCTTGTAATTTCCTCAAAAAATTGCAGTAGCTTGTCAGGCAGGATTTTCCTTTAAAGAAACTATGCTGGCTTTGGCCTATCTTGTCATGTGCCTCCAGGTACTGCGTAATCTCATCCCTAACAATCGATTCCAACAACTTCCCAACCACTGATGTCAGGCTAACAGGTCTAGTTTCCTTTCTGCTGCCTCCCACCCTTCTTAAATAACAGAGTAACATTTGCAATTGTCCAGTCATCCCGTACAATGCCAGAATCTATCAATTCTTGAAAGATCATCGTTAATGCTTCCGCAGTCTCTCCAACTATTTCCTTCAGAACCCGAGGGTGCATTCCATCAGGTCCAGGAGATTTATCCACCCTCAGCCCATTAAGCTTCCTCAGCATCTTCTCAGTCATAATTTTCACTGCACATACTTCACTTCCTGTCACTCTTGAATGTCCGGTACACTGCAGCCGCCTTCCACTGTGAAGACTGATGCAAAATACACATTCAGTTCCACTGACATCTCTGCATCTTTTATTACAATATCTCCAGCGTCATTTTGTATTGCCCTATATCTACCCTCGGCTCTCTTTTACCCTTTATATACTTTTAAAAGCTTTCAGTATCTTCTTTGATATTAGTCGCCGGTTTCCTTTCATAATTCACCTTTTCCTTCCCAATGACCTACTTAGTTTCCTTCTGCAAGTTTTTAAAAGCTTCCCAATCCTCTATCTTCCCACTAGCTCTGGCTTCCTTGTATGCCCTCTCTTTTGCTTTTACTTTGGCTCTGACTTCACTTGTCAGCCACAGTAGTGTCCTTCTTCCCTTTGAAAATTTCTTCTAATTTGGAATACATCTGTCTTGCACTTCCCTCATTTTTCGCAGAAACTCCAGCCATTGCTACTCTGCTACCTTTCCTGCAAATGTCCTTTTCCAGTCAACTTCGGCCAGTTCCCCTCTCATGCCACTGTAATTTCCTTTATTCCACTGAAATACGGACACGTTGTATTATATTTTTCCCTCCCAAATTTCAATGTGAACTCAATCATATTGTGATCATTGTTCCTTAAGGGTTCTTTAATCTTAAGCTCTCCTATTACCTCCGGATCATTGCACAACACCCAATACAGCACAGCCGATCCCCCTAGTGGACTCAACAACAAGCTGTTCTAAAAAGCCATCCCTTAGACATTCTACAAATTCTCTCTCGAGGTCCGGTACTGACCTGGCATTCCCAATCCACTTTCATGTTAACATCCCCAATGATTACCGTGACCTGTCAAGATGAAGCCACACACAGGTTTGAGGAACAACACCTTATATACCAGCTGGGTAGCCTCCAACCTGATGGCATGAACATTGACTTCTCTAACTTCTGTTAATACCCCTCCTCCCCTCCTTACCCCATCCCTGATATATTTAGTTTTTTTCCCCCTCCCTTTTTTTTCTCTCTTTCTGCCCATCACTCTGCCTGTTCTCCATCTTCCTCTGCTGCTCCCCCCCCTTTCTTTCTCCCTAGGCCTCCTGTCCCATGATCCTTTCCCTCTCAGCTCCACCCCACCCCACCCCACCCCCTCCGGTCTTCTATCATTTCACATTTTCCCCTCCCCCTCCTACTTTCAAATATCTTACTATCTTTCCTTTCAGTTAGTCCTGACGAAGGGTCTCGGCCCGAAATGTTGACAGTGCTTCTCCCTATAGATGCAGCCTGGCCTGCTGCATTCCACCAGCATTTTTTGTGTGTGATGCCTTTTCTATCTCCTGCTGTAATTTGTAATCCACATCCTGGCTGCTGTTTGGAGGTCTGTATACAACTCCCATTAAGACCCTTTTACCCTTGCCATTTCTTAACTCAACCCAAAGAGACTCTACACCTTCCAATCCTATGTCATCACTTTCCAATGATTTAATACTATTTCTTATACACAGAGCCACACCACCCCCTCTGCCTACTAACCTATCTTTCTGATACACTGTACATCCTTGGAATTTCAGCTCCCAAAGGCAGCCATCCTTTAGCCAAATTTCAGAGATGGCCACAACGTATTATTTGCCAATCTGTAGCTGAATTTCAAGATTGTCTATTTTATTTCTTATGTTGCATGTATTCAAATATAACACTTTCAGTCCAGTATTTGTTGCTTTCTGTTTTAACTGCACCACGCCTCTATTGCCCAGTAACTCATGCCAACAGCTTTGATTAAGCCTCATCTCCTGCCTGTTCTTTCTATCATGTCTGTCGCACACTTTGATTTATTTCTGTTTTTCCTTTCCTCAGCCCTATTACTCCGTTTCCCATTCCCCTGCCAAATTAGGTTAGACCCTCCCAAACAGCTCTACCTATCCAGGCTAAAAACCTTTGAGGAATTATTTTGCCCCTTCCTTACTCAAATAGTATATAATCTGAGGTCAATCAAACTGAAAAAAAAACTCGTGAACCTATTTTGCTAATGCAGAGATCTTTGGTTAAGTTGAGCACTATTTTAACAACAACTTAATTATTTGTATAACAAACTACTTAATTCACAAGAAAAGTTAAGCTATATTACATAAATGCAAGCCAGGTTATCACCTTTATTCTCCCTTGCTCAGCAGAACAGCCAACAGGAGTACTTCTTCCCAAAGCAACACATTGCAAAGAGTCAAAGAGGGGTTTGGCTAGATGAGAATTAACAATCCCCGAATGCACAATGAGTTCTCGAATTTCAGTCAGTATTTCATCCACAGAAAGGTTCTGGAATTAAAATAATAAAAACAGATTCAAAAACATCCTTTGAAAATTCTCATTCAAAATCCATCCTTTCTAAAAAAAATACTCCTTAAAATCAACATCCTCAATGAAGCCTTTGATCATCTGTCCTTAATACCTTGAATAACTAACAATCAACTTTTT
Organism: Hemitrygon akajei; assembly: GCF_048418815.1. Taxonomy (NCBI): domain Eukaryota; kingdom Metazoa; phylum Chordata; class Chondrichthyes; order Myliobatiformes; family Dasyatidae; genus Hemitrygon; species Hemitrygon akajei. The sequence continues at coordinate 100,649,951 of NC_133132.1, forward strand.
TCTGATAACATATTGCAGTAAATAGCTTTGGCAGGTTTAATTATGTTGCAGATACAATACATAAATAAGCAAGCAGTGGATACCTCTTCCAAAACCATGTTAATGAGATGGGTACTGTTATCCTCTATTCAAGAGAATGCAGCTGAGGGAGTGTGGAGAGGGGAAATGGTGGGCAATATGGAGGAGAGTGAATGAGTTTGGTCTCTTTTAGGAATAAATTGTGAGCATATGCTGGGTTGACAAGCAGAGGGTATCAGATCACCAAGAGCAAAAAAGTCAGAAGCTTTTCTTTAGTGCAGAAACCCTATTGAAATAATGGTAGAAGGAAAATCCTTGTCAGCATTGAAAAATGGAATAGATAAAATAGTATGAAGGATATCAAAATGAAAAAACACAGTAAGTTATTTTAAAAGATAGCACAAGTGTCCCTCAATTTTACCATGTTACTCCTGAAATTGTCTTACCCCAAAAATAATAACACATTTCAATTCTTAAATATCATAACTAAAATTTATCATAACTGGATGCTTGTGAAGAAAAAGTATTTCAGGATATATATTGCATACATTTTTCTGACATTAAATTTGACCTTTGTAATTTATATTGTTGTGAAATTTCAACATAAATGTACTTCACCAGGAGAAAAAAAGCATAGTAGAAGAGTTAAAGTAGATAACACAAACTATGGTCAATAGACAAGCTTTGAAAAGTTGACTTTTGAAAGCCAGCAATCAAGGCACTGCAGATGGATACAGGAACAATTGTTTAAAAAACTGGTCAAGAAAATTAAGTTTATTAGTGGAGCAGATCACAACCACCAGGCTTCAGTAATTGAAAACATAAAAGTTGAAAACATAATTGAAAAACATAAATTTAATCCATTAAATTTTACACCTTTCAAGAGCATGTATTTTTGGTCCCATGGTAATAGCAAACAAAATTTTACACTTAATTATCAAATCAATAATACTGGATTGCATTTAAGTTCAATTTATAAAGAGTAACAAGAATCCAGTGGGGGGAAAAAAGAGGGCAATCCTGTTAATCTTTTGGCTCCTTTCTCTGGGCCTACAGGAAGTATGAAAGAGAACAAAATTAACTTCATTTCACATCATGTTCAACCAAGAGGATAGCAGGTGACTATCTTTCAGGTCTCTACAAAACACAAATGTTCAAAGAACTTCAACTGCAAATCAATAGTGATTCAACTGCAATAACCTCCACTAGGCAAAACAAGATTTCTGGATTAAAGGCTCCTAACACTGGGCTGTAGGTGCTATCATGCTGCTAAGAACAGCAGCACAATAATGAAAAGTATACCTGTGGAGAAAGTTCCAAATCTGTTCTCCCAGAAGGAAGCGAAGCGTGTAAGCAGATGGCTAGTAAAGCTTCCAGCAACCTGATGCTCTGCAATGCCCACTCCTCCTCTGTTCTCTGTAGTTCTGGCTCCACAAAATCCCAATCTTCTTCACCTTCTGCAGCAATACTCTGCTCGTCCAAATGATTTGCTGATTCTTGGACAATTTCAGACTCTGATTTAGTCAATTCCTCACTATTGCTGACATCTGATGCATCTCTATTGGCCATCAGATCTGAAGATGAATGTAAGGAAATTTCTAATTGCTCATGATTTTCACACTGAGTTAATGTTCTTTCTTTGTTTTCATTTCCATTGTCCATGATTGTTTTGGACAGTCCCTGAATAATAATCATCACCAATCTATTACAGGCCTCCAGACCACCTAGTTTATGGAATTGCTTCTGGAATAATACATTTTTCAAGTAGATTGAACGACATACAGACCACACATCTGCTGCACGTCTGATCTGCTCTTTTGAAGGTAAAACAACATTGTCTGGTGATAAATGAGGAAGCACATTTCCCACAGGTTCGCTGGCTGTGCTATCATAGCCAGAGGTATCTTCAGAATCGTTAGCAGAGTCACGATCAGATTCAGGCTCTTGACTGATGCACATAAATGCTACACACAGAAACAGGTTTATCACATTTATATGGATGTCTACATTTCTAACTTTCTTCTTTTTGGGGTGAGATTCTTTCAGAACTGCATAAAACCTACTTAAGCTCTGCTGCATCTCATTTTTATGTGGTGTAGTGTGTTGGCTACTTGCAATATCACTGGTATTTAAAGCAGAGTCCTCTGTATTGGTCTCCTCATCCTCTTCTCCATCTATACGTTGATCTCCAAGGCACAGGATTAAAGTTTCAAAAACCATCAAAGCACTGGATCTAACGCAGTCTAGATAAATTAATTCTGTCATCTGATTTAATCCACTGAAGCTCAAAAAGAGGCTTCTAATCAGCCTGCAAAAACAAACACATATTTGTCATGCAAAACATACCTAACAACCCAAATTTACATTGATATACAATCTATCAAATAGAAATCAAAATTCAAGGGAGGTTCAACAGCAGTTAGGAAAAATAAATTCCTGAATAGAATGACAACCAACAAAATAAGTTACTCTGTCTTCATGTCTGTCTTTACTGTGATTTTATATAATATTGTTTATTGAATAGAATTATCTGATCTGACTGAGGAACAGCCCCAATTAAAGGGTGAAATGTGTGCCATGAATTGTATTAAAAATGTTGTTGCCATTATATAAACTCACATCACATATGGAAAATTATCTAACTTGCACATAGGGTCAATCTATCTATTTTGAAAATATATGACCTCAAACTCTTGCTGCTTACAAGGGAGCAGAATTTGGGAATGGAGAGACAGAAACAGACTGAGAAAGACCAGAAGACCACAAGACACAGGAGCAGAATTAGGCCATTTGGCTCATCAAGTCTGCTCCGCCATTCAATCATGGCTGATCCTTGTTATTTATGAGACTCATTCATTATAAGGTCAGCTGCATTATGCATCAAAGGGATCTCCTCTGCAAGGAATTTGTTCATAGTCCCCATGCCCGTGTGGATTTCCTCTGGGTCCTCTGATTTCCTCCCACATTCCAAAGATGTACAGGTTTGGGTTAGTGATTAGTTGATGCCTATGCCTGCATACTTACATCTTGTACCAAATGCATGACTGTGCATTTTCCAACACTATATTTCATTTGCCACTTTTTTACCCATTCTCCAAATCTAAGTCTTTCTTCAGCTTACCTGTTTCCTTACCGCTACCTGCCCCCTCCATCTATCTTTGTATCATTTGCAAACTTGGCAACAAAGCCACCTAAATCATTGATATAAAGCATAAAAAGTGTTCCCAACACTGACCCCTGCGGAACACCACTAGTAACTGACAGCCAACCAGAAAAGAATCATTTTATTTCCACTCACTGCCTCCTACCAATCAGCCAATGCTCTAACCATGTTAGTAACTTTCCTGTATTACCATGTGCTCTTAACTTGGTAAGCAACCTCATGTGTGGCACCTTGTCAAAGGCCTTCTGTAAGTCCAAATATACAACATCCACCACATCACCTTTATCTATCCTATTTGCAATCTCCTCAAAGAATTTCAACATGTTCATAGGGCAAGATTTGCCCTAAAGGAAACCATTGCGACTGTGTCCCATCTTTTCCTGTGTCACCAAGTACTCCATAACCTCATCCTTAACAACCGACTCCAACACCTTCCCAACCACTGAGGTCAGGCTATCTAGTCTATAATTCCCTTTCTCCTGCCTTCTTCCTTTCTTAAAAGAGGAGAGTGACATTTGCAATTTTCCAGTCCTCCAGAACCATGCCAGAGTCCAATGATTCTTGAAACATCATTACTAATGCTTCCGCAATCTCTACTGGTACTTCTTTCAAAACCCTAGGGTGCAGTTCATCTGATCCAGGTGACTTATGCACCTTTAGGACTTTCAGCTTTTTGAACACCTTCTCCCTTGTACTAGCGACTGCACTCACTTCTCTTCCCTTACACCCTGCAATACCTTGCACACTGTTGGTGAAGAATGATGAAAAATGCTCATTTAGTTCATCTGCCTTGACCCCCTATTACAATTTCTCCGCCTCGTTTTCTAGTGGTACTATATCCACTCTTATTTTATAGATACTTGAAAAGGCTTTTTCTTTCCATCTTGATATTGTTTGCTAGCTTGCTTTCATCTTCTCCCTCCTAATGATTCTTTTCATTGTTTTCTGTAGGTTTTTAAAAGCTTCCCAATCCTCTATCTTCCCACTAAATTTTGCTTTGCTGTGTGCCCTCTCTTTTGCTTTTACATTAGGTTTGACTTCGCTTGCATGCCACAGTTGTACCATTCTGCCATTTGAGTAATTTTTTTGTTTTTGAAATACATCTATCCTGCACCTTACTCATTTCCCCAGAAACTCAAGCCATTCCTTCTCTGCTGCCATCCCTGCCAGCATCTCCTTCCAATTTACTTTGGCCAACTCCTCTTTTATACCACTGTAACTTCCTTTATTCCACTGAAATTACTGCTGTCAGGCTTTGCTTTCTCCCTATCAAATTTCAAGTTGAACTCAGTCATATTGTGATCACCGTCTCCTAAGGGTTCCTTTACCTTAAACTCCCTTATTGCCTCCAGTTGATTACGTAACACCCAATCCAGTAAAGCTGATCCCCTAGTAGGATCAACAACAAACTGCTCTAAAAAGCCATCTCATAGGTATTTAACAAATTCTTTTGAGCTCAAATCTCTTGGGGTGCCCAAACTTTTGCATGGTGCTCCTTTCCTTTTTTTCACTCTAGAATTGTACAAAACAAAAATAATACACTAATCTTGCTTAAAATGTTGAAAAGAATGTTTCATCTTTAATTCTATGACTTCTGGATATCAGTTCATCTTCGACTCACTTAACTATTCACAGTAACAGAAATTTTGAACGGGGTGCCCAAACATTTGCATGCCACTATACATACACAGCCACAAGGCAACTTTAGTGCCAAATGACTGCAATGCTAACCCTTTATAAATTTCAATTTACAAACTTATCAGATGAGAATTCCAGGATTGAAGCATTGGACAGAAACTGCAAATAATTCACACCAAAAGCACAATGATTCAAAATCTAAACTTTAAACTCAAAAATATAAATGGGCATCATATTGTATTCAATTTTAATTTCATTTTGAGTCCTTACCTTCATCAATACAGAATGATTACTACAATTCTTCTTGCACTCTCAAGACAACACAAATCACTTTAGCACAAATTTATGCTTTTGAAATGCTATTGTAATGGTAGAAAAACAATTACCAAATATAAAATGCTAGATTTTGAAGACGCTGGAAATCTTGAATGACACACAATTCTGGAGAACTCAACAAGTCAGGCAGCATCTATGGAGGGGAATAAACAGTCGATGTTTTGGGCTAAGACCCTTCATCGGGACTGGAAAGGAAGGGGACAGAAGTGAAGGAGTACAAGCAGGCAGGTAATAGGTGAGACCTGGTGAATGGAAGGTGAGTTGGGGAGGGAAGGGGTTGAAGTATGAAGCTGGGAGGGGGTAGCTGGAAGAGATTAAAGGATGAAGGAATCTGATAGGGCAGTGGACAATGAAGGAAAGGGATGTGGGGGAAACCAAGAGGTGATGGGAAGAAAGGAAGGGGTGAAAGTGTAACCAGAATGGGGAAAAAGAGAGAGAGAAAGAGGGAGAAAGGAGGGGGCTGAGATTACTAAAGTTGGAGAAATTGACATTCATTCCATCAGGTTAGAGGCTACTGAGACAGAATATCAGATGCTGCTCCTCCAGCCTGAGTTTGGCCGCCTGATGGCAATGGAGGTGGCCATAGACAGACATATTAAAATGGGAACAGTAAGTCAAATCGACAGGAGATCCTGCCTCTTCCAGCAGATAGAGCAAAGGTGCTTGACAAAGCAGTGTCCCAATCTGCATCGGGTCTCCCAATGTAGAGGAGGCCACACTGGGAGCACCGAATGCAATAGATGAATAGAGAACACACTTCTGTTAACAGTGGAAAACAAAGACCAGATAACCTGTTTCAGATGGTAGGTCAAAGACAAAGAGTGACAGACACCAGTTCTTCTCTGCCCTTCAAAGAGTGCTTTGCATTCACCCATCATTTTGACGTCTCATCTGAAAGACTGCGTCAGTAACACTTCCGGTAGCAGCCCTGATTTTATACTTGGAGTACTGATTTGAAAACTTTGGCTTCAGAGTTGAAATCCTGCCTGATTCAGGGTATGTTTGTTTTAACAATGTGTTACATCAGCAGCTTGCTATAAATTTACTCTTATTTTTATCATAACCTACATCCTTCTTAAAATGAAACTTGCATGACACTAAAAACAGCAACAAAAGGCTTACTTACTTGGATTTAAAGAGTGAAGGCAATGTGTGCAGGTGAAGTTGAAGAACATCTCGAGACAAATATCTTATGTGGTGATTATATGCTTGGGTAGAGTGCCTTGTTACCCTTAGCTGCTGTCCATAATGAGACAGCTCCACTCCCTTTTGAAGCACAGTGTTAAAGATATGAGTGTAAAGTTGCCATTTAACCACAGCATTGCCTTTTTGGATTAGGTAACATATATGGCTGGCAACTTGCAAACTCAGTTGTGTGTCTTCAATGAAAAGAAGATCTTGGTAAGCTTCCAAGGCCTCCCAAGTCCACATAATGTCTCTGGACCTTCCATTTGGTAAGATACCATCTGAATGGAAATTGGGATTGGAGAGACCGGATGAAGAAACAGTTTCTAGTAAATTTCCTTGTAGAGCCTCAGCAATATCAGGTGTCTGACTACTGTCGATTGTGCAAATATTACAGCTTGCATGTTTCATTTTCTCTGTTACCTCTCCACCCCCAAGCTGTTCAAGGATAAATTTACTCAGAATATTCAAGATGTGCAGTTGACAGCTTTTTAAAGTTTGTGACTTCATGGCATAAAGCATGGGGACAATGACAGATCTTGGATCCATGCAACAGCAGATTCCCACAGAATGCACACCTGATAAAATGTGCACACAAGTGCTGCTTAAGTTAATTTCTTGCAGCAAACGCAGACACTGGTGAGCACACAGTGCAATACAGCAGCAGCGACTGGGATAGCAAATTTCACCATCTAATGCTACGTCTAGAGGATTTTTGGACTGCTGATATTTGAATACTGCAACGGGAAGACCTGACAGATCTCTGTGGTGGTGCATAAAGTGAGAGTATTCACATCGCCTGTGCCTCTTACGTGAACAAACAGATTGGTGGTGTTGTTCTGATTTTACTTTCTTGACAATGCTGATTATTTTCATGACATTACCAATCAGCAATTTGATATGTTCTGCTGCCTCTTTAGACTGGGGATCAGCTTTTGTAATTAACATTTCCATCTTCAGCACTGTACTTTCAAACAGTTCAAAGCCATGATGCCGCGTAAACTCGTGGACGAGGTCCATGGCTTGGCTGAAGAAGAAAGGATTAGTGGAAGCTGACTGCAAGGTACAGATTAGAATTTGCAAAACTACCTCAAGTAACTCGGGTAGCAAGAGCATGTTGTGATGAGAAGATGAGAAAGAAATATTTTTGCTGAGCTCCTGCAGAGTCTTCTTTGGCTGTAGAACAAAAGGATCCAGGCGCTTTTCAATACAATTCTTAATCTTCAATGTTGCCCTCAGCAAGTCTACAATATTTCTTCTAAGTGTATCTGGAATGTTACTTCTATAATTTATTTCAACTGACATCAGGTGTAATACAGTCCGTAAAAGCATTCTTTGAACCAGGGCTGCTGGTTCTGTTGTCCATCCCATAGCGACTTCCTCAGCTTCAGATTTATTACTATTGCAGCAGTCCCCAAACCCTGCCAAAAATTCTGTTAATGTGGGAACTACGCTAGCTGCTAAAGCCGGGTTGTGATTTAAGGCCATGTCAAACTTGCAAACTTTTTCTAAGAGAGACAATAAAATGTGACAAAGATCAAATGGAGTATTAGCTATTCTACTTAAAACAGTTGACTCCATGTCTACTTCTTCCAAAACAGTAGCACTTTCTGAACTTAGGTTATCGTGTACTACTTCGCTGACTCTCAAGGATGGAAGCAGAGAGCCCATGGGGGAGCTATAGTCCTCTCTTGACTGACGGGTTATAAAAGGCTGCAAAGTCTGCTGCCGTCTTTGTCTGATCATGACTGAACTGTCATCAGCTGAACCAGAGTCAGAATCAGATGTAGAAAGTGGGACTTTCCTTGCATCCCTCAGAGTGTAGCACTGAGCACTTCTACGTTGTCGCCTTGTCTTCCAGTTGCTGGTGCTGCATCTTGATGGTACCTGAGCATATAAAACCAAGTTTCCATCTGGTGTGTGATCTGTTTTTTCCTGAGGTTTAGATGCAGAATATTTGGTCTCTTTGGTACACAAAAGATCTTCGAGTGCAGATAGATTATAATCTACAAAGCAAAATAAAGAAAAGTTATGGCACAAAATACTTTAACATAACTTGTAGATATCAAGAGAAAATATTAGCATAAAACAAACAGGTGGGTCATAAAGAGAGTTTTTGGCACACTGGCCTTCATAAATCAAAGTACTGAGTACAGGAGTTGGGATGTTGAAGTTGCTAAGATCAAATTTGGAATATTGTTTGCAGTGCTGATCACTTACCTACAGGAAAGGTTGAATAGGTTAGGACTTTATTCCCTGGAGCGTAGGAGAATGAGGGGAGATTTGATAGAGGTATACAAAATTATGAAGACTATAGATAGCAGCAAGCAGGCTTTTTCCACTAAGGTTGGATGAGATTAGAACTATATAGGTCATAGGTTATACTTATGGGGAACATCTTCATTCAGGGTGTTGTGGGACGAGCTGCCAGCAGAAGTGGTGGATACAGGTTAGACTGCAACGTTTGAGAGAAATTTGGATAAGTACATGGATGGGAGGGGCATGGAGGGCTATGGTCCAGATGTGGGTAGATGGGATTACACAAGATAACGGTTTGGCATGGACTAGATGGGTTAAAGGGCCTGTTTCTGAACTGTAGTGGTCTATGACTCTATAACTAATGGATTAGAAACAAGGCAACTTTGGATGCAATTATACAATTCCATAAATTATTGATATTCAGTCTGCAAGCAGCCATGACTATAACTCACAAGATAACAATTAGTTATATTCATTTCCAGATACTTTTACATAAAAGTAGTCATGAGAAGTTGTTGAGCTGGAGGCAGGTTCCTTTTCTATGCCAAGTCCATCATCAAACATTTATTTTGTGGGTAGTTGAGCTGATGTTCATCAGTTCCCCTCTTCACTGAAACAGTATTTACTGTGTCTTTGATAAAACTCTATTGCGGTAGTCTTACCTTTAGCGAAAACCACTGATCTTTTATTTATAACTGTACAATATTTTAATATTATGTTTAATGCATTATTTTTAAAATGGTCTTCCTTATTAACAAAATGATTGGATGATATATTTTTCAGAAACATTTGAAAGAACATCTTGAAAAATAATACTGTAACTTATATGAGCAAGCAGAACAGTTACAAAGTGCAAAGCAAGATAGAGGGAATGACCAAATGATCTGTTTTCTTTTTCCACTCACCACCACTACTTGCGTCTTTATACTGGCTATCACCAGCTCCCACTCTTAGTCCTAAATGCAGGATTTGGTTCTGAAATGTCAATAATTCCTTTCAACCCCCGCCCCCCACCACACACACACATTCTGCTCAAACTGCTGAGTTCTCCCAACAGATTGCCCTTTTCCAGTAATGTTTAATGTCAGAGGAAGATCAACCATTGCTATGACTTGGAAAATTTGTGATTTTCTTCAAAGGGTGCACTCAGCAGAGGATGGTGCTCAGAGAGGCTGTGCCAGAGGGGATGGTCGGAGGCTCGGAGGTTCAACGGACTCAGAGTCCACTGCAGTTGGGGTGTTTTCACTGTGTGCTGTGTCTGCGAGGCTGAGTCCGGCGGCGCCGTGGAAGTCCATAGTGGGGGTATTCCCTTCTGCCGCCTGCGTGGGATGACGAGTCTATCGGGACCCTGAGGACTTGTGGAAACTGTGGTGGTTTCTTTCGAACTTATAGTCGAACCTTTGGACTATTTTTACTGTGCCCATGGTCTGTTTTTTATCAATTATGGTATTGCTTGCACTGTTGTAACTATGTGGTTTTGTGTAGGTCTTGTAGCTTTAGTTTTTGGCTTGTTGGGTGGTAGAGTTGGTCTCCTGACTTGGTGTGTCTGGTTAGTCTTGTTTTGTCTGGTGGGTTTGGAGCTCCTTTCCGGGAAACGCGCTAAGATGGTAGCACGATATTAATACACAGCAGCCTCTCCGGACTCTGGATTTGGGGATTGCCAAACGTTATGTGGATTTTCTGGTGTAGTCTGTTTTGTCGTGCGCTTTTGTGATATCATTCTGGAGGAACGTTGTTTCATTTTTTAACTGCATTGCAGTTGTGGTTTTTAAATGACAATAAACTGAAATCCAATCCAATTCAATTCAGCTGCATTTTTTACAACTATCAGCAGGGAAGATACAGTCAATACCTCTAATTGATGTTGTTTCGTTTTGTGACAACTTCCCTGATCCACTGGCAAACCCATGGTTAAATGGTTACCTTCACCTACCCAGACCCCAAACTATAGAATTATCTACAATGTTTCTTCAGCTGCCTCTCTTCCTTTACAAGGCTTAGAAAAAGCTATTTCTTTTGAGCAGGCTGGACAATGTTATGTGCTCTTCTTTTTCGCAATACATAAATATTTCTAACTGTCCCTTTTTTAAGGACAACACAGAGTATTGTTCCATTGTTATGATCCCAGCCCCCTCCTTCTTGAGAATCGCAAGATTGCTATTAATTCGGGTCTTGGACCCAGGAAATGAGAGAGAATCCTCAAGGTTTTGGAATGTGTCCTGGCCCCTCAGCAAGACAAAGCAACGGATTTGGCCATTGTTTCCTGGAGACACCTTTGTGGATTGTGATCCTATACTACATGCCAGCTCTCAGAGCAACGTGGGCTGGGCTATGGGGAGAGATTGCATCATCCCAACCTGATTGACATCTGAGACCCTGTGAGTTCAGATAAAAAGAGGGGCTGTAGAGACCGGCCCCTCAGACACACCAGAAGAGACGCTAGTGATCCCGTATAGCGGGCAGCCGTTTGAAGGAAGCCACGTGTGTTCGGTTCCCAGGCCTGGGAGCTGGTGGCTGATACCACAGAAACGAGTTTCTGTAACTAACAACGGGGAACCAACTCCCCCCGACTCAACGGATTGATCTCATCAAAAGACCCGGGCAAGTTTCTTTTATCAAAAATCTCTCTCTCTCTCCAACAAGTGAAAACCCAGTGGTCCCCAAAGGCTGAAGCCTGCGTGAACTGAGCCTGAACTGAGTGACTCTTATATTTTCAATGGACAATATATTACCCCCTAGACAAACGATAGAGCTACTTCTTATTGATGATTATTGCTATACCCGCGCTTTAGATTGAGTATTGACGACGTATATTATCTGAATGTTTGTATTAACCTTATTTTTGTGCCCCTTTATAAATAAAAACTTTTAAAAATAGTACCATCAGACTTCAACGGACCTCTCTATCTTTGCTGGTAAGTGACCCAGTTACGGGGTTTGTAACAACTTGGGGATCTCGTCTCCGGGATTTGAAACTAAATTGGAGGGCCAGTGAATCAGGATTGTAAGTCCAAACTTGGATCTGGTACGCGGGTAGCCAGACGGGAAACCAGCAAAGATGGACGTGGAGGAATTTATGGAAAACCCGACTCTGGGGGCGCTAGAGGCGGCCACCAAATCAGACTTGGTAAATTTGGCGAAGGGGTTAAGCCTCACAGAGGTGAGGTCGTCAATGAAAAAGCGGGAGGTGCGAAGGGCCATAACTCAGTATTACATTGGGAAGAAGGTGTTTGCAGCTGAGGTATTGGAAAATATCCCTGAAAAGGTACCAGCTAGTGGGATGGCTCAGTTAGAGTTGGAGAAATTAAGGTGGGAACATGAAATTAAGTAAAAAGAGCTGGAAGCAGCCGAGAAGCAAAGAAAGCATGAACTTCAGCTAAAGGAGCTGGACGCAGCTGAGAAGGAGAAGGAAAGAGCCGAGAAGGAGAGGGAGGCAGAGAGAGAGAGGAAACATGCCTTGGAGATGGAGAAGTTAAGGCAAGAGCCACGAAGTCAAGGGTCGGACAGAGAGGAGCGGTTTGATGTTAGTCGGGCATTGAGGCTGGTACCCCCGTTCGAGGAGACGGATGTTGATAGTTATTTCTTGCTTTTTGAAAAGGTGGCAGTGAATCAGAAGTGGCCCAAAGCACAGTGGGTGGCGTTGTTACAAAGTGTGTTAAGAGGGAAGGCACAATGGGCATATGCGGCGTTGTCCACGGAAGGGGAAGAGAACTATGACCAAGTAAAGGCGGCCATTCTCCAGGGTTACGAGCTAGTACCTGAGGCATATAGACAAAGATTTAGAAATTTACGGAAAGGGTGGAATCAGACGTATACCGAGTTTGCCCATGAGAAGGAGGTGCTCTTGGACCGTTGGTGCTCTGCAGAAACAGCGGGCGAGAATCATGGGCGTCTCAGGGAGTTATTTTTGATTGAGGAATTTAAAGGTTGTGTTCCAGAGGAGATCCGGATGTATTTGAATGAGAAGCCGAATAAGTCCATCTCAGAATTTGCTAGGTTCGCAGATGAATATGCCCTAACCCACAAGACAAAGTTTTCCTCGAATAAAAGTACCCCGAGAGACCGTGGGAACGATCGAGAAAGTCCGCCGGCTGAGGCAGAGGTCCCGCCGGGAGCTAGTGGTAAGGTTGAGGGGGAAAGGCCAGGTGGCCAGAGATTTCCGGGCTTGACCTATTTTAATTGTGGGAAGAGCGGGCATGTTGCGTCTCGGTGCTTTGCTCCGAGGAAGGAGCCAGAAAAAGGGAAAGCAGCAGTCCCTATCAGATGTGCAGTGGTAATCAGTAAATCGACAAGAGAGCCCCGGGTAGACAGAGTACGAGAAGGGTCTGAGATTTGTCTGTCACACGGAACCGTGTCTTTGAGGAAGGGGGACCCACCAATTCCCGTATGAATCTGGAGAGACACGGGGGCTGAGCTGTCGTTGATCAGCCGTAAGGTACTCGAGGGTAGTCGAAAAACGGGCATGGTAGCGGTGAAGGGGATAAATAAAAGGATAGAAATGGTGTCCTTACATAAGGTCATTATGGATTGTGAGCTGGTGTATGGATCAGTTGAAATAGGAGTGCCATCAGAATTCCCGAGAACTGACGTGGACGTCCTTCTTGGGAACGATTTAGCCGGGGGTAAGGTTTGGTCAGCCATGACGATGACCCGCCGGCCGGTGCATGTTGAGGCCCCGCCCCTAGCGTCCAAGAGCTATCCCGCATGCGCGGTCACTCGCAGCCTGTCGAGAGCGGCAGCTGAGACCGACAGCAGTTTAAATCTGGCCAGTTTTGATTTGGCCGAGACGTCTTTACCGACCCTGTGCCACGAGGGTTTAGAGGGTGGTAAAACGAAGAGTAGTAAAGTGAAAGGGGGTAAGGGAGAGGAGATAGATCTTCCCTTAGCGAGGAGAAAGGTCCTAGAGGTAGGAAATAAAGATGAGAAACAGATAAAGCTGTTAAAAGGTCCAGGGTTGGACACGGATGATCTGTCTGGTTTGACAGAACTGTTTGACGAAGTTGAAAATTCTAAAGGTGTTCCCGACAATGAAAAGGGTGCCCTTGCCTTGAAGAAGGCTGCTGGGTTGGCAGATGAGGTTGCTTCAGCCCGTGGGGTTGAGTTTACTCCGGAAGGGAGTCGCCCAGAGAGTACCTGGGAGGATCAGGGGAATTTAGAATTTGAACAAGGTACGGGTATTGAAAGCCTGGAAGAGGTCAATGTCCCATTTGAGTGTGTCCAAGATGGGGATGCATGTGGTCCTGAACCTAGTCACGGAGCTCAGAAAAAGTCTAAGGTATTTGATTCAGCTGAACGAGATGGCCGTCCTTTTGGGTCAGATAGACTGGGTTCAGTGAAGAAAGGGTTAACCTTGGTAATAGGGGGAGGTGAGAGTTCCCTGGGGTCTGAGCTCAAAGGTGTGGTGAAACTTAAAGCGGAACTCGAAAATGGGAAGATAAATATGATTATTGAAGGAAACGGAAAATTTGTAGTTCCCAAATCGAATGAAGAAATTTTAAACCCTGCAGATCGCTTACAGATTAAGCCGGGAGATGCCAGGGCCCCCCACCCTATTGTTATTCCAGAATGGGGTGTGACGAGGCAGAATCTGAAATGCTGCTTGAACAAAGAGTTCAAATTCAAAACTAATAGCCTGAAGGTCCTGAAGAGAAAACTAGCAACTTGCGTAAAATTAAAGAATGGGGTGGAAATTCAGAAGATGGTCTAAGTTTGGGACACGGTGTTGATAAAATAACCCCTATGAACAAGGCGGGCGGGAGTTTACTTCGCCAAACTACCCGAGTTCCTCCCGTAGGAACTCACCAGAAAAGAGACGACGGTTAATGAGGGGTGCCATTTTTAAATAGCCCAGCCGGTTGTACGGGATTTCGGCAAAGCATGTGAATAATAAAGACAAATCCCTTGGAAGCCTGCCTGGCTCCCCATCGGGGATCACAACCTGTTAGTTTTGTTTGCAAAAAAAAAAAGGTGGTTATTAAGTTGAAGTCTGTGAAGTCTGATGCTATAAGACTTTAGTAAGGTACAAGATGTTAAGCTAGTAAAGGAAGTGACACTGTAATCGTTAACTGTTTCGATGCTGAATTAAATGGATAACTATTGCTCTGTAGTGAAAAGAAAAGCTTTTGTATTGTGTTAGATTCTAAAATCCTGTAAGACTCTGTACCACTCTGTTTTTAACCGCTGGTGAAAAACGCTTTTAAGAGGGGAGGTGTTATGATCCCAGCCCCCTCCTTCTTGAGAATCGCAAGATTGCTATTAATTCAGGTCTTGGACCCAGGAAATGAGAGAGAATCCTCAAGGTTTTGGAATGTGTCCTGGCCCCTCAGCAAGACAAAGCAACGGATTTGGCCATTGTTTCTTGGAGACACCTTTGTGGATTGCGATCCTATACTACGTGCCAGCTCTTAGGGCAACGTGGGCTGGGCTACGGGGAGAGATTGCATCATCCCAACCTGACTGACATCTGAGACCCCGTGAATTCAGATAAAAAGAGGGGCTGTAGAGACGGCCCCTCAGACACACCAGAAGAGACGCTAGTGATCCCGTATAGCGGGCAGCCGTTTGAAGGAAGCCACGTGTGTTCGGTTCCCAGGCCTGGGAGCTGGTGGCTGATACCACAGAAACGAGTTTCTGTAACTAACAACGGGGAACCAACTCCCCCCGACTCAACGGATTGATCTCATCAAAAGACCCGGGCAAGTTTCTTTTATCAAAAATCTCTCTCTCTCTCCAACAAGTGAAAACCCAGTGGTCCCCAAAGGCTGAAGCCTGCGTGAACTGAGCCTGAACTGAGTGACTCTTATATTTTCAATGGACAATATATTACCCCCTAGACAAACGATAGAGCTACTTCTTATTGATGATTATTGCTATACCCGCGCTTTAGATTGAGTATTGACGACGTATATTATCTGAATGTTTGTATTAACCTTATTTTTGTGCCCCTTTATAAATAAAAACTTTTAAAAATAGTACCATCAGACTTCAACGGACCTCTCTATCTTTGCTGGTAAGTGACCCAGTTACGGGGTTCGTAACACCATCATAAAGTTGCCATGTAGATACGTAGAACAATACAGCATGGGAACAAGCCCTTCAGCCCACACTGCTATGCCGAATCAATTAGTAATCAAATGGCAAAATAAACTAATTAGTTCGCTTACATAACGTCCATATCCTTCACATTAATATGGCTATCTAAATGTATCTTAAACATTCCTAATCTCTCTACCTCTACCACCACCCCAGGCACCCATCACTCTTTGTACAAAAAACACTTGCCCCTCACGTTTCTGCTGAATTTACCCTCTCTCACCCTAATGCATGCTGTCTGGTATTACACATTTCAACTGTGGGAAACTGATATTGTCGGTCTACTCTATCTATGCCACCCATAATCCTATAAATCTCTATCAGATCTGCCCTCGGCCTCCACCACTCCAGAGAGAAAAAACATGTTTAGTCAACCACTCCTTATAGCACATGCCCTCTAATCCAGGAAGTATCCTGGTAAACCTATTCTGCACCCTCTCCAAAGCTTCTGAAATCCTTCCTATAATGGGGTGACCAGAACTGTATGCAATACTCCAAATGCAGCC
Source organism: Hemitrygon akajei (assembly GCF_048418815.1). NCBI lineage: Eukaryota > Metazoa > Chordata > Chondrichthyes > Myliobatiformes > Dasyatidae > Hemitrygon > Hemitrygon akajei. Next base: position 100,666,148 of record NC_133132.1, read on the forward strand.
GAACTGGAGTTTTATAAAGCTGCCACATAACTTCCTGACTTTTGAACTCAATGTTCACTAAGTTGCAGAGATTAAAAAAGGAATTTACAGAGTACCACACAGAAAGTCAGATGGCATTCAAACATTTTAAGCTTGCTCATAGCTAACAACTTATTAATGTCAGTGGTCAATGTTGCTGATCATAAGGCCCTACAAGGATTAGATCAAATGGTCAAATAAACATAATATAAAGAATGAATTAGAACAAGAATTGACAAGAAAATTAGAGAGGTCCAAAAGATATCAATTGTAGTCCAACAGATATCTATTAGGACATATTCAGACTCCCCAGCTACTTCCTGGAGAATCTAAGTGCTTCATTATGATCATTGATTTGCCCGAGATTAGGAAAATTATACAAGACCAAATAAAATATATGGGTCTTCATATTTGAAAATAGTCATTGCTTCACTATTGCTACATTTAAGGCCTGGAATTCCCTACTCAACATTGTGAGTATCTCCGCAAAAAGGACTCCAGTGATTCAAGGTGCTTGCCAAAGCATTCAAAACAATTGTTTGTTTGTTTGTTAGTTAAGCCCATCACCCCTACTGGGGCATAGGCTGTCAAAAGAAGCCAGTCTTTAAAGATGTTCCCTGTTGTAGCCCATCTTCTTGGTGTCAGCTTCAAGGTTGCATTGTTACATGTTCTTTGGCCAGCCTCTCTTCCACATTCCCTGGGGTTTCCACATTAGTTCTTCTATATTCTACATTCCAATAGTGACGGGCCTTGAATGATAGATGGTTGATCAGCCCTTTGGCTTTCAGCACAGGACTTTATCCATCTTCAAGCAAAGATTCTCTCCAAGGGATGAGGTCTTTGGAGATTTCTTTTGCTCTAGTTTATACAACATGGGTTGCTAGTCCCATCCCCAACCCTTCTCCTTCCATAGTCATAAAATCACAGAACACTACAGCACAGAAACAGGCCATTCAGCCCATCTAGTCAATGTCAAACTATTAATCTGCATAGTCCCATCAACCTGCACCTGGACTGTAGCTCGCCATACCCTTTCCTCTCTTACTAATCAAGAACCTATCAACCTCCGCTTTAAATATACCCAATCTCTAGGCCTCCACGGCCATCTGTGGCAATGAATTCCACATTCACCATCCACTGGCTAACAAAATTCCACTCAGATCAAGGGCAATACATTTTAGACCGGATGAAGTATTCCCATCTATGAATTAATAAAAAAAAGAAAGAATTTACAATAACCCTCAAGGTAATTGCTGAATATTTACTGTATACCCAATTGAAAGAAACTTAGAACACAAAGTAACTTCATAGTTTTAATCATATCATAGTCTAGATGACAATTAATAAGAATCATTGTCTGCGTGATTACGATGATTTCACATTCAAGAGACGAATTTCACACTGCCAAATCAAAACTTAAAAAACAGAACATTCGAACATAGATATTACAAACTGATTGGTTATCCAACATCTGCATTAAGTAGTTTGCTATGTTAAGTTTTCCATGTATCTCTTGCCATTTACTTGGGCAGAGCAAACAAAAGCAATGATATGAACTTACTTTTACTTCTATGTTATGAATGAAGTTATAAATTCAATATGTTGGATATGTCAATAGAAAAACCCAGAGAGGCCATACTTCCTCCCCCAAAACTTAACTTCCATCCTTTCATTCCATCGAGGGGAATATTTTTTCCACTATTTAGCAGCATTCTGCCTTTACATAATACCAAAATGCTTTCTGCTCCTATATCCTGTCAGCCACCTAATTCTTAAGTTTCTGCTTGGTTTGGAAATTTTCTGCAAATTTCTCCCTATATTTTGAAAATTTTATGTCAAACTCCAGGTTTCTAGGACATCAACATCATCATCCACCTCAAATACCCTCTCCAACCCTCCTCCCACTTCAAAAACAGGAAGACCAGATCCTCGCCCAGTCTCAATCATAGCCCAATGACTTCAATATTACCAACATTTCCATTATTGGTCCTTGTCCTTGATTAGAACCCATTTACTCCTGCAAGTTAATCAATCTATGTGTAAACCCACTGAGTTTTTGACTAAATTGTTATTAAACACAACGCAGCCACATCAATTTTTAATTCTTTAAATCACTACCTGGCAATGCCAGGAAAATGACAATCCTTTTCTTTTTTGAAAAGGAAAATTTGTTCTGTCTTATTTGCAGCAAAAGATTTAATCTAAACTATAAAAAGGCATTCTGAAAACATGCAAAATTCAAAATGCTTGACTAAGATCATGATTTGCCTGAGATTGTGAAGATGATGCACGACCAAATAAAACAGACGAGCCTTTATAAATGGAAATCAAAATTCAGCTTGTATGTCCAACAACATTCATCATCTCTAGAAACAAAATTATTTTGAACAGACTGCATCATATCTCCTTTAGTGGAACAGGACTGAATGTTAAAAGAACAATTTGGTTATAGTAATTTTGAACAGCAGTTGATTTCTCTCTCTGAAGGTTTGCCATCTAAACTGATGATCAGAAAACTGTGAAAAGTAAACAAAGAAATACGAAAACTAAAATTGAAAGCTGTTGTTAGATATCCTGAAATTATTTTTGAGATATTGCATGCAGACCTTTATTTTCTTTAGCTTTGAATTCCATTTCAAGCTCAGTACCAGGACTTTGCCAAAGTCTTTAGTGTGTTACGAATGTGCCACAACTCTGAGGGGGCGAAGGGTACAAAGTAGCCCCCTCCTTTTTGAGAATCGCAAGATCGCTATTAATTCGGGTCTGGGACCCAGGAAATGAGAGAGAGACACGCAGAATCCAAAAGGGTTTGGAATGTGTGTCCTGGCCTCAGCGATACAAAGACACGGATAACGGCCATCGTCTCTTGGAGATGGAATTGTGTATTGAGTACTGTACTATTCATTGAAGCCCTCAGGGAATGACCAGAGTGGGCTGGTTGAGGGACTGGATCATCCCAACCTGATTGACATCTGAGACCCCGTGAGTAAGGATAAAAGAGGGTCTGGGGAACAACCCCTTTAGACGCACCAGGAGAAACGCTAGAAATCCCGTGACAGCGTTTAATAGTAACAGCCGGTGGAGGGCTCGCGTGCGTCCTTTCCCATTGCCTGGGATTGGGGCCTTACCACGGAAGAACGGCTTAGCTAAAGAAGAGGCCACCCTAATTTCGAAGGGTCGACATCATAAAAAGGAAAAGCTGGCAAGTTTCTAAAAAAAAACTCTCTCTTGACTCCAACCAAAGGCTGAAGCCTGCATGAACTGAGTGACTTTTATATTTCCATCGGACAATACATTATCCCCTAGACAATGATAGAGCTTATTTCTTATTGATTATTATTATACCTGCACTTTTAGATTTAGTATTGATGACGTATATTATCTGTATGTTTGCATTGATATTATTTTTGTGTATTTTTACCAATAAATACTGGTAACAATAGTACCATCAGACTTCAACGGACCTCTCTATCTTTGCTGGTAAGTGACCCAGTTACGGGGTTCGTAACAACTGGTAAAATCCTGGTACAGGGAAGATATTCCCAACACGTCATTTTTAAAAGAACACATCTGGTACTGTCAAGAAATATTGTTAGCAAAAAAAGTATTTGCAGTTGGAGCTCAGAATGGCACTGACATAAATATATTCTCTTTTTGTTAGTACAACCAACAAAAAGGAAAGCAACACTAAGAACAATTTAAACCTATCATGTTAAGAAGCCAAATGCATATCGTTCAGAGTATTTTAGTCTACAACGCGGTCATACATTTGGATAATTAGATAATTCACTGCTACATCTGATTATTTCTCAAGATGGAGAGAATTTTAAATTCCTGACTAGTTGTGCAGCACAAATTAGTTTAGGTGATTAGAAGATTATCTTAAGAGTCAAATTAGTTCAGGAAAATTCAGGTTGCCTTCCAAACTTACTGACTCACAGGAATTCTAATGGCAAACTGCAAAACTGAAGCAGAAGGATGGCACCAAGAACCTTGAATCCCTTGCTCAGAAGCATACAGAAATCCAGTGAAAACAATAGAAGATATCCACTAACCCTCTTACTGTTTGCCATCAATCATGTCTACCCCATGTACACAGAGCCTGTATGGTGCACAATGGCCACAGAACCAGAGTTAAAGTTATCCTTATTCTTGATGCACTGTTCAAATATAAGAAAACTGAAGGCACAAAACTAATCTCAGTTAATTATGCTAATTGTGTTGTATGGTAACCCAGGAAATATCCCAATCACCTTGGCTCTTGCTAGCTGCAGTGTTGTTACTGAATGAAACCTATATAGAAATATGGATCTATATTAGCTGTATAATCGCATTTGCAATTCCATGCATATGGGCAAAAGTACTTCAATTGCAGTTTATGAAAATGTTGAAAAAGAGGCCTTGCAAATCTGAAGAGAATAAATTTCTGGGATCAAGTGCAGCACAAAAGGTAGAAACAAAAAGCAAAAAATGCTGTAAACAGGTCAGACATCACTTAAGAAAAGAGTTAATATTTCAAAGTGGAGACCCCTTCGCCAGGCTTGCACTTCTGTATGTCTTCCAAGCCTCCGCGTCCCCAGCACTGTATAGCCACACAAGGACTGCTCCAATGTAGAAAACACTGATGCCAAATTCACCACTATTTAATAATCAGATAACATATTTTAGTCATAATCCATGAGAGAAAAATATTAGGCAGGACACAAGGATGTATCCTCTGCTCTTCCTCACACTGGAACGATGAAAACATTTTGCTTATTGTGTGCTCTGATTTCATTAGTGTCAAAGAAATGAGACAAACTTTAAGAGACAAAGATTCAGAATTTAATGAAGCCACATTTAGTGCAACAAGGCAGAAAGTTGATTTTTTTTATTCCTTAGCTTTGATCTGTGTTTCAAAGTGGGATGATTGATTTATTGGGTCGGATACATTCACCTTCCTTTGTGGTACATTAATCACTAAAGTGAATTATGCAACAAAACTTGAGGCATCAATTATTTCATTCTACAAATCAGCCACCTGAAACATCTAGTTTCATCAAAAACCTGACTGGGTAGGAGGAGTAGGAGGAGGAGATTGGAACAACCTCACAACTTGAATCACAAGGTTGTTCACTCAAGCTCACTCAAGAGAATTTAGTATATCATTTAAATGAACACTCCCAGAATAATGCCAGAAGAGCTGCTGTTCAGTTGAGACATCAATTGTCCATGCTCTCAAGTAGACACGAAAGATCCCATGGAATCATGCAAAAACAACATCTGAGTTCATCCATGTCCTTGAAAATAAATTTCTGAAAGAATATGGTTAAAGATTGCATGTTAATTATAAGCAAGAGAAAACCTGCAGATGCTGGAAATCCAAATACCGCATTTTGTGTGCGTTACCTGTTAATTATAGATTACTTTTACATGGGTAGTTACTATGCAAAAACTGACAGCAACATTTTCTTAAAATACTAACAACAATGAAGTGTTTATGAAATGCTTTTGGATGTTTTGAGGCTGTTGCAGAGACTATTTAAATGCAAGTTTACTCTCTGTAATTACAAATTTCTAGCATATAGAAGCTCATCCAGTAAAACCATAAACAAAGGAACAGAATTAGGCCATCTGGTCCATGAAATCTGTTCCACCATTCATCATGGCTGATTTTCCTGCCTTCTCTCCATAACCTTTGACACCCTTACTAATCAAGAACCTATTCACCTCCGTTTAAATATACCCAATTACTTGGCCTTCAATGCTGCCTGTGGCAATTAATTCCACAGATTCACAACACTCTGGCTAAAGAAATTCCTTCTCATCTCTGTTCTGCAAGGACTTCCTTTTATTCAGAGGCTGTGCCCTCAGGTACTCAAACTTCTTCTCCATATCCACTGTCTGGGCCTTCCAATATCAATAGGTTTCAATCAGATCCTCCCTCCTTCTTCTAAACTCCATTAAATACATGCCCAGAGCCAAATGATCCTCATACATGAACCCTTTCATTCCCAGGAGCACTCTTATGAACATCATCAGGACCCTATTGCAGCTCAAAACTGAGCACAATACTCCAAGTGCAATCTGACAAATGCCTTATAAAGCCTCAGCATTACATCCTTGCCTTTACATTCTAGTCATCTCAAAATGAATGCTAACATTGATGATATAATACATAATTGATAATTTTTCTGAATAATTTATATCTTGCAATATGCTTATTTGGTTTTTAGGAGGAACTATATGTCCAGTCTGGTTTCTGCTGATAAAAACCGTACTAACCCATGTCATAGAGCCCCTAACATTTATTGCAATGCATATGCACTGAGTCAATGAAGAAAGACCACATCATTTCCAGAATGTACAGCAATAATAAAAAGAAATTATTATTCATTCTTTCATATAGATCATGTATTTCCAGATGAATAATTTATTCCTAAACAATTTAAGAAGCTGCCTAGATTACAACATGAAAATGATGACTCAGGCTTCATCACATAGTTTCTGATATGCCAAGTAACAAGTAACTGAGAAACTCATTTAACATCCAAATATAGAACAACACATCCAAAATTCTAACATACTGCTGTGAAAATCACTTCGAAACAGAAGAAAAGCAGATTTGGAAATACAATTCTAACAGAGTGAAACTGTTCCACTTTTAAGACTCATCTTTAAGGAGATAAAAAGCATGATTAATGGCCAGAAAACAACTTTTCCCTGTATACTAGCCATAATAAACATCAATTGCAGAAAACAATCAATAAAGTCCATAGCTGAGTAACATACTGACAAGCTACAATGAAATTAAAGTAGAGATTATTTTGTTCTGTCATTGTAAGGGGGTGGGGGGGGGAAGAGTGGGGATTTGAAGAAGGAAGAAGAGAGGAGTGGGGGAAATTACCAGCAGTTGTAGAAATCAATGTTCATACCATCAGGTTGGAGGATAACCAGACAGAATATGAGGTGTTGCTCCTCCAACCTGACAGCAGCTTCACCACGACAGTAAAGGAGACCATGGACTGATATGCTGGATGGGAAAGGGGATTTGAATAAAAATAATTGGCCACTGGGAAATCCTGCTTTACACAGATGCTCAACAAAGAGGTCCCCCAATCTACTTCTGGTCTCACCAATGTACAGGAGGCTGCACTGGATAGTAGAGAACCCCAACAGATTCACAGGTGAAGTGTTGGTTGCCTCTGCTGGAAGGACTGTTGGGGCCTTGAATTGAGGTAAGGAAGGAGGTGAACAGGCAGCTGTAGCACTTTTTCCGCTTGCAGGGATAAGTGGATCTCTACAGTATCCAGTGTTCCCGATGCAGCATCTTCTACATTGGTGAGACCTGACATAGTGGAAAACCGTTTTGTTAAGCACCTCTGCTTCATCTACAAAAACAGGATTTCACAGGGGCCAACGATTTTAATTCCAATCCCAGTCCCATTTCAACATGGCCTTCTCTACTGCCACAATGAGTCTCAGGTTGGAGGAGCAACATCATATATTCCATCTAGGTAGCCTCCAACCTGAATTCTCCATCGATTTCTCCAACTTCCTGTAATTTTACCCCTTCCCTTTTCTTCAATTCTGGCCCCCTCTTAACTTTTCTCTTCACCTGCTTATCACCTCCCCCTGATGTCCCTCCTCTTCCTCTTTCTTCTACAGTCCACTCTCCTATCAGATTCCTCCTTTTCCAGTCCTTTACCTTTTCCAGTCATCACTACCCAGCTTCTCACTTCATCCCTACTCCCTAATGCACACGGTTTCACCAATCACCTTCAAGCTTTGTACTCCTTCCCCTCCCCTCATCTTCTTATTCTGGCTTCTTCCCCTTCCTTTCCAGTACTGATGAAGGTTCTCAGCTCAAAATGTTGGCTGTTTATGCATTTCAATAGATGCTTCCTGACCTGCTGAATTCCTCCAGCATTTTGTGTGTTTTGCTGTGGATTTTCAGCATCTACAGAATCTCATATCAAAAATGTATACAGTTGACTCAAGAGCACGGATAACCAGAACTATACCTCTAGTTTGCCCTTCATCCTGCATAAGCATGCAAAGGTAGTACACAGGACTGATAATAAATAAAAGGAAAATAACATTGAGCATAAGTACATATTTCTTCAAGGTGGACAAATCTGAAACATATTGAATAAATGTTATTCAGTAACAAGAAGTCTTTTGTTCCCATCTTCCATAGAATCTACAGGACTAGTGGCATATGAAGACATTTACAATGTCATACCAAGAGAACAAAAATTATATGTTTTCCTGATTTTATTTACTCCTTTTTCAGAAGCTGGCTGCTACTGGCAAGGCTGGCATTTTACAATGATCCTTAATTTTCTGCTAATGATATAACTCTAATCATTGGATAGTATTTCCCCACCACCACCATCCCCCCCCACTCCCCCCACCCAATGGCAGAGTGGTACAACAGACAGTGGTGCTGTCTCAAGGCTTTATCAACCCAAATTCAATCTTAATCTTTTGATGCCTTTCTTGTGAAGTTTGCTCATTGTCCCTGTGACTATCTACATTTCCTCCAAAATCCCCAAAGCATGCTGGCTGGATGAGTACTTAGACCAATAAGAACATAAATAGGAGGAGAAGCCATCTGGCCCGTCAAGCTGACGTGGCAGTGGACTAAGCCTGACCTATCTGCCCTTTGTGAATTGAATTGACTATTTCTTACATCCTTCACATACATGAGTAGTAAAAATCTTTATGTCATGTCTCCATCTAAATGTGCAACATGCAATTATAGTAATTTATAATAAACAGAACAGAGAATGTAATATAGAGTACACTCAAATCAGCGTGAGTTCATCAGTCTGATGGCCTGGTAGAAGAACGGAGCCTGTTGGTCCTGGCTTTAATGCTGCGGTACTCCTCCCGGATGGTAGTAGCTGGAATAGATTGTGGTTGGGATGGCTTGGGTCCCCAATGATCCAATGGGCCCTTTTTACACACCTATCTATGTAAATGTCCTGAATCATGAGAAGTTCACAACTACAGATGTGCTGGGCTGTCCGCACCACTCTCTGCAGAGTCCTGAGATTAAAGGAGGTACAGTTCCCATACCAGGCAGTGATGCAGCTAGTCAGGATGCTCTGAATTGTGCCCCTTTAAAAAGTTCTTGGGATTTGGGGGCCCATACCAAACTTCTTCAACCGTCTGAGGTGAAAGCGGCTCTGTTGTGCCTTTTTCACCACACAGCTGGTGTGTACAGACCAAGTGAGGTCCTTGATGACATGAATGCTAAGGAACCTGAAGCTGCTTACCCTCTCAACCCCAGATCCACTGATGTCAACAGGGGTTAGCCCATTTCCATTCCTCCTATAATCTACAACCAACTCCTTTGTTTTTGCAACACTAAAGGAGAGGTTGTTTTCTTGACACCACTGTGTCAGAGAGATGACTTCTTTCCTGTAGTCCAACTCGTTATTGTTTGAGGTAAGGTCAATAAATGTAGTGTCGATGGCAAATTTAATTAGCAGATTGGAGCTGTGGGTGGTGATACAGTCACGGGTATACAGGGAGTAAAGGAGGGGACTCAGTACGCATCCCTGAGGGGCTCCTGTATTGAGAGTCAGAGGGTTGGAGGTGAGCAAGTCCACTCTTACAACCTGCTGGTGATCCGACAGGAAGTCCAGGATCCAGCTGCACAAGGCAGGGTCAAGGCTGAGGTCTCTCAGCTTCTTATCGAGCCTGGATGGAACTATGGTGTTGAATGCTGAATTGGAGCATTTTCACATAAGCATCCTTCTTCTCCAGATGTGTAAGGACAGTATGTAGAGCAGTGGCAACTCATCTGTTGATTAGTTGTGCCCCCCATAACCCTTAATTTCACTACTAATCAAAAATCCATCTAATTGCATCTTACATATATTTAATGAGGTAACCTCCACTGCTTCTCCTGGCAAAAATTCAAGAGTTCCACTACACTTTGGGAAAAGCAGTTCCTCATCTCAGTTCTAAATCTACTTCCCTGAACCTTGAGGCTACATCTATAACTCCAAGCAATCTTAAGCCTTATGTGGCATCTTACTGAACATCTTCTAGAAATCCAAGTATACAACATCCCAATATCTACTGTGCTTGTTATATCTTCAAACAATTCCAGTAAGTCTGTCAAAAATAAGCTGACCTTCAGGAATCTATGCTGTGTCTGTCTGATAGAATCACTTCTATCCAGATGTTTTGCTATTTCTTCCTAACGATAACTTCAAGCATTTTTCCAACTACAGGCATTAAACTAACTGGCCTACAGTTGTCTGCCTTTTGTGTACATCTTTTTAAAACAAAGTTGCATGACATTTGCTGCCTTTCAATATGCTGGACCTGCCCAGAATCCAAAGACTTTTTGGTTAAGTTTTCACAAATACCTCTACTATAACCTCTGCCATTTCTTTCAGTACCCGAGGATACCAAGGGACTTAGCTACCTTTAGGCCCACAGGTTTGCTCAGCACCATGTCTTCAGTAATATCAGTTATATCAAGGACCTCATCTCCTAGTGTATCTATAACATCTCTCTTGGAAATGTTAGACATGGCTTTCATTGCGAAGACTGGTGCAAAACAGTCATTCAAAGACATTGGCTTTTTTCTGTATTACTCAATAATAATTACCCACTCTTTTCCAAGGGACCTACATTCACTTTAACAGTTCTTTTCCACTTCATGCAATTATAAAGTTGTTTAACATCTGTATTTATTTGTTGTGCTAATTTAACTTCCTTTTTACTGCTCTTCAAGATGGCGGCGCGACAGAGTTTGCAGTGGCCTCTTCGGAGTTGATATCTGTTATTTGTCAAGCGGGGTGCCGTGCACAATCCTAATCTGATGAAAAATGGACGTGGGAGCACAGAGGAACATCTGGAAATCTCCAGGAAGGCCTTCATTGTTGCTGTTGCTGTTGTGAGGTCTGGGTCTCTACTGGGAAGAACAGGCCCTCAGTCCTCAAGGTCGCGTTGCTGGTGGTGGGGGCGTCATAGTGCGCTTGGCAGAAGATGGTGCTCAGAGAGGCTGTGCCAGAGGGGATGGTCAGAGGCTCGGAGGTTCAACGGACTTGTCCGCTACAGTCAGGGTGCTTTCACTGTGTGCTGTGTCTGCAAGGCTGAGCAGCACCGTGGAAGTCCATAGCGGGGGTATTCCCTTCTGCCGCCTGCGTGGGATGATGAACCTATTGGGACCCTGAGGACTTGTGGAAACTATGTGGTGGTTTCTTTCGAACTTATAGTCTTTTAAAACCTTTGGACTATTTTTACTGTGCCCAGGTCTGTTTTAAAAAAAAAATCAATTATGGTATTGTTCGCACTGTTGTAACTATAGTTTTGTGTAGGTCTTGTAGGTTTAGTTTTTGGCTTGTTGGGTGGTAGAATTGGTCTCCTGACTTGGTGTGTCTTGGTAGTCTTGTTTTGTCTGGTGGATTTGGAGCTTCGTTGCAGGGAACGCGCTAAGATGGTAGCACAATATTAATACACAGCAGCCTCTCCAGACTCTGGATTTGGGGATTGCCAAGCATTATGTGGATTTTCTGGTGTAGTCTGTTTTGTCGTGTGCTTTTGTGATAACATTCTGGAGGAACGTTGTTTCATTTTTTAACTGCATTGCGGTTGTGCTTTGTAAATGACAATAAACCAAAATTCAATTCAATTCAATTTTATCTTTATTTTATTTAGCGACGCAGCACAGAACAGGCCCTTCCGGCCCAATGAGCCGCGCGACCCAGCAACCCACTGATCAATCCTAGTCCAGGGTTCCCAACCTTTTTTTATGCCATGGACTCCTACCATTAACCATGGAGTCCATAGACCTCAGGTTGGGAAACTCATGCCCCAAACCTAATGACAGGAAAATCTACAATGACCAATTAACCTACTAACCTTTGAACTGTGGGAGGAAATCAGAGCACCCGGAGGAAAACCACATGCACACAGGAAGGACCATACAAACTTGATAACAGAGGACGCTGAAATTGAACTCCGACATTCAGAGCTATAAGGCATCGCGCTAACTGCTATGCTACCATGGCACCCTATTTCTTTACTGCTTGCTTCTCATGTAGGTGGATAGTAGGAGAATCAAGGAGTTAATAGAAATCCCAATGACAGTTTCCATCAATGTATTAGTATTCAAACTAAACAGTTAAATGCTTTAAATTCTTAATGCCATTTTGCTGATCGTTTTCTCAAATTCCAGCTTATTTTGTGTTGGGAACATTCACATCAATACCCCACCTGTCCTCCCAAAATTTCTTGCCATCATGGAAGTCAGAAGAGACCCATTCTAGAATTGCCATATGATCTATTGGTTTCCTTATTACAGAAGAACATTTCAATGGATCACTATCATTCTCAAAGCTTCACCTTGAGACACACAGGGCTTGCTGACCAGCTTTCATTAAATCAATTACAAACTTAGCTCTAGGATTTAACTGTTTAGTTTGAAGGCAGAAGAGGTAAATGATGCAGATGCTCTTTCCCAAAGCATTCTGACCATAGTTTTGCATGTCCTGTTAATTTTCACTTTACGCAGAACTGCACAATTTCCAAACCAACTTCAGCTTTAATTTTATACATTTCTTAATTACTCCATAGATAACCCAGCTTGAGATAGTATTTTTTTTCTCATAAACATCAAACAAAACATTGTTCTCAACAACTTTATGGCCATTTTCTGTGTGCCAGCAAACATCCACTTCCAGTTACCCTTGAAGAGCAACTTATACAGTTACATCTATTAGAAGGTGGAATCTGTTTCTTGAGATTTTTGCTCTTAACACCTTTATTATAAATAAGTGTACATGACAATAGATTAGCATACTCAAATGACAATAGATAGTTATTTAATATTTAGTAGGGAGTTGGGACATCATGTTACAGCTTCACAAGTTCTGGGTGAGGCCATGTTTAGAATACTGCGTGCAGCTCTTGGTGATCTACTACAAAATGTAATACAGATAGAGAGTAAGCAAAAAAAAAGAGTCACACGGGTGTTACCAGGACACAAAAGAGATTAAGTTACAAGGAGAGACTTTATAGGCTGGGAGAGATTTCCCTGGAGTGTAGGAGGTTGAGGGGTGACCTTTTGGATTATAAACTCATGAGAGGCATGGATAAGATGAATTGTTGAAGTATTTTCTACAGGGTAGGGCTATCCAAAACTGGAGGGTATAGTTGAAAGTGATAAGGAAAGATTTAAAAGGGGCCTGTGGAGCAACTGTTTCCACCCAGAGTTTGTTGAGCAGGTGGAACGAGCAGCCAGAGGAAGTGGCAGATAGAAGTAGGTACAATAGCAGCATTTAAAAGGCAATCACACAGAGAGGAAAGATTTAAAGGGAACTGGGCTAAATGCAGGCAAACCAGACCAGCTTTAATAGGAATTTAGGACAGCATTGACCAGTTGGACTGAAGGGCCTATTTCTGTACTGTATGACTCCATGACTTGAGGTAATATACATTAACTCAGTCCAACTTTTTTGAAGAAATCATTAAATTGTATAGGCATATTCTCACATTATGCATAAAGTTAAACAATGCAATTTAAGGACAAACTTATTTTGCATCTTCACAAAATACTGTGTCCGGTATTTATTTTGTTTGATGTGTGACCACTGAAATGTCACATTCAGTCAAACCACATCACACATTCATTCAGCATAACTGAAGTGCTTCTGTCAATTTCAGATGCAGAGATCCTAAATGGTGACATAAATTTGCAGTGTTGTAGTTTCTCATGCATTCTCATTCTTTATTAATTTACTTAGCCACAACATGGTTAGAAAATTATCCAACTCTACAAATCAGGTCAAAAATGAGGGAGATCTTAAATGGATAGTTGCAATACAATTTCTACACCTAAAAGTGAAAATACACAAACAATTCATTTTTCTCAACATGATCTACTCATTGCTTTAAAAGAATACATAGAGACATGTATCTTTCCAAAGTTTTTCCAGTGAGAAAACTCCCTTTAAAAATCTTCAGCTATCCTTTAAATAACACACAGATCACTCAACAAAAAACTACAGAAGGGCATGCGAACAACAGCAAAAGCAATACCACAGAGAGAAAAGTATACTTATTCAAACAAACCTGGAGCTTTCTCTTCTTGAACAGGTATCTTCCAAACCAGAGGAAGAAGCGATAGGAGTAAAGTAAGCAATTCCTCTCTGCAGGTTAGTTCCTATCAAAAACAAATGACACAATGTGAGCAAAGCTTAAACCATATATAGAATAACCCTCCACCCACCTGCTTGAAAAATTTCCAAGTGTCTGTAAAACAGGCAATACATCAGGCATATCATCCAATTTTACACCTGCCTGTGAATTCTTCTAAAAATAACAAAGCAGTTCAAATCTTTCATGTTAAATGAATTCCTCACTGTATGGTGGAAGGATTCATTAGGTGAAAATTAAAAGTATACTTTCTGTGAAAAGATCAACTATGAAACATAGGGCAATGGCTATTTTTGGAGAAGTTCTACATTCAGCTGCAATTACAGCTCAGTTACATCCCAATGTTAAATATTTAAGCTACACGCACCCTGATACAAAGTTATAATAATTACACTGAACACACTTTTAACAGATCAGTAATCAGCCTTCAAAGATTATGGTTATCCTCTGGAGATATTGATATCAGAATTTCTTTCTGTTTTACTACTTCATTGGCCACTTTATTAGGTATACATGTGCGCCTGGTCATTAATGTAAATATTTAATCATCCAATCATGTAGTAGCAACTTTTGCATAAAATAATGCAGACATGGTCAAGAGGTTCACTTGTTGTTTAAATCAAGCATCAGAATGGGAAAGAAATATGATCTAAGTAACGTTGACCATGGAATGATTGTTGGTGCTAGACAGGGTGGTTTGAGCATTTCAGAGACTGCTGATCTCCTGGGATTTTCCTGCACAACAGTCTCTGAAGTTTACTGAGAATGGTACAAAAAACAAAAAACATCCAGTGATCAGCAGATCTGTGGGCAAAAACAAACTTAATGAGAAGCATGAGAAGAGAATGGCACACATTATAACTGTGGTATGCAGAGAACATATCTGAATGCATTGAGCCTCGAAGCGGATGGGTGACCGCAGAAGACCACAAACATACTCAGTGGCCATTTTATTAGCTAGAGAAGGTAGCTAATAAAGTGGCCACATTGTGTATTTGTAACAAAGTAACCAGTTAAAAATCAACAATCATTAACAAGACTAACTCATGAGGACTCTCAATCCAGTTTTGTCATTCTGCAAGATTTAGGCTGTACGTTGTTAACTCATTCACTTTCCAGACTGACCCAAACACAAATGCAGCAAGACTTTTAATTACACTTTGCAAACAATGGTGACAGCCACTTGCCCTCCTAATCATTTTATGTACCTACATATTAACTTTGTTAAACATCTGCAGGCATTCCAAAGTCCATTCATCATAACAGTTCTTTATTATAATACGGTTGCAAGAAATAGTTTGTGAACCCTTTGCAATTGCCTGGTTTTCCATATTAATTACTTATAAAATATGGTCTGATGTTCATCTAAGCCACAATAATAAACAAAAGTCTGCCTAAACTAACAACACAAACAATTCTACTTTTCATGTGTTAAAAAGGATGAACAACTCTGATGGGCAGAAGGGTGCAGAATCGCCCATGCCCCCTCCCTTTTGGAGAATCGCAAATCGCTACTATTTCGATGCTGTTAAAAAGGAAGTAAGAGAGACAAAAGGAAATCTGCCAGGGCAGTTGTTATTGATAACAGCTCATGAAAGTTAATGAGAGAGACACAGCCAACAAAAGGAGAGCGGAACCATTGATTACTGCTATTGTCTTTTGGAGAAGGATTGTGTACTTGGTACTGTTCTATTCATTGAAACCCCTCAGGGGGCAACCAGAGTGGGCTGGTTTGATGGGTTACATCATCCCAACCTGATTGACACCTGAGACCCTGTGGGTGGGGATAAAAGTGAGGTCTGGGGTAACACCCCTCAGACGCACCAGGAGGAACGCTAGTGAGCATCAGAAACCCACGAGACAGGGTGGGACATCGAAGACCGAACGAAGGGTCGGTAAATTTTAACTCACAGTGTTTTATAGCGAGGCTGGTGGGGGCTTGTGTGTGTGTCCACCCTTGCCTGGGTGACGAGTCCATCACAGAAGAACGGTCTAGCTAAAGGACAGAGGGGTCATACTTGAATGGCCACAGCAATAACACATCGATGGATCAAGGTCGTAAAGTAAAGTTGGCAAGTCAATAGCTGTTACTGTTCTCTCTCTCTCTCTCTCCAACAATTGCAACCCAGCGACCAACAACTACCGCAGCCTGCATGAACTGAATTGAACTTTATATTTCCATCTGACAATTCATTATCCCCTAGACAACGATAGAGCTTGTTTCTTATTGATTATTATTATACCCGCACTTTTAGGTTTAGTATTGCTGATGTATATTATCTGTATATTTGCATTGATATTATTTTTGTATGTTTTTATTAATAAATACTGTTGAAAATAGTATCACCAGACTCCAACGGACACTTCTATCTTTGCTGGTATGACACCCAGTTACGGGGTTCGTAACACAGGTCTTTATTGAACACATTGCTTGATCATTCACAGCGCAGGCAGGAAAAAATGTGTACCTTTGTATTGAATAACTGGCAGAACATCCTTTAGCAGCAAGAACCTCACCAAACATTTCCTGCAGCTGCTGATCAGTCTTGCACAACGGCAAGGAGGAATTTAGACCATTCCTCCAATAAAAACTGTTTCAGTTCATCAATTTTTCTGGGATACGTTGCATGAATAGCCCTCTTCAGGTCATGCCACAATATCTCAGGTGGGTTAAGGTCTGGACTCTGACTTGGCCATTATAAAATACGATTTTTTTTTCTTTTTAAATCATTCTGTGATCGATTTACTCGTGTTTCAGATCACTGTTTTGTTGCATCATTCAACCTATTAAGCTTCAGGTGATGGACCACTACCTTGACATTCTCCTGCAAAATGTCTTGATAAAATTTTGAATTCATTATTACCTCAACAATTGAAAGCTGTCCAGGCCCTGAGGTAGCAAAGCAGCCCCAAACAATGATGCTCCTTCCACCATGCTTCACAGTTAGGATGAGGTTTTGGTGTTGGTGCGCAGTGCCCATTTTCCTCCAAACATAACAGTGGGTATTTCTGCCAAAAAGTTGAACTTCTGTCTCATCTGTTCACAAAACATTGTCACAGAAGCATTGTGGAACATCTAGGTGGTATTTTGCAAACTTGAGATGTATAACAATTTTTTTGGGGGAGAGCATTGATTTCCTCCGTGGTGCCCTAACATGAACACTATTTTTGTTCAGTGTTTTTCTTATAGAGGACACGTGAACAGAGACTTTAGCAAGTTGTAGAGATGACTGCAGGTCTTTTGCTGTTACCCTTGGTTTCTTTTTCCCTTCCTTTAGCATTGCATGTTGTGCTCAGTGTGAACTTCGCAGGACACCCAGACCTAGGGAAAGTAGCAATGGTACTGAATTTCCTCAGTAAAGACTTGCCCTCCACAGCTGCCTGTGGCAAATAATTCCATATTCACCACTATCTGACTACAGAAATTACTCAATTCCATTCAAAAGAACATCCCAGTATTCTGAGGCCATGTCTTCTACTCTATCAAGGCCTTTCAACATTCTATAGGTCACTGCTCAATCTGAATTCTAGTGAATACAGGCTCAGAGCCATCAAATGCTCTAAGCCTGGAACAAACCTGGAATCATTTTTGTGAACCTCCTTTGAACCTCCTCCAGCTTCAGCACGTCATTTCTAAGATGAAGGCAATTGTGATGAGGCATCCCACTACCACACGCTCTTTTAGGAAGTGGACTCCTGAAGCTGAACAGGCCCTGAGAGACTGCTTCGGTACTACTAACTGGGATGTACTGCAAGGGGGGCTCTGTGGAGATCACTGAATGCACAACGGACTATATTAACTTTTGTGTGGATGCAGTTGTCCCAGTTAGAACTGTTCGCTGCTATCCCAATAATAAGCCCTGGATCACTAGTCACATCAAAGGCCTCCTAAACCAGAAGAAGAGAGCCTTTAAAGATGGTGATCGGTTGGAGCTTAAAAGAGTTCAGAAGGAACTCAGAGTACAGATAAGGGGGGCAAAGGAGCAGTATAGGAGGAAGCTAGAACAAAAGCTGCAGAAAAAAGGCATGAAGGAGGTGTGGGATGGGATGAAGATCATCACCGGATGCGGTGCAAAGCGGGGGGGCGAACATAAGTGGAGATGTGGAGAAAGCGAACCAGCTGAACAACTTCAACAGGTTCGACAGCTCAATCTCATCCTCACCGCAGAAATCCACACCAGGCTTACTTCCCTCACAGGAAAATAGCCACTCACAGGAGACCTTGCCCACGCCCAGGATTACGCCTGCACAGGTGGAAGGTCAACTGAGGAAGATCTGCTGCTGGACCGGATGGAGTTTCCCCACGATTACTGAGGGCCTGTGTGACTGAGCTGGGAGAACCACTACAGCGCATCTTCAACATGAGCCTGGAGCAGAGAAGAGTACCCAGACAGTGGAAAACATCCTGTATTGTCCCGGTACCGAAGAAACCACAACCAAAGGAGTTGAATGACTTCAGACCTGTTGCCTTGACGTCGCACGTGATGAAGACCATGGAGCGGCTGATAATACAGAATCTGAGGCCACAAACCAGGCACGCCCAGGATCCTCTTCAGTTTGCGTATAAGGAGAAGGTGGGAGTGGAGGATGCTATCACGTATTTGCTGCACAAATCACTCTCTCACCTAGATGGGGTCAGTTGTGCTGTGAGGATTACATTCCTTGACTTCTCTAGTGCCTTTAATACCATCCAGCCCAAGATCTTATGGCACAAACTAACGGAGATGGGAGTAGACTCTCACATGGTGGATTGGATAGTGGACTACTTGACAGATAGACCTCAGTATGTGCGGTTGGGAGACTGTAGGTCTGACATGGTGGTAAGCAGCACAGGGGCGCCGCAGGGAACCGTACTCTCTCCGGTCCTGTTCACCCTGTACACATCAGACTTCCAATATAACTCGGAGTCCTGCCATGTGCAGAAGTTCGCTGATGACACGGCCATAGTGGGGTGTGTCAGGAATGGACAGGAGGAGGAGTATAGGAAACTGATACAGGACTTTGTGATATGGTGCAACTCAAACTACCTGCGTCTCAATATCACCAAGACCAAGGAGATGGTGGTGGACTTTAGGAGATCTAGGCCTCATATGGAGCCAGTGATCATTAATGGAGAATGTGTGGAGCAGGTTAAGACCTACAAGTATCTGGGAGTACAGTTAGACGAGAAGCTAGACTGGACTGCCAACACAGATGCCTTGTGCAGGAAGGCACAGAGTCGACTGTACTTCCTAAGAAGGTTGGCGTCATTCAATGTCTGTAGTGAGATGCTGAAGATGTTCTATAGGTCAGTTGTGGAGAGCGCCCTCTTCTTTGTGGTGGCGTGTTGGGGAGGAAGCATTAAGAAGAGGGACGCCTCACGTCTTAATAAGCTGGTAAGGAAGGCGGGCTCTGTCGTGGGCAAAGTACTGGAGAGTTTAACATCGGTAGCTGAGCGAAGGGCGCTGAGTAGGCTACAGTCAATTATGGATAACTCTGAACATCCTCTACATAGCACCATCCAGAGACAGAGAAGCAGTTTCAGCGACAGGTTACTATCGATGCAATGCTCCTCAGACAGGATGAAGAGGTCAATACTCCCCAATGCCATTAGGCTTTACAATTCTACCGCCAGGACTTAAGAACTTTTTAAAAGCTATTATTAATGCTTTTTGAGATAGTGATTTAGATGCATATCATATTTTTTTTTTACTGAGTTAAGTATTGTATGTAATTAGTTTTGCTACAACAAGTGTATGGGACATTGGAAAAAAAGTTGAATTTCCCCATGGGGATGAATAAAGTATCTATCTATCTATCTATCTACTCACAACAATCCAAGTGAGACCTCACCAGTTTTATAAAGTCTCAACATTACATCTTTGCTTTTATATTCTAGTCCTCTTGAAATGAATGCTAACATCACATTTGCCTTCCTCATCATAAACTCAACCTGCAGATTAACCTTTAGGGAATCCTGCACAAGCACTCTCAAATCCCTTTGCGCTTCAGATTTTTGTATTTTCTCTCATTTAGAAAATAGTTAACCCTTTCATTTATTCTACCAAAGTGCATGACCATACAGTTCCCGACACTATATTCCATTTGCCACTTCTTTGCCCATTCTCCTAATCTAAGTACTTCTGTAGCCTCTCTACTTTCTCAAAACTACCTGCCTCTCCACCTATCTTCGTATCGTCTGCAAACTTGCAACAAAGCCATCAATTCCACCATTTAAATCATTAACATATAACATAAAAAGAATTGATGCCAACACAGACCCCTGAAGAACACCACTAGTCACTGGCAGTCAACCAGAAAAGGCTCCTTTTATTCCTACTCTTTGCCTCCTGCCAATCAGAGCACACAACATCAACTGATTCTCCTTTGTCTATTCTGCTTGTTATTTCTTCAAAGAATGCCAATAGTTTTGCCAGGCAAGATTTTCCCTTGTGGCCAATTTTATCATGTGCCTCCAAGTAACCCAAAACCACATCCTTAACAATCAACTCCAACATCTTACCAATTACTGAGGTCAGATGAACAGGCTTATTAATTTCCTTTCTTTTGTCTCTCTCCCTTCTTGAAGAGTGGAGTGACATTTGCAATTTTCCTGCCTTCCAGGACCTTTCCAGGATCTAGTAATCCTTGATTGATGCCACTACAATCTTCAGCAACCCATTTCAGAACTCTCTTTTACACTTAATGTATTGTTACATACCCTATGGGTATCTTGTCACATGACCATGATGTAATTGAGTCTCTGCTGAGCATGTAATGGTCTTGTGATGGTGGAATGATGAAATTTTCCCACCAGTGAGAGGTCATGTGATGGCCTGTTTCAACAGGTATAAAAGGGGAAAGCCTTGCTGTAACGCAGGTCAGTTCATGGTTTAATTCGTCAGTGACTCCATTATGCTGCGTATTCATCTCATGACGCAGTTTTATTTTAAAGTGGAGTTTTACTTTCTGCCTTAAGTCTCAAAGATTATTGCCGGCAGTCTCACCAAACGCTGCCAGTTTAGTCCAGTGGGAGAGTGAAGATTTATGGAAGTATGGAGACCCAAAAGATTGAGTAAAGTTGGTGTCGTCATCGGTAATACAGGATTGACCTTATTGAATCCTCATTTGTAAGAGATAGTAACCTGCATCCGAGATAGTCCCTGCTATAACAGCAGAAAGGGCTGGAAAACGGTTATTCGCCAAGGAAAGGTCAGTGCCTTTAAGCCGTTTTTAATTTCCTTCATCATAAATCCTTCGGGCAAGGCATATTTTGGCTGGGATCAGCAGTAACGTCACGTCGTCGAGGAATTCGTTACTTTTAGGAAAGTCTCTCCTAATTGACTGTGTAAATCATTTGGACTTTTGCATTTATCGCTTTAAGAACTGTTTAAGTTGCCATAGAGCCGTTAACTTCTAGTTAAGTTAGTCATTTGTTTATTTTTGGGTTTTTTTATTGAGCAGTGTTTAATACATGTTTTATTTGTTTATAAAAAACCTGTCTCAATTCTATATTCATTGTTGCCGTATCATAACCGTATCTGAAGAAACTTTTGGTACCCTCTTTAATATTAGTGGCTAGCTTACTTTTGTATTCCATCTTTACATTCTTAATGACTTTTTTTTAGTAGCTCCTTTTGGTGAATTTTAAAAGCACCCTATTCCTCTAACTTCCCACTAATTTTAACTCTATTATTTGCCCTCTCTTTGGGTTTTATGTTGGCTTTGATTTTCCTTATTAGCCACGGTTATATCATCTTTCCTTTAGAATACTTATTCCTCTTTGGGATGTATATATCTTGTGCCTTCCAAACTGCTTCCAGAAATTCCAGGCATTGCTGCCCTGCCGCATCCCTGCCAGTGTTCTTTTACAATCAATTCTGACCAAATCCTCTCTCATACCTCTGTAATTTCCGATACTGCACTGTAATACTGATATATCTGACTTTAGCCTCTCCTTCTCAAATTGCAGGGTGAACTCTTTCATATTATGATCACTTCCTTCTAAGGATTTGTTTACTTTAAGCTCTCTAATCAATTCCAATTCATTGCACAACACCCATTCCAGAATAGCTAATCTCCTAGTGGGCTCAACCATGAGCTGCTCTAAAAAGCCATCTCACAGACATTCTAGAAATTCCCTTTCTTGGAATCAAGAACCAACCTGATTTTGCCAATCTATCTGCATATAGAAATCCACCATGACTGTAGTAACATTTCCCTTTTGGCATGCATTTTCTATCTCCCATTGTAATTTGTAGACCACATACTTATTACTGTTTGGGGGGTCTATATATAACTCCCATCAGGGTCTCAATACTCTTGCAGTTCCTTAGTTTTATCTACAGTGATTCAACACCTTCCGACCCCATGTCACCTCTTTCTAATGATCTGATTTCATTTTTTTTTAACCAACAGAGCAACGCCACACACTCTGCTTTCCTAACTGTCCTTTTGATACAATATGTATCCTTGGACATTAAGCTCCGAGCTATAATCTTCTTTCGGCTGTGATTAAGTGATGCCTACAACATCATACTTGCCAATCTGTAACTGTGCCTCAAGTTCATCTCCCTTATTCTATAAACTGCGTGCATTCAAATATAACACCTTCGATCACTCTTTTCGATTTTGTCCACCTTTTACATTGCAACTCATCCTGCTGACAGCAATTCTGCCCTATCATCAGCATCTTCTTGCTCGGAGTCTCACTACCCATTGCCCCTGTTTGTAAACCAACTACCTCATCTTCTGCACTATCACTCCAGTTTCCATTCTTCCCCCCCACCCCAGTGAAATTAGTTTAAGCCCATTCGAACAACTCTAGCCAACCTGCCTGCAAGGATATTGGAACCCCTTGGGTTCAAGTGTAACCTGCCCATTTTGTAAGGTTGTACCTTCCACAGAAGAGATCCTCCTGATTCATAAATGTGAACGCCTGCCCCTACACCAGTTCCTCAGCCACACCTGCCAGATCAGCCTATTCTTACCCTCACCAGCATGTGGCACAGGCAGAAATCCAGAGATTACTACACTGGAGGTAGTGTTTCTCAACTTTCCATCTGGCTACCTAAAATCTCTCTTCAGGACCTCCTCACCTTCTCTACCTATGTCGTTTGTGCCAATATGTACCAAGTCTTCTGGCAGCTAACCCCCACATTTGAAAATGCCATGGACCCAAACCAAGACATCCCTGATCCTAGCACCCGGACACAACATACCATCCGGATGTCTCTGTCACACCCATAGAACCTCATCTCTGTTCCTCTAACTATGGAATTTCCTATCAGCACTGCAATCCTCTTCACCTCACTGCTCTTCCGAGCCTCAGTGCCAGAGACCAGGTCACTGTGGCTCCCCCTGGTAGGTCAGCCCCTCAATAGTATCCAAAGTTGAATAACTAGTATTGAGGGGTATGGCCACAGCTGTATTCTGCACTAGCTGTGCATTTCCCCTCCTTCTCCTGATAGTCACCCAGCTACTTGTCTCCTGCAACCTAAGTGTGACTATCTCCCTGTAACTCCTGTTTATCACTTCCTCATTCTGATGTACGAGTTGAAGGTCATCAAGCTGCAGCTCTAGTTCCTTTATACATTCTCTCAGGAACTGCAACTCGGTTCATCTGGTGCAAATGTGTTTATGTGGGAGACTGCAGGGCTTCCAGATTTTGCACATCCCACTCAAGAGTACAAAACACTACCCCTAGAGCCATTCTCACTAAACTATTATGCCCAAACAGATAATGAACAAATAAAAGCAGGAAGAGAGAATCTTAAGAGAAAATTTACCTTGCCCAAGCCTGATCTCGTCTATGCCTGAGAGCCAAAAATACTCTAAAGACTGGCACACTCAAAAGAATGCCACTCTGCTGGCACTCGAGTTATTTTTATTGGCCCTTTCTATTGAAACCCTCTTGTTGATTGGTTGCTCCTGTGCTGTGAAACTCTGCCTTTAAAATCTCGATCACCATCCTGATTAAAAGGTATCTCTTTATGCACCCTTGATATTGATTGTCCAACTCAGAGAAAACTGCCATGAAGCTCTGCTTTTTAAATCTTGAACGCAGACCTGACTGAAAGCAAACTTTTTTTTATTTTACGCACTACCTCATGCTGACTGGTCAGCGAAAAGAGAAAACGTGTTTATAGTTGTGTCTTGGGTGGTGAGGGTCCCTGAAGATGGGTGCTGCTTTCCTGTGACAGCATTTCATGTAGATGTGCTCAATAGTTGGGAGAGCCTTACCCATGATGAACTGGGCCATACTTAGAACATTTTGTAGAATTTTCCAGTCAAAGGAATTGGTGTTTCCATATCAGCCAGCCAGTCAATAAACGCTCCACTACAAATCTATAAAACTTAATCAAAATTTTAGACATTATATGGAACTTCCACAAAATCCTAAGTAGTAGAAGCACTGCAGTGCTTTTACCCTGGTCCAGAATTGCTACTTCACTCATGAAATGGCTTTCCAGAAAGGAACATTGTTCAGTTTTGAAATGCTCAAAGAGAAACACTTTTAGAAAAACAAGACTTTTATCGGTATTTACAGATGTGACAGTATGTTAATAGGACAGTTAAAAATGTAACCAAAGCAAGTACATGTCTGATAGAGCTACTTAGAAAAGTATACAATTCAAACAATGGTAGTAGAATCATTTCAAGTGTGTATAAGGGTTTGTCAAATCTTAAAATACATTCGACTTCATACATTAAAACAAAATGGGAGAAGGAAGGAGGGATAATAATATCTGAGGAAGAATGGACAATAATATGGAGGCATCAATGGAAGTGTACCAGTTCACAGAATTGGAGGGAGTTCGGGTGGAAAAACTTGGTAAGATATTTTATTACACCCTCTCAGAAATCCTATTATGATAGTTTGCTGGAGAAGTTGTGGAAATCAAAATGCAAACCTGACGAAGGGTCTCAGCCCAAAACATCAACAGCGCTTCTCCCTATAGATGCTGCCTGGCCTGCTGCGTTCCACCAGCATTTTGTGTGTGTTGCTTGAATTTCCAG
The DNA here is from genome assembly GCF_048418815.1 of Hemitrygon akajei. Classification (NCBI taxonomy): domain Eukaryota; kingdom Metazoa; phylum Chordata; class Chondrichthyes; order Myliobatiformes; family Dasyatidae; genus Hemitrygon; species Hemitrygon akajei. Next base: position 100,691,327 of record NC_133132.1, read on the forward strand.
CATCAGCAGATTTCCTCGTGTTTGCAAACCATTATCATATTTTCTGGGAATGCCCCAATATCAAAGACTATTGGAGTGGGATACATAATGCCCTACAAGACATCTTTAAATATGAAATACCTTTAGAAAGTAAGACCATTTATTTTGGGTATATAACCTCAAGAATGGTTGAAAAGAGTTAAATATTTAATGAATATACTGCTGGTGGCTGGTAAAAAGGCCCTTATCAGGAAATGGTTATCACAGGAGAGCCCAACTTTAAATGTATGGATGGAAATTACACTGGACATTTTTAAAAAATGAAGATAACAACATCTGTTAATCATAAGTTGGAACAATTTGATTCATACTGGGAAAAATGGTTTAACTACATAATGCCTCATAGGCCTGATTTTATTCTCACAAGTCAGTATGTTGTAAAAAGATCACTCCCTACTTTGTACATAGTTTTCTTATTTCAATTGTTCTTTCTCTCCCCTCCTTTCTAGAAGTGTATACCTCAGATAATTATTATGTGGAGATTTGTGACAAATATGATTATATGATATATATGTACAGTATCTGAAATACATCTTATGGAAATGTTTGTTTGATGATAAACTTCAATAAAAAAATAAATTACCAAAAAAAAATGGCTTTCCAGAGATCGAACCTGGAGCTCTTGTAACTTTCTTGATCACCAGACTTTAATGTCTCTGATCTGGTTCTCAGCAAACTGTGGATCTCATGGTTTATCAAGGGCTTCTGACTGGGGAAGATTCTGAATAATTTTGTGGGGGGACACTCGTCTACAGCTTTTTAATGAAGTCCATTACATCCATGGTGTATTCATTCAAATCCACACGAGACCTTGAACACGCCAAGTCCAGACTCGAAGTAATCACGTAGCCACTCCTCTGCTTCCTGTGACCACCTCTTTGTTGACTTAATCTCTGGAACTTTGCTCTCTACCATCTGCCTGTTTGTAGACACGAGAAGAACAAGCAAGTGATACAATTGACCTAAATGCGGTCTGGGCATGGAACAGTAGGCATTCCTGATCTTAGTATAGTAGTGGTCCAACATGTTGGAACCTATAGTATTACAGATTATCTATATAAACATGTAGTAATTGGGCAGGGCTTTCTTCAAACAAGCCTGGTTGAAGTCTCCGACTATAATTTGAAATACATCAGGATGGACCATTTCTTGTTTGGAGATGACATCATGCAGTATCACGAGCGCTTGATTATAATCAGCCACTGGTGGTATGTAAATTTCAGATCAAGCAGCCTTCTGGTTTGACCACTATATCTGGTGTGTTGGGAGGAAGCCACACCTTTGTCCTGTATTTCCTTCCTGATGGCAGCAGCAAGAAGTACATAGCTTGGATAGTTGGGATCCCTGATGATAGATGCTTCTTTCCTGTGACAGCACTGGATGCATGTGTGCTGAATGGTGGGATCCATGATGGAATGGGCTGTATTCACTACTATTTGTTCAAGGACATTGGTGATCCCATACCAGGTTGTGATGCAATCTGTCAATATACTCTCCACTACACATCTATAGAAGTTTGTCAAAGTTTTAGATGTCATACTGAATTTTCACAAATTTCTAAGGAAGCAGAGACATTACCATGCTTTCTTTGTAATTGCAGGTTAGGTCCTCTGAAATAATAACACCAAGGAATTTAAAGTTGCTGACCCTCTCCAACTTTGTTCTGCCGATGAGAAGTGGCTCATGGACTTCCAGTTTCCTCCTCTTGAGGTCAATAATCAGGTCATGTTGACATTGAGTGAGAGGCTGGTATGGCACAACTCAGCCAGATTCTCAATCTCCCTCCTACATGCTAATTTGTCACCACCTTCAGCCAATGACAACAGTATCATCAGCAAATTTGCGTAAATATGGCATTGAAGCTGTGCTTAGCCCCACAGTCATAAATATAAAGTGAGTAGAGCAGGGGCTAAGCCTTGTGGTACACCTGTACTGACGGTGATTGTGGAGGAGATGCTGCTGCCAATCATAACAGACCGAGATATGCAAGTAAAGAAATTAAGGATCCAGTTGCACAAGGAGGTATTGAGACCTAGGTTTTGGAGCTTATTCATTAATTTTGAGGGGATGATTACTGAATGCCAAGCTGTAGTCAATGGACAGCATACTGAGGTATGTAGCTTCACTATCTAGTTTTAAATGGTTGAGTCAAGAACCAATGAAATGACATCAACCGTTGACTTGTTGTGATTGTTGGGAAACTGGAACAGACCCAAGTCATTCATCAGACAACAGTTGATATGTTTCATCACCAATCTGCCAAAGCACTTCATCACAGTGTAAATGCTATTGAACGATGGTCATTGAGGGAGGTTACCAGTTCTTCTTAGGCACCAGTATAATTTAAGCCTGCTTGATTCAGGTGGGTACCTCAGATTGATGAAGTGAGAAGTTAAAGATTTCAGTAAAAACTCCAGCCAGTTGATCAGCAGAGGTCCTCAGCAGTTGCCGAGGTATTCCGTTTGGGCCGGATGCTTTCATTGGGTTCAGCTGAAGGATGCTCTCACATCAGCCTCAGGGGTCATCAGGGGCTGTGGAAATATGTGAAAGTACCTCCATGTTTTGACAAAGCAAGCATAAAAGGGATTGTGCTTATCTGGGAGTGAAACCTTCTTGTCACCTATGCCACTTAGTTTTACTTTGTGGGAGGTGATGACATTCAAGTCCTGCCACAGCTGTCAAGCTTCCTTCAGTGATTCAAGTCTGGTCCGAAATGCTACTTCGCTTGTAAGATGGCTTTCCAGAGATTGTACCTTGACCTCTTGTATTTTACTTGGTTGCCAGACCTAAATACTACTGATCTTGCACTCAGCGGATTGCAGATCTCTTAATCCATCCAGAGCATTTGGTCAGAGAAAAGACTCTGAATGATTTTCTGGGGACACACTCACTTATGACAACTATGGTGTATTAGTTCAGATCCTCTGATGAATCCCTGAACACGGCCCAGTCCACTGACTCGAAGCAATCCCATAGCCACTCCTCTGCCTCTCACAACCATTTCTTTGTTGCCCTTACCTCAGGGGTTTTTGCTCTTTAGCCTCTGCCTATATGCAGGTAGGAGAACAGCCAGAAAGGATTTCATAAAATGTGGTCTAGGGATGGAACAGTAGATATTGCAAATCCTCGTATCACAGTGGTTGAGTATGTTAGGACCCCTTGTGGTACAGGTGATATGTTGATGATTATTGGGCAGAGATTTCTCATAACTATCTCTGGATTGCAGTTCCACAACAGAATTCCAGGTTATTATTTCCCATTAATCCCATAATCTTTGGAGATCTTTTCTTCACAACCACACAGAACTGGTTCTACCTTCTTCCCAAGCAAGACTATCATTATGGCATTAAATTAGTTTGATCTATCCAGTTCTTCATCAGAACTATCTTTCCCCCCCCCCCCTCCATTTTCAAACCAATTTTGTGTCTCACCATCTATAAATCCAGTTCCAATGGTTTCTAGTTTTTCGCTCCACAAAGACTATTGGAGGGGGATACACAGTGCCCTACAAGACATCTTTAAATGTGAAATACCCTTGGAGAGTAAGACCATATATTTTGGATATATACCTCAAGAATGGTTGAAAAGAGATAAATATTTAATGAATATACTGTTGGTGGCTGGTAAAAAGACTCTTACTAGGAAATGGTTATCACAGGAGCCCAACTTTAAATACATGGATGGAAATTACAATGGACATTTACAAAATGGAGAAGATAACAGCAGCTGTTACTCATAAGCTGGAACAATTTGATTCATACTGGGAAAAATGGTTTAACTACATAATGCCTCATAGGCCTGATTTTATTCTCACAAATCAATGAATCTGTTGTAAAAAAGATCACTCCCTACTTGTACATAGTTCTTTCCTTTTGCTTGTTTTTTTCTTTCCACTCTTTTCTATAAGTGTATACCCCAGATAAATACTTTGTGGAGACTTTGTGATATATATGATTATATGATATATATGTACAATGTCTGGAATACATCTTATGGAAATGTTTGTTTCATGAACTTCAATAAAAAAATAAATTACAACAATTTTATTTTCATATTAATAGGAAAATATTTTCTATTTTCCATTCCATTTATATCTCCAATGCCACATTGAAGGTCCTTGACAGGATTATTCTCTGAATGCAAACTTAACCAGACTTCCGCCACCGCCACCTTCCTCCACTTGGCTGAGCTTGATATCACAATGAATAACTTCTTAGACTCCCATTTACTTCCTCCAAATAACAAAGCCTGAAAAGGTCCAAACTGTAACCTTCCTTGTATGGCATACCTTTATTTCATTTCAGTTTAGGCATTTTTCAGTTCAATGTTGAATGCATCACTGTCACTTCCTAGACTACAACTGAAATTAGAAAATGTCATTAACTTCACTGACAATTTCCATTTTTATCTGGACTTGAGAACGTCAAATTGCAAATATCTTCCAAATTTCCGAGAAGAGACAAGTTTCCACTGTGAGCCCACCAACTCCAACTAGCATAACTACAATTACACCTACTATTCTTCCTGTGAAAACCCCATTCCATTTCCTCAGATTCTTCTGAAGGTGTCTTCAGTTTCTTCTGCTAAGGCCCTGTACTCTTTTCTCAGAATTCTCTCATCTTTTCTGCTCCCACTGTAGGTTTCTCCTCAAGTGTCTTCTACTGCATCTATCCCCATATTCAGCATATGATTCTTTAACATTTCATACTTAACAGAGTCATAGAAAAGTATACGACAGAAACAGGCCTTTAGGCCCATATAGTTCATGCCAAAAAAAAATTAAACTGCCAACTCCTATCAACCTGCACTGCAACCATAGCCCACCATACACCTACCATCTATATATTGTACCTATCCAAATTTCTCTTAAACATTGAAATCCAGCTTGAATGCACTACTTCTGCTGGCAGCTCGTTCCAAACTCTCACAAACCCGAGTGGTTTCCTCTCACGTTCCCCTTAAACTTTCACCTTACACCCTTAACCCATAACCTCTAACTGTAGTCCCACCCAACCTCAGTTATAGAAAATATTTTCTATTTTCCATTCCATTTATATCTCCAATGCCACATTGAAGGTTCTTGACAGGATTATTCTCTGAATGCAAATTTAGAGAATAAATTTCATCCTGGTAGCTTCCTCAAAAAACTCTATAGGATTGGTTAGACACAACCTACCATGCACAAAGCCATACTGACTATCCCTAATCAGTTCCTGTCTATCCAAATACTCATATCTGGTCCTTTAGAATACCTTCCCATAACTTTCCCACTACTAATGTCAGGCTCACCAGCCTAAATTTTCCTGGTTTATTTTTAGAGATTTTCAACAGTGAAACAACACCAGCTATCCTCCAATCCTCTGGCACTTCACTTGTCACAAAGGATGATTTAAATATCTCTGCTAGGGCCCCTGCAATTTCTGCACTTGCCTCTGCAGTGTCCAAGAGAATACCTTGTCAGGCCCTAGGAATTTACCCACCCTACTTTACCTCCTCCTTTAAAACCTGTACAAGATTCATGACCTCACTACTGCTGTGCCTCACTTCTATAAACTCTGTTTGTCTCTGAGTAAATACAGACGCAAAAAATCCATTTAAGATCTCCCTCATTTCTTTTGGCTCCACACCTGGATTACATTCTGATCTTCCAGAGCACCAATCTTGTTCCTTACAATCTTTTTGTTTTTCACGTATCTGTAGAATCTCTCAGGGATTTTCTTTTAACCTTGTCTGCGAGGGTAACTTCATGTCTTCTTTTAGCCCTCCTGATTTCTTTCAATGTTCTGTTGCATTTCTTAATCTCCATAAACACCACATTTGTTCCTACCTGGCTATACCTGCAATGCATCTCAGAATCAGAATCAGGTTTATTATCACTGGCATGTGATGTAAAATTTGTTACCTTAGCAGCAGCAGTTCAATGCAATACATAATATAGAAGAGAAAAAAATAATAATAAATAAATCAATCACAGTATACATATATTGAATAGATTTAAAAATGTGCAATATAAATACTGTATATTAAAAAAAGTGAAGTAGTGTCCAAGGCTTCAATGTATATTTAGGAATCGGATGGCAGAGGGGAAGAAGCTGTTCCTGAATCACTGAGTGTGTGCCTTCAGGTTTCTGTACCTCCTACCTGATGGTCACAGTGAGAAAAGGACATGCCCTGGGTGCTGGAGGTCCTTAATAATGGACGCTGCCTTTCTGAGATACCGTTCCCTGAAGATGTCCTGGGTACTTTGCAGGCTAGTGCCCAAGATGGGGCTGACTAGATTTACAACCTTCTGCAGCTTCTTTCAGTCCTGTGCAGTAGCCCCTCCCATACCAGACAATGATGCAGCCTGTCAGAATGCTCTCCATAATACATCTACAGAAATTTTTGAGTGTATTTGTTGACATGCCAAATCTCCTTTATTTCTTAACCAAAGCCTCAATATCTCTTGAAAACCAAGGATCCCTACAAGTGTTATCTTTACCTTTGACTGTTAGGTGGTCTGTAATATAGCCCCATTAACGCGGTCATACATTTCCTATTACTCAGTTCCACCATACGCTTCAGTAGACAAGTTCTCCAGTCCGTCCTCACTGAGCACTGCCATGACATTTTCCCTTTCCAGTAACACCACTACTCCTCCTTTAATCCTTACCACTCTGTCACATCTAAACCAATAGAACCCTAGAATACTGAGCTGCCAGTCCTGCCCCTCCTGCAACCAAATCTCACTAATGGCTACAATTAATTCCGGCTGTTGATCCATACCCTAAACTCATCTGCCTTTCGTACGATATTTCTTGCATTGAAATATATGCAGCCCAGGACATGAGTTGCACCATGCTCAACCTTTTGATTCCTCACTTTGTCTGAGGTTTTAACATCTGTCTCCACAACCTCTCCACTATCTGTTCTGGTACTAGTTTAAACAACCACTCTCTGCACCCCCGTGCAGCACTAGCAAACCTTCTCACTAGGATATTAGTCCCCTTCCAGTTCAGGTGCAAACTGTCTCCTCTGTACAGATCCTACCTTCCCTTGCATAATGACACCAGCCCCAATCAGAGTACTGGTAGATCCAGCAAGGTAGATCTCTCTGGGATTGCCTGACTCTGCCATCTTCAGCAAAATTATTTACCTTCTCAAAGCACCTTCCCACAGGAGATGGAACACCATTCCTTTTACATTCTTCTTTTCTATTTAGCTCATATGAATAATATTTGCATTATATTCTTCCAGGCATAAAGCTGAATTCAACAATTTCAGATGATCAATTTTTCCATATCGAATTTCCGCTATTATTATTCCTTCTAGATTATTTCAGGGAAGGCTTCCATTTCTTCTATTTTCATCTGATTTAGCTCAATCTTTTAAGCCCTTGTTCTATCATTATCCTCTTTGCCTTGCATCATCATACTTTGTCATTAATCTCTCCCATCTCCCTCTATATTACAGACTTTCCCTCCCATCTCCCTTTACTCTGAATCTTCCATAAGACATAAAAATACAAAAATACAACTGCAGATGCTGTGGATCAAAGAATACGTACACGGCGCTGGAAGAACTCAGCAGGTCAGACAGCATCCATCAGAAAAGAGTAGCCAACGTTTCTGGTCAAGACCCTTCATCAGGAATGGGGGGGGGAGGGGGAAGAGAGGGCCGAAGCCCATTAATAGAGATAGGGGAGGGGGAAGGGCCAGAGGCACCAGGTGGAGAACCAATCAGAGGAAGGATAAAGGGGGGAGGTGATAAGCATGAAAGAACTGTAGAGATAAAGGAGCAGAAAGTTGAAAGGGGAGAGAGGCAGAGAGGGACCTGGGATAGGGGAAGGGGGAGGGGGAGGGAATTACCAGAAATTGGAGAATTCTATATTCATACCACCAGGCTGGAGGCTACCCAGACGGTAGATGAGGCGTTGCTCCTCCAACCTGAGTTTGGCCTCATCATGGCAGTGGAGGAGGCCATGTATGGACATATCTAGATGGGAATGAGAGGCAGAGTTGAAGTGGGTGGCAACCGGGAGGTCCTGTCTATTGTGTCCTCTCAATAACTTCTCCTTTGGTTCTTCCCACTTTCTCCAGATCAAGGGCGTAGCCATGGGCACTCGCATGGGCCCTCGCATGGGCCCCAGCTATGCCTGTCTCTTTGTGGGTTATGTGGAACAGTCTATGCTCCAAATCTATACTGGCACCACTCCCCAACTTTTCCTCCGCTACATCGACGACTACATTGGTGCTGCTTCCTGCACCCATGCTGAGTTTGTCAATTTCATCAACTTTGCTTATAACTTTCACCCAGCCCTTAAATTCACTTGGTCCATCTCGGACACTTCTCTCCCCTTTCTTGATCTCTCGGTCTCCATCTCCGGAGACAGACTATCCACCGACTTCTTCTACAAACCACTGACTCCCATAACTATCTTGACTATACCTCTTCCCACCCTGTCCAATGCAAAAATGCCATTCCCTATTCCCAGTTCCTCCGTCTCCGCCGCATCTGCTCCCAGGATGAGGTTTTCTGTTCCAGGACTTCTCAAATCTCCTCTTTCTTTCAGGATCGTGGTTTCCCTTCTGGCGTCATCAAAGATGCCCTCACCCGCATCTCCTCCACCTCCTACACTTCAGCCCTTAACCCATCCTCCTGTCACCACAACAGGGACAGGGTTCCCCTTGTCCTCACCTTCCACCCCACCAGCCTCCGGATCCAATACATTATCCTCTGCAACTTCCGCCACCTTCAACAGGACCCCACCACCCAGCACATCTTTCCCTCCCTACCCCTCTCAGCTTTTCACAGGGATCGTTCCCTCCGCGACTACCTGGTCGACACGTCCCTCCCCACAGAACTCCCACCTGGCACTTATCCCTGTAAGCGCAAATGCTACACCTGTCCCCACACCTCCCCCCTTACCACCATTCCGGGCCCCAGACAGTCCTTCCAGGTGAGGCAACACTTCACCTGCGAGTCAGCTGGAGTCATCTATTGCTCCAGGTGCTGCCTCCTCTACATCGGTGAGACCCGACACAGATTGGGGGACCGCTTCATTGAGAACCTATGCTCCATCAGTCACAATAGACAGGACCTCCCGGTTGCCACCCACTTCAACTCTGCTTCACATTCCCATCTAGATATGTCCATACATGGCCTCCTCTACTGCCATGATGAGGCCAAACTCAGGTTGGAGGAGCAACGCCTCATCTACCGTCTGGGTAGCCTCCAGCCTGGTGGTATGAACATTGAATTCTCCAATTTCCGGTAATTCCCTCCCCTTCCCCCTATCCCAGGTCCCTCTCTGCCTCTCTCCCCTTTCAACTTTCTGCTCCTTTATCTCTACAGTTCTTTCAAGCTTATCCCCTCCCCTCTTTATCCTTCCTCTGATTGGTTCTCCACCTGGTGCCTCTAGTTCTTCCTCCACCCCCATCATTGGGCTTCGGCCCTCTCTTCCCCCCCCCCCCCCCCCATTCCTGATGAAGGGTCTCGACCCGAAACGTTGGATACTCTTTTCTCACGGATGCTGTCTGACCTGCTGAGTTCCTTCATCATCGTGTACGTATTCTTCCATAAGACATAGTAGCAGAATTAGGCCATTTAGCCCACTGTCTGCTTTGCTATTCCATCATGGCTGATTTAGTATTCCTCTCAACCCTTTTCTTCAGCCTTCTCCCCATAACCTTTGACACACTTACGAATCAAGAATCTATCAACCTCGGCATGAAATATACCAAATGTCTTGGCCTCCACAGCAGTGTTTGGCAATGAATTACACAGATTCACCACTTACTGGTTAAAGAAATTCCTCCTCATCTCTGTTCTAAAGGGACACTCTAAAGGGTGTGCCCTCAGGTGCTAGACTCATCCACTATAGGAAACATCTTCTTCAATCAACTCTATCTAGGCCTTTTAATATTCAATAGGATTCAATAAGATCCCCCACATTCTACTAAGCTCCAGCAAGTACAAGCCCAGAGCCAAATGTTCCTCATACATTGCCCTTTCATTACCTTTATCCTAACTGTTAAATTAAGACTTCTTGTATATCTCTAGTTTTTTGACCCAATTCTAAAGACAAAACTTAAACAACATCTCTCTTCACAAGTACTGCTTCACCTGAGTACATTCATTCTCTCTTGATACGCTTCTTAGTAAGTCCTGAGTTTTTGAAAGATAAACATTTTTCTCCACTTAATTCCACCACTTCCTCAAACATAATACAAAAAAAATCAGTGGGTACCTGTAACATTTACATTTATCATAAGGTAATTTTTGATTTAGGTTACTGTCACTGTCACGTGCCTTTGAACAATACATACTGCCATTCCACATTCTACATGCTCTTCCACTGTAGAACAAAGATGTCATCTTGGCTTACCGGCATGCAAGATCAATTCAACAAAATTGCAGTAAACTGCTGTCTCCAAAAATTCACACTGTTCAAATTAATTACCACCTAAAATGAAAAGTCTTTCTAGCATTCAGAATGTGTGTAATTATCTTAAAATTTTGAGACAGTAATAAAGTATTAATCAATTTTCAGTCATTTGTACCATAGAGCGATGTAAAGCATGTATCCTCATTTCTTATCCATCTACTTCTACCACTCAAATCTCAAATAGCCTATCTGAGGTAACAAACTCCATTCCCTTCAGCATTTAAGTAACTCATTGCATTTAAACTTTAAGTAAATAGCTCTAACTCAGATAGCTTAGCATTTAAATTTGGAAAGAAGCACCTTTAAATTTGCCATTATTCTGATTGTCTACACCTCAATATTCCATGTTCCAAATACCCACTGAATAAAATAGTTTTTCTGACAAACCAAGCATTTAAAATGAGCTGGTATCAAAATTGAAGCATAAAAGGTACAAATTGGTGTATAAAAATGAATCTGTTCAGAAAATCACATCCATTTTAAAATCTTAAATGCTTTTATCAATACAATTTCATGTGTCAGGTCAGTTTAAATAATTATCAATCATGTATATATTTAGGACTCGGTGACAGGAAATATAGTACTTTCCATTTAAGAAACACACATCGGATAAAATGAGAAGCAGGTGTCCTGAGAGATTGATATGATTGCAGCAAACTCTTAGAATGAATCATTTAAGATTAATATGTTTGAGATGATTGAACCATTGCGGATTTTCTCAAATTCTCTAAATAAGATACCAAAAAATCATAAACATGAGAAAATCTGCAGATGCTGGAGAAGGGGGGAGTATCATAGGACGGAAGGCCTTGGAAGGAAAAAAGGGGGAGGGGAGCACCATTATTGTGAGGGGGAAAGAGAGAAATTAATTAAAAATTAGGGATGCTCCCCTCCCCTTTTCTTTCTTCTGTCCAATGATATTCCCCCTCCTCCAGCCTTGTATCCCTTTTGCCAATCAACTTCCCAGCTCTTTGCTTCATTCCTCCCCCTCCTGTCTTCTCCTATCATTTTGGGTCTTCCCCTCCCTCTTTCAAATCTCTTACTATCTCTTTTTTCCATTAGTCCTGACGAAGGGTCTCAACCCAAAACGTCGACTGTACTTCTTCCTATAGATGCTGCCTGGCCTGCTGCATTCCACCAGCATTTTGTGTGTGTTACCAAAAAAGATACCAGATTCAAAAGAACTTCTTGATGTTTAGTTTGGAGTAGAATGCATAAATCATACCATTACAAAGAAATAATTAAGGACAGTACCTGATCAACAATGGAATCCAGTGTACTTAGGAGTAGGAATCCTCGACCTCGAACTAGATATTCGCCCAACGCAACCATGTGGCTTTCTTCCTCCTCCTCCTTGTTCTCAGACCTCTGAGACACAGCATTACAAAGCTGGTGCACATCTGTCAGGAATTCTCGTGCTAACGTGTTACAGGCACTGCTCATGTCTGAGCTATGGAAAGAAGTAAATCTGTTAGAACATTTTAAAAGCAGACAACATTGCAATCTCCTTCATTCAACTTTAAAGATAATCTTACACCTTGCTGCAGTACTTGGATAATGGATCTTCAATAGTGATTACAAAAGCCAAATTTTAGAACTAGCCATACAATTGAAAAGCCTGCCTCTCAAGCACATACAAAATTGAAATAAAATTAACTTTAGAGTTCAGGTTATTCACAAATTACACAGAATTACGTATCAAAATATATACCCACTCTACTTAAACTTTTTACACAGTCATACATAAAAGTCATCTCATATATTAAAGTTAGTTAAACATTTAATCCTGCACATTATCCCAAGAATCTTGTTTCACTGCAAATGTTTGAAATTTAAGCTCCTACATGGATCTTGAAAGTTGTCATTTGAGTCAATTACTGAGATCTTCCAACCACCCTAAACCACACAGATATGAACAGATGGAAGTGCTAAATTCAGAAATGTTGAACCCTTGTGGCATCATGTGATATCACATGGACAATCTCCATCACATAAAAGTATTTCATATTACAGCACATGACAGGCTTACTGTTTCACCCATGCTTGATAATTGATTTAGTACAAAGTCAACTTGTGCTATTTGGTGCTTAACAGTTTTGGTTATAAATTGTGAACATTTATAAACATATACCAAGATCCTAGAGAAACTATTTGAATATAGTAAAGATTTCTAAGGGTATTAACTCTAGATTTGTTTCAGTATTCAAAGTAGGCTCAACAGGGAAGGCAACATGAATACCTGCAATATATAAAGCGATTGTTAATAATGTCAGAGTATCTCCAAAGTAGCTGACCAATTAGATATGGTATCCTCAAATTAGTAACAGCTAAAAGCAATATAGTTAACTATATAACAATTGAGCAAGGAAACTGCACAAAATGTACTGCCAGTAATTTGTTTGTGTATGTGAAATCTACTTCGCGTGCCTTCTATTTTATGAAGAATTCAATTAGTTTCACTCAATTATAATTGTAATGATGCTTAACTGAAACTGAGAGCAGAGTTTTTCACAACTTGCTTTAGTTCCTCTAGGTCTGAACAAAAACAAGGATTATTTGATGGGGTGGGTAATTTTCAATAAGAAGTAATATATTCCTCTTCCTGTTTGCAAGGGGCAGTAGATAAACAGTTCTGGTGAAGATTTGCACTTCTTCTGAGATAGAAGAGATTCTGCAGATGCTGGAAATCCAGAGTAATACACAGAAAATGCAGGAGGAACTCAGCAGGTCAGTCAGCACCTTTGAAAAGGAATAAGCACTTGATGTTTTGGGCCAAGACCCTTCAACAGGTCTCGACCCAAATATCAACTACAGTACAGGTGGCCCCGTTTTTCGAACGTTCACTTTACCACAGCTCACTGTTATGAAAGACCTACATAGCACCTGTTTTCACTAACCAAAGAAGATTTTCGCTTTTACGAAAAAAAGATGTCCACATTATACGTGTGTTTACCCCAAGAAAGACTACCATGACCGTGAAGCCTTGTGCGGGCAGTTGTGTGCACGTGTACATGCCAATTATTTTCCTCCAAATTGATTTTGGCTCGCTGTCTTCCCGATTTTGATAAGTGAAACTACACCGTACATACAATATTTCTACTTTATATAGGCTGTATATTTATCATATCATTCCTGCTTTTACTATATGTTGGTGTTATTTTAGGTTTTACGTGTTATTTGGTAGGTTATTTTTTGGGTCTGGGAACACTCAAAAATTTGTCCCATATAAATTAATGGTAATTGCTTCTTCGCTTTACGATATTTCGGCTTACGAACGGTTTCATAGGAATGCTCTACCTTCGGATAGAGGAAGGCAGGGGAAACCTGCATTTATTCCTTTCCATAGCTCAGATTCAGGTTTAATATTACCGGTAAATATCATGGAACTTGTTTTCTTTGCGGCAGCATACAATGAAATACACAGTAGTAGAAAATAAACTTGAATTAAAGACAGTATAGATATAAAATAACTAAATTAAATTAGTACAAAAAGAGAAATAAAAATGTAGTGAGGAAGTGTTGATGGTTTCAATGCCCATTCAAAATTGGATGGCAGGGGAGAAGAAGCCATTCCTGAATCGTGTGTGTGCCTTCACACTCTGTGCCTTGGTAGCAATGAGAAGAAGGCATGACCTGGGTGATGGTTGTCCTTCATGATGGATGCAACCTTTTTGAGACATAGCTCTTTGAAGATGTCCTGGATACTATGGAAGCTGGTGCCCATGATGAAGCTGACTAAGTTTACAACTCTCTGCAGCTTATTTTGATCCTGTGCTGTAGTCACACCCCCATACCAGGCAGTGATACAGCTGCTGAGAACGCTCTCCATGGTACATCCGTAGAAATTTGCAAGTGTCTTTGGTGATGTATCAAATCTCCTCAAACTCCTAATAAAATATAGCCACTGTCATGCCTTCTTTGTAAGTACATTGATATGTTGGGTCTAGGTTAAATCCTCAGAGATACTGACACCCAAGAACTTGAAATTTCACATTCTTTCATTTCTGATCCCTCTATGAGGACTGGTGTGTGTTCCCTCATCTTACCCTTTCTGAAATCCACAATCAGTTCTTTGGTCTTACTGATGTTGCGTGAAGGTTATTGCTGCAACACCACTCACTAGCTGATATATCTCGCTCCTGTACGTTCTCTCATCACCATCTGAAATTCTGCCAACAGTAGTGGTATCATCAAACAAATTTATAGATGACATTTGAGCTGCGCCTAGCTATGCAGTCATGGGTATAGAGAGAGTAGAGCAATGGGTTAAGCACACATCCCTGAGGTGTGCCAGTGTTAACTGTCAGTGAGGTGAAGGTGTTATTTCCAATCTGCAGAGATGGTGATGCCGCCTGACTCAAGTTCCTCCAGCAGTTTGTACGTGTTATACTTTTTCTGAGAATGTTTCAAACATTCCTTTGGCCATCCTGATAATCTTCCATCAGAGCAGAGCACTTACTTTATTTTGGAAGTCTTCCATAAAGCATGAGAATGATATCGCCTACTTGTCAAAGCTGATTGAGTAATTTTAAATATCCCCAGTGTACAAGGAAAAGGATCACCAACATCCAGTCACATTGAGCATTGTGTGAGGTTTGAGGATCTGATTGTTCTAATTTTCTCTACCCTGAAATGTTAACTTTACATCTCAAACAAAAGAAAACCTGCAGATGCTGGAAATCGAAGCAACACACAGAAAATGCTGGAGGAACTCAACAAGCTAGACAGCATCTATGGAAAAAGAGTACAGTCAACGTTTTGGGCCGAGACCCTTTATTAGCATATTTTTATTGTATATTTGTAGACATCAGGAACCCTGTAAATAAAGCTCTTCTCAGACAACATCTTACAGACACCATGTACATGCCCAATTAATAGAAGACAGTTGATGGAGGAAGGGAAGCCACTTTCTTCGAAAAAGTCCAGGGTGTCCATAAGACCATAAGATACAGAAGAAGAAGCAGGCCATTTGCCCCATTGAGTCTGCTCTGCCATTCAATCATGGACTGATCCAATTCTTCCAGTCATCCCCACTCCCCTGCCTTCTCCCCATACCTTTTGATGCCCTGGCTAATCAAGAACCTATCCATCTCTGCCTTAAATGCACCTAATGATTAGGCCTTCATAGCCGCTCATGGCAACAAATTCCACAGATTTACCACCCAAATTGTCCCACCCTGCTACCTGTAAAAACACCATCACCTTCTCTCAATTCCTCCATCTCCGCTGCATCTGCTCTCACGATGAAGCTTTTCATTCTAGATTGAAGGAGATGTCAACAAAAGGGGCTTCCCTTTCTCCACCATCAACAGTGCCCTCACCCACATCTCTTCTGTTTTACGCATGTCTGTTCTCACCCCATTCTCCCACCACCCTACCAAGGATAAGGTTCCTCTTGTCTTCATCTCCCACCCCACCAGCTTCCACAACCAGCACATAGTTCTCCGAAACTTCCGCCACCTCCAACGAGATCCCACCACCAAACACATCTTTCCCTCACCCCCATAACTTTCTCCTATCTGCAGGGATCACTCTCTATGCGACTCCCTTGTCCATTCGTCCCTTCCCAAAGATCTCCCTCCTGGCACTCATCCTTGCAAGTGGAACAAGTGCTACACCTGCCCCTACACCTCCTCCCTCACTACCATTCAGGACCCTAAACAATCCTTCCAGGTGAGACAACACTTCACCTGAGTCTGTTGGGGTCATTTACTGTGCTCAGTGCTCCCGGTGTGGCCTCCTGTACTTCAGTGAGACCTGACGTGGATTGGGAGACCGCTTCGCCAAGCATCGGTGCTCTGTCTGCCAGAACAAGCAGGTTCTCCCAATGGCCACCCATTTTAATTTCACTTCCCATTTCGATATGTCCATCCACAGCCTCGTCCACTGTCATGATGAGGCCACACTTAGGTTGGAGGAACAACACCATGTATTCCGTTTCGGTAGCCTCCAACCTGATGGCATGAACATCAATTTCTCAAACGTTCAGTAATTCCCCCACCCCCTTCCCCATCCCTTTTTCCCCTCTCTCACCTTATCTCCTTGCCTGCCCAACACCTCCCTCTGGAGTTCCTCCCTCCTTTTTCTTTCTTCCATGGCCTTCTGTCTCTTTCAATCAACTTCCCAGCTCTTTACTTCATTTCTCCCCCTCCAAATTTCACCTATCACCTGGAGTTTCTCTCTCCCCTCTCCCCACCTTTTAAATCTGCTCCTCAGTTTTTTTTACTCCAGTCCTGCCAAAGAGTTTCAGCCCGAAACATCGACTGTACTTTTTTTGCATAGTTGCTGCCTGGCCTGCTGAGCTCCTCCATCATTGTGTGTGTTGCTCGGATTCCAGCATCTGCAGATTTTCTCTTGTTTGTGATGCATCTTCCCAATTTTGCTTTCTTTGACTTTCATTGAAATTATCCTTCTCGCCAGGCTAAGGAAACTGCAGAAAGCTGATCTAATTTTAATAAGACTTTGAATACTTCAAATGTCTCCTTAACCTTTAAATTCCATATTAAGAAATCCCAGTCTCCTCTTTTAAATTGATTCTTTCTTCCCTGTCTTATATTAATAAAGAACAACTTTGTCCTCGGTAGAACTGCAACATCCTTCCTTCAGTTCAGTGCCGAAACTTTCCACAGTATTTCATCTGAACCTAATAAGCATTCCATCAACATGAGCAAAATGCCTTTATTTTAATATCCAAGCTTCTAATTATGAGGCCAAGGTGCTTGCACACTTAACACATTTTTCAAATCTCTCTGTCCTTGCACTCAATTTAAAACATGAGAATTTTTTTCATACTTTATCAATATAAATTACTTCATACTTTCCTGTGTTTAATTTCATCAGCCCATGTTTTTCTGAAGCCTTTTACTATTCACCTCACTGATTACGGTTTCCAAATGCCTGCTGTCAACTTTTGAAATTAATCCTTCTACATCCAAGTCCATATTACTAGCAACTAGAGGTCTCAATACTCATCAATTGGAGACATCACTGCTCATTTATCTTAGGTCAAAAGAGATTTAAAATTAGCATTGTTTCCTGTTCCTTATATACACACACACACACAAACCACTAGTCTTTATTTCAAATGGCTGTAATTTTGCCTACATGTCCACTGCAAGGTATTGAACTTTTTACAACATATGCTACAGTACGCAGTATTCCTACAGTAGAGCTGGTCATTGACATGAAACATTAACTACGGTAGTTCGCTCTCCACCAATGCTATCTTAATAGCTCCAGCAGATTATTTTTATAGCAACACACACAAAATGCTGGAGGAGCTCGGCAGGTCAGGCAGTATCTATGGAGAGGAATAAACAGTCGATGTTTTGGGCTGAGACCCTTCATCATGACTGGAAAGGAAGGGGGAGAATGGCAAAATAAAAAGGTGCGGGGAGGGGAAGAAGGACAAAATAGAAGGTGATAGGTGAAGCCAGGTGTGTAGGGGAGGGGGGAATTAAGTAAAAAATTGGGAGGTGATAATTGGAAACAGCAAAGGGCTGGAGAAAATGGAGCCTGATAGGAGCGAAGAATAGAAAAAAGGAGGGAGGAGGGGCACCAGTTGGAGGTGATAGGTGAGAAGAGGCCAGTTGCCAAAATAAGGTGGGGGGAGGGGAAGAAGGACAAGATAAAATTAGAAGCTGCCAGCAGGATTTAAATATCTCCTTATCCGAGGAGAGCTGGGACTCAGTTCTCAAATCGGTTAACTCAACCTCCCTTTGTGCTCGCCATTGCCTCTTACAGTTTAAGATTGTTCATAGAGCCCATATGTCTAAGTCTAAACTATCTCGATTCTACCCTAGCATTAGTCCGCTCTGTGATAAATGCAAGAGGGGCGTGGCCTCTCTCATCCATATGTACTGGTTCTGTCCTAGCTTGGAGAAATTCTGGAAATATGTCTTCACTACATTATCGGGTATTCTGAATCAGCACCTAGAACCTAACCCCTTAATTGCTCTGTTCGGTTTTTGGGGCGAGACAGATTTATGTCTGGGTCCGACCAAATGCCGAATACTATCCTTTGCCTCTCTCCTGGCGAGACGCCTGATCCTCCTTAGATGGAGAGATGTTGCCCCGCCCACTCATGAGCAATGGCTTAACGACATTATGGCCTGCTTGGATCTCGAAAAAATTCATTATTCAGTTCTTAATTCGGATCTAAAGTTCCATAAGGTCTGGGGACCTTTTATCGAGTACTTTCATAACCTTCCTCCTGACGAGGGTTTTTTTTTCTTTTTCTTTCTTCTTTTCGGTCCCTTGCTTTCAGCTCCCTTTTTTTTCTGGTAGTAGGCATTATTATCCTCTGTTGCTATGTGTATTCACAGTCTGGGAGTTTGACTGTCCGGACTTATACTCTTTATACTGTGTGGTGGTTGGTCTGGAGTTGTTGTTGTTTTCTTGTGTTGTGGGGCTTGGGGAGGACACTAAGCTCACTTGTCTTTAATCTAGGTGCTTTTTTGTTAAATTCTCTTCCTTTGTAGCATATTGTTATTGTATGCTTAATCTTGCACTGTATTAATGCTCCTCATTGGGATTTGGGGTTTTTAATTTTGTAAAATGTTTTGAAAAACTAATAAAAAAATTTATTTAAAAAAAAGCTGCCAGTCCTGATAAAGATTCTCAGCACAAAATATCGACTGATCATTTCTCTCATGAATCCTACCTGAGCACCGAGTCCCTCGAGCATTTTGTGTTTGTTACTCTGGATTTCCAGCATCTGCAGAATCTTTTGTGTTTGGTACATTCCACTACACTTATTTATTCTTGAAACACTGGAGCCAGTTTGCATACAGCATGATCAAAATACAGCAAATGATTGATTTTAGTGATGCTGGTTGAATATACATATTGGCCAAGATACTAGGCAAAAGTCCCCTACTCATTAAGTAATATTTGATAGCTAGATAATGTTTCTCCCCAACTATCCAACATAAAATTATGCTCTTGAGAAGGTACATTTTTTAAACAGACCTTTTAGTATGACCCAGTACATCTGTGGATGTGAATTTCCCACTAATCAGGACATTTACCATGGCAGGTGCGCAAAAAGGGCCTGAAAGATCATTGGAGACCTGAGTCACCCCAACCACAAACAGTTCCAGCTGCTACCATCCAGGAAACAGTAACGCAGTATTAAAGCCAGAACCAACAGGCTCTAGGACAGCTTCTTCCACCAGGCCATCAAACTGATTAATTCACACTGACACGTGTATTTCTAAGCTCTGTTCTGTTGTATATCTTACTGAACATACTATTTATTACAAATTACTATAACTTGCACATTGCACATTCAGACGGAGATGTAATGTAAAGATTTTTACTGATGTATGTGAGGGACGCAAGAAATAAAGTCAATTCAACTTAATATAACCATATAACAATTACAGCATGGAAACAGGCCATCTCGGCCCTTCTAGTCCATGCTGAATGCTTACTCTCACCTAATCCCACTGACCCGCACTCAGCCCATAACCCCTCCATTCCTTTCCTGTCCATATACCTATCCAATTTTGCTTTAAATGACAATACCAAACCTACCTCTACCACTTCTACTGGAAGCCCATTCCACACAGCTACCACTCTCTGAGTAAAGAAGTTCCCCCGCGTGTTACCCCTAAACATTTGCCCCCTAACTCTCAACTCATGTCCTCTTGTTTGAATCTCCCCTACTCTCAATGGAAAAAGCCTATCCACGTCAACTCTATCTATCCCGATCATAATTTTAAATACTTCTATCAAGTCCCCCCTTCAACCTTCTATGCTCCAAAGAATAAAGACCTAACTTGTTCAATCTTTCTCTGTAACTTAAGTGCTCAAACCCAGGTAACATTCTAGTAAATCTTCTCTGTACTTTCTCTATTTTGTTGACATCTTTCCTATAATTCAGTGACCAGAACTGTACACAATACTCCAAATTCAGCCTTACCAATGCCTTGTACAATTTTAATATTACATCCCATCTCCTATACTCAATGCTCTGATTTATAAAGGCCAACATACCAAAAGCTTTCATCACTACCCTATCCACATGAGATTCCACCTTCAGGGAACTATGCATCATTATTTCTAGATCACTCTGTTCTACTGCATTCTTCAATGCCCTACCATTTACGATGTATGTCCTATTTGGATTATTCCTACCAAAATGTAGCACCTCACACTTACCAGCATTAAACTCCATCTGCCATCATTCAGCCCACTCATCGAACTGGCCTAAATATCTCTGCAAACTTTGAAAACCTACTTCATTATCCACAACGCCACCTACCTTAGTATAATCTGCATACTTACTAATCCAATTTACCACCCCATCATCCAGATCATTAATGTATATGACAAACAACACTGGACCGAGTATAGATCCCTGAGGCACACCACTAGTCACTGGCCTCCAACCTGACAAACAGTTATCTACCACTACTCTCTGGCATCTCCCATCCAGCCACTGTTGAATCCATTTTACTACTTCAATGTTAATACCTAACGATTGAACCTTCCTAACTAACCTTCCGTGCGGAACCTTGTCAAAGGCCTTACTGAAGTCCATATAGACAACATCCACTGCTTTATCCTCGTCAACTTTCCTGGTAACCTCTTCAAAAAATTCAATAAGATTTATCAAACATGACCTTCCATGCACAAATCCATGTTGACTGTTCCTAATCAGACTCTGTCTATCCAGATAATTATATATACCATCTCTAAGAATACTTTCCATTAATTTACCCACCACTGATGTCAAACTGACAGGCCTATAATTGCTAGGTTTACTCTTAGAACCCTTTTTAAACAATGGAACCACATGAGCAATACGCCAATCCTCTGGCACCAACCCGGTTTCTAATCACATTTAAAATATTTCTGTCAGAGCCCCTGCTATTTCTACACTAACTTCCCTCAAGATCCTAAGGAATATCCTGTCAGGACCCGGAGATTTATCCACTTTTATATTCTTTAAAAGCGCCAGCACTTCCTCCTCTTTAATCGTCATAGTTTCCATAACTTCCCTACTTGTTTCCCTTACCTTACACAATTCAATATTCTTCTCATTAGTGAATATCGAAGAAAAGAAATTGTACAAAATCTCCCCCATCTCTTTTGGCTCCGCACATAGCTGGCCACTCTGATTCTCTAAAGGACCAATTTTATCCCTCACTATCCTTTTGCTATTAATATAACTGTAGAAACCCTTTGGATTTATTTTCACCTTACTTGCCAAAACGACCTCATATCTTCTTTTAGCTTTTCTAATTTCTTTCTTAAGATTCTTTTTACATTCTTTATATTCCTCGAGCACCTCATTTACTCCATGCTGCCTATATTTATTGTAGATATCTCTCTTTTTCCTAACCAAGTATCCAATATCTCTTGAAAACCATGGCTCTCTCAAACTTTTAACCTTTCCTTTCAACCTAATAGGAACACAAAGATTCTGTACCCTCAAAATTTCACCTTTAAATGATCTCCATTTCTCTATTACATCCTTCCCATAAAACAAATTGTCCCAATCCACTCCTCCTAAATCCTTTTGCATCTCCTCAAAGTTAGCCTTTCTCTAATCAAAAATCTCAACCCTGGGTCCAGTCCTATCCTTCTCCATAATTAGATGGAAACTAATGGCATTTTGATCAATGGACCTGAAGTGCTCCCCAACACATACCTCCGTCACCTGACTTATTTCATTCCCTAACAGGAGATCCAACACTGCCCCTTCTCTAGTTGGTACCTCTATGTATTGCTGCAAAAAACTATCCTGCACACATTTTACAAACTCCAAACCATCCATCCCTTTTACAGTATGGGCTTCCCAGTCTATGTGTGGAAAATTAAAATCTCCCACAATCACAACCATGTGCTTACTGCAAATATCTGCTATCTCCTTAAAAATTTGCTCCTCCAATTCTCGCTCCTCATTAGGTGGTCTATAATACACCCCTATAAGTGTTACTATGTAGCGGTGTGCTACACACAGCGCTGAAATAACGACACGTAGTCGATGCACTGCAGTTACAAAAGAGATTTTATTTGAACTTCACGGCCTCGCTTTAAAGCCTTCCTGATCCCGCCCTCCCCGGGCAGGGATGCTGTAGGGAGCACGTATTCACAGTCCTGTCCCGCGCGCGGGCTTTTCCCCTTGCTGGTGAAGCAGACTTGGCGCCCTTTTGGGATTGGCCTTTATGCCGGCACGCTGGCTATTTGTGAGCTGGTTCGAGTGCACTAGGAAGTGGGTCGCCACATAACCCCCCCCCAGAACCGGCGATACACCCCCCAATGTCCACAGTCTGGGCCAGACCGTTTGGGAGGTCTGCCTCTGCGCCACGTCCACATGGGCCGGTTTGAGTCGGTCCACTGTGAAGACCTCCTCTCAACCCCAACGTCCAGCACGAATGTGGACCCGTTGTTTCTGATCACTGTAAACGGCCCCTCGTAGGGCCGCTGTAGCGGTGCCCGATGTCCGCCCCTTCGTACAAACACAAACTTACAGTTCTGCAGGTCTTTGGGTACACAGGTCGGGTTCTGCCCATGCTGCGAAGTGGGTATATGGGCCAGGTTGCCGAGCTTCTCGCGTAGTCTGCCCAGGACTGCTGCGGGTTCTTCCTCGTGCCCCCTTGGGGCTGGTATGAACTCCCCTGGGACGACCAGGGGTGCGCCATACACCAACTCGGCCAACGAGGTGTGCAGATCGTCTTTGGGCGCTGTGCGGATTCCGAGCAGGACCCAGGGAAGCTCGTCCACCCAGTTAGCTCCTCGCAGGTGGGCCATGAGAGCCGACTTTAGGTGACGGTGGAAACGCTCCACCAGTCCGTTCGACTGTGGGCGGTAGGCAGTTGTGTGGTGCAGCTGTGTCCCCAAAAGGCTGGCCATAGCTGACCACAGGCTGGAGGTGAACTGGGCACCTCTGTTGGAGGTAATGTAGGCTGGTACACCAAAGCGATATACCCAGGTGGCAATCAGTGCCCGGGCGCAAGATTCGGAGGTGGTGTCGGTGAGCGGGATCGCCTCTGGCCATCTTGTGAACCAGTCCACGATAGTGAGGAGGTGCCGCGCGGAATGTGGTCGAAACGCCGGTGGGTGGGGTGGAACTGCTGCGGCAGAGCTTTGGTGTGTCGCTGCACCTTGGCTGTTTGGCAGTGATGCACCATCAATAACTCTCTGAGACGGGAGGCGAGATATCGGCTTTTATTGACTGGAAGAAAGAACAAGCAGTAGTTGACCACCATACTACATCCTGGAGAATGAGGGCCGGGCTCAGGCCTCAATCGCCTTTATACCGGGGCTTGTGGGAGGAGCCACAGGAGCAGTCAGCAGGGGGCGTGTCCAGACAAGTATATGTAGTTCACCACAGGCAGTGCATGCACAGTTTGGCCCATTCACTGACCTGCTTGTGGAGTCCGTGCCAAACGAACCTGTTAGAGACCATCTGGACGGTTGTCCTGATGGAGGGGTGCGCTAAGTTATGAATGGAGTTGAAAATGCGCCGCCGCCAGGCTGCCAGGACGGGGTTGGCCGGTTGGTGACGTCACAGAGCAGGGTCCTCTCACCTGGGCCTACGGGGAGGTCCTGGAGCTGCAAACCGGAGACTACAGTTCTGTAACTCGGGATCTCCTCGTCTGCCTGCTGCGCCTCCGCCAGCGCCTCAAAGTCTACCCCTTGGGAAAGGGCATGAATGTTAGGGCGAGAGAGTGCGTCGGCCACAACATTGTCCTTTCCTGAGACATGCCAGACACCCGTCGTGTATTCAGAGATGTAGGACAGATGGTGCTGCTGGCGGAACGACCAGGGATCGGACACCTTCGTGAACATAAAGGTAAGTGGTTTGTGGTCCGTGAACGCGGTGAAGGGTCTACCTTCTAAGAAGTACCTGAAATGCCGGATTGCCAGGTATAGCGCCAACAGTTCCCGGTCGAAAGCACTGTATTTGAGCTCCGGTGGTCGCAGGTGTTAGCTGAAAAACGCCAGGGGTTGCCAGCGACCCTCGATGAGCTGCTCCAGCACCCCACCGACTGCCGTGTTAGGTGCGTCCACGGTGAGGGCGGTAGGGACGTCCATTCTGGGGTGCACTAGCATCGCGGCGTTTGCCAAGGCTTCTTTCGTTTTAATGAAAGCGGCAGCGGACTCCTCGTCCCAGGTAATGTCCTTGCCTGGACCTGACATCAGGGCGAACAGGGGGCACATGATTCGGGCAGCTGAAGGGAGGAAGCGGTGGTAGAAATTTACCATACCCACGAATTCCTGAAGGCCTTTGATTGTGGTGGGTCGGGGGAAATGGCGGACTGCGTCTACCTTAGCGGGCAGAGGGTTGCCCCGTCTACAGTGATCTTGTGACCCAGGAAGTCTATGGTGTCGAGCCCGAACTGGCATTTGGCCGGGTTGATTGTTAGACCGTATTCACTCAGTCGGGCGTAGAGTTGACGGAGATGGGACAGATGCTCCTGATGGCTGCTGCTGGCTATGAGGATGTCATCCAAATAGATGACAGCGAAGTCCAGGTCGTGTCCCACCGCGTCCATTAACCGCTGAAACGTCTGTGCGGCATTCTTCAGGCCAAACAGCATGCGGAGGAACTCGAAAAGGCCGAACGGGCTGATGAGTGCTGTTTTGGGGACGTCGTCAGGATGCATCGGGATTTGATGGTATCCCCGAACGAGGTCTACCTTGGAGAAGATCCATGCGCCTTGCAGGTTTGCTGCAAAGTCCTGAATGTGTGGCACAGGGTAGTGGTCCGGTGTTGTAGCCTCGTTCAGCCTGCGGGTAGTCACCACATGGTCTCCAGCCCCCTGATGCTTTGGGCACCATGTGCAGGGGGAACGCCCATGGGCTGTCGGACCGCCATATCATCCCCAATTCCTCCATCCTCTTGAACTCCTCCTTCGCCAGTCGGATCTTGTCCGGGGGAAGCCTTCGAGCACAGGCGTGGAGGGGTGGTCCCCGTGTCGGGATGTGGTGCTGTACGCCGTGTCTGGGCATGGCTGCTCTGAACTGCGGTGCCAGAACCGATGGGAAATCCACCAGGACTCTGGTGAAGTCGTTGTCGGACAGCGTGATGGAGTCTAGGTGTGGGGCTGGCAACTGGGCTTCACCCAGGGAGAACGTTTGAAAGGTCTCGGCGTGGACCAGTCTCTGCCTCGGCAGGTCGACCAGTAGGCTGTGAGACCATAAAAAATCCGCGCCCAGAAGCGGTTGGGCTACGGCGGCCAGTGTGAAGTCCCACGTGAACTGGCTGAAGCCGAACTGTAGCCGCACCGTACGGGTGCCGTAGGTCCTTACTGTGCTGCCGTTCGTGGCCCTCAGGGTGGGACCCAGTGCCCTGTTGCGGGTGTCGTAACTCGTCAGAGGTAAGACGCTGATCTCGGCTCCGGTGTCGACCGAAAAAACGGCGTCCCGACCGCTTGTCCCACACATACAGGAGACTATCCCGATGGCCAGCCGCCGTAGCCATCAGCGGCGGCTGGCCCTGGCATTTCCCGGGAACTTGCAGGGCGGGCTACAGCGCCCCACCGCTGGTGGTAGAAGCACCATTGTTCGTTGGTCTCCTCACCCCTCCCTCTGGGGCTAGTGGGCTCTGCTGCCGGGCCTGGTCTGGTTTGCTGCTGGGAGCGTGGCCTGGTGATCTGTGCGACAGACGCCCCGCTCTCCTTCTTGGCTTTCCACAGCAAGTCCGCCCGGGCTGCCACCTTCCGGGGGTCGCTGAAATCCGCGTCGGACAGCAGCAGGCGGATGTCCTCGGGCAGCTGCTCCAGGAATGCCTGCTCAAACATGAGGCAGGGCTTGTGTCCTCCGGCCAGGGAGAGCATCTCATTCATCAAAGCCGATGGCGATCTGTCTCCCAAACCATCCAGGTGCAGTAAGCGGGCAGCTCGCTCGCGCCGTGAGAGTCCAAAAGTTCTTATGAGCAGGGCTTTGAATTCCGTGTATTTGCCATCCGCTGGGGGAGACTGTATGAACTCCTCAACCTGGGCTGCTGTGTCCTGGTCGAGGGAGCTCACCACATAGTAGTAACGTGTGTCCTCCGAGGTTATCTGCCGAACGTGGAATTGGGCTTCTGCTTGCTGGAACTATAGGTGAGGTTGCAGCGTCCAGAAGCTTGGCAGTTTCAACGAAACTGCATGAACAGATGCGGCATCGTTCATCTTCGGCCCAAATATCGTTTGGGCCGTCGGGGTCACCAATTGTAGCAGTGTGCTACACACAGCGCTGAAATAACAACACGTAGTCGATGCACTGCAGTTACAAAAGAGATTTTATTCGAACTTCGCGACCTCGCTTTAAAGCCTTCCTGATCCCGCCCTCCCCGGGCGGGGATGCTGTAGGGAGCACGTATTCACAGTCCTGTCCCGCGCGCGGGCTTTTCCCCTTGCTGGTGAAGCAGACTTGGCACCCTTTTGGGACTGGCCTTTATGCCGGCGCGCTGGCTATTTGTGAGCCGGTTCAAGTGCGCTAGGAAGTGGGTCGCCACAACTACACCTTTCCTATTCCTCAATTCCACCCAAATAGTTTCCCTAGACGAGCCCTCTAATCTATCCTGCCAGAGCACCGCTATAATATTTTCTCTGACAAGCAATGCAACACCTCCCCCTCTTGTCCCTCTGATTCTATCACACCTGAAGCAACGAAATATTGCTGTTTGTAAGAACTTATACCAAGGAACAATAAAGGTGTAGTAACAATTCCATGACTTGACAGAAATCATACTAAGTGGTAGTGTTCCCATGCACCATTGACCCCTTGAGTGGAGACATGCTGTGATTGATATTGTTGTTTTAGACTAAGTGAGTAACTTAAGTGCATGATGGTGGTGATGGAGGGAGCAAATGCTTAGCGCTGTAAATGAGGAGCCGGTCAAGTGAAGTACATCGTCCTGGAAGTTTACAAGCATCTTTAAGTATTTTTAGAGCTCTACTCATCCATGTGTGGAAATTATTCCTTCACACTGGGTGGTTATACCTTGTAGATGGTGGAAAGGCACGGGGTGTCAGCAAATGAAGTGACTCACTGCAGGATATTCAGCATACAGCCAACTCCTTCCGTCCTTAGAGGTCTGTAAAGATTGGGCATGACATCTAGAACTCTGATAAACTTTTATAGATATGTGGTGGAGAGTATATTGACTAGCTGCAGCGTGGTATGGAAACACCAACGCCTTGAACAGAAAATCCTACAAAAAGCAGTGGATATGACCCCATCCATCACAGGTAAAGCTCTCCCCCCACCATTGAGCACACCTATTGGGAGTGTTCTCAGGAAGACAGTATCTATCATCAAAGACCTCCTCCACCCAGCCCATACTATCTTCTCACTGCTGCCATCAGGAATGAGATAAGGGAGCCTCAGAACCCACGCCACCAAATTCAGAATCAGTTATTACCCCTCATCCATCAAGCTCTTGAACCAGAGGTAATAACTTCACTTGTCCCATCAATGAACTGTTCCCACAACCTTTGGGCTCACTTTCAAGGACTTCATTTCATATTCTTGATATTTATTACATATTTATTCTTTTTCTTTTGTATTTGTAGTTTGTCATCTTTTGCACATTGTTTGTCCATCTTATTGGGTGCAGTCTTTTCATTGATTCTATTATGTTCCTTGGATTTACTGTGTATGCCTAAAAGAACACAAATCTCAGGGTTTTAAATGGTGACATATATGTACTTTGATAATGAACGTACTTTGAACTCCTCCAACCACAGAATATGTAGCTTACCCAGCTGTGCTTTAGTTCAAAAGTCACCCCAGAACATTTATGGTTAGAAAGTCAACTATGGGAACCCCATTGAAAGTCAAGGGTCAGTGGGCAGATTCTCTTGTCAGATGGCCATTACCTGGCATGTGTTACATGCTATCGTCAGCACTCCTTATTCCGCAGGTTCCGCATGCATGGATTCAATCAACTGCGGATCGGGAAAACCCAGAAGTTCTCTCTCCAATACTTGTTGTTTGAGCATTACAGACTATATTTTCTTGTCATTATAACAACTATTTACATAGCATTTACATTGTATTAGATATTATAAGTAATCTAGAGATGATTTAAAAGTACAGGCAATCCCCGGGATATGAACGAGTTCCGTTCCTGAGTCTGTCTTTAAGTCAGATTTGAAGTCGGAACAGGTACATCCAGAATTATTTCGTGTCAGTTAGTCAAACATTTGTCTTTGTATATTATATATTTTACCTTCCTATGCATATAAAACACTTAAGAAACGTATGTATTTCAATAATTAAACCACTGCATTGTTTAGTAATAATTGTAGCTTTCATCGGGGCAGGCCCATTCACAAGCTCCATTAAAATTGTTCCAGTCTTTGACCGACTGTAGCCTAATGCTTTTGCAACAACCGATGGTGTTTCACCTCTTTGCGATCACTTTATTACTTCCACTTTATTTTCAATTGTGATCGTGATTATTTTCGTGAACAGAAACACTGCAGATTCAGAGCTGCGCCGGGTCCTAAAGTCCACCACACTGAGACAGGTTAAATAAGGTCCAGGGTTCTGCTGGGTCCTAAAGACCATCACACTGAGACAGGTTAAATAAGGGACTTGAGCATCCGCAGGGGATCCCGGAACCAGTCCCCCGCGGATAAGGAGGGCCAACTGTATTTATCAGCACATGCCCAAAATTGTCTGGGACTTGATGGATTGCTTCATTTTCTAAAAAGCTGTAAAAGGAAATTAACACGTACAACTGATTGCAAATATCTCAGTTTCAGATCTTAGTGTGGAAGAAAGGCTAATGATGCAGCAGCTCAAAAGGTTTGGTCTGGGGTACTGCTGAGGCACTGTTATGTCATCCAGTACTGCAGCTTCACCAAGTCACCACTTTCATGCATATCAACTGTTATTGCCAGCAAGTCATTCTGCAGTCCTCAGTAAAGCATGGTTGATTCCCTGGTTTGACTGTAATGTCATTGTGAGATAAGCTGGGCCATAAAGTTAACAAATGTGATTAATACAATTCTGCTGCTGCCAATAGGAGCAACTATTTTTGAGCTGCTGAGTCTGTTCTGAAACATCTTCATCTTACTAAATGTATCCCATTAGGCAAGATGATAGTACACCAGTGGTTCCCAACCACTGGGCCGCAAAGCATGTGCTACCGGGCCGCAAGGAAACAATATGATTTGACGATTTGAATCAGCTGCACCTTTCCTCATTCCCTGTCACGTCCACTGTTGGACTTGAACGCACGCGAGGTCATCAGTCGCCTAAACACAGTGATAACCTAGCGCCAGGGATCACTGGTTGGCCTCGGGTAACCGGTGGCCTCACGCGGCTGGTGAGAAGTAAGGATGCTACAGGCCTGGAGTGCGCCGCCTCTAAACCTGTTTAGCACACCGAATGTTCGTGGGGAACCCAGTGCTAAAATATTCGCAGACGACCTAATTTGTGCTCAGGGTTTCGTAAGTAGCAGAGCAGAGCAGTTTCGTAAGTAGCAGAGCACTGCGATCTACTGAAAGCCATCCCTCGAGCCAAACTTTTGTCAGCCGATAGATCCTACCTACCTACGAGGGGGGCGGGCATGCACCCTGTCGCACTCCTTGCTCGGTCAATCGCTCTCTGGACTGCGACCGCCGCGACCCCAGTATGGGGACCTCCTGCCCTTACCTTGTCCTCACTGGTGTGTTGCAATGATTTTATATGCTCATACAAGGAAAATATGCGCTGTGTGTTTACTATCCAAACATTACTTAAAATGCTATGATGCTATTGACTTATAAGTGAGTTATATTTGACTTATCACTATGTTCATGCGAGGAAAATATGCGCTGTGTTTAATATTAAATTCGTTAGATAAACCCTTTTAGAAACGAAATTGAGTGTATTAGCCATTTATAAGTGACTTATAGTTGACTTAACACCTATATTCCGGTCGATATTAACACCCACACTGCCCCCTCCCCCTCAGCCGGTAGGCAAGAATGTTGTCAATATTAAACCAGTCTGAGGTGCAAAAAAGGTTGGTGATGCCTGTAGTACACCATGACAGAACAGAAAGAGAATCTTTAGTAATCCAAACAGAATCACTTCCATTAGCATGCCCAACTTAAGAAAGAGTAAACATTTTATACTTGAGATCAAAGACATTGTCAGAACTCTTACAGCATTGATATCATTGCAATTCAAATATAAAAGCCATATTGCCTCCTGCTTAATCATTTCCTCTATCCATCTTCCTTCTACCTTCTCCACCATTCCATCCTCAGCCCTCTCAGAGCAGCAATTAAAGTAGTTGACAATTTGGACCCTTCACAAGTACCAGGTAGACAGAACATAAAAGAAAAAAGGCATTTGAAATGATGTCACAAAGGGCACACATGTTATCATTTACATACATCAAGATGAGACAGTAAATTGGATTAGATACTGGCTTTGTGGGAGAAGCCAAATGGTAGTAGATAATTGCCTCTCTGCCTGGAGGCTTGCAACTTAAGTGTGCTGTAGGGATTGGTGCTGGGTCCATTGTCATTTGTCATCTAGATCAATGATCTGGATGATAATGTTGTTAACTGGATCAGCAAATTTGCAGATGACACAGAGATTGGGGTTGTAGTGAACAGCGTGGTAGACTATCACCAAGATTGCAGTGGGATTCTGTACCAGCTGGAAAAATGGCAGATTGAATTTAATGCAGACAAGTGCGAGGTGTTCCATTTCAAACCATCTGGAGTATGGTTGGGCTCTGAGGAGTGCGGTAGAATAAAGGGATCTGGGAGTACAGGTCCATAATTCATAGAAGGTGGTGTCACAGGTAGATAGGGTTATAAAGAAAGCTTTTGGCACAATGGCCTTCATAAATCATAGTAATGAGTAGAGGAGATGGGGTCTTATGTTGAGGTTGTGTAAGACATTGGTGAGGCCTAATTTGGAGTACTGTGTGCAGTTTTGGTCACATACCTACAGGAAACATGTAAATAAGGTTGAAAGAGTACAGAGAAAATTTATAAGGACGTTGCAGGATTGGAGGACCTGAGATATAACGAAAGTTTGCATAGGTTAGGACTTTAATATGCTTGGAACATGGAAGATTGAGGGAGATTTGATATAAGTTTACAAAATTATGAGGGGTATAGATAGGGTAAATGCAAGCAGACATTTTCTACTGAGGTTGGCTAGGACTACAACTAAAGGTCATGGGTTAAGGATGAAAGGTGAAAAGCTTAAGGGGAACATGAAGGGAAACTTCTTCACTCAGAGAGTTGTGAGAGCGTGGAATGAGCTGCCAGCGCAAGTGTGCATGGAAGATCAATTTCAACAGTTAAGAGAAATTTGGATAGGTACATGGATGGTAGGGATATGGATGGCTATGTCCAAGTGCAGGTCGATGGGAGTA
Source organism: Hemitrygon akajei (assembly GCF_048418815.1). NCBI lineage: Eukaryota > Metazoa > Chordata > Chondrichthyes > Myliobatiformes > Dasyatidae > Hemitrygon > Hemitrygon akajei. The sequence continues at coordinate 100,723,126 of NC_133132.1, forward strand.
GGCAGTTTAAATGGTTCAGCACAGATTAGATAGGCTGAAAGACCAGTCTCTGTGCTGTACTTTTCTGACTACGTAAAATTCATTACAGCCCTAACCTCTTTCAGTTGCAAGAGCTAGTTCAACAGTCTAATTAACTGATTCTTAGATGTGAATAACTGCATAACTGCTGAAGCCTGTGCCCAGATCTTCTCTGATTTGACTAACAGTAATCTATATTCAAAAATAAATGCCCACCATAAGAAATAGATGCAACCCATTGAGCTCATGTCTGCTCAGCCAAACCTAGATATCTTTTTCATCTCAGCAACATTCTCAAGGCCCATGTCGCTCCGATTCCTTAATATCAAAACACCTATTTAACTGGGAAAGTAATATTTGCACTACATAGCTCAGTTTCTCCCAATTCCATTTCTTTCTGTGTACAATCCACTTTTTAAAAGAATTTCTATTTTCATAGTGATCAGTGGCAATTTCCTCAATCTAACATGCTACCAAGTTCCCCTTACACCTGAACTTTTATGAATATAATCAGGTTAATTTTCTGCAAGAGTGTGATAGATCCTTAATGGTGATAGAGCATATTGTTACGAATGCGCCACAGCTCTGATGGGCCGAAGGGTGCGGGGTAGCCCCCTCCTTTGTGAGAATCGCAAGATCACTATTACGTCAGTTCAGGAGACCCAGGAAATGAGAGAAAGACATGCAGAATCCACAAAGAGTTGGAATGTGTCCTGGCCTCCGAAAGGCGGACCCATTGATACCGGCTATTGTCTCTTGGAGACGGACTTGTGTATTGCATCCTGTACTATGCATCGAAGCCCCAGGCAATGAACCGAGGGGGAGGTTGGTGGAGGGATTGCATCATCCCAACCTGATTGACACCTGAGACCCTGTGAGTCAGGATAAAAAGAGGGTCTGTGGGAACAGCCCCTCAGACGCACCAGAAGAAACGCTAACGATCCCGTAATAGCAAAAATCAGTGGAGGGCCACGTGCGTCCTTTTCCATTTGCCCCGGAATCGGTGGGCCCTGTACCACGGCAGAACTGTTTTTAGCTAACAACGGGGAAATCAACTCCCAATGACTCTCGAAGGATTGACATCATAAAAGGAATGGGCAAGTTTTAACCCGTCTTTCTCTCCAACCCAAAAGCTGCAACTTGAATGAACTGAGTGACTTTTATATTTCCATCGGACAATATATTATCCCCCTAGACAACGATAGAGCTATTTCTTATTGATTACTATTAGACCCGCGCTTTTAGATTTAGTTTTGACGACGTATATTATCTGTATGTTTGCCTTGATATTATTTTGTGTATTTTTTATCAATAAATACTGTTAAAAATAGTACCATCAGACTTCAACGGACCTCTATCTTTGCTGGTAAGTGACCCAGTTACAGGGTACGTAACAAATAGCAGATGATTTTAATTTATCTAACATTGACTATAACAGTGCCAAAGGTTCATATAGGGCAGAATTTGGTGGGGTTCAGTTGTTTTCCGACCTTGACAATTTACTTGCAAATATTTTGTAATGATGCAAGGAGACATCGTCAGTGTGCTGTTGATTGTGGTGGATGCTTGGCCTTTATATATCTTTCAACTAGCTGGCTGGACATCATTTCGGAAACTCAGTTGCAATGTGAAGAGGAAATATCTTCGCTGATCGGCTGTGTGGCAAACTTCGCACATTGTGGTCTGGAATTCTGCCTGCATCAGCTCATAAATAGGATCAAGGTCTACGTAATTGTTTATAGAACTGTTCACAGAAAACTATGCTTCTAGGAACTCTCTCGCATGCCATGTGTTCGCTTGCCCTGTGACTTTCACTGATGCCCAGTCAAATTTGTGCTCTTCTCAATCTTCACGGGTTGAGACAAGGGAGGGTTAATCATGCTCCTTTACAGCCAGTTGACGTTCATGGATCCTTGTGGATAGTTTTCTCCTAATTTAGCCCAAGTAATATTTAGTTCATTCTTTAGGCCTGCAAAGTACTTTCCTCAATATTGCTATATGACAAGATCAACGTGGTCTACAAAATCCAATACAAGGACTGGAACAAATACTAGGTCAGGCAAAATTCTAGCCACAACACATGAAGTTTGCTCCACAGCCAATCGGCAATGAGATTTCCTCCCCACATCACAAATGAGTTTCCAAAATGACATCCAATCAGCTAACTGAAAAGTATATAAAGGCCAAGATCAGAAGGACACACCACAATCAACAGTGCACTAATGAAGTCTCCTCATATGGTGATGAAACATTTGAAAGCAAGTTGCCAAGGTCAGAGAACAACTCAACCCAACCATCAACTACCCAAGTCACATATCTTCCAAATTATTTCCAGGTCAGAATTTGTTATGCAGGTCCAGAAAAGTTTTTTCAAGTAATCTATACATGTCCCTATTAGAGAAAAGGAAACACTTGACCTCCTCTTGAAAAATGAGGCAATGCAAGAAACTGGAGTGTCAGTTGGAAGCATTTTGGGACCACTAATCATATTTCTAGCTATGGAAAGATAGGCCAGTTTTACAAATTAAAATCCTAAATTGGGGCAAGTCTAATTTTGAAGGTAATATAGACAAGTACTTGCAAAGTTTGACTGAAAAAGGCTTTTTATAAGTGAGACAGGGAGAGTTCAGTGTTAATATTTTCTTACAGAGTCTGTGAGGATAAGGGAATCCTCACTAATAAAGGTTATTGAGTTCCCAGTCAGGAAAAAGGAAGCATAAATTAGGAATATGTATCTGAGATTAATCAAGTCCTTTAAGGAAAATTAGGCTTGCAAAAGTACACTGAAGGAAATCAGAACGGCAAAAAGAGGTCATGACATACTCTTGGCAGATAAGGTAAAGAAGAATTCTAAGAGATTCGGTAAGTATAGTATTAAGAAGAAAAGCACAATTAGAAAGAGAATAAGTAAGGTCCCCTTAAGCATCAGTGCAGTTGTCCATGTGTGGAGTAAACAGGAGGTGGGCAAGATCTTAAATTAATACTTCTCTGTACTTAGTGTGGAGAAACTTATGGAAACCAGGGAATTCAGGGAATAGAACAGTGATGTTTTGAACCATATTGATATTACTGGTAGTACTGGTGATCTTGAGACTGAGAAAGGTGAATAAATCCCCACAGCCTGACCAAGTACATCTTAGGACATTGTGGGAAGCAAGGGAAGATTTCTATCTTCCTTAGTCATATGAGTGAGCTAGTAGAAGAATGAAAGGTGGCTAATGTCATGCCTTTATTCAAGAAGGGCTGAAAGGACAGACTAGAGAAGTACAGGCCATCAAACCTAGCATCAGCTGAGGGAAACTACTGGCAGGGATTGAGAGAGGCAAGGCTGTTTGGGGATAGTCAGCAGGCCACATGATTCAAGTTTGTTTGTTTCATCAGATACAAAAAAATGTTATGCTGATTTTCATTTGATTTTATATTGGGTACCTAGTATAACAATTGGCAGGAAATATGCTGCAGATAGATTTCAGCAAAATGAGTATAGAAGCAAGCATTATTTCAAGTGCAACTTTACAAGTACACCTCAACAGAAGATACATTCTGACATTAAGTTTTTCTGTGTTACGTACCCCGTAACTGGGTCACTTAACAGCAAAGATAGAGAGGTCCGTTGAAGTCTGATGGTACTATTTTTAACGGTATTTATTGATAAAAATACACAAAAATATCAATGCAAACATACATATAATATACGTCGTCAATACTAAATCTAAAAGCGCGGGTATAATAATAATCAATAAGAAATAGCTCTATCGTTGTCTAGGGGATAATGTATTTTCCGATGGAAATATAAAAGTCACTTTAGTTCATTCAAGCTGTAGGCTGCAGCCTTTGGTTGGAGTCAAGAGAGAGAGTTAAACTTGCCCATTCCTTTTATGAGGTCAATCCTTCGAGAGTCGGTGGGGGCTGAATTTTCCTTTGTTGTTAGCTAAAACCGTTCTTCCGTGGCAAGACTCACCAATTCCGAGGCAAATGGAAAAGGACGCACGTGGGCTGTTTCCACTGGCTTTCGCTATTACGCTGTTACAGGAGTTCTAGCGTTTCTTCTGGTGCGTCTGAAGGGGCTGTTCCCCAGACCCTCTTTTATCCTGACTCACAGGGTCTCAGATGTCAATCAGGTTGGGATGATGCAATCCCTCACCAACACCCCCCCCACCCCTCGGTTCATTGCCTGGGGGCTTCGATGCATCGTACAGTATTCAATACACAATCCCGTCTCCAAGAGACAATAGCCGGTATCAATGGTTCTGCCTTTCGGAGGCCAGGACACATTCCAAACTCTTTGTGGATTCTGCATGTCTTTCTCTCATTTCCTGGGTCTCCTGAACTGACTTAATAGTGATCTTGCGATTCTCAAAAAGGAGGGGGCCACGGACGTAACATCTGGTACAAGTGACATACAAACTCATGTTTGAGCACAATTTAACTACTGCATTTTAAACTGTAACAGGAAATGCTGTGGTTACTACCAACCAAAATGGGATACATGTATAAAATGGGCTTAAACTGTTGTAAAGTTAATCATACCTTAAATAGATGTACCTTTTAATCATAAGCTATATTAAGCAAAAATTATTTATCATACAAATGTCCCATACTTTCACACTGGAGGAAAATGAACTGAATACCAAGTTTTATAAAGGTAAGGTTTTGCATAGGTAAGCTAGAAACAAACTGTACCTGCTGTTATGCATGAACCAGAAGATGCAGCAATTTGAAAGAACAGCTTCAAAAATCCTTACCAACAATTCAATTATATGAAGAGTGTGTGTGCACAAACTATCTATATCTATTAGAGAATGGGACAGGACAGTTACAGAAGTTTCTGTTAGGGAACACTTTGTAACTAATAGCATTATGATCACTAGATACAAAGTAAATATGGAAAAAGATAGGTCTGCTCTGTGGATTGTGATTCTAAATTGGAGGAATTGGGACAGGCTGTTTTCTGGCAAAGGCATATTTACTAAGTGGAAGGCCTTCAAAAGTGAAATTTTGAGAGTACAAAGCTTGTCTGTGGTTGTCAGAATAAAAGGTAACGTTAACAGGTGTAGGGAACCTTGGTTTTCAAGAGATATTGCGGCTCTGGGTTAAGAAAAAAAAAGGTTTTGTAGGGAGGAACAAATGAGGTACTTATGGAGTATAAGAAATGCAAGAGAACACTAATAAATCAGGAGAGCTAAAAGAAGGTATGAAGTTTCCCTAGCAGACAAGGTAAAGGATAATCCTAAGGGATTCTAAAAGTATGTTAAGACCAAAAAGATTGCAAGGGACAAATTTGGTCCTCTGGAAGATCAGTATGGTTATCTATGTATGGAGCCAAAAGAGATGGGGGAGATGTTAAATGGATTTTTTGCATCTGTATTTATTCAGGAAATGGCCACAGAGTCTATAGAAGTGAGACAAAGCAGCTGTGAGGTCATGAATCCTATACAGATTAAAAAGGAGGTGGCGTTTGCTGTCTTGAGACAAATTAGGGTGGATAAATCCTCAGGGCCTGATAAGGTGTTCCTCAAACCCTTTGGGAGGCAAGTGCAGAAATTGCAGGGGCCCTAGCAGAGATATTTAAATCATCCTTAGCGAAAGGTGAGATACCTGAGAATTGGAGGATAGCTATTGGTGTTCTGCTGTTTAAGAAAGGCTCTAAAAATAAACCAGGAAATTATAGGCCGGTGAGCTTTACATTGGTAGTGGGAAAGCTACTGGAAGGCATTCTACGGGACCAGATATATGAGCATTTGGATAGACGTGGACTGATTAGGGATAGTCAGCACAGCTTTGTGCATGGAAGGACATATCTATCCAATCTCAGAGTTTTTCCAAGGAGATAACCAGGAAGGTTGAAGGCAAGGCAGTGGATGTTGTCTAACTACATGGACTTTTGACAAGGTGCCGCATGTGAGGTTGGTCAAGAAGGTTCAGTTGCTTGGCATTCAAGAAGAGGTAGTAAATTGGATTAGATATTATCTTTGTGGGAGAAGCCAGAGAGTGACAGTAGATAGTTGCCTCTCTGACAGGAGTGCCGCAAGGATTAGTGCTGGGTCTGTTGTTGTCATCTACATCAATGATCTGGATGATAATGTAGTTAACTAGATCAGCAAATTTATGGATGACACCAAGATTGGGGCTGTAGTGGACAGTGAAGAAGGCAGCAGTATCTGGACAAGCTGGAAAAATGAGCTGAAAATGGCAGATAAAATTTAACACAAATTTGAGGTGTTGTTCTTCGGTAGGACTAACCAGGGGGTAGGTCATACCCAGTACGCGGTGGGGCTCTGAAGAGTGTGGTAGAATAATGGGATCTGGGGATACAGGTCCATATTCATTAAAAGTGGTGTCACAGGTAGCTACTGTCATAGCTTTTGGCAGAATGGCCTTCATAAATCAAGGTATTGAGTACAGGAGGTGAGATGTTCTGTTGAATTTGTACAAGATGTTGGTAAAGCCTAACTTGGAGTATCGTGTGCAAGTTTGGTCACCAACTTGCAGGAAAGATGCAAATAAGGTTGAAAGATTACAAGAAAAAATTTACAAAGATGTTGCCGGGACTGGAGGAGCTGAGTTATAAGGGAAGATTGAATAGGTTAGGGGTTTTATTCCTGGAACGTAAAAGACTGAGGGGGAAATCTGATACAAGTATACAAAATTATGAGGGGTATAGATAGGGTAAATGCTAACAGGCATTTTCCAATGAGGTTGGCTGGGACTACAATTGGAGTTTATGGACTCAGGATGAAAGCTAGAATGTTTAAAGGACACACGAGGGAAACTTCTTCTCAAGGCCATGAGAGTGTGGAACAAGCTGCTAGCTCAAGTGGAGGACGAGATTTCAACATTTAAGAGGAGTCTGAATAGCTACATGGATGGAAAGGATATGGAGGGTTATAGTCCTGATGCAGTTCGATGGGACTGGCAGTTTAACTGGTTTGGCATGGACTAGAAGGGCCTGGTTCTGTGCTGTACATTTCTATGGCTCTCTAAATCTATAAACTACTTGCAAATGAACAAACTTGGTACATTTTAATGAAGAATCATCACAGAATTATAGAAGAATTAAATCATCTCAGATGTTCAGCAAGAAAACTGAAGACTGCTTAAATATTAAGGAAACATTTGTAACAGTAGATGCTGCTTAATATTTTATTCTAGCCATTCATTTGGAATGTAGTCATGGATTCCATTATAGCATCTAGGAATTTCCTGCTGTTGAGAACATTATTCCAGGAAGGAGGGAGTTTATGTCAACACGGATAACGCAAATTGACCCCTCTCCAAAGACATGAACTGACATTTTTCAATTAGGAAAACACAATAGAACTTGTAATCTTTTTAGTACTAAACACAAGGGCTTTCATATCCCATATTTGCACATTGGTTAGAACAGTGCTCTGTACTATATTATTTAATACAAGTTTACTCTGTATGATAAACAGGACTCTATCAGAGCAGAGAATAAAACACTTTTTTAGCAACAAATAAATTAGAAACACTTACTGAGTCGCAAGGCCTGAATTTTAACGGTATTATTACTCCAATACCATGACACAATTGAAGAAAACATAGAAAAGTGTTCCTGGTGCACAAACTTAAATTCTTATCTCCACATTTGCTCAAAGAGAAAAACCAGGTTTGGACAGTGGGAGGAAGAGAAACTAAAGTCTCAGGCACAACAATAAAGTAGTGGTTAGCACAACACTATTACAGCTCGGTGTGATGTTCAGTTCTGACATCATCTGTTAGGAGTCTGTACGTCCTTCCCGTGAAATACATGGGTTTTCTCCCACAGTCCAAAGGCATACTGATTAATGTTAATTGATCATTGTAAATTGTCCTATGATTAGGATAGGGTTAAATCGGGGGCTGCTGGGCTGTGTGGTTTGAAGGACCAGAAGGCCCTATTCCGCTCAGTGTCTCAATAAAAATAAATAAATAAATGAAATATAGTTTCTCATGTGCTGTGGCAGGAGGAGAGGAAGGCTATTAACTAAATAAAAGGCAACTTATTTAAAATTTGTAATTATTAGTTTCCAGGGCCTGATGGTTACCAATGACATCAGGGAACAAAACCTGCTCCAGGGTAAGCTAAAACAACTAAAATTCGGATAAATACAAGTTTAGAGGTAACTCCACCATGGATGGTCTGTTGTAGTAAATGTCTCAACTTACATGCTCATTGAAAGCCACTCCCCCATGGAAGGCAGGGACTGGCCCATGTTAGGAGCACTGCAGCCCCTCCTACTAGGCTCCGTTTAGCCGATGACATCATAGTTCTAGAGGGGTTTAAATCTTTTTCCTCTCGTGTCACTGTGGACCAGGTAGATGAGGGTGTCATGAAAAAGGTCGACAGTAGGGGGTGCTGCAGTGTAAAAGGCCTGGGCACACACTTTACACAAGTAACACACACAAAATGCTGGTGGAACGCAGCAGGCCAGACAGCAACTATAAGAAGCACTGTCAACGTTTCGGGCCGAGACCCTTCGTCGACAGTGCTTCTCCCTATAGATGCTGCCTGGCCTGCTGCATTCCACCAGCATTTTGTGTGTGTTGCTTGAATTTCCAGCATCTACAGATTTCCTTGTGTTCACTTTACACAAGTATTTGCCAGCCTCTATAGCCCCTTCAGCCTCCATGAAACAGGGTGAGGAAGAGCAGGTGGCTGGGGGAAAAGGATCTTGGGAAGGACAACACAACAGGTCTCACCAAGACAACTACCAGAGTGTCCTCTGCTTATGAATTCATGGAGCTGGGGCTTGGGTATAGGCAGAAGCCAAGGGAGCTTCTACCTACATGGTTGCTGAGGATCTGGGATGCAGTGAGGGGGAGCTGTAGTGAGTTTATTCAACAGGGAAATAGCAGATGGATCTCTGGGGGGGGGGGGGGGGGGGGAGGTAGAAAGAAAAGGAGAGCAGGCCAGCATCGCACAATGCAATCAACAATGCCCTGAGAGTGCCACCCACTTCCCATGGGGTGAGGAATTGGTACTGGGCACAGCGATAGTGAACAGGTATCCCCCACTCTTTGAGTGGGATTTGCAACACTGTGGAGAGAGGGACAAGATCCCTTCGCAAGTGGGACAGCAACATCCCAATGGAAGATGAGAGGATAAACTTGACCACGGTGGGATATTTAGTTAAAGAAGCACCTCGTGATCTAAAGGGAGTGGAGCTACAGATATGCCAACAGAAGGACCAAATACCTCATCCCTAGGAAAGGAAGGATCTTAGCCTGCAAGCCACCCAAGTTCAACTTGAAAGACTGGCCCAGGATAGAGGGCTCTAGTGAGTTACTGATGGCAGCCTATGCTCCAGTAGGGGGGATGGTTTTAAGTGAGTAAATAAGTTTAGAGGCAAGTAGAACATTTAAAAAAAAATCTTTTTATCAGCACTTCTGGTTTAAGGTGGTACTTCTGAAGATTTACGATTTCTTCTAAAATCATTATTAATAATACCTTTTAAAGTAAATTAGGGTAAATATCACCACAAACCATGAAGCAGCGAGCAAAGGCAAAGCAAATTCATGGGGTGTGTCCTGCTAAGGTGCTGCAAAATCGACGCACTTGGAGTTGGAGCCATACTGGTTGGAGTGTACAATTCATAAGGGAGAAGCCAGGACTGAGAGTTCAGATGCCCTTCCAATTAACCTGGGTATGAGGGTGAATCGTTCTAAATGCCAAGCTGAATCAAACAGGTCGAGAATGGATTCTTCGGCAGCAGAATCCAGGAGCAAAGCAAATCAATGAGCAGCATTCTAGGCCCGGAGCGATTCGCCCTGGTGAGGCCCGGGTCCTAATGTGAGGTACAATCCACTGTTTGGACAATCTAAATGCTTCCCATATAGACCAGAAAAGAAGGGTGTCGAGAGTTGGACGAGGATGGATCGCTCTGGGCGCCAAGCCAATTTGGAGAGGTTGAGAACAGTTCCTTCAGCAACAAAATCTAGGCACGGAGTGATTCACCAGCGGCAGGGCCAGGGTCTTAGTGCGAGGTTCAGACAATTTAAATGCCAGCCCAGATTGTCAGACGACTGCCCCCAGCTGCTGTACTTCATGTCTGCAAACTTTGCTGTGATTTGCCTTGTTAATATGATGAACTGAATACTGAAGCTTTAGGCCTACTTCGGGATGCTCCAGGGATTTGGATCCAAGGACTCAATTTGATACAGAATGCTGTTGTTGTTGCTCGCTTCTATTGTTTCTATGATTTGTTTTATTTTTTCTCTCTTTCTCTGTGGGCATTGGGGGATGGGTCTTTTTTTAAAAAATTGGGTTCTTTCAGATTTCTTATTTTGCGACTGCCTGTACACAAACAAATCTCAAGATCAAGATTGTGTAACTTATACATTCTTTGATAATAAATGCAATTCAAAACTTTGAATTCAAGAAACAATCTGATCAAACTTCCCCAAGCTGGGTGGTGTATAGCAGTTCAAAATAAACTTACCAGAACTTGATGGCTTCTGTTGCATTCAGATTTCCTTTGTGGCTATAATAGTGAAAAAGAGTGAGGAACCTCTCCAAGCAGTTGATTTTGACCTATTAAAAAAAAACCACACAATTCAAAAACTTCAACACAAGAAATTACACTCGATGGACCTAAAATTGCCTAACTAGCAAAGTACATAATGCATCTCATTTTTATTTGAAGGAAATTAGTTTATAACAACATGGAACTCAATTTGTACAAAGCACTCAAAGAGAACACTTTACCTTTCAGGCCAATTTCAACAGATGATAAATCCAACAAAAGAAACACCTGATTGCAAATGTGTGTCATAGGTACATGAACGAATTTAACACAGTGAAGTGGTTCCAAGAGTTGGGGAATCGAAAACTAGAGGGTATAGATTTAAAGTGAGTGGGGAGACATTTAGTTGGACTAAAGAAAACTTATAGCCCAGAATATGGAATGAGCTGCCAGAGGACGTTATTGTAGCAGGTACATTAACAACATTTAAAAAGCATTTGGACAGGTGCATGGATAGGGAAGATTTAGAGGGATATAGGCTAAATGAGATTTGGTTGGCATGGACTAGTTGGGCCAAAGGTCTGTTTCTGTGATGTATAACTCTACAGTTTCAAAACAAAAGAAAAAAAACAAGGCATCTCCAGTTTGTTCTGCCATTCAAATTATCAGTTCAGAATTTCTACTTTAACTTCACATTCCACACTTCCCCTTGAATACCAAAAATACATGCTCAACAACTCTGCATCAAACAAAATGTGCAAAAAAAATTCTGATCAAAAGTCCAAATGGATAATAAGATTAAACTAACTTTTGCTTTGTTAAGTTTTCTTTTAAAAAAATTAAAAATCCAGTGGTTAAATTAAAAATTGTTTAAACAACTACTCTTCACCTGATGAGCCACTGAAGATTCAGTTCAAGATCTGCACTGGATCCAGTGAAATTTGAGGACAGGGTGGGGGGGAGGGAGGTGGGTGGTAGAGGAGTTACATCAGGAAGGTCGTCTGGAGTTAGATTGGACACTGGGACAATTAGAGGTGAAAAAGGCAGCTGGGTTTGGAATGGTGATATTATTGAAAGGAGTACATAAGGGAACTCACCCAAGAGGGTTCCCAATCCCAGACTGAGACATACTTATGTACAATGTCCTGTGTATGTTACTAAAAAGGGCTTCTTTGGTTTGTTACGAGTAGGAATGCTTCTTTGTCTGTTAAATGTTTCTCTCACCGTTGTTTTGCTTTAGAATGGCTGATATGGTAATTGTATTCATTTGTTAATCAATGGGGAATGTTATTGTGTTTTGTGAGGCTGGGAACTTGGGGGAGGGGTTGCGCGGGCTTGGGGTGTGAGGAGGGTCGGGAGGAGAGACGGACGAGGAAGGTGGACGAGCGCTGGACGGCTCATAGGACCACCACGACGGGCGCTGGACGGCTCATAAGACCACCTAGGTCATAAGGTCCTAGGTGCGATGACGTGGCTGTCGGATGATTTGTTGATTGAGCTCCTACGATGTGCACTACACTGACTGAACTTTGATAAGTTGCTGCCTTTTGTTTTTTTCTTTCCTTGTATATATATATATTGTATTGCCTAATACTTCTTTAGTTAATGTTAGTAAATTCTATAAAGTGTATTTCATAACGGTATTTGGTGTGAAGTTGATTCGGTGGGCGGCGCGAGGCATAAACTCGATTCTCACAGCATCTGCGTGTACGGGAGGTAGGTTGGTGTGTGGCTGGATCTCCTTTTCCCCTAGACATATACCAGCCTTTTGGTTAAGTGTTCCATTTGTGGGGGCTCATCCGGGATTGGATTGTCAGGGGGCTGTGGAATGGTGCAGGCAGCAGAGCGGAGATGGACAGAGATAAGATTGTTAGCTGGTGCGAATTTGAAGGTGTACCTGTACAGTACGCATGCGTAGTGAGTGGAGTGGATTTTCGAGTTTCGGGAGACGCGGTAGTGCGGGGGTTAAGTTTGGTGAACGGTATGGGGCAGGTAGAATTGGTAGCTAGACGGTGTGGTACAGAGATGGAGTCTAGCTGGGTGTTGGTTAGTACGACTGCTGACATCAGGACGTTGGAACTGCCGGTGACGGTCAGTGTACTGGGGGAAAAGGGGCTGTGGGGGCTCCACCCCTTCTCCGAGGATGAGGCTGAGGAGACATCGGAGGAGGAGCTAGAGCTAGAGGAAAACCCCAAAGAGGTGGCAGGCACTAGCAAAGGGAGGAGGGAAGAGGGAGTCGTGACTAGGCCCCGCCCCCCAGGTAGGGGGGAAGCCTCGGAGCTGGCAGCCGCACTTAACTCCCTGGTGGGAGTGGCCGAGAGGCCACAGCTGAAGCTGAGGGTTTTCACCGGAGCCAAGCCTACTCCGGACGGGGAGGTGGACTATGAGACCTGGATCGAGCATACGTCTTTGATGTTAGAGGAGTGGCCAGGCTCGGAGGAGGAGAAGAGGCAGTGATTGGTGGGAAGTTTGAGGGGTTTAGCAGCCAAAACAGTTCGGGAGTTGAAAGCTGAAAAGTCTGCGGCCTCAGTGGAGGAATGTATAGAAGTTTTGGAGGGAGCGTTTGGGTTGTCAGGGGAACCCTGGCTGCTTTTAGCAGAGTTCCAACGCCTGGAACAATGGAGAGGGGAAAAGCTCTCCGAGTACATATTTAGGATGGAGGGGATGCTCTCGGGGCTGCGGCGCCGGGGGGTAGTGAAGGCGCCTGATGTGGCTAGCGTGAGGATGAGTCAGTTATTCAGTGGCTTTCTGGAGGAGGACAAGGTGGCGTGGACTATCCGACAGGCTTATAGGAAAGGCCCCCCTCCATCGTTCGAGCAACTGATTAGAGAGGTGCGGGAGGAAGAGAGAGCGTTGGGGCGGAAAAGGGGCGCGGGCCTACGGGAGCAATCCTCAGCGATACAGGAAGTGGTGGCTGGGTGGAGGAATGACAACCCACCAGGGGGTAGAGAACCCCCTCTGGAGGGGAGGGACAGGGGAGGTACCCACTCTCAGGGGCGACCAGTGCCGTGGGTTGGGAGCGGGAGTCGTCCTAGGAGAGGAGGGGCGGCAGGCAGCGTGTGCTTTAACTGTGGGAAGGAGGGGCATTTCAGGTGGGACTGTGGGCGGCCGAGGGTGTGCTATAGCTGTGGAGAGGAGGGACACTTTAGGTGGGATTGTGAGAGACGAGGAGTTCCGCGGAGGACAAGTCCCCCTGCGACTAAGAAGGGAGAGGTGTCGGGAAACTTAGGAGAGGCTCAGTGAGGGAACGGACTGGAGCCTCTGGAGGAACACATTCCCAGAGATCAGCCAGGGGACCACCGGGTGCCCACGCCTCTATTCCAGATGGGCTGGTAGGACCCCGTGCCAGTATGGGCCTACGGATAGAGGGAGTTTACGCAAAAGCCGTTCTGGATACGGGATCGCAGGTGGTCTTTCTACAACCAATATCTAAAGCATTTGCCCGTAACCCCATTTGACGCCCTGCAGATTTGGGGTGTGAGCGAGGGTGACAACCCGTACGATGGGTACCTATCGGTGAGACTGGAGTTCTCGGAGGGCGATGTGGGAGTGTCCGAAGCTATTGAGACATTGGTGTTGGTGTGTCCTGACCCGGTGGAAACCGGTGGTGCTGCCCTCCTGGTGGGGACTAATTCCCCCGTTGTGCGACGGCTCCTGGGAGCTTGTAAGGAGAAAGCGGGGGAAGACTTTCTGGAGACCCTCTCGGTGCATCCAGTGTTTCGAGCAGTGTTCGAAGAAGGGGTTGCCTCCCTAGGACTGGACCCGGAGTGTAAACGAGGGACGGTGTGGTGTACGCAGGCGAGGCCCAAGGTGATCCGACCCGGGGAGGTAGCGCTAGTGATGGGGACCCCCAGATTCCCAGGAGTGCCGACGGGCGAAGCCCTGTTAGTAGACGCCCCGGACGATCTTGAAGGGGAGACACGATTTCCGGCGGGGGCGCTGGTGAGGCCCGAAGTGCAGAGACCAGGGGTGGTACATGCGAGGCGTATAGCTATAAGTGTCAGGAACACCACGGCAAGAGAAATCACCTTTAAGAGGGGAATGCCGCTGGCACATCTGTTCCCGGTGACGGTAATGTCTAGCGCACCAGTGAGGACCCCTAACGGGGAGGGATCGGAGCATCGAAGGGAGCTGACCGCTGAAGTCTTTAACTTCGGGGATTCCCCTGTGTCGCCGGAGTGGAAACACAGGCTAGTGGAGAAGATGCTGAAGATGGAAGCTGTTTTTTCTCGGGGCGAGTTTGATGTTGGCTGCTCCAAAAGCACTCGCCACACCATTCAGGTGACAGAGGACACCCCGTTCCGAGAGAGATCCCGGCGGCTGGCTCCGGCAGATGTTGAGGACGTGCGGCAGCACTTGTGCAAGTTGAAGGAGGCTGGAATCATAGCTGAATCCCGAAGTCCTTATGCGTCCCCAATAGTGGTGGCACGGAAGAAGAATGGGCGAGTGCGCATGTGTGTTGACTACAGGACGTTGAATCGGCAAACTGTCCCTGATCAATATACTGTCCCAAGAGTCGAGGATGCGCTGGCCTGCCTGAGTGGTGCGAAGTGGTTCAGTGTGCTGGATTTAAGAAGTGGGTATTACCAGATCCCGATGAGTCCAGGCGATAAAGAGAAGACCGCTTTTATCTGCCCGCTGGGGTTCATTCAGTTCGAACGAATGCCCCAAGGCATATCGGGAGCCCCAGCCACCTTCCAGAGGCTCATGGAGAGAACTATGGGGGATATTAATCTGTTAGAGGTGCTGGTGTACCTGGACAATTTGATAGTGTTTGGATCGACTTTGGAGGAACATGAGGAGAGGCTGTTGAAGGTGTTGGGCCGGCTTAATGAAGAAGGGTTGAAGCTTTCCCTGGACAAATGCCAGTTCTGCAAGTTGTCTGTTAGCTACGTTGGCCATATCATTTTGCGAGAGGGAGCGGCTACTGATCCAACCAAGATAGAAGCCGTGACCACCTGGCCGAGACCCCAGAAAGTGGGCGTTCTGCGCTCATTTTTGGGGTTCTGTGGGTAATACCGGCGATTTGTGAAAGGATACGCCAAAGTGTGTCACCCGTTGACTCAGCTGCTGTGTGGCTATCCCCCGGTGGGAAAGAAAAGGATGGGGGACCAGAGGCAGGACGCTGGAGGATACTGGAACCCGGCGGAACCTTTTGGCTCGAGATGGGATGATCAATGTGAAGAGGCGTTCCGATCTTTGAAAAGGGCACTGACCCAGGCCCCAGTGTTGGCTTTTGCCGATCCCCAGAAGCCATATGTGCTGCACACGGATGCCAGTCGAAAGGGTCTCGGGGCTGTTCTGTACCAGGAGCATGGCAAAGCATTGAGGCCGGTAGCCTTTGTCAGCCGAAGCTTGTCGCCATCGGAGAGAAACTATCCCACTCACAAGTTGGAGTTCCTGGCGCTGAAGTGGGCGGTGGTGGACAAGCTGGGCGATTACCTGTACGGAGCCAAGTTTGAGGTGAGAACGGATAACAATCCTCTCACTTATATTTTGACTTCGGCAAAGCTGGATGCCACAGGACATCGGTGGCTGGCGGCCTTGTCGGTATATGATTTCAGCCTGAGGTACCGCCCCGGAAGCAAGAATGTCGATGCGGATGCTTTGTCTCGTCGGGAGCCGGGGGAACAGGAGAGGGACGAGGGGTGGGAGAGTGTCCCTGCCCCTGGAGTGAAGGCGATGTGTCAGTTTGCTATCACCGTGAAGGCCGAGGGAAGAGGGAGACCGGAACGAGCCGTGGACCATTTGGGGGTTTTTTGACGACGCCATACCCCTAGCTTACTGTGACCTGACCGCACTGCGGACTAAACAGTTGCCGGAACTGAGTCCGGGGGAAGTGGCAGCTGCTCAGCAAAATGACCCGGGCATTGGCACAGTGTGGAGAGCGGTCGAGAAGGGGGATGGGGCGTTGGCTGAGAAGGCGAAACACCCATTCGTGCCCCTGTTGTTGAAGGAGTGGTCTCGGTTGAAGTTAAAGAACCAAATCTTGTACCAGGTAACGGCGCCTCCGGACCAACCCCACTGTTGGCAACTGGTCCTGCCGGAGGAGTATCGGCAGGCTGTACTCCAGGCCCTACATGATGATTCTGGACACTTGGGGGTGGAAAAGACCTATGGATTACTCAAAGACCCGTTCTACTGGCCCCGGATGAGGGGGGGAAGTCAAAGAATACTGTAGGGGCTGCAGTCGTTGCATCCGGAGGAAGACCCTGCTCGCGCTGGCGGCTCCACTGTCGCACTTGCAGAGTGCGGGACCTCTGGACCTGGTACGTATGGATTTTCTGTCGATTGAGCCTGACACCAGCAACACCGCGAATGTCTTAGTCATCACCGATCATTACACTCGCTATGCTCAGGCATTTCCCACCAAGGATCAGAAGGCGACGACAGTGGCGAAGGTGTTATGGGAGAAGTATTTTGTTTATTACGGCCTTCCCAGGCGAATCCATAGCGATCAGGGGCGGGACTTTGAGAGCCGCCTTATCCATGAATTACTGACTATGCTTGGGGTTGAGAAATCCAGGACTACCCCTTATCACCCACAGGGAGATCCGCAGCCAGAGAGGTTCAACCGGACCCTGTTGGATATGCTCGGGACACTGGAGATTGGGCAGAAAAGCAGGTGGAGTCGTCATATTGGACAATTGGTTCACTGTTACAATTGTACTCGCAATGATGCTACAGGATATTCGCCCTATTATCTGATGTTCGGGCGGGAAGCGAGGTTGCCCATTGACTTGTGTTTTGGGGGTGAAGTGGGTGAATTACCCGGGAAGTCCCATCTAAAGTATGTGTCCGACATGAAGAGGGAGTTACAGCGGGCATACGAGTTGGCCGAGGCAGCGGCTACCAAACAAAATCAGAGGAATAAGATGCGGTATGATTGAAAGGTGAAGTTTGTTCAATTATTGCCGGGCGACCGGGTCCTTTTACGGAATTTGGGACTCCCTGGTAAGCATAAGTTGGCAGATCGATGGGCGGCCAGCCCCTATGTAATAGAGTGCCAGATGCCGAACCTGCCAGTTTACCGGGTGAAACCTGAGGATGGGAAAGGGCCTATCAAGGTACTCCAGCGGAATCACCTGCTGCCGCTGGGTCAAGCAGTGCAGGTGGATATGGAGCCAGAGTGGGAGGTTATGCCTAGTACAAGGACTCTGCGAGGGCGCAGAGAAAGGGAAGAGCCCGCTGCTGAAGAGCGGGGACGGGTCCCTCGCCAGGAAATGGCTACCGATTCGGAAGAGGACGACTCAGATGAGTGGCCCCTGTTCCCATTCGCTGGTGCTCCAGTACCAGGAGAGGAGGCTCCTGGCCCTTCCCATACTGAATTGGGTGAGAGGAGGGAAGGTCTTGAGGGTCAGATGGAGAGGCAGCCAACATTGGTGGGAGAGAGGGTGGAGCCTGAGCGTGAGCCGGAGAGATCTCAGGTGAGGGAGGACCCCCGTGAGGAAGGGGGTGAGGGTCTGTCAGGTAGACCTGGGGTGTCCGAGACAGTGGGTTCGCAGGTGAAGAGGGAGCCCAGTGGGGCAGAAGGGGTATGGAGATCTCAGAGGATTAGGCGCCCCCCCGGAGCAGTTGACATATGTGGTACCAGGAGAACCGAGTGTGATTTCTACTGCTCTGGGTAGTTATGTCACTGCTTTCTGCACCTGGGTTGGGTTTTGTGTGTTGCAAGAAGCTTTGGGGAACTCTAGTAATGCCATGAGGGCATGACATTTGCTGGTGGGGAGAGAATGTACAATGTCCTGTGTATGTTACTAAAAAGGGCTTCTTTGGTTTGTTACGAGTAGGAATGCTTCTTTGTCTGTTAAATGTTTCTCTCGCCGTTGTTTCGCTTTAGAATGGCTGATATGGTAATTGTATTAATTTGTTAATCAATGGGGAATGTTATTGTGTTTTGTGAGGCTGGGAACTTGGGGGAGGGGTTGCGCGGGCTTGGGGTGTGAGGAGAGTCGGGAGGAGAGACGGACGAGGAAGGTGGACGGGCACTGGACGGCTCGTAAGACCATCGGGGTGGTCCCAGGTGCGACGACGTGGCGGTCAGACGGTTCGTTGATTGAGCTCCTACGAAGTGCACTACACTGACTGAACTTTGATAAGTTGGCGCCTTTTGTTTTTTTCTTTCCTTGTATATATATAGTATTGCCTAATACTTCTTTAGTTAATGTTAGTAAATTCTATAAAGTGTATTTCATAACGGTATTTGGTGTGAAGTTGATACGGTGGGCGGCGCGAGGCATAAACTCGATTCTCACAGCACCTATGTGTACGGGAGGTGGGTTGGTGTGTGGCTGGATCTCCTTTTCCCCTAGACATATACCAGCCTTTTGGGTAAGTGTTACACTTAAAGAGCAGCAGTATTAATTATTTTTCTAATAGCACCTTACAACAAGCACTCAGAGTAATGATACCTAACTTAATAGTGCAAGCAACAAACCATTCATTGCACAGGGAATTATGTAATATCATGTAATTTAGAAATCTAACTTGATCCAACATTTCACAGCAAGTACTGTTTGAGATGCCATGCTTCAGCTGTTGTTAAATCAAACTGTTGATTCAAAAAATTTAAATCAACTTTAAATATATAGGAGACATTACTTGAAAAGACTTTTTTCCCCCCCAGAATTTGTCGTTCCTAACGCCCTTCCCTAAACCACTAACTTCATTGTTCATTCACTACATTATCTTTTTCATGGGATACTTAAGTTTAATTATTTACTAGAATATTTAAAACTCTAACATTGAGATTTATGTAAGATTTAACAGGAAACTACAGAAATTGCACACATCATTACCTCAAGCACTTTTTACAATGAGGAGGACCTGGATGAATTTCTGAACTACAAATAATCTCAAATGCATTCTACTCTGAAAAATTAATTTCTATGCACAATGCATGAAAAGTCAGCACTAATGGTACAAAGTGGGGGTGGGGTGGGGTTGTTGCCTTCCTGCTACTTGTGCATGGGATGGGGAGTTGGGGTTCTAACGTTTTAACTGTCATTCATTCTTTGGGGCACTTCTCTGTTTTCGTGAATGTCTGCAAAGAAAAAGAATTTCAGGATGTGTATTGTATACATTTCTCTGACATTAAATGTACCTATTGAAGTTCTCAGATCAGCCCTCAATCCGCTGCAGTTTGCCTACCAGGAGCACATTGGAGTTGACGACACCGTCAGAGTCTACTCCCATTTGGATAAGCAGAGCAGCTCTGAGAGGATTATGTTTTTTGATTTCTCAAGTGCCTTCAATACCACACATCCCTCATTGCTGGGGGAAGAGCTCCATTCAATGCAGTTTGGTATTTCCATTCTATCCTGGTTAAGGGACTACCTGACTGGCAGACTACAGCTTGTGCTGTTTCAGACATGCCTATAAGCAGCATTGGGGCCCCAGAGGGGACTGTACTGGCTCCCTTCCCGTTTACCCTGTATACCTCAGACTTCAGATACATCACTGAGTCATGTCACCTGCAGAAATTCTCTGATGACTCAGCAATAGTCAGGTGTATAAAGGGAGGATGGGAGAATGAATACTGGGCCCTGGTGGAGGACTTTGTCAAATGGTGCAAGCTGAATCACCTGCAGCTCAACATCAGTAAGATAAAGGAGGTGGTGATAGACTTTAGGAAGACGAAGCCTTCACTGCTCCCTATTATTCTAGATGGTGAGGACCTACAAGTACTGGTAGGACATGTGAAGGAGAGGCCTGCATACTCCAAAGGACCTTAGTCTCCTCAGGAAGTAGAGGCAACTTTGGCCCTTCTTATACTGTACACAGCCTAGTCCGGAGCACAACCACAGAGGCTGTGTACAGTATAAGAAGGGCCAAAGTTGCCTCTACTTCCTGAGGAGACTAAGGTCCTTTGGAGTATGCAGGCCTCTCCTTCACATGTCCTACCAGTCAGTTGTCGCCAACAATCTTCTATGCTGTGGTGTGCTGGGGCAATGGTATCAACATGAGTGATGCCAACCAGGGTTAATAAACTGATTAGAAAAGCAGCTTAATTATAGGAGTCAAACTGGACACGTTGGAGGCTGTGGTGGAACAAAGGACCCAACGGAAAGTCCGCAATTCTGGACAATGTTTCTCACCCTCTGCACGCCACCTTGGCTGAACAGTAATAGACCAAGACAACTGTGTTGCTCCAAAGAGCACTATATGAAGTCATTCTTATACTCAGCCAAAAGGCTATATAATGAATCAACCTATAACCAGGGAAGTGATGATCCCCTCCTGTTGGAGTATTTAAGATAACTTACTTGTTATTTATTCTCCTTACTTATAATATTGTATATTTGCACACTTGCAATGCTCCTGTGACACTGTAATCTCCTGTGGGATCAATAAAGCATCTATATTTTTCTATGCCATTATTCCACATTGAGCTCATTGCCAACTTGAAAATGATTGTAATATTCAAGTAATTCTTATTCTACCAATATGATTCTTCAAATCATGTGTCGTTCAATGTAATAATGGCGGGTAAAACAATTTCCCTCAACCTTAATCAGAGTCACTATGGCCTTTTTAGACCTCCGCTACACTTGGATTTTCATGGTTAAAGAGCAGAAAAAGATATTTTAATCAAAGGAAGTACAGAACGTAAAACCTGAACTAGAAATCATTTTATGCAATTAAGTTTTACCTAAGTTCAGAAAAAAAATGTAAAGACTGTTACAAAAGATCAATTTGAATGATAATACCAAAGTCTGAAAATTCTTAAGTAGATGAAAATTAGAGAAAAATAGCAAAGGAAACTTGATAGGTAAACCAAGATGCCACTTCTGAAACTCAAAAGACCAGTATTTTTGTTTGAACTATTGTATCTAAATTATTAATGTTTGAAATTTTGCAACATAGCAATTTAGGCAAGAAGTCTGGCTCTAAACTGCAGTTACTCTATTTAAGCTGAAGAAATTATATCCTAAAACTATGCTGGCAGTAAATCAACTATTCTGCTGAGCAAACAAAAATCAAACTAAAATAGCTCTTTGCAATCCAGGATCCATGGTTAGGCAATGCTGCTGCATTGTTAAAAACACCATCATGAAGCACAAAACAAACAAAAACTCACCATGGACTGAGCTGATCCAAGAAATAGTGAAACATCACAGAATGAGACAAACTGGATAAATGTCTGTTGCGCCTTTTGCCTTTATTATTATCAATCTTGCAAAGGTATCACTGAGAACAGCAGTCATCTTAAAAAGTGAAGGAGAATAGGTGAATGAAAAAGAGTTGGAAAGATTATGCTAATAGAGCAAGTCAGGTAGAAATATTAAACGAAAAACATCTTGAGATAAATAGTGAGAAGTCAGAATGAACTAGGTAGCACAGTAAAGTAATGCTGGAACTTTTCTGGTGGACTTAATTATTTTCAAGACAGGGTCAGTAAAATTTTAAGATAATAAGGGAATATGGGATATGAAACCACCGTGGGAAAGTTGAGGTGGAAAATAAAAATCACAATTTTACTAACTGGTGGACCAAGCCTCATCTCTAACATGTTATGCAAAGCAGGACACAATATTGCCAGCACAAGAAAATCATCCACTCCATTATTCTAATACCATACTTCCTGATGGCTAGAAAATCTTCTGACTACTTCCTGCTCACCCTTAAAAACCATACATACATAACAGATACTGTTCAATAAACCATGACAAAACTACTGAGATTACTTTCACCATGATCTTTTATGAGAATCTACATTATATGGAATAAGGTTACAAGATCAGGTATATGAATTCTGTGGCAATTGATTCACCACCAACTCCCAAAGCCTTAACCTGTATTGAAGTATTACACTGTTAGAGGTGCTGTGCTGCAGATTGGGTTAAATCAGGCCATCTGATCTACTGGTTGAAATAAGTATTAAAGATACTGTTGAATTACTTGAAGAACCAAAGCTTTCCAGATATCCTACTCACCATTCCAATAATACCACTAAAATTACAAGCCAGTAAATTATATAATTTTTCTGGGTTCTTTCCATTTGTTTGTTTATCTGTACTTATAGATACTACACTTGAAAATTTCCCTGCACGACTCAACAAGAATATGGAAATTAAAATTTTCAAAGCACAGTCACTCACATTCTAACAGCAAGCTTTATAAATTTACAAACAAAATATCTCACAATGCTTTCGTACATTGTTTCTGTACTCAGTAAAATACACTACTTAATTTGCATAAACTAAATTTTTATTCATTTTTATGACTTTTTATGGCCTTACCCATGGAGAAGTGAGTCACGTGTTACTAAATACATGGAGTCTCGGACCTGTTCTTGTAAGCACTGTAAATACGTGGCTATAGAAATTACACATCCAGTCAATGATAAATTCCAGTATAATGTTGGTGGGGTATTTACTGATGGCAATACTATTGAAATTTAAATTTAGTAGATGGTGATTGTGCGAGATAAACCCTGGAATGTGGACTCATTAAGTGTCCAACGATGATAAATTACCATCCTCACATGTGTTTTAAGCTTCACAGCTCAAGTTTTGAGATGCCAAGTTTTTGACATTGTAACTTTTGCCACAGAACCAAATTACAAAGTGTTCTTTAGAACAATACAGAACAGGAACAAGCTCTTCAGCCCACAATATTGTGCCAAACCAATTAAATCAGTAATCAAACGGCCAAATAAACCAATCCTTCTACCTACACAATGAACATATCATCCCATTTTCCTCATATTCATGTGCCTATCTAAAGATCTCTTAAATGTCCTTGATATTTCTGCCTCTACCACCAAACCCCAGACAGCACAATCCAGGCACCACTACTGTGTAAAAAACCTTTCCCCTCCCACTTCCTTTGAAGTTATCCCCTTCCACCTTAAACGCATGCCCTCTGGAATTAGATGTTTCAACCCTGGGGGAAAATATATTGTCTGACTACTCTATCTATAATGTACCTCTCGTAATCTTATAAACCTCCATCTGATCTTCCCTCAGACTCCACTGCTCCAGAGAAAACACCCCCGTTTGTCCAACCTCTTGTTAGAGCACATGCCCTCTGACCAGGCAGCATCCTGGTAAACACCTTCTTCTTAGTATAAGACATAGGAGCAGAATTAGGCCATTTAGTCCAAAAAGTCTGCTCCGCCACTTCATCATGGCTGATCCAATTTTCCTCTCAGCTCCAATCTCCTGCCTTCTCCCAGTATCCCTTCATGCCCTGACCAATCAAGAATCAACTTCTGACTTAAATATACATACAGACTTGACCTCCCAGCTACCTGTGGCCACAATTTCCACAGATTCACCACTCTGGCTAAAGAAATTCCTCCTCATCTCCGTTCTAAAAGGACCCCCCTCTATTCTGAGGCTGTGTCCTCTGGTCTTAGACTCTCCCACCATAGGAAGCATCCTATCAAGGCCTTTCACCATTTGATGGGTTTCAATGAGGTCACCACTCATTCTTCTGAATTCCAGTGAATACCAGGCCCAGGGCCATCAAGCGCCCTTCATATGACAAGGCAATCAAACCTAGAATTATTTTCATGAACCTCCTTTGAACCCTCTCCATTTTCAGCACATCCTTTCTAAGGGACCCAAATCTGCTCACAATACTCCAAGTGAGGCCTCAGCAGTGCTTTATAAAATCTCAACATTACATCCTTGCTTTTTTTAATCTACTCCTCTTGAAAAGGATGCTAACATCACAGTTGCCTTCCTCAACCTGCAGATTAACCTTTAGGGAATCCTGCACAAGCACTCTCAAGTGCCTTTGCACTTCAGATTTTTGTATTTCTCTCCTTTAGAAAATAGTTAATCCTTCCATTTATTCTACCGGTGCATGACCATACAGTTCCCGACACTATATTCCATCTGCAACTTCTTTGCCCATTCTCCTAATCTAAGTACTTCTGTAGCCTCTCTACTTTCTCAAAACTACCTGCCTCTCCACCTATCTTCATATCTTCTGCAAACTTGCAACAAAGTCATCAATTCCACCATCCAAATCATTGACAAATAATGTAAAAAGAATCGATCCCAACACAGACCCCTGTAGAACACCACTAGTCACTGGCAGTCAACCAGAAAAGGCTCTTTTTATTTCTACTCTTTGACTCCTGCCAATCAGGCACTGTTTTTCCATGCTAGAATCCATCCTGTAATACCCTGTCCTTCTGGAAATCTGAGTAGACAACATCAACAGATTCTCCTTTGTCTATCCTGCTTGTTATTTCTTCGAAAGAATGCCAATAGTTTTGTAAGGCATGATTTTCCCTTGTGGCCAATTTTATCATGTGCCTCCAAGTAACCCGAAACCACATCCTTAACAATCGACTCCAACATCTTACCAACTACTGAGGTCAGACTAACAGACCTATAAATTTCATTTCTTCTGTCTCCCTCCCCTTCTTGAAGAGTGGAGTGACAGACCCCAGTGGAACACCACTACTAACTAGCAGCTAACCATCAGCAATTGCTTTATCCAATACACAACATCAACTGATTCTCCTTTTGTCTATCCTGTTTGCTATTTCTTCAAAAATTCCAGATTTGTTAGGCAAGATTTCCCCTCGAGCAAACCATGCTGGCAACGGCCTATCCGAGTATCCCAAAACCACATCCTTAACAACTGACTCCATCATCTTCCCAACCACTGAGGTCTGACTAACTGGCCTATAATTTCCTTTCTCCTTCCTCTCTCCCTTCTTGAAAAAATGGAGTAACATTTGTAATTTTCCAGTCTTCTGGAACCATTCCAGAATCTAGTGATTCTTGAAAGATCATTACTTATGCCTCCACAATCTCTTAAGCTACGTCTTTCAGACCTCTGATGTCCAGGTGCACACCACCTGGACCAGGTGACTTCCCTACCTTCAGACCTCTCAGTTTCCATAAGACCATATGATATAGAAGTAGGCCATTCAACCCATCAAGTCCACCATTAATTGATCCAATTAATTGATCCAATTCTTCCAGTCATCCCCACTTCCCTGCCTTCTCCTCATACCCTTCGATGCCCTGGCTAATCAAAAGCCTATCTCTGCCTTAAATGCACTCAATGACTTGGCCTCCACAGCCGCTCACGGCAAAAAAATTCCACAGATTTACCACCTTCTGATTAAAGAAATTTCTCCACATCTCTGCTCTAAATGGACGTCCTTTAATCCTGAAGCCGTGCCCTCTTGTCCTAGACTCCCCTACCATGGGAAATAACTTTGCCATATCTAATCAGTTTGAGCCTTTTAAAATTCGGAATGTTTCTATGCGATCCCCCCTCATTCTCCTGAACTCCAGGGAATACAGCCCAAGAGCTGCCAGACGTTCCTCATACAGTAACCCTTTCATTGCTGGAATCATTCTTGTGAACCTTCTCTGAACCCTCTCCAATGTCAGTATATCCTTTCTAAAATAAGGAGCCCAAAACTGCACACAGTACTCCAAGTATGGTCTCATGAGTGCCTTATCATCACATCCATGGTCTTATGTTCTATACCTCTAGAAATCACTGCATTCATCTTCTTCACCACCAACTCAACCTGGAGGTTAACCTTTAGGGTATCCTGCACAAGGACTCCCAAGTCTCTTTGCATATCTGCATTTTGAATTCTCTCCCCATCTAAATAATAGTCTGCCTGTTTATTTCTTCCACCAAAGTGCATGACCATACACTTTCCAACATAGTATTTCATTTGCCACTTCTTTGCCCATTCCCCTAAACTATCCAAGTCTCTCTGCAGGCTTTCTGCTTCCTGAACACTACCCACTCCTCCACCTATCTTTGTATCATCGGCAAATTTAGCCACAAATCCATTAATCCCATAGTCCAATTCCTTGACATACATCGTAAAAAGCAGCGGTCCCAACACCGGCCCCTGTGGAACTCCACTAGTAACTGGCAGCCAGCCAGAATAGGATCCCTTCATTCCCACTCTGTTTTCTGCCGATCCGCACCCATGCTAGTAACTCCTCTGTAATTCCATGGGCTCTTATCTTGCTAAGCAGCCACATGTGCAGCACCATGTCAAAGGCCTTCTGAAAAATCCAAATACACCATGTCTACTGCATCGCCTTTGTCTACCCTGCTCGTAATTTCCTCAAAAAATTGCAGTAGGTTACTCAGGCAGGATTTTCTTTTCAGGAAACCATGCTGGCTTTGGCCTATCTTGTCATGTGCCTCCAGGTACTACGTAATCTCATACCTAACAATCGATTCTAACAACTTCCCAACCATGGATGTCAGGCTAACAGGTCTATAGTTACTTTTCTGCTGCCTCCCACCCTTCTTAAATATAGCGGAATAACATTTGCAACTTTCCAGTCATCTGGTACAATGCCAGAATCTATTGATTCTTGAAAGAATATTGTTAATGCCTCTGCAATCTCTCCAGCTACTTTCTTTAGAACCCATGGGTGCATTCCATCAGATCCAGGAGATTTATCCACCCTCAGACCATTAAGCTTCCTGAGAAACTTCTCTGCACAAACTTCACTTCCCTGTCACTCTTGAATGTCCAGTATACTGCAGATATCTTCCACTGTGAAGACTGATGCAAAATACCCATCCAGTTCCTCTGCATCTCTCATTACAGTATCTCCAGCGTCATTTTGTATTGGTCCTATATCTACTCTCGACTCTCTTTTACCATTTATATACTTAAAAAAAGCTTTTAGTATCTTCTTTGATATTAGTTGCCAGCTTCCTTTCATAATTCATCTTTTCCTTCCTCATTACCTTCGCAGCTTCCTTCTGCAACTTTTTAAAAAGCTTCCCAATTCTCCATCTTCCCACTAGCTTTGACTTCCTTGTATGCTCTTTTACTTTGGCTCTAACTTAACTTGTCCTTCTTCCATTTGAAAACTACTTCTTATTTGGAATTTATCTGTCTTGCACTTCCCTTATTTTTCGCAGAAAATCTCCAGCCATTGCTGCTCTGTTGTCCTTCCTGCTATTGTCCCTTTCCAGTTAACTTTTCCCAAAAACCTTCTCCTGAGGAATGGCAACTTCACATACTTAATGACACCTGACACCTGGAACTGTAAAGATGCATGAAACTGGAAAATGTTATAAAAGCATTTCTAAAGAGCTGAGTATTAATCTGTCCACAGTAAGAGAAATTGTCTATGAATGGAGGAAATTTAGTATTATTGCTACTCTCCCTAGGAGTGAACATCCTGCAAAGATCACAACAATAACACAGTGCGCAATGCTGAAGGGGGTGAAATAGAACCCAAGGGTTAAGCAAAAGACCAGCACATACGTCTAGAACTTGCTAATGTCTCTGTTCATGCGTCCACTGTAAGAAAAACATTGAACAAAAATGGTGTCCATTGGAAGGAGAGCACAGAGGAAACCACTGCTCTCCAAAAACAAAAATTGTTGTACGCTTCAAGTTTGTAAACAACCACCTGGATGTTCCACAATGTTTCTGTGACAATGTTTTGTGGACAGATGAGACAATAGTTGAACCTTTTGGCAGAAATGCATACTGCTATGTTTGGAGGATGAAGGGCACTGTACACCAACACCAAAATCTCATACCAACTGTGAAGCATGGTGGAAGGAGCATCATGTTTTGGGGCTGCTTCGTTTCCTCAGGGACTGGGCAGCTTGCAATCATTGAGGAAACAATGAATTCAAAATTGTATCACGTCATTTTACAGGAGAATGTCAAGGAAACAGTCTGTCACCTGAAGCTTGGATCTTCAACACGACAACTTTATGAGTAATAAATGCAGAAAACCAGGTAATTGTAAAGGGATTCACACATATCTTCTTGCAACTGTACATAACTGCAAGTCAATTCTGTATAAAAGTGGTATTGTCTGTCCAGAATTCAGAACAGAATGGTGACAAGCCATGCTGTTCTCCTTGTCCCCAAAGTAAAATAAAATAATGAGTGTGAGTTTTCAAGAGTCCAGTTAATCAGCGACAACACCCTGACTTGTCTGGCTACTCCAACAATCTCTCTCAAACCTTTATTATAAACTGATTAGAAAGCCTGGCTCCGTTGTAGGAGTCAAAATAAACACACTGGAGGCTGTGATAGAACAAAGACCGCTACAGAAAAACTTGGCAATTCTGGACAATGTTTCTGAACTTCTATGTGCCACCTTAGCTGAACAGAGGAGCACTTTTATTTATTTTTCTTACTTCTCTTCTAATATTGTATATCTGTGAGCCAAAGGTCCATAAACATCATTTAAGAGATAAAAATATCATCTGGCATTGCAATTGGGCCTTAATTTTTGGACACCATACGCAATGGCACAGTGCAAGTACCTTCACCAGAAAGACTGCAATAGTAGAAGAGGACAGCTCACCACCACCTCAAAAGCAACTGGGGATGGTCAATCAATGCTGTCTTTGCCAACAACATCCAGATCCTGAAAGTTAGTAATTTTCTTTTTTTTTAAAAAAAAAATGCACTTAATGCCACAACGCCCCACTCAATATCAATATTTCACAACAAATGAAATAATTTGGAAACTGGGGATTTTTATTAACTTTCATTTTCTAATTCTGTCATGTGTATTGAAACAATTTAGTCACTGCACTCATCTCTTGGTCACTCACCAATTACAACTAATTTCAGTCATGAGCAAATATTAATTCTAAGATCAGTAACTTTCTATTTATAAAATCTGCAATCCAAAAAGCTGATGCTATCACACTAAATCTTGCATTTATAGGTGAAATTACCGTAGATTCCGGATTTTAAGCCGCTACTTTTTTCCCACATTTTGAACAGCTTTGAACTTTGCGGCCTTTAATACGGAGCGGCTAATGCATTATTTTTTTTCATGCCACCTCGTAAACATTTTGCCTCGTAACAGTAGACCAATAAAATTGATGAGTAGTTCACAGAGGTCCAATGAAATTGTACGATAAATCAAGCGCACTTTCACAATTAAATTATTGTAAATCAGTCATTTGTACTCACCCTCATCAACATGGAAAACACTCGAAGAAAAGCATTGTGCTGCCTTTATGGCAGTTATTTAGTTTATAATATTTTCACTTAGTAATTCATTTTCTAGTTAAAGTTAGAAGAGTTTTAACTATATTTGTTTTCTGTACTACATCGCGGGATGCTATGACGTCACACCCGGTTTCGCCGCGTCTTGTGGGAAAAATGCCGTTTGCGATAAACGGAAAGGAGGGGGTCGAGCGGCGGAGCGAAAACGCTGCTTTTAAGTTAAAGGCGATCAATAACTTTTCCTGGTAGGCTGCAGTATATATATTTTTTACCAGTCGTTAGGAGATATTGGAATGTTGTTCAGTAAAGAAGTATACGCAACGTATATTTAAAAGTAGCCGTGTTACGGGCACGGTTCGAAAAAAAGCATTTGCAATATGTATTTGTTTTTGTTACCATATGGATTTAATTAAAAGTTAAAAAATCCTCACGTGTAATATCTTTCTGTGTAAATATCTCATATTACAACGTGGGACACCTGCGGCCGAAAATCCGGTGCGGCCTTTACAAGTAAAAAATTGATTTTATTTCTAAAATTAGGGCCAGCGGCTTTTAATCAGGTGCGCTCTGTAGTCCGGAATCTATGGTATATGCAGAAAGTCCTCTGCTGCTGTAGCCCATCCACTACAAGGTTCAACGTGTTGTGTGTTCAGAGATGCTTTTCTGCACACTACTGTTGTAATGCATGGTTATTTGTGTTAATGTCACCTTCCTGCCAGTTTGAACCAGTCTCCTCTGACCTCTCTCATTAACAAGGCATTTTCACCCTCCCCAGATTTATTTTGTTTTTCTTACCAATCTCTGTAAACGCTAAAGACTGTTGTCCGTGAAAATCCCAGATCAGCAGTTTATGAGATACTCAAACTGCCCCATCTGGCACAATAATCATTCCACGGTCAAAGGCACTTGGATCATACTTCTTCCCCATTCTGATATTTAGTATGAATGATAACTGAACCTCTTGCCTATGTCTACATGCTTTCACGTATTGAGTTGCTGCCACATGATCAGCTGATTAAATATTTTCACGAACGAGCAGGTTCACAGGTATACCTAATAATGTAGTCACTTAAGCATAGTTTTAAGCTGACAAAAATACATAATTAGATTATAAACAGTAAGAAATTAGACTAAATATCCACTATTATCCTGCAATATAATATGTATCATTTTCATGATCTTGAAACATCATGATTGCAGATCAATTGAAAATGATACTCAATTTCATAACTTCTGGGGGAATTACCAGAGTTCCTAAGAGCAGTTGCCTACATTGTGCCCTCACAGTATTCTGTCTCAAGATTTTATTATGCCAAATTTGAAGAATAAGCAAACGTGCTGATTCATTTCTAAATAATTCATTTTTAATGATTTACAGATATAGAAAAGCTTAAGAGTTTCATCTACCGGTTTATTGGTAGATCCTGGATTATTTCTGCTTTGTCTCCACACATTTAGAACAAGTACAGGAACATAGGGAAAAGGAACATTAATAAGCCATACAGTCCCAAAGTCTTTCAACCAGATCATGATTATCTTCTGTCTTAATATCCATTTCCTATTCTATCCTCATACCCCTCAGTTTATCCAAAATCAGAACCAACAATCTCAGTTTTGAATAAAATCATGTCTCCACATACAGAAATCCACATATTCACAACTGTTTGTCTAAAGTGGTCTACTCATTATTTTACAACTGTGAATACCTAGCTTTAGACTCCTCAATCAGGGCAAACATCCAAATATTATCTTCCTTGATCTTTAAGGCAGTCTTGAGGAATACTTCATAGAATGCATCCATGATGGCTTTCATGAACAGCATGTTACTGAACCTACAAGGGAACATGTTATCTTAGATTTGGTCCTGTGCAATGAGACAGGTAAAGAGTGATCACAGTATGATTGAATTTCTCATACAAATGGAGGCTGCAATAGCTCAATCTAAAACCAGTGTATTATACCTAAACAATGGAGACCACAATGGGATGACGGAGGATTTGGCTGGTGTAGACTGGGAACACAGGCTAAATGGTGGGACAGTGGAAGACTTTCAAAGAGATTTTTCGAAGACAGTAAAGGTGGGAAAAGCTAGCCTTGGGTAACTAAAGAAATAAAAGGCATCAAACTAAAAGCTAGTGCATACAAAGACACCAAGAGTAGTGGGAAACTGGAATATTGGGAAAACTTTAAAAAGTAACAAAATAACACTAAGTGAGAAATAAAGAAAGGGAAACTAGATTATGAAAACAAACTAGCACAAAATATAATAGTAAACGTTTTTATAATTAAAGTTGAAAAGGGTGGCTCAAGTGAATGCAGGTCCCTTGGAGAACCAAAAGGGGGAATTGATGTTGGGTAAGGAGGAAATGGCCAAGGCTCTGAATGACTATTTTGTGTCGGTCTTCATGATGGAGGACACATCTAACATGCCAAAGCAAGATATTATGGACGCGATGGAAGCTGAAGACCTCGATACAACAGCTATCATTAAAGAGATGGTACTGAGAAAACTTGTGGGCCTGAAGATAGATACATCCCCTCGTCCTAATGGAATGCATCTCAGGGTACTGAAAGAAATGGCAGAAGTTATAGTAGAGGCTTTGCTAATGATTTACCAAAATTCTGTGGACTCTGGGTAGGTCTAATGGATTGAAAGACAGCAAATGTCACAACACTGTTCAAAAAAGAATGCAGGCAAAAGGCAGGTAACTATAGGCCAGTCATTTTTAACATCTGTAATTTGGAAAATGCTTGAAGATATCATTAAAGAAGAAATTGCAAGGCATTTAGAAAGAAATGGATCCATCAGGCAGACGCAGCAGGATTCAGCAAAGGCAGATCTTGTTTGACAAACTTACTGGAGTTCTTTGAGGATTTAACTAGCACAGTAGATGGAGGAGAACAGATGGACTTTAATTACTTGGATTTCCAGAAGCTGTTTGATAAGGTGCCGCATAAAAGACTTATCCATAAGATATGTATGCATAGAGCTGGGGGTGATGTATTAGCATGGATAGAAGATTGGTTAACTAATAGAAAGCAGAGAGTTGGGTATTACTCTAGTTGGCCATCAGTGGTGAGCGGTGTTCCGCAGGGGTTGGTGCTGGTCCCACCACTGTTCACGATATACATTAATGATCTGGAAGAGGGGACTGAGTGTACTGTATCTAAGTTTTTTGATGATACTAAATTGAGTGGAAAAGCAAATTGTGTAGAAGATAGAGAGTCTGCAGAGAGATATAGATAGGTTAAGTGAGTGGGCAAGGGTCTGGCAGTACAATATTGGCAAATGTGAGGTCATCCACTTTGGAAGGAAAAATGAAAGAGTAAATTATTATTTAAATGGTAAAAAATTGCAACATACTGCTGTGCAGAGGGACTTGGGAGTGCTTGTGCATGATGGTTTGCAGGTGCAGCAGGCTGTCAAGAAGGCAAATGGAATGTTGGCCTTCATTGTTAGAGGATTGAATTTAAGAGCAGTGAAGCTATGCTGCACCTGGAGTACTGCGTGTAGTTCTGGTCTCCCTACTTGAGGAAGGATATACTGGCTTTGGAGGCAGTGCATAGGAGTTTCACCAGGTTGATTCCAGAGATGAGGGGGTTAAACTAAGTGGAGAGATTGAGTCACCTGGAACTGTACTCGCTGGAATTCAGAAGAATGAGGGAGATCTTACAGAACATATAAAATTATGAAAGGGATAGATAAGATATCGTTAAGTTCCTTCCACTGGCAGGTGAGACTAGAACTAGGGGACATATCCTCAAGATTCAGGCAAGTAGATTTAGGAAAGAGATGAGGAGGAACTGCTTTTCTCAGAAAGTGGTGAATCTGTGGAGTTCTACCCCAGTGAAGCAGTGGAAGCTAACTCAGTAAATATATTTAAGACAAGTTTAGACAGGTTTTTGTATAATAGGGGAATTAAGGATCATGGGGAAAAATGCAGGTAGATGGAGATGTCCATGGACAGATCAGCTATGATCTTATAGAATGGAGGAGCAGGTTTGACGGGCCAGATGGCCTACCCCTATTTCTTATTTTTTTTATGTTTCCTCTGAAAAATTTGCTTAATTTCAATGCAATGACCTCTATCTCTTCTGAACTCTTTTTTTAAAAAGAGGCCTTACATACACAAACATTCTTAATTTTCTATGAATCTGTATGGCAACTATTTGATCCACCTTCTTTGACAAGTATATCCTTGTATTTTTAGGAAAAAGGGAACATAACTGTACACAATGTTGCAGGTGGATATTTTACTGCTAGAGAATTTGATCAAGTCAGTGGGCCAGGCAGCATCTATGGAAAAAGAGTATAGTCGACGTTTCAAGCTGAGACCCTTCAGCAGGGCATTGGTTTCCTTATACAGGTTTCCCCCGCAATCCAAAGGAAGAGCGTTCCTATGAAACCATTTGTAAACCAAAATGTTGTAAAGCGAAGAAGCAATTACCATTAATTTATATGGGAAAAATTTTTGAGTGTTCCCAGACCCAAAAAATAACCTACCAAATCATACCAAATAACACATAAAACCTAAAATAACACTAACATATAGTAAAAGCAGGAATGATATGACAAATATACACCCTATATAAAGTAGAAATATTGTAGGTATGGTGTAGTTTCACTTATCAATATCGGGAAGACAGCGAGCCAAAATCAATTTAGAGAAAAATAAAATCGGCACATACACATATGTGCATGTACACGCCTATGCACGTACACGCATACGTACACACGTACACACATGCGCAAACAACTGCCTGCACAAAGCTTCACGGTCATTGTAGTCTTTCTCGGGGTAAACACACGTATAAAGTGGGTGACTTTTTCTCGTAAAAGCGAAAATCCTCTTTGGTTAGTGAAAACAGGTACTAATGTAGGTCTTTCGTAGCAGCGAGTTGTTGTAAAGCAAACGTTTGAAAAACGGGGGACACCTGTACTGCCAGCAGATTTGAAGAATTTTGAGGAGATATCATTGATGGTTTTAGTCCCTTGCTTTGAGGTGCATGGTTTATGCAATTCATGCCTCAGAAGCATACAGAAAAGCAGGGATCACTGCTTCCTAATAGACCAGGTCTTAATTTTCTCAGATAGCCGAAGCATGTGCTGGTGCTCTTAAGACAATAGTTAATTTCAGTTATGTCTGCCTTCACTGCAAAATAGATAAGACATAGAAAATTATCCAAACCCAGAAGATATTGCACAGATGCTGGAAATCCTGACTGACAGACACACAAACACACAGGAGGAACTCAGCAGGTCAGGCAGTATCTATGGAAAGGAATACACAGTCGACATTTTGAATGAAGGGTCTCAGCCCAAAACATCAACTGCTTATTCCTTTCGTAGGTGCTGCCAGACCCGCTAAAAGTTTGAGTTGGAGAAAGATCTAACTATAGACATACCTAAAAAAAAATCCAAATTCAACCAAGAAATAAGATACCAGCAGATGACACCAAGCTAGCGATTCATCCAAGGAAACAGCTATGCTAATTAAGCAAACACTGGCAACAGAGATGGAATCGCTGCAAGAAACAGTAACCCACTTGCTAAAGAAGTTGCTGGAAAAGGCTCTCGACCCCATACAGAAGCATATGGCAGAGAATGGCAAAATTCTCCAGTCATTAAAGGAGCAAGCGGGCCTTCATGTTAAAACATTTAGCACGGTCTTCAACAAAATAGACAACATTCAGGTTAGCTTATGCAAGAATGAGAAAGATACTAGCTCCTGTCTCGTGGAGGTGACTAAGATATCGAAGTTAAACGACTTGGAGGATAGATCCAGGAGAAACAATGTACGGCTCGTCATGCTGCCTAATTAGATTCCAGCGCTCAAGAACTCCCACAGTACTTCACTGGAGATCGGTAGAGCCCATAGGATCTTTTCCAACAACACCTCAAAACTGTGGATCATGGTCTTAGGCTTCTACGGTGCATCGACCAGTAGGCTATCCTGGAGGGCATGAGGAAAGCCAAATCTACTCTCCCTGATGGGGCCCAGCCGCAGTTTTTCACCGACTACAGCCCTGGCACAATGCAGAAACAGCAGGGATACAAGGAGATCCGTGCTAAGCTTCGACAGAAAGGTATCATCCGCAGAAACGAGCAGTCACGTTTTGGGCCGAGACCCTTCATCAGGACTGAAGAGGGAAGGGGTAGGGGCCCTATAAAGAAGGTGGGGGGGGGGGGTAGGGTGGGAAGAAGGCTGGTAGGTGCCAGGTGAAAAACCAATAAGAGGATAGATCAAGGGGTTGGGGAGGGGAAAGGCAGGAAAGGTGAAGGAATGCAAGGAGAAAGCACTACGTGTAGTAAAAGGCAGAATCATGAGAGGTGATAGGCAGCTGGAGGAGGAGGCAGAGTGAAACTGGGATGGGGGAAGGGAGAGGGAGGGAATTACCCGGTAGACCCATAGTTTCGGCCTGCACCTGCCCCACCGAACTTGTATCTGCCTACCTGGACTATTTTGTCACTCCCCACCTACATTCGGGATACACCCCGTGCCCTCAACCTCTTCAATAACTTCCAGTTCCCCCATCCCGACTGCTTCATTTTCACTATGGATGCCCAATCCTTATACACTTCAATTCCCCATCAAGAAGGCCTCAAAGCCCTCCATTACTTTCTTGACAGTAGACCTTACCAGTTCCCCAACACCACCACACTCCTCCGGTTGGTGGAACTGGTACTCACACTTAATAACTTCTCTTTTGCCTCTTCCCACTTTCTTCAGACGAAGAGTGTAGCTATGGGCACTCGCATGGACCCCAGCTATGCCTGCCTCTTCGTTGATTACGTGGAACAGTCTATGCTCCAAATCTATACTGGTATTGCTCCCCAACTTTTCCTTGACGACTACATTGGTGCTGCTTCCTGCACCCATGCTGAGCTCATCAATTTCATCGACTTTGTCTCTAACTTCCACCCAGCCCTCAAATTCACTTGGTTCATCTCAGACACTTCTCACCCCTTTCTCGATCTCTCAGTCTCCATCTCTGGAGACAGACTGTCCACTGTTATCTTCTATAAACCCACGGACTCTCATAACTACCTCGACTATACCTCTTCCCACCTGCCAAATGTAAAAATTTGCCAGTTCGTCCATCTCTGCCACATCTGCTCCCAGGATGAGGCTTTCCATTCCACGACATCTCAAATGTCCTCTTTCTTGAAGGATCAGGGTTTCCCTTCTGCCGTCATCAATGATGCCCTCACCCGCATCTCCTCCATTTCCTGCACTTCGGCCCTCACCCCATCCTCCAGTCACAACAGGGACAGGGTTCCCCTTATCCTCACCTACCACCCCACCAGCCTCCAGATCCAGCATATTATCCTCCACAACTTCCGTCACCTTCAACAGGACCCCACAACTAAGCACATCTTTCCCTCTCTACCCCTCTCCGCTTTCCGCAGGAATCGTTCCCTCCGCGACTGCCTGATATACTCAGCTGATGGTACTCATACGAAAGGAGTTATGATATTAATGAGACGTAGTATTAATGTATCAATTGAAAGGACTGGCTCTGATAATGAAGGTCGTCTAGCTTTTTGCTGTACATCCATTCAGGGTAAAAAAGTTGCATTCATTAGCCTATATGCCCAACTATATTCGAGGCTGAATTTTTTCCTCAATTACCTCAAAATTACTGAAGTTAAGTGACTACCATGAATGCTCTGGTAAACAATAACCTCAATAAATCTTCCTCAACTATATCAAGCTCTCAAGAATCTGCTTCCAAAGCACTTAAACTTTTTCTAACAGATTTAAATTTACCGATGTGTGGAGGGTGCATAATTTATCTGCTAAAGACTATACCTTCTTCTCCACAAGACATAAAACTTTCTCTTGGATAGATTGCATTCTTGTATCCTCCGGTCTGCTGCCTTTAGTACACTCAATAGAATTTCTGCCCAGACATCTATCTGATCACAACCCAATTATATCTACTTTTAATTATGCAAAATCAAAAATAAGGCTACTAGGCGAAGGTTTAACTCCACCCTTCTAAAAATAGATGAATTTCTAACACAACTGAGAACAAAACTGATGGAATTTATAAATTTAAATAAAAATAGTGTCTCGGATGTGACAGTAGAAGCCAGCTTCAAAAGATTTCCACCCCAGAAGAACAATGTAAG
Source organism: Hemitrygon akajei (assembly GCF_048418815.1). Lineage (NCBI taxonomy): Eukaryota > Metazoa > Chordata > Chondrichthyes > Myliobatiformes > Dasyatidae > Hemitrygon > Hemitrygon akajei. The sequence continues at coordinate 100,760,699 of NC_133132.1, forward strand.
GTTTTGGAGAATTATCTCAAAAGGAGATACACCATAACAAAAGAAAACGAGCTCAAAACAAAATAAGCAGAATTAAATGAATTATTAAGAAGCAGGGCAGAATATATGAGCCATATAATCAAACATAAGTATTATGCAGAAGGCAGCAGACCGAGCCATCTTTTGGCACTAACGCTGAAACAACAGGAAGCTAAAAGGTCTATACCAGCGATTAGATGTGCAGTATGTGCAGATGTTGAGCAGTATCTTCAACAGAGGAAATAAATGAGACATTCAAGAATTACTTTAAAGAACTGTATACAAGTGGCTCAGTTCCTTCTGAGAATGACTTCACCAATTTTTTTAGTGGATCAGACCTCCCTACATTGTCTATGGCAAATGTTCAACAAACTCTCCCCTATGTTTTTAAAACACTGAAGCAATTTGGATTTCTTTCAGGATACAAAGTTAATCTGTCAAAATCAGCACTGATGCTGATTAATACAGATAAAAGTAAGGTGTCTCTCCCTCCCCAGATTAATGTTACAAATGAGGTCCTTTACTTGGGTATTAAAGTTAATACTTCCCTATTGTCTGTGGCTAAAACAAATTACTCTTTAATTTTGAATAAAAAAGATACTAATAGATGGAGACACCTGCCAGCATCAGTCCCAGCCTATATATCAGTCATTAAAATCAACATCTTACCCCACATTAATTTTATCAGCTCAATGATCCCACTTGTGCCTCCAGCAAGATATTGGCAAAAACTGGACTCCTTACTACGACGTTGTTTGGAACGGTAAACGACCCAATATAAAGTGGTCAGCTCTGTAATTCAAAAAGTCGGATGGGGGATTGGCATGTGCAAATTTTAAACTGTATCACTGGGCATTTGTATTAAAAAGTCTTAGCTACTGGGTGGAGGAGGATAAAGTTTCATCATGGAAAAATATAAAACAAGAGCTAATAGCACCAATAAGGTTGAAGGACTTTCTTCATATAGGTATGTCTACCAAAAATGTCATTTGTATTACGGTCCAATTTTAACCTATATGCTACAAGGGTTTAGAGCAGCAGAAAAATTGCTAAAATTTAAAAAGTGTATGCTGCAAATCATCTCCATTATGGAACAATAATCATTTTCTATCTGGGGGGAAACCATTCACTAACAGAACTTGGGAGGAGATAAAAGTATTACTACTCTTCAAGATATTAATGGGGCAAGTACTATCCGTAGCTTTCAAGAACAGGTATCTCAATATGATACTGACAAACACTCTCTTTTTCTACTTTAGAGTAAGATCAGCTTGTAAAGCCTACGGGGTTCCCTGGGGGTCAGATTTAAAGGACCATCCCATTTTAAGTTGGATACAGAGTGCTCCAAGACAGACAGTGTCATATATCTATGATAAATTAAACTCCCAGAAATATATGCCTACATCAGGAATGAAAGCCTGGGATAGGGACATATGTTAAGACTGGGATGCAATTTGGGATACTGCTGCTGGTGCTTCAAAAAACCCAAATCATCGGTATATATACTTGAAATTTTGTCATAGAGCATATCTAACACTAAGAATTAGACCTCAAATGGGACTGATTCCTGACCCATATTGCTCATTTTGCCCCCACTGAACCATTGGCTCTTTTGTACATGTTGTATGGTTTTTGGTTTGTGGGGGAAGGTTATCAGTACTCTTACAGAACTAACGGGAGTACAATTACCAATGGAGCCCACTGTACACCTTCTAAATTTTTTCCTTACGGAAAAAACATGCAAAATCCTGCTGGCAGGCCTGACTGCAGCTAAGAAGATTGCAGTCCAGCGTTGGAAACCTCCTCATGATATTTCAAGTACTCACTGGCTTTTTGGACATATCTTACCTGGAATTATCATCAGCAAGAGTAAATGATGCATGACCAAACACAACCTTAATGTGGACAAATTTGATATCTAACTTAAAAGATCTTCTGTTAAAATAGGAATGTTCTGTCTATGTACTACTATTCAGTTGGTTTGCGGAGGGGAGAGGGGTGGGGCGGGGGGGGAAGGGTGGAGAGGGGGGTGGGGATGAGGTTTGGGGGGTGGCTGGGTTAAACAGCCAAAATGTAATCGGCAGCTGGTTGTATTGAAGCATTGCAATAAAAATTAGTGACAAAAAAAGACAGGGTAAGACAAGGGAACACACACCAGTCCTCAGAGGAATCAAAAGTGGAAAGAGAGAGCAATTTCAAGTTCCTGGGTATCAACATCTCTTAAGAATCTACCCTTGTTCACCACCTGGTAGGGTCGGGGGGGGGGGTGGGGAAGGCACCACACAGGATCAATATAAGCTGCAGAAAGTTGTAAATTCAGTCAGCTCCATTATGGGGACTAGTTTCTCTGACATCCCGGCCATCTCTACATCCTCTACATAGCACCATCCAAAGACAGAGAAGCAGTTTCAGCGACAGGTTACTATCGATGCAATGCTCCTCAGACAGGATGAAGAGGTCAATACTCCCCAATGCCATTAGGCTTTACAATTCTACCGCCAGGACTTAAGAACTTTTTAAAAGCTATTATTAATGCTTTTTGAGATAGTGATTTAGATGCATATAATATTTTTTTTTACTGAGTTAAGTATTGTATGTAATTAATTATGCTACAACAAGTGTATGGGACATTGGAAAAAAAAGTTGAATTTCCCCATGGGGATGAATAAAGTATCTATCTATCTATCTATAAGGAGAGATACCTCAAAAAAAAAGCAGCATGCATCATAAAGGACCATCACCCAGGACAAGCCCTCCTCTCATTGCTACCATCAGGAAGGAGGTACTTGAGCTATAATAAATTTCACAGCATACGCCGGTGATATTAAACCTGATTCTGATTCATGCGGCACATTGTTCACTACACAAGTGAGTTTCAGTGGCCCAGGAATCAAAGGAAGAAAACAAGTTGAAACTAAATGAGGGAAGGATTTTCCAATCACACTCTTTTACTGCTTCATCTCAGGGCAAAAATTTGTTGAAGTATAAAAACTGGAAGCAAATATTACGAACCAAAAATTTTTAAAAACCTGTCCTACTGTACATAGTAGTCAATTAATCACTTGTCCATTCTCTAGATATCTGTGCCTTTATCTATCCTAGTTACCCAATGCAATTCACCAACAGCAGTAACAGCAAGTGAAAAGGTCCTGACTTGCAGCAGATGTATACAGTGCAAAAAAATTGATTTTACAAAAACAGAATCAAGAGCTTCCACCATAACACACTGCAGGACTGCTAAAATAGAGCACGGCAATCAGCAGTAAATGCATCATGGTCCATAACTATGTATTAAGAATTGACAATCACTTCCACACAAAGAAGAATAGACCTGGAGATTGTGTGGTTAGTGTCAAATTAGTCCATGCTCTTTAACTCTAAATGCAGGATTCCCAGACACAAAGTTTTAAAATGTGCATGAAGTTCAGCACGTCACAGAAACCAGCTTCCCCTCCATGGACTCCATCTACACTTCTCACTGCCTTGGTAAAGGAGCCAGCATAACCAAAGATTCTACGCAGCCCAGACATTGTCTCTTCTCCTCTCTCTCATTGGGGAGAAGATACAATTTACAATTTTTACTGTTTTATTGTAAGACTACTGAACATCTCCCTAATAATTTAAGACTTCCTCTTGACCTCACAATCAAACTCATTACACTCTTGAAACTGCACTCTGTAGCAGTAGCACTTTAGTTTGCATTTAATCTTGTACATACTCTATGCACTCTGTAGTGATTTGATCTGCATGAACAGCATGCAAGACAAGCTTTTCAGTGCACCTCAGTCCATGCAAGAATAATAAGCCAATTCATAAACATGACATTCCGCAGATGCTGGAAATTCAGAGCAACACAAACAAGATGCTGGAAGAACTCAGCAGGTCAGGCAACATCTGTTCCGGGCAGAGAACTTTCATCAGGATTGGAAAGATGCCAGAATAAAAAGGTGGGGGTAGGTGAATGAAGACAAGCTAGAAGGTGATTAGTGGAAGGTGATTCGTGTGAAGATTATCTCCCTGCTGGCACATACCCCGTTAAGAGTCAGAAATGTTACACCTGCCCTCAGCTCCATTCAGTGTCCCAAACAGTCCTTCCAGGTGCAGCAAAAATTCATCTGCAAATCTGTTCTGGCTGTCTACTGTATCTGCCACTCCCGATGAGGTTTCCATGACAATGGTGAGACCCTACATAAATGTGGGGATTGCTTTGTCAAGCTCCTCCATTCCATCTGCCAAAAAAGGAAATTCCCAGTGGTCAACTATTTAAATTCCTATCCCCATTCCAGTTCATGGCCTCCTCTACTGCCATGATGAGGCCACTCTCAGGATGGAGAAGCAACACTTCATATTCTGTCTAGGTAATCTCCAATCTTGCAGCTTGAACATCAATTTGTGTCATGAGGCACATAAAGACCCTGCGGCCCCCCTCACTGGACCCCCTGCAGTTCACATTATTGTCCCAACTACTCAACAGATGACACCATCGCCACCACCCTCCACCTGGCCCTCACTCACCTGGACAAAAAAGACACACATGTTCGAATGCTGTTCATAGACTTCAGTTCAGCATTCAACACAATCATTCCTCAGCACCTGATTGGAAAGCTGAAACTGCTGGGCGTGAACACCTCCTTCTGCAACTAGATCCTAGACTTCCTGACTGGAAGACCTCAGTCAGTCCAGATCGGGAGCAGCATCTCCAACACCATCACACTGAGCACGGGGGCCCCCTACAGCTGCGTGCTCAGTCCACTGCTGTTCACTCTGCTGACCCATGACTGTGCTGCAACACACACCTCGAATTACATCATCAAGTTCGCCAATGACACGACCGTGGTGGGACTCATCAGCAAGAATGACAAGTCAGCATACAGAGAGGAGGTGCAGCGGCTAACAGACTGGTGCAGAACCAATCTGTCTCTGAACGTGAACAAAAGAGATGGTTGTTGACTTCAGGAGAGCATGGAGCAACCACTCTCTGCTGAACATTGACTGCTCCTCTATTGAGATCATTAAGAGCACCAAATTTCTTGTGTTCACCTGGCAGAGAATCTCACCTGGTCCCTCAACACCAGCTCCACAGCCAAGAAAGCCCAGCTGCATCTTTACTTTCTACGAAGGCTGAGAAGAGTCCATCTTCCACCCCCCCCCCCCCCACCCCGCATCCTCACCACATTCTACAGGGGTTGTATTGAGAGCATCCTGAGCAGCTGCATCACTGCCTGGTTCTGGAATTGCACCTTCTCAAATAGCAAGACCCTGCAGCGGATAGTGAGGTCAGCTGAGAAGTTCATCAAGGTCTCTCTTCCTGCCATTACAGACATTTACACCACACGCTGCACCCGCAAAGCTAACAGCATTGTGAAGGACCCCACGCACCCCTCATACAAACTCTTCTCCCTCCTGCCATCTGGCAAAAGGTACCAAAGCATTCGAGCTCTCACAACTAGACTGTGCAACAGTTTCTTCCCCCAAACCTTTAGACTCCTCAATACTCAAGAGCCCAGACTGACATTGTAATTTGTCCTCTACTGTGACTATGGTCTTGTTTATTATTTATTGTACTGCCCTGCACAGTTTTGTGCACTTTATGTAGTCCTGTGCAGGTCTGTAGTCTAGTGTAGTTTTGTGTTGTTTCATGTAGCACCAGGGTCCTAGAGGAACGTTGTTTCTTTTTTACTGTGTACTGTACCAGCAGTTTATGGTCGAAATGACAATAAAAGCAACTTGATCTTGAATTTCTCCTTCCAGTAATTTTCCCCTTTTTTCTTTTCCCATCCCCCTTCCCCCACTTTTATCCCCCACTCTGGGCTCTTACTTCTCCTCACCTGCCTATCACCTCCCTCTGGTGCCCCTCTTCCTTCTCTTTCTCCTAAAGGTCCACTCTCCTCTTGTATCCGATTCATCCTTCTCCAGCCTTTTAGTTTTCCCACTCACCTGGCTTCACCTCTGACATTCTAGCTTATTCTCCTTCCCCCTCCTATGACCTATTTATTCTGGTATCTACCTCCTTCTCTACCAGTCTTAATGAAGGGTCTCAATCCAAAACTTCAAGTTCATTCACTTCTATAGATGCTGCCTGAGCTGCTGAGTTCATCCAGCATTTTGCTCTCAATTCCAATTCATGAACTTTTATGTTTATCTTTCAGCTGTGCTATCCTGCTTCTTACCTTGGTTGAGATTACTCACACCTGGTGTCACTCATATCTAGAGTGTTTGCTGACATCTTCAACTGCTCCCTGCTTCAGTCTAAAATCCCCTTGCTTTAAGAAGGCAACGATTAAGTGTCGGCTTCGGGGCCCGACCCGATCGACAGCCCGGGCCCCCGGCAGCTGGAAGTTGCAGCGAAGCCAGGGACTTTGACCAGGCCAACCTTAGAAAGGCACTGCCAAAGTTATACCACATGTCTCCTGCCCTTCTAGAGGCCCGAATATACTTGACCACTGCTACACAGCAGTTAAGGATGCCTACCGTTCCGTCCTACAACCTCACTTCTGAAAATCAGACCATTAGGCCCCGTACTCCTTGTCCCAGCTTACAAACAGAAACTGAAGTGGGAGGTTACGGTGTCAACAGTGGTGTTGCGTTGGACAGAGGAAACGGATGAGGTCCTCCGTGATTGCTTTGAATCGGTGGACTGGTTAGTATTCAAGGACTCGGCAGCTAACCTCGATGAGTATGCCTCAGCTGTCACGGACTTTATCTGGAAATGCACAGAGGACTGTGTGTCTCGCAAGACGATCCGGGTATTCCCTTACCGAAAACCTTGGATGAATTATGAGGTCCAGTCCCTTTTGAAGACTACAGTTGTGGCTTTTAGGTCCGGAGATACCAGTCGCTACACAGAATCCAGGCGTGAACTCCAGAAAGCCATTAAGGGTGCCAAGAGGCAATATCAAGCCAAGTTGGAAGCCCATGCTAACCAGAGGGATGCCAGCAGACTACGGCAGGGTCTAAATGAGATCACTGGGCGCAAAGAAAAGCTGGGATTATCAATAACTGTAGCGCTTCTCTTCCTGACGAACTTAGAGTATTCTATGCAAGATTCAAACAGAAGAGGTGCGTCCCTCCCCCTCCGGATGAACTGGACCTGGGGGCATCGAGATTCATCATCACTGAGGAAGACGTTAGAAGGGTCTTCCTAAAGATAAATCCACCAAGGAAGGCGACAGGCCCAGATGGCATCCCGGGATGGGTTCTAGCTGGAGTGAGCTAGCTGGAGTGTTTGCTGACATCTTCAACTGCTCCCTGTTTCAGTCTAAAATCCCCTCGTGTTTTAAGAAGGTAACAATAATCCCAGTGCTGAAGAAGAGTAAGGTGGCATGCCTGAATGACTATTGACCTGTGGCTCTGACATCAATTTCTATGAAGTGCTTCGAGCAATTGGTTATGGCACACATCAACCATAGCCTACCGGTCAACCTCGACGTTTTGCAATTCACCTATCGGAGCAATAGGTCAACAGCAGATGCCAACTCTCTGGCACTACATTCCTCCTTGGAACAACTGGAAAATAAAGATGCATATGTAAGGCTCCTTTTCATTGACTACAGCTCTGCCTTTAATACCATCATTCCAAATAAACTGATTCCTAAGCTCCAGAACCTAGGTCTTAGCACTCAGATCTGCAGCTGGATCTTCAACTTCCTCACAGACAGGACCCAGGCTGTAAAAATAGGGGACAAGCTCTCCTCTACAATCACTCTGTGCACCGGTGCCCCACAAGGCTGTGTACTCAGCCCCCTGCTGTCCCACTGTACACCCATGATTGTGTAGCTAAGTTTCCATTGAACTCAATATATAAGTTTGCTGATGACCCCACAATTGTAGGCCATATCTCGGGTAATGATGAGTTTGAGTACAGTGAGGAAATTAAGAACCTGGTGGTACGGTGCGAAGACAATAACCTATCCCTCAACATCAGCAAAATGAAGGAATTGGTTGTTGACTTCAGAAAGAGCAGCGGACCACACGACCCCATCTACATCGGTGGTGTGCAGGTGGAACAGGTCAAAAGCTTTAAGTTCCTCAGGGTCAATATCACAAATGACCTGACTTGGTCTAACCAAGCAGAGTCCACCGCCAAGAAGGCCCACCAGCGCCTTTACTTCCTGAGAAAGCTGAAGAAATTTGGCCTGTCCCCTAAAACCCTCACTAATTTTTATAGATGCACCATAGAAAGCATTCTTCTAGGGTGCATCACAACCAGGTATGGAAGTTGTCCTGTCCAAGACCAGAAGAAGCTTCAGAAGATCGTGAACACAGCCCAGCACATCACACAAACCAAACTTGTCCTTGGATTCACTTTACAGCGCACGCTGTCAGAGCAGTGCTGCCAGGATAATCAAGGACACGACCCACCTAGCCAACACACTTTTTGTCCCTCTTCCGTCCGGGAGAAGATTCAAGAGCATGAAGACTTGTACAGCCAGATTTGGGAACAGCTTCTTTCCAACTGTGATAAGACTGCTGAATGGATCCCGACCCCGATCTGGGCCATACCTTCCAAATATCTGGACCTGTCTCTCAGTCTTTTTTGCACTACCTTACTTTCCCTTTTTTGTTTTTTATTATGATTTATAATTTAAATTTTTACTATATTTACTATTGATTTGTACTCCAGGGAGCGTGAAGCGCAGAATCAATTATCGCTGTGATGATTGTATGCTCTAGTTATCAATTGTTTGGCGACAATAAAGTAAAAGTACAAGTATCTGTCATTTTACCATACTATGATGTGCTGTAATGAACTGATATCTGTGCTGGTGGCATGTAATTAAGAGAATATGTATGCTGTACTTCCCCTATTGACTTGCTGTTCCTCCACTGTAACTAGATTACAGTTTATGGACATCAGAAAAGCTGCGGTGCATGATTTTTGGCAGAGAGGGTCTGTAAGCATTGGAATAAGTAGTGCATGACTACCACCATTTATTACTTGTGATGGAGGGAGGTATGGCATACAGTGAAGATTAAATGAAGGGATATGAGCATGCACTTTAGCAAAGCATATCCTAACAAAGGCCAACATAACCCCTTTATAAGTGTTAGGACAAGCAAGTCAACCTACTTCTTTTGCTGTTGGCTCTTAAAGCCTTTCCTTTGTGTTACCTACTCTTAGAAAAGCGAGGGAACATTTAGTAAGTATACAAAATTATGAGGGGTATATATAAAGTAAATACAAGCAGGCTTTCTGCTCAAGTAGGGTGAGACTACAACTACAGGTCATGGGTTAAGAGTGAAATGTTTAAGGGGAATATGAGGTGGAACTCCTTCACTCAGAGGACAGTGAAAGTGCAGAAGGAGCTGCCAGTGCAAGTAGTGGATGCAGGTTCAATTTCAAAACTGAAGAGCAGTTTGGATAGGTACATGGATGGAATGGGTCTGGGGGGCAATGGTTTGGGTTTAGGCTGATGGAATGAGGCAGATTAACAGTGCAGCATGGACTAGATAAGCCAAAGGGCTTGATTCTATGCCGTAGGTTTCTATAATTGAGTGTTCTGTTGAGATGGCAACCATACCCGAATAGGTGGCTGTGACTAAGCTATGAAGAATGTAGCAGTGCAGCGTATGTTTGTTAGGTAGAAATCCTGAATGTTAGAAATTATAGAATGGTAAATGATGACTGTAGCAAATTCACAGCAACTTACTTACACTGTATTCAATGTAAACAAGTTAATCACACACAACCCAGAGATTCTGCAGAAGTCTTAAGCAACACACTCAAAATGCTGGAGAAGTCAGTAGGTCAAGCAGCATCCTGATGAAGAATCTCTTAGACTGAAACACTGACTCTTTATTCCCCTCCATAGATGCTGCCTGGCTTGCTGAGTTCCTCCAGCATTCTGATTATGTTAATCACACACGTCAACTGCCCATAAAACATGTGGAGAACTGCTCATTTTGACTTCCAATATTTAGTAAGACCTACCAGTGCATTCAATTGTACCCAAGATTTAGAGTATTCTCTCTTATAATAGTAGCCACACTTTCAGAAGTACATCATTGTCTCTAAGGTTATCTGGGAACTCTTGGAGAAGGGAACGACATTACAGAAATGCAATATTTTTCTTTTGCCGAGTTTTGCATAGTTGGAAATGTTCTATTTTGAATGAGCCATTCAACTGAGACTAAAGTAAATTAACTTGAATACTAGAATCATTATATCGAGTTAGAAAATAACTCAATACTTCAGCTCTTCCCTCCCTCAGATTAAAATATAATTAATCTCATGACAAGTTGGCAGTCACAATTGTTTGCAAAAGCAAGATGAATCACAGAATAAGATACTCTGGAGCATTTGGTGCATTCAAATGAACAACATAGGTTATGGATATTAAATTTATAAAAAAAAAGCTTCCTCAATGGACAAAAAAAAGCTTAAGGGGAAGTTATCATTTGGAAATTATCACATATTTTAGTAAGATATGTTATTAAAATGCATTTTCCTCCCAACCTGTTGGTAAATCAATAAATCAGTAACAAGGATACATGTGAAAAGAATTGTTACTGGAAGAGGTGAAGTGAAATGCTTTTTCTATACAGATTTGATAAAATAAAACACATCACCCAAAGTAAAACATAAAATGCACAGAGAGAATGGAGAGTCAGAGTATACAGAAGTAGCATTTGTAAAAGGACAATAAAGTAATTAACCTTTTTTTTATTAACACACCTTTTATTAAGTCTCATCTTCCTGAAATTTGAAGATTAATCAAGATATTAAGATAATGAGAGGCAGTGATCGTGTGGATAGTCAGAGGCTTTTTCCCAGGGCTGAAATGATTGCCACGAGGACACAGGTTTAAGGTGCTGGGGAGCAGGTACAGAGGAGATGTCAGGGGTAAATTTTTTTACTCAGAGAGCAGTGAGTGCATGGAATAGAGGGCTATGGGGAAGTCTAGTAATTTCTACGGTAGGGACATGTTCAGCACAACTTTGTGGGTCGAAGGACCTGTATTATGCTTTAAGTTTTCTATGTTTCTATTAACTTACAGAATGGTCTGAGCACACAAGAAATAACAGTAATGGCATGGCTGCTTAATCAAATACTCTATTTATTGCACAGGTTATTAAAATATTTACAAGCCTTTATATTATTTTGCAATTTAAGACTGAACTAATTACAAGTGATAAAATCTTTATAAATGCTTCCTACTATTTGGTTTTCCTTGGAAAGTCTGCATTTCTTGGGCAAAGTTTCATTGGCAGAAGTTGTCTTACTTCACCTAGGTGATCATATATCACCAGACCTCAGAAGTACACTGAGCACAAGCTCAAGATTCTGCCTCAATTTCTCACATTCCAGTTTAATAGAGAACTATGGGTGCTTTTATTATTGCTAAGATACAGCAACTGAAGAGTGCACAGACAGATACAGCAACTCAAGAGTGCACAGACTTAACCCATGACCTATATTCACTCATCAGTTCAGTTACAAATTATTTTAGATTGCAGAGCATAAGTGGAGTTAAATGCTATCTAAGTATTTTTAATGCATAGCGCACTCATCAGTACAAATATAACGACCCCATTAATATCAAACTAGTTTCAAATGCAATATATAAATAAGATGAGATTGCTTTCACTTCATATGAATGCAATACTCAACTGAATAATTTACTTTTTCAACATATCTTCAAAAGCTAAATAATTAAAATCATGAAACAGAACACTAAATAGAACCTGGATTATATTTTACTCACAGGAGTCACATCCTTAACCATGCACTCTCCTTCAAAAACATCTAAAGGCAGCAGAACAGGATATACAGTACAACTACAGTCACTGAACTGACCAGAGGAAAAGTATCTGACCAATATAATTTAAGTCCCTCAAAGCTGCATCCAATATATGGATAAACTCTTAATTTTTATTTGCTTGTGCAGTATTTTGAGTGACCGTGCAGTTGTAATATTATTCCTAACCTCACAATTTGAAACCAAAGTGATAAGAGCAGCAATCTTTTGTTTAAGTCAATCCCTTACAGGATGTGAAAAATAATTAGCAAGATCAGTATTTCTTGCACATTGTTAATTTCTCTTGAACTGACTGGCTTTCAGCAATCAATAGAGAACATTTGTCTCCATTTTTTTAAAAAACAGTTCACTTAACATGACTTGCTGCTACTTCAAATATCAAACAAGTAGATAAAGCAACTGAATTATAAGGCACTGTACCATCATGAAATTCTGCTAAATACATCTAAAAGCAGAAAACTGGCTTTCATCATATTTCGGTAACTAAATAAGTTGCCAAGTGTTACCACGCTTTACAACTTGGAGTAGAACAACAGAGATGGTTTGCAATCACAGAACGAGAATTAACCATTAATCTAGAGAAACCAATATGAACTCAAGTCAAGTCGCTTTTTATTGTCATTTCGACCATAAACTGCTGGTACAGTACACAGTAAAAACGAAACAACGTTCCTCCAGGACCATGGTGCTACATGAAACAACACAAAACTACACTAGACTATGTGAGACAACTGAAGACTACACTAGACTACTGACCTACACAGGACTACATAAAGTGCACTAACAGTGCAGGGCAGTACAATAATTAATAAATAATTACTAAACAATACAATAGGCACAGTAGAGGACAAATTTCAACATAATAATAAATGATGTAGATGTCAGTCTAGACTCTGGGTATTGAGAAGTCTGATGGTTTGGGGGAAGAAACTGTTGCACAGTCTGGTCGTGAGAGCTCGAATGCTTCGGTACCTTTTGCCAGATGGCAGGAGGGAGAAGAGTTTGTGTGAGGGTGCGTGGGGTCCTTCACAATGTTGTTAGCTTTGCGGGTGCAGCGTGTGGTGTAAATGTCTGTAATGGCGGGAAGAGACACCTCGATGATCTTCTCAGCTGACCTCACTATCCGCTGCAGGGTCCTGCTATCTGAGATGGTGCAATTCCAGAACCAGGCAGTGATGCAGCTGCTCAGGATGCTCTCAATACATCCCCTGTAGAATGTGGTGAGGATGGGGGGGGGGGTGGAAGATGGACTTTTCTCAGCCTTCGTAGAAAGTAGTAGAGGCACAGCTGGGCTTTCTTGGTTATGGAGCTGGTGTGGAGGGACCAGGTGAGATTCTCCGCCAGGTGAACACCAAGAAATTTGGTGCTCTTAACGATCTCAATGGAGGAGCAGTCAATGTTCAGCAGAGAGTGGTCGCTCCATGCCCTTCTGAGGTCAACAACCACCTCTTTTGTTGTTGGTTCTGCACCAGTCTGGTAGCTGCTGCACCTCCTCTCTGTATGCTGATTCGTTGTTCTTGCTGATGAGTCCCACCACAGTCGTGTCATTGGCAAACTTGATGGTTGCTGCACAGTCATGGGTCAACAGAGTGAACAGTAGTGGACTGAGCACACAGCCCTGGGGGGCCCCCATGCTCAGTGTGATGGTGTTGGAAATGCTGCTCCCGATCCACTACTGAGTTCTCCCAGTTTCAGCTTTCCAATCAGGTGCTGAGGAATGATTATGTTGAATGCTGAACTGCAGTCTATGAACAGCATTCAAACGTACGTGTCTTTTTTGACCAGGTAGGTGAGGGCCAGGTGGAGGGTGGTGGCGATGGTGTCATCTGTTGAGCGGTTGGGAAGATACACGAACTGCAGAAGGTCCAGTGAGGTGGGTAGCAGGGTCTTGATGTGCCTCATGACAAGCCTCTCGAAACACTTCATTATGATGGACGTGAGTGCAACGGGACGGTAGTCATTGAGGCAGGATTCTGAAGACTTCTTCAGCACGGGGATGATAGTGGCAGCCTTGAAGCACGTTGGAACAACGGCACTGCTCATGAAGATGTTGAAGATGTCAATGAGAACATCTGCCAGCTGGTCTGCACACCCTCTGAGCACTCTGCCAGGAATATTGTCTGGTCCAGCAGCCTTCCGTGGGTACACCCAGCATAGAGTTCTCCTCACATCGGCCATGGTAAGACACAGCACCTGGTCATTGGGAGGAGGAGTGGTCTTTCTCGCCACCACATCATTTTCTGCCTCAAAACGAGCGTAGAAGTTGTTCAACGCATCTGGGAGGGAGGCACTGCCAGCACAGGCAGGTGACCTTGTCCTGAATGCCCTTCCACAGGCACCGTGTGTCGCTGCTGTCCTGGAAGTGGCTGTGGATTCACAGGGCGTGTGCACTCTTTGCCTCTCTGATGATCGGGTATAGTTTGGCCCTTGCTGTTGTTAGGGCTGCCTTGTTGCCTGCTCTGAAGGCAGATTCACGGGTCCTCAGCAGCGCACGCAACTCCACAGTCATCCATGGCTTCTGGTTAGAGTGTGTAGTGATGGTCTTGGACACAGCGACGTCATCAATGCACTCAATAGCAGAATTTAAAATCAATCAAATAATCAAATAAATCTGGAATATAATACTACTGTCAAATTTTTCAATGTCTATGTAACAAACTAATATAAAACCGCAGCTGTCCATAAGGAAGGAAATATACCAACCTTCATTATTTGGCCTTATTGTGATTCTAGAAACCACTGTCATGTGAGATTCTTAACTGACTTCCCAAATCCCCTAGCAAGTCATCCAATCCAAGGGAAAAATCAGGAAGTATCAATAAATACTGGTCATATCAGTAAAACCTCACCTGTTGTAAATGAATGATTTTTTTTTAAAAGCCCTCTATTTAAACTTCAAGTGACAAGATAAGGAATAATATTGAACCTGCATGGTCACTCCATTATTGCCAAGACAAACACCCTGGTTTGTATGTCAACAGTAAGGTGTTTAACCAGAATGCAGAAGACAAAAATCTACAAATACAAAAATAAATAATACAATAAGCAAGAACTATCAAGAACATGAGACGAAGAGTCCTTGAAAGTTAGTCCATTGATTGTAGAAACATTTCAATGATGGGGCAATTGAAGTTATACCATTCAGTTCAAGAGCCTGATGGTAGAGGGGTAGTAACTGTTCCTGAACCTGCTATTTTGAGTCCTGAGGTTTTTGTACCTTCTTCCTGATGGCAGTAGCAAGAACAGAGCATGTCCTGGGTGGTGGTGGTGGAATCCCTGATGATGGATGCTGCCTTCCCACAACACTGTTTCATATGCTCAATTGTTGAAAGGGCTTTACCTGTGATATACTGTGTCATATCCAATACTTTTTGAAAAATATTCCATTCAAGGCCATTTGTGCTTCTATACCAGGCTTCAATGCAGTCAGTCAATATAAACTCCACTACACATCTAAAATGTTGATATACTTCTATAGAAGTCATCCTGCATCTCCACAAATTCCTAAGGAAGTAGAAGCACTGCAATGCTTTCTTTGTCCTTATACGCTGTACCCAGG
This sequence comes from Hemitrygon akajei, assembly GCF_048418815.1. Lineage (NCBI taxonomy): Eukaryota > Metazoa > Chordata > Chondrichthyes > Myliobatiformes > Dasyatidae > Hemitrygon > Hemitrygon akajei. The sequence continues at coordinate 100,776,035 of NC_133132.1, forward strand.
ACAGCTCTTCCAAAAATATAACACCTAGGAACTTAAAGTTACTAACCCTCTCCACCTCTGATCCTCCGATTAGGATTACCTCATGGACCTCTGGGTTTTCTTCTCCTGAAGTCTATAATCAGCTCCTTGGTCTTGCTTACATTGAACGAGAGGTTGTTGTTATGATACCACAGCTGAACTTCTAATCTCCCTCCTACCTTCTGATTCATCATCACCTTTGATTCAGCCCAGAACAGTGGTGTCATCAGCAAACTTGAGTATAACATTACAGCTGTGCCTAGACACTTAGTCATAAGTATAAAGCACGTAAAGCAGAGGACTAAGAACTGACTGGGGTCGCAAGTGAGGAAATTGATGATCCAAATGCACACAAAGGTATTGAGGCTAAGGTCTTGGAAAGTAGTGATTAGTTTTGAGGGGATGATAGTATTGAATGCCAAGCTGTAATCAATAAAGAACACCCTGATGTATGCATCTTTCCTGTCCAAGTGTTCCAGCAATGAGTGAAGTGCTAATGAGACCTGCTCAGACCTATTGCTCCAGTAGGCAAAATGGAAAGGACTTTTTGGGCAGCAGTTGATGTTTCATCATCAAGCTCTCAAAACACTTCTTCACTGTGGATGTAGGTGCTACTGGGCAAAAGTCATTGAGGCATAGCTGGTATAATTGAAGCCTACTTGAAGCAGGGGCTGCCAATGCGAGAGGTTAAAAATCTCAGTGAATACACCAGCCAGTTGATCAGCACCGGTCTTCAGTCATTGACCAGGTACTCCATCTAGGACGTATATTTTTTGTGGGTTCACCCTCCTGAAGGCTGCTCGCACATTGTCTTCAGAGATAAAATCATAGGATCATCAGGGGATACAAGAAGTTTTTGACAGTCAAAGCAAGCAAAGAAGGCATTGAGCTCAACTGGAAGCGAAGACCTGCTGTCTCCTATGTCATTTGATATTACTTAAAAAGAGGTGATAGTATTCAAGACCTGACATAACTGTTGAGCAACCTTCCTTGATTCAAGTTTATCCCAGAATTGCCACTTCGCCCATGAACTGACTTTCCAGAAATCATACCCGGACCTCTTGTAACTCTTGTTAGTCACCAGACTTTAATGTCTCTGAGATGCCCCTCAGCAGATTTCAGATCTCATGGTTCATCCAGGGCTTCTGACTGGGGAAGAATCTGAATGATTTTGTGGGGCCACACTCATTTACAGCTGTTTTAATAAAGTCTATTACCACCATGGTGTATTCATTCAAATCCCCAGAGAGTGCACAGCCCAGTCCACTGACTTGAAGCAATCCCGTAGTTACTCCTCTGCCTCCCGTGACCACTCCTTTGTTGTCCTAATCTCTAAAGTTTTGCACTATAGCCTCTGGCTGTATGCAGGTAGGAGAAGGACAACCAAGTGATCAGATTTACCGAAATGTGGTCCAGGCATGGAATGGTAGGCATTTCTTACCTTAGTATGACAGTGGTCCAGTATGTTGGGACCTCTGGTGCTACAAATTATATGCTGATGGTAACTGAACAGCGTTTTCTTCAAATAAGCCTAGTTTGACGTCTCTGACTGTGATTTGAAATGTGTCGGGATGGACTGTTTCTTGTTTGGAGACGGCATCATTCAGTATTGCAAGTGCTTGATTATAGTCAGCCACAGGTGATATGTAAACTGCAGTCAGAATCACAGCAATCTATTTTAGACTATTTCAGTACTGTCTACTTTAAAGTAAGCAACAAAATTACATGATCTAGTGTAGCCTGGACAGTTTTACTAGCAACAGTGATGACTGTATTTACGATCCTAACAGAAAATTGGGTTTAAGATACTTTGTTCAAATATAAAATAATTGTCAATTCTACTTCTTTGGAACTCTCACAAATTTCAGCAGGCATCTTACTGAAATTAAGATTAATAACTTATTGTTCTAGAAGTGATCTTTTAATTCAGCTTTTCTAAATTACCAAATCATAGCTTCCTACTGCTTTATCAGCAAAAGAAAAAATTCTTACTACAAGGTAAACAAATTGACTGGATCTCCAAGAGAAAAAAATTGTACATCTTCCAATCAAGGACACAAAAGAGTTAAAAAGCACAATGAAACCTGCTGATATTACAGAACTGACAGGTAGCACATACAATCACTAAAATAGAATCAAATCAAGGGTAAATTCTGTAACCAAATTAAAAGAGATGATTCAGAACACATCCACTTGAATTGGAGTCAGATTTAGATGATTAACATGGAATGAAACAGCAATCTGATCCATTAGATATGCTGTATCATTCAATAAGATCATGGCTGATTGAAATTTGCCTCTGCTTCACTTTCGTGTCTTTCATTTGACCAATTTCAGTCTTTAATATATTGAAGATTCAGTCCCCAAAAGCTCTCTGGATATAAGGAATTTCAAAGATTAACAACCCTCAAAAGAAATTTGTCTTAATTTCTAACCAATACTGGCACCCTGCTGTTCTAAAACTAACCCTTCCCCTTAACCTTTAAGTTCTGGATTCCACCATGAAGCTTTTTCTCCTTCCGTCAAGCTTTTATGCAGGATAATTATTAAACACCAAATTTTAGCCACTACAGCAATTAAACTGCATCAATTATTTACATTAATTCAGATTCATATTATATCAAGCTAATATACTAATAATTATTCAAAGAGCATTTCTCAAGAACCATCCCAACTTGAAAACTGGAACTACTTGATAATGTTAACAAGTTTCACAACATATGCCAGTGATATTAAATCTAATTCTGATTCTGAGACAACACTAAACTGAAGACCACGCCTTTTTAAAATTTTCTTTTTCAAAGTCTCAACATGAAAAGGAATTCCAATAATTCTTTTACCTGATATGCTTCAAGAGTTCAAAGTAATTTTCTTGCAGACATTCTATTGTTTCTTTGTATTTACTGTGAATCAATGAAAAAAAAACTGCACTTCAAATTCTAAATTAAATTGTAAAATCAATAAGGATCAGAATCAGAATCAGGTTTATTATCACTGGCATGTGACATGAAATTTGTTAACTTAGCAGCAGCAGTTCAATGCAATACATAATCTAGAAGAGAAAAATAAAATAAATAATAAGTAAATCAATTACAGTATGCATATATTGAACAGATTAAAAACTTGCAAATAACAGAAATACTGTACACTTGAAAAAGTGAGGTAGTGTCCAAGGGCTCAATGTCCATTTAGGAATCGGATGGCAGAGGGGAAGAAGCTGTTCCTGAATCTCTGTGTGTGTGCCTTCAGGCCTCTGTACCTCCTACCTGATAGTAACAGTGAGAAAACGGCATGCTCTGAGTGCTGGATGTCCTTAATAATGGATGCTGCCTTTTAAAAACACCGCTCCCTGAAGATGTCCTGGGCACTTTGGAGGCTAGTACTCACCCCTAATGAGCAAGGATGTTTTATTAGCTATATTTACAGGACTTAAGAAAGTTTCTTACATAGTACAGACAAAATACACAGTAATCTTTCAAAGTGACATATCAGTGGAATACACAGGTTGATCATACTGCAAACAAAATATTCATTTGAGAATTTTAATATCTTAATCACAAAAGGAAGTATGCCAAAGTATTCTGAAATGTATTAGATTAAGATACATTTATTTTAGTTTTATGAAGGTATCACAACAAGAAAACAATACGGGATCAGTAACCCGAATCATGCAGTTAGAATTACAGCCTAGGAAAATCTATCTATAATGTATATACACACACACAGAGTTCAATATAGTAAAGGTTTTATTAAACTGGGCCAGAGTTCTTGCCTCAAACAGATGTCCATGCATTTAATTTTTCAGGCTCAGAAAGAGAAGGGAATTACCAATTTTGACATTGCCAGTGAATTATCTATTAAACGACTGCAGATTTTGTCAAATGAATGCAATAAGGGTAATCTATGATGTGGTAACCAAACTGTTATTTAGTTCAGTGCATGTATAGGCAATTGTCCAAGTGATAGTAATCAGTGTTCAAACTTAACAATATAGAGTAGTAGCATTTAGAATAAATGTATTTGGTTTCACCATACTGAAAACTGCATTTTAAAACTTGTGAGCAACACACAAAGGTAAGGTCATCTTCAAACCAAAAAAAAAGTTTCACTGTACATGTTGACTGCATGACAGTGTAGAACAAAACATCTGAAAGCAAGTCTCTATGCCCCAAACCAAATCTGTGATATAAAGCAAAGTCACCAAATCAAACCTCTACAGTTCAGCCTCAAATACTGCCGAGTTAAATTACTGGAAATCAAATAACGACTAGCAAGTGAAGGTGGTAAAAATATCCCAATACAGATGCCAAGGAGAAGGCTGAAACATTTGCACCATTTTCAGTGAAAAATGCAGTGGATGATCCACTTTGGCTTTGTGGTGAGAGTCTCATTATCACGGAAGCTAGGTTTTCAGTCAATTTAGTTCACTCCAAGAGATATTAAGGAAAGGCTGAGAACAAGAAACACAGCAAAATCTAGACAAACAGATGACATCTCACCTGCACTACTGAAGACTTGCACTCTGGAAGTAGCTCCAGCATTTACTTACACGGTTTTACATAATACTTTATTATGTGAACAACACTTCCAAAGCTGTTACAATAACAACATCAACACTGCTATCAAAAAGCCTTTTTCATCAAAAATACCTTACTAGTGCTCAGTACAGGTTTCACTCACACCAAAGAGAAATGACACTACAGAGGCAATGATATTTGGAAGAAAGAGAGAGACCATGTGGGAACTCAAGAGCATGAATGTATTAAGGCATCCCAGGTCCCCTTGTGATTGCAAACCATCTCTATATTGTTCTTCTCCAAGTTGTGAAATGTACCCCAGGTCCTCAAAAGGAAAAAGGCCATAGGCTCTATAATTAAAGGGAAATAGACCCTTACTTCACCATTCACAGGTTCCTTAATGTTATAGACCTCAAATAAATCTACCAGAGTCTTTTACTCCATAGAAAATAAACTCAGAGTCTCTCCTTCAAACAATTTCCTTATTTCCCTCTGTCATAGCACAGGCTCTAAGACAATCCAGTACTCTTTGGTAACAGGCTTGAATTGGAAGAATATAGACTTGGCATCATTGGTTAAAAAAACAGGTTAGATCAGGTAACTGTTGACTAATTAGTCTGACATCAGTAGCGATCAAATTAATGGAAAACAATTCTGGGAGGCATATATCACCATTGAGAGGCATAAGTTAATTAAGCCCAGTCAACATGGATTCAGAGGAAGGCTGTGTCTGATTAACTGAGCAGTGAAAAGGAATGATGATGTTTGAGTATTTGACATAGTAGAGATGGATGAAGAAAGTAAAAGCCCATGGTACTTCAAGGGGAGATGGCAAGAAGGGTCAATATTTGTCTCAACTGTAGAAACCAAAGGATCAATGGGAAATTTAGTGATTGGAGGGAAATACACAGAAGGGTTCTGCAGGCTCAGTATAGGGTGAACTTTGGGCTATGGAAAACCTGACTTGTAGAAATCCAGCTGCATAAATATTCCCATATATATTTGGAGCATTTAGTGTTTTGTGGTACTTATTAATGATTGGATACAGAGGGCATTATGGGCAATGTTAGGGTGAATACTCAGTGAAGTTATGAAAAGTGGATTTAGTGCAATACAGATTTCTTCATAAGTCAGTGCTTACAAACACTGCTCAGAAACAGAACCCTTATATAATGCGGGGACTGTCTGTACTAATAACTAAATAGGATTCAATATAAAGTGCATGGTTTAGACATTCACTCATAGTTCCAAAAATAGCAGAGAGGTTGATTCTAAGGAAGAAAGCACAGAAGTAGCAAATGAAATTCATTTCATAAAGTTGTGAGAAAAGGCACTTGCAGAATGTAAGGCTAGAGACTATATAGCATATGGCAGCTTACTAAAGAATTAGAGAGGAGCAGAGGGATCTTGAAATGCAAAATTCTTGTTCTGGCCTTACTGTACAGTAACAAATGAAGAACACTACACAGTGCACAGATAAGATACGAGGTTGTTGCCCAGAAGAACACAACTTTTGGAGGTAGAAACCTTCACTACATTTAAGAATCTCCAAGTTTATGGACCAAGAAGTGGGAAGTTAAATCAACCCAAAGTCCAGTTTATTTTTCCTGACACAGACATAAGCCTAATGGCTTCCATCTGTACCGTAAATGTCTTTAATTTTATATAATCAAAGTACTAAGATAGCCCCTACATTGTGGCTGATTAGATATTAATTTTGAAGTATTTATTTTACCACTAGTCCCTACTAAAATCTCAAACCTTTTCCACCACAACTCTTTTTAATTACATCTTTCTTAAATGAAATTTACATCAACATAAAAGTATCAAATGTTTTTTGCTTGTGCATAAAGATCAGATGAATCATGAATAAAAATGGTTTCTGGTTGTCACATTGCTCACATACAACAACCAGAAACTATAAGGAAACAACATATATTTCATTGCAACTGCACAAGAAAATGCTATCCAGGTTGAAAAAATACTATTTTAAAAATTAAAAGATACACAAGTAAAATTACGCGTTAGTGTATTAATGGAAAAAAATCTAATTTTAAAAAAAACAAGTGAGGATGCTATAATACTTGGGTATATAAAATACAATGTACAATATTTTACAATGAAACCATGTAAACAATTGAGGCTTAATAACATACTGCCAGTTCAAAAACAAAAGGAAACATGTCTTATTCTATTTACATACTGATCAAAATCTGCAGCATCACGGAAATATGGCACCTCTACTTCATATATGAAAGGCAAAATTCTTGTTTAAGGAATAGAATGGAAACATTATTCTTTCAAAATCTGTGTAATAAAGTACAGAGATACCCAAAATCTCATTTGGTCCTCATCAAGGAGGGATCACTAATGAAAAACAAAAATTGGGTCAGGTTATCCTATGGATATTTTCATAATTATGGCTATACATGCATGTTGCTGGCATTGATATTTAACACTCTTATATAATAATGATATATAGTACTGGATACACCAGCAAGAGAGAGGGGATTGCATTCCTAGAAAATAGTCTGTATTGCTATTTTTCATAAAGTGATGCCATATCGTTTGTGTGTGTGTCAAGATATGCAAGTTCAAAAAAAGTTGTATTTACTTACTTTTTCTTAAATCATTAATATTGTAACGTTTCCTTGAGAGTGGATTTATTAATAGCCGATTGTTTCTCAGACTCTCAGAATTTTGGGGAGTGGATTGTGAATTCTGCAAGAACAAATATGGATAACCCAAATGACCACAAATGAGAGAAAATCTGCAGAAGCTGGACCCATCATAAGGTCAGAAGTGGGGATGTTTGTACAATGTTCTGCACCATTTGTGACTCCTCAGACAGTGAAGCAACTTATAGCCAAACACAGCAGGACCTGGACAATACCCAGGCTTCGGCTGACGAGTGGCAAGAAACACTTGAGCCACACAAGTGCCAAGCAATGACCACCCCAACAAGAGAGGCTCTAACCATCGTCCCTTGACATTCAGTGGCATCACCATCACTGAAGCCCCTACAATCAACATCCTGAAGGTTACCACTGACAGGAAACTGAACTGGTCTAGCAACATACACACTGTGGCTACCAGAGCAGGTCAAACGTTAGGAATCCCACAGCATGTAACTCACCTCCTGACTCCCCAAAGCCTGTCCATCATCTACTAGGCTCAGGTCAGGAGTGTAATGGAATACTAGCCACTCATCTGGATGAGTGCAGCTCCATCAACACTCAAGAAGCTTGACTCCATCCAGTAAAGGCAGCCCACTTGATTGATACCCCTTCCACAAGCATCCAATCCCTCCACCATCGACAAACAGTTACAGTAGTGGGTACTATCTACAAGATGCTCTGCAACAATACACCAAAGATGCTAAGGCAGACCCAAGACCACTACCATCTAAAGGACAAAAACAGCAGATACCTTGGAACACCACCCATTGCATATCCCCCTCCAAGTCACTCACTATCCTGACTTGGAAACATATTGCTGTTCCTTCATTGTTGCTGGATCAAAATCATGGAATTCCCTCCCTAACCGCACTGTGGGGGTACCTACACATCAGGGACTGCAGTGCTTCAAGGTAGCAGTTCATCACCTTCTCAAGGGCAAGTGGAGATGGGCAATAAATGGTGACTTGGCTGGCGACACTCACATCCCGTAAATGAAAAAATAAAGACAGGAAACAAACATTTCAAATCAGCAATTTAAACTCGTGAGTAACTGTGCTATTTTTTTTCTTTTTCAGAGCAAGAGACTAAATATCCATTTCAGTACATTATTTTCACATATTGACTATTGATTTTTAATGTGTATATTATTTCTAAAAACAATGCAAACAGCATTCTGCAACTGCTCACCACTGACCGCTCCCACATTTTTCTTAGCTAAAACCACACATTACATTCACCAAGCCAATCAGCAACCAACATACTTAGACCCTAGTTCACACTTCCCATCAAAACCACTGGCACACATTGAGGAAATGAAAAAATATTCCCTCATAGAAACAGTCATTTAAATACTTCAAATATATGTGAAAAGCTTGAAGAAATGCTAATTGCAGCAGTAAATCCAATTATATTTAAATAAGTTCATATTTAATTATGAAGACACATAGTTTAAAAAATTGTGCTCTTTTCTTTCAAGTCTTCTGAAAGTTGAGGCTGATTCTTGTTGCACCTTCATCTTAGGTCATGCTTTCCAGATCTTAAACTCTCCATTTTCTTTGTTCTTCGTTCTCTTTCTTTCTTATCAATAAGCATTTTATTTTTGCCAAGTGAACCAAGTATCGTGTAAGCAAAGCTGATAATAAATGACAATTATATCAATGGATTAAGACTGGAGAAAATAAAGCAGCAACCTAAAACACTTACTAAATGGAAGAGCTCTAACTTCAGTGGGATGAGAAAATTTACCAGTGTACAAAGATAAGCCACCAACTGGGATTTTAAAAACTGAAATACTTTTAAGAGCAAATGACTTAAATAGAGAGCTACAATCCCATTAAGGGGGAAATAGTGGGGGTGTCAAAGTTAGAGCTGTCTCATTGATAAAGAAAAATAAAATGTTGTAGCGGGGTGCTACGCGCAGCGCTGAAATTACGACACAGAGTCAGTAAACTGCAACCATGGAATACCGGTAAGTTTATTTCAAAAACACAGTCTTGCTTTTAAAGCCTGTCTCCCCCCACTCAATACTTCGAGAGGCACGTAACTGAAACTCATTGAGGCTATGTATCTTTGTCTCTGGCTCTGGCTAATTGTCAGCCGGTTCGAGTGTGCTAGTAATTGGGTCGCCACATAACCCCCCCCCCCCCAGAACCGGCGGTACACCCCCCAATGTCCACAGTCTGGGCCGGGCCCTGTTTGGGAGGTCGGCCTCTGCGCCGCGGTGCCGGAAACTCGACCGGTTGCGCCAAGTCCACGTGGGCCGGTTTGAGTCGGTCCACCGTGAAAACCTCCTCTCTCCCCCCAACGTCCAGCACGAACGTGGACCCGTCGTTTCTGATCACCGTAAACGGCCCCTCGTAGGGCCGTTGCAGCGGTGGCCGATGCCCGCCCCGGCGTACAAACACAAACTTACAGTTCTGCAGATCTTTGGGTACGCAGGTCGGGTGCTGCCCATGCTGCGAAGTGGGCATGGGGGCCAGGGCACCGAGTCTCTCGCGTAGTCTGCCCAGGACCGCTGCGGGTTCTTCCTCTCGCCCCCTTGGGGCTGGTATGAACTCCCCGGGAACGACCAGGGGCGCGCCGTACACCAACTCGGCCGACGAAGCGTGCAGATCGTCTTTGGGTGCCGTGCGGACGCCGAGCAGGACCCAGGGAAGCTCGTCCGCCCAGTTAGCTCCTCGCAGGCGGGACATGAGAGCCGACTTCAGGTGGCGGTGGAAACGCTCCACCAGTCCGTTCGACTGTGGGTGGTAGGCAGTGGTGTGGTGCAGCTGAGTCCCCAACAGGGTGGCCATCGCTGACCAGAGGCTGGAGGTGAACTGGGCGCCTCTGTCGGAGGTAATGTGGGCCGGGACACCAAAGCGGGACACCCAGGTGGCGATCAGCGCCCGGGCGCAAGATTCGGAGGTGGTGTCGGTGAGCGGGACCGCCTCTGGCCATCTTGTGAACCTGTCCACGATAGTCAGGAGGTGCCGCGCCCCGCGTGACACTGGCAGGGGGCCCACGATATCCACATGAATGTGGTCGAAACGCCGGTGGGTGGGGTGGAACTGCTGCGGCGGGGCCTTGGTGTGTCGCTGCACCTTGGCCGTCTGGCAGTGCAGGCACGTTCTGGCCCAGTCACGGACCTGCTTGCGGAGTCCGTGCCAAACGAACCTGCTGGAGACCATCCGGACGGTAGTGCGGATGGGGGGGTGGGCCAAGTTATGAATGGAGTCGAACACACGTCGTCGCCAAGGTGCCGGGACGACGGTACGGGGCTGGCCGGTGGCGACATCACAGAGTAGGGTCCTCTCACCTGGGCCTACGGGGAGGTCCTGGAGCTGCAAACCGGAGACTGCGGTTCTGTAACACGGGATCTCCTCATCTGCCAACTGTGCCTCAGCCAGTGCCTCAAAGTCTACCCCTTGGGAAAGGGCGTGAATGTTAGGGCGAGAGAGCGCATCCGCCACGACATTGTCCTTACCCGAGACGTGCCGGACGTCCGTCGTGTATTCAGAGATGTAGGACAGATGGCGCTGCTGGCGGGACGACCAGGGATCGGACACCTTTGTGAATGTAAAGGTAAGCGGTTTGTGGTCCGTGAACGCGGTGAAGGGCCTACCTTCTAAGAAGTACCTGAAATGCCGGATTGCCAGGTATAGCGCCAACAGCTCCCGGTCGAAAGCACTGTATTTGAGCTCGGGTGACCGCAGGTGTTTGCTGAAAAACGCCAGGGGTTGCCAGCGGCCCGCGATGAGCTGCTCCAGTACCCCACCGACTGCCGTGTTAGAGGCGTCCACCGTGAGGGCGGTAGGGACGTCCATTCTGGGGTGCACTAGCATCGTGGCATTCGCCAAGGCATCCTTCGTTTGAATGAAAGCGGCGGCGGACACCTCGTCCCAGGTAATGTCCTTGCCCGGACCGGACAGCAAGGCGAACAGGGGGCGCATGATCCGGGCAGCTGAAGGGAGGAAGCGGTGGTAGAAATTGACCATACCTACGAATTCCTGGAGGCCTTTGACCGTGGTGGGTCGGGGGAAATGGCGGACCGCATCTACCTTAGCGGGCAGAGGGGTTGCCCCGTCTGTGGTAATCCTGTGGCCCAGGAAGTCAATGGTGTCGAGCCCGAACTGGCATTTGGCCAGGTTGATCGTTAGACCGTAGTCACTCAGCCGGGCAAAGAGCTGTCGGAGGTGGGACAGATGCTCCTGACGACTGCTGCTGGCTATGAGGATGTCGTCCAAATAGATGAATGCGAAGTCCAGGTCGCGTCCCACCGCGTCCATCAACCACTGGAACGTCTGTGCGGCATTCTTCAGGCCGAACGGGGTGATGAGAGCCGTTTTGGGGATGTCGTCCGGATGCATCGGGATTTGATGGTATCCGCGGATTAGGTCTACCTTGGAGAAGATCTGCGCGCCGTGCAGGTTGGCTGCAAAATCCTGAATGTGCGGCACAGGGTAGCGGTCCTGTGTTGTAGCCTCGTTCAGCCTGCGGTAGTCGCCGCACGGTCTCCAGCCCCCTGTCGCCTTGGGCACCATGTGCAGGGGGGAGGCCCATGGGCTGGTTTGCCGCTGGGAGCGTGGCCGGGTGATCTGTGCGATGGACGCCCCACTCACCTTCTTGGCGTTCCACAGCGCGTCCGCCCGGGCTGCCACCTTCCGGGGGTCGCGGAAATCCGCGTCGGACAGCGGCAGGCGTATGTCCTCGGGCAGCTGCTCCAGGAAAGCCTGCTCAAACATGAGGCAGGGTGTGTGTCCGTCGGCCAGAGACAACATCTCATTCATTAAAGCCGATGGAGGTCTGTCTCCCAAACCATCCAGGTGCAGTAAACGGGCAGCTCGCTCGCGGCGGGAGAGCCCGAAAGTCCTTATGAGCAGGGCTTTGAATTCCGTGTACTTGCCGTCCGCCGGGGGAGACTGTACGAACTCCGCGACCTGGGCCGCTGTGTCCTGGTCGAGGGAGCTCACCACGTAGTAGTAACGGGTGTCCTCTGAGGTTATTTGCCGAACATGGAATTGGGCTTCTGCTTGCTGAAACCATAGGTGAGGTTGTAGTGTCCAGAAGCTTGGCAGCTTCAAGGAAACCGCGTTAACAAACACAGCGTCTGCCATCTCTGGTCCAAAAAAACGGTTGGACCGTCGGGGTCACCAATGTAGCGGGGTGCTACGCGCAGCGCTGAAATTACGACACGGAGTCAGTAAACTGCAACCACGGAATAAGTTTATTTCAAAAACACAGTCTTGCTTTTAAAGCCTGTCTCCCCCCACTCGATACTTCGAGAGGCACGTAACTGAAACTCCTTGAGGCTATGTATCTTTGTCTCTGGCTCTGGCTAATTGTCAGCCGGTTCGAGTGTGCTAGTAATTGGGTCGCCACAATGTGATGAAATTAAAAAAATCTGAATTATTTACCTTAGCTGCATCATGTAAGAATCAAGCTTAACGTAGCAAGCGAGGATAGGTGTTCAATAGGAAAATGAGGCAAGCAAAAAGAAACTACGAGAGCAGAACAACAGCTAATAATAAAAGGAACTGAAAACCTTCTATGTGCATGCAAACAGGAGGAGGATATTAGGAGCATGAAGCAGCTCAGGTGCCAATTCATACTTGGAGACAGAAGTCAAGACTAGAATACTTAAAATACATGGCACCACGTTTTAAACAAAAGAATGTTGCCAATATTAGTAGAAGAGTTTGTGGAGATAGGAACGTGCAGAAATTTGATAGAGTGGATTAAAAAAGTTAGCTTCTGTTAAAATAAACAAATCACTATCCGCACACACAAAATCCTGGTGGAACACATGTTCAGCATTTTGTGTGTTGTTGTTTGAAATTCCAGCATCTGCAGATTGCTCTTTAAAATCACTATCTGGATAGTTTTTACGCCAGGTCAATGGAAGTAGTAGAGGGGCTGACTGCAGAGGGGCTGCCATAATCTTGCAATATTCCCTAGATATACAGGAGACACTTGAGGACCAGAGAAAGAAAAATACAATCTACTAGTTCTCTATAGGATGCAAAACCATACAATTACAGCCCTGCAGTTTAACAACAATGATGGTGAAGTTTGTTTAAAAGGCACTGGGAAAATAAATGGAACAAGCAAGGATCAATTAAGGTAAATCATGTTTAAGTAAAAAAAATTATTGCTTGCATGTGTTTGAAAAAGCTGGTTCAATGATAGAAAACAAACAGTCTCTCTCTGTGAATGGTTCTTCAGGCTGAGAATGGCAGCAGGGTGTTGGATTCCCCACAATTAGTGCTGATGTTTATGGGTATGTGTGGTGTAAAACATTAAGAATTGCATTATGATTGTTGCTTGCTGCCTCTTACGCTAGGGAGGGAGGGGAATTGTGGCAGGGGACTTTGGGGTTCTAACATTTAACTGTCATTCATTCTTTGTTTTCGTAGATGGTTGCAAAGAAAAAGCATTTCAGGATGTATATTGTATACATTTCTCTGACATTAAATGTACCTATGAACCTTTGATACCATCCCTGGAAGTGTAGTAAACAGTCAGGAGGATAATACTACTGAGTCTTTATATAAGCCAGACAAGAATCACATGACATAATAATAATAATAAAGTGGTGCATTGTGATGTGAGTCCTGAGGCTCCTTTACTTTCTTCCTGATAGTAGCAGCAAGAAGGGCGCATGTCCTGGGTGGTGTGAGGTGCCTGATGATGGTGCTGCTTTTCTGAGACAATATTCTGTGTAGATGTGTTCAACAGGGCGGGGGGGGGGGCTTTAACTGTGATGGACTGGACTGCATCTACTACTTTTCCATTGAAGGGTATTGGTGCTTCCATACCATGCTGTGATGCAGCCAATCAATATACCCTCCACTACACATCTACAGGAGTTTGTCAAAGTTTTAGATGTCATATGAATCTTCACAAACTCCTAAGGAGAGGAGCTGCTGTGTTTTCTTCGTAATTGCACTTGTATGCTGCATGCAGGACAGATCCTCTGAAATAATAACACCAATGGACTTAAAGTCGCTGACCCTCTCCACTTCTGATCCTCAGATAAGGACTGGCTCATGGACCTCCCATTTGCTCCTCCTTAAGTCAATAATCAGCTCCTCGGTCTTGCTGACACAGAGTTGAATTCTCCATTGGATGTTGGAGTGGATAATGGATGCTTCCTATAATGATAGACTGATTCCTACAATTCTGCCACCTAGTTACCAATGCACATGTCCTATATTTCACTGTTTAATAGGAACCAAGATAGAATAACAACCAGGACAGGACACACAGGTATTGACAGGCCACTAAGTTCTAATGTGCAAAATAACTTTCCACAGCCTCTTTACGAACAAACTTCAAGTGCTCCAAATCCAATTTAGCTGCTTCTGTACATCATTCCTACTCCACCATCCTGTAGAGTTCCCAAACTTCAACTTCTCGTCAGGTCAACTGGCAATCAAACCACACCTTATAGTGTCTCAGACCTTTCTGATACCAACTTCTATATTCTCTAGCCTATAGAGCACTCCTGAATCTTGGAAGATCTGCAGGCATTTTCAACAAACCCTGTTCCCAATACCTCACCCAAAGACTTCACAGACCTCATCATGCTCTGCCCCATTACATAATTCGAATCCTCAGCCGTCACCCTAGTCAACTCAACTGTTTCCTCTAAAAAAAACCCAGACACTTCTCATTTCTCTTTCAATATATGCATGCTCCAACACTCCACAGATACTCTATTGACTAAAGTAAATTTTACCTTCGTGACAAGCCACTTCTTGAATTTGCCTGCAATGAGTTGGAGATGTGCCATCAATTCTATGTAAAGTTACCAGGGAAACCTATTACTCAGAAATATGTGAAAACACAAAATGCTGGCAGAACTCAGCAGGCCAGACAGCATCTATGGGAGGAGGTAGTGACGACATTTCAGGCCGAAACCCTTCATCAGGAGTCGAAGAAATAGTAGGTTGGGAGCAACCTTCCTGCTGAAGGGTTTCGGCCCAAAACGTCGTCACTACCTCCTCCCATAGATGCTGTCTGGTCTGCTGAGTTCTGCCAGCATTTTGTGTTTTTATTTATTTCCAGCATCTGCAGATTCACTCGTGTTGCCTTTGAATTCACTACTGCGAAGCCTCTTCCAGTGATGCCTACACTGAAGAAGTTCATATCTTCTCTCCGACGGGAGTTCAGCGAGAGCCTCTCTCTCTGCTCCCAACCTACTATTTCTTCGACTCCTGATGAAGGGTTTCAGCCTGAAATGTCGTCACTACCTCCTCCCATAGATGCTGTCTGGCCTGCTGAGTTCTGCCAGCATTTTGTGTTTTTATTTATTTCCAGCATCTGCAGATTCACTCGTGTTGACTCAGAAATATGATATTTTTTCAAAGAAACAGGTATTATAGAAACCACTAAATTAAATCCATTTCCTCCTTGTATTCAAATACTACAAATTTTTTTTTACATTTGAGATGGATTCAAAGCCCAGAATAATTTGTATAATTGTAACAGTTTGAAATTAAATTTTCAATGCAAATATGAAATATAACAATGAGCAGTGATTTGCAAAATATCCAATGCTGATTCTATAAATATCCTCCATAAACGTTGTTTTATTTTGCACTAGTTTATGCAAAAGTTTTTAAAATCAGAAAGCAGAGAGGAATTAATCATTCTCTCAGTGCACTCTTTCTAACTTTTCCAATTCAGTTTAAGCTCCCCGATGTCCCTTCCTAAAAGCACTGTGGGAGTACCATCTCTACTAAAAGGAGTGCAGAGCTTCAAGGTGGCAGCTAACTGCCATTTACTCAAATGCATTTAAAGACAGATAATAAATTATGGATTTGCTGATGAATTCATTAAAACTAAATATATTTTAAAAACAGTTCATGTTAAAGAAACAATGCCTTCCCCCAAGAATACAGTATCAAGGAAAATCTGATTTAATGAATAAGACTTTCACATCAATTGGTACTATCTTCTCAGACAGAGATGCAAATTTTAAACATTTAAACATGTTAAACATTTTAAACATTAGTTCTGGCCCACTAATAAATACTGAGTAAATAGCTTTCAAAAATATAGATTAACAAATTCTTCTAACTGCATTTCTTTGTGAACACTAACACCCTTGGACAGAAAAGCCTACAAAAAGTAGTGGATACAACCCAGTCCATCACTGGTAAAGTCCTCCCCACTACTGAGCACAACTACAGGAAATGCTGTTGCAGGAATGCAGCATCTGTCAAGGACCCCAGGCTATGCTTTCTTCTCGCTGTTGTCATCAGGGAGGAGGTATAGGTCCCACATCACCAGGTTCAGGAACAGTTATTTCCCCTCAGCCACCAGGCTCTTAAACCAGAGAGAATAATTCCACTCACCCCATCACTGAATGGATTCCACAACCTATGGACATACTTTCAAGGACTCTACAACACGCGTTCTCAATATCTATTGCTTATTTATCTTCTCCGTGGATTGTCACCTTGTCGTGATGGAGAAGCTTGTGTGGTCCTGAGATCCCGAGAGCGATGCCGTCTGGAGCTATGCTCCTAGTAGGGTCACCCATGGCGGTAAGGTCAAGGGTGAGGTCTCTGACAAAGAACAATCCAACCAAAACCCCAACGGTGGAACAGGTGGACAAAGTTACTTTGCACTCAACAGCTGTGAAGGTGGATGAAGTCTACAACAAATCCATCAGCTCCAATCGTCGTAGTTTCCATGCCATTGGAATTAGTTGGTTGATTTGTGAAGTATCGTGTGCTTCTTGGAGTGCAACCATCAAGTACACATTAAACAAATACACGCACAGGCGT
Source organism: Hemitrygon akajei (assembly GCF_048418815.1). NCBI lineage: Eukaryota > Metazoa > Chordata > Chondrichthyes > Myliobatiformes > Dasyatidae > Hemitrygon > Hemitrygon akajei. The sequence goes on from NC_133132.1 coordinate 100,793,024, forward strand.
CTTCACTTTGTGGAAACAAAATGAAGACCATCACCCTCGACCTCGAGGGATAGCACGACGGCTTATTTATGTATATTATTTAGTTGTTTTTTTAAAATCTTTTTGTATTTACAGTTTATTGTCTTTTGCACATTGTCTTTGTTGTGTGTGGTTTCTCATTGATTCTACGGTGCTTATCTATATTTACTTTAAATGCCTACAAGAAAAAGAATCTCAAGGTAGTATAGGGTGACATATACTGTATGTACTTTGATAAATTTACCCTGAACTTCACAAATGGACTAAAACAGTTGGAAAATTATCCACCAATGGGATTTTTGATAAAAACTTCCCATTCCTATATCTTAATAGAAGTGCCTTTCCTTTGAATTGTATTTCCTCTGTGAATGTGAGTAGTTGAAACACAGATAAAATGCACATATCATGATGATAGACTGTGGAAACACAAGGAATCCCCTTTGACCGCAACTATTTTGAAAATATTTTCAAAAAATGCATATACAAGAAAATCTACCAAGGGAAAACAAATCTAATTATAATCACCTATTAAATATTGTGAATTTCACAATAATAATTTCACCTTTAAAATATTTCATTGAAAATCTAAATTAAGACAAAAGAATGAATGTACATGGGCCAATGGCCTAGAGTATGTTTGATAATAAAATCATAAAAATGTATTATAAAGCAGAGGTAACAATTTGATCCATCAAAAGGATTGATTTATCCTTGCAACACACATAAAATGCCGGAGGAACTTATCCTTGATAAGTTTATACTCCACTCCTGGTGCAGTGACACATTTAATCTTGCTGAGTACCTGTTTTGTTCTTAATCTTTTCTTGGATTTGAAATAAATTTTCTGACCTTTATTTTGACCACAAATTTTATCTGCTCCAACTTCTGCCCCTGTTCCAAGCTGAGGTTCTAATTCTCTCTTGCTGTCAATGCCACGTAGCACAGTGGTTGATTTTAAGCACTTTCCTACTTAACTTCAGATTTCAAATACCCACAGTATCTTGTTTTTGTTTTGAAATTTTCTTTTTCTACCTTGACAGCATTTTAACTGGTTACATCACTGCTCCAGACTCTTGATCCTGTGCATTGGAGAAGGGTGTGGACTCAGCCAGCTCCATTAGGCAGGAGATACAGGAACACTTTCCAAGATATCCTCAATGGTGGATAGGCTTGCACTTATGATGGCAGTCACAACCCTGTGCAACCCTTTTTGATACTGTGTGAACAGCTTCTTTCCCTGAACCATCTGATTTCTGAATGGTCTATATTACTATTCCTCTTTTGGACGACAGTGGATTCCAGATAATTGGGATTCACTGAGTCTAGTACATTTTGGATCAATAAAGCATCTGATTCAATTAGCCAAAGTTTCATGGAAATAGTTTAAAAAGATGCATAAAAAGACAAACTACCATTTAACTGAGTAACAAATTATATATTTAAATGAAATATGGAACAAATTAGAACACTACCAATGCTATTACAGTACTAAAAAAACTATTAGTTCCTAATAGCTATCGACACAGGAATTCATCCGGTGTACATTGCCAAGTATGGGGGTGTCCAGGGAAGGATAGCACCTCCAGTGAAGGGGCTTGGCATGTCCATTCCGGGGCAGCTCACACACCATTGGTCCTGACCAGACACTCAGCTCTCACCTGTGGCTCCAAGTAGCTGTCTGCATACACCCAAGTGCACTGCTTCAACAAGTGGGCTAAACCAGGTGAGGGTAGCCAGCAGGCTTTATACCATGGTGAAATAGAGACATGCCTATCCCAGCATGTGAAAACAGCTCTAGCAGACTGAGCAGATGAGACCAACCGTGAAATCCAACGGTCAAGAAGGCAGCTCTGCAGTTCTTCATGGAGAACAAAGGGCATGATAAAGCACATAAGTCATGGTTATCCACTGCAGACAAGAGAGACCCCAGTTTGTGACGACTACTCTTATCACTGGACCAAGCCTTCCAAGGTTGAGAAAATAGTACCATCCCAGTGCAATGGTTTTTCCCACTTTAAAAGTGCTCTCACAGGTTTCACAGTCATTGTTAAATACAACAAACATGTTGCCATGTTCTTTTTATTGACTGTAAATGAACAAAATTAGTGCCAAGACCTAGTGCAAGTGACAGACTGCCTTTATACAGTGCCTTTCCCAATTACATCCTTCAAATCTTCATTTTCATTGTAACATTCAAGATGGTTGTCCATGACTTCAAATTCACTGCAGTTCCTAATTTGCTGAAGTAGTTGAAATCGTTTCACTCCTGACCATTTCTGGTCTCCATGCCTGAATGCTTGAACCCATAGTGCTTATTTCTTGCCAATTATCAGTGACAAAAATCACTAGTTTTTGAACACAAACACACGCAAATGACTCCATTTATACTGTTTGCTCTAAACATGGCGTAGGATCTAATGGCCACACAAGTTCACTCGACTGGCACTAGTTAGAAATTGTTTGGCAGCAGTCTCCTGACCCAATTAAGTGGCAAAGTGTCCCAAATAAAGTTGCAAGAAAAGAAATTGGGAATTCCTTTGCAATTACCCAGTTTTCTGCATTAATTACTCATAAAATATGGTCTGATCCTCATCACAATATTAGACAAACACAATCTGCCTAAACTAATAACACACAAACAACTGTACTTATCATGTCTTTATTGTACACAATGCTCAATCATTCACAGTGCAGGCTGGAAAAAGTATGTGAACCCTTGTATTTAATAACCGGTGAAACTTCCTGTACCAAGCATTTCCTGTAGCTGCTGATCAGACTTGCACCACAAGAAGGAGGAATTTTAGACCATTCCTCCATACGAAATGGTTTCAGTTCAATATTTCTGGGATATCTTGCATGAACAGCCCTCTTCAGAGCATGCCACAGCATCTCAATTGGGTTAAAGTCTGGACTCTGACTTGGCCATTACAAAACACAAATTTTCTTCTTGTTGATTTACTCATGTGTTTTGGATCATTGTCCTATTGCATCATCCAACTTCTATTAAGCTTCAGGTGATGGATAGCTACCCTGACATTCTCCTGTAAAATGTCTTGATACAATTTTGAATTCATTGTTCCCTCAACAATACAAACTGTCCAGTCCCTGAGACAGCAAAACAGCACCAAACCATGATGCTCCTTCCACCATGCTTGAGGTTTTGATATTGGTGTGCAGTGCACCTTCTCTTCCAAACATAGCAGTGTGTATTTCTGCCATAGAGTTCAACTTCTGTCTCATCTGTCCACAGAACACTGTCACAGAAGCATTGTGGAACAGCCAGGTGGTCTTTTACAAACTTGAGATGTATAGCAATGTTATTTTTTGAAGAGCAGTTGTTTCCTCCGTGGTGTCCCTCCATAAACACCATTCTCGTTCAGTGCTTCTCTTATTGTGGACTCATGAACCAAGATTTTAGCAAGTTCAAGAGATTTCTGCAGGTCTTTTGCTATTACTCTTACAATCTTTTTCACCTTCTTCAGCATTGCATGTGCTTTTTGTGTGATCTTTGCAGGACGCCGACTCCTAGGGAGAGCAGCAACAATACTGAATTTCCTCTATTTGTAGATAATTTCTCTTACTGTGGACTGATGAACACTCGGTCTTCAGAAATGCTTTTGTAGACTTTTCCAGCTTCATGCATCTCTACAATTCTCCTTCTAAAGTCATCTGAAAGTTGTTTTGATTGAGGCATGGTGCACATAAACAGATCTTTCTTGAGAAGAGCAAGCTCTGTCAGTAATGTCACTTTGCATGTGTGTTTTTATAGGGCAGGACACTTGTACAACCCACACCTCCAATCTCATCTCATTGATTGAAACACCTGACTCCAAATATATGTTGCAGAAGGCATTACCCCAGAGGTTTACATATTTTCTTGAACCTAGACTGTGATTGTTCAAATGGTGTACTCAGTATTAACGAGAAGTACAAATTGTTTGTGTGTTATTAGTTTAGGCAGATGTGTTTGTCTAATATTGTGACTTGGATAAGATCAGACCACATTTTTATTAGTAGTTATTGCAGAAAACTAGGTAACTGCAAAGGGGTCACAAAATCTTTCTTGCGACTGTAAACGAAGGGAATCTCATTTTCTCAATTAGTTTTTGTTCTTTAAAAATTGGCCCAAATAAACCACTGCCCTGATTAATCAATGGCCCAATTAACCAGAATCCACTGTATTTATTTTCTTATTTTAAGTTATAGCAATTTATAGTCTTGCACTATGCTGCTGCCACAAAACAACAAATTCCACGACATGTCAGTGATAATAAACCTAATTCTAAATGTAGTTGAAGTTCTGCAGAAAGCAGTTTGATGGGTTTTTTTAAAACAGTGCTAGAATATCCCATGAATAACTCAAAACAGTCTTGAAACAGTGGAACTAAGCAGAATGTCTGGGGAAAGTGAGAAAACAATTGAGCTTCCTCTCTTTGTGTTATGTACGAAAAATTACTAAAGAAATGGCAGATGTGAAAAAATAGAACAGAAGTAATATGAAGAAAAATGAAATGAGGAAGTATATTTTAAAAACAAGCAGGTGTAATGAAAAGGTGTGAGTTACTTTCTGGCCTGAAGTTACCCAGCTGTAATGTAAACACAGGCATGCTTAGAGAATCTTAGGCCCTTCTAAGCAAAACAAGTTCCCAGGTCAGCAATTGCCAGAACCAAAGGACATCTGTTTAAGGTGAATGGAGGAAAGTTTAGGGATGATGTCAAGAGGTGGGTTCATGGGTGCCTGGAACATACCGCTGGGAATGGTGGCTGAGGTTATTGCAATAGCGACATATAACAGGTTCTTAGATAGCTCATGAATGAGATAAAAATGGTGGGGTATGGGTTGTGTAAGAGGGAAGGGTTAGATTGATCATGAGACACAAACAAGATATTGGAGGAACTCAGCAGGCCAGGCAGCATCTATGAATAGGAGTAAACAGTCAATGTTTCGGGCCGAGACCTTTCATCAGAACTGGAGAAAAAAAAGATGGCCTGGCTGAGTTCCTCCAGCATCTTGTGAGAGTTGCTTAGATTTCCTGCATCTGCAAATTGTTTGAAATTGATCATGGAGTACCTTTATATAGGTCAGGATAACAGTGTGGGCTGAAGGGCCCATATCATGCCATACTATTCAATGTCTGCTGAAAGTTAATATCATCTTTGTAAATCATTAAAGCACAGCAATGTATACACAAGGAAACATTTGCTTCTCTGTAGCAAAATAACATCTACCCTCACCCAAGAGAGAAAGCAGAGCCTGACTGATACACCTCCAGGCAATACAGCACTCATTAATTCAACAGTCAGCCCAGATTAGGTATTTCCGCATCTCAAGTAGATCTTTCTCACCATTTTATGCCAAACTGTGTCATTCTTCCCATGGCAGCATCCCACACACTGCCAAAGGTACCATCACACAGCACTAAAGCAAACACACAGTAAGCAACAGATACCATTTGATCCATCTAAAGCTTACCACAAAGCACATAGTCAATGAATGCCATTCTTCCTGTGCCAACCTTGAGCCAAACACAAAGCATACCACTGTACCATCTTCCCATGCTAAAGTATGGTACTCTCCAAGCCATTCCATAGTCCAAAGTCACCAACCTTACCAATCCAAATCTCTACTAGGGGCAACTATACCTGTCCCCATCTTAGTCATTCGTCAAACCCATGTGCCAACATCACCCCTTGTGCCAAAGCACAGCAGTCTCCCGTACCAAAACTTACTCCGTCACATCGAAGCTCTTCATTATCACCCCACCCTACCTGTGGGTCCAAGACTTACCACACCATACTAACCCATGCCAAAACAAACCACACCCCAGTCCGACCTGCCACCAAAACAGATCAACCCTTGGCCACCCCTTCCCTACAGCCTCCAGCCGCCGCTGCGGCATCCGCACCCACAAGGGGCTGCAGGGCAGGCTAGGCCGCCCTAACGCTCACCTGTTGCTGCTGTTGCGACTCCGACTCCCGATAGCTCCGCCACGCATGGTTCAGGGTGTCACTCGGGGTCCTGGGCATCGCGCTGCGCCGCCCACCCCGACTACTCCTCCTCCACCCTGCCGCCGCCGCCAAACTTTTGCCGGGGTAGCTCAGCGAGCAGAGGCCGGTAGGCCGGCCGGCAACGTCACTTCACCGCCTCGCCCCCACGTCAGTCAGCCGGCGCGTGGACAGCCCCGGCCGTTACCCGCTCCCGTCTCGCAACCTCTGCTCGACTCCGTGTTCCGCCTGCCTGACGCAATCACGCACGCACACGCCCCCGGCTTCCAACACGCGACCCCGCGCCTGTCAATCAGGCGAGGAGGTTACACCAGCCCCCACTGTGTTTTTGTCTGCGTGCTGGCATTGCACTTGAGATAAGAGACCCGTTGTATTACCCAAAAGGTGTTGCCACAGTTCCGTTTTCACTACAAGTGGTTGCATTACAAAAGGATGCATTGCGTAACCACTCAGATCCAAATTCCCTGCAGGTTTATTGTGCTTTCTGCCTTGTTGGCACGCAACGTTCCGCAGCAATGGTCAGACCTCAACCTTAACGGGCTTCAAAGATATTCGTTAAGCTGCTTCCTGCCGTTACTGCGTAACACTAAAGTCGATAAAACATTAATGTTATTTTGAAAATGTTCTGAAAGAAAACAAGACGACAAAGTACACTCATTGCGCTGAATGAGCGGATGCTATCAATATATCCAGGAGCATTTCTTAATTCAACAGCTATCAGAATGATGTGCATCGAAACCATGATGTTCAACTAACCACTGTTTTGATGTAAAGTGGAAAGAAAACAATTCCTGAAGTAACTAATAAGGAGGCCAAGATTGACAATTAATAACATGCAAGAGAATAGCAGCGACCTGTGATGTCACCAGTTTACAACAGACAATTAATAACTCCGACAGCATGTCAAAACAAGGAAGTGACAAGCCTTTCTGTTTATAAATCGGACGAAGTGTCAGGAAGGAGAAAATCAGAATGCGTACAGAAAAAGAACGCAGTTTGGCTATTGTGTCCCCGCACGCCATGTCCCAGGTCACCCCCTCCGTGCCGCACTTTACCATTTTCCACACTGCTCCGTGCCCGTGAGGCAAGTCATGCCATTTCCACTCTGCATTTCCCGCCGTCATTGAGAGAATGCATTGCTCTCTCATGCTCCCTGTGCCAAGCTTGGCACTCCATGCTACGAGTGGAAACAAGAAGGTTTTGAAATCTTATCCGATTCCTCAAAATTCAGTCTGGACTGGCGGTCGGATCAGCACCAGCTTCCCCCTCGGCTAGTTTCACTTATCTCCTGCTTGCTTGCACAACCTCTTGTGTTTACACTGAACACAACAATTCTTAAAATTCAAAATTTTACTGACTGCTCTTGAAAGCGGGAAAGAAAACATGGTTTTTTTTTAAAAAAAAGGAGAGTAAACTGGGATTCAGCACAGAGAATCTGAGTCATTCTTGGAACGGGAGCGGAAAATGAATTAACACTGCAGATGTGAACCCATGGCTGCTTCAGGGCAGTTCAAAAACACAATGATCGTTTCCCTTCTGCTATTTAACAGGCAAGCTCAAGTCCCGGTAAGCAGTCCTGACCCGACTTGCATTGGCAGCTTTGGACTATGTGAAGCACAAAGAGTCTTCCACCAAAACTAAGAAACTCAAAGTTTGAAGTAAATTTATCATCAAAGCATGCATAATCACCATGCCCTACCTTAGACCATAAACAGGCCATTCAGCCCATCGAGTCTGCTCCCCGGTACCATCATGGCTGATCCAGAATCCCATTCAACCCCCTTGAGATTCTGTTTTTTTGCAGGCACAGGCATTCACAGGAAAATAACATAGTGAATATAGAAAGGCCTAGATAGAGTGTATATTTTCCCTATAGTGGGTGAATATAGGACCAGAGAACATCGAGCAGAAGAATCTATCCCTTTAGAAAAGAGATAAAGGAGGTATTTCTTTAAACAGAGTGTAGTGAATCTCCGGAACTCATTGCCACGAGTGGCTGCGGATGCCTAGTCATTGAATCCATTTAAAATGGAGGTTGATAGATTCTTAATTAGTCAGGGTTTCAAAGGTTACAGGGAGAAGGCAGGAGAATGGGGTGGAGAGGGATAGTAAATCAACCATGATGGAATGGTGGAGCAGAATGAATGGGCTGAATGGCCTAACTCTGCTCCTATGTCTTATGATCTTATGGTCTTAAAATAAAGATACAGTACACAACTGAGTTCATGAAAAACTATTCATAACAAAGTCTGACATAGGAATACAAGGAAATAGGAGCAAGAGTCGGCCTTCTGGCCCGTCGAGCCTGCTCCGCCATTCAATGTCATGGCAGATCTGGCCACAGACTCATCTCTACCTACCTGCCTTTTCCCCATAATCCTAAATTCCCCAACTATGCAAAAGTCTATCCAACCTTGTCTTAAGTATATTTACTGAAGTACCCTCCACTGCTTCATTGGGCAGAGAATTCCACAGATTCACCACCCTCTGGGAAAAGAAGTTCCCCCTCACCTCCGTCCTATATCTACTCCCCCGAATCTTGAGGCTATGTCCCCTAGTTCTAGTCTCACCTATGAGTGGAAAAAACTTACCTGCTTCTATCTTATCTGTCCCGTTCATAATTTTATATGTTTCTATAAGATCTCCTCTCATTCTTCTGAATTCCAGTGAGTACAGTCCCAGGCAACACAATCTTTCCTTGTAGTCTAACCCCCCTCACCTCTGAAATCAACCTGGTGAGCCTCCAAACCCAGTAGGTCCTTCCTCAAGTAAGGAGACCAGAACTGCACACAGTACTCCAGGTGCGGCCTCACCAGTACCCTGTACAGTTGTAGCATAACCTCCCTGTTCTTGAATTCAATCCCTCTAGCAATGAAGGCCAACATTCCATTTGCCTTCTTGATAGTCTGCTGCGCCTGCAAACCAACATTTTATTGTTCATGCTCAAGCACTCCCAAGTCCCTCTGTACAGCAGCATGTTGCAATTTTTTACTGTTTAAATAATAATCCGCTCTTCTATTTTCCTTCCAAAGTGGATGACCTCGCATTAACCAACTTTGTACTCCATCTGCCAGACTCTTGCCACTCACTTAACCTATCTATATCTCTCTACAGACTCTCCATATCTTCTGCACAATTTGCTTTTCCAATGAATTTAGTATCATCAGCAAACTTAGATACACCCTGCTCTTCCAGATCGTTAATGTATATCGTGAACAGTTCTGGGCCCAGCACCGACCCCTGCGGAACACTGCTCACCACTGATTGCCAACCCAAGTAATGCCCATGTATCCCAACTCTCTGCTTTCTATTAGCTAACCAATCCTCTATCCATGCTGATACATCACCCCCAACTCTATGCATCCTTATGGATAAGTCTTTTATGCAGCACCTTATTGAATGCCTTCTGGAAATCCAGGTACTGTATATAACGTCCATCTGATCCCCTCTATCCACTGCACTCACTATATCCTCAAAGGACTCCATTAAGTTTCTCTAATGGGACCTGCCTTTGCTGAATCCATGCTGCATCTGCCTGATGGATCCATTTCTTTCTCAGTGCCTCACCATTTCTTCTTTAGTGATAGCTTCGAACATCTTCCAAACTACAGATGTTAAACTAACTGGCCTATAGTTACCTGCATTTTGCCTACATCCTTTTTTGAACAATGACATGGCATGACATGCACTATCTTCCAATCCGCCAGGATCTGCCCAGAGTCCAGAGAATTTTGGTAAATTATCACCAAACCTCTATTATAACTTCTGCCATTTCTTTCAGTACCCTGAGTTGCATTCCATTAGGACAAGGGGATTTATCTATCTTCAGGCCCACAAGTTTGCTCAACATTACCCCTTTAGTGATAGCTATTGTATCGAGGTCCTCACCTCCCATCACATCCATAACATCTCTCTTTGGCATTACCCAACATGAATTCCCTCTTCTCGTTCTCCAAGGAACCTACATTCACTTGAGTCACCCTTTTCTGCTTTATGTAATTATAAAAACTTTTACTATCTGTTTTTATATTTTATGCTAGTTTATTTTCATAATCCATTTTCCCTTTCTTTATTGCTCGCTTAGTGTTACTTTGCAGCTTTTTTAAGTTTTCCCAATCTTCCAGTTTCCCATTACTCTTGGCAACTTTGTAGGCACAAGCTTTTGGTTTGATGCCTTCTTTTATTTCCTTAGTTATCCAAGGCTGGCTCTCCCCACCCTTACTGTCCTTGCTTTTAACTCGAATATAATTTTTTGAGCACCGTGAAAAATCTCTTTGAAACTCTTCCACTGTTCCTCAACCATCCCACTGTATAGCTTGTGTTCCCAGTCTATACTAGCCAAATCCTCCCTCGTCCCATTGTAATGTCCTTTGTTTAGGCATAATACACTGGCTTTAGATAGAACTATTGCACCCTCCATTTGTATGAAAAACTCAATCATACTGTGATCACTCTTTCCAAGAGGATCCCTAACTACAAGATCACTAATTTTACCTGTCTCATTGCAGGGGAGACCAGATCTAAGATAGCACGTTCCCTTGTTGGTTCAGCAACATGCTGTTCAAGAAAGCCATCACAGATGCTTTGTGGACCAAAGGGCTTGTATTGTGCTGTAGGTTTTCTATGTTTCATTCCATGAAGTCCTCCTCAAGACTGCCTTGACCAACTTGATTCACCCAATCCTTGTGCAAGTTAAAGTCCCCCATGATAACTGCTGTTCCATTCTTACATACCTCGGTTTATTGCCTGTGCCACTGTAATGTTATTATTTGGTGGCCAGTAGACAACCCCCACCAGTGATTTTTTCCCCTTTACTATTCCTAATCTCAACGCAGATAGATTCAACATTCTGCTCCTTAGATCTTATATTGTCTCTCACTATTGCCCTGATCTCATCTTTAATTAAGAGAGTGACCACCTCCCTTACCTTCCTGCCTATCCTTCCATATTACCTGATATCCTTGGATATTTAATTCCCAATCCTCTCCACCCTGCAACCACATCTCTGTAATCATAAACCTTTGTACTGATTTGTGCCACAAGTTCACTGACGTTGCTTCGAATACTACGGGCATTCAAATAAAGTGCCCTTACACTCATTGCACTTTTAAAACCTTGTAGTCTTTTACTCTTTTGCACTTATCTTTTCTTCACTCCATTCTTACTTTTTTCCAACATGCAAATGAAGACAAACCATGCCAATAATACATTAAAAAGGTAAATAAATAATATTGAGAACTTGAGCTGTGGAGTCCTTGGAAGTGAGTCAATAGTCAAATGAATGAAACTAATCTCATTCATCAACACTCAAATGGGGCAGATGGTGAATTATCGGTAGCCAGGGTGGGTGGTCTGTGTGGTGTATTATTCCCTTCATTGTTTACACAGATCTGTTGCCCACCATTGATCCATGAATGCAAGGGAGAAGATACAGGAGCCTGAAGACACACACTGAATGCTTCCTCCCCTCTGCCATTAGATTTCAGAATGGTCCATGAATCCATGAAGACTTCCACAGTATTTTGTCTCATTTTGCACTATTTTTAAAAAATATATTTCTTATTGTAACTTATAGTATTTTTATGTGTTGCCCTGTACTGTTATCACAAGACAACAAATTTCACAATGTATGTCAGTGATAATAAACTTAATTCTGATAGAACTTCCAAACTTTTGTGCTCAATGCCAAGTGCCATTCAGCTTTTAAGCAATATTATTCATATAAATGCACAAAAGACACTGAATATAATTGATCTTCATTCATCCAAAACTGGAGGCAAGAAGTTTCTGAGACAGAAACAAAATCATTACTCAAGTTGGGGAAAGAAGCAAATCAAAACAAGGTGATAAATTTCAAGTGTTAATAAGCACTAATGTCTGACATTGAGGAAAAGGACATTGAAGCAACAGTGAAAACATGCAGTGCAAAGATTTATCTTGTGAAAACAGGAGGTAAGCTAAGGGTCTGCATGTAAATCACTTGAACCCTGCCAACATATGCAGGGGAATGCACTGCAGAAAGTTGACCCAATGGAGATTGTTAAACAATTAGATCAAGATTCTACCAGAATGAGATTAAATGGAGGAACAACAGACACAAAATGCTGGCGGAAACTGGAGGTCTATGAGCCCATTGTCATTGGGAGATCAGAGGCTGAGAGGGTCAGTAATATTAAATTCCTCAGTGTTATCATTTCAGAGAATCTGTCCTGGGCCCAGCATGTAAGTGCAATTACGAAGAAAGCACAGCAACAGCTCTACTTAGAAGTTTGCAAAGATCTGGCATGTCACCTAAAACTGAGAAACTTCTATAGATGTGTGGTGGAGAGTATACTGACTGGCTACATCACAGCCTAGTATGGAAGCACCAATTCCCTTGAATGAAAAAACTCACAAAAGAGGAGGGTACATCCCAGTCCGTGACGGGTAAAGCCCTTCCCACCACTGAGCACATCTACATGGAGAGCAGCATCCATCATCAAGGACCCCACAATCCAGGCAATCCTCTCTATTTACTGCTGTCATCATGAAGGAGGTACAGGAGCCTCAGGACCCGCACCACTAGGTTCAGGAACAGTTATTTCCCCTCAACGTTCAACTAGAGGAAATAACTTCCCTCACCTCAACACCGAACTATTCCTACAACCTACGGACTCACTTTCAAGGACTCTTCATCTCATGTTCTCAGTATTTATTGCTTATTTATTTAGTTACTTACATATTATTATTATTATTTGTTTATTTTGTATTTGCACAGTTTGTTGTCTCTTGTACATTGGTTGTTTGTCTGCCTTGTGTGCAGTTTTCACTGATTCGATCGTGTACTTACTGTGAATGCCCACAAGAAAATGAATCTCAGGGTTGTATGTGGTGACATATATGAACTTTGATGATAAATTTACTTTGACTTTGAGAATGACACCTTACTCAAGTCAAGAAGTAGATACAATTCCGATAACATAAAGAGGTTAAAAGGACCAATAATTTCTGTGAAGAATCAGGGTCAGGTTGAATATCACTGACATTTGTCATGAAACTTGTTGTTTTGTGGCAGCAGCACAGAGCAATACATAAAAAGATTATAAATTACAGTTAGAAGTAGACAGACAAATTAAATAAATAGTATAAAAAAAGAATAAAAATAATGAGGGAGTGTTCATGGGTTGGTTCATTGTTCAGAAATCTGATGGCGGATGGGAAGAAGCTGTTTCTAAGACATTGAGTGTGTGTCTTCAGGCTCCTTTACCTCATCCCTGATGGCAGCAATGAGAAGAGGGCATGTCCTGGCCAATAAGGATTCCTTACCGATAGATGCCGCGTTTCTGAGGCATTGCCTTTTGAAGATGTTCTCAATGGTAGGGAGTCTAGTGTCCACGATGGAGGTAGCTGAGTGTGCAACTTCCTTCAGCTTTTTCTGATCCAGTGCCCCCCCCCCCCCACATACCTGACGGTGATGCAAACCCAGTCAGAATATACTCCACAGTACTGTACATCTGTAGGATTTGCTGGTGTCATTGGTGGCATACCAAATCTCCTCAAACTCTCAAAGCTGCTGATGTGTTTTCTTTGTAATTGCATCAATACGTTGGGCACAGGGTAGATCTTCAGAGACGTTGACATGCAGGAACTTGAAACTGCTCACTCTTTTCACTGTTGGTTCTCAGTGAGGTTAATTTATAATGTGACATTGTGAACCACCCTTTTGCTCAGTAAAGTAAACATACATGTATGATTAGTTTTATTTGTCAGTATACATAAAATATTTAAACGTTTAGTCAAATGTATTGTTTTTGCATCAGTGACCAACACAGTCTGAGTCATATACAAGATATATGTACACTTGTATGGTGTACTTAAGAATTGAATAAACAAAATGCATATGATCTATCAGCACTCCATGTTGATATGATCTTTGATGTTCCTTAACTTACTTTCCCTGGAACAAGTAATATTCAGTATCAGCTACTGCTCAATTGACAGTTTAAGGTAATTTATTAACTTATTCCTTTGTTATTGGAGGTGAACTTACTTACAGTGCCTATAAAAAGTATTCAGCCCTCCCCCTTAGAAGTTTTCATGTTTTATTGTTTTACAACATTGAATCACAGTGAATTTAATTTGGCTTTTTTTGACACTGATCAACAGAAAAAGTCTGTCATATCAAAGTGAAAACAGATCTCGACAAAGTGATCTAAATTAATTACAAATATAAAACACAAAATAATTGATTGCTTAAGTATTCACCCCACTTTAATATGACACACTCAATCATCACTGGCGCGGCCAGTTGGTTTTAGAAGTCACGTAATTAATTAACTGGAGATCTGTTTTTGGAGACCTGTGTGCAGTCAAGATGTTTCAATTGTTTGTAGTAAAAATACACCTGTGTCTGAAAGCTCCCACTGCTGGTGAGTCAGTATCCTGGCAAAAACTACACCATGAAGAGAAAAGATCACTCCAAGTAACTCTGCAAAAAGGTAATTGAAAAGCACACATCAGGAGATGGATACAGGAAAATTTCCAAGTCACTGAATATCCCTTGGAGTACAGTTAAGTCAATCATCAAGAAATATAAAGAATATGGCAGAGCTATAAATCTGCCTGGAGCAGGCTATCCTCAAAAACTGAGTGACCATGCAAGAAGGTGACTAGTGAGGAGGCCACAAAGAGACCTATGACAACTCTGGAGGAGTTACAAACTTCAGTGGCTGAGATGGGAGAGATTGCACATACAACAACTGTTGCCTGGGTGCTTCACCAGTCACAGCTTTATGGGAGAGTGGCAAAGAGAAAGCCACTGTTAAAAAAGACTCACATGGAATCTTGGCTAGAGTTTGGCAGAAGACATGTGGGAGACTCTGAAGTCAGCAGGAAGAAGGTTCTATAGTCTGATGAAACAAAAACTGAGATTTTTGGCCTTCAGACTAAACACTATGTTTGGCATAAGCCAAACACCACACATCAGCAAAAACACACCCTCCCTACCATGAAGCATGGTGGTGGCTGCATCGTGCTGTGGGGATGCTTCACTGCAGCTAGCCCTGTGAGCTTGTGAAGGTAGAGGGTAAAATGTATATTTATTAAATGTTTGCATTTTTATATCAGGTGCTGGAAGAAAACGTGAACCAAAGATGAATATTCCAAATTGAAAAAATTGGCAGGTTTCCTTGTCTTGGACACATATGGCAGGATTTGTATGTGTCCAGAACAAGGAAGCAGGCAGGCAAAATCATTGCAGACATTACCCACCCAGCAAACTTCCTTTTCCAAACACTCCCTTCTGGGAAGTGCTTATAGGACTATTAAAACAAAAACTTCTCGCCATCTTAAAAGTTCATCTGATTAACCCGCCTCTTCTCTATCTATTACTCCTGTCACAGCATTGCATTGTAAACACTTTAAAGCACTTTTTACAGTGTTGTTTCCATTGTAAATAATGCCTGTATTTATGTATTATGCACATTTTATTCCATATCCGTATTTTATCCTCTATCCTTAATTTTATATAATTCTTTATACTTGTCCAGTGTTGTCTTTTGTTGCATGTTGCTCTGACTTACCACAGCAAATACCTAATTAATGTATATATATAGTGATTAAAGTTGATCCTTGATCCTTTTCACAAGACTTCTTGACTATTGTGAAGAATAAGAATTTGTTTTCCAGAGATAAGATGTGAAACCCAAATTCCAAGTTTCAGTGTCATTTAAAATCAGCCAAACTTTTCAAGACATAATTGGGTTAGAGTTGGAAATTGCTCTGGTTCCATGCTGTTTAAATTCATTTTCTTCAGGATTCATTATTCTTGTTTCCTGAAGAAATGCATTGGGACCTAAAGAAAGGACAACAACATGATATAATTCAGTGAGCACATGCACCCTTTCATCTTTACTTTTGATGTCTTTCCATGACCATGATTATTGTTGGCAAGTTTTTCTACAGAAATGGTCTGACATTGCTTTCTTCTGGGTAGTGTCTTTACTTTTCAGAGATTGTCTGCCTGGCGTCAGTGGTCCCATAACAGACACAGACAGACATACTTTATTGATCCCGAGGGAAATTGGGTTTCGTTACAGTTGCACCAACCAAGAATAGAGTAGAAATATAGCAAAATAAAACCAAAAATAATTAAATGATAATAAGTAAATTATGCCAAGTGGAAATAAGTCCAGGACCAGCCTATTGGCTCAGGGTGTCTGACACTCCAAGGGAGGAGTTGTAAAGTTTGATGGCCACAGGCAGGAATGACTTCCTATGTCACTCAGTGTTACATCTCGGTGGAATGAGTCTCTGGCTGAATGTACTCCTGTGCCTAACCAGTACATTATGGAGTGGATGGGAGACATTGTCCAAGATGGCATGCAACTTGGACAGCATCCTCTTTTCAGACACCACCGTCAGAGAGTCCAGTTCCACCCCCACAACATCACTGGCCTTACGAATGAGTTTGTTGATTCTGTTGGTGTCTGCTACCCTCAGCCTGCTGCCCCAGCACACAACAGCAAACATGATAGCACTGGCCACCACAGACTAGTAGAACATCCTCAGCATCGTCCAGCAGATGTTAAAGGACCTCAGTCACCTCAGGAAATAGAGACAGCTTTGAATTTTCTTTGGCCAGTGCAGTTTATTGTCAATTCATATCCCCAGGTACTAGTAATCCTCCACTATGTCCACACTGACCCCTTGGATGGAAACGGGGGTCACAGGTGCTTTGGCCCTCCAGGACTAGTGATGTGCATCAGCTGCTCATACGACCACCCAGCACCTGCTCCCATGGCTCCACGTGACCCCGATCGGGGGGCTAAGCAGGTGCTACACTTTGCCAAAGGGTGACCTAAAGACTCGCAGAAGGAAGGAGCAACTTACACCTCCTTCCATAGAGGCATATAAGACCATAAGACATAGGAGCAGAATTAGGCCATCTGGCCCATCAAGTCCGGTCCGCCATTCAATCATGGCTGATCCTTTTTCTCTCCTCCTCCACTCCAGTTCCCGGCTATCCTGAGGCTGTGCCCTCTTGTCCTAGACTCAGAAACATCCTTAGAGTATTGATAATAACCCTACCTGGCCACCCTGAGAGAAGTAGTACAGACACAAACTCCACATATGTCATGCCCAATTCTGGCCAATGTAGTGAATGAGAGAAATTCTTGCACCTTAAACAGGACATCAAAGATTTTTAGTTATGAATTCTTGCACCTTAGACAGGACATCAAAGATTTTTAGTTATGAATTCTTGCACCTTAGACAGGACATCAAAGATCTTTAGTTATGAATTTTGCAATCATGAATTTGAGGAATCCATATTTTTGGAGGTCGGTGTGATACTATTATTCTGACTAAGTTTTGATTGAAGGTAAACCTTCGAGTGAGTTTTAAAGTTACGATAATTTGAAATGCAGTTTGACAGATAGATTTAGAGGAGCGTAATGAGATCATTTGGCCCATTGAGTCCATCATGGCTGATTTATTATCCCACTCAATCCCATTCTCCTGCCTTCTCCCTCTAACCTTTGACTATCTTACTAATCAAGAACCTATCAACTTCTGCTTTAAATATGCCCAGTGACTCAGCCTCCACAGCCATCTGTGGCAACAGATTCCACAAATTCACCACCCTCAGCCTAAAAAACATTCTTCCTCATCTCTGCTCTAAACGGACGTGGCATTTTAGTGTAGTTTCAAAGTGGCCTTCTGGTACATACATTACCAAAAGGTGCAGATAGATTGGACATGGAAAGGATGTGCCTATTGATGGGAGAGTGCAGGATTGAAGTAAACAGCTTCAGAATAAAGGAACAGAGATGAGGAGGAATTTCTTCAGCCAGAGGTTGATGGATCTTTGGAAGAAATTGTCACAGAGGGCAGTGGAGGCCAAATCATCAGATGTACTTAAGGCAGACTGATAGATTCTTAAACACAAATGATCCTGTTGTAAATCCAGAATGATGTTGAGTTCGAACTTAACACACAAAGCGAAGTTCAGCAGCTCAGGGAGCATCTACACAGAGGAATAAACAGTCAGTGTTTCAGGTGTGGCCCTTCTTTGGGTCCCGCTAGTTCTAACTACCCTGCCCTGGACAAAATTATCCTTCCTGTAGCCCTTAAAAATTTATAAACCTCCATCAGCCTCAGCCTCTCACATTGCAGGGTGAATAAACCGACCCTCACCACTCTGTCCATGCCAGTGAAAGGACGGAGCCCAGTGTGCAATTCCCCGATGCTCATCGACTTTTCAGATGGAACAAACAGAATGCCGGAGGTAGTCGGCAGCATCAGTGGAGGGAAATGGATTGAGAGCTTCCATCCGGACTGAAGGATAGAGGGATGCTGGCTCGTATAAACCAGGTAGATACTTCATATCCCCTTGATTCTTCACTTTGTCAACTGAATCAGAATTTGGTTTATCAGCACTGACATATGTCATGAAATGTATTGCTTTGTGGCAGCAGCACTGTGCTTTACCTCTGCTGTTCAGCTGCTTGGACCAGGGTTGCCTCGAGGACTGGATCTACGTGGCCTTGGTGAAACCCAGTCGGGCATCAGAGAACTCCCGACACCCTGTGCTGTACTGCTGAACACATATTTATTGTTCTGCCTTTAGTGACCCCAGTTACTTATTAATAAGAGCGCGAGCAGTCAGGGGTTCGGATCCTCTGTTAGAGTGGCTTATGGGTTTAGCACATTTACATTTAGCAAATGACTTCAGCCTCCAGTCTTCAAATCTAAATATAAATTGTAGATTTCAATTAACATGTGGCTCTGAACAATAGGTTCCTAAAAGCCTTGAGTCAATTCATTTAGATGCCTGTGGTGTGAGTGCCAATCGGGAAGCGTGAAGTTTGTATGTAGTTTCAAAAAAAGCATTGTGGATGCATTGTAAATATGGAATTGTGTTTTGATGTTTAGCACCTAAAATATCAAGCCCCACATTGGGCCAGCCTGACCTTTCGATCGAAAGGGCCTCAATATCATGCCTGCTTTATCTTGTTTTGTCAAAAAAAGAAGTTGCTCCATCCTGTTTCTGCAACACAGGAAGCACTGCATTCACAACACGATCTGAACAATCTACCTTCCTTCAGTCAAAACCCGTTCAGTCGTGTAAAACCCTTAACACAAAAAAAGCCAAAGCAGGAAAGTGTGAACTGGCTCAAGCTTCATTGGCACAGAGTCAAATGCCTTCATCCAGTACCGCCCATCTTGTGTTAGTGGTGGCAGCTATGTAGTGAGCCTCACAGATTAAAACCCACTGGCCTGCAGACCTGGAGGGACTTCTGCAAATAAGCAACCAAGTTCTGCATCGCCCTTTGTGACTTCAGCAAGCTCCCAGTGTGAGAAGTACTTCAAGTGCATGAAATTTGGCACATATAATTGGTGTGAAACCTCACAAACTACAATATAATTACCATCAGTTAACTTGCATCTTTTACCCTTTAGTGAAAGGACATGTGTATGTCAGGACAGCAAAGTCTTCTCTGGAAGAACCTAGAACATTGAACATAATAGAGTACAGTCCCTTCAGCCCATTCTCTCTTCTCGCTACCACCATCAAAATCAAGCAGGAAGTACAGGAGCCTTAGGTCCCACACCACCAGGTTCACGAACAGTTATTACCCGACAACCATTCGGCTCCTGAACCAGCGTGGATAACTTCACTCACCACAACTCTGAACTGATACCAAACCTATGGACTCACTTTCAAGGCCTCTGCAACTCATGTTCTCACTATTATGTTTTACTGCGCAAGTTGTCTTCTTTGCACAGTGCTTGTTTGTCAGTCCTTGTTTACATATAGTTTTTCATAAATTCCATTATATTTCTTCATTTTCCTGTAAATGCCTGCAAGAAAATTCATCTTAAGGTCAGTTAGCATGCACCTTTTGCCCTTTAGTGAAAGGACATGAGACAAAGGAACAGAATTGGGCCATTTGGCCTATCGCGTCTACATCACTATTCCATCATTGTCTCTGTTTCTACCACTCCCAACTGCGGTGTTTTCCATGTGCCCACTACTCAATGGAAAGAACATCTCCTTTAAACTTTACCCTTAGAGGCATGACTTCTAGAATTTGACACCTCTTCTCCAGGAAGAAAACTCTGACTATTAACCCTTTTTATGCCTCTCAGAAGTTTATAAACTTCTTTCTGGGCTCCCCTTGGCCTCCCAAGCTCCAGATAAAACAACCCAAGGTTGCCCAACCTCTCCTGATAGCTCACTCCCTTTGGTAAAATTCCTTTGCACCCTCTGCAAAGCCTCCATGCCCTTCTATATTGGGATGGCCAGAAGTGAATGCAATACTCATATTTGACCTGTTGGTAGGTCAAACATGATGGTAGAATATACTAATAATGGTAAGACTCTTGGGAGTGTGGAGGATCTTGGGGTCCGAGTCCATAGGATACTCAAAGCTGCTGCGTATGTTAACTGTGTGGTTAAGAAGGCATATGGTGTATTGGCCTTCGTCAACCGTGGGATTGAGTTCAAGAGCTGAGAGGTAATGTTACAGCTATATAGGACCTTGGTCAAACCCCACTTGGAATACTGTGCTCAATTCTGGTCACCTCACAACAGGAAGGATGTGGAAACCATAGAAAGGGTGCAGAGGAGATTTATGAGGATGTTGCCTAGATTGGGGGGCATGCCTTATGAGAATAGGTTGAGCGAACTTGGCCTTTTCTCCTTGGAGTGACGGAGGATGAGAGGTGACCTGATAGAGGTGTATAAGATGATGAGGGGCATTGATCATGTGGATAGTCAGAGGCTTTTTCCCAGGACTGAAATGGTTAACACAAGAGGGCACAGTTTTAAGTTGTTTAGAAGTAGATACAGAGGAGATGTCAGGGGTAAGATTTTTATACAGAGAGTGGCGAGTGCATGGAATGGGCTGCCGGTGACTGTGGTGGAGGTGGATACAATAGGGACTTTTAAGACGCTCCTGGACAGGTACATGGAGCTTAGAAAAATAGAGGGCTATGGGTAACCCAAGGTAATTTCTAAGGTAAGGACATGTTCGGCACAGCTTTGTGGGCTGACGGGCCTATATTGTGCTGTAGGTTTTCTATGTTTCTATGTTTCTACTTCAGGTGCAGTCTTACAGAGTTTTATACAGCTGCAACATGGCCTAATCAATGAAGACAAGCATATCTGTTAGGGTGTATTCTGGAGTTAGATTACATAGCAACATATTAACTTCAGCAACCAATGTTTAGACCTGAACGTGGATAATAGATTAAATTTAAAATGCAGTCCTGGAAAAGTCTCCTGAAGCTGTGGATACCAGTTAACTGAAAACCAGACATTGCTGATTAACATTCATTTTGGGTGTTTAGAGTGTGGGTGCAAAGAAGGAAGTGTGAAAATTATATGCAATTCAAAGGAACCAGCTTAGATAACAATAGAATTGTCCTTTGATCTTTAGCGAATAAAATTTCATGTAATATTGGGTCGAACAGGCCCCTTCCTGCGAGAATGTCTAATTTTGTTGAATAAAACACATTTGTATCCACTAGCTTCAGTGTCTCTCTGGTGACTTTGTTCATGTTACAACATACCATATCAGAATCAGGTTTATTATCACTGGCATGCTACGAGAAATTTATTAACTTAGCAGCAGCTGTTCAATGCAATACATAATCTAGAAGAGAAAAATAATAATAAATAAACAAGTAAATCAATTACAGTATACTATTCAATATACAGTACATTGAATAGATTATTTAAAAACATGAAAAAAATAGAAATACTGTATATTTAAAAAATGTGAGGTAGTGTCCAAGGGTTCAATGTCCATTTAGGAATCAGATGGCAGAGGGGAAGAAGCTGTTCCTGAATCGCTGAGTGTGTGCCTTCAGGCTTCTGTATCTCCTACCTGATGGTCACAGTGAGAAAAGGACATGCCCTGGGTGCTGGAGGTCCTTAATAATGGATGCTGCCTTTCTGAGACACCGCTCCTCGAAGATGTCCTGGGTAATTTGTAGGCTAGTAACCAAGATGGAGCTGAGTAGATTTATAACCCTCTGCAGCTTCCTTCGGTCCTGTGCAGTAGCCCCTCCATACCAGATAGTAATGTAGCCTGTCAGAATGCTCTCCACGGTACATCTACAGAGGTTTTTGAGTGTATTTGTTGACATGCCAAATCTCTTCAAACTCCTAATGAAGTATAGCTGTTGCCTTGCCTTCTTTATAACTACATTGATATGTTGGGACCAGGTTAGATCCTCAGAGATCTTGACACCCAGGAACTTGAAGCTGCTCACTCTCTGCACTTCTGATCCCTCTACGAGGATTGGTATGTGTTCCTTTGTCTTACCCTTCCTGAAGTTCACACTCAGCTCTTTCGTCTTACTGACGTTGAGTGCCAGTTTGTTGCTGTGACACCACTCCACTAGTTGGCATATCTCACTCCTGTACACCCTCTCGTCACCACCTGAGATTCTACCAACAATGGTTGTATCATCAGCAAATTTATAGATGATATTTGAGCTATGCCTAGCCACACAGTTATGTGTATACAGAGAGTAGAGCAGTGGGCTAATCACACACTCCTGAGGTGCGCCAGTGTTGATCATCAGCGAGGAGGAGATGTTATCACCAATCCACACAGACTGTGGTCTTCCAGTTAGGAAGTCGAGGATCCAATTACAGAGAGAGGTACAGAGGCCCAGGTTCTGCAACTTCTCAATCAGGATTGTGGGAATGATGGTATTAAATGCTGAGCTATAGTCGATGAACAGCATCCTGACGTAGGTGTTTGTGTTGTCCAGGTGGTCTAAAGCCATGTGGAGAGCAACTGAGATTGTGTCTGCCGTGGTCCTATTGTGGTGATAGGCACATTGCAATGGGTCCAGGTCCTTAATTACTACCCTATCCAATTGCGTGACCACTTTCAATGGACTATGGACCTGGACCCCAAGGTCCATTGGAAAGAATGCTGTGGCATCTCTCATTAGTGGCAGTGCTTCATGTGAAAAAGAGAGCCCCTAATTGTGCAGTGCTCCCTTTATGGGTGTTTTGAGCTGAAGTCACTGAGAAGGGTGGTCTGAACACACTAAATATTGAAACACACAAAGTGCTGGGGGAACTCCGCAGGTCAGGCAGCATCTATGGAGACAAACAAACAGTCGATGTTTTGGGCCCAGACCCTTCATCATTCATGAGTCCTGATGAAGGGTCTTGGCTGGAAACCATTACTGTTTATTCCCCACCATAGGTGCTGCCTGACTTGCTGAGTTCCTCCAGCATTTTGTGTGAGCTGTTCAAGACTTACAGCATCGACAGAATCTCATTTGTTTATACTCAAAGGTAATGCCAGGTTGGACATAAGCTGCAAAAGGCTGAGAAGGGAAACCTGAAGCTGGGATTAGTGAGGCAAGAGAAGGATTCAAAGTGGATCATTCAAGATGGTGCCAGTGAACAACACGACCAGTGGCGACGTTCTGCAGACTGTTCACGAAACTACTTAGTCTTTCTTCAGATATGATTGTACTACTGAGCTGTGTGTGATTGGAGCCTGTGGTTTACATTTTGTCAGTGTGTTTTCGGTCTGATTGAGTGACCTGGTGCTTCGCTGTCTCCGGAAGGAGTTTGGTGAAGTCGGGAGCAGAGTGTGCAGCCCGGAGCCGATGATCCAGTCCATCGTTTGAAGTTGACAGGGACGAGAGCGGAGGACGGGTGGGTGTTCAGTCCTGTCTGCTGCGTTTGACTGCTCTTCCTCTCCCTCTTGCCAGCTGTTGTCAGAGGAGCCTGCAGGAATCTTGGGGTCCACGTTGCAAAGATTCATCAGTTGAGGCTGTGAACTTGTTTTGGGAGGTCTTTGTTCCTGGATTCTGGTTACTCCTTTTACTGCTGTGTTTGAACGGTCTGATCGGGGCGATTAGTGTGGTCGGCAAAGACTGTCTCTGTGGCCTGCAGTCAGCTAGTGGTACTGAACTGCACTGAATACTGGAGTCCTGCGTAATGCTTGATATTCTACGTGCTGTTCGCTCACTTTTTGCCAAAGCCGCAATTTGTTCTTTTTTTGCATGTTGGATGTTTGAATTTTTTCTAGGAATGGGTTCCATGATGTTACTTTGTTTCATGGCTGCCTCAGAGTTGTCTTCCCAGTATATAATTTGATAATAAATATACTTTGATTCTTTGAATCTTGAATCTTTAAAATCCTTGAATATACAGTATATTTTATGTATTGCTCTGTATTTCTGTCCCTAAACAACAAATTTCAGGACATTTGTCAGCGATAATAAACCTTCTTTATCCAACTTTGCAAGAAACTGAAGTCTGAGACGATGGGTTTTGTGTGGAGCAGTTTCAAGCAAGATGTATCTTCCGAGTGCCTCAATTTAAAGAAAACTATTTGCTTGTGTTTGCATCTGGAGATCACTGTGAGGATGAAATCTAAAAATGCACGTTACCAGCTGCACCGCGGGCACACAGGAAAACCATTGAGACAGAAAGAGATAAAACCTGTTTCCCATTTCAGTGGCCCAATGCACCCCCCTGTGGCGGCGTCCGGAACTACACCCAGCCGCTGCATGGAAGCAGTCAGGGTGTGAATTGTCTTTGACTCCATAGAAATGGACACTTCTCTTGTCATACTTAATGGATCAGTTCTTCCAGTCCTGCTTATTTCTGCGGAGAGCTTTAAACACAAACCTTCTAGAAATGCATAAGGTGCAAACGTTTGGGAAGACATTACACACAAAATGCTGGAGGAACTCAGCAAGTCAGGCAGCATCTACGCAGGGAAGTAAACAGTCAACATTTCGGGCTCAGACCCTTCATCAGGACTGGAAAAGAAGGGGGACGAAACCAGAATAAGAAGAAAGAGAAGTACAAGCTGTCATGTGATAGATGAGACCAGGTGAAGGGGAAGGGTTTGAAGCGAGATGTTGGGAGGTGATAGGTGGAAGAGGTAAAGGGCTGAAGAAGGGGGAATCTGATAGGAGAGTGAACCATGAGTACCAAGTGATGATGATAATAAACAAACAACAAAGCAGAGATGGCTGGCTACATTGGAAAGATAAACCTGTTCGATTGCACAACAGATAGCTGGATTCCCATCGCTGATGAAGTATACTGAATGAATCGAGCAGTATTTTAAAGCCAAGAAGAAACAAATCTCAGTGGTGCTGACTGTGCTGACGTTTATTATCAAAGTATGTAAACCTGAGATTCAACTTCGTACAGTCAGCCACACAAAAAATACAAACATTAAAAAAGCACTGTCAAACACCTAATGTGCAAAATAACATACTGTGCAAATAATAAAAGTAAGCATTAGAACTAAAGTTGATAAAGTGAGTTCACAGCCATGAAGCCAGTCATCATTACAAGCCCATTCATTGCGGGGGTAATACCATACAGTTTTCTTAGGAGTTCAAAAGCTCCAACCAAAGCAGCTAAAATAAGCTTTGCTGATATTGTGAACATAATAGAGGAACATTTTGGACCAAAACCATTGTTGATTGTAGAATGCTTTAGGTTTCAAAAGTGGAATCAAAGGAAGGGGGAGTCTATTTCAGATTATGTGGCTGAATTGAAGAAATTGTCCAGGCAACATCAGTTCAGTGATGGGCTTATTGATGCTGTGAGAAAGTGTTTAGTTTGAGCAATCTTACAAGAAAGCATTAAAGAAAGGCTTTAAAGCTGAAGCACAATTCACATTTAAAAGAGCGGTTGAAATTTCTCTATGAATGCAAACAGCAGCCAGAGATACAACTGAGCTGCATTCAGAAATGAAAGTGAGTGTGAATAAAATTGCAATATCTAAACGGAAACCTGCTCGGCCAAATAAATTGTGTTACCGTTCTCACATCCACCAGACCAGCGCAAGTTTAAAGGTGAAACTTGCACAAAGTACAACGAAGTAGGACACATGCGAAGTGCATGTCGGGCAGACAAGAACAAAAGGACCACACAGGGAAGAGAAAGAGGTAAAAAGTCAAGTTTCAGTTTCAAAAGGAGCACTAATCTGCATGCAGTTGATGAATAATCTGATAATGACGAGAGTGACCTCGGACTACATAGTCTTGAGATTTTCAGTGTGAAAACCAACACAGCTCACTCCAGAGTGAACAGCAAATTCATTAAAATGGAATTGGACACGGGCTCCGCTGATTCAGTCTTTCCACAAAATGAGTTTGAACGGCATTTCAAAGATACTGAACTGAAACCTGCAGATACCCAACTAAGAACTTATACTGGACAAAAGCTAACACCTGTGGAAACGACATTCGCAACAACGAAATAGAACAAGTTCAACTTGGTTGTCAGAGCTATTTGAGATGCACACCATTGGGAGCATTAAGTAGTTAGTGGGAGCTTATCTCCATTCCCCCTCCTCACTATGGCAGGAACCCCATTCTATCTAGGCCTTTCAATTTTCAATAGCTTTCAATGAAGTCCCCTCTCATTCCTCTAAACTACGGCGAGCACAGGCTCAACCTTCCCCTTCACTTGGTTCCACCTTCTAGCTTGTACTCCTTCCCTTCCCCCACCTTCTTATTCTGGCTTCTTCCCCCTTCCTTTCTGGTCCGGATAGAAACATAGAAACATAGAAAATAGGTGCAGGAGTAGGCCATTTGGCCCTTCGAGCCTGCACCTCCATTCAGTATGATCATGGCTGATCATCCAACTCAGAACCCTGTACCTGCTTTCTCTCCATACCCCCTGATCCCTTTAGCCACAAGGGCCATATCTAACTTCCTCTTAAATATAGCCAATGAACCGGCCTCAACTGTTTCCTCTGGCAGAGAATTCCATAGATTCACCACTCTCTGTGTGAAGAAGTTTTTCCTCATCTCGGTCCTAAAAGGCTTCCCCTTTATCTTTAAACTGTGACCCCTTGTTCTGGACTTCCCCAACATCGGAAACAATCTTCCTGCATCTAGCCTGTCCAATCCCTTTAGAATTTTATACGTTTCAATAAGATCCCCCCTCAATCTTCTAAATTCCAGTGAGTATTGTTACAAACCCCGTAACTGGGTATCTTACCAGCAAAGATAGGAGTATCCGTTGAAGTCTGATGATACTATTTTTAACAGTATTTATTAGTAAAAATACACAAAAATAATATCAATGCAAATATACAGATAATATACGTTGTCAATACTAAACCTAAAAGTACGGGTATAATAATAATCAATAAGAAATAAGCTCTATCGTTGTCTAGGGGATAATGAATTGTCCGATGGAAATATAAAGTTCAGTTCAGTTCATGCAGGCTGCAGTCGTTGTTATTCGCGGTGTTGCAATTGTTGGAGAGAGAGAATAACAGCTATTAACTTGCCGACTTTCCTTTTACGATCTTGATCCGTATCCGTCCTTTAGCTAGACCGTTCCGTGGAGGACTCGTCACCCAGGCAAGGGTGGACACACACACAAGCCCCCACCGGTCTCGTAGCGTCTCTCCTGGTGCGTCTGAGGGGTGTTTCCCCAGACCCTACTTTTATCCCCACTCACGGGGTCTCAGGTGTCAATCAGGTTGGGATGATGCAATCCCTCAACCAGACCACTCTGGTTGCCCCCTGAGGGGTTTCAATGAATAGAACAGTACTCAATACACAATTCCTTCTTCAAGAGACAATAGCAGTAATCTCTCTCTTTGTCAATAGGAGACATTCCACCTTTGTGTATCCTTGCGTTGTCTCTCTCTCATTACTCAGGGGGGCGACTTTGCACCCTTCTGCCCATCAGAGTTGCTCCTCATTCGTAACAGTATAAGCCTAGTCGATCCAGTCTTTCTTCATATGAAAATCCTGCCATCCCAGGAATCAATCTGATGAACCTTCTCTGTACTCCCTCTATGGCAAGAATGTCTTTCCTCAGATTAGGGGACCAAAACTGCACACAATATTCTAGATGCGGTCTCACCAAGGCCTTGTACAACTGCAGTAGAACCTCCCTGTTCCTGTACTCAAATCCTTTTGCTATGAATGCCAACATACCATTTGCCTTTTTCACTGCCTGCTGTACCTGCATGCCCACCTTCAATGACTGGTGTACAATGACACCCAGGTCTCGTTGCATCTCCCCTTTTCCTAATCGGCCACCTTTCAGATAATAATCTGTTTTCCTGTTCTTGCAACCAAAGTGGATAACCTCACATTTATCCACATTAAATTGCATCTGCCATGAATTTGCCCACTCACCTAACCTATCCAAGTCACCCTGCATCCTCTTAGCATCCTCCTCACAGCTAACACCGCCGCCCAGCTTCGTGTCATCCACAAACTTGGAGATGCTGCATTTAATTCCCTCGTCTAAATCATTAATATATATTGTAAACAACTGGGGTCCCAGCACTGAGCCTTGCGGTACCCCACTAGTCACTGCCTGCCATTCTGAAAAGGTCCCGTTTACTCCCACTCTTTGCTTCCTGTCTGCCAACCAATTCTCTATCCATATCAATACCATACCCCCAATACCGTGTGCTTTAAGTTTGCACACTAATCTCCTGTGTGGGACCTTGTCAAAAGCCTTTTGAAAATCTAAATATTCCACATCCACTGGTTCTCCCCTATCCACTCTACTAGTTACATCTTCAAAAAATTCTATAAGATTCGTCAGACATGATTTTCCTTTCACAAATCCATACTGACTTTGTCCGATGATTTCACCTCTTTCCAAATGTGCTGTTACCACATCTTTGATAACCGACTCTAGCATTTTCCCCACCACCGATGTCAGACTAACCGGTCTATAATTCCCCGGTTTCTCTCTCCCTCCTTTTTTAAAAAGTGGGGTTACATTAGCCACCCTCCAATCCTCAGGAACTAATCCAGAATCTAAGGATCTGGATGAAGGATCTTGTCCTGAAACATTAACCGTTTATTCCCCTCCATAATGCTGCCTGACTTGCTGAGTTCCTCCAGCATTTTGTGTTGTGGTTCTCTGGATCTCCAGCCTTTGCAGTCACTTTAGTTGTGGTTGGTTAGAGTTTTGAGGTTTTTTTAATGTTTTGATAACTGCCAGTCTGTTGGATTTTTCCATTATGCCAAGAAAACTTGATGACACTTTGCTTTGGTTCAATTGTTTCTTTCGGGTAGCACCTCTGGATCTGTGGAGTGTCATCAGGTTGGCACAAGTCTTGTCTAAGACAATGGTCTCGGTGTCCAGTGTCATGTTGCTGTCAGTAACACCATCACTGAGAGGTTAAGTTTGGTGACAATAATGCGTCTGGCTTGATGGATGCAATCGACTCAGGTGTGTTCTTCAGTTGAGCATCCATTATCTAGTCCACATGACATTTCCATGTCTGATCTCCAACATCCACTTTGTACATCAATGGTCCAGATCTTGTAGCTATTCTACCAGGTGTCCACTTGTCTTCTCAGTAATCACGCACTAGGACTTCCTGTCCAATCTCGAAGCTCCTTGCTGCTTCACTTGGCAACTGGCTGAACTGTTTATTCTGCACTTCCCTCCGTAGACCTGGCTTCAAGAGGTCCATGTGAGATCTCTGATTCCTGCTCACAAACAGCAGTGCAGGTGTTTGATTTGTCATCCCATGAACAGAGTTCCAGTACACAAAAAGGAAGTTGTCCACCTTATGCTGTAGAGAAATGTCCTCCTTGACCATCGCTTTAATGGACTTCTTGAAGGTTTGGATAAACCTTTCAGTTCACCCATTCATTGCTGGGTGGTGAGGAGCTGACTTGAAATGTCTGATGCCATTTTTCTTCGTGAACAGTCGGAATTCTTCTGACGTGTATTGCGGTCCATTGTCACTCACAATTTGTTTGGGTAAGACATTTCTGGTGAAGATAGTCCTCAGAGTCTTTGCTGAGGTGGTTGACTTCATTTGTATAAACTCCGGCCACTTCGAATGAGCATCCGTGGCAATCAGAAACATGGAGTCCATCAGTGGCTCAGCAAAGTCGATATGTACTCTTTGCCATGGTGAAGGTGGCCACTCCCACGGATGTAATGGTGTCTGTAGGGGCGCGTTTTGAACTTTTTGGCACCCTGGACCGCTTTTGGCCAAGTCTTCAATCTGTTTATTCATTCCCTTCTCAAACACCTTTTGATTAACGTTAAGAAGCTGTGCCAGTCTCTGGTTAATGCTACCATTTGGGCTGCAGTTGTCTGTTGATGCCACACTGAAAGCTTTGATTGAGTGCCAGTGTCGTTTGATTTTACTCTCCCATTCATGTCTGAAAAGAGCTGGCCCTCCACTTTTTCAATACATAAAGCTTTTACTGCTGTGTTTGGCATCTATACATCACACTTACTTTCTGTTTGCTTTTGGGAAACACTTTTTCGCCTGTGTAAGTCTTTAGCATCTGGAATTATGGACAAAGCTGACCCTGTATCCAGCTCCACTTTCAGTTTTACACATCTGTAGTGATCTAGATGATTTTGAGATCTGCTTCAGTTATACTATGCTGTTATAGGCATATGTTGTCTGATTCTGTTTTACATTCGGTGACTTTGTGCATTTGCATGGTTTTGTGTTTGAGACTTTTCGCTCGGTTGTGGATTTTGTCTGCCTCTATGTGACCTTGTCTGTGACGCTTTCTGCAGACTTTTCTTTGAACCAACAGTCCTTTGGATCATGGGAGAATCTGCCACATCAATAACATTGCTGGCTTTTTGCACCATTCAGGGACATTTTGTGCATTTCACATTCTAACCTCCTTTTCTGTAGTTCTGTTGCATCCTTTGCTGCAGTCTCTAACAATATTGCGATAGTTCATGCCTCTTCAAAGGTTAGGTATCTTTCAGATAGTCTCTTTTGAGTGCTTTGACTATGCATGCCATGTACAGTACTGTCCTTAAAGCAGCAGAAAGTCAATTTCCGAAGTCACAGTACTCGGAAAGTTTGCGCAATTCAGCAACGTATTCAGAAATGCTTTCATCTTTTGACTGGTTCCATTTGTGAAATCTGTATCTCTCAGCTATTCCCAACGGTTTGGGCTCAAGTGTTTTTGTAAAATTGTAACAATTTCATCAAACGCCTTGCTTGCTGGCTTTGCAGGGGATACTGGGCTGCATAAGAGACTGTACGTTCTGGGGCCCGTTAAGGTAAGAAGTGCAGGGGCTTTCTTTTGCTCCTCCATGTTGTTCATGTTACCATACAGTTCAACCCTCTCGATATACGACTCCAGCCTTCATTAGTGCTATCAAATTCATCATCTTTCCCAACTGATAGTGAGGACAGCTGAGAAGATCATCGGGGTCTCTCTTCCCGCCATCACAGACACCCACGCTGCATCCGCAAAGGAAACAGCATTATGAAGGACCCCATGCACCCCTCATACAATCTCTTCTCCCTCCTGCTGTCTGGGAAAATGCACCAAAGCATTCAGGCTCTCACGACCAGATTGTGTAACAGTTTCTTCCCCCAAGCTATCAGACTCCTCAATACCCGAAGCCTGGACTGACACCTTGCCCTACTGTCCTGTTTATTATTTATTGTAATGCCTGCACTGTTTTTGGGCACTTTACGCAGTCCTGTAGAGGTCTGTAGTCTAGTGTAGCTTCCTCTGTGTTTTTTTTAATTACGTAGTTCAGTCTAGTTTTTGTACTGTGTCATGTAACACCATGGTCCTGAAAAATGTTGTCTCATTTTTACTGTGTACTGTATCAGTAGTTATGGTCGAAATGACAATAAAAGTGGCTTGACTTGACTTGACTTGAAGCCATCAGCATGTTATTTTCACTTTAAATTCAGTGCATCTTACACTGTTACTCACGCCTTCCTTTGTTAGTGTCTGTGACAGCTTTCTCGTGCTGTTTATCTCTCACTGTCTTGTGCCATAAC
This sequence comes from Hemitrygon akajei, assembly GCF_048418815.1. Lineage (NCBI taxonomy): Eukaryota > Metazoa > Chordata > Chondrichthyes > Myliobatiformes > Dasyatidae > Hemitrygon > Hemitrygon akajei. The sequence continues at coordinate 100,824,814 of NC_133132.1, forward strand.
TGTTGGTGCAGTTGGTGATATTTTCTGACACTCAGATTCATAGTCATTGCCAATTTGCTGTGTCTGTGCACAGCTATGCATCGATTAAATAAAAGCACGCACATGGGAGATGGCTTTAACTGGTGTATTCACAGTGCAACGAGAGAGAGAGAGAACATTGCACGTGCATAGATCAATATGTAGTTCTAAGTGGGGAGGGAAGGGTCAGTGCTCTAAAAGAAAAAGATCTGAAAAGATCAAAGTTTGAAGGAGCTCAATTCAATGAAAAATTATTACATTCGTATTAGTTTCAGACTCGGAGTACAGGAGTTGGGGTGGTATGTTGACGTTGTATAAGACATTGGTCCATTTTCTCCATGTCCCTGCACAATTCAAATCCTTACAATTTGTGAGCTAACTCATCTTCAAAAGGAAAACTCCAGCTGAAATTTAACAGGGATTTGGTATTTTTTTTAAGTTTCCTTCTTCCTGTATTCCATAAAGCACAGTATCTTGCCCTGAGTCAGTGGACTAGGCCATGTTCAAGAACTCATTTGAGGACCTGAATGAGCACACTGGGGTCAAAATAGACTTTATTAAAACATCTGAAGTTGATTGTGTCCCCACAAAATCATTCTGGGTTTACCCCAATCAGAAGCCCAGGATGAACCATGAAATCTGGAATTTGCTGAGGACTAGATCAGAGGCATTCAAGTCAGAAATCAAGTATGCTATAAGAGGTACAGGTATGATTTCTGGAAAGCCATTTCATGGGCGATGAAGATTCTGGACTAGACTGGAATCAATGAGGAATGCCTGACAGCTGTGGCAGGATTTGAATGCCGTACCTCCTATAAAGTTAAATCAAGCGATGTGGGGATAGCAGAGCTTCGCTTCCAGATTAGCTCAACTCTGCTCATTTTGATCACCAGAATATGGAGGAACCATCAGATAACCCTACATCTCGCAATGATCCTTTGATTTCAGTATCTGAAGCTGACACGTGAGCTGCCTTCAAGAGGGTGAATCCAAGGAAAGCATCCAGTCCTTACAGAGTACATGACTGAATACTGAAGACCTGTGCTGGTGTGTTCACAGATATCTTCAACCTCTTGCTTTGGCAGTGTGTGGGACCCATCTGCTTCAAGCAGGTTTTGATCATACCCAAGAAGAGCGTGGTAGCCTGCCTCAATGACTATTGCCCAGTGGCATTTCAATCCACAGTGATGAAGTGCTTTGACAGGCTGGTGTTGAAACATATCTGCTCCTGCCTGAGTGGTGACTTGGCACTCAGGCAACTGAGTATTGCTCCTACTGGAGCAACAGGTCTACAGCAGATGCTATCTCATTGGCTCTTCACATAAGCCTGGACCATCTGAACAGCAAAGGTGCACACATCAGGATGCTCTTTATTGATTACAGCTCAGCATTTAATATCATTTTCCTCTCAAAGCCAATTGGTAAACTACAAGACCCCTTGTGCAATTTTATCCTGGATTTCCTCACTTGCAGACCCCAGTCAGTTCGGATTGACAAACACATCTCCTCCACAATCTCCACCAGCACAGGAGCACCACAGGGCTGTGTGCTTATGCTCTGCTTGCTTTACACCTGTGACTGTGTGGCTAAGCACAGTTCCAACACCATATTCAAGTTTGCTGACGTCAAGGCTGGTGATGAATCAGCATACAAGAGGAAGATTGAAATTTTGGCAGGGTGGTGTAATAACAACAACTTTCACTCAACGTCAGTAAGGCCAAGGAACTGATTGTCGACGTCAGGAGAGGGAAACCAGAGGTCCATAAGCCAGTACACATCGGAAGATCAGAGGTGGAGAGAGTCAGTAACTTTAAAGTCCTGGGTGTCACTATCTCAGAGGACCCATCATATAAATATTGCGAAGAAAGCATGACAGTACCTCTACTTCCTCAGGAGTCTGTGGAGATTCAGCATGTCATCAAAAACCTTGGGAAACTTCTATAGGCGTGTGCTGGAAAGTGTGCTGACTGGCTGCATCGCAGCCTGGTCCAGGAACACCAATGCCTTTGAGTGGAAAATCCTACTAAAGGTAGTAAATTCAGCCCAGTACATCACGGGTAAAACCTTCCCAACCATTAAGCACATCTACATGAATTGTTGCTTAGAAAAGCAGCATCCATCATCAAAGATCCTCACTACCCAGGACATGCTCTTTTCTCACTGGGGCCATCAGGCAGAAGGTACAAATGCCTCAGGACTCACACCGCCAGGTTCAAGAGCGGTTACTACCCCTCAACCATCAGGCTCTTGGACAAAAGGGGATAACTACACTCATTCTACTTCTGGTGTTCTCACTTTAAAGACTCTTATCTTGTTATTTCATGCTCTCATTATTTATTGCTATTTATTTATATTTGCATTTGCACAGTTTGTTATCCATTGATCCTGTTTACAGTTACTGTTCTATAGATTTGCTAAGTATGCCCGCAGGAAAATGAATCTCAGGGTGTATGTGGCGACATGTATTTACTCTGATAATAAATTCTACTTTGAACTTTGATCTGGTATTGCTTTATCTTATAGTTAAAAACTTCCTATTTTCCCTAAACGCACACTTCAAATGCTGGAAATCTTGAGCGACACACACAAGATGCTGGAAGAACTCAGCCATCAGGCAGCATCTATGGAGGACCGAATGCTAATAAAAGGTCTTGGCTGAAATGTCAACTGTTATTCTCATTCTGACCCTGCTAAGTTACTCCAGCATTTTGTGTGTCTTCCTGCCACCTTCATAATTTCATGTGTGTCAACCCCAGCCCCAGTTTCTCTGTTGATGGACTTGTACCAATTCAATCGCTACACTCTATTAGGTTGTTTTTCGGGTTAGGACATAAAGCGAATGTTGATTTCAGTGACTAACCTTCACATCTGAATGTACATTGAAGATTAAATCTAAAATGCAATAGTGCTGATTTAAATTTGTAATTTGGGTGTCTGTAGTATGGGTGCAAAGGAGAGGAGAGAAAGGGGCATGTAGTTCAAAGGAAGCATTGTAAATATGGATTTGTTTGAATTGTCCTGAATTTTTCTTTGATCTTTAGCACATAAAATGTTGTGTAGGGCTGGGCCAAGCAGACCTTCTTCCAACAAAAAGGGTCTCAATATGGTGCCTGCTATACCTTGTTTTGTCCAATAAATAGGCTGCTTCATATCTACCACTACTTCTCTCCAGTAACTTCATGCATGCAACAACACACTCCACTCTATGAACATACTTCAACAGTGAGCACCCCCACTCCCCTCCCTTCTGGGCCCAACCAGCCCATTATCTTCTCGGTCCACCTATCACTTTGGACTCCTGACTCACCACCTGCCCTTTTCCCCCGGTACACTGACCATCTTGTCCCAAAACATTGGTAATTCCATTCCTCCCATAGACGCTGCTGGACATGCAGAGTTCTTCCTGCAGATTGTTTGTTGTCAGCTGATACTCAATGATAAGGTGGTGGGTGGAGGATAAAGCTATAAGATAAAGATTAGCTTTATTTGTCACATGTACATCGAAACATTTTAAACCTATTGGCCCCGTATCAAATCAGTGAGGGTTGGGCTGGGCAGCCTGCAAGCGTCACCACACATCTGGTGCCGATGAAGCACGCCCACAACTTACAAGCCCTAACCGTACGACTTTGGAATGTGGGAGGAAACCGGAGCCCCCGGTCTCAGGCAATCATGCAGAAAACATGTGAACTCCTTAGGGACAATGGCAGGAATTGAACCCCGACTGAAGGAGGCTGCTACTGTGAAGTGATGTGTTAACCACAAACTGTCCCAGGCAAGTTTTACAAGATCATGACTAGAATTCCAAAATACCTTAATCACTGAGCAAAAAACCCTCCCTTAACAGCACCTTCAGCATATGGACGGCACAAGGCTGAAAGGGGAGTTCAGCACCTCCCTAATGTACAGAAGTTTAATCTGGTTAAGGTGGCATTCAGCTGTGGTCTTCATCGAGATAGTGGGTCAGACTTAGTCGTTTTTAAGTTGGTTTTGAGGGCAGAGGGGAGTGAGGGGTTTGGGGACTGGGATGTGGAGGAGTCATGTCTCCACTCCGCGTACCAAGGTCAATGATGTGGGCAGGTGATGAAGGACATCCAGAGTCTTGGCCTCAGGTGTTCAAAGACTCTGACGTGGATGGGTGAGGAAGGACATCTATCGACATTGGGCTGTCCCAGGTCAGTGGGTCCTGGGACCAGATGTCTGTCTGAGCAGGTGGCATGAGAGGCAGTGAGCTGGTGCACCCAGAAATGGAGCATAGAGTTTTGTATCCTATCATCAGTTAGTCCAGCTCCACCACGGGAGATCCCAAGCTCTGCTACGGAAACAAGTGGGTTGGGCCTGGGGCTAGCAACCCCATCCCGTAAAAATCCTACAGAAACACCAACAGAAGCTGCAAGGACCTCATCCCTGGGAGACAGCACCTGGGAACAACTTGAAAGATGGGGCCAGGACAGAGGACTCTGGTAGGAGCTGCTGTGGGTGACCTGTGCCTCAGTAGGGATGATAGGGCAAAATACATCAGCTTGTCCAGCAGCTGATACTGGAGATCAAAGCCTGAAAAGTCGATCAAAAGCCCAGAAGTCAAAGCCTGAGATTGGAAGCTGGAGACTGGGGTTGGATGATTGCAGTACATGTAGGTGGCTTGTTTCCCCTCTCCACTCAAGGACAAAAGCTTGAAACTAACCAATGAGCTTCAAGACCTTGGCTTCAATTCCTCCTTGCGCAGGGCCTCGATTTCCTCACTTGCAGACTCCAGTCAATTTGGATTGGCAACAACATCCCCTCCACAATCTCCATCAGCACAGGTGTATCACAAGCCTGTGTTCCTAATCCCCTGCTCTACTTGCTTTACACTGTGTAGCCAAACACAGCTTCCATGCCATATTCAAATTTTCTGACAACACCACGGTCTTAGGCCGAATCAAAGGGGTGATGAATCAGCATATAGGAGGGAGACTGAAAATCTGACTGAGTGGTGTCACAACAACCACCTCTCACTCAACGACAGCAAGACCAAGGAGCTGATAGTGACTTCAGGAGGAGGAGTAAAGAGGTTCATGAACCAGTCTTCATCTGAGGCTCAGAAGTGGAGTGGGTCAGTAACTTTATGTTCCTCGGTATTATCATTTCAGAGGATCTATCCTGGGCTCGGTATGTAAGTGCAATTATGAAGAAAACACAGCAGCACCTCTACTCGCTTTGGAGTTTGCAAAATTTCAGCATGACCTCTAGAACTTTGAAAAACTTCTCTAGATGGAGAGGATATTGACTGGTTGCATCACAGCCTGGCATAAAAACATCAATGCCCTTGAATGGAAAATCCTACAAAAGGTAGTAGATACAGCCCAGTCCGTCATGGGTAAAGCCCTCCCCAACACTGAGCACATCTACACGGACTGCTGTCTCAGGAAAGCAGCATCCACCATTAGGAACCCCCAACACCTCAGTATGTGCTCTTCTTGCTGCTGCCATTAGGAAGAAGGGACAGGAATCTCAGGATTCACACAACCAAGTTAAGGAACAGTTACTATCCCTCAACCATCAGGCTTTTGAACCAAGGGGAATAACTTCACTTGCCCCATCATTGAAATGGTCTCACAACCTATAGACTCACTTTCAAGGACTCTTCATCTCATGTTCTTGATAGTTATTGTTTTATTTATTATTATTTCTTTTTATATTTGCACAGTTTGATGTCTTTTGTACAAAGGTTGAACGCCTGTCGGTGTGAAATTTTATTGATTCTATTGTTTATTATTCTATTAAAAGATTTATTGAGTATGCCTGCAAGAAATTGAACCTCAAGGTTGTATATGGTGACATATATGTACTTTGATAATAAATTTACTTTGAACTTTGTTTTGCTGTTGATTTATTGCTTGTTGTGACTGTATTGTTTTGCCAAGCGTTGCGGGCATGCTGTGTTGGCACTGGGATGAGTGGCAGCACCCGTAGGCAGCCTCAGCACATCCTCATGCTGTGTTGGCACTGGGATGAGTGGCAGCCTCAGCACATCCTCATGCTGTGTTGGCACTGGAATGAGTGGCAGCCTCAGCACATCCTCATGCTGTGTTGGCACTGGGATGAGTGGCAGCCTCAGCACATCCTCATGCTGTGTTGGCACTGGGATGAGTGGCAGCCTCAGCACATCCTCATGCTGTGTTGGCACTGGGATGAGTGGCAGCACCCGTAGGCAGCCTCAGCACATCCTCATGCTGTGTTGGCACTGGGATGAGTGGCAGCCTCAGCACATCCTCATGCTGTGTTGGCACTGGAATGAGTGGCAGCCTCAGCACATCCTCATGCTGTGTTGGCACTGGGATGAGTGGCAGCCTCAGCACATCCTCATGCTGTGTTGGCACTGGAATGAGTGGCAGCCTCAGCACATCCTCATGCTGTGTTGGCACTGGAATGAGTGGCAGCCTCAGCACATCCTCATGCTGTGTTGGCACTGGAATGAGTGGCAGTACCCGTAGGCAGCCTCAGCACATCCTCATGCTGTGTTGGCACTGGAATGAGTGGCTGCCTCAGCACATCCTCATGCTGTGTTGGCACTGGAATGAGTGGCAGTACCCGTAGGCAGCCTCAGCACATCCTCATGCTGTGTTGGCACTGGGATGAGTGGCAGCCTCAGCACATCCTCATGCTGTGTTGGCACTGGAATGAGTGGCAGCCTCAGCACATCCTCATGCTGTGTTGGCACTGGAATGAGTGGCAGCCTCAGCACATCCTCATGCTGTGTTGGCACTGGAATGAGTGGCAGTACCCGTAGGCAGCCTCAGCACATCCTCATGCTGTGTTGGCACTGGGATGAGTGGCAGTACCCGTAGGCAGCCTCAGCACATCCTCATGCTGTGTTGGCACTGGGATGAGTGGCGGCACCCGTAGGCAGCCTCAGCACATCCTCATGCTGTGTTGGCACTGGGATGAGTGGCAGCCTCAGCACATCCTCATGCTGTGTTGGCACTGGGATGAGTGGCAGCCTCAGCACATCCTCATGCTGTGTTGGCACTGGGATGAGTGGCAGCCTCAGCACATCCTCTTGCTGTGTTGGCACTGGAATGAGTGGCAGCCTCAGCACATCCTCATGCTGTGTTGGCACTGGAATGAGTGGCAGTACCCGTAGGCAGCCTCAGCACATCCTCATGCTGTGTTGGCACTGGAATGAGTGGCAGTACCCGTAGGCAGCCTCAGCACATCCTCATGCTGTGTTGGCACTGGGATGAGTGGCAGTACCCGTAGGCAGCCTCAGCACATCCTCATGCTGTGTTGGCACTGGGATGAGTGGCAGCCTCAGCACATCCTCATGCTGTGTTGGCACTGGAATGAGTGGCAGTACCCGTAGGCAGCCTCAGCACATCCTCATGCTGTGTTGGCACTGGGATGAGTGGCAGCCTCAGCACATCCTCATGCTGTGTTGGCACTGGGATGAGTGGCAGCCTCAGCACATCCTCATGCTGTGTTGGCACTGGAATGAGTGGCAGTACCCGTAGGCAGCCTCAGCACATCCTCATGCTGTGTTGGCACTGGGATGAGTGGCAGCCTCAGCACATCCTCATGCTGTGTTGGCACTGGAATGAGTGGCAGTACCCGTAGGCAGCCTCAGCACATCCTCATGCTGTGTTGGCACTGGGATGAGTGGCAGCCTCAGCACATCCTCATGCTGTGTTGGCACTGGGATGAGTGGCAGCCTCAGCACATCCTCATGCTGTGTTGGCACTGGAATGAGTGGCAGTACCCGTAGGCTGCCTCAGCACATCCTCATGCTGTGTTGGCACTGGAATGAGTGGCAGCACCCGTAGGCAGCCTCAGCACATCCTCATGCTGTGTTGGCACTGGAATGAGTGGCAGCCTCAGCACATCCTCATGCTGTGTTGGCACTGGAATGAGTGGCAGCCTCAGCACATCCGCATGCTGTGTTGGCACTGGAATGAGTGGCAGCCTCAGCACATCCTCATGCTGTGTTGGCACTGGAATGAGTGGCAGTACCCGTAGGCAGCCTCAGCACATCCTCATGCTGTGTTGGCTGTTAATGCAAACAATGCATCTTTCTGTATGTATTGTACATGTGAAAAATAAATCTGACTTTGAATACAAATACCAGCCCTGCTTGGCAGGAACTATCAAATTAACCGGACAGCTGCACAAAACAGTTTGTGCTCCTTTTGCTGCTCTACCTTGGCTGTAGTAACTCCAACGCAGGACAAGATTCAAAAATTTACTAGGGGAAAAACGTACAAAAAGGTTGGATTTTATTTTGTCTGCTATATTTTGAGAAGCTGTACAGAGTGTAACATAATACCTGACATGTTGGCTTCATTCATGGTAAAGTAACAGTACAGTGAAGCAACATAATGTTTGAATTAAACATAAGAGATTTTGCAGATGCTGAAATCCAGAGTAACACACACAAAAGGCTGGATGAATTCAGCAGATCAGGCAGCATTGATGGAAAGGGATAAATAGTCGACATTTTGAGCAGAGACCCTTCATTAGCCTTGATGAAGAGAGTCAGCCTGAAACATTGGCTATTTATTTCTCTCCATAGACGCTGCCTGACCTGCTGAGTCCCTCCAGCACTTTGTGTTAAGTTAGAACTCAACATCACATCTAATACAATTTAGTGAACTGTAATAAAACATATTTACAGTTGTAAATTTATAATAATAAGTGTATTAAATTCCAAATAAAAAAAGTAATTTAAAATAGCAAAATTTAAAAATGATATTTTAATTTTTCATGGCGGAGTTTGCCTTCTGAGGAAGAGGTTTGACTCTTAACAGTAATGAGGTCTCCCTGAAACACCCGGCCTTTAGTTTGACTCCAGGCAGCTGACAGATAGTGTAGAATCGGGGCAGAGGCACGACCGGCTCCGAGGGGTTGCCAAGCATAGGTGGGTGCAACCTCCATTGTTTACAGCACAGTGGTTCTGTCCTATTAATATCAATGCAAACAGACAATATCAAAGTCATTGTCATACGCACAGGTATATGTACACACAAGTGCAGTGAAAACCTTACTGCAGCATCACAGGAACGGAATGAAAAGTTATAGGGGAAGGATTGAACAATACAGGCCCTTCGGCCCACGATGTTGTGCCAACCTTTCAACCCACTCCAAGATAAATCCTTCCCTCCCATATAATCCTCCATTTTGCTTTCATTCAGCTGCCTATCTAAGAGTCTCCTAAATGTCCCTAATGTATCTGCCTCTACCACCACCCTTGGCAGCGTGTTCCATGAACCGACCATTCACTGTGTAACAAAAATAGCTACCTCTGACATTCCACCAATACCTTCCTTCAACCACCTTAAAATGACGCTCCCATTTCTGCCCTAGTAAAAGAAATCTCCAGCTGTCCACATGATCCATGCTTCTTATCATCTTGTACAGCTCTATCAAGTCCTTCTCATTCTCCCTCGCACCAAAGAGCAAAGGCCAAGCACACTCACTCTCCTCATAAAACATGCTCTCTAAAGCAGGCAGCATCCTGGTAAACCTCCTCTGCACCCTCTCTAAAGTTTCCACACCCTTCCTATAATGAGGCAACCAGAAACGAACACAACATTCCACGCGTGGACAAACCAGGGCTTTACAGAGCTGCAACATTGCCTCACGGCTTTTGAACTCAATCCCCAGATTAATGAAGGCCAACACACGAGATGCTTACTTAACCTCCCTATTGGCTAGCGGATAGCTTAGGACTTCATTCCCTGAAGCACAGCAGAGCGAGGGGAGATCTTATAGAAGTACACAAAATTAGGAGGGGTGTAGATAGGGAGAATGCATGCAGGCTCTTTCCCCTCAGGAAAAACACACAGGAAATGCTGAAGGAATTCCTTAAGGGGAATAAACAGTCGACATTTTGGGCCAAGATCTTCATCAGGACTGGAAAGAAGGGCGCAGAAGACAAAATGAGAAATCTGTGCCCTCACTGAACAACAACACGCATGATATAGCACCTTTGCTTGAATGAATCACCTCAGGGAATGTCACCAGTCCATCTCCAACATGGGGCTACATAAAGAGCTATTAGGATTGGACATTAAAGTCTTGGTTAAAGAGACTTGCTGGAGTTTTAAGTAACTATCTTCCGGAGGAACCCAGCGAGTAAGGGGAGGAAGGAACTGTCAATGTTTCAAGTTGAGAACTGGATCCTGAAATGTCAACAATTCCCTTCCTCCCACAGATGCTGCTCGACCTGCTGAGTTCTTCCAGTAAACTGTGCTAGTTAGCTTTGCAGCATAAGTGATCAGAGTTCTATTCCTGCCACTGTCTGTAAGTAGCTTGTATGTTTCCTCTATGACCATTTGGACTTCCTCCATATTCCAAAGACGTACGTTTAGAGTTATTATGCTGAGGGTATGCTACGTTGGTGCCAGAAGCATGCTTCTCCCAGGACTGTGTTGGTGTTGCCGCAACTCAAAATGAATTTCACAGTATGCTAAGAGGTCTGTGTGACAATTAAAGCTAAGTCTAATCTGCCATTGCTCCTTGGTCAAAGAGGCCAGTTTTAAGGAAGATCTGAAACAAGGGGGGGAAGGGGGAAAGGTGGAGGCGATTCAGACAGGGCTCGGAAGCCCAAGTGTTGGAAGCTGCAGTGAAGGGATTAGAATGTGAGCTGGAACTGAAGATGTAAAGTTTTTAAAAAAAAAGTCAGCTTCATCGGTCACATCTTCGTCCCCACATACAGTGAGATCTGTTACTTGTGTCACATTAAATCAGTGAGGATTGTGCTGTGCAGCTTGCAAATGCTGCCACAGTTCAGATGTCAACATAGCATCCCCACAACTCACTCTTAACCCACAGTGTATGTGGTTGGAAACTGGTACACCCGGAGAAACTCCATGCACTCACAGGAAGAACATACAAACTTAAGGGCAGCCATGGGAATCGAACTCTGATCTTACAGCTGGTGCTGTAAAGTATTACACTAAGCACTATGCTACACTGTAGGAAATTAAAGATGTGGAGAAGGTGATGTTGAGGGACGACGTATAACCACAGAGTATTTTGAACAAGACATTGTTGGATTGGAATAAGCCTAGCTCAATATACTAGATGCAATTTTGGGAAACTGGAGGAATAGTCTTTCTGAAGTTTACATGACAATATGACTGTGTAACAGCTGAGAGTGAAGGCGGTATGATCCAAAACCAAACACCACTAACAGCACAAGTTCAATCACAGGATTACAGAGTGCACATTACCTTGAGGACACCGTGAGTACGCTGTGGTGATTCCATACAATCGGGACCGTCGCGTTGGCCTTTCTTCATCAGTTTCTCGTCCAATAATACGGTCCACGGCTACAACAGCGTCCCTATAGGAACACAAAGTTTAAACAACGCAATGGTTAAACATTTGCAGTCACTAAATTTCTATGGCATACTTGGCTATACTTAAGACAACATTCCCTGCAAATTGAATAAAAGGTCACCATTTCCATGGCTTTTTGAAAGAGGAATCCAATTAGTCTCACTTTTCCTACAGTCATAGTCCTCTAAATGTTTTTTTTTCATGTATATACACAGCCCATAAGGCAGAATATATTTCCATCATCCTGTCAAACCATAAATTTAAGGATATCACTTGACGACCTGAGTCATCGGGAAAAGGTTGAATTTCCCCAGAGAATGAGAGAGAGAATGAGGAGAATGAGGGGAGATTTGACAGAGGTATACAAATTTGTGAGGGATATAGTTAGGGTAAATGCAAGCAGAATTTTCCACTGAGGTTCAGTGAGACCAGACTAGAGGTCATAAGTAAAAGGTGAAATGTTTAAAGGAAACATATGGGAGAACTTCTTCACTCAGAAGGTGTTGAAACTGTGGGACGAGTTGCCAGAAGAAGTGGTGGATGAAGGTTTGGTTTCATTTTTAAAAATAGTTTGGATAACTACATGGATGGGAGAACTAGGCAGAATAATAGTGTAGCATAGACTAGATGGGCTGAATGGCCAGTTTCTGTGCTATAGCACCCTATGAATCTACGGCTCTTCAGCTCTTCTTCTAGCAGCCCCCTTGAATTTGTGTCCTTTGATTACTGACCCTCCTGTTTCTGTAGACAATGCTGAAAATCCACATCTTCATTAAATCTCCTCTTAATTTGCTTTGCTCCAGACAAACCTTATCTTCTTTAAGTTTATATTTCCAATTTCTTCCTAGCAGAACAGTGAACACAGCACCTCAGTATGTGGAGTTTTCAACGACTTCTTCACACACCCACGGACTGTGACATTGAAAGTTTACTTTGCCCCAGTAAATACTTCAACTCCCAAAGGTTCTGTGAACATTTCCAAGATCAAAGTTCAAAATAAAGTTACTATCACAGTACGTACATGTCACCATACACTACCCTGCGATTCATTTGCTTGCAGGCATTCACAGTAGAACAAAGAAATACAAAAGACTCATTGAAAAACTACACAGAAAGACTGACAATCAGTTTTTACTTTAAACTTTGCAACCACTCTAGGACATTTAGCACTCGGGCACCATTAACAATATGATCTCTGAAAGGAAAATCTGAATTACCTGCTTGAAATTTTTGCTGTCAATACACTACCTCACAAAACCAGTTGCTGCAAAAAGGGATGCACAATGTGTTTCTTACAAATGAAAATCTAAGCAATGTCTATTCATGAAATAAGGAGACAGTTGCACGTTTATTAAGTAAAAGAAGAAATGATGCCTTGTCTAACGCCCTGGATATGTCCCAAGATGTGCAGTTTCAGTTCCGGTTTTGGCTGATGTTGCACTTCACGTGAATTGTTTTTTAGTGTGTGTACGGAAGATTTTTAACTAAACACTCATATCGTCTCATTTAACACGTTGAACCACTTTGATGTCCAAGACAGAGTAAAGCATGCCAGATAATCTACTTAGTCACAGCAAGCTGTGCAAAGTTCAATTGAAGCTAAATGTCAGGAGGCCATTCCTTTCCCAGGGAACAGTGGACCTCTCACTTTGTGGGATAACTGATGACCTTTTTCTATCTATTACTGAAATGTAAGGTTGGATCGCATGGAATCCAGGGAGAGCCAACTAACTGGATTTGCAACAGGTTTGATGGTACAAAACAGGAGGTGATGGGACTAAGGGATCATTGTTGTTTGTCATCCTTATTGTAGCAATGAGGAGAGAGCATGTCCTGAGGCGTGGGGACTTCTTCGTGAAGGATGCTGCCTTTTGAAGCATCGCCTATCGAAATCCTCAAGGCTGTGGAAGCTAGTGCCCATGATGAAGCTGACTGAGTTTACAAGCCTCCACAGCCTTTTCTGCACTGGCCCCTCCATACCAGATGTTGATGCAATGCTCCTGACAGTACATTTTATTTAGAGATAGAGCTGACCTCTGGCTCAATGAGCCCAGCAACCCACCAATTTAACCCTAGCCTAATCACAGGAAAATCTACAATGACCAATTAATCTACTAACCTCCTTTGGACTGTGGGAGGGAGCCAGAGCACCCAGAGGAAATCCATGCATGCTTGGGAAGGATGTACAAAGATTACAGAAGAATCCGGAATTGAAATCCGAACTTCAACACCACTGTTGTGCCAACAGCTATGTGATCAACGTACCCCATAGAAATTTGCTGGATTCTTTGGTGACATATCAAATCTCCAATGAAACGTAGCTGCTAGCATGTCTCCATCACGATTGCATCAAAATGTTGGGCCCAGGATAGATCTTCATAGATACTGACACCCAGGATCTCGAGGATCCTCACTGCTGATCCCTGATCAGGACTGGTACATGTTTCCTCAACTTCCCCTTCATGTGACCCTTTCAGCTTGTGAATTCCATCCTTTTAAATTCATATCTCCCTTTTTTAACCTATTAAATAGTATTTTAACCTACAGACTCATTTTCAAGGACTCTACAATGCATGTTCTGAAGACCATGTGGTTTATAGACCACGTATAAAATTCTAAAGGGATTGGATAGGCTAGATGCAGGAAGATTGTTTCCGATGTTGGGGAAGTCCAGAACGAGGGGTCACAGTTTAAGGATAATGGGGAAGCCTTTTAGGACCGAGATGAGGAAAAACTTCTTCACACAGACAGTGGTGAATCTGTGGAATTCTCTGCCACAGGAAACAGTTGAGGCCGGTTCATTGGCTATATTTAAGAGGAAGTTCGATATGACCCTTGTGGCTAAAGGGATCAGGGGGTATGGAGAGAAAGCAGGTAGAGGGTTCTGAGTTGGATGATCAGCCATGATCATACTGAATGGCGGTGCAGGCTTGAAGGGCCGAATGACCTATTCCTGCACCTATTTTCTATGTTTCTATGTCTATGTTCTCTAAATAAACACTCTTTATTTGTTTTATTTTATACTTGCACAGTTTGTCTTCTGCAATTGGATGTTTGTCAGACTTGGTGCGTAGTTTTTCCATTGATTTGACTGTATTTCTTCGTTCTATTGTAAATGCCTCCAAGGAAAGCTATAAATGCCTCTGGTCAAGATGGTGCCTGTGTACAATGCTCCTTTGGCCAATATCTTCTGGATAGATCATGAAAAAATCTTTTTCACTTCTTTCGTATCTTTTTTAGACTCCTCAATACCCGAAGCCTGGACTGACACCTTGCCCTACTGCCCTGTTTATTATTTATTGTAATGCCTGCACTGCTTTTGGGCACTTTATGCAGTCCAGTGTAGATCTGTAGTCTAGTGTAGCTTTCTCCGTGTTTTTTTTTACGTAGTTCAGTCTAGTTTTTGTACCATGTCATGTAACACCATGGTCCTGAAAAATGTTGTCTCATTTTTACTATGCACTGTACCAGCAGTTATGGTCGAAATGACAATAAAAGTGACTTGACTTGACTTGTTTGTTTCTTGTCTTGAATGTGGTTCCAGAGCTGCTGGAGCCTGTGATTTGAGTTTAGAGATCATTTGGGTGCTTCAGTGTTCTGTGAGAGGATTCTGGGAGGTAGAGGCACAATGCATGAACCTCAAGCAGGCAGACGACAGGACGGGCTGCAGACCGCTGTTTGACCCCAGATCACCATTTAAAGCTTCCATCGTTCACCTATTAAAGCACAAAGGCAATTGAAACATCGAGGTGAGTGCGGAAGTTTGGAGATCGTTTGGGTGTTCCAGCGCCCTGCAGCCTCTGAGAGGATTCCAGGAGGTGGAGGCAGCGAGGGAACCTCGAGGTTGGCAGGCTGTAGGACAGGGCTCAAGCTGATGTTTGCCTCCATTTTGACAATTATAGCTTTCATTGTTCGCTGATTAAAGTGATGAGGGAGATTGAAACATCGAGGCGAGTGCAGGGGGTGAGCGCTGGGTGCTTGATTTTTGAACGGTTGCTCTGTACTGGAGACGGGAGAGCCTGAAACTGCACCCAGAGAGTGTTGCCTAGTTTTTTTTAAACTGTGTTTTGTATGTGGACTTGGATTATAAACTCTCTCTTTCAGTCTTATTATTTTATATTCTGTATTTTTTCACCTGATCTTCTCAGTTTTTTTTTTGTGCCTGTTCCGTTTTTGTTTGTTTTTTTATGTGGGGAGGAGGGATTTGGGGTTGATGTACCTGTTCTGTTTTTGTTTGTTTTTTTGTGTGGGGAGGAGGGATTTTGGGGTTGATGTGCCTGTTCTGTTTTTGTTTGTGTGGGGAGGAGGGATTTGGGGTTGATGTGCCTGTTCTGTTTTTGTTTGTGTGGGGAGGAGGGATTTGGGGTTGATGTGCCTGTTCTGTTTTTGTTTGTGTGGGGAGGAGGGATTTTGGGGTTGATGTGCCTGTTCTGTTTTTGTTTGTTTTTTTATGTGGGGAGGAGGGATTTGGGGTTGATGTGCCTGTTCTGTTTTTGTTTGTTTTTTTGTGTGGGGAGGAGGGATTTGGGGTTGATGTGCCTGTTCTGTTTTTGTTTGTGTGGGGAGGAGGGATTTTGGGGTTGATGTGCCTGTTCTGTTTTTGTTTGTTTTTTTATGTGGGGAGGAGGGATTTGGGGTTGATGTGCCTGTTCTGTTTTTGTTTGTTTTTTTGTGTGGGGAGGAGGGATTTGGGGTTGATGTGCCTGTTCTGTTTTTGTTTGTGTGGGGAGGAGGGATTTTGGGGTTGATGTGCCTGTTCTGTTTTTGTTTGTGTGGGGAGGAGGGATTTGGGGTTGATGTGTCTGTTCTGTTTTTGTTTGTTTTTTTGTGTGGGGAGGAGGGATTTGGGGTTGATGTGCCTGTTCTGTTTTTGTTTGTTTTTTTATGTGGGGAGGTGGGATTTGGGGTTGATGTGCCTGTTCTGTTTTTGTTTGTGTAGGGAGGTGGGATTTGGGGTTGATGTGCCTGTTCTGTTTTTGTTTGTTTTTTTGTGTGGGGAGGAGGGATTTGGGGTTGATGATTGTGCTGCTGTTCTTTTCTTTCTTGGTTTTGTGGCTGTCTGGAGAACGGAAGAATTTCAGAGTCGTATAGTTTGATAATAAATGAACCTTTGAAAATGAATATGGTACTTTGATGATACATTTACTTTGAACGTTATGTCTTCAGGGGTTCTTGAGTCATTTCCTCCAGGAGATAAGTCATTCCAATTGATTCCAACCTCAATAATATGCATCTCAGCTGGATATCCCTTCTCCTCTTAGGTTGCAAAAGAGAACAATCCCAGCTTCTTCCATCTTTCCTCACAGCAAGGATGTTCCAACACCCTGACAGATTCCATCTGCACCCTTTCCCCTACGCCATGCCTTTACAGCAACACAGTATTCCAGCTGTGACCCATCTAATGGGTTCAGGAGAAACACTTTACCCCCAGAGAGCGTTGGGAATGTGGAACCTGCCCCCCCCCCCCCCCCCCAAGAAGCAGTTGAATTGAATGGCTCTGTTGCATCTTAGGGGAAACACCAGAGATAAAGAATGGATCAATAGGTTGGGCTGAAATCGAGCAAGTCCTTTTGTAAAGAATATACAGCAGCGGTCCACTACGGTGGGGCAGGCAGTGGACCCACTGCCTTACAACTCCAGCAGCAAGGGTTCAATCCTGACCTTCAGTTGCTGTCTGTGTGGAGTTTGCATGCTCCCCCTATGACTGTGTGGGTTTCCCCTGTGTTCTCCATTTTCCCCCACATCCCAAAGGTTAATTGATAGCTATAAATCTCCCCAGCCATTGCTAGAATCAGGGAAAACTGAAGTGGGGAGGACAGACGACAAGGAAAATTACTGGAGGAGCAGCTGTGAGCTGACATACACTCAATGGCCACTAATTAGGCAAAGCTGTATACCCGCTCATTAATGTAAATATCTAATCAGCCAATCATGTGGCTGCAATTCAATGCATAAAAGCATGCAGACATGATCAAGAGGTTCAGTTGTTGTTCAGACCCGACATCAGAATGGGGAAGAGATATGATCCAAGTGACTCTGACTGTGGAATGACAGTAGGTGGTTTGAGTATCTCAGAAACGGCTGACCTCTTGGGATTTTCATACACCGCAATTTCTAGAGTTTACAGAGAATGGTGTGAACATGCAGTGAGTGGCAGTTCTGTGGGTGAAAATGCTTTATTAATGAGAGAGGTCAGAGGAGAATGGCCAGACTGGTTTAAGCTGACTGGAAGGCAACAGTAACTCAAATAACGACATATTACAACAGATGTGTGTAGAAGAGCACCCCTGAATGCACAACATGTTCAACCTTGAAGTGGATGGGCTGCAGCAACAGAAGACCCCGAACATACACTCAGTGCCACTAAGTGTAGAATGAATGGGCTGAATTTCCTTCTACGTTGCTCCAAATTGGCTATTTTATTAACATGTTCTGTGTAATAGAATTTGAATTCAGAAACCGGAGGTGCAAAGGGACTTGGGAGGAATCTCTAAAGGTTAACTTGCAGGAAGGAAGGCAAATATAATGTTGGCATTCATTTCGATAGGACTAGTATATAAAAAGGATGTATAGTGAAAGAAAGATATTGTGAGCAGTTTGGGGTCTCATACCTAGGAAGGATGTGCTGGCGTTGGAGAAAGTCCAGAGGATGTTCACGATAATGATCCTGGGAATGAAAGGTTAATGTATGAGGAGCGCCTGATGGCTCTGGGCACAGTTCCCTCTAAGCTGTGCGGGTGCACGGCTACACGGTAACGGAAATGCTCCTGCACACATCGTCTTTGTTGCTGCACAGCTTCAAGTTTCTTTCATGTAATGTTAACATAATTTTGAAATTATACTAATATAATTTTGAAATCTATGTTATTATGAATACCTTGTAATTAAATGTGCTAATGAATCCATAAATTTTCTAACTAATGAACATACCACAATCTTTACTTTAAAACATTCTAGAGCTTCAACATATTTACATTGTTGAAGATACAACATTATTGCAAATTGTGACAATAAATACAGTACGGAAGTCAGTAGCCCATTGTTAATAAATCATCAGCCGGCTGAACGGCAATGGTGTTTAGTCAACATTCACCATACGCATATTACCAAAATAATACACTTAAAGTGCTGTGCAGTTTTTAGGCCATGCAAAACATTCCTGGTCAGAGAAATGCAGCTGTAAAAGAAAACTAGAGGGGTCATTGGCTCTGGGCCTGTACCTGCTTGGTTTTAGAAGGATGGGGTGTAGAGGATCTCACTGAAACTTATCGAAAACTGAAAAACCTCAAATAAGTGGACATGGAGAAGATGTTTCCTATAGTGGGAGAGCCTAGGACTGGAAGGCACAACCTCTAGGTACAAGGACATCCCTTTAGAACAGAGATGAGGAGGAACCTTTTTTTTAGCCAAAAGATGGTGAATCTTTGGAATTCATTGCTACAGTTGGCATTGGAGGCCAAGTCATTGGGTATATTTAAAACAGAGGTTGACAGGTACTTAATTAGTAATGGTATAAAAATTATGGGAAGAAGGCAGCAAGTAGATTTGAGAGGGATAATAAATTAACCATGATCGAACGGTGGAGCAGACTCGAGGGGACAAATGGTCAAATTCTATTCCAATGTCTTAGAGTAATGTAATATATAATGCCATCACAGAAAATGATCGAAATGGTTACTTCACCTCTTCCAATCAGTGTAATACAAGTATCTTCCGTAACTCGTAATTCCGAAGGGGTACCGGATACCCTGAAGGACCCTCCTACGTCCACTGCGATCCGGATTTATACATTCCAACCTCTGGGTCCCTGCAGAGAACGAAATGGTTACAAATCTCACTCTAGAAGGACAGTGGCTCGGGCCAAACAGTTAATGCTACTGGACAATGTTCCCCCTAATTTTTAGTAGTCAGTGCGCACAAAAATCTTACGTTGTGTAAATTTTTTTCCTGTGACAAAAGTATGTGCGCACTGAATGCACACATGGCACAGTTTATGTAGGTTTACAAAATATTTGACATAAAACTGCACAGAATAACAATAAAATAACATACATATTTAAGTCATTCAGTTATTTTTTCTCTCTCCTGTCTTTGGCATTTACCCATTCTTTGTAAACTCTATCTAGACTAATAGAACTTCCATCCAATTGATAGCTTTTGATTCTCATTAATATATCCAAATGACATTCACCTAAACAGTTTCTCAGCTTGTTTTTGAGTTGATTCATTAGGCTAAAACCTCACTCACAGTCCGCACTAGACGCAAGAAAGGTTCCCCTAATGTCCATCAACTGTACAAGGTCGCAAAACTGTTCATTTTGAAGTACTAATGCCACCATTTGAGCAAAGTCTGAAATCAGTTCGGATTTAATTTTTTCTTGCATGAAAAATTTGAAATCATTAAACTGTCTTCAGTATCTTCAGCTAGAAAATCATGATATTTTAGACATAAGGCATTAACTTGTTCATTGCCAAATGTGAAGTCACAATCTGCAATTGCGGAGAAATCAAAAGCCGTGATGCAGCTGTACAAACCGGAACAGGAAAGGTGAGGTGACGTAAATTAGTGACGCGCATTGTGGTATTTGAAAAACCGACTAACTAGTTAACAGAAACATTTAGCTAGAAGGTTATTTTCAATAATATAATTATTAATTACATTATTTTAGGTAACGAACCTTTTGTGCACACATTAATTTTCTTTGTACGCTGGTTGAAAAACGTGTGCGTGCGCACAGCTTAGAGGGAACATAGCTACTGGACAACTGATTCAGAGATCAACACCTCACCTCAATACCTGTAGACTTAACTTCAATTAATTAAAGTACAGAATAAAAAATTAATAATGGTAACAATAGCACCACTAGAACAATCCTGGGGGGGGGGGGGCCTTTCCTCTCTATCGTTGACTTTTAACAGCTCTTTAATGGAAAAACAGAAATGTGCATATACTAGCAACTCAATCTTTCCTGTGCTGTTTAACAATATCTAGAAGGGAAGGGTAAGATTGATCTTAAAAAGGTTGGCACAACATCACGGGCAGAAGGGCCTGCACTGTGCTGTAATGTGCTATGTTCTATATCTCATTGTTGGAAATACTGAGGTCAGACAGACAATAGGTCAATACCCTGAAGTGTTAACTGGGTGTGTGTGGGTGAGAGGCAGAGACAGACACAGAGGTGGGGAGCAGGCAGTGATGGTGGAGTCGTGTGAGAGTGGGCAGAGTTGAGATGGGTAGGTGTGGTGAGAGGGGGTGCAAGAGCTGAGAAGTAGGGGTGGACATGAGCTGGATGGGTGTGGCATGAATGGGGGAGGGGGTGTGAGTGCAATAAACATATGAGGTGCGAATGGGAGAGCTGAGCAGGGGAGACGGGGAAGTGGGGAGAAAGTTTGAGAGAGCAGGAATCTCACCAACAAAACTGGGTACAGAACCTGCCCTTTCACAATTGATGCAGCTAACTTTTCGATAGCCCCAACATCGGTTTAAACATTAATCAGTGAAACCCCACCCGGAACCTTTAACACTCAACAACGTCCCACTGTTCGGGTACTGGGGACAACTGTACTTGTTGCTCACCACCAGTGACTACAAACTGACTTATGCTTTTAGTACAAGCACTTCTGAGATTAAAGGCTGAATGGGTTTCCTCATTCCAAGAATCATTTTGGTGTTTTTACCCACATGGGCTGTTGTGTTTGGGCTCACACTAGGGTTTCAACAATGAACTCTCTTTCCTTCCGGTAAGATGGTGGCACGCTCGAACACAGCAGCCTCCCTGGGTCTAACCAATGGTGTAGTTGTTCATCCTTTATGTCCTCCCGATCAGAAGACACCGCTGGTTTTCAGGAACAGCAAGTACTGCAGGTTTATCCCACGAGCGATTTGCTGGATAGTGATGGAGCTAGAATTGCTGTGCACCGTCTTGTGGCCTGCTTCAGCTGGGAGGTTGGGTGTGTGACCCAACGGACGGTGCGGGTGATCGTTTTGGAAGTTTTTGTTGTGATCACAAGGGCCCGTTGGACATTGGTCGTGTAAAATACTGAGAGTCTGATTCTCTGGCGAGTCTGACAGTTGTGGCACGTACCAGGCCCTCAGGTTTGTCTGTTGTGGCTGATGAGGAAGGGGACACCAGAGCTGGCTGTGTCGCTGGATTCTGTGCTGGGTTGGTGCAGCTCCTCGGCGTCTGATTGGTGGAAGACAAGCTGGACTGTGTTCACCTGTGGCTCCACTGCGTCAAATGAGGAAACGCTGTGGGCTCGTTCTTGCAGAAACGAGGCTCCAGAACAACATATGTGTACCATCAATCGACAGGCCTTGACACTCAGGACTTGGGCTACATTACTACTATTATAATATTATTTGTTCTGTAACTAAGTTTTTCTGCTATCATAATGTGCTGTGTGTGACTGTTGGTTCAGTGTTGTACACTTTGGCTCCAGAGTCTGGTTTGGCAGTATTCATGTGTATGGTTGAATGTCAATTAAACTTGAACTAGAACTACAGGACATGGCCTCAAGGACACACTATATTCATTAAAATCTTTCAAATATTAGTCCCATTCAGGAGAGCTCAGTCATTAAATGCACCATTGTTAGTTTAGAATTCTTATCCTCAGCGATATTCAAATCTCTCTTGCATATATCTCGGACCATAACCTAGAAGTCTTGAATTATTGTATTCTTTAAGATCCTGCTTAAAGCCTTTGCTTATCTAGTGAGTATTTCCATATGACAAAGGAGCAGAATTAGGCCTTTCTGCCCAGAAAACCCAATGACATGGCCTCCATGGCTGTCTGCGGCGATGATTTCATCAGATTCAACACCTTCTGGCTAAAGAAATTGCTCCTCACCTCTGTTCTAAAGGGATGTCCTTCTATTCTGAGGCTGTGCCCTCTGGTCGTAAACTCTCCCACTACTGGAAACATCCTTTGCATGACCACTCTATCTAGGCCTTTCAATATTTGTTAAGTTTCAGTGAGTGCCCTCCTTCATTCTCCTAAACCCATACGAGTACAGGCCTAGAGTAATCGAACATTTAAACCTTTACATTCCCCGGATCATTTCTGTGAACCCCTCTGGACCCTCCCCACTGCCAGTATTTTCTTTCTTAGATATGGGTCCCAAAACTGCTCACAAAACTCCAAATGTAATGTGGCCAATGCCTTATAAAGCCTCAGCATTACATCTCTGCTTTTATATTCTAGTCCTTTCAAAATGAATGCACCTGAGATGACAAATCATTTCCACTAATGCCCCAATCTGATAATGCGTTGGCATTTGCTCCCTGCCTTCAGTAATTAATAAAACTCTTTAATTTGAAGGTTAGCCCCCGATGCCTGCAGTTTTTCTGAAAGAAGTTCTAGATTTGCAGCTCTCTTTTAATGGTACGGCACAGGACAAGTGGAATTGTAGAGAAACCTGGTCAACTCCATCACACCGAGTAGAGGCCTAGACTGATCACACATTTAACCCTTTACCCTAGTTTTGAGCCATTCTTGCCCCATGTTCTCAAGTTGAGTCTATTGTACAAGCACAATGAAAAACTAGCTTGCAGCAGCCTCACATGCACGAAGGTGCAGTCAACACACAGAATATAAATTAGGCAGAAATTATACATCAGTGAATAGACAGAGGAAAAACAAGAGCTTAGTGCACAAACAGGACGACACGATCAGAGACGAGTCCAAGGTAATGATCCATCAGGGTGGCATGGCAGTGTAGCCGCTACCAATGATGCTTTATACCACAGTGATCAAGGTTCAATTCCCACTGCCGGCTCTAAGGAGTTTGTACGTTCTTCCTGTGATCGTGTGGGTTTCCTCCAGATGCTCCAGTTTTCTCCCACTTTCCAAAGATGTACAGGTTAGGGTTAGTAAGTTCTGGGCATGCTATGTTGGCACTGGACTGCCCTATTTTACTGTGCCCCATGATGCATTTCACTCTGTTTCAGTGTACGTGTGACAAATAATGCTTATCTTTAATCCTTTAAACTACGTGCATTGAAATAGATGCAATTTTAAGCAAGGGTTCTATCTGCTCCTTCACTGTAAACATGCCTATGGTGATTGCTAGGCTTCCACCCTTTGGTTACAACACAAACAGTACCTATAAAAACTATTCCCCCCCCCCCCCCCGGAAGTTTTCATGTTTTATTGTTTTACAACATTGAATCACAGTGAATTTAATTTGGCTTTTTTTGTCATTGATCGACAGAAAAACTCTTTCGTGTCAAAATGAAAACAAATCTCTACAAAGTGACCTAAATTAATTACAAATATAAAACACAAAACAATTGGTTGCACAAGTATTCACCCCTTTAACATGACTCACCAAATCATCAGTGGTGCAGCCAATTGGTTTAAAAGGTCACAATTAATTAAATGGCGATCACCTGTGTGCAGTCGAGGTGTTTCAATTAATTAAAGTAAAAATACACCTGTGTCTGGAAGCTCCAACTGCTGGTGAGTCAGTATCCTGGCAAAAACCACACCATGAAGACAAAAGAACACTCCAAGTAACTTCGTGAAAAGGTTACTGGAAAGCACTAGTCAGGAGATGGATACAAGAAAATTTCAAAATCACTGAATATCCCTTGGAGTACAGTTTAAGTCAATCATCAAAAATGGAAAGAATATGGCACAGCTGGAAAGCTGCTGAGAGCAGGCCATCCTCAAAAACTGATCAACCGTGCAGAGGTGGACTAGTAAGGGAGGCCACCAAAGCACCTCTGACCTATAACTCTGGAGGAGTTACAAGCTTCAGTGGCTGAGATGGGAGAGAGTGTTCATACAACAACTGTTGTCTGGTGCTTCACCAGTTGCAGCTTCATGGGAGAGTGGCAAAGAGAAAGGCACTGTTGGGAGGGGGGCAACTCACATGAAATCTCAGCTAGAGTTTGCCAGAAGGCATGTGGGAGATTCTGAAGTCAGTTGTAAAAGGTTTTATAGTCTGATGAAACCAAATTTGAGATTTTTGCCATCAGACTCAACACTGTTTAGCATAAACCAAACAGTGCACATCATCATAAACACACCATCCCTACTGTGGGGCATGGTGGTGGCTGCATCACGCTGTGGGGATGCTTCACTGCAGAGGCCCTGGAAGGCTTGTGAGGGTAGAGGGTAAAATGAATGCAGCAAAATACAGGGAAATCCTAGAGGAGAACCTGATGCAGTCTGCAAGAGAACTGCAACTTGGGAGAAGATTTGTTTTCCAGCGAGACAACGACCCCAAGCATAAAGCCAAAGCTACACAGGAATGGGTTAAGAACAACAATGTTAATGTCCTGGAGTGGCCAAGTCAGAATCCAGAGCTCAACCCAGTTGAGAATTTGTGGCTGGACTTGAAAAGAGCTGTTCATTCACAATCCCCATGCAATCTCACAGAGCTTGAGCAGTTTTGTAAAGAAGAATGAGGAAAAATTGCAGTGCCCTATCCACACAGACCTCAAGGCTGTAATTGCTGCCAAAGGTGCATTTATTAAATACTGACTTGAAGGGAGTGAGTAATTAAGCAATTAATTATTTTGTGTTTAATAATGCTAATAAATTCAGACCTATTTGTAGAATTTGTTTTCACTTGACAGAAAAGAGTCTTTTCTGTTGATTAGTATCAAAAAAGTCAAATTAAATCCACTGTGATTCAATGTTGTAAAACAGTGGTCACCAACCCGTCGATCGCGATCAACTGGTCGATCTTTGAGACTTCCCCAGTAGATCCCGAAAAAAAAGAAAAATAAATACACAAATACTGTTGAGAGATTGTTTCCGGGTTGCGGGGTTTTAGTTCCGTTGTTTCTGCCCAGTGCGCATGCGTGTAGCTCCCCCACACTACACAGTGTAATTCAGTGGTTCCCAACCACTGGGCCGCGAGGAAATGATACGAGTCAGCTGCACCTTTCCTCATTCCCTGTCATGGCCACTGTTGAACCCACGCGAGGTCATCAGTTACCTAACCACAGTGACACACTCGCGCCAGGGATCACTGTTGGCCTCGCGTGGCTGGCGGGAAGTGCCGTTGCTGCTGGCCTGGAGTGTGGACAGATAGGTGCCACCTCTAAACTTGTTTAGCACATCGAATGTTCGTGGGGAACCTGGTGTTAAAATATTCGCAGCGACCTAATTTGGGCTCAGGGTTTCGTAGGTAGCAGAGTAGCTATCTCGCTGTGATCTACTGAAAGTCATCCCTCGAGACAAACTTTTGTTGGCTGATAGGTCCTACAAGGGGCGGGGGGGGGGGGGGGGGGGCGGGTGTGCTCCCTGTCACACTCCTCGCTCAGTCAGTCAGTCGCTCTCTCCAGACTGCGACCGCTGCGGCCCTGGTACGGGAATAGCTGCACCTGGCCAAGGCGTCTGGTGGGCGGGAGGTTGTCTAATGAGGCAATGAAGCACTCAAAACTGCTTCGGTACCTTGAGTCCAAGCACCCTGCGCTTAAAGACAAACCCGCTGAGTTTTTTTCCAGTGGAAAAAACATGAGCAAGCGGGACAACAGCTAAGTGCTGAGAGCCAGGAAAACTAAATTGCGGAATAGACTGGACATAAGGAACCTGCTTCGAGTATCGCTGTATTCCAGTCGTGTTTAACACCCCCCCCCCCCCCCCCACCCCCGGTCAGCCAGTCCGAAAGTATATTGTCAATATTAAACTGGTCCGCAGTGCAAAAAAAGGGTGGTGACCCCTGGTGTTCATACACTATTTCTACTTCCGGTTTGTGGGGTTTTACTTCCGGTCTTTTCTGCCCGGTGTGCATGCATGTAACTAATCGATTTGGGGTCGATCTTGCCTTTCACTAAGGCTGAGGTAGGGGATCTTGGGCTTAAAAGGCTGGTGACCATTATTGTAAAACAATAAAACATGAAAACTTCTGGGGGGGGGGGGGGTGACTACATTTTATAAGCACTGTACCTCTGTTTACTCACTGACATTGCTCTCTCAAGTCTTCCACCCCTGCCAATCTGGCTTAAAACCTCCAGAGACAAAAGCAAATTTCTCTGCTGGGATATTGCTCCCCCACCAGTTGCTGACAGGAAAGGAACAGTAACTTAAATAACCGTGTGTTACAGCAGTGGTCTGCAGAAGATCGTCTCTGAATGCAAACCATGTCGAACCCTTAAGTGGAGTTACCTAATAAAGTGGCTACTGAGTGAATACTTGGAGCTAAAAGTTGGTAAATTAGGAAATGTAAAGATCAGCAACATGAGCTGCTGAAATGTTGCTGCACAGTGAGCTAGTGAATTTATGGATTCAGGGACTTTAAAATCTATACACAGAAAAAACTCTCAGTTCCATATACCTGCATCAGCCCAACACAACACTGCAGCGTATGGGTCGTAGGTGAGTCCGTTGGGCAGACCCAGATCGTCTTTCACAAGAACCCGCCTGTTTGTTCCATCCATGTAAGAGGTCTCAATCTTGGGAGCTGCTCGGTTCCAGTCCGTCCAGTAGAGGTTCCTGACAGAATACAATGGAGAGGTAGTACCATCAATACGGTGAAATATCTGTGACCGATAGTGAAGTGGAAAGCTGCAGTGGCCAGGAAAGTGGAGGAAAAAGAATTCTGTGCAGAGAATTGCAGGGAAAGCAGATGTACTCTGGAATGCAGAATAAACGGCAGGTTACTTAGGGGTACAGAGATGGGTGTCAACATCTCAGAGGATCTATCCTGGGCCCAACATACTGGTGCACTTACTTCATTAGGAGCTTGAGGAGATTTGGCATTGTACCAAAGTCGCCAGCAAATTTCTATAGATATACTGTGGAGAGCATTCTGGTATGGAGGGGCCAGTGCACAGGATCAGACAAAGCTGCAGAGGGTTGAAGACTCAGTAAGTTCTACCATGTGTACTAGCCCCCCACCCCCCCCAGCATCGAGGACATCATCAAAAGGTGGTGTCTCAAAATGGCAGCATCCGTCATGAAGAACTCTCACCACCCATGATGTGTCCTCTCCTCATTACCACCTTCAGCGAGGAAGTACAAGAGCCTAAAATGCACTCTCAATGTTTTAGGAACAGTTTCTTTCCCTCCACCATCAGATGTCTGAACAGTCCATGACCACTACCTCAGTTTTGTTCTCTGTTAGCACTTTTTTTTAACATATTATTTTAACTTGTAGTAATTTTTAATGTATTGCATTGTACTGCTGTTGCTAAACAAACACATTTCAAGATGTAATTATATGGGCTGTGTGTGACTGTGTGACGCACCCTGCCCCCAGAAGAACCATGTTTCCTTTAGCTCTATACATGGGTAAGGTTGAATGACAATAAACTTGTCTCTAAGCATCACTGGAGGTGCCAAAATAGGGAGGTCAGGTGGCTAAGGAGGCATAAGGGACACTTCATTAGCCAATGTTAGAATGGCTACATCTTATGAGTCAGGTATAGTCAGTGTATTGTACACTAACTGGCCCAAATGTGCTTTGACACAAGGACAAGTTAGGCTTTATCAAGGGACCAATGTAGAGTACACTGTGCACAAAATGTCACACTTGTTAAAATGACTTTGGTCCAATTTCACATTTTTCTGGGATCCAAATAATATATCTTGAATGCATCAGAAAAGGGTGAAACGAAGTTTCTAGCCATCAATTTGTGAAATAGTAGTGGAGGCAAAAACTGTGGTGGCTTCCAAATAGTACCCCGAAGTGTATGGGTCAGCAGCTGGGGAAGAGAATGAGCCCAAATGGGTTTTGTTTGGTCAGCACAGACATAATGGGCCAACTGGCTTCCTCCCACACTGTCAATTTCTGTTCTAATATTCAGGGGGGATTTGAAAGTATTTAATCCATAGAGCTGGCTCCTTCTCTTTGAGAAGCCATCCATTTAGCCTCAGACCCTTTGCTTTATTCCACAGTCCTCAAATAATTTCTTTTTAAGATTTACCCTTTGGAGATTATTATCATTATAAGTTATTATTGAACTTGCCTCCACCAGTTTCCCAGGGCTGAAATGCATTTAAGGTGAGAAGGGTAATTTCAAAGGAGATGCGAGGGATGTTTCATTTTCCCACTGCCTGGAATTCGCTTCCTGGGGTAGTGGTAGAGGCAGGACTTTTAAGAGGTCTTTAGACAGGTGCATGAATGTGAGGAAAATAGAAAAATATGGACATTGTGTGACACAGCATTGTGGGCCTCTGTGTTCATGTGGTGCAATCTAGATTAAAACAACATACTGGATAAACGTATTCTCTTGCTCCTTCCTGGTTCTTAAATCTGCATCTTCCAATAGAACACAGAGTATGACAGCACAGTACAGACCCTTCAGCCCACGATGCTGTGGTGACGCTTGAACCTACTCCAGGACCAGTCTTGCTCTTCCCTCTTGCACGGCTCTCCATTTTTCTATCATCCATCTGCCTATCTAAGAGCTTCTTAAATGCCCCTAAAGTATCTACCTCTACCACTAGCCCTGGCTGGGCATACCACGCACCCACCAGTCTCTGTGTGAAAAAGCTTGCCTCTGACATCCCTCTAAACTTTCCTCCAATCACCTTAAAATTATGCCCACTCGTATTAGCCATTTCTGCCCCGGGAAAAAGTTTCTCTGGCTCTCTACTCGATCTATGCCCCTTATTTTCTTGTACACCTCTATCAAGCCACCTCTCATCCTCCTTCACTCGAGCATAAACAGTTTCCTTAAATGTATACAATTTAAACACTCATTATTCGGAGCAGCTCCATTAAATCTTTCCTTCACTTTCTGTTTTACAGAAAACGATCCCTGCTCTCCCCACATCTTTGAATTCACTTGTCCCCGGTAACGTACTGGTTAATTTCCTCTGCATTCTCTCTCCGAACATCTGGTTTATATCTACTATATAGTTAAGAAGAACAACGGGCAAAGCTTCTTGTCCGCCCACCCAACTTCAAGCTCTGCACTGCTGTCACACGATCCTGACAGTAATCTTACCACTTCTCCCCTGTTACTGCCTCCCCCAAATCCTTCCACATTCAATTACCCAGCCACTGCTGCTCACAGCTTGAGAAGAATTTCTTTCATCTTGTTGTCCCTGAAATAGAGTCATGCTTAACACAGAGCCAAATGGCAGCTTCTTTTGTCTTTATGTTGTGAAAGGATTTAAAACTTTAACAACTCGCAGCGTAGCGGGTAGGGGCGGCAGAGTAGCATAATAGTTAGCCCTGTTAAAGCATCGATACATCAGTGAAACAAACCTTTCATCCATGGGCTCTGTCCACACTTCTTGCTGCCTCAGCAAAACAGCCAGCATAATCAAAGACCGACCCACTCCAGACATTGTCTCTCCTGCCCCTTTGCACTGGGCAGCTACGGTAGCGCAGTGGCTAACATAACACGATTCCAGTGCAGTGACCCAGGTTCAATTCCCACTGCTGTCTGTAAGGAGTTTGTACGTTCTGCCCGTGACCGCTCAGGTTTCCTCCAGCTCTCTCCCACGTTCCAAAGATGTGTGGGGTCATAGGTTGATCGGTCACATGGGTGTAACTGGGTTGCAATGGCCCGTTGAGTTGGAAGGGCCTATTTCTGTGGTGTATCTCGACGTAAAAATAAACACCAAGACAGTTTCTGGGAGGATCCACTCTGAGTTGTACAAGTACCCTGCCAAAATTGCCCACACATATAAACTGGATGCTATTTATTTAGGTTTAGTACGATGCAATTAGTCAACAGAATAAGAGAGCAGATATCCGGCGTCCCCAGATGTCTGATCCACAGAACATCTGTGAGTGGGATGTACAATAACTAATAAAAATTAGTTCATATGGCTGCTTTCTAATCACCATCAGAATGTGGGCGAGTTCTGGCAAGGGGGGCCTTGCTGTCTGACCCTAGTCAATTGGCAGCACAACAGAATAGCACCACCTTACGGTGCCAGCGTTCAGGGTTCGATTCCTGCCACTGCCTGTAAGGGGTTTGTACACTCCCCCTGTCACTGTATGGGTCTCCTCCAGCAGCTCCAGCTTCCTCTTACATTCGAAAGGTTCGGGGTAGCAAGTTACGGACAGGCAATGTTGGCGCCCGAATGCAATGCTGCCCCCAGTACTCAGACCGTGTTGGTTGTAGATGCCAGTGACACATTTCACTGCATGTTTCAAGGTTAATCTTTTAACCTTTTTTAAATATTTTCTGAGAGGATGATTGACAGTAATTTAAGTCCATCCACCACTCGTCCCAGGCAACACTGGTCTCGACACAGAAACAGACCAGGGCCAGGCTGGGTGAGGATGGTGGACTTCCTCGATGGTGTGGGGTGGGACCTGTACCTGGGCCAGACTGTGTACGGATGACAGGTCCCCAAACCAGTGCAGAGCCAGAGTTGTACCTGGACCAGACCAGGCAAGGGTTTCTGTTCTGGCACAGGACGGGCATCAGTCGTGGGTTGGGGTGGGCTGGGCTCGGGTGGTAGGTTCCCTAGCCAGTGTGGAGTGGGACTCACTACAGGATCAGACCAGGAAGGGGGTGGGTTTCCATTCTGATATATACGACAGAATCCAATGTAGGCTATAGGCACAAAGACAGCCAGTGTGGGGCCAGGAACATACCTGGCTCCCATTGGTAAATGCAGGTGGGATATACGACCATAAGACATAAGAGCAGAATTAGGCCATTCGGTCCATCGAACTGGCTCAGTCATTCCATCACGGCTGGTTTATTTTCCCTCCAAACCCCACTCTCCTGTCTTCTTCCCATAACCTTTGATAGCCTAATTAATCACAAACTTATCAACCTCTGCTTTACATATACTTAGCCTTCACAGCTGTCTAAGGCAATGAATCCTACAAATTCGCCACCCTCTGGCCAGAGAAATTTCTCCACATCTCTGTTCTAAAGTGACGTCCTTATATTCTGAGGCTGTGCCTTCTGGTCCTAAACTCTCCCAGTATTGGAAACATCCTCTCCATGCTCACTCTATCTGGGCCTTTCAATATTTGATAGTTTCAATGAGATCCTCCCTCATTCTTCTAAACTCCGGTGAGAAAAGGCCAATAGCCATTAAACACTCTTCATACATTAACCATTTAATTCCTGGTATCACTCTCATGAACCTCCTCTGCACCCCCTTCAATGCCAGCACATCTTTTCTTAGATATGGAGCCCAAAACTGCTCACAATACTTCAAATGAATTCTGTCCAGTGCCTTATAAAGTCTCAACATAACATCCTGCCTTTTATATTCTCGTCCTCTCGAAATGAATGCTAACATCGCACCTGCCTTCCGTACCACTGACTCAACCTGCTAGTTAACCTTCAGGGAATCCTGCATGAGGACTCCCAAGCCCTTTGCACCACAGATTTGTACAGGTCAGAATCAAACCTGGTCCAGGGTGTCAGGTTCTTCCAGTTCTTGCTCTACCTACGCCTCTTATCATCTTATACACCTCTATCAAGTCACCTCTGCTTCACTCCCTAGCTCACTTAACTTATCCTCATAAGATATGCCCTCCAGTCCAAGAGTATTCTGCTTAAATCTCCTCTGCACCCACCCTAAAGCTTTAACATTTGGAAGTACGTCGTCAGCTGGAAAATTAAGATGTGAAAAAGCACTCCTTATGACTTATTTGTGCACACATTTAACAGAAATACTGTATTTAATAGAAACGGAAATTTGTGAGTGCTCTGCTATCACATACCCATGGACAGGATCTGCAACGATTGCCCGTGGGTTTACCAGGTCATCAGAGAAGAGCACCCGCCTCTGGTCACCATCCATTTTAGCCACTTCAATTCTGTCCAGCCCGGAGTCCGTCCAGAAGATGTTGCGGCCTAAGTGGTCAATGGCTATCCCTTCAGGGCTCTCGAGACCTTAAATGCAAAAATATGCATTGAGTGGATGAATCTATTAGACCTCAAACAGTCAGCTCATGAAGAAAGAAGAGTAAATTAATGACTGTACATTACAGATCTGTTCACACATCACATTAAACTGTAACATGACCACAACCAATCCAAACTTGACCTGAACCAAAGGAGTGATCACTTCTTTTGATCAACAATCCCAGACACAAACCACGACCCACTCAAACCGGCCCTGTATCACACTCATCGGACCCCGATATCATCCTGCGTCTAACTATATGTTTATCTCATAAACATAAGAGATTCTGCAGATGCTGGAAATCCAGAGTCTGTCTGTCTCTCTCTCACACACACACACAAAATGCTGGAGGACCTCAATAAGTCAGACAGCATCTATGGAGAGGAAAAAATAATCAATAATAATCAACATTTTGGGCTGAGACCCTTCATCAGGAATGTGTGTGCGTGTTGCTCTATAAAATTGGGGCACATCAGTACTTTTGCCCCAATTAAATGGCTGCCCAAATTAGATGGCTTCATGGAAATAGTTAAAAAGGTACAGAAAAAAGACAAGCTACCATTTAAATGTGTAATGAATATGTATTTAATGAAATACAGAACAAATTGGAACAGTAACAATACTAATTGGTTATTAGTGTTGTGATACTTATTGAGGGAGGAATGCATCCAGGCTATACTGCAGTGTTCTTTTGATTGAATGCAAGTGAACAAAGTCCACATGGACACCTACTGCAGTTAATGGACTGCTTTCATTGCCTTCCTGCATGAAGTATTGTTGTAATACAAAAAATTTTTAAAAAATCAAAATATAAAACAAAATGGGCAAAATTCACTGTTTTATTTTGAATCAGCATCCGCTGGCCCAAATGGATAATATAACACAATCACATGCAACTGACGTTATTTAAAAACTGATCACTTCAAGCACAGTATAGAGTCTAACAGACAACAGTTAGAAACTGTTTGGCAAAAGTCCTGTCCCAATTAAGTGACATATTGTCCCAAACAGATCAAGGGAATCCTGGCTATTTTCTCGATCTGTTTTTGTTCTTTCAGAATTGTGGCAAATAAGCAGCTGCCTCGATTAACCAGCGACCCAATTAACCAGATTCCACTGAACTTGTAAAGTCCTGTGCTTAAAAAAAAGTTACTAAGAGCCGATCTCTCCGAAGGAGGTGACACTATTCCTTTGCTATGCAACCCATATGGATAACACAGCAGTGGAGCAGTTAGTGCAATCACTTTACAGTGCCAGTGATCATCCATCGGGGTTCAACTCCTGCGACTGTCAGTAAGGAGTTTGTACGTTCTCCGCATGACTGCGTGGGTCTCCTCCAAAGACATGCAGGTTAGGGTTATTAAGCTGTGTGCATGCTACATTGCCACCCAATGCTTGGCAATACTTGCGGGCTGCCCCCAGCACAATCCTCGCTGATCTGATTTGATGTATTTCACTGTATGTTTCAATGTACATGTGACAAATAAAGCTAATCTTTTTTTTTAAAGTTTCACTTGGCCTAAGTTGAGTAAGGTTCCACATTCTTATTGCCTTCCCCCACTTCTTTATATTGGCCACCTTTCCCGTCCACTCTCTGTCCTGATGCAGGGTTCCACCTCCAGTTTCCTCCCACAGTCCAAAGACATACCAGTTCGTAGGTCATTCAAAGTTCAAAGTACAGTTATTATCAAAGTATGTACACTATATACAACCTTGCGATTCATCTTCTTACAGGCAGCCACAAAAAAACCCAATAGAACCCATTAAAAAAAGACCGTCAAACACTCAGTGTGCAGAAAAAATATCGTGCAGACAATAGAAGCAAATTACATTCAGAACTGAAGTCTGTGAAAGTAAGCCCACAGCCACAAAGCCAGTCACAGCTGATCCAGGAGCCCGTTAGTTGTAGGCCACAGCCTCTGTTCAGCACAGAGATGAGTAAATTACACCGAGCAGTGAGCTGGACACCGGCCCATCTCTTGCCTCTGACCCTGACCTATTCCAAAAGGCAAGTTACAGGCTATTGATTGCCGTGAGCATTTTTGAGAAAATTAGTCATTAATAGCTTTGAAAGTATAAGGGGGATATCTGAGATAAGCTATTTTTCTACACAGAGAGTGAAAGGTGTGTGGAACACACTGCTAGGTGTAGTGGTAGATACAGATACATTAGGGATATTTACATACATGGGGGCTCTGGATAGAGGTAACTGATGTCTGGCAAGTGCACTCTATCTCATAGGGTGGTCGGGCCTCACTGGTCCCCATCCATCCCCTAAATCTCTCACGCCTGCCTCCGAGGGGCACACTCTGGTACTCCGCTTCAGCTGGCAGGTTAAGCACGTGAGGGGGTGGTGTTATCACGGCACCACTGGGCGAAGGACCTCGTCGACAGTCACCAGCCAGGGCGGGCCAGTTCCCCGAGGGACTGCAATGGCCACGTGTTCAAGACTAGGCTGAGCCAATGAGTTGGAGGACACCAACTGTGGTCTGGCCTGGAGAGGGATGGGCACCGCTAGGCTTCACTTGCCAAAGACAAGCAAAGGAGCCCCTACGAATCATAGGTGGGTTGCAGGATCCAAACCGAAATGAGAGAAAAACAGGTGGCTATGTGGGAGGAAAGGGTTAAATGATCATGGGCCAAAGGGCCTGTGTTGTCCTGTACTGTTCAAAGTTCTAATTTCTTTTCCCCTAATGCTGCTCGACCCACTGAATTCCTCCTGCAGATTATTTGTATTTCAGCACCTTAATTCTCTTGAATCTCCAGTGATAATAATTGAAATCACTGCACTAACACAAGTCATTCAAACTAGACTTACCTTTAACTAGTAAGGAATGATGGGATAAACTTTAACCAGAACACAAAGCCTTGGTCAAAGCACCAAGTCAAACCAAGTTTGTTGCATCAAGAACATTTAATATGAAACATATTTACAATAAAAAGAAATCACCAGTCGGGGGCAGATTGGAACAAACCCACACTATTCTAAAATAAATCCTTAGTCCTTGAAATTTTATCTTCAAAATATTTTAACATTCTTTAGAAATTGGTTGGCATTTTAATCCTCTCACACAACAAAAGATTAAGATGTTTCATTTTGGCTTTAAAAGTGACTGTTAATATCATGTCTAGCAATGTTATAACCGTTATAAACATAACGTAAGGAATTATGGAGCTAGATATGCAAATATGCTTCCTTAAGACCAGCCAACACAAGTACCAAAATCTCCCAGGATTATGTCATGTCTGGCTGGATCACATGCCCACGTCTCAGGACCAATGTCACTCTATTCAGCAAACTCTACCATGTGTGGAAGACAAACGCATCAACAGATGCTGATCATATGGGGAAATGAGAGAGAGGCAGTAACTCTATCTGATAGCCGAGTGGTTTTGGACCTGCACGGAACAATGAATATTTTCTTTGTGGATCTAGTGTAGATTCAGGCCACAACCACAGTCAATGAGTTGCATCTGCTGTATCACACACAAAATGCTGGAGGAGTCAACCGGCATTTGGGAAATAAATGCTGAAGGAAAATAAACGTTTTGAGACTTTGAAGAAGGGTCTCAGCCCAAAATATCTATTTCTCTCCATAGCTGCTGCCTGACCTCCTTAGTCCCTCCAGCATTTTGTGTGTCTTTCTCTGGATTTCCAGCATCTGCAGAATCTCAAGTGTTTAGCATATGTTGTGTAGCAGGGTCAAGGCTAACAGCTTCAGACAGTGACTCATCCCTCCTCGAGACATGACAGTAATGTCCTGTAAGTGTGTAGTAAAATAAAGAAATATTAATAAATTAGAGATAGGCAAATATGTTTCATCCTGTGTGGTCCAGAGATGCTGGCATGCTGTACTGTCTAAAACCCCAGCAGTGTGCTGAAACCCCTCAACCGGATTGCAAACCTCAGGCAATACCCCTCCTCTCATCTAGGCATGGGCACAGGATACATAGACCCTTATAGGAGATCAGGGGAGTTGTCCCTAAAGAATGGCAAGGGACTCTACAGATCTACAGATTAAATCTGTGTTTCTACAGATAAGCTGTGGAGAGCATTCCGACTGGTTGAATCACTGTCTGGTATGGAGGCTCCGATGCACAGTATCGGGAAAAACTCCAGAAAGCTGTAACATATGCAAGATGCTGGAGGAACTCAGCAGGCCAGGCAGCATCTATGGAAAAGAGTAAACAGTCGAAGTTTGGGCCAAGACTGGAGAAAAAAGACGAGAAGTCAGAGTAAGAAGGTGGGAGGAGGGAAGGAAGAAGGTCAAGATAGTAGGTGATAGGTGAAGGGGAGGAGCACCAGAGGGAAGTGATGAGATAAGGTGAGAGAGGGAAACAGGATTGGAGGAATGAAGGGGGGGGGGTGGGGTTAATTACCAGAAGTTTGAGAAATCAATGTTCATGCCATCAGGTTTTAGGCCACCCAGACAGAATATAAGGTGTTAGGTGTTGCTCCTCAAACTAAAGTGTGGCCTCATCACGACAGTTAGCTCCATCAGAGGTCGGGGGGGGGGGGGGGGTGATAGACAGGACACACAGAGAGGTAGTTACACCCAAGGTGCGGGACACAGGAGACTGGGTTAGTCAGCAGAGGGAAAGGAGCCAAGGCAGAGGACCCCTGAGGCCATCCCTCTCAACAACAGGTACATCACTCTGGGTGCTGTTTTGGGAGATGGCCGAACAGAGGAAAGTTGCAGTGGTTGGGCTCTGGCACTGAGTCTGCCTCTGTAACTCAGAGAGGAAGGGAGAGGGGAGGGGAAGGAGAGGCACACTGTGGTGATAAGAGATTTGTTAGTTCAGGGAACAGACAAGAGGTTCTGCGGGCAAGAACAAGATTCCCGGATGGTATGTTGCTGCTGGGTGCCGGGGTCCAGGACATCTCGGATCAAGTCCTCAGTATTCTTATGTGGGAGGGTAAACAGCCAGAAGTTGGGGTCCATGTCTGTACCAATGACAGGGGTAGGACGAGTGGCGAGGTTCTGCAAAGTGAGTTCAGGGAGTTAGGTGCTAAGTTAAAGGGCAGGACCTCCAGGGTTGTAATCTCAGGATTGCAACCTGTGTCACGTGCTAGTGAGGCCAGAGACAGGAAGATTATGCAATTTAATACGTGGCTAAGGAGTTGGTGTAGCAGGGAGGACATAAGATTTTTGGATCATAGGGCTCTCTTCCAGGGAAGGTGGGACTTGTACAGAAGAGAATGTTTGCACCCAAACTGGAGGGGGACTAATATTCTAGTGGGAAGGTTTATTAATTCTGGACAGTGGCATTTAAAGTTGCAGGGGGATGGGAAGTGAAGTGTCAGAACAATCAGCTGTGGAGGCGGATGCTGGTAAGACCTCAAAGTTTGGAATCAAAAGCTTGAGCATGGTGTGGCTAGTGTCCTGAGCTGCCTATACTTGAATGCATGAAATATTGCAGGAAAGGTGGATCATAGGGCTGAAGATGAGGTAAAAAGAAAAGTAAATTTATGTAGTGTCCATAAGACTTATGAGGGGTGATTGATAAGTTCGTGGCCTGAGGTAGAAGATGATGAGTTATACGGCTCTCATTACATGCACATGCAGTTCAACTCTTTGAGTGATTATGCAGAAAGTTTGAAGTTAATAACTTGTCTCCTTCTACCTTAGGCCACTAACTTATCAATCACCCAGATGCATTATTAACTGATGAGTTATTAACTTCAAACTTCATAATCACTCGAAGAGTTGACCTGCATGTGCATGTAACGAGAGCTGTACAATTCATCTCCTACTTTAGGCCACAAACTTATCAATCACCCATCTGCGGACACTTTCTGGAGATCCAAGATCCGTATGTTCCACAACCGCTGGATTAAGTGTGTAAATGTAGGAGGGGACTATGTTGAAAAATAAATGTGCTAGTTTTTCTAAAATTGACACCTTCTACCTTAGGCCACGAACTTATCAATCACCCCTCATACAGCAGGTGTAGAATTAGGCCATTTGTCCTATTGAGTGTGTTCTGCCATTCCATTAGGGCTTATTTATTATCCTTCTCAACCCCATTCTCCCGCCTTCTTCCCTGTATCCTTTGACACTCTTACTAATCAAGAACCTAGCAATCTCCACTTTAAATACACCCAGCCGTCCATGGCAATGACTTCCCCAAATTGACTACCTCCTGGCTAAAGAAATTTCTCCTCATCTCTGTTCTAAAGAGAGATCCTTCTATTCTGAAGCTGTGCCCTCTGGTCCTGCATTTCCCCACAGCCTATCCAGATCCACTCTATCTAGGCCTTTCATTATTCAGCAGGTTTCAATGAGATCTCTCCCCTCTTTCTTCTAAACTTCAGTGATCACAGGCTGAGAACCATCAAATGCTTCTCATACATTAACCCATTAATTCCTGGGATCATTCTCATGCCCTTGTGACATTTCAAGGCATTTTTAAGAACCAAGTACTCAGTGTAACCTAGATACACTCAGGACAATCTCCCACATGCATTTGTGGGATAACAGCCAGATCATCTGTATTAGTAAAACTCATACAGATACTGCTGTACTTTGTGTACTGCTGCCACAAAGTTAACAGATTTCACAGCATATGCCAGTGATATTAAACCTGATTCTGACTGCACGTGAAATATTTCTGTTGAGAGTTGACCCATAGTTAAGGAATTATTACGCGTTCATTCCTAGTTTTATTCAAACCTGTTGCGATGATGGTCGTGGGCTCTCCTCCTTGAAGACTTGCCCGGCTGATGGCACGCCCAGCGATGTCTGTCCAGTACACCATCTTGTCTAAGCAGTCGTATGCAACACCAATGACCACTTTATCCTGATGAAGAAGAAAAAGTGTTGAGTTAAGCTTATACCATCTTTTCAGAGCAGTAAAATATTCTGAAATGTTGGCACAATATTTGTGCCATATTGTTGACATAATAAGTCAGGATAGAAAGAATGAGAGAAACTATAGTACAACTTCCTAAATATTGGCTTTAAAGAAATACGGGCTTTATACAGTGTCTTCCTTAGGATGACCTAACTTACAGAAAATCATACAATGGAAGTAGCCCCGTATATTCTTAGAACTAACAATAACAAAAATAAAATATTGCATAATATTAATTAATAGCTGAATTTAGCATATATTCCAATAGTTAGCATAATGTAGAGCAATTATTTAATGAATGAATTACAGTACATGTAAACGATATGGATTACTGCATAAAATGGACATTTTTGACTAATAGAGAAACTAGTTTATAGACATTTGTTAGGAACAGAACACTGCCACGACCTGGGGACTGACTGATTCCATTGCGCCAAGTACAGGTCCACATTTTTATGAGTCATTTGGTAAATAACAATAGGGTTAACACTGTTTTAATGGAATTAAGTTATTTCTTTTATGTAATAGTGTGGGTAGATGTCACAATTGTTTCCATTCTGCTATGTCTCCTAAACCACGTTGATATTATGTCTAGACAACTGACGTGAGGGCTTGTAAATATGAATAAATATTTCTCTATCTACTATGTGGTAACAGCGGCAGATGTAAGCGTGAGATTTTCAGTTTATGGCAACTGTTGAACCCTTGTAAATATTCTTTACATTCAATGACCAGCATGTGGGTGAGAACTGAACAGTGCTCCAGTTGAGGTCAAACAGTGAGGACTAAGGCTTAACATATGGGGAGTGTTTGAACACTCTGGGCCTGTACTTGCTGGAATTTAAAAGAATAAAAGTTCAAAGTTCATATATGGCACCATATACTACCCTGATATTCAGTTTTTTGCGGACATGCTCAATAAATCCATAATAGAATCAATGAAAGATCACACCAAATCAGGCGTTCAATCAGCGTGCAAAAGATAACAAACTGTGCCATACAAAAGGAAGGAAATTATAATAACAAATAAATAAGCATTAAGTATCAAAAACATGATTTGAAGAGTCTTTGAAAATGAGTCCATAGGTTGTGGGAACAGTGCAGTGAAGGGCGAGTGAAGCTGAGGGAAATTATCCCCTCCGGTTCAAGAGCTGATAGCTGAGGGGTAATAATTGTTCCTGAACCTGGTGGCACGGGACCTGAGGCTCCTGTATCTCCTTCCTGATGGCAGCAGTGAGAAGACAGCACAACTTGGGTGGTGGGGGTCCTTGATGATGGATGCTGCTTTTCTGTGACAGTTTCTCGTGTGGATTTAGTCCTTGGTGGGGAGGGCTTTACCTATGATGTACTGGGCCAAAGCCACTAATTACTTTTCCGTTCAAGGGCTTTGGTGTTTCTGTACCAAACAGTGATGCAGACAGTCAGTACACTCTCCACCATTTATCTATAGAAGTTTGTCAAAATTTTCAGTTAAGTCACGTCACTTTTATTGTCACTTCGACCATAACTGCTATGTACAGTACATAGTAAAAATGAGACGTTTTTCAGGACCATGGTGTTACATGACACAATACAAAACTAGACTGAACTACTAGACTGAATTCTGTGTCAGACAGAGTGGCCAGCAGCACTGGGGCTCCACAGGGGACTGTCATGTCTCCCTTTCTCTTCACCATCTACACCTCGGACTTCAACTACCACACAGAGTCTTGCCATCTTCAGAAGTTTTCTGATGACTCTGCCATAGTTGGATGCATCAGCAGGGGAGATGAGGCTGAGTACAGGGCTACGGTGGGAAACTTTGTCACATGGTGCGAGCAGAATCATCTGCAGCTTAATGTGAAAAAGACTAAGGAGCTGGTGGTGGACCTGAGGAGGGCTAAGGCACCGATGACCCCCGTTTCCATCCAAGGGGTCAGTGTGGACATGGTGGAGGATTACAAATACCTGGGGATACAAATGGACAATAAACTGGACTGGTCAAAGAATACTGAGGCTGTCTACAAGAAGGGTCAGAGCTGTCTCTATTTCCTGAGGAGACTGAGGTCCTTTAACATCTGCCGGACGATGCTGAGGATGTTCTACGAGGCTGTGGTGGCCAGTGCTATCATGTTTGCTATTGTGTGCTGGGGCAGCAGGCTGAGGGTAGCAGACACCAACAGAATCAACAAACTCATTCGTAAGGCCAGTGATGTTGTGGGGGTGGAACTGGACTTCCTGACGGTGGTGTCTGAAAAGAGGATGCTGTCCAAGTTGCATGCCATCTTGGACAATGACTCCCATCCACTCCATAATGTACTGGTTAGGCACAGGAGTACGTTCAGCCAGAGACTTATTCCACCAAGATGTAGCACTGAGCATCATAGGAAGTCATTCCTACCTGTGGTCATCAAACTTTACAACTCCTCCCTCGGAGTGTCAGACACCCTGAGCCAATAGGCTGGTCCTGGACTTATTTCCACTTGGCATGATTAACTTATTTTTATTTAATTATTTATGGTTTTATATTGCTATATTTCTTCACTATTCTTGGTTGGTGCGGCTGTAACGAAACCCAATTTCCCTCGGGATCAATAAAGTATGTCCGTCTGTCTGTCTGTAAAAAACAACAGAGAGAGAAAAAAAAACTACACTAGACTACAGACCTACCCAGGACTGCATAAAGTGCACAAAACAGTGCAGGCATTACAATAAATAATAAACAGGACAACAGGCACAGTAGAGGGCAGTAAGGTCAGTCCAGGCTCTGGGTATTGAGGAGTCTGATAGCTTGGGGGAAGAAACTGTTACATAGTCTGGTCGTGAGAGACTGAATGCTTTGGTGCCTTTTCCCAGACGGCAGGAGGGAGAAGAGTTTGTATGAGGGGTGCGTGGGGTCCTTCATAATGCTGTTTGCTTTGCGGATGCAACGTGTAGTGTAAATGTCTGTAATGGCGGGAAAAGAGACCTTGATGATTTCAGCTGACCTCACTATCCACTGCAGGGTCTTGCGATCCAAGATAGTGCAATTTCTGAACCAGGCAGTGATGCAGCTGCTCAGGATGCCCTCAATATAACCCCAGTAGAATGTGATGAGGATGGGGGTGGAAGATGGACTTTCCTCAGCCTTCACAGAAAGTAGAGACACTGCTGGGCTTTCTTTGCTATAGAGCTGGTGTTGAGGGTCCAGGAGAGATTCTCTGCCAGGTGAACACCAAGAAATTTGGTGCTGTTTATGATCTCTACTGAGGAGCCATCGATGTTCAGTGGAGAGTGGTCGCTCCATGCCCTCCTGAAGTCAACAACCATCTTTTTTGTTTTGTTCACATTCAGAGACAGTTTGTTGGCTCTGCCGTCCGTTAGCCACTGCATCTCCTCTCTGTAAGCTGACTCATCGTTCTTGCTGATGAGACACACCACGGTTGTGTCATCAGTGAACTTGATGATGTGGTTCGAGCTATGTGTTGCAGTACAGTCATGGGTCAGCGGAGTGAACAGCAGTGGACTGAGCACACAGCCCTGGGGGGGCCCCCGTGCCAAATCTGCACAAACTCCTAAGGAAGTGGAGGCAATGCCAAGATTTCTTCATAATGACACATGCATATTGGACCCAGGACAGAACTTCCAAAATGATAATACTAAGGAATTTAAAGTTGCTGCCCTTCTCCACCTCTGATCTTCCAGTGAGGACCTCTGATTTGCTCCTCCTGATCAATAATCAGCTCCTTGGCCTTGCTGACATTGAATAAGAGGCTGTCGGTGTGGCTCCACTCAGCCAGATTTTCAATCTCTCTCCTAGGTGCTGATTCGGTACCACCTTTGATTTGGCCTACGACAGTGGTGCCATCGGCAAACTTGAATATGAATGTGCTTAGCCTCACAGTCATTAGTGTAAAGCGAGTAGAGCACACAGCTCGTGGTGCACCTGTGCTATGCAGATTGTGGGGGAGATGTTGTTGCCAATCCGAACTGAGGAAATTGAGGATCCAATTGCATAAGGAGGTATTGAGGTCAAGCTCTTGAAACTCATTGGTTAGTTTTGAGAGGATGATGGTATTTAATACTAAGCTGTAGTTGTTAAAAATCATCCTGATGTATGTATCTTTGCTCTCCAGATGCTCCAGAGTTGAGTGAAGAGCCAAAGAAATGGCATCTGCTGTGCATCAGTTCCACCAGCAGGCAAACTAAAGTAGATCCAAGTCACCACTCAGGCAGAAGTTTATACGTTTCATCCCCAACCTCTCAAAACACTTCATCAGTGTGGATGTAAGTGCTGCTGGACGACAGTCATTAAGGCAGGTTACCACTTCCTCTTCAGGCACCGGTATAGTTGAAGCATGCTTGATGCAGGTAAGTACCACACACCGCTAAAGATCTTGGTGAACACTCGAGCCAGTTAATTAGCACAGGTGAGTACTTGGCCAGGTACTCTATCTTGGTCGTATGCTTTTCATGAGTTCACCTCCTGAAGGCAGCTTCCACTTCAGCCCAAGATGGAAATCACAGGCTCATCAGGGGCCGCAGGAGTTTGTGACGGTTCCTCTGTGTTTGATGGTCAAAGTGAGCATAGAAGGCACTGAGCTCATCTGGAAGCGAAGCCTTGTTGTCACCTATGTTGCCTGATACTACTTAATAAGAGGTGATGCATTCAAGCCCAGCTACAGCTGTTGAGCATCTTTCACTGATTCAAGTTTCATCTGGAATTGCCATTTTGTCCATGAAATGGCTTTCTGGAGATCATACCTGGACAGCTTGTAACTTTTTTGGTCACCAGGCTTGAATGCCACTGACCTGGTCCTCAGTAGTTTTTGGATCTCATGATTCATCCAGGGATTCTGGTTGGTGAAGTCTCTGAATGCTTTTGTGGGCATACATTCATCTACAACTGTTTTTATCAAGTCCTTATCAACCATGGTGAATTCATTCAGATCTACAAATGAGTCCTTGAGGATGGCCCAGTCCACCGGCACAAAGCAATCCTGTGGCTGCTCCTCTTTGTTGTGCTAATCTCTGGAGCTTTGCCCTTCAGCCACGAAGAAGCACCTCCAAGAGTTTATCATGAAACGCACACCTCCACCTTTTGCCTTTTCCGAATCAGCACTTTGGTTCATTCTGTGAACTGAGAAGTGTTTGGGTCTGATCACCATATCTGGTGTGCTGGAAGTAAGCCATGTCTTGGTCAAACGTAGAACACAACAATATCTGATTTCCCTCTGATACAGCCATCTTGCCCTCGGGTCCTCCAGCAACTACACATTTTGCTAACGAGATGCTGTGTAAAGGGGTCTCATTCCAGAGTGTAATAGCTTGGCTTGAGACTCTCCCATCCCCCCCGCCTCATTTCTGGCCATGGTGATGAACCTTCGTCTCCTTAAAGATGCTGTCCATCGAGTCCTTCAGAAGATCGTGAAATCTGTAGTTCATTAATCCATTTAAAATACATAAAGGGAAATTACATGCTCCAGACTGAGAGGAATTTAAAAGAGGTATATTTAGAAGTACTGTATGTAGCCCGAAGAACGTCACCATGGTTCACTGATGCCATCTTAATGGGGGAGATTTCATTGAAATCTACCAAATATTGAAAGGCCAATATAGAGTCGACGTGTAGAGAATGCTTCCTATGGTGGAGAAGTCTAGGACTAGAGGGTGCAGCCTCAGAATACAAGGTTGTCCCTTTAGAAAAGAAATGAGGAGGGTGGTGAATCTGTGGAATTCATTGCTTCAGATGGCTGTGGAGGCCAAGACATCGGGTATATTTAAAGTAGCGTTTTAAGGGGACATAATTAGTAAAGGTGTGAAAGGTTATGGGGATAAGGCAGGAGAATGGGTTGAGAG
This sequence comes from Hemitrygon akajei, assembly GCF_048418815.1. Lineage (NCBI taxonomy): Eukaryota > Metazoa > Chordata > Chondrichthyes > Myliobatiformes > Dasyatidae > Hemitrygon > Hemitrygon akajei. Next base: position 100,869,615 of record NC_133132.1, read on the forward strand.
GGAAAATAAGACAGCCATGATCAAATGGTGGAACAGATGGACTGAATGGCCTATTTCTGCTCCTATGTCTTATGGTTTTATGGTCTAAACCTTGATCAAAATATCCTCTCATCTATAACTTACGCTTTAATTTAGAAAGGAATCAGTTTGCAAATCTTACATGGAACATAGAATATTACCGGCACTTTGGTCCACGCTGTGTGCCAACTTTTTAACCTACTCTAAGATTAACTTAACCTTTCCCTTCTACATGGCCCTGCATTTGTCTGACATCCATGTGCCTATCTAAGAGTTTTTTTAAATGTCCCTAATGTATCTTCTACCGTCCCCACATAGGGCATTCCACACACGGACCATTCTCTGTGTAATTCTCTGGCATTCTCTGGCATTCTGGCATTCTGGCATTCCCTCTCTATACTCTCCTCCAATCAGCTTAATATTATGCCCCCTTATTTACTCAGAATGTGGTGAGAGTTTGAAGCAAAATGGTGGGTGTAGGTTCTACTTCAACAGTTAAGAGAAATTTGGGTAAGTACATGGATGGGAAGTATATGGAGGGCTATAGTCCAGTGTAGGTCAATAGGACCAGGCAGATTAAAAGTTAGGCACGGACTAGGTGGGCCAAAGGGCCTGTCTCTGTGCTGTAATGTTCTATGACTCTAGTAGTCATTTCCATCCTAAAAAAAAGCCTCTGGCTTTCTACTCTATCTATTCGTCTTATCTTTTAATGTTTGTGTAACAAAATCTAAGGTCTCTCTGTTGCATCACTCAGACATCATACTGCCTTGTTCTTCCAGCTAACAGAAACCAAGTGCAAAAAGAACCACAGTTCCTGGTGGTTTCTCTTGATTTGTCTTTGCATTGAACAATGTGCAGACTGAGAGTTGATTTCCCGTGATCGTTATAGCTGAATGGTGGGAAATCAGGGGTGGGAGTGGGGGGCCGAGGGGTTGGAAAGGATATTAAAGACGACATTCTCAACAGCTGCTGACCTTAACTTGCCCCATCAGTGAGGGTTTTGCAGCCAGCAAGTTCCTCCTGCAAGCTGCATTTCCCTTCCTGCAAAGCCACCAGAAGGCTCTACAATCTATGTTTGGAGACAGATAACCTCCTGTAAGACTATCTGGGCATGATGAAGTTACACCTAGTTCAGACAGTTAGTGACAGTCTATCTGCTGTCAGCATCAATCCCAATAAAAGCAGCCGACTTTTACAAGCTCTTGCTCTGTGCAAAGATGGAATTTATTACCTGACAATATTCGAGATTGACTCATTGGTGAACTGAGGCCAGCTTCAGGTCTCCAACATTGTACTCTGGTCAGGAGTGCAAACCTCCAGTCAGTGGAGCTTCAGTGGGTACTTGTTTAAGGGCCCACACATTACTGGATATTGGTAGGCCAGATCCCATTTTTATTTGTAGAGCATAAAGTGAAATGCTTCATTTGTGTTAACGACAAACAGAAAGTAAGGATGTGCTGGGGAAGCCCGCAAGGGTTATGCACCTTGTAACTTTTCACCTGAGTTAAAGGTTGGTGTTGGTATTGGCTACTTGTGACAGCAGCTTCCACTGTTTTCCTCGGAGGCACTGGAAGGAGGTGCAGTTATAAAGCAGAGATTCTTTCTGGCTCCTCCCCCCTTCCTTTCCAGTCCCAGTGAAGGGTCTCAGCCCAAAACATCAACTCCATAGATGCTGACTGATCTGCTGAGTTCCTCCAGCATTTTGTATGTGTGTTACTCTGGAGTTTCAGCATCTGGAGAAACTCTGCATAGTACGTGTAGAGATTAAGCCTCCTCTACTTGAAAGAGTAAAATGGGGAGGGGAAGAGTGTGAGCAGGAAGGGTATTAGGTAAGTCTAGGGTAATAGAGCAGGGGAGTATAGGACCAGAGGGCATAGCCTCAGAATAGAAGGACGTCCTTTTAGAACAGAGATGAGAAGGAATTTCTTTCACTGGATAGTGAATCTGTGGAATTCATTGCTATCTAAAGTCGTGGAGGCCAAGTCTTTGGGTATATTTCAAACAGAGATTAATAGATTCGTGATTAGTAAGAACATCAATGGTTTATGGGGACAAGGCAGAAGAATGGGGTTGAGAAGGAAAAGAAAACAGCTAAGATCAAATGGGAGAGCAGACTTATCGTCTTATGGTCTAATAAAACCAATTTTCAGCTGATCAATTTAATTTGTTTGCCATCCTCCTCAGGAATCAATAGAGGAAATAGTCAGTCAGCTACGAACTAGTATAAATATGAAACTTCTAAGTTTCAGATCTTGATAAATTACTCTGATTTTCCAGAGTATTTTTCATGTACAAGTGTCCCCCGCTTTTCAAACGTTCGCTTTACGACACCTCACTGTTACGAAAGACCTACATTAGTTACCTGTTTTCGCTAACAGAAGGTGTTTTACTGTTATGAAAAAAGGCAGCGCGTGCACCGAGCAGCCAAGCTCCTCCCCCGGAACTGCATTCTAGCCGGCATTGCTTAAACACGTGCCTGTGAGCATCTGTGATTTATGTCAATTTATTTTGTGCATCCATTAGCAGGATGAGTTCTAAGGTATCGGAAAAGCCTAAAAGAGCGTGTAAGGGTGTTACACTTAGCGTAAAACTAGACATAATTAAGTGTTTCGATGGTGGTGCGCGAAGTAAGGATATAGTGAGTTTGGCTAAGGGTTTGTGGAAGTTGACGAAGATGTTGTTGAAGAGGTTTTGGCATCCCATGACCAATAACTGAGAGATGAAGAGGAAAGGATAACAATTGAAGCCAAACGCAGTAGCAAACGGCCCAAAAGTGAAGGAACTGAACGTGAAGCAACTGCGTGAGATTTTCGCTGCGATTGACAACGCTGCAATGATTGCAGAAAAGTATTACTTTAATTTTGAAAGGGTATGTAGATTTAGGGCATATTTGCAGGATGGTTTGCGTGCTTACAAAGAACTGTACGATAGAAAAATGTGCGAGGCTAAGCAGTCAAGCACACTGTCGTTTTTCAAACCTTCCACATCAGACGACGAACCCTGACCTTTGACCGAGGCAGGCAGACATAGAAGGTGGTGACCTGCCTGCCCTGATGGAAACAGATGATGAACAGACCCCAGTGTACCACCACCCCAACCTCTGATGACTCAGCCTAACACCATCATCAGTGTGCTCACTGTCTTCCCGATTCCAGTAAGTGAAACTACACTGTACATACATTATTTCTACTTTATACAGGCTGTGTATTTTTATGTGTTACTTGGTAGCTTCATAGCTTAAAGGTTACTGGAAAGAGTGTTTCTGTCGGGAGCCCTTGCCCCGTGTGTTTCTGCCGGGAGCCCTTGCCCCGTGTGTTTCTGCCGGGAGCCCTTGCCCCGTGTGTTTCTGCCGGGAGCCCTTGCCCCGTGTGTTTCTGCCGGGAGCCCTCGCCCCGTGTGTTTCTGCCGGGAGCCCTTGCTCCGTGTGTTTCTGCCGGGAGCCCTTGCCCCGTGTGTTTCTGCCGGGAGCCCTTGCCCCGTGTGTTTCTGCCGGGAGCCCTTGCCCCGTGTGTTTCTGTCGGGAGCACTTGCCCCGTGTGTTTCTGCCGGGAGCCCTTGCCCCGTGTGTTTCTGCCGGGAGCCCTTGCCCCGTGTGTTTCTGTCGGGAGCCCTTGCCCCGTGTGTTTCTGTCGGGAGCCCTTGCCCCGTGTGTTTCTGTCGGGAGCCCTTGCCCCGTGTGTTTCTGCCGGGAGCCCTTGCCCCGTGTGTTTCTGTCGGGAGCCCTTGCCCCGTGTGTTTCTGTCGGGAGCGCTTGCCCCGTGTGTTTCTGCCGGGAGCCCTTGCCCCGTGTGTTTCTGCCGGGAGCCCTTGCCCCGTGTGTTTCTGCCGGGAGCACTTGCCCCGTGTGTTTCTGCCGGGAGCGCTGCTGAGAGTGCTTGTGTGAGATTTTCGCTGCGGTGGACAGTGCTGCAATGATTGTAGAAAAGTATTCCTACATTATATAGGCTGTGTATTTATCAGATCATTCCTGCTTTTACTATATGTTAGTGTTATTTTAGGTTTTGTGTGTTATTTGGCATGATTTGGTAGGTTATTTTTTGGGTCTGCCAACGCTCAGAAATTTTTCCCGTATAAATAAATGGTAATTGCTTCTTCACTTTACGACATTCCAGCTTACGAACTATTTCACAGGAACGCTCTACTTTCGAATAGCAGGGGAAACCTGCACTGATAATGCAATGGTATCAATTACCCAGGAGCATCACGCAAAAAAAATAAAACTAGCAGTTAATTTCTTTTTGAGTTATAGGGAAAGGTTAAGTAGGTTAGAAAACACACAAACACACACACACAATGCTGGAGGAACTCAGCAGGTCAGGCAGCATCCATGGAGGGAAATGAACAGTTGACATTTCAGGCTGAGAACCTTCATCAGGACCGGAAAGGAAGGGGGAAGAAGACAGAATAATTTGTCACCTTTCTTGATGTTTACCCACTATTGTATCGCAGCCAATTGACACAAAATATCCCACGTCAGTAATGCCCCAAGAGATTTTTCTTAGCTGGTGGACAGATAGGTAACAACAGCAGAAATAACTGGGTGGCTTGGCAGTTACTACGCTGTTGCACATCTAGGTTTATGCAGTCTAGAGTTATAGAGCTATCTAGCATGGAACCAGGGCTCTCAGCTCAACATACCCATCCCAGCCTGAGTTAGTCTACTTGCCTACATCTGGCCCATTTCCCTCTGAACCTTACCCATCCCTATGTCTGTCCTACTTTGTAATTGAACCTGCCTGGTAACATTAGTACACTTAAGTGACTACTTAATGACATTTCAAAGACGTATGTGTTAGGGATTAGTCAGGGCATCAGAGGTTATGGGGAGGAGCCAGGAGAATGGTGTTAAGAGGGATATAAAAAAATCAACCATGATTCAATGGCTTAATTCTGCTCCTATGCCTTATGCTTTATGGGTTAATGGGTTCTGGGCATGCAATATTGGTGCCAGAAGCGTGGTGACACTCGTGGGCTGCCCCAGCACACCTTCAGACAGTGTTGGTCATTTACACAAACAACACATTTCACTGTATGTTTCAATGTATGTCTGACAAATAAAGCAAGTTGTTAATATCTTTGATCTTCTCAATTAATGTTTTTTATAAATGGAAGAGTTAATTCCATTCATTCTTGAGATTAATTTGATTCAGCTTCAACGGGCCTCAATTACAGGTTTTCCTCTGAAAGACAGAACTTCTGACAACATGGCTCTCACTTAATACCTGCTCTACGGGTATCCCAGCAGAGGTTACACGCACGAGACCTGAGCAACAATGGCTGTAACAATACCAAACCAAAAACTGAACTCTTGATAAAACAATGTTTGTTCAGCAAAGCTTACAGGGATGTGGAGTAAAGTCCTCGCTTCGCTTTGCTTCAGGCTGAAGCCGTCTATCGGGATATGATCTATCTTCCCATTTTGTGCGAAGAGTAGATGTGTGCCTGGGGGCAGCGGGATGACATCTGGTCGAGCTGTGGGCCCAACTGTAACAGGAGGAGTGACTGTGCTGAGACCTGTCAGAACAATGGAAGGAAACCAGATGATCATGTTTGGATAGCACTATATCACACCAAGCTTACACAAACACATTCACTGTAATTCACCACAAGAACTTAACTCCTTCAGTTCAGCATTTTCTTGGGAAAACACAGCCAATGAATTAAAGGAATCTAGGACACAGGCTCAAAAATAATTAAAAGTAACAATGAAAGCCATTAAAAATTAAAACAAGACAATGAGATTCATTTCTTGCAGAAAAGAATTGCTAACTTTACAAAGTTCAAAATTTTAAGTAATTCTGTTATCCAAGTACATTTTCTCGCAGGTATTGCAGTAGAAGAAAGCACAGTCGATATACAACCAAATGAATATTGAAAAGCTGGTGAAGTTCCAAAGAAATATCTATGGATGGTAGCAAAATTAAAGATTATAGCTACTAGAAAAGAGCTGTATCACATTTCATTAGAGAGGCAGAGGGCAATGCAAGAACAGTCTTCAAAGATATGAGCCTGATTGATAGGGTGAACATTAGTTGGTCACTGCTCTGCAGGATGCAAAAGGTCCTTGAGAGGGTGCAGAAAAAATTATGGGAATGTTTCCAGCGTTCCAGCAAGAAAGTTGTGCTGGGCTGAAAAAGATGGGGATGTTGTCCTTGCCACAAAGAAAGCTGAAAAGCAATTTGATAAAAATTGATGCATAAAACATTGGTTAGGCCACATTTGGAAAATTAAGTGTACTTCTGGTTGCCCCATTACAGGAAGGATGTGGAAGCTTCGTCAAGGGTGAAGAAGAGGTTCACCAGGATGCTATCCGGAACGGAGAAGTAAAGAGAGGTTAGACAAAATTTTGCTTATGCATCAGAGCAACGTGATTGAAGTGTTTTAAAGTATGGAAAGTACATACAAGATAGAAGATCAGTTTTTTCCTCATCCTGTAAGCATCAAATGCTTAAGTGCAGAGGTTTAGGGAAAAAGTTTAAGGAAATCTGTGAATCAACTTTTTGTTTTACACAGAGGGTAGTAGGTGGCTGGAATTATAGCAATATTTAAGAACTATTTAGACAGACATAATAAAAGGCAGGTGATAGAGGGATACTGACCACAGGCAGGCAGATGGGCTGCCTGCAGAAATGGTACATAGAACACAGAAATTTACAGCACATTACAGGCCCTTCGGCCCACAATGTTGTGCTGACCTTGTAACCTACTCTAGATTCTGCCTAGAATTTCCCTATTACATAGCCCTCTATTTTCCCAAGCTCCATGTACCTATCAAGAGTCTCTTAAAAGACTCCATTGTATCCGCTTCCACCACCACCGCCAGTGCATTCCACGCACCCACCACTCTCTGTGTGAAAAACTTACCCCTGACATACATCCCCTCAGTACCTATTTCCAAGCACCTTAAAACTATGCCCCCTTGTATTAGCCATTTCAGCCCTGGGAAAAAGCCTCTGACTATCCACATGATCAATGCCTCTCATCATCTTATACACCTCTATCGGGTCACCCCTCATCCTGTCACTCCAAGGAGAAAAGGCCAAGTTCACTCAACCTATTCTCATAAGGCATGCTCCACAATCCAGGCAACATCCTTGTAAATCTCTGCACTCTCCTCTGTATCCACATCCTTCCTGTAGTGAGGTGACCAGAACTGAACACAGTACTCCAAGTGGGGTCTGACCAAGGTCCTATACAGCTGCAACATTACCTCTTGTCTTTTGAACTCAATCCCATGGCTGATGAATGCCAACACACTGTATGACTTCTTAACAATACTCTGTTACAGATTCAGCAACAATAAATATATCAGTGAGGCAGGGTTTCTTATAACAAATAAAACATTTATTAAACACTGAAAAACAAACCCCCAAAAGTAAGCAAACAACTAACGTAACTGGAAATCAGCTGCTGTGCGGCAGCTTAAACAGCTCTTAAAGCGATGTTGCAAAAACAGTTCTTCAAAGTAGTACTGCAAAAGTTCAAAATGCTTACAGTCCATTAAAGGAGAGACTTTTTAGACGATTTAAATTCTCTTTCACGTCGTGCTGTTGCGGTTCCCAGTCGAACTATACTTTTCCCGGAGAATTTACGAAGATGAAAATGAAACGGCTTAAAGGCACTGACCTTTCCTTGACAAAACTGTACCCAACCCTTTCTGCTATTATTCGCAGGGGTTACCACGGGGACAGCCAACGAATTCCTTCCGAATGAAGATCAAACAAGGTCGAACCTGTTTCACTGTCGAAATTGAATTTCCTCGATCTTTTAACTCCCGAACTCCGATCTTCACTCTCCACCGATTTTTATCTGGCAGTATTATAAAGAAACTGCCGCCATGACCTTTTAAACTTTAGGCATTAAATAAAACTCCACCTTTCAACCAAACTGCGTCATAATATTGGACCACACAGTGGCATGGAGTCAAAATGGCAAATCCAGCCACGAACTGCCCCACCTCACAGGGAAGGGTCCTCCTTTATAACCTGTAAAAAAAAACCTGTCACATGACCTCTACTGGCAGGAAAGTGACGTCACTCCACCATCACAAGACCACTACCTTAAGTCCAGTATAATTTCAACACCACTGTCACGTGACAAGTACAAGATACCCACGAGTACGTAACAACTGTCAACCTGCACAACAGCTTTAAGTGTCCTATCGACACAGACCCCATGATCTCGCTGATCCTCCACACTGCCAAGAGACTTGCCATTTATATTCTGCCTTTGAATTGACCTAACAAAATGAACCACTTCATACTTATCTAGGTTGAACTTCACCTGCCACTCCTCAGCCCGGTTCTGCATCCTATTGATGTCACGCTGTAACCTCTGACAACCCTCCAGACTATCTACAACACCCCCAAGCTTGTGTCATCAGCAAACTTACTAACCCACCCTTCTACTTCTTCATCCAGGTCATTTATAATAAATCACAAAGAGGAGGGGCCCCAGAACAGATCCCTGAGGAACACCACTGGTCACCGACCTCCATGCAGAACATAAACCATCTACAATTACCCTTTGCCTTCTGTGGGGAAGCCAATTCTGGATCCACAAAGCAAGGTCTCCTTAGATCCCATGCATCCTTACTTTCTGAAGGAGCCTTGCACAGGGAACCTTACCAAATGCCTTACTGAAATCCATATACACTACATCCACTGTTCTACCTTCATCAATGTGTTTTGTTACATCCTCAAAGAATTCAATCAGGTTCACAAGGCACAACCTGCCCTTGTTAAAGCCATGCTGACTGTCCCTAATCAGATCATGTCCCTCCTGCCTCTCAGGATCTTTGCCATCAACTTGCCCACTACTGAAGTCAGACTCACTGGTCTATAATTTCCCAAGTTATATCTACTCCCTTTCTTGAACAAGGGAACAACATTTGTAACCCTCCCATCCTCCGGTACTTCTCCCGTCCCTGTTGATGACGCAGCGATCATTGCAAGAGGCTCCGCAATCTCCTCCCTCGCTTCTCACAGTAGCCTGGGGTACATCTCATCCAGTCCCGGTGACTTATCTAACTTAATGCTTTTCAAAAGCTCCAGCACATCCTCTTTCTTAATTCCTATATGCTCAAGCATTTCAATCCGCAGTAAGTCATCCCCACAATTGCCAAGGTCTTTTTCCCATAGTGAATACTGAAGCAAAGTATTCATTAAGTACCTCCGCTACCTCCTCCGACTCCATGCACACGTTTCCACTATTGCACCTAATTGGTCCTATTCTCACACGACTCATCCTCTTGCTCTTCACATACTTGTAGAATGCCTTGGGGTTTTCCTCAATCCTTCTCACCAAGGCCTTCTCATGGCCTCTTCAGGCTCTCCTAATTCCATTCTTAAGCTCCTTCCTAGCAATCTTGTAATTTTCTAGAGCTCTAACAGTACCTAGTTTCTTGAACCTTTTTGTAAGATTTTCTTTTCTACTTAACTAAATTTTCTACATACTTTGTACACAATGGTTCTTTAACTCTACCATCCTTTCCCTGCCTCAATGGAACATACCTATGCAGAACTCCATTCAAATGTTCCCTGAACGTTTGCCACATTTCTGCCTTGCACTTCCCTGAAAACATCTGCTTCCAATTTATGCTCCCGAGTTCCTCCCTAATAGCATATTTCCCCCTACCCCAATTACGTGTTTTCCCAAATTGTCTGCTCCAGTCCCTCTCCAGCACTATGGTGAAGGAGATAGAGTTGTGATCACTATCCGTAAAACGCTCTCCCACCAAGAGATCTGACACCTGACCAGGTTCATTTCCCAATACCAGATCAAGTACAGCCTCTCCTCTAGTTGGCCTACCTACATATTGCTTCAAGAAACCTTCCTAAACACACCTAACAAACTCCACTCCATCTAAACCCTTTGAGCTAAGTTAATCCGCCTTGTTTATGATACTCCTTGCATTAAAAGAGACACATCTCAAATCATCGGTCTGAGCGCATCTTTGCTCTATCATCTGACCACCCTTCCTCACAATCTCCCTACAAGCTGTCTCTACTTGTGCTCCAACCTCCCCATCCTCTGCCACTTCACTTCAGTTCCCAACCCCCTGCAAATCTAGTTTAAACTCTCCTCAATCGCCTTAGCGAACCACCCTGCCAGGATATTGGTCCTCCTCAGATTCAAGTGCAAACCGTCCTTTTTGTACAGGTCACACCTGCCCCAGAAGTCGTCCCAATGATCCAGAAATCTGAATCCCTGTCCCTGCTCCAATCCTTCAACCACTCATTTATCCTCCACCTCATTCAATTCCTATACTCACTGTCGTGTGGCAAAGGCAGTAATCCCGAGATGACTACATTTGAGGTCCTCCCTCTCAGCTTCCTTCCTAACTCCCTGTATTCTGCTTTCAGGGCGTCCACCCTTTTTCTATCTATGTCAATGGTACCAGTATGTACCACGACCTCTAGCTGCTCAGCCTCCCATTTCAGGATATTGATGGAGGTGCTCAGGAACATCACAAATCCTGGCACTTGGGAGGTAAACTATCATCCCTGTTTCTTTATCATGTCCACAGAATCACCTACCCGTCCCCCTAACTATACAGTCCCCTATAACTGGCCATCTTCTTCTGTTCCCAACCCTTCTGAGCCACTGGGCCAGACTCAGTGCCAGAGACAAGACCACTGTTGCTTCCCCCAGGTAGGTCCCCCCACCAATTGCACTCAGAATGTACTTACTGTTAAGGGGGACAGCCACAGGGGTGCTCTCCACTGCCTGACACCCTGCCTTCCCTCTCCTGACGGTCACCCACTCACCTGTTTCCTGTGGCCCCAGTGTGACTACCTGCCTGTAGCTCCTGTCTATCACCTCCTCACTCTCCCTAACAAGCCCAAGGTCATTGTGCTGCATCTCCAGTTCCCTAACTCGGTCTCTAAGAAGCTGCAGCTCGATGCACCTGGTGCAGATGTGGCCACCAGGGAGGCTGGAAGTCTCACAGACATCCCACATCTGACATCCAGAAAAGAAAACTGGCCTTGCAGTCATACCCACTGCTCTAATGCACCGAGCCCTGCGAAATGCTCCTTTTTTAAAAACTCTTCTCCCCAACCTGTGAGAAGCCCTCTCTGTCTTCGAATCCATTGGTTTCGCTGCTAATGTTGTGTGTTCGACTGCAAGGTTTGAATGGGAGGGGTGTGCAGGGCTATGGTCAGGTGCAGGTCGATGGGAACAAGCAGAATAATGGTTCAGCACAGAGGTGACAGGCTGAAGCACCACACACAAAATGCTGGAGGAACACAGCAGGTTGGGCAGGCAGCATCTGTGGAAAGGAATAAACAGCCACTGTTTCGGACTGAGACCCTGCACCAGGAATGCTAAAGGGTCTCGGCCCAAAACCTCGACTGCTTATTCCTTTCTACAGACGCTGACCGACCTGCTGAGTTCCTCCAGCATTTTGTGTGCGTTGCTCTGAATTTCCAGCATCTGCAGAATCTCTTGTGTTTGTGTAGATGGGTCAAAGAGATGTGACTGCATATGGGATAATTCCACATCAATTTCGTGGGGAGTGCAGCCATCTGGCCAAAGGGCCTATTCCTGTGCTGTACTGTTCTACGTTCTGTGACTGGAGTTACTAAAGAGAAGCCATTTCTATTAGCAGATGGTTCAAGGATCAGGGACACAGCTTCAATGTTTTCAGCTAAAGAACTGCCAAAGGTGTGAGGAAAAGGTTTTATTAAATAAAGTGATCTGAAACATTAACTGCAAAAGAGGTGCAATAAGAAATTGTTGAAATAATTTTTTCACTGTAGGAAGGGCTAAGATAAAAGTTGTAAATGTAATTAACACGGAACAGTACAGGCCTTTCTGCCCACAGTGTTGTGATAACCTACTCTAGGGTCAATCTAACCCTTCCATATTTCTATCATCTGGGTGCCTAAGAGTTTCTTAAATCTAATCTGCCTCTACCACCACTCCTCACAGCACATTCTATGCACTTATCACTTAGTGTTATAAAAAAAACTACCTCTGACATCCTCTCCAGTTACTTTAAAGATATGCTGCCCTGCATTAGCCATTTCCACCCAGGACAAAAGTCTCTGGCTGTCCACTCAATCCATGCCTCTTGTATCATCCTGTACAGCTCTATCAAGTCTCCTCTCATCCTCCTTCGCTCTGAAGAGAAAAGCCTGACTCGCTCGACCGATCTAAAAAGAGGCTAATACGAGAGGGCATAATTTTAAGGTAATTGGGGGAAAATATCAGAGATAGTTTCTTTTAAACACAGAGAATGGTGAGCGTGAGGAACTCGCTGCCAGGGGTTGTTGTAGAGGCAAATACATTGGGACATTTAGGAAACCTATAGATTAATTTTAGAGTAGGTTCAAAGGTTGGCACCTTATGGCACGAAGGCATTTATTTTTATTTGATTTTATTTATTTAGTGATACAGCTCAGTAACAGGCCTTTCCAGCCCACTGAGCCTGCACCGCCCAATTACACCCATGTGACCAATTAACCTACTGAACAATATGGATTTGGACCGTGGGAGGAAACCAGAGCACCCAGAGGAAACCCACACAATCACAGGGAGAACATACAAACTCCTTACAGACAGCAGGGGAATTGACACCACGTTGCTAGCGCTATATTAACATGACACTAATCGCTATGCTACCGCATGTACACACCCTGTACTGTGCTGTAATGTTCCATGTTCTATCCTCATGAGACATGTTCTCTGACCCAAGCAACATCCTGGCCAACCTCCTCTGTAAGGAGAACATTGTAAAAATGAACAAGTGGACAAAGGAGATTGCTATCGACTTCAGGAGAACTTGCACCACTCACTCTCCTTTTTACATTGGCGGCACAGCAGTGGAAGCATCTCACTGTCCCAGAGAACATTCTACACAATCAGGAAGGCACACCAGCACCTCTAGTTTCTGAGGAGGCTGAAGGGAGCTGGACTTTGCACATCAACACTCATATCATTCTACACATGCAGACTAGAGAGCATCCTAATGAGCTGCATCATTGAATGATATGGAAACCGCAGTGTGGTGGACAGGAAGCCTCTACAATGGGGAGTCAAAGCTGCCCAATGCATCACCAGCACCAGCCTACCTGCCATCAAGGATGTATCTATGGAAAGGTGCTCGAAAAGAGCCGGTAACTACATGAAGGATCCCGCCAACCCTGCTCAGGCACTTTGTCCCACTCCCATCAGGGAAGAGGCTATGTAGCATCCACACCAGGACCAGTAGACTCAAAAACAGTTACTTTCCCCAAGCAGTAAGACTGATCAACACCTCCACCCACTAACCCACTCCTCCACATCTCCAACTGCCACTACTTTCATTTCCTGTCAGACACTCTTCTGCCTTGTGTCACTTTACGGACATACAATCTATGTATATAAGCTATCTTACATGTGCAGGAGTCTTTGGCACATACAGTATATATAGCTAGGGTGCCTAAGAGCTCTGCGCATGACTCTATCTGTCAATGTGGAGTGGAGACTGAGTTTGTAAATCCTTAGCAAAGGATGTTTGGAATGACGAGGGTGGCACTCCGCAGGAGGGGCGTGGGACAGGTGACAGAGAAGGAGTACCAGAGAGTAGTGGGTTTTGAGGTGACAGACACACACAGCCCTGAGACACCAGGCAAAGTCATTTGATTCCAAACAACTGGTTTACTGATCATTACAGGATGTCTCTCTAACGATTCCCATGCCTTCCTCTCTCATTTCCCTTTTTCCCAACATCAATTCCCCTCTCCCTGCCCCTTCTCACTCTGTCTACAATAGATCCGTATCAGAATCAGGTTCATATCACTCACATATGACATGAAATTTGTTCGTTTTTTTTTGCAGTGGCAGTACATAAAATTACGGCAGTGCAGTGCAAAAGTCTTACGTACCCTAGCCAATATATATGAGCCCAACACTTTTGCACAGGAATGGATTTATTGTGCATCGTTCCATTGTGTTGTATGTTTCTTGTGTTGCATCGGATCCGGAGTAACAATTATCTTGTTCTCCTTTACACTGGGTACTGGAGAGGACATAAAACAGTTTTGAATCTTAAGTCTCCTCTACGAAGAAATCTCCAATTCATCAGGGACTGTCAGGAGGATGTTGGAACTTTAATGACCAGGAGTGGTCAAGGTGAAGGGAACAGATTTAATTAGGCGGCAGTTGATTGGAGGAAGTACCCAGTGGGAGAGATGCTCAGCACTGAACGTGTGAACTACAAGAACAAAGCAAAGCAGCAGAAAACAAAGAAGCCTCCTCACAAATAAAAATTTACTATGTACAGTACACTTACTATGTTTTCAGACTTACACGAGACAGAATCAAATTGAACCTTGTTTTTACATAAAATAGGAACACACAATTACATACAGGTTCTCCCGTGGTTACTGCATAAGACCATAAGATGTAGGAGCAGAATTAGACCATTCAGCCCATCGAATCTGCTGCATCACTCCATCAAGGCTGACACACTATCCCTCTCACCACCATTTGCCTGCCTTCTCCCTCTGACACCCCTAATAATCAAGAACCTATCAACCACCACTTTAAATATGCCCAATGACTTGGCTCCACGATGTCCTTGGCAATGAATTTCACAGATTCACCACACTCTCACGAAAGAAATTCCCTCCCTTCTCTGTTTCCAAGGGACGTCCTTCTACTCTGGTCCTAGACTCTGCCACTATTAGAAACATGCTCTCCACATCCACTCTATCTTCAATATTCAATCGGTTTCAATGAGATCCCCCTCTCACTCTTCTGAACTCCAGCGAGTACAGGCTCAAACAGTTCTCAAGTCAGAAATGTGGACTCGCGCAGTTCCCACATGACGTGAGCTGCCTACAGTACAGCAGCTACTGCAGATCCATTCGACCGTGCTCGTTCATATGTAGGGGCTGCGCAGAAATCAGGCATTTGTCACAGGAGAGGCAGCAGGCACAGGCACACACACAACTGACCAAAACATGGAAAAAGAGGGTTCTGTTTTGAAGAGTGGCTTAAAGAAGAGAAGCTGTAGGTGTCAAAGTCAAAAGTCAAGATCAAAATAAAATTTGTTATCAAAGCATGTACATACAGGAAAAAGATTAGCTTTAGTGTGTATCGAAACATACTGAGAAATGCACTATCTGTGTCAAATCAAATCAGTGAGGATTGTGCAAGGCAGCCCACGAGTGTCATCACACTTACGGCACCAACATAACATGCCCACAAATTAGTAACCCCAACCGTACTCCTTTAGAACGTAGGAGGGAACCGGAGCGCCCGGCTGAAACCCACGCAGTCACAAGCACCTTACAGACAGCGGTGGGAGCCAAGCCACGACCTTACAACAGGCACATTATAAGGTGATGCTATGCAATTGTGCCACCCCATGGGATATGTTACTACCCCCTACCATGTACCTTGAGATTCATTTTCTTGCAAGCATTTACCGAAAAATAAAGCAATACGAAATAATTTATGAGAAACTATACATGCACTAACAGCCAACCAACATGCAAAAGAAGAGAAATTATGGAAAAAAAACAATACTTAGAAAATGCGTTGTAAACACTCCTTGAAAGTGAGTCTCTGGATCACAGTTGTAGAGAAATAAGCACAAGGAATTTCTGTGCCGAGTCAAAGAACTGAGCAAGGAGTAAATGTTAATGGTTTATGACTGTCACATGCCCCAGGATACAGTGAAAAGCTCTTGGTTTGCTTGCCAGCCAAACAGATCAAACTGAATACACATATATCAAGGCTGTAGGGAGGGAAAAGCAATAGCAGATTGCAGAATGTAGCGAGCGGTGTCACAACAACAGCCTCGCACTTTGTCCGAGGAACTGACTGTGGGATTCAGGGAAATCAGGAGAAGACGCACCAATCCTCATCCAATGGTGAGCAGCTTCAAGTTTTCAGAGGATCTATCATTGGCCTAGTGCACTGAAGCAATCAAAAAATAGGCACACCAGCAGCTCTATTTCATTCGGATTTGAGATTTGGTACATCACCAAAGACTTTTAGGAATCTCTACAGATGTACATTCTGACTGGTTGCCTGACAGCCTGCTGTGGAAGCTCTAGTGCTCAGGATCAAGGGTTGTGGTCTCTGCCAACCCCATCATGTGCACAACTCTCCCCACCATCGAGGACATCTTCAAAAGGGGTTGCCTCCGGAAGGCAGCTTCCATCATAAAGGACCCTCACCATCCATTATTTTTGTAATTTGTCGACTTTTCTGTTTCTGCATTGTACTGCTGCTGTAAAACAACAAATTTCACATTATACTAAGTGATAATAAACCTGTTTTGTTGAGGGAAGTGCAGTGATCTTCAAAAGGTCGGAATTGGAGGGCAAACTCATGGAATCATCATGGTATCTCAGAGATTGACAAGATAGTAAGGCAATGGAGGAATTTATAAACAAGGGGGACAACAACTGCAAAAGAGGAAAAAAAAGGCATTACCAGACTGGGGCAGAGGGTGTGATAGTGAACAGGGTTCAGTGTAAGTTCCAATACAAGAAGCAGTGTCTTGGTAACACTCACTGAACTCAGCAAGCCAGGCAGCATCTATGCAGGGGAATAAACAGTCGATGTTTCAGGGCAAGACACTTCATCAGGACCTGAAATGTCAACTGCTTATTCTCCTCCATATATGCTGCCTGTCTTGCTGAATTCCTCCAGCGTTTTGTGTGTGTTGCTCAAGATTCCCAGCATCTGCAGAATCTCTTGTGTTTAGAGTTTTGGTAAATTGGTTTATTATTGTCATAGGTACCGAGGTAACAGTGGAAAAATTTGTCTTGTATACTGTCCATACAGATGAATTCATTACAACAGCGCATGAAGGAAACACAAGATAAAACAACACAGAGTGCAGAATGAAGTGTTGCAGTACACAGAAAGTGCAGTGCAGGTATACATAAGGTGCAAGGTCAGGAGGTTGAGTCCATCTTATTGCACTAAGGAAGTATTCAATATCCTTATACTAGCTGGAGAGTAGCTGTCCTTGAGCCTGGTGGTATGTATGGTTTGTATGTATGTATCAGGCATTTTATTCCTCTCCATACAGGCTGCCTGACCTGCGGAGTTCCTCCAGCGTTTTGTGTGTGCTGCTCTCGATTTCCAGCATCTGCAGAATCTCCTGTGTTTATCATCAGTCACACTGCACAGCAACATTTGCCAGAAACTATATCTTTATTTTCTTTTAAAACAGCCATTTTCAAATGACCTAATATAGTCATCAATTTGCTGCTGAACAAGTTAAGATGATTTTATGTCATGTCCCCTTATATGTATTAAAAATTCATCTCTCACTTAGTTGTGCTATGAATAACCCCCATTTACAAGCAGTGAGAGCAGTGGATGGCAAATTCCTGAAATACCATTTCCTTTGTAAACACTGTATGGGGAGAAAATACTTTTTTGCAGTCCATGAATTTGCTAAATTTTCTGTAGGGACACTCCACACTGTCCAGCTAATTTCCATATAAAAGCTGACATAGAGCGAGAGAGAGAGAAAAGGACAGGGAGAGAAAGAAAGACGTGGGGAAGGGGGAGAGGGGGGAGATGGGGTGGGGAGAGAGAGGAGAGGAGGGGGAGAGAGGGGAGAGGAGGGGGGAGAGAGGAGAGAGGAGATGGGAGGAGGGGAGAGAGAGAATGAATGAGAATTGAGAATTTGGACCAGTGACAACCAACATAAGTAAGTATACATGACAGACACTTGGAAAATTGTGCCATTTGAGAAAAATACTCTCAAAAATCACTGGTGCAAGGGATGGAGATACAGGGAGAAGGCTGCAATTGTAAGTTCCCTTCTCCCCAGAAGGTCTTATTTCTCACGGGTTCAAATGAAATGATTTAAAAAGAAATACATTTGGGGCTTCATGTGTTCATCTACTAAACATTCTCAGCAGGACCGCTGAATGCTTTGTGGGACTTCTGAACGATCTTTGACCAAATGAAGAACTCGGGAAAAAATAAACATCTTTGAACATACATAGGATGACGCTGACCTCTCCTGTACCCCAAAATTCCCCTCACTGTGCTTCAGAAGCCTTCGAAGGTGCAAACCTTGAAGCTTTTTACTATTTTTTTCTTTATGAGATGTGCACAATGTTGGCTCAAACTGTCCGTCCTTAATTGCCCCTGAACAGGGGAGGCATTTGAGCCATGACCATGTTGTAACAGATCTAGACAGAATGAGACAGTAAAAGAGAGAGGAAGAGAAAGAGAAATAAGAGAAATAGGAAAAAAAGAAATGGCACATTTCCTTACTCTAAAACATTAATGAATTAGATAGGTTTTTACAAGTAAGTCTCCCATAGTTTCAAGTACATTTATGATCAAAGTATGTATAAATTACACAATCTTGAGATTCTGCTTACAGGCAGCCACAGAACAAGAAGGCTGAAAGAATTCAATTTAAAAAAAGACCAACACCCAATGCATAGAGAGAGCAGAAAAAAAGCACAAATCATGCAAACGATAAAAGCAAGCAACAGCATTCAGAATGAAAGTGAGTCCATTGGCACGAAGCCCGGAGCAGCCAGAGTGGGCACACACCTTCATTACGCTGTGGGGGAAACTGTTAGCCTGAGTGCTGTGGAGCGGTGAGCAGAAACAGCTCAGCCTTCGCTTTCGTCCCGATACCCTGCCTTTTCAGTTCATCTGGCCTCCTGTCGTCCAAACATCGGGCCATCTCCCACACGGGGACCCAAGCCCTGCCCCATTGATATGCTCTGAGTCTGGACCCTACTGCCACGTTCCAGCCTGTACCTGACTTTCTCAAATCAGCCCAGTACCGAGATCAATCCAATCTGGCTCTCAGTTTAAGTGGGCAGACTCTGAACCTCCTTTGCTCCGACTATACTCCACTTTGTTCACTCCCACTCCACCTCTGACTCACACTCCATCTCAAACATGCCTCGAACTTGCTCCAATTCAGCATTGCCTTCACTCTCCTCTTCACCACACAAAATGCTGGAGGAACCCAGCAGGTCAGACATGATCTACGGAGAGAAATAAATAACCGAAGTTCTGGATCAAGATGGCTCATCGGGATATTGCTCAAACTCATAGCTTGATTCATGAGCACTGTACTCCGCCATGGGTGGTCCCAAGCCCGGCTGTAGGGTTGGGTATGGGGTAGCAACCCCATCCTGTAAGAGCCCAGAGCTACAGAACACCAACAGAATCTCCAAAGAGCTCATCCCCCAGAGGAGAAGGAGAAGATGAGCTACACCTGGGCTAACCTGAAGGGCCGGCCCAGGACAGAGGACTCTGGCGAGCTGCTGTTGGTGGCCTATGCCCCAGAAGGGCTGATGGGCTGAAATCAAGTCAAGGCAAGTCACTTTTTATTGTTGTTTCGACCATTACTGCTGGTACAGTACACGGTAAAAACGAGACAATGTTTTTCAGGACCATGGTGCTACATGGAACAGTACAAAAACTACACTGAACTATGTGAGAACAACACAGAAAAAGGAACTACACTAGACTACAGACCTGCCCAGGATGCATAAAGTGCACAAAACAATGCAGGCATTACAATAAATAATAAACAAGACAATAGGCACAGTAGAGGGGAGTGAGTTGGTGTCAGTCCAGGCTCTGGGTATTGAGGAGTCTGATGGCTTGTGGGAAGAAACTGTTACATAGTCTGGTCGTGAGAGCCCAAATGCTTCGGTGCCTTTTCCCAGATGGCAGGAGGGAGAAGACAATAGGTGCAGAAGTAGACCATTTGGCCCTTCGAGCCTGCACCGCTATTCTGAGATCATGGCTGATCATCTACTATCAATACCCGGTTCCTGCCTTGTCCCCATATCCCTTGATTCCCCTATCCATAAGATACCCATCTAGCTCCTTCTTGAAAGTATTCAGAGAATTGGCCTCCACTGCCTTCTGAGGCAGTGCATTCCACACCCCCACAATTCTCTGGGAGAAGAAGTTTTTCCTTAACTCTGTCCTAAATGACTTACCCCTTATTCTTAAACCATGCCCTCTGGTACTGGACTCTCCCAGCATCTGGAACATATTTCCTGCCTCTATCTTGCCCAATCCCTTAATAATCTTATATGATGCAATCAGATCCCCTCTCAATCTCCTTAATTCCAGCGTGTACAAGCCCAGTCTCTCTAACCTCTCTGCATAAGACAGTCCTGACATCCCAGGAATTAACCTTGTGAATCTACGCTGCACTTCCTCTACAGCCAGGATGTCCTTCCTTAACCTTGGAGACCAAAACTGTACACAATACTCCAGGTGTGGTCTCACCAGGGCCCTGTACAAATGCAAAAGGATTTCCTTGCTCTTGTACTCAATTCCCTTTGTAATAAAGGCCAACATTCCATTAGCCTTCTTCACTGCCTGCTGCACTTGCTCATTCACCTTTTGTATGAGGAGTATGAGAGTTTGTATGAGGGGTGCGTGGGGTCCTTCATAATGCTGTTTGCCTTGCGGATGCAGCATGTAGTGTAAATGTCAGTAATGGCGGGAAGAGAGACCCCGATGATCTTCTCAGCTGACCTCACTATCCGCTGCAGGGTCTTGCGATCCAAGATGGTGCAATTTCCAAACCAGGCAGTGATGCAGCTGCTCAGGATGCTCTTAATACAAGCCCTGTAGAATGTGATGAGGATGGGGAGGTGGGAGATGGACTTACATTGGGGGGGCGGGGGGTCGAATTCCATGGCTGGTCCTGACCTGCTGAGATCCTCCAGCATTTTGTGTGTGTTGCTCTGGAGACTCTGTTGAATTTACCCATACTGTCTAATCTCTTCTTAAAACATTGCTCTTTCAGGTGTTTTCCAAAGTAAATTTATCACCAAAGTTTGTGTATATCACCACACACTACCCTGAAATTCATTTTCTACAGGACTCAGAATAGAACAAAGAAATACAGTAGAATCAATGAAAAACCACACAAAGACTGACCAGCAATCAATGAGCAAAAGACAAACTGTGCAAACACAAAAAAATCAATAAATAATAACACATAAATAAATAAATAATACAGAACACGAGTTGTCGAGTCTGCAGGTTGTAGAATCAGTTCAGAGTTGAGGTGAGGGAAGTTGTCCACACCTGTACAGTGTCTGATCCTCCACGAGGCCAACCTTGCTGTGGTTTAGAGGCTTGTGTGCCTCAATGACCTGGAAAGCTATTTTGTCTGGAGGTCAAGGCTTTAAGCTTTGGCTCTTGGTAGAGTGACCCATGCCAAACAGGTGAAAGGGAAGAGACCAGATTAAGAATGGGTCTACTGATCCTCCAGGTTCAGGGGTTAAGCTCAGGGCTAACAACCCTGACTTACAAAACAAGGTTGTTATGGAAACAGCAATGAAGAATTCTTCTCCACCTGAGTGTGACAGTATTTCTGAGTCTCTTGCCATGACTTGCATGATTGACAGCAATGAAAACAAGCTACTGACACAATGAAGACAGCCCTGAACACCACCAGAGATGGAGGACCTCCGCTGTGGTCCGAAACGCCAGCGGCATAAAGGGCAATAGAGAGAGAGGAGTCTGATGGCTGAAGGGCAATAACTGTTCCTGAATCTGATGATCTGGGACATGAGGCTCCTGTATCCTCTTCCTGATGATAGCAGTGAGAAGCCAGCATGGCTTGGATGTTGGGGTCCTTGATGACGGATGCTACTTTCCTGTGGCAGTGCTCCGTGTAGACTTTTCCTGCAGTGGATTGACTGCTCCAATGTCTCTGTCAAAATTTGGTGTTACATTCCTTAAGCCACCTTATCATTGTGTTAATGTGCTACAGAAATTGAGCCTGTACCTATAAACATTATAAACCACAAATTTGAACATACAAATTTTTGAAGCATCTAATACAAATTCTAGTCATTGCACTGAATATAATGATTTTTGCATCTTGCACTTTACTGTCACCAAAAGTCAATAAATTTCACGACGTACAGTAGGCCAGTGATTATAAACTGATTCTTATTGTGGTGATAATTTTCTACAGTAACTCATAGGTTGATTCAAGAGTGCTGGACTTACATGGGGGTCGAATTCCAGGGCCAGTCCTGGTTCCTGTAATTTCACGACCATTTGAATCTACACACCAACAGCTGTGCTGGGTTTGGTGACATTGGACTGGCAGGTAGTTTCCTTGTGAATCGCACTGTGGCACATACTGGTCGAAGGGTCTTGGTCCTCTGGGCGATATGGTGCTCAGGACATTTTCTCTGTGACGCTCACATAACGTCTTCTGAGAGCCTGTCGAGCAAAAAGATTGCAGAATGGCAACATTAAATAAGTTAATAATCTAGTAGTTTAAATACATGTACAGTCGGCCCTCCTTATCCGTTAATAGTTGTTATCCTATAATAACTATTTACATAGCATTTACATTGCATTAGGTATTATAAGTAATCTAGAAATGACTTAAAAGTACAGGCAGTCCCCAGGTTATGAATGTGTTCCATTCCTGAGTCCGTCTTTAAGTTGGATTTGAAGTTGGAACAGGTACATCCGGTATTATTTAGTGTCAGTTAGTCAAATGTTTTTCTTAGTATATAGTACATATTTTATCTTTCTATGCATATAAAACACTTAAGAAACATACATATTTCAATAATTAAACCACTGTGTTGCTTAGTAATAATTGTAGCTTTCATCGGGGCAGGGCCTTTCAAATGCTCCATTAAAATTGTTCTGATCGTTGACCGACTGTAGCCTAACGCTTTTCCATTGACCGATGGCGTTTCACCTCTTTCCCATCGCTTTATTACTTCCACCTTACTTTCAATCGATATCGTGATTATTTTTGTGAACAGAAACACTGCAGATTCAGAGCTGTACTGCTGGGTCCTAAAGACCACCACACCGAGACAAGTTAAATAAGGGACTTGAGCACCCACGCTTTTTGGTATCCGCGGGGGGTCTTGGAACCAATCCCCCACAGATAAGGAGGGCCGACTGTACAGTATTTAAACTAGTACTGTACGTGTATGCACGGGTGCGATGAAAAACTCACTTGCAGCAGCATCACAGGCATCAGATAAGGAGCATTCACAAGAAAATGATAAATTAAACAAAAACAAAAGAAAATCCATTGTAGCATAGATTGATCTGGAGTTGTCATACTGATTAGCATTGTGCAGGTTGGTTCAGGAACTGAAAGCTTGAAGGGAAGAAGCTGTTCTTGAACCTGGTTCGAGATTCTAGATAATTTTGGTGCACAAATGTAAAGGAGAAGGAAATGTTTGATACTAGTGGTGTGGGACTTCAGTGCTCATCAAGAACAAATGCTGTTTTAGCAAATCAGAAGATTCAGATTAGGATTTAATTATCATATGTGTATACAGCGGTTCCTTCAGGTTGTTTTAGCCAGGGGTGGTAATGGGGACAAGCTCCTACGACAATGCACCCAATGACCTGTGCCTCAAACAGCCTGACAACCAAGTCCAGCTCCCAGCCTTCACATGTGGCTTAGCGACTAAGCCCGGCAGAACCATTTCTACTGACAGAAGGGGCAAAGACGAGCTACTGGCACCTTAAAACCGTCGCCCTGGGCAGATGGGGCTCATCAGCTGTGGTTGGCAGCTGGTCTGGGAGAAGGGAAAGGTGGGGGGAGGGGAAGGAGGATAGCTAGAAGGTGATGGGTGAAGCCAAGCAGGTAGGAAAGGTAAAGGGTCAAAGAAGGAGGAGTCTAATAGGAGAGAAGAGTGGACCATGGGAGACATGGAGAGGTGATAGGTGGGTGTGGAGAAGAGGCAAGAGGCCAGAGTGGGAACAGCAGAAGAAAGAAGTTGGAGGGGAAAATCCCTTTGCTTTTTAAAACCAGAAGGAGAAATTTATGTTAATGTCATCAGGAGATAGGAATTAAAATAGTTGGCCACCAGAAAATTCTGCTTTTGGCAGATGTAGTGGAGGTGCTTGACAAAGCGGTTCCCCCAATTAATCGGGTGTCACTAATGCAGAGAAGGCTGCATTGGGAGCACCAAATACAACAGACACCCGTAACAAATTTGCAGGTGAAGTGCTGCATCAGCTGGAAGGACTGTTTGGGACCCTGAATGGGGTTGAGGGGAGAGGTGAACGGCCAGGCGGAGCATTTCTGTCACTTTTAGGGATGTGTGCCTGGAGGAGACCAGTGGGAAGGAAAGAGTGAACAAGGCAATCATGCAGGAGGCAAGCCTTGCAGAAAGCGGAGAGGAGGGAGGAGGTAAAGATCTATTTGGTGGTAGGATCCCACTGAAGATGGCAGGAAGATGAGTTGAGAGCAGATGTCCAGAAAAGGAGGAAATGCAGGTGAGCGCAAACATCAATGGTAGAGGAAAGGAAGCCCCATTCTTTGATGAAAGAGGACAGCTCTGGTCTTGGAAAGGAAAGCCTCATCCGGGGAATAAATGCAAAGGACACCAAGGAACTGAGAATGGCATTTCTACAAGAGATGTGTATATAAGATGTCAGTAGATTGATATCTCCAGAGATTGGGAAAGGGGGAGGGAGGTGTCAGAAATTGACCAAGTGAAATTAAGGGCAGGATGGAAGTTAGAGGCAAATTTGATGGAATTGATGAGCTCAGCATGAAGCAGTATCAATCCAGTTGCCAATATAGAGTAGAGCAGGAAGAGCTGAGGAACATTACCTGTGTAGGCTTTGAACATGGACTGTTCTAAGTAGCCAATGAAATGGCAGGCATAACTGGGGTCCATGCAGGTGCCTGTGACTACCACTTGAGTTTCAAGTAAATGGGAGGGGCCAAAGGAGAAATTGTAGAGGGTGAGGACCAGTTCTGCCAGTTGAAGGAGGGAGATGGTGGAAGGTAGCTGGCTGGGTCTTTTATTGAGAAAGAAGTAGACACCTTTAAGGCCTTCTTGATGGGGGATAGAAGTCGATAGTGACTGGACATCCATGGTGAGAATGAGACAGTCAGAGCCAGGGAGTTGAAAGTTGTTGAGGAGATCGAGAGCATGTGAAGAGTCATGGATGTAAGGACTGAACCAAGGAGGTTGGAATGGAGTCGAGGTATGGGGACATGAGCTTAGTGGGTCAGAATTAGACAGAGACAATGGGCCCACCTGGAGAGTCAGGTTTGTGGATCCTGGGTAGGAGAAGGAAACAAGCAGTGCAGAGTGAGGGGGCCTATGAGTAAGATGAGGTGTCAGGGAGATGCTGCCCAGCCTTGGCAAGGCAGGTCAGTCCACCATACAACAGCACCCTTCTTTGTCTGTGGGTTTGATGGTAAGGTTGGGATCGGTGCAGAGAGAGTGGAGGGTGGTGTGTTCAGAGGGGATGAGGCTTGAGGAGGAGGGGAAAGTGCATAGGTTCAGTCGGTCGATGCCTTCTTGGCAATTATGAGAAGAGAAGATCCAGAGTGGGGTGTCCCAGATGAGGAGGAGGGTTGGAGATGAGAGATGGGGTCTTTGTTGCAGGGTGGGGAATTTTTGCCAAAGCAGTGGGCTTGGAAACGGAGGTGATGTAAGAAAAGCTCAGCATCGTGGCGAGCACAGAACTCTGGGTTAAGGGAGACAAAGGTAAGGCTCTTGCTGAGGACAGGATGTTCCACCTCAGAGTGGGGAAGGTCAGAAGGAAGGTGAAGATGTGGCAGGGATTAAAACTGGGATCAGAGGGAGGGAAGAAAGTTGCCGGTGTTAGGGGAGGGGAGGGTCGGTTGGGTTGGGGACTTGTCTACAGTATCTGTGTGAGTGGGTGAAACGAAGGAACAGGGCTTGTTTTGCTGTTCTGTGAAATTGGAGGACATGCCGTATTGGCCCCAGAATGTGTGGCAATACTTACAGGCTGTCCCCTCACAGCCTTAGGTTGTGTTGGTTGTTAGTGCAAATTATGCTTATCACTGTTTGTTCCAATGTACATGTGATAAATAAATGAATCTTCAAGTTTGTATTTCCTGAAGTCTATTGAAAGCTCCAGACGACTGTTACTGTCTCCCATTCACGTACTATTTATTCTCATTATTAGCTTGCATTTTCCACTCAATCTTCTTCAGGCCAAGAAAAGCCAACTCAGATTCCCTAGAGTGGACTTGCATCAGAAATCGATCATCCCTGCACCCACACCAGACTCACCAAGGTATCGCGGACAAATTACCAAACGTGCTTTTCAACAGTTTCAGAATGAGAAGATTGTGCTATAATCGGGTCAGAGAGCAGGCACTTACAAGGATATAAAATGGACAAGCTGTACTTAAGAAATAGTTTCAAGATGAAATGGAGACAAATGGCCAATATGTCCACACACAGCAGAAACGTGCTTGTTCTATTTTCCCCACTTCAACTTCCTGAGCTGGAGCAGGGGAGTGAGAACAATTATTGGACTCCCTGGGCAGGACAACTGTTAACTCATTCAGTTATGCATGAGAACTCTTCCAGCTTCTAGACATGTGGCTATTTTTGTCTGCAACCACAGTCTAAACTACTGATTAGTACAATGTCAAAATGTTAGAATCTGGAGCCAATTACGTCTTCTGAGAAGAGCAGTTAAAAGGAATTAGCTTTACTCCACTGAATCAGATCCACTTTATCACATCTTCATTCAGCTTACTTAGTAACTGTGGGAAAGCAGTCAGTCACATGTGAAACAAGGAATACAAAATGTGACTGAGATATAACTCTGAAAGATATTTAATACATATGGCTCAGAATAGGATGGTAAAAATAATCCTTAGATTAATGATATTTGGTTCTCATTTGTTTCAAAGTTTGTCGTCTGACTGTACATATATACAACTAACCAAAACAAGGCTCCTCTGGAACACGGTTCATCCACAAAACATATATCACACAAAAATATTAATACAAATAAGTTAATAAAATAGAATTCAAAATGCATGTGGAGTAAATTGTACAGTAAACAGCCTGCTGCCCTAGTGACGAGATGGCCATGGTGGCAGAGAATTCATTAGTCTCACAGCTGTTAGCCAGTCCTGATGCTCCTGCTCCTGATGGCAGTAAGTCAAAGAAATTGTGGGATGAGAGTTAGGGACCCTCAACAATACTTTGAAACCGTTGTCTACAAAAGCTGTTCCTTTTCAGCCTTTTATCCCCCTTTAACATATCAAACTGCTAATCTAAGATTTCCTTCTCTGTGTGATTTGACTCTAGTTTCAAATATAATGTCCTTTGTTGTTCCAACTTATTTCTCTTTCCTTTAACTCATCACTGGAGTAATAATCGAAATTACTGCCGGACACAAATTAATGTTACCAGATCTGAACTCAATAGCTTAGAATTTTCTGGAAGCATCTGCCTTGTCACATGCCACCTCTGTTATCCAAGCCGTTGGCAATGTGTTGCTTTAGTTGCTGCACCTGCTCTTTGTCCAGGAGGCTGGCGTAGTACCATCTACCCAGGCTATTGACAGGATGGTCAGACACTGTTGGAATTGGGTCATTGCTGTGAAGAACTTTATGTCCTTCAGCATTCCCTTGACTATGGAGATGGCTCGAGACTCGCTGGATTTGATTTTCATTCTGGCCCTCTTGATGTTTTCCTGCAGCTTTCCAAGTAGTCGTTTGGTGCATGTTGCAGTAGTGGTGAGTGTTGTTATATTGTCCAAGTACATCCTAATAGGGAGAAGGCAAAGTCCAGCACTTGTTCTTTCACTGCCTACCACCCATCTTGAGGCCTTGATAATGACCTCCATGGCTAATGTAGTGCAGCCTGCCAAAATGCCTAGGTCCAGTCTCTGCCATGTTGTGAAATCTGCTGTTGTGAAGCACAATCGTAGGTGTTGAAGATACAACTTCATCAGCATTGTGATGGGCTCTGGTATCTGGAAGAAGTCTGGTGCTTCACAGAGGAGTGCATGGGGAATTGAGCCGAATCCATTGGCGAGGCCCAGGAAGATCACATAGAGATTTATTTTATCCTTCCTCGCTGCTTGGATCTGGTGCCATATCATGCTTGTACGTTCCAAACACCCAGAGAAGCCTGGAATTGCTGCTTTGTGTATAGATGTATCAATGCACTTGTTTCTCTCCAGGTGGCTGGCCAGTCTCTGTGCTATCATAGTGAAGAAGGTTTTCCCTCGACGTTCAGAGGCAGCTTGGTTGGAACTGACTGATGTTTTCTGCATCCTTTTCTTCCGGAGTCGGGACACATCCAGCCCTTCACCACACGTTGGGTATTATTCACCCCTGCCACACTACCCTCATGAGCCTCCAGAGAAACAGCAAGATGTCTGGTACAGTCTTATAAAGCCTATATGGTACTCCATTAAATACCCATCGTGCGAAAAACCCACTGATTACAATGGAAAACTATTCCACGTGGTGCCCGCAGATGGCTGCTCAAGTTTGCTTGGATACAAGATTGGACCCAAGCCCTAGTTCTTGTAGTTTTCTCCATTCTCAACTCAGCTGTTGGCCCAAAGCATGGCAGTCGTGGGCGAGCTGTGGTACTTCTACACGGTGATGCTGGATGTGCCAATCTAACGTGAAGGGCTGCTGAGCCTAGCTTGTGGACGTTTTGTCAGCCTGTATACCAATCCGGTCGGAACCTGATGTGTGGAGAGGTCCCAATGAGCTCACACAGGGTGTCAAATTCAAGGTGGCTCTACAAGACAATTTCCTCTTTAGACCAATGGACTATGTTGACTTAAGTGTGTTTAATGATTTTAATTGTGTTGCAGCATCCAGAGTTTTAAAGTATTAAGGGGCCATTCAAGACCGTTTAATGTCATTTCCAGTTGTGTGTAAAGGACAACAAAATAATTGTGACTCTGGATGCAGCACAAAAAAAACACAATTAATACAAATACCCAAGATATTGTGGCATTTACATAGATTGATTGTATGTCCATAAAATGATGCTCAGCACAGGAGTGTCTGGACATAAGGTGACTCTAACAGGAAATGATAACAGTCATGGTGGCTAGTGTGGGTCAGTGGGTAGAGGTGTTGATCAGCCCTACTGCTTGGGGCAAGTAACTGTTTTGAGTCTGATGGTCATGGTGTGGATGCTATGTCGCCTCCTCCCTGATGGGAGTGGGACACACCGGCCATGAGCAGGGTGGGTGGGATCCTTCATGGTATTGCTGGCCTTTTTCTGGAACCTCTCGGTATAGCCTTGATGGTGGGTAGGCTGATGTGTTGGGCAGTTTTGACTGCTTGCTGTACAGCCTTCCTGTCTGCTGCAGTGCATTTTCTTTACCAAGCAGTGATGCAGCTTGTAAGGGTGCTCTCTACTGCATCTCTGTAAAATGACACGAGTGTGGACGGGCATAGTTCAGCTCTCTTCAGCCTCCTGAACACAAAGGGATCTTTTTATTAACGAATAACAACCAAGCCGTATGCTTTTCAGGCTTTGTATCACTCTGACATTCAGCAAGATCATGGTGAATGATTCTCCTGCTCTAACTTCAGATACCCGATCTCCTTCATCTCCAAAAATCTATCTACCTTCTATTAACTTAGCAACTGAGCCTCCACTACCCTCTTGGGTAGAGAAGTCCAAAGTGTATTCTGTACATCCGTGGTGTGCTTACCCATGAAGACGGAATTTTGACTAAGGGTGCTCAATTCTCATGCACCAGATTAACTCCTGGATTATGTCTGGAATCTGCAAGTAGTTCCTTGTACTCTGGTACTTGCATTCATGAAAATTAACTTCCTACTGGGAGCAGAGGGCAAAGCTGACTCATGGCCCCAATAAACAGAACATTTTAAATATGTAACGGACTTCACAGAAGAACAATGCTTTCTTTTAAACAAAAGCTACGAGGGCATAATTGAGGGTCGGGATGTGAACTGTGCTGTTTCTGTGCTTTTAACATTACAGCATCAAGAGCACGTTCTCTCTGTGACCTCATGAGTCTCCTCTGGATGCTCTGGTTTCCTCCCACATTCCAAACATGTACAGGTTAGTAGGGTGATTGGTCACATGGGGGTAATTGGGCTCATTGGGCTGGGAGGGCCTCTTACCACGCTGTGTCTTGAAATAACTAAAACAAACATTCCAAGAAATCTGAGGCACTTGGATTCATGTTTCTGTCATGAGAAACAAAATATAACCCCGTTCATTATCTCTACCCACTAACCCACTCTTACATCCTCCCCCCACCACCACTTTCTCATTTCCTTTCAAAGTCACCTTATGTAAACACTCCTGTACCTAAAGCCACTTTATGTACATATAATTAATCTATGCTATCTTAGGTATTTCCATTTATTGAGCTTTTTTATTATTGTGTTTTTTGTACCACACTGGATCTGGAGTAACAATTATTGCATTTGCCTTTATGCTTGTGCACTCTAAATGACACTAAACATTCTTGAATCTATTGAAACAGTCCAAAACAAACACATACTTTATTAGCAAAAGGCACACAATACTTGGCTAAAATATTTGTATTCTATGATATTAAATTGGTCCGATTTAACTTTTTAACAAAATTTGCGAGTTAATTCACAATCACAATTCCAATCATTTCATGCACACTTATGGTCCCAGGGCATTACCAAGACTGCTTCCACTCTGTTTTGTCACATCCAAGAGGACCAATAAGACCATTGGATAGCTGATTTTTTTTTATTTTCAAAACCCTTTCCCTGAAAAAATTCCTTCTCCCTGTAACCTTTGACGATCTTAATAATCAACACCATATCCACCAACCTCTGCTTTAAATATCTGCTGCCTCTGGCTAAAGAAATTCCACCTCATCTGTTCCACATCCTTCTACTCTGAGGCTGTGCCCTCTGGTCCTAGACACTACACTATGGGAAACATCCCCTCCACATCCACTTTATCTGGGCCTTTCAATATTCAGTAAGTTTCAACGAGATCACTTGTCACTCTTCTGAACTCCAGTGAGTACGAGCCCAGAGCCTCTGTATTCACTAACCCTTCCACTCCCAGGTTGATTGGAAGTCCAGAAGTTGAGGGTGAGGCCTGTTGACTGGAGTCCCAAGTCTGTGAGTCTCTGCAAATGTCAGAGCCTGCTGGGGAAATTGAAAACCCATTGTCTGTGAATCCAGGTCATTATCCGCTAGAGGCCGAAGACAAGCTGTTGTGGGGTTGAAGGAGTGTGTGAGAGTGGAAGGGAGGGACGGGGTTTGCTTTGCTGCAGCTGCTTTCTTGCCTGTTGTGTTTTGCGTTGTCCTGCCCAGCACTGTGGACATGCTAAGTGGCAACAGTTGCCGGTTGCCACCAGCACATCCTTGGGTTGACACAACCTACACACTTCACTGTATGCTTCAATGTACATGTGATAAATCAATCTTGAATCTTTTACGGTGTAAAAACGGTAAAAGCCTACCCCCTTTTAAGGAATGTATTAATCTGGAGTCGTTTCAAGACCTGGTAAACGCCTACACCCTTTTAAGGAGATTTTAAAAGAGAAACTGCTTTTACTGATTCACTACGTAACCAGCAGAAACAGATTTAAGGCCATTGCCAGAGGTGCAGGAGGTAAAATGAGTGTTATTAGAAGAAGATAGCGAGTTATTAGCAGTCCTCAGCACAGTCCTGTTGGTTACTGATGCAACAGATGCATTTCACTGTGTGTTTCAATGTATGTGTGACAAATAAAACTAATCATTGAATTAGATTGAAAAATCTGGGATCAATACTGAGGCCCGAGGATCAATCAGAAGTCGAGGCCCATTGGCTGGAGCCCCAGGTCTGCGAATCTCCATTGATCTGGGTCTCACTCCACTCAAGGCCAAAGACTGCCTGTCCTGGG
Organism: Hemitrygon akajei; assembly: GCF_048418815.1. Lineage (NCBI taxonomy): Eukaryota > Metazoa > Chordata > Chondrichthyes > Myliobatiformes > Dasyatidae > Hemitrygon > Hemitrygon akajei. The sequence goes on from NC_133132.1 coordinate 100,901,268, forward strand.
GTTGAAGGACTGTGTGTGCAGGTTGAGTAGGAGGGAGTGAAGAACGGGGCTTGTTTTGCTGTAGTTGCCTGGTATGTTGTGTCTGGTTGTGTTTTATGTTGTTAGAAAAATAACCTACAGAACAAAGTCAGATGAATAATTGAAAAGAAAATAAAAATGCCAGGTGCTGGCAGGAGATCAGGCAGAATGTTTCTAATTGGGAGATTATTTCAGAGTCTTGATGGGATGACAGGATGACCAGTCTGAGCATGGTTTCATGCTGTGGACACCAGGTCATGAAGTGATGCATAAACTCTACAGCTGACTCACTTAGCAAGCTACCACAGCAACCTGCCAGGCTCTGCAAAGCAATTAACTCAGCCGTGATTTGGAACAAATCTCTTTAGTAACGGCAAATTTACAACGAACAATCACACAACCACTCTGGAACATAGTGTCACGGCTGCAGAAAAGGAGGAAGTCATGGAGGGGCTGTCTACGGAGTCTCTGTGGGTGGAAGTTAGGAACAGAAAGGGGTCAATAACTCCACTGGGTGTCTTTTTTTTACAGAATACCCAATAGTAACAGGGACATCGAGGAGCAGATAGGGAGACAGATTCTGGAACGGTGTAATAATAACAGGGTTGTTGTGGTGGGAGATTTTAATTTCTCAATTATTGATTGGCATTTCCTGAGAGCAAGGGGTTTAGATGGGGGTGGAGTTTGTTAGGTGTGTCAGCAAGGTTTCTTGACACCATATGTAGCTAAACCTACAAGAGGAGAGGCTGTACTTGATCTGGTATTGGGAAATGAACCTAGTCAGGTATCAGGTCTCTCAATGGGAGAGCATTTTGGAGATAGTGATCATAATTCTATCTCCTTTACCACTGCATTGGAGAGGGGTAGGAACAGATAAGTTAGGAAAATGTTTAATTGGAGTAAGGGGAAATATGAGGCTATCATGCAGGAACTTGGAAGCATAAATTGGAAACAGATGTTCTCAGGAAAACGTACAGAAGAAATGTGGCAAATGTTCAAGGGATACTTGCGTGGGGTTCGCGTAGATATGTTCCAATGAAACGGAACGGACGGTAGCGTACAGGAACCGTGGTGTACAAAGGCTGTTGTAAATCTAGTCAAGAAGATGACCTTATGAAAGGTTCAAAAAACTAGGTGATGATAGAGATCTAGAAGATTATAAGGCTAGCAGGAAGGAGCTTAAAAATGAAATTAGGAGAGCCAGAAGGGGCCATGAGAAGGCCTTGGCGGACAGGATTAAGGAAAACCCCAAGGTATTCTACAAGTATGTGAAGAGCAAGAGGATAAGACATAAGAGAACAGGACCAATCAAGTGTGACAGTGGGCAAGTACGTATGGAACCAGAGGAGATAGCAGAGGTACTTAATGAATGCTTTGCTTCAGTATTCACTATGGAAAAGGATCTTGGCAATTGTAGGGATGACTTGCAGCGGACTGAAAAGCTTGAGCATGTAGATATTAAGGAAGAAGATGTGCAGGAGCTTTTGGAAAGCATCAAGTTGGATAAGTTGCCGGGACTGGATGAGATGTACCCCAGGCTACTGTGGGAGGCGAGGGTGGAGGTTGCTGAGCCTCTGTCGATGATCTTTGCATCATCAATGAGGACAGGAGAGGTTCCAGGGCATTGGAGGGTTGCGGATGTTGTTCCCTTATTCAGGAAAGGGAGTAGAGATAGCCCAGAAAATTATAGACCAGTGAGTCTTACTTCAGTGGTTAGTAAATTGATGGAGAAGATCCTGAGAGGCAGGATTTATGAACATTTAGAGAGGTATAATATGATTAGGAATAGTCAGCATGGCTTTGTGAAAGGCAGGTCATGCCTTATGACCCTGATTGAATTTTTTGAGGATGTGACTAAGCACATTGATGAAGGCAGAGCCGTAGGTGTAGTGTATATGGATTTCAGCAAGGCATTAGATAAGGTACCCCATGCAAGGCTTATTGAGAAAGTAAGGAGGCATGGGATCCAAGGGGACATTGCTTTGTGGATCCAGAACTGGCTTGCCCACAGAAGACAGAGTGGTTGTAGACAGGTCATATTCTGCATGGAGGTGACCAGTGGTGTGCCTCAGGGATCTGTTCTGGGATCCTTACTCTTCGTAATTTTTATAAATGACCTAGACAAAGAAGTGGAGGGATGGAGGGATGGGTTACTAAATTCGCTGATGACACAGGTTGGGGATGTTGTGAATAGTGTGGAGGGCTGTCAGAGGTTACAGCGATACACTGATAGGATGCAAAACTGGGCTGAGAAATGGCAGATGGAGTTCGATCCAGTTAAGTGTAAGAAGGTTCATTTTGGTCAGTCAAATATGATAGCAGAATATAGTATTAATGGTAAGACTCTTGGCAGTGTGGAGGATCAGAGGGATTTTGGCATCCGAGTCCATAGGACACTCAAAGCTGCTATGCAGGTTGACTCTGTGGTTAAGAAGGAATACGGTGCATTGGCCTTCATCAATTGTGGGTTTGAGTTTAAGAGCCATGAGGTAATGTTGCAGCTATATAGGACCCTGGTCAGACCCCACAGAGTACTGTGCTCAATTCTGGTTGCCTCACTACAGGAAGGATGTGGGAACCATAGAAATGGTGCACAGGAGATTTACAAGGATGTTGCCTGGATTGGGGAGCATACCTTATGAGAATAGGTTGAGTGAATTTGGCCTTTACTCCTTGGAGTGACCGAGGATGAGAGGTAACTTGATAAAGGTGTACAAGATAATGAGAGGCTTTGATCACGTGGATAGTCAGAGGCTTTTTCCCAGGGCTGAAGTGACTAGCCCGGGAGGGCATAGTTTTAAGGTGCTTAAAAGTAGGTAAAGAGGAGATGTCAGGGGTAAGTTGTTGTTGTTTTTTTTAAAACGCAGAGAGTGGTGAGTGCGTGGAATGGTCTGCCCCCGGGTGGTGGTGGAGGCGGAAACGATAGGGTCTTTTAAGAGACTCCTGGATGGATACATGGAGCTTAAAAAACAGAAGGATATGGGTAAGCCTAGGAAGTTCTAAGGTAAGGACATGTTGGGCACAGCTTTATGGGCCGAAGGGCCTGTATTGTGCAGTAGGTTTTCTATGTTTCCTATAATGCCAGCCAGCTGAAAGATGGGGGACTTCCATTTTCAATACTGGAACTGTTCAAGTTTCAAGAAATGAAAACCATTTTTTCTTGAACACATAGCATAAGCAAGGCATTTCTACTTAAAGTGTGACTCTTGTAAAATGAGTAACTCTTTGGGAAAGGTGAAATCCTTGAGGGTGTTGGCTGAGTCAGTAAAATTCAAAGATTATGAAAATTTGTGTAGAACCAAAATATCTCCAATAACTTTCACAGGATCTCAAGAGGAACAGAATTTAACAGCTTTCTGATTCAGGTAATTAAGATCAAAGTTCAAAGTAAATTTATTAACATAAGTCCATATAGATTACCATACTTACATGAGAACCATTTTCTTGCAGCCATTTACAGGAAAATAAAGAAGTACGATAGAATTTTATGAAAAACTATACATAAAGACAGATGATTATTGGGCAAAAGAAGACAAACTGCAGAATTAAAAATAAAGATGGGCACATGAGTTACATTAACTTCAAAAGGTTTAAGCACTGAAATAATTGGTGATAATTTTAAGGTAGAAACAGCCAATATCAGGCTCTTACCTGAGGCTGAACACTGGAACCCATCACCTTGATAACCAGGGGCACAATGACATCTGAAAGATCCAGGGACATTAAAGCACTGAGCATATGGGTGACATCGACTTGGTTGGCATTCATCAATATCTTGAGAAGGAAAGCAAATTTGTTTAATAGGAGCACAATACGTGACTTTAACGTATGCTGTTTTGCTGTTAGACTATCATGGTTAATTGCATTTTAAATCTATCTACCTGTGTTTGCTTCCTAAACCCTACTCAATGAAAATCTATCAATATCGGTGTTGACATTTTTAATTTCTCTGTCAACACTTAAGCCTCACCAGCTTTCTGTGTGAGAAAGCTTCCACGACCCTGTGTGAAGAAATGCTTCCTAATATTATTCCTTGGAATAGAGAACATAAGAGATTCTGCAGGTGCTGGAAATCTGCAGCAATACACACAAAATGCTGGGGGTACTCTGCAGATCAGGCAGCATCTATAGAGAAGAATAAACAATTGACATTTCGGAGTTGAGGCCTCCTTACTTTAAGCTCTCCCACAAGAGGAAATTGTTTCTCTCAATCTATCATTTTTAATCTTCCCAAGCATCTAAATTGGATCACCCTCTTTCTCTGCAGTGCTTGTGCCACATGCCCAGACAATGCACCGATCTTCAATAACTAATACTGAAGCAAAACTTCCCTGAGCAACAATTAATTTTCTCTTTAAGAGATTACCGTAGATTCCGGATTTTAAGCCGCTACTTTTTTCCCACATTTTGAACAGCTTTGAACTCTGCGGCCTTTAATACAGAGCGGCTAATACATTATTTTTTTTCATGCCGCCAAAAACATTTTGCCTCGTAACAGTAGACCAATAAAATTGATGAGTAGTTCACAGAGGTCCAATGAAATTGTACGATAAATCAAGCGCACTTTCACAATTAAATTATTGTAAATCAGTCATTTGTACTCACCCTCATCAACATGGAAAACACTCGAAGAAAAGCACTGTGCTGCCTTTATGGCAGTTATTTAGTTTATAATATTTTCGCTTAGTAATTCATTTGTTAGTTAAAGTTAGAACTGTTTTAACTATATTTGTTTTCTGTACTACATCGCGGGATGCTATGACGTCACACCTGGTTTCGCCGCGTCTTGTGGGATACCAGTTTGCGATAAACGGGAAGGAGGGGGGCGAGCGCATTACGCGAGCGGCATTTGATCTGAGCGAACGCTGCTTTTAAGTTAAAGGCGATCAATAACTTTTCCTGGTAGGCTGCAGTATATATATTTTTTACCAGTCGTTAGGAGATATTGGAATGTTGTTCAGTAAAGAAGTATACGCAACGTATATTTAAAAGTAGCCGCGTTACAGGCACGGTTCGAAAAAAAGCATTTGCAATATGTATTTGTTTATGTTACCATATGGATTTAATTAAAAGTTAAAAAATCCTCACGTGTAATATCTTTCTGTGTAAATATCTCATATTACAACGTGGGACACCTGCGGCCTAAAATCCGGTACGGCCTGTACAAGTAAAAAATTGATTTTATTTCTAAAATTAGAGCCAGCGGCTTTTAATCAGGTGCGCTCTGTAGTCCGGAATCTACGGTAGCTTTATTTGTCACATGTACATTGAAACATCGAAACATACAGTGAGATGCGTTGCTTGTGTCAATGACCAAGAGTCTGGGCATGAGCTGGGGAAGTCCTCATGTCACTATGCTTCTGGTGCCAATATAGCATGCTCACAACTTACTAAACTTAACCCATATGTCTTTGGAAGGTGGGAAGAAACTGGAGAAAACATATATTTGTCATTATTATTCTGCATTTGAACAGGTTGTCTTGTTACGGACATTGCACGTCGTCAGTCTTTGTGTGTCATTTGTCAATGATTCTGTTGTATTTCTTTGTTCTACTGTGAAGGCCTGCAAGAAAATGAATCTCAGGGTAGTATATTGTACCATATATAATGTGCACTTTGTAACAAATTTGCTTTGAACTTTAAAACCATGTTGTCACAGGGAGAAGGTATAAACTCCTTACAGGCAGCGGTGGGAATTGAACTTCAATCTTCATTGCTGCCAATGTGAAGTGTTACACTAACTGTTACGCTGTCATACAGCCCCACGGAGCATTTCTTACTTTCCACGTACTGAAACAATTCCAGTTAGCAAATACAGAGTGAGCATCAAACAAAATTTTAAAATGAACACCGGCTGGTGTTTCATTTTGTTACAATATTCCTCTTGTCTGCTGTTAGTCAGAAGAAATCCCAGATGTACTTCCGGAAACTTGCAACAAAATTCCAGGCATGTTCTGAGCTCTTTTTAGTTTTAATCCCAAAGGCAGAGAGTCAAGCCCATCACTGTTGATCTGCTAGATCATCGCCCTTTCACCAGGGCAGCATAGTGGTTAGCAGAATGCTTTACAGTGCTGGCGACCAAGGAATTCAATCCCTACCAATGTCTGTAAGGAGTTTGAGTGTTCTCACGGGTTTCCTCCAGATGGCCTGGATTAGTAAGTTGTGGGTCTGCTATGTTGGAGCTGGAAGCACAGTGACACTTGCAGCCTGTCCCCAGCACATCCATGACGCCTTTCACGTACTTGTGACAAATAAATAAAGAAAGCTAATAACACTAATCTTTATCGTCTTTGGGAGTGAATCAATTACTACCATCTCTCCACACTGCTGCAATCTATTTTCCCTTTCTGAAGGGAAGCTGCTCTTCTCAGATCTCCCTGACAACTGCCAATCCTCCCATACACACAACCCAACGTCAAAGTCAAGTTTATTGTCAGATGCATGAGTACATTTCTGCACAGGTGCAGTGAAAAACTTACAGCAGCATCACAGGCACAGAGCATCATATAAGTGGCAATTTTTCAAAAATTCAAAGTTCAAAGTAAATTTATTATCAAAGTACACATATGTCAGCATATCCAACCCTGAGATTCATTCGCTTGTGGGCATTCACAGTAGATACAAAGAAATGCAATGGAAAACAACCAAAGTGTAAAAGGCAAACTGTGTGAATACAAAAAAAGCAAATAATAATTATAAATAATATTGAGAATATTGTTACAATAAAGAACACAAAACAAGGTCCATTTTAGTGGTCATAGTGTTGCTAAACTGTTGTGATTAAGGTTGAGCAGGTTGCTTCAAGAATTGAAATGTTGAAGGGAAGTAGCCATTCATGACCGTGATGTTGTGAACTTCAAGCTTCTGTACTTCCTGATGGTGTCAGCTGCAAGAGAATGGCATAGCCGGGGTGGTGGGGATTGTTGATGGAATAATACCTGATCCCTCTGTCTTCAGAAGGCATCATAAACATTGGAGCTTTAAATTGTTCCACTGGAAATGCCCGCAAGAAAACCTTCAATCTCACTGTATGCAGCTTTTATTTCTCTACTTATTCTGTTATCATTTCCCTGCTTATAACTATCTTCTATTTTGTTAATTAATTTTTCCTGCCTTCCACTCTTTTAGAGAGCTTCCCTGTGTTATCTTCTCATTTTTCCTGCCCTCCCTCTCCCCCCACATATCTATACTAGTTCAATAACCATGCTTCTTCAAAGTTCACTTTTGGAGAAATACTATCAACTAGAAATATTATTTCTATCTTCACAGATGCTGCCTGACCTGCTGAGAGTTTCCACCATTCTCTGATTTTATTTCAGGTTTTCAGCAGCTGTAGTTTATGGATTTTTTTTCAGTTTTGTTTCAATGCTTGGTGAGCCTTTGCCCTCCTTACAGGGCTTCTAATTAATATATCAAAGGTGCCGTTCAGTAGCATTGCAGTTAGTGCAATCACTTAACACCACCAGCTGTATGACTGGGGTTCACTTCATGCTGCTCTCTATAAGGAGGATGTACATTTCCTCTGTGACTGCACAGGTTTCCCCGGGTGCTCCACTTCCCTCCCATGTTCCAAAACTGCAAGGGTTGGGCTCAGGGTTAGTGACTTGTGGGCATGCTAGGTTGGCACCGGGCACGTGGCAACACTTGCTGGTCACTCAGCACTCCTCACTGACAAACAGCACACTACGCTGTATATTTTGAAGTATATGTGACAAACAAAATTAATCTTTATCAGTCTTCACTGAACTCCTCAGATCAGTTTTGCACAGTGGTTTTGATTGCCTTTAAGGGAGCTCGCAAAAGTGGGCTTATAGGTGTCCAAAAAGTCCTGCCCAAACCCCCAGATCACTTCCCCTGACCACCTCACTCAGACTTCAGTCCATACATAAATTGAGGAAAAATTCGACAAGTGTTTTAAGGAAAGTAGGATATGACATACCGACACAAGATTTTCCATCTCCAGAGAACCCTGGTAAGCAGACACACGTGTAGTCTGAACCCCCTGTGTAGATGCAATGAGCCCGTTCGGGAGAGTCACAGTCGTGAGTTCCAGCTTGGCATGGATTTTCGGGGCGCTGAATAACTACAGGTTTTAGTAATATTTGAGTATTAGATAGATAGATTGATACACTATTGATCCCAAAGGAAATTACAGTGTCACAGTAGCATTACAAGTGCACATTTATACAAATATAAGAAGAAAGAAAGAATACAAAATCACTTACCTGAAACAGTCTAACAGGAGGGGTCATCACTTCCCCGGCTACAGGCTGACTTATTATAGTCTAATGGCTGAACAGCAAGAATGACCTCATATAGCGCTCTTTGGAGCAACTCAATTGTCTTAGCCTATTACTAAAAGTGCTCCTCTGTTCAGCCAAGGTGGCATGCAGAGGGTGAGAAACATTGTCCAGCATTGCCAGGATTTTCTGTAGGGTCCTTTGTTCTACCACAGCCTCCCGCGTGTCCAGTTTGACTCCTAGGCAGAGTCAGCCTTTCTAATCAGTTTATTAAACTTGTTGGCATCACCCGTGTAGATACATTTGCTCCAGCACACCACCGTATATAAGAGGTTGACGCATTTATACAGGAACATTGTGGTTTATGATCAAATAGTTTTATCAGTTTAATTACCCAATTTAAATTGTTATGAATAATTTAGATGATTTTAATTACTAAAATACTTTAGCCAGTGCTTGTACCTTTGAATTTTAGTCCAAAACCAACAATAAGTGACTTAAGCAATAACCTATATTTTAGTCAGTATACCTCTACTAAATGGACAGGCTCTTATGTCTAATTAACTCCATCATTAACACTGTATTGCCAGATTTGATGATAAGATCAAAATCCAAGGTGTTTGTGCAAGGTTTGACCAGAAGACCAAAAGACGTAGGTCCAGAATTAGGCCATTTGACCCATCAAGTCTGCTCCACCATTCGATCATGGCTAATCCTTTTTTTCCCTCCTCCTCAATCCCAGTTCCCAGCCTTCCCCCCATAACGTTTGATGCCATGCCCAATCAAGAACCTATCAATCTCTGCCTTAAATACATCCAATGACCTGGCCTCCACAGCTGCATGTGGCAACAAATTCCACAAATTCACCACCCTCTGGCTAAAGAAATTTCTCCACATCTCTGTTTTGAATGGACGCCCCTCTATCCTGAGGCTGTGCCCTCTTGTCCTGGACTCTCCCACCATGGGAAACATCCTTTCCACATCTACTCTGTCTAGGCCTTTCAAATTCAAAAGGCTTCAATGTGATGCTCCCTCATCCTTCAGAACTCCAGCGAGTACAGACGCAGTGCCATCAAACGTCCCTTGTATGATAACCCTTTCATTCCCGGAATCATCCTCGTGAACCTCCTCTAGACCCTCTCCAATGCCAGCACATCTTTTCAAAGATGAGGAGCCCAAATGTGTTCACAATACTCAAGGTGAGGCCTCACCAGTGCCTTATAAAGCCCACATCACTACTCTTGTATTCTAGACCTCTAGAAATGAATGCAAACATTGCATTTGCCTTCCTCACCACCGACTCAACCTGCATGTTAACCTTCAATGTGTTCTGCACAAGGAATCGCAAGTTCCTTTGCATCTCAGATTTTTGGATTTTCTCCCCATTTAGAAAATAGTCTGCGCATTTATTTTTACTACCAAAGTGCATGACCATGCATTTTCCAACATTGTATTTCATTTGCAGATTTCTTGCCCATTCTCCTAATCTGTCTAAGTCCTTCTGCATCCTACCTGTTTCCTCAACACTAGCTGCCCCTCCACCAATCTTCATATCATCTGCAAACTTGGCAACAAAGCCATCTATTCCATCATCTAAATCATTGATATACAGCATAAAAAGAAGTGGTCCCAACACTGACCCCTGCGGAATTCCACTAGTCACTGGCTGACAACCAGGAAAGGATCCTTTTATTCCCACTCGCTGCCCCTACCAATCAGCCAGTGTTCCAACCGTGCCAGTAACTTCCCTGTAATACCATGGGCTCTTAACCTGGCAAGCAGCCTCATGTGTGGCATCTTGTCAAAGACCTTCTGGAAGTCCAAATATACAACATCCACTGCATCCCCTTTATCCATCTTACTTGTAATCTCATCAAAGATTTCCAACAGGTTCATCAGGCAGGATTTTCCCTGAATTAAACCATGCTGACTTTGTAGTATCTTGTCCTGTGTCACCAAGTACTCCGTCACCTCATCCTTAACAATTGACTCTAACGTCTTCCCAACCACTGAGATCAGTCTAGCTGGTCTATAATTTTCTTTCTGCTGCCTTCCTCCTTTCCTAAAGAGTGGAGTGACATTTGCAATTTTCCAGTCCTCTGGCACCATGCTAGAGTCCAATGATTTTTGAAAGATGATTGTTAATGCCACCACCATCTGTAATGCTGCCATTTTCAGAATCCTAGGGTGCAGTTCATCTAGTCCGGCTGACTTCGGTATCTTTGGTCTTTCAGCCTTTTGAGCACCTTCTCCCTAGTAATAGTCACTGCACCCACTTCTCTTCCTTCACACACTACAACATGTGGCACACTGCTAGTGTCTTCCACAGTGAAGAGTGATGCAAAATACTCATTTAGTTCATCGCCCTTCTCCCCTGTTATTATTTCTCCAGCCTCATTTTCTAGTGGTCCAATATCCACTCTCATTTCTCTTTTACATACTCAAAAATGCTTTCACTATCCTCTTTGATATTATTTGCTAGCTTGCTTTCATATTTCATCTTTTTCCTTCTTATGAATCTTTTAGTTGCTCTCTGTAGGTTTTTTAAAACTTCCCAATCCTCTATCTTCCCACTAATTTTTTGTTTTGTTGTATGCCCTCTCTTTTGTTTTTACATTAGCTTTGTCTTCCCTTGATTTGATCACCCATTTGTGCACAGTTAGCTCATCTCTCGGAGACACGTGTAGAATACGTGACTCATTCTAAAAGGCTACGGAACATATGCCAAAAGGCGCTTGTTCCCATCACTAAAAGGGCATTTGTACTGGATAATATGGTATCCAGTTGTCAGCGCTGGGAAGTGTGTGTAGACAGGATTATCTGTGGATGCAATGTCCACGCCAGGGAAGATGTGAGTTGGAGGTGGCTGGAATGGGAAATAGGAAAGAGAATTTTTTTCCCCCATGGTCAATTCAGCGGTTATTTCTCTTACTTAAGGGGATGTTAATATGCATCACAGTGGACAAAAAAGAATGAGGTAGAACGTAGGTCAGCTGGAACCTAAGAGTGCTGTTCACCATGATGAGAGGTAGAAACAGGCTTTAAAAGAATTGAGTTTACTGAGCAGGGCAAAATGCTCCTGAGACACCAACCAGGCTGCTGTGGTATCAGGAATAAAATCACCTGGCACCTGTAGTGGCTGCCTGAACACCAAGTCAGCTACGGAGGTCTGCAGGACCTCCTCTGCAGCTGTTCCGAGTCCTAGCAGAATCCACGGGAGGTGATCATCTGTTGAATTGGGGACCGTGGTTGGAAGAAATATCAGATGGGATGCAAACCGAAGAAACCAGGTGTCGATGAATGCCCGAACCACGTATGCAGCCACTGTCGACACTTGATCGACAACCTCTGGCTACCTGGTGATATAGTCCACCGTGGTAAGGCGATGCATGAAACCACTGGGGGTGGGGGGGGGGGGGGGGGGGGAGGGGGGTGAAGTGGACCAACCAGATGCACAGTGATGTGTACAAGTGTGCTCAGAGACCTTGATCAAAAGTTACAGCTAATTTTCAGCCACTGACACACAACATGGGCTGCACTCCAGTCACACACATCCTTCCTAAGCCACACCACACAAACTTTAAAGTTTCTGTGAAGCCTACCCGCCCAGATCTGAGAGGCTGTGAATGGAGTTAAAAGCAGTATGCCTTCAGTTTGCAGGCACTCTGGGGCGAGGGCGACTGATTGAGACACTGCCCAGCAGAGAAACTTGACGTCAACCATCTGCAGGCCTGTGAACACAGTCCTGTTAGCCTGAACCTCTGGGTAGGTAGCTTGATCGGCAGCCATGCCTGCATAGTTAATACCATGTGTATGACATTGACGACGGGCCGTGAGAGGCAATCAGCCACAGCATTATTTTTTCCCATTGATGTGCTGCATGCCAGCCTTAAATTCCAAAATGTAGGGCAGGAGGGGTTGCTGCTGTGAAGACCAAGGGTCTGACGCTGTGGTCAGTGCATGCATGAGGGGATTATGGTCAACAAATGCTGTGAAATGCTGACCCTCCAGTAGGAAGCCAAAATAGCAGACAGTCAGCTACAGACTGAGAGGCTTGTGGTCAAAGGTACTGTATTTCCTCTTGGGGGGTGCGCAGAGTGGCAGAGCTGGCAACTACAACACGCCTCCAACCAACTGTTCATGCAGAGCACCCACAGTACCATCTTAGGCGTCAGTAGTGATGGCTCCAGGTGCATTGGGGAGTTGGTGCGCCAATAGGATGTCTGGTATCATCAAATGCTCTGGTCACGTCCACTGACCACTCCTGCATGCAGTTAGGGGCTCTGCTTTAAGGACACTGTACCAGGGGAGCACAAGTTCAGCAGCTCGCGGAAAGTCCATAATAGCAATGACTTCTGATGGCAGGGGTGTCATATCTTCTTCAGAGAAGCAGTGGCCAAGAAATGCATTAGTAGACAACCCAAACTGGCATTTAGAGGGGTTTATAATCAGCCCATGTTGGTTTAACCACCTCAAAAGTGTGCAGAAATGCGATTAGTGTTCAATTTTGGATGTGCTGGCGACATGCATGTCACCCAGGTAAACAAAAAGAAAATCAAAGTCTTTTAACACAGAGTCCATTAGTTGATGGAAAGTCTCCGCTGCATTTTTCAGACCAAATGGCATGCGTGGAAACTCAACTAGGCCAAACTGGGTTATAACAGCAGCTTTGGCAATGGGCTCAGCAAGCTCCCTATAGTCCTTCACTATTTGAAGTTCTGAACACCTGATTTACAAATAAAAACCTTATAGAGAAAGAACTGCTATGACATTCTACAGAAATACTAAAGACTTCCCTAAACAAATCTCAAGAAATTACAAAGAAGGTTTTGCAATGAACAGGTCTAACTCACCCACACAGGTTCGGCCATCGTCTGCAAACTGATAGCCTGAGAAGCATTCACATCGATAGGTTCCTGGCTGATTGTTACAAATGGCATAATTTCCACAAATTGAGGGGTTCTCTCGGCATTCATCAACATCTGCAAAGCCACAGCAGTACAAACTTTAAGCCAGAGATAATTCACAAAGAAAATGCTTACTCATGAACATTTCAACATGGCTCTGTCCTTCTGCAGGATTCCCTAAAGGTTAACTTGTGTGTATTAAAAGCAGCTTTGGGCCCTTATCTAAGAAAGGATGTGCATTGGAGAGGGTCCAGAGAGGGTTTTACGAGAATGAACCCAGGAAAGAAAGCGGAATGAGGAAGGCTTGATGGACTACTTGGAGTTTAGAATAATGAGGGGGATCTCTCTGAAAGCTATCAAATATTTAAAGGCCTGGGTAGAATGGATGTGAAGAGTATGTTTCCTAAACTGAGGGAGTCTAAGACCAGAAGGCATAGGCTTAGAATGTCCCTTTTGAACAGAAATTAGGAGGAATTTCTTTAGTGAAACTGTGGAATTCATTGTCATAAATGGCAATGGAGGCCAAGTTTTGGGATATATTTAAAGTGAAGGTTTCTTAATTAGTAAGGCTGTCAAAGGTTATGGGCAGAAGGCAGGAGAATGGGGTTGAGAGGGTTAATAAATCAGCCATAATGGAATGGCGGAGCAGACTCAATGGGCCAAATGACTTAATTTTGCTCCCATGTCTTATGGTAAACTGCAGTGAATTTACTTTTCAGCTCTTCACAGCTCATCCACCTCAAACTCCTCACTTACAGCAACAATTTGCATTATATGATCAATAATTTGGCCTCCACAGCTGTCTGTGGCAATGAATTCCACAGAGTCACCACTCTCTAGCTAAAGAAATTCCCCCTCATCTCTCCTAAAGAGACGCCCTTTTCTGAGGCTACGCCCTCTGGTCCTATACTCCCCCACTATAGGAAATACCCTCTCCACATCCACCCTATCTGGGCCTTTTCAATATTCAATAATTTTCAATGAGATATCCCCCCTCCATTCATCTAAACTCCAGTAAATACAGGCCCAGAGCCATACACCCCCATATGATAACCCTGTCATTCCTGGGATCATTCTCGTATTGGGAGGCAACTTCCATCATTTAGGAGGGGAGGTTTGGAATAATTCCAAATTATCCCAAATAAATGGAGATTCTGGAAGAGTCTAGGGCCAGAGGGCACAGCCTCAGAATAGAAGACGTCACTTTAGAACAGAGATGAGAAGGAATTTCCTCAGGCACAGGATGGTCAATCTGTGGAATTCATTAACACAGATCGCTGTGTATACTTAAAGTGAAGGTTGATGGGTTCCTGATTAGTAAGGACGTCATAGGTTAGGGGTGAAGGCAGGAGAATGGGGCTGAGACGGGAAGTAAATCAACAAGAATAGAACAGTGGAGACTCAATGGACCAAATGGTCTAATTCTGCTCCTATTTCTCTGTCTTACGGTCTTACACTACTTAATTGCTTTACTATTATGCCTTATGGTATAACTATTCCTTTTGTTTCGCAGCTTTAGATGAAACTTGCTCATAAACCAGCTCCTCCCCTGTGGTCAAATCACAGTGTACTTTGTGTTTCCTCCCCTGTGGACTGTCTCTGTGCACTGGAGGAGGTCTCAGCACATCCTGGTCGAAACAATGGACCATCAGAGTGTGAGGAGAGGCTGAGAGTGGGCTGGTGGGTGCGGGGTTCGGCAAAGTAATGAGGAATGTGCCATCACAACAAAACATCAAGGTGTCCTTCTGATTTCTGGTGGGGCAATGGTGTCAACCGGACGGACAATGAGTTTGTGGACTTGTAAAGAGGTGACCCGGAACTGTGCCAGTGGGTTGCTGCTCCTATCGGGGATATACAAGGTCACTATTTGGGCAAGTCAGTATGTCTATTAAACATAGGAGCTGCATTAGGCCCTTAGGCCCATCAAGTCTGTACTGTCATTAGAATTATGGTTGGTTTATTTTCCCTCTCAATGCAGGAGAGAATATATGAATCCTTGTGGGTTGAGTTAAGAAATTGCAAAGGTAAAAGGACATTGATGGCAGTTATTTACAGGCCTCCCAACAGTGGCTGGGAGGTGCACCACACATTACAACAGGAAATAAAAAAGGCGTGTCAAAAGGGCAATTCAATGATAGTCACAGGAGACTTTATCATCCAGGTTGATTGGGAAAATCAGGCTGGTAATGGATCTCAAGAGAGTGAATTTGTTCAATGCCTAAGAGATAGTTTTTTAGAACAGTTTGTCATTGAGCCTACTAGGGGATCAGCTATAGTGGATTGGGTGTTATGTAATGAACCGGAGGTGATTGGGGAGCTTAAGGTAAAAGAACCCTTAGGAACCAGTGATCACAATATGATTGTGTTCAACTTGAAATTAGGAAGAAAATAATGTCTGATGTAGCAGTATTTCAGTGGAGGAAGGGAAATTACAGTGGTATGAGAGAGGAGTTGGCCAAAGTAAATTGGAAGGAGCTGCTGGCAGGGTTGACAGCAGAGCAGCAATGCTGTGTGTTTCTGGGAAAAATGAGGAAGGTGCAGGACATGTGTATTCCAAAAATGAAGAAATACTCAAATGGTAAAATAGTACAACCGTGGTTGACAAGGGAAGTCAAAGCTATTGTACAAGCAAAGGTAAGAGCAAAGAATAAAGCAAAAATTAATGGGAAGATAGATGATTGGAAAGTTTTTAAAAACCTACAGAGAGCAACTAAAAACATCATTAGAAGGGAAAAATGAAATATGAAAACAAGCTAGCAAATAATATCAGTGGATAGTAAATGCTCTTTCAAGTATGTTAAAAATAAAAGAAAAATGAGAGTGGATATAGAACTGCCAGAAAATGAGGCAGGAGAAATATTAACAGGGGACAAGGAGATGGCTGATGAATTAAATGAGTATTTTGCATCAGTCTTCACTGTGGAAGACACCAGCAGTGTGCCAGATGTTGTAGTGTGTGAAGGAAGAGAAGTGGGTGCAGCTACTGTTACAAGGGAGAAGGTGGTCAAAAAGCTGAAAGACCTGAAGGTACATAAGTCACCCGGACCAGAGGAACTGCACTCTAGGGTTCTAAAAGAGGTAGTGTTAGAGATTGTGGTGGCATTAGAAATGATCTTTCAGAAATCACTGGACTCTGGCATGGTGGCAGAGGACTGGAACATTGCAAATGTTACTCCACTCTATAGGAAAGAAGGAAGGCAGCAGAAAGAAAATTATAGACCAGTTAGCCTGGCCTCTGGTTGGGAAGATGTTAGAGTCAATTGTTAAGGATGAGTGACGGTGAGTACTTGGTGACACAGGACAAGATACTACAAAGTCAGCATGGTTTCCTTCAGGGAAAATCCTGCCTGATGAACCTGTTGGAATTCTTTGAGGAGATTACAAGTTGGAAAAATAAAGGGGATGCAGTGGATGTTGTATATTTGGACTTCCAGAAGGTCTTTGACAAGGTGCCACACATGAGGCTGCTTACCAAGTTACGAGCCCATGCTATTGCAGGGAAGTTACTGGCATGGTTAGGGCATTGGCTGATTGGTAGGGGCAGCGAGCGGGAATAAAAGGATCCTTGATGGTCGGCTACTGTTTTTCTCTACACTCTCCCCTCACCAGCTTCCTCCAAGTTTTGATTCTCTCTCTCCCCGAATACCACCTGATCTTTTGAGTATTTCTAGTGGAATTCCGCAGGGGTCAGTGTTGGGATCACTTTTTTTTATGCTGCATAAAATGATTTAGATGATGGAATAGATGACTTTGTTGCCAACTTTGCAGATGATACAAAGATTAAAGATTGGTGGAGGGGCAGGCAGTGTTGAGTAAACAGGATGCAGAAGGACGTAAGACAGATTAGGAGGAATGGGCAAGAAAGTGGGAAATGAAATACAATGTTGGAAAATGCATGGTCATGCACTTTGGTAGTAGATATAAATGTGCAGGCTATTTTCTAAATGGAGAGAAAATCCCGGAATCTGAGATGCAGTGGGAGTTGGGAGTCCTTGTGCAGGACACCCTGAAGGTTAACTTGCAGGTTGAGTCGGTGGTGAGGAAGGCAGATGCCATGCTAGCATTCACTTCAAAAGGCCCTAGAATACAAGAGCAGGGATATGATGTTGAGGCTTTTTAAGGCACTGGTGAGGCCTCACCTTGAGTACTGTGAACTATTTTGGCTTCCTCATCTTAGAAAAGATGTGCTGGCATTGGAGAGGGTCCAGTAGAGGTTCACAAGGATGATTCCAGGAATGAAAGGGCTATCATATGAGGAACGTTTGATGGCTCTGGGTCTGTACTCGCTGGAATTTCAGAAGGATGAGGGGAATCTCACTGAAACCTTTCGAATGTTGAAAGACCTAGACAGAGTAGATATGGAAAAGATGTTTCCCATGGTGGGAGAATCTAGGACAAGAGGGCACAGCCTCAGGATAGAGGGGCGCCCTTTCAAAACAGAGATGTGGAGAAATTTCTTTAGCCAGAGAGTGGTGAATTTGCTGCCACATGCAGTTGTGGAGGCCAGGTCGTTGAGTGTATTTAAGGCAGATTTTGATAGGTTCTTGATTGGGCATGGCATCAAAGGTTACGGGGAGAAGGCCAGGAACTGGGGTTGAGGAAGAGATAGAAAAAAGGATCAGCCATGATTGAATGGCGGAGGAGACTCGATGGGCCAGATAGACTAATTCTGCTCCTATGTCTTATGGTTTTATTGTCTAATTTTGAAACAGCTACTGTTTTTCTCTCCGCTCTCCCCTCACCAGCTTCCTCCAAGTTTTGGTTCCCTCTCTCCCCGAATACCACCTGATCTTTTGAGTATTTCTAGTGTTTTTTTAAATTTTATATTTCCGTTGTCTATACTTTATAATCTTTCTGATTGCATTTCCATGAGGCTGTCCCCAACTATAATCAACCAAGATTCTTTCAAAAAATTGGAAAATCTGCACATGTGCAACAAGTAAGAACAACTCCTTCCACTTGATACCACTGAATACCGGAAGCAGCTCGGTACTGTCGTGTTTAGTGTAACACTTCGCAGTGCCAGCGACCTGGGTTCAATTCCCGCTGCAGGCAGAAAGCAGTTTGTACATTTTCCCTTTGTGGATTTCCTCCACATTATAGAGATGTACAGATTACTAGGTTGCTTGATTACATGGGTGCAATTGGCTGTTTGGGTTTGTCAGGTCGGAAGGGTCTGTTACTGTGTTGTATCTCTAAATGCTCAGTTCCCGCATTGGAGAAACGTACTCTTTTGTGTCTCGAGAACAATAGGAGTGTGGAACATGCTACATGGATTAGCCAAGGTAAACAGTACAGCACAGTTCAGGCCCTTCGGCCCACAATATTATGCTGACTCTTAACCTACTTCAAGATCAATCTAACCTTCCCTTCTACATAGCCCTCCATTTTTCTTTCATCCATGTGCCTATCTAAGAGTCTTTTAAATGTCCCTAATGTATCTGCCTCTACCACCACCCTTGGCAGGGCATTTCACGCACTTACCACTGACATCCTCCCCCCGCCCCCCCCCCCCCCCCGAACCATACTTCCTTCCTAATACCTTAAAGTCATGCCTCCTCAAGTTCGCCATTACCACACTGGAAAAATTCTCTGGCTGTCCACACTATCTACATCTCTTATCATCTTGAACACCACCATCAAGTAACCTCTCAGCCTCCTTCACTCCAAAGAGAAAAGCCCCAGCTCACTCAGCCTTTCCTCATAAGACATGCTCTCTAATCCAGGCAGCATCCTGGTAAATCTCCTCTGCACCCTCTCTAAAGCTTCCCCATCCTTCCTGTAATGAGGTGACCAGAACTGAACATAAATTCCGTCTGTAGTCTAAGCCGGGTTTCATAGAGCTACAACATTATCTTGCAGCTATTGAACACAATCCCCTGCCTAACGAAGGCCAACACACCATGCATCTTGTTAACCACTCTATCAACTTGCACAGTAAATGATGGATCTATGGACAATAAACCCAAGATCACCCTGTTCCTCTACATTGCCAAGAATCCTTCCATTAACCCTGTATTCTGCCTTCAAATTCGACCTTCTGGCAGCCTGAAGCGTACTATTTCACACTTTTCCAGATTCAACTTCATCTGCCACTTCTCAGCCCAGCTCGGCATCCTATCAACGTCCCATTGTAATCTTCGACAACTTTCTACATTTTCACAACTCCACCATCTTCTCTGTCGTCTGCAAACTTACTAACCCACTCTTCCACTTCCTCATCCACATTATTTACAAAAACAAACGAGGAGGGGTCCCAGAACAGATCCCTGCAGAACCCCACTGGTCACTGACCTCCAGGCAGAATACACTCCATCTACAATCACCATCTGCCATCTGTGGGCAAGCCAATTATGAATCCACAGAACGTGAAAATAAGTTGTCAGTTGGCTCATTGGCGGTCACTATCTTACCGTAGCAGGTCCAGCCATCTCCGCGGAAACCAGCAGAACATTCACAAGTGAACTGATTTCCCTGTTCTGGGCGGCAAATGGCATTGGTGTCACATCCGTGGTTTCCGGTATAGCATGGGTTCTGGTTCGTTGAACTCGAATCATCTAAAGAACAGGAATTGGACATTCATTTCAAATGATGAACACCACTGGTACTTTGACCTGACTATCTTTTCTCTAGAGAATAAAATTTATCAAGCTGCTAGATTCACAATACAGTATGGGTGGAACAACAGCGTAGTAGCTAACATAACGCTTTACGGTACGAAAGACCCAAGTTCAGTTTCTGCTGCTACTGTACGTACAAGGAGCAGCATGGTAGCGTAGGAACTAGCGCATCGCTCAACAGTACCAGCGGTCACCAAACCGGTTTCAATTCCCGCTGCTGTTTGTAAGGAGCTTGTATATTTGCCCTAAGACCGCGCAGGTATCCTACGGGTGCTCTGGTTTCCTCCCACATTCTAAGGACACACAGGTTAGGGTTAGTAAGTTGTGAGTGAGTTACGTTGGCGCCAGCACTTGTAAATTGCCCAAGCACATCCTCGGACTTCGTTGGCCGTTGACAGAAACATCACATTTTACTGTATGTTTCAACCTACACGTGACAAACAATCCTTAATCATTTAAAATACAACACATTAGCAAAATGAATTAAAGATCCCTTATAATAAATTCTTACATCTATTCCTTTTACGACAATTCATGCAGGATAATTCATATTTAGTCACAACCCTCCAGTCTTCCCATCAATGACAACACAAGTAAAAACACGAGATTCTGCAGATGCTGGAGATCTAGAGTATCACACACAAAATGCTGGAGGAACTCAGCAGGTCAAGGCAGCATCTACGGAAATGAATAAACAGTTGACGTTTTGAACCTAAACCCTTCATCAGAACTGTTAGAGAGAAGCCAGAATAGGGTGGTGAGGGGAGGGGTAGGAGTGCAAGGTAGCAAGTGACAGGAAAGACCAGATTTGGGGGATGGGCAGGGGAATGAAGTAAGAAGCTGGGAGGTGATAGGTGGAAGAGATGAGAGCTCAAAGAGAAGGAATCTGACAGGAAGGCACAGTGGACCATGGGAGAAAGGGAAGGAGGCGGGAACCAGAGGGAGGTGAAGGGCCAGTGAGGAGAAGGGGTGAGAGAGTGACCAGAATGGGGAATTGATAACGTCTGAACTACTGAGTGTTTCTAGCATATTCTACTACTGTACCTTACCCTTAGTGCGGATGTGGCTCAAGGATGAAAGGGGAGTTGATAGGCCTAAGAGAGATGCAGGGATATAGGGGAAAAGGGAAAGGGGAATTCTGCTGGCAGCTTGAGTGCAACTGATGGGCTAAATAGTCTCCTTTCTGTGACGTGGTAAATAACAATTCTATGAATTTCAGAATCTTATCTCAGACAGACTTTCTGTCAACAAGCCTCAGTACAGGCTGCAAATAGGTGACTCCACTCCCCTGACCTGCATTTTACTTATCCTTTGTTAACAGCTAGCAGCCTGAGAATGTCTGTTCTTCCATTTCCTGAAGCAAAGACACCACATAATGGCATGTGAACTATCCAGTTATCAGGTCTGACCCTCAAGGCACACTATAAGTACGTAAACATCAGGCAGCTGCAGTGGCCCCTCCATACCAGAGCATTCTAACTGGCTGCATCACCGTCTGGTATGGTGGGGCCACTGCACAGGGTCAGAAAAAGTTGCAGAGGGTTGTAAACTCAACCAGCTCCATCGCGGGCACTAGCCTCCCCATCATCGAGGACATCCTCAAAAGTTAGTGCCTCAAAAAGGCGATACCCATCATTACAGACACCCCCCGACCCATCACCCAGGATATGGCCTCTTTTCATTGATACCATCAGGAAGGAGGTACAGGAGTCTGAGGACTGAAGACACACACTCAACGTTTTAGGAACATCTACCTATCCACCACCAGATTTCTGAATTGATAATGAATCATCCCATTTACTCTACTTCACTATTTCCACTCTCCTTTGCACTACATTTAATTTTTAATATATATTTATTGTAATTTATAGTTTTTATTCAAAAATTTGCTGCTGCAAAATAACAAGTTTCAGTGATGTTAAACCTGATTCTGATACACTCCAGGAACAGTCAGCTCACTTACAAGAATGCTCTTTGATCTCAGGGAGAGTCTAAAACTCAGACAGCACTTTTCAAACACGATGTCCTGCAAACCAGACATGGTGTTCAACCAGTTACCAGGAAATCTCTGTGAAGCAGATTAGAGCAGTACTGTAATGTAGCAACTAGTGCCATTGCTCTACAGCGCCAGCGGTCACTGAAGAGAGTACAATTCCCGCCACTGTCTGTAAGGGTTTCGGCTCGGTGCTCAGTCTCATCGCACATTCCAAAGATACACGTTTAGGGTTAGTGAGCTGTGGGCATGCTATGACCCCCTGGAAGCATGGCAACTCCTGTGGGCTGACCAGCACAGGCCTTGCTGATTTGATGCAAACGATGCACTTCACAGTTTGTTTTGATGAAAATGTAATTAACAAGTCAGATGCTGGAAATGCAGAGCAACCCACACTAAATACTGGGGGAACTCAGCAGGTGAGGGGGCATCCACGGAGAGGAATAAATAGTCAACGTCTCAGGCTGAGGTCTTCATCAGAACTGACAAGGAAAGGGGGAGAAGCCAGAAGGCATCATGGGCTATAATTGCTCCAGATATTGTGCTATTCTCCAACAATACCTCAGGGTTTAACACCTGATTCACACAAACCAAATGCTTCTATCAATTCCTGGATTTTTCCCCATATGCTCCTTTCTGGAAAGCACCATGCGTTATTAAAATGAAAACCACATAATCTTTAAAGCTTCTTCCCTTCAGACAGATCATCTGATCAACCATTCCAGCTAGCCATCCTTCCCACCCCCCCCCCAACTATTGCCTCAGTCACTGCACCGTAAAAACATTTTAAACCACATTTTATAATGTTGTTTTCATTGTAAATATTTGGTATTTATATGTTTATGCATATTTTATTTCATATCCATACTTTAACCTCTGTTTACATTCTATATAACTTCTTTCTTTATAATTGTTGAATGCTTTCAGTTGCATGTCACGCCAACACACTGCAGCAAATTCCTAAAGCATGTAAACATACAGTCGGCGGCTACTCTATTAAGTACCTCCTGTACATAATCAAGTTGCTACTGAGTGTATGTATATTTGTGTTCTTCTGCTGCTGTGGCCCATCCACTTCAAGGTTCACGTTCGGAGATACTTTTGTGCACATCGCTGTTGTAACTTGTAGTTATTTGAGTTACTGTCACCCTCCTGTCAGCTAGAACCAGTTTGGCCATTCTCCTCTGACATCTCATACCAACAAGGTGTTTTTGTCCACTGTCGCTTGCTGGATTTTTTCTGTTTTTCCACACCATTCTCCGTAAACTCTGGGGACTGTTCTGTGTGAAAATCCTAGGTGATCAGCTGTTTCTGAGATACTCAAATCACCCTGTCTGGCACCAACTACCACTCCACGGTCAAAGAAAATACAATCACATTTCTTCCCCACTCTGATGGTTGGTCTGAACAAGGACAGAACCTCCTGACCATGTCTGCATGCTTTTAGGCATTGAGTGGCTGCCACATGATTGATTAGATTTTGGCATTAATGAGCGGGTATACAGGTATACCTAGTAAAGTGGCGTCTAAGTGCACGTGGCAAATAAAATTGATCCTTAACTTGCAACACTGGTCTTTCTGAAGGAACTGTGGATCACGAGCCTTACCCTGATCAGGATGCTTTGTCACCTCCTCAGAATAAATTCGATTAATACAGCCTCAATGGGTCCTCGGCTCCATAGTTTCCAAGTCGTCTTCAAGGAGTGGTGCCTCGGAAAGGTGGTGTCCATTATTAAGGATTCCCCCCCCCCCCAACAGCTTCTTCACCTCTGCCATCTGATTTCCAAATGGACATTGAACCTGTGAACACTACTATATATACACATACACACATTGTATCGCTACCACTAAGTTAACAAATTTCACGACATAAACTGGTGATATTAAACCTGATTTTGATTCATCGAGCTACATTGTTTTATCCCTTTCAAATACTATGTGGTGACATCTTTTTAATGCTTTCTGAAACTCTATACCTACAATAGTTTGTGGTTCCAACATCTTTGATATTGAACTCTCTATGTTATTTCATCAGGCTGAACTTTGATTTGATGCTTGTATTAACCTAGAGGTTTGGGACTGAAGAAATGGGAACATATTACCAAGTCAAGCTGAGACACAAGACAAAAATCAAGGCAAAAAGGATTTCAGTAATTGCTAGTACTGAAATATAATGCTTTAGTTTCTAATATCCAGCAAAGAAAGGAGATCAGATTTTGAGAGTTTATGTCAAATACAGGGATCTATATGCCCCAGCACTGTTTCAGTAGAGTCACATCACACGATTCAGAACCTTGTTGTGTTACTTGTCACTGTAGCTGCCAGGCTGATTATTCCTCTGGTTTTGCATTGATGTATTTATCCACCACACCTCTAGCTAACAGAAAATTACTTTGGACCTGTATAAAAGCCAGAGCCCAAGATCATGGAGGTCATTAACAAAGTTATCCCATCAGACTGACCTCCCTGCTCCATCCCCACAACCCTGCAGTTTCCCCCCTTTTTTTCCATAAGGGGAAATTGGTATTAAATTGGCTTCAATCAGCCTTTTAGGCAATGCATAACAGGCCACAACTATTCATTTAAGTGATAAATTTCTTATCTCAGCCCTGAGTCATTATCTAGTCACCATTAAACCTACACCCTCCAATTTTTGATACAGGTTCCGGACCAGAGGAACTGCACCCTAGGGTTCTGAAAGAGGTAGCATTAGAAACTGTGGAAGCATTAGTTACGATCTTTCAAAAAGCATTGGACTCTGGCATGGTGCCAGAGGACTGTAAAATTGCAAATGTCACTCCACTCAGAAAGGAAATTGTAGACCAGTTAGCCTGACCTCAGTGGTTGGGAAGATGTTGCAGTCAATTGTTAAGGATGAGGTTATGGAGGACTTGGCAAGACAGGACAAAGTCAGCATGGTTTGCTTCAGGGGAAATCTTGCCTGATGAACACGTTGGAATTCTTTCAGGAGATTACAAGTTAGATAGATAAAGGGGATGCAGTGGATGTTGTATATTTGGACTTTCAGAAGGCCTTTGACAAGGTGCTACACATGAGGCTATTAAGTTTAGAGCCCATGGTATTACAGGGAAGTTATTGGCATGATTAGAAGCAAGTGGGAATCAAAGGAGCCTTCTTTGGGTGAGGTTTTATAAGTCTCTGGTGAGGTCTCACCTTGAGTATTGTGAACAGTTTTGGGCCCCTCATCAAAGAAAATATGTACTGGCATTGGAGAGGGTCCAGAGGAGGTTCACAAGGATGATTCCAGGAATGAAAGGGTTATCACATAAGGAACATTTAATAGCTCTGGGTCTGTATTCGAGTGGGGGAGAAATCTCATTGAAACCTTTCGAATGTTGAAAGGCCTAGACAGAGTAGATGTGGAAAGGATGTTTCCCATGGTGAGGGAGCTTAGGACAAGAAGACACTGCCTCAGGATAGAGGGGCATCCATTTAAAACAGAGATGTGGAGAAATTTCTTTAGCCAGAGGGTGGTGAATTTGTGGAATTTATTACCACAGGCAACTGTGCACGCCAAGTTGTTGGGTGTATTTAAGGCAGAGCTTGGTAGGGTACAACATCAAAGGTTATGGGGAGAAGGCCAGGGAGTGGGGCTGAGGAGGGGGAGAAAAAGGAACAGCCATGATGGAATAGTGGAGCAGATTCGATGGGCCAAATGGCCTAATTCTACTCTTATGTCTTATGGTCTTCAGGTCTTTTCTAAAAAGAGATACAGCATGGTAACATGCCTTTCTGGACTAACAAGTCCATTCCTCCCAATTACACCCACGGCCTGCTGTCCCATGCTGAAACGTGGGAGGAATCCAGAACGACTGGAGAAAACCCATACAGCCATGGGACGCAGACACAAACTCCTCACAGACAGCAACAGAATTGAACCCAGGTCGCTGGAGTTGTAGTAGTGTAATGCTGACCACAACCCTATGGTGTTGCCCCAACCCTTACAAATCCATCCACACCTTTATTAATGAAAACCTAAACCAGTAAACCTCCTGCAAATGATGTGTCACAGGACTCACATAGCTGTCATGTAGCAAGATAGAGTGAAACGCTCGTCTTGCAAACAGATCAAATCATTACACAGTGATGAGTGCTTTATCAGCAGAAACTTCTCTTTCCATGTACACAATTAAAAATACTTTATTAAATGTGTCCTTAGGCTCTGCTGCTTCAAGGAGAATGATCCCAAATTCTCATCTTTCAATATAGCATCTGAGGGGGGAAATGGACAGTTTATATTTCAGACTGATCCAAATGAAGGGTCTCATATGAAACATCAACTGCTCACTTCCCTCCACAAATCAGATTCAAGATTTTAAAACTGGATTAGCTTTATCTGTCACATTTACTTTGAAACATCGAAACATTCGGTGATATATATTGTTTGGGTCCAGATCCTCCAGCATTCAAAATTCAAAGTAAATTTATTATCAAAGTACATGTATGTCACCCAATACTAACCTGAAATTCATTATCTTGTGGGCATTCACAACATGTAGAATACAATACAATCAATGAAAAACTAGACAAAAATTGACAAGCTAATAATTTGTGGAATCCTTGAGTCCATAGGTTATGTTTAGTGATCAGTTCAGTGCTGTGGTGAGTGAAGTTTTCCAAGCTGCTTTAGGAACCTGACAGCTGAATGTTAATAACTATTCCTTAACCTGGTGTGTTGGACCTCTTTCCCGATGATGGTAATGGGCAGAGGATGCCCTGGATGTTGGGGGTGATGATGGATGCGACTTTCTTGTGGTTGTGCTCTTTATAAACGAGCTCAATGGTGGGCTCATTGCCAACTGTTCTATTAGTTTGACTTGTATTTTGAGAGCTGACCAGCAACAGGGGCCATCATAATTAGTTGTTGCAGTTCTGTCCAAACTCTGAAACTTCAACTTTGAGCTTATAACTGGTCCAAGACAGTAAGCATTTCAAATAGTAGTCGGTGACTTCAACTAGACTCACTTGAAGAAATCCCTGTCCAATTACCACCAGTACATAACCTGTAGCACCAGCAATCTTAACACACTAGATCACCAAGTGTCACAACCACGGATTCGGCAGAGCAGGAGATACGGTAATTGCGCTTGTGAATATGCACATGTCAGCTAATTATTATTTAATTGTGATCACATTTAACTCCATTCATTCCACTGTAGTGCTTGTCAAGACTTGGACACAGCACAACAATACTTGGCTGCCTGTCTGCTTTTGGCCTTGCCTGAGGAAATGGACTGCCGCATCGACTGACTCTGAAGACTAGTGGCACTCTTGTTATATTTAGTCCTTCTTTTCAGCTGCAGTGTCGGCTTTGTTTCCCTTTTGAGAGTTTTAGTTAATGGCCCTGTTTGGCATAGTGTTTATTGTTTTTTTTTCCTTTAACACCGTTCGCATTAAAGTCCGTGAACTATTGACATACGTCAGTCTCTCTCACTTCACTTGGGCCACGTCTGAACCTGGTGACACTAAGATTAGGAATGCCTACCATTCCATTCCCAGAATACATTTCAGGAAATCTGATCACCTATCCTTCTCCCACCTGCATACTGACAGAGGCTAAAGAGCAAGGCGCTGGAGATTCGTACAACAAAGAGGTGGTTGCAGGAGGCAGAGGAACGGCTGCTGGATTGCTCCAAGTCAGTGGACTAGGCAGTGTTCCTGCACTCAGGAACTGAATGAATATACCACAGTGGTCACAGACTTTATAATATCAGTTGTAGTTGAGTGTGTCCCCACAAAATCATTAAGAATCTTCCCTAACCAAATGCCTTGGATGAAGCATGAGATGCGCAGTCTGCTGGGGGCCAGATCAGTGGTGTTCAGATTGGCAACATGGAGAATACAAGTGGTCCAGTATGATCTCCAGAAAGCCATTTCACATCTACAGTGACAATTCCAGACCAAACTTGAATCACTAAAGAACGCTCAACAGCTGTGGGAGGGCCTGCACGCCATCACCTCCTACAAAGCGAGACCAAGTGACGCAGGTGCCTAAGGAAAACACAGTAACCTGCCTCAATGACTACCGTCCACTCCAATTTGCCTACTGTCACAACAGGACAACAGCGGATGCCATCTCATTGGTTCTTCACTGACCCTGGAACATCTGAACAACAAAGATGCATTCACCAGGATGCTCTTCATTGACTACAGATCTACATTCAGTTCTGCTGGCCAGAAAGAACTACATTCGACAAATCAGTCAATTCGAATGAATCACGCTCAGTGGAAGCAGACAGACCAATTGTCTTTCTTCTTGCTATGTGCTTGGGAATGGAGGCTGCCATTTTGTGGAACTGTTTTATACCCTCCACTTTGTGAGCTAAAGTCACTTGGCTTGATCAGTGTTTTAAAGTTGACACAACAATGCTCCAGGTAATCTGCTGGACAAGAGATCTTTTCCAAATGAGAAGTTATTTGTGAGATGTTCTTTGATGTAATATAACTTGCAGGTTTGTGACTGTTGTGGTCTGTATCTGCCCTGAGAGATTTGAGCTGATTGCTGAAGAGAACAAAGAGCCATAAATTAACAGCTGTCACCTGCTGGAAAGAGGGCAATAAATGGATGCTGGCTTGCAGCAGAGTCAAAAAGGTATTAAAAGTTGGCCACGTGACCCGTAGCCAATGACACTGAAATGCAACATTCAAATTGGTAAGGAATGAATATAAAAGCAGAGGTTTTCAGATACAAGACGGCAATGACTCTGTCTAGAGACCCCCCCCCCCCCCCCCATTGTGGACACGAGGTGTCCCACCGATGTGGAGATTCAAAACAGCGTTATGAGGAACACATGGCTAGTAGAGCCTCTTTTGTTAACTGGTATTACCTTTTCTATTCTTTGACTGTTTATGGAAGGTCAGAAAAACTTGGGTGTGCTGACAGGTATTTGGTTGTGCAAGTTCACACGTTCTTCCGTTGATTACAGATTCCGTTCTTCTGGTAATTACAGATTCTCTCTGCACCTCCCAGATCATTATTACAATGGGTGATCCTTGCAACAATACTGTCATCCACTCTAACATAACCAAAACACTGCTTCAAAGCCTGGGCCCCAATACTTCCTTGTGCAATTGGATCCTCAATTTCCTCACTTGCAGACCTCATTCACTTTGGATTGGCAACATCTCCTCCACAATCACCATCAGTATAGGTGCATCACAAGACTGTGCACTTAGCCCCCTGGCTCTACTAGTTTTATACTCATGACTGTAAGGCTAAGCACAGCTCCAATGCCATGTTTAAGCTTGCTGACAACACCACAGGCACTGGCCGATTCAAACTCAGTGATTAATCAGCAGCATGAAGATTGAAAATCTGGCTGAGTGGTTCCACAACAAAAACCTCTCATGTGAAGTCAAGACCAAGGAAATTATCACTGACTTCAGGAGGAGGAAAGCCGAGGGTCCAGTCTTCATCAGGGGTTCAGAGGTGGAGAGGGTCAGCGAAGTTAATTTCCTCAGTGTTATCATTTCAGGGATCTGTCCTGGGTCCAGCATGTAAATGCCATTACAAGGTAAGCACACAGCACCTCTACTTTCTTAGAAGTTTATGAATATTCAGTACGTCATTTAGAACTTTGACCAACTTCTACTGATGTGAGATGGAGAGTACATTGACTTTTTGGATCACAGCTTGGTAGGGACACACCAATGCCTCTGAACAGAAAAGCCCACAAAACAGCTCAGTCCATCACAGTAAAGCTCTCCCTACCATCAAGCACATCTACATGGAGCACTGTTGCAGGAAAGCAGCACCTATCATCAGGAACCTCCACCATCCAGGTTATTTTCTCGCTGCTACCATCAGCGAGGTACCACCACCAGGTTCAGGAACAGTTATTACCCTCAACCATCAGGCTCTTGAACCAGAGGGGATAACTTCACTCACCCCATCAATGAAATGTTCCCACAACTTATGGACTCATTCTCAAGGAATCATCACATGTTCTTGATATTTACATATAATTACTTTTTCCTTTCTTTTTGTACTTACACAGTTGATCATCTTTTGCATATTGGTTGTTTGTCTGTCCTGTTGGGCACTGTCTTTCACTGATTCTACTGTGTTTCTTCCATTTACTGTGAACGCCCACAAGGAAGAGAATCTCGGGGTTGTATATGGTGACATACATACTTTGACGATAAATTTACTCTGAACTTCGATATCAAGTTATTTTTGTGTATTTCCTGACTTACAGACAAAATTGAGTTTTGGATGTAGTAAACGGTAAAAATGACGGTTTACAGTAATCAAACTTCTCATCCAATTTCCCAGAATCAGAATTATTTATTTTGCATACAGGCTGTTTGTCAGTTTTTGTTATTTATAGAGTCATAAGTTCTGTTGTTTTTTTACTTTCCTATAATACCTGCACGAAAATCTCAAGCTAGCAGACTGTTTACGTACTTTAATAATACATTTATTTTGGACTTTAACAACTTGCCAAATTTTTTGTTTTGCAGCAGTTGTACAGTGCAATACTTCTGTAGAAGAAATACATAAAAATTAATGGTGTAAAAAGTGAGTAAAACAGTGAGGTAATCAAAAAGGTTTGGCACACACTGAATATTTAGGGGATAAAAGCAGCTTCTTTTTCCTAAATGACCAACAGTACCTTCTGCTCTCAAGGCAGCTTTGCAGGGCATCCACTCTGGGCCCCTTAATGACTCAAGTCTAACAACTATTCCCTGCAAGGTTTACAGGCTTGATACAGAACATGCAGTGTAATTAGGAAGGGCATGTCAACCTCACTGATCTTGTAGTGCAGCCAACACAGCAGCCAATACAACAGACAGCAATTTGCATTAATTGAATCCACGACAAAGCAAGTAAAGCCTTAAATCACATGGAAGTGGTTGCCAGGGACAGCTGTGGAGGCCAACTCATTGAGTATATTTAAAACAGAGGTTGATGGGTTCTTGATTAGTAAGGGCACCAAAGGTTATGGGGAGAAGGCAGGAGAATGGGATCGAGAGGGATAATAAATCAGCCATGATGGAATGGCAGAGCAGACTCGATGCCCAATTCAGCCCCTACAAATTATGGAGCTACTGAAATAAATAAATGTTTTTCCCACATTGATTTTTAGGATATCCTGATGCATTTTGCAACCAATTAAGTAGTTTTGAATAACACACACAAAAAGCTGGCGGTCAGGCAGCATCTATGGAGAGGAAAGAACAGTCGACATTTCAGGCCAAGACCCCACATCAGGACTGATTTATTGTAATTTGGAAACTTATTAGTCAACACTAACAGCAAGTTCCCAGAACTGGCACGGCAATAATGTCCAGAAAAATCAATGGTGGAACAGAGATGCAACTTGTCGAGCTATGAACTGACAATGGAGCGAGGCAATGATGTGCTCCACATGCAGGAGGGATTTTTTTTTACAAAACTATACAACTTTATTTACACAATAAATACACAAAGTACAAACATTAAGTATTTACAAGTAGTAAATAAATTCAAATTGAAATATAATTACCACTGTCTATAAAACAGCCACTTCCTTGGGGGTCCGCTGCTCCTGGAAATCCCCCACCGTACCCGTTGGGATGGCACGCTCCCTCTCCCAGTACAGTTGGGCATGAACATATTCCCGGAAGAGGGGCAGCAGTCAACCCTGGCCGAGCCCTCGACTGTCTGCCATCTTGACCCATGAATGGCCATCTTGGCCAGGCCCAGGAGCAAGCCCACCAGTAGATCCCCCTCGCAACCCGCCCCCTTCTGTACAGGGTGCCCCATATGAGGAGCGTGGGGTTGAAATGCACCCAGAAGCTGGGCAGCCACCCCTTCAGTTATCAGACAGGGGCTGCAACCTCTCACACTCCGTATAAGCGTAGTAAACCTACTCCTCCCGGCCACAGAATGCACAGGTGGACCGGGTGTCAGTCAACCTACTGAAAGACCTGTTGCACAATACAGCCCTACACAACACCTTCCACCCCAGGTCTCCAATGTATAGGGGAAAGGGGGAGGGGAAGACCCCTGCATCGAGAGATATCCACTGGGGCCTCCTCCGCTGCCAGATGGTAAAACAAACCACCAAGGTGAGTCTGGTTGGCAGATGAATGCAAGGAAGTGAAAGGTATGTGGGAGCGGCCCGTACAAGAAACGCTTTGGAGTGTCACAGAAGGATACGGTTAGTATCCCCACGAAACAGTACACATTGTGCAGGACCCTGTCCCATGTGGTATCCAGTGACCTAGGTTCGATCAGCTGGGACCTCTCCACTTCTGCGAGTCCCCTCGGCAACCACCGGACTAGGCTGGGGAACCCATCCCCCACCGGCGCAGGAGCACTCTGTCTGGATGAGACTAGACCCCATACCCTCAGCAGCTCTCGGTAAAAGAAAGGCAGTTCTCTGACAGGGGTCCAGCTGATGATGTCCGTTGGAAGCTGCACGCCATCCTTCAGGGAGTGTCTTGGGCGGAGGAAGTGTGTCGCCAGTGCGTGCCATCTTGGAGAGTGGTTACTATACAGGTATCCCTGCAAGGTCCAGAGGTGGAGAGCTGCCAGCTGGGTGCGCACACACGCCAATGACTTACCACCCTCCGCAATCGATCAGAAGACTCAAGACCACAGCAGAGACCCAGAGGAAATCCTCCAGCCTCTTCTGGGTTCTGGAGACAAAAGAAGTGGGCAGCAGGACTAAAGTAATCAGCTGGTACCATATCATGGAGGCAACCAGCAGAGTTCTAATGAAGAAAAGGAAGCAATATTGCAATCAGATCTCATCCAGTTCCAAGGAACATAACACCATTACACAGAGGAGCAGGATTAGGCCACTCAAAGTCTGCTCCACTATTCGATCATGGCTGATTTATTTTCCCTCTCAATCCCATTCTCCTGCATCCTTCCTTGTAACCTTTGATGCCCTGACTAATCAAGAACCTATCAACCTTCACTTTAAATATACCCAATGTCTTGTCCTCCACAGCCACCTGCAACAATTAATTCCACAGATTCGCCACTTCTGGTTGTATTCCTCCTCGACTGCATCAGCAGCAGAATCTGCGTGCTTTGTCGTAGTTGATGCACTTCCCTGATTTTGTTCTATTTCCCCACACACTTTGTTTCCCTTATTCCTCTTGCCCCCTTTCCCACTTCTTCCCCCTTCCTTTCCAGTCCTGATGCAGGGTCTCAGCTCAAAATGTCAACACTTCATTACTTTCCATAGATGGTGTCTGACTTGGCGAGTTCCTCCAGCATTTTATATTGTACTTCTCATTGCCTTGTAATCTCTGTCCATCTCCTTCCTTCCTCCATCTGGTTCCCCACTTTCTTCCCTTCATTCCATATTCTCCAAAGGTTCTAGGGTTCATTTTATTATTGAAGTGCATATGCAGAAAACTGAGATTTATCTTCTCCAGATAGCCAGAAAGTACAGAAAACCGTAGAAGTACTTGAAGAAAAACATCAATCTACCACTCCACCATCGAGTAGTAATTCCCCAATCCTCTGTGCTCCCATTTCTCTCCTGGAGTCTTCTTGGGTTTTGCAGAGCATCAGGTCACTCAATCAAACTACAGACTCCAAGTCTCAGGCTCCAACAGTTTCAGAAGTAAAATTAAGATTAAAAAGATGTAGGCCTCCGTTAGTCTCCATAGACCATGGATTTGCGTCTTGGAAAGTTTCCAGGGCACAAGCCTGGGCAAGGTTTTTTTGTAAAATGGAAGACCGGCAGTTGCCCAAGCTGCAAGCCTCCCCTCTCCACACCACCGATGTTGTCCAAGGGAAGGGCATTACGACCCATACAGCTTGGCACCGGTGTCGTCACAGAGCAATGTGTGGTTAAGTGCCTTGCTCGAGGACACACACACAGCATCAGCCAAAGCTTGAACTAGCGATAGAAAGAACAAGTAAAAGACATAGGAAAGCTGAAATGACTGACTATCTGAAAGATGTTGCCCAAGGAATTGTTCACCGGAAGAAGTTGCAATTTGAGATGAAGTCTAATAACTAGGCCTTGATATATTTCTACTCCCCAAATGGTCAAAATAAAACCAAATAACGAGGACTAAAATACCTAACCCAAGAAATGCCACCCCTTTCATTATCTTGGTCCATGGAAAAACACAATCAGAATCAGGTTTATTATCACCGGCATGTGTGGTGAATTTTGTTAACTTAGCAGCAGCAGTTCAATGTAATACATAATCTAGCAAAGAAAAAAAAATTAAAAATAATAATAAACAAGTAAATCAATTTCATATATTGAATAGATTTTTAAAATGTGCAGAAACAGAAATGCTGTATATTAAAGAAGTGAAGTTGTGTCCAAGGCTTCAATGTATATTTAGGAATCAGGTGGCAGAGGGGAAGAAGCTGTTCCTGAATCACTGAGTGTGTGCCTTCAGGCTTCTGTACCTCCTACCTGACTGTAACAGTGAGAAAAGGGCATAAAGCTGGGCCTGATCAATCCTGGCTGGGTCACCTGGGCGAGGAAGTATAGTGATTAAAGACTCGAAACACCCAATAACCCAGGTTACATTACTGATGTGACCAAGCGCACACCCAGTTAAAGAGCTTCTTCGGACCTTAGCTTCTTCTAACTATCACCTCTGAGCTGCTCACATCATTCCTTTTTACCTGCCACCCCCCCCCCCCCTTCCTCCACATCCATCATGTGAGCTCATGCACCTCTCCCTCAACCTCTGTCCCCTTATTCTGGCTTCTTCCCCCTTCCTTTTCAGTCATGATGAAGGGTCACAGCCCAAAATGGCAACAGCTTATTCCCCTTCATAAATGCTACCTGACCAGCAGAGTTTCTCCTGCACTTTGTGTGTGTGTTACTCTGAACTTCCACCATCCGCAGAATCTCTGGTATTTACTCTCAGAGTTCAACACTCAACAGGAAGGAATTTTCAACTTGAATATTCATTACATGGTTATCTGCTGCTCTTGGGCAATTTCAGCACAAACTGAATGCCACACAGGAGGAGTTTGGCTGGTATCCATTGTTAGCAGACAAAAATGCAATACAATAAACATTCTCATTAACTGAAGAATCTCAGCAACTCCCACATATGGAAGGTCTTTTACATAAAAATCAGGAAACTCAGATGAATGAGGTGTTCACCATGCAGAGCAGCTCAAAAATTGGGTTTTAAAAGACTAACTAGCTGCAGGAACAGTTTACTATACAGATCACAGCAGGTCAACACATCAACTTTTATTTGTTGTGTTTCTGCACAACTACATACCAATTAAATAGAAGTACACACGTGGGAGATGGCTTTAACTGGTGTATTCGCATGAGACAGAGCACAATGCGCATGCATAGACAACAGATTGATACATAGTGTGAGGGGGGAGGTCATTACTCTAAAAGAAATAATTATACTTCCTCCCATAAACTGTATAACATAACTGTATAAAACATAAAACTGTATAAAACATTCAATCTCCCCTTCATAAACCCATATTCCAAAATAAACATGCTTTCAAAATAATGGTCTATAACTAGCTTCACTGTTGTAAAGATTCAGCCTACTGGGTGGCACTCTTGTTTCTTTCAGGATAGCGCCCCTGAACCTGTGGAGTGGCATCAGGTTTGTCAGGTGTCTTGTCTAAGACAACATTTGCAGTTTCCCATGTCACGTTTATGTCAGTGACATCATCACCAAGAGGCAAGTCCGGTGACTGTAACGTGTCTCTCTTGTTGGATGCGATCAACTCAGCTGTGTTCTTTGGTTGAGCATCCAGTATCTGGTCCACATGATGTCTCCATGTCTGATGTCCTACTGTGAACATCAGTAGTCTGGTTCTTGTAGCTATCTCTACTGGGTCCACTCATCTTCTTGGTAATCATGCACTGGGACTTCCTGTCCTACCTCAAAGTTCCTTACTGCTTCACTTGGCAACTGGCTGAACTGTTTATTCTGTACTTCCCTGCATAGACCTGGCTTCAGGAGGTCTATGCGAGATCTCAGATTCCTGCTCATGACCAGCATTGC
Organism: Hemitrygon akajei; assembly: GCF_048418815.1. Taxonomy (NCBI): domain Eukaryota; kingdom Metazoa; phylum Chordata; class Chondrichthyes; order Myliobatiformes; family Dasyatidae; genus Hemitrygon; species Hemitrygon akajei. Next base: position 100,937,029 of record NC_133132.1, read on the forward strand.
AGATGTTTGATTTGTCATCCCATGAACAGGGCTCCTATACACAAAAGTTGTCCACCTCGTGTTGTAGAGAAAGATCCTCCTTGTACAGCACTTTAATGGACTTCTTAAAGGTTTGGATAAACCTTTCACCTAACCCATTCATTGCTGGGTGGTGAGGAGCTGACTTGAAATGTCTGATGCCATTTTTCTTCATGAACAGTTGGAATTCTTCTGACATGTATTGCGGTCCATTGTCACTCACAATTTCTTTGGGTAAGCGGTTTCTGGTGAAGACAGTCCTCAGAGCGGATACAGTCTTTGTTGAGGTGGTTGACTTCATTGGTATAACCTCGCGGCCACTTCAAATGAGCATCCGTGGCAATCAGAAACATGGAGGCCATCAATGGCCCAGCGAAGTCAATATGCACTCTTTGCCATGGCGACAATGGCCACTCCCACGGGTGTAACTTTTTGGTATCTCAAAGAACTTTTAGCCTAGTCTTCAATCTGTTCATCTATTCCTGGCCACCACACATAACTCTAGGCAAGACTCTTCATCTTGACTCTACCCAGATGTCCTTCATGCAGATTTTCTAGCACACTGGCGTGCAGTTTCGACGGAACCACAGCACAAGATCTACACAGCAACGTTCTTTGACATACCGACAGTTGATCTTGTCTCACTGAGAACTCTGGAAACATAGAGTTATCATGAGCTGGCCAGTATCGCATGATGATGGCATAGGCTTTTGAAAATGTCAGGTCAGTCCATGTTTCTCTTTGTAGTTCCGAATTTGTTACTGGCAACTGGTCCACCAACATGGAGTGGAACACTTCTGCTGGTCACAGTATGAATACTTTTCTTCTTCACGTCAACAGTGGAAGATGTGAAATATTCACTCAGCCTGGTAAGAACTTTACCAAGTTTCCAGTGTGCTCTTCATCACTCTTGCCAGTCAAAATGATGTCTTCAAGATAACACTGTGTTCCTGGTATATCTTGGAGCACATGGTCCATTGCTGTTTGCAGCAGCTCCATCAATTTGGCAATGCCAAAGATGGGACAATTATATTGGAACAGTCCCTTGTGAGTGTTGATTGTGAGGAACTTCCTGCTTAACTCCTCAATCTCAATTTGCAGATAGGCCTGTGACAAGTCAATCTTTGAAAACCTCTCCCCAGTTGCCAAAGATGTCTTCTATTTGTGGCAGGGTATACTGCACAGTATGCAGCAGTGTGGGTTGATGCTCACCTTGAAATACACACATATGTGAACGGCTCAAGACTTCCCTTTCTTGATCACTGGGACAATGGGCGTGACCTAATCGCTGCACTCAATCTGGAGAGAATTCCAGATGCCTCTAAGCTCTGCAGTTTAGCATCCACTGGATGTACTTTATGGAATCTTGGTGTTTGTCGCTGTTCCATCCAATTAAAGCCTTCATGCCTTGGAGTTCACCAATTCCCTTGACAAACACCTACTTATTAGCATTATTCAACTGTGCCAGTCTCTGGTTAGTGTTATCACGTGGGCAGTCGTTGATGCGACACTGAGAGCTTTGATTGAGTGCCAGTCGCGCGGGGGGGGGGGGGGGGGTAGAGAGAGAGAGAGATATCCATACATTACATTACTTATTTGCAGATACAAAGTGGAACAGGTTCTTCATCTATTTAACACTAGCCTATTCACAGGACAATTTACAATAACAAATTAACCTACTAACTGGAACATCTTTGGACTGTGGAAGAAACCTGTACATTGTAGGAAATCCACACTCTCACAGGAAGAACGTGCGAGCTTCCTTACAGAAAGCACTAGAATTGAACTCCAACACCCTGATGGGTAACAGCATTGTGCTCACACTTACACTACCGTGGTTTAATCCTTTCCATAGATTCTGCTGATCTGCTGAGCTCCCTCACCATTTTGTGCTCTGGATTTCCAGTATCTGCCAAATCTCTTGTGCTTACTGTGTAGCTGGCATCTACTCTTACACTGTCAAACCTGGCCTCAGGACCTCCCAAAGCACTTCAAACCATAAAATATGTTTTCACTATGGCAAAACGGACAAAGAAATAACCAATTTCAATGCAAGCAGCTCCAGAAATACTCTCACACAAAAAAAACTTTCAGATTGTCAGAAATCTAAAAAAATTAATGTTGGAAGTACCAGGCAGCATCTATAGAGACAAGACTTCACGTCAGTGAGCTTCTCTCAGGATTCTATTTCTGAAACAAGATCAGCTATTTGAAGCAATAACTATTTCTCATTTCATGCAAACTGTATAACCTGCTGAGTGCTTTCAGCATTTATTTCACAAAAGAGAAACCTAGGTTTCTCGAGTTAAATGAAAATAAGTCATAAAATGAAGGCTTATCAAGGCAGGATTCTTAGCAGCGTGGGGGTCCACCACTATAGATCCCTCAAACGCACTTCACAAGCTGATATGGTGTGTTGGCCCTCATCACTCATGAGATCGAGTTCAAAAACTCTGAGATAATGTTGCAAATCTACAAAACCCTGGTTAAACCACATTTGGAATATTGTGTTCAGTGGAAGCTTCTGAGATGGCGCAGAGGAGATTTATGAGGACACTGCCAGGGTTAGAGAGCAGGTATCAAGGTAGGTTGAGTGAGTTTGGGCTTTTCTTCCTGCAGCAAAGGAGGACGAGAGGTGATTTTATAGGGCTGTACAAGAAGATAAGAGGGATGGAGCAAGCGAACAGCCCGAGACCCTTTCGCAGGGTGGAAATAGCTAAAATGAGGGGGCATAATTTTAAGGTGATTGGAGGAAAGTATAAGGGATGATGTCAGAGTTAAGTTTTTTTAAAACACCAAGAGTGGTGGGAGTCGGGGCTGACACTTTCAAGAACTCGACAACTCATGTTCTCGATATTATTTATTTATTATTTTGTACTGCACAGTTTGTCGTCTTTGTAGTTTTTCATTGATCCTATTGCATTTTTATCTACTATGAATGCCTGTAAGATAATGAATCTCAGGGGAGTATATGGTGATATCTACGTGCTTTGATAAAGAATGTACTCTGAACTTTGGTAGACAGATACATTAGGGACATTTAAGAGACTCCTAGATAGGCACGTGATGACAGAAAAATGGAGAGCTATGTAGGAGAAAGGGGTCAGATTGATTTTAGAGTAGGTTTAAAAAGTTAGCATAACATCGTGGGCCGGAAGATTTGCGCTGTGATGCAAGGTGTACTTTTAGACCTTGCTACATGTGGGATTGTGTGCAGAGAGGCACCAGAAGGGAAACAAGCCCTGATTCTACACCCCACTCCCAACAGGCTCCCAACAAAAGGGGATAACTACCCTAATTTAAGGACTCTTATCTTGTTATTTCATGCTTGTTATTTACTGCTATTTATTATCTGCAGTTCCACAGCTTATTTACAGTTTACAGATCCTGTTTACAAATACTGTTCTATGTATGCCCACAGAAAAAGATTCTCAGGGTTGTATGTAGTGATACGTATTTACTCTGATAATAAATTTTACTTTGAACTTTATATTTTATGTTAAGGACCCAGATGGAAACATAATTGCAAGAGATTAGGCAAATGTTGGAAACAGAGCAACACAGACAAAATGATAGGACTCAACAAGATCAGGCAGAAACTATGGAGAGAAATAAACAGTCGATATTTCAGGCCAAGACCCTTCATCAGGATGGGAACAAAACAGGCAGAATCCAGAATAAGGTGGGGGACCCGAGTTAGAGTGATTTTTCGGTTTAGCACATCTGGCAAATAACTTTAGCCACCAAATCTGAAAACAGATTGTAGATTTAATTTAAAATGCAGCTCTGAATAATAGGTTCTTAAAAGCCTTGAATCACTGACCAGACAATGTTGATTAAAAGTCATTTAGATGTCTGTGATGTGGGTGCAAATCAGGAGATGTGAAGTTTGTGTGTAGTTTCAAAGAAAGCATTGTGGATGCATTGTAAATGTGGAATTGTATTTGGATGTTTAGCATATAAAACAGAGCCCACATTGGAGAAGTGAGACCAGTCTACCGAGAGCATCTTCATGATGTTTGCTGTATCTTGTTTTGTTGATTAAAGAGGCTACTTCACACCTACCAGTACTTTTTTCCAGCGTACAAACTGGCAAATGATAGGTGAGACCATTGTTCTCTAAATATTCTTGTATAGTCTGTCCCTCCAAAAGCAGTCAAATTTAAGATTTTACCTATGCCCCTCTTTGTGTGCAGTTTGATTATTACATTTATCTTCAAGAGAACAGAGTTGCCTGAAAAAAAAAGGCTTCATTGCATTCGTAACTGTTCAGGATGTTTCAAGGTACTATAAAAATGTAATTATGTCTTCGTTAAAATGAATACATTTTCCACCAGGGTATCACAAATAGCTGGATGAAATCTCATTCCCATGACTACTTACTGTACCAGATGAGGTGGTTGAAGCCAGTCCAGACCAGTGAGTAAAAGCAATACCTTACACTGGTTAGAGTCATAGAACACTACAGCACAGAAACAAGCCCTTCGGCCCAGTTTCAGCGACAGGTTGCTATCAATGCAATGCTCCTCAGACAGGATGAAGAGATCATTACTCCCCAGTGCCATTCGGCTTTACAATTCAACCGCCAGGAGTAAGATATGTTAAAGTGCCGGGGTTAGGACTCAATGTATTTAAGTAAACTACTTAAGAACTTTTTAAAAGCTATTATTAATGCTTTTTGAGAGGGTGATTTTAGATGCATATCATATTATTACTGAGTTAAGTATTGTATGTAATTAGTTTTGCTACAATAAGTGTATGGGACATTGGAAAAAATGTTGAATTTCCCCATGGGGATGAATAAAGTATCTATCTATCTAGTCCATGCTGAATTATTATTCTGCCTAGTCCCATTAACCCACACCAGGACCATAGCTCTCCATACTCCTTCCTATTCATATACCAATCCAAAGTTCTCTTAAATACTGCAATTTAACCCACATCCACCACTTTGCTGGCAGTTTATCCCATACTTGTAGCACCCTCTGGTTGAAGTTCCCTCTCATGTTTCCCGTAAGTATTCCACCTTTCACGTTTTACCCATAACTTCTAGTTGTCGTCTCACCCAGCATCAATGGAAACTGTCTGCTTGCATCTACCCTATTATATCCCTCAATTTTGTATACCTTTGTCAAATCTCCCCTCATTCTCCAATGCTTCAGGAGCATAGTCCTAACCTATTCAATCTTTCACTATAACTCAGGTCCTCAACATACTTGTAAGTTTTTTCTGTACTCTTTCAATCTTATTGACTTCTTTCCTAAAGGTAGGTAACCAAAACTGCACATAATATTCTAAATTAGGCCTCACCAATGTCTTGTACAACTTTAACAGGACATTGCAACTCCTCTACTCAATACATGGATGGATCTGTATTCCCAGATCCTTCTGTTCTACCATACACCTCAATGCTCTACTGTTCACCATACAAGCCAGGGATTCCCAACCATTTCTATGCCATGGTCCACAAGGGGTCCACAGATCCCAGGTTGGGAACCCATGGTAAGTTTGACCCTGGTTTGTACTCCTGAGGTGCAACACATCACACTTGTCAGCATTAAATTCCATCTGACATTTTTCATCCCATTTTTCAGCTGGCCAGATCCTGCTGCAAGCTTTGATCGCCTTCCTCACTGTCAGCTACACCTTTAATCTTGGTGTTATTCACAAATTTCTTGATCCAGTTTATCACATTATGATCCAGATCATTAACACAGATGACAAACAACAATGGACCCAGTACTGATCTCTGCAGCACACTAATCACAGGCCTCTAGCCAGATAGGCAACCATCTACCTTCTCCCACAAAGCGAATGTCAAATCTGATTTACTACCATGTCCTGAACGCCACCAACTTCATTTTCTTGACCAACCTCCCATGCAGGATCTTGCAAAGGCCTTGCTGAAGTCCTGCAAATCAGTAGCTCTGGAAAGGCGTGCGCCCATGCAGACACACAATCTAGCTCCAACTTTGGGCATAAAATTAATTTAAAATGGGAACTGACGCAGATGGTCATAACCACTTCCACAAGGGAGACAATGAATTACAGCTCAGCACCCAGACCGTGAACCAGTACAAGTCTGTAGAGTATGAAGGACATTTATCAACATATAACAAGGAGCGCGAATGATTTGAGTTTCAGAATTAATTGCTGAATTATTTTAGGGTCAAAGAAAGGTTGGTTGAAGATAAACAACTAATCCTTAATGATGAGATAATTCTATCATGAGATAATTCTATCTAAATTAACTGTAACAAACATCCTGACTGAACAATTAACATATTTTCTTAAGAAACCTAGATAGCTACACTATTCTACAGAGACCATAATTTTATCAAACACACATTTGTATCAAATAGCAGAACAAAATTAATACCAATTCTAAGCACACACACAAAATGCTGGAGGAACTCAGTAGGTCAGGGAACATCTATGAAGTTGAAGTTTTGGACTGAGACCCTTCATCAGGACTTGAAAAGGGGAGGGGGGAGAAGCCAGAATATCAATCCCAGGTTTACATGCTGCAGGCATCCCTCGTGAATTTTGGAATTTAGAACTCAGAAATTGGCTATTGCAAGAACTAAAGAAAAAAAAAAGAGCAGGAATCGTCCCTCTTGTCCTTTGAGCCTGCTCCAGCATTCATTAAGATTATGGCAAATATTTTTCCTTAGCGCCATTTTCTAGCACCATTTTCATATCCCTTATTGCTCATAAATCAAAGTCTCCATTTTGAATGGACACAATAACTGAAGCTCCACTCAGTTCAAGTCACTGAACGACCAGTTTCTGAGCTGCAGTCTAGAATGACATGCAGCATAGAAGTGTGAATGAGCTGGAACAGTTTACCTCTAACTTGCGTTGTAAATGCACATGATGCTACATATCAATCTTCTGGAATATATTTTATTATTTATTAATTTATTTGTGGTAATATTGGTGTGTGCGAGTTACATGTACTGTGTTGTGCACCTTGATCCAAAGGAACATTATTTGACTTGGCAGTATACATGTATGTAAACCGTTGAATGACAATAAATCTGAACTTGACTTGAACTTATATGGCCTTGAACATTGGCCTTCTCTGACATTATTTGACATGACACGGTATCATGACAGCAAAACTGTCATTGACTTTAACAGAGGAGTGTTTACATCAATGACGCTGAGGTTGAAAGTCTTAAGTTACTAGGAATGATCATCAACAGCTTATTCTGGTCCAACCACAGAAGCCATGACTAAAAAGTGCTTACCAACACCTCGACTTCAGGGAGCTGAAGAAATTTGGTACATCTCCTTTGACTCTCACCAATTTTTGTTGATACACCACAGAAAGCATCCAATCTGGATGCATCATGGCTTGATGCGGTAACTGCTCTGCCTAAGACTGCAAGAAGCTACAGAAAGGCATGTCCATAAATCACAGCAACTAGCCTTCCCGCTGCAGACCCCATCTACACTTCTTGCTGCCTCGGTAATGCAACATAATTAAAGATCCCACTGACTCAAACATTCTCTCTTCTCCCACCCCCAACCCCTCCCCATCAGGTAGATGATACAAAAGCTTGAAGTGAGTGAACAACTTCACCGTACTCACTGAACTGATTCCACAATCTATAAACTCAATACTTTCAAGGACTCTACAACTCATGTCCTCAGTATTATTTATTTACTTTTTTTTGTATTTGCACAGTTAGTCTTCTTTTGCACTTTGATCGTCAATCTTTGTGTGTAGTTTGCCATTGATTTGACCGCATTTCTTTGTTCTACTGTGAATGCCTACAATAAGTAAATGGCAGTAAATGGTGACATATGTACTTTGATAATATATTTGCTTTTAACTTTTGAACGTTGAAGCCTAAAAACATGTACCAGCAGGCTCAAGGACAGTTTCTTTCTCACCGTTGTAACTGAATGACCCCAGTACGATAAGATGGATTCTTGACCTCACAATCTACCTCGCTGTGGCCTTGCACCTTATTGCACTGTACTTCCTGTTTCTCTTTTTACTGCATTCTTACTTTTTCCCTATCTCAGTACACTGTTACAATGAAATGATCAGTATGGATAGCAAGTAAACATAAGGTTTGTCACTGTACATAATAAACCAATTTACTTGCTCCCAAGCTTCAAAATAAATTTATTATCAAAGTACATGTGTGTCACCATATTCTACTGAGATACAATTTCCTTCAGGCATTCACAGAACAAAGAAACACAAAAGAAACAATTCAGTGTTGAGGTGAGTCATGTTATTCACTCCAGTTCAGAAGCCCGATGGTTGAAAGGTAATAACTGTTCCTGAAACTGGTGGTGTGGGACCCGAAGCTCCCGCACCTCCTTCCTGATAGCAGCAGCGAGAAGTGAACATAGCATGCCTGGATGAAGAGGGTCCTTGATGATGGACGCTGGCTCTCATGGCACAGCTCATTATAGATGGGGACAGTCTTTTCTGTGCTGTATCCACTACTTCTTGTAGGCTTTTCCATTCTTGCCCATTGGTGTTTCTGTACCCAGGTCCTCAAGACCATAAATGCACCAGTGTTCTTCTCTTGTGGTAGCAGAAACAGTCCTCATCGTTATTTGGTTTATGATCCTGTTGGAATCCTGGTAAGATTTATCAGCAATTAACGTCTACAGTCTCTAATCTGGAGTAGCTAGCTCTCTCCAAAGAGGGAGATAAATGAGAAACACAGACCAGAGAATGGAAATAGAAGAGGACATGAGACTTCCCACGTCAGAGTGTAGCACAATGTGCAACTTGAAACAAAAAAAAGCAGAAAGCCAAAACATAAGAACTCAGTAAGTCAGGCATAAAGAAGGGCGATTCAGAAACCCTACCATCTTCACATTCCCCAACCGTGTCATGCAGTATAGGTCATAAACACAAGAGTCTGCTGAATCTCAATGACTCTAGCTGGTGATACCGAGGTGGCAGGGAACCGCTAAAGGCCACAAAACCAGCCTTCTGGATGGGAAGGAGACCCCAGATGATCTGACACATGACTTTCACAGCTGCGGGGCAGAGGTCTGAGATAAACCACCAACTCTCTTGGCTTGACCATGAGGATAAACTGAAAATGTAGCAAGCAACGTTGATGTGAAGTGAATGGAAGGAAAAGCTGTCCAAGTACATGAGTGCTGAGCTAATTTTATTTCATATAAATGTACAGGGAAGTTTCCAACACTGAGAGTGGCTATGGAATTACTCAGAGCTGAAGCCCTGCCAGAATACTGTTACCATCAACATTCCTTCAAGGGTTTCATAACACAAAACTAAATTAATCAGCAAGTCAGGCAGTATCTGGCCAGTTGAGTTCCTCCAGGTGTGTTTGTGTGTGTGTGTGCGCGTGTTGCTCAAGACTTTCAGCATCTGCAGAGTCTCTTGTGAAAAATGATAGTGTTTTGAGCCAGGACCCTTCATCCTGCTTGACTTGAGTTCTTCCAGCAGTTTGTGTGTTGCTCAAGATTTCCAGCATTTGCAGAATCCCTCCTGCTTGTACCAAAAATTAATCCTCTTTTTGGCACAATCAAAGAAAATGAAAAAAAATCCTCTCAATCCTTACGTCATCCAGCAGACCACAAACCGGTAGGCACCAGAATCCAGGATGTACTGGACTCAATCAACATTTTATGCAGCTCCCAGCTGGTGTTCAGTGAAAGGTCTGTACTCGCTGGAGCTTAGAAGAATAAGAGGGCATCTCATTGAAACCTATCGAATATTGAAAAGTGTAGATAGAGTGGACCATGGAGAGGATGTTTCCTATAATGGAGGAGTCTAGGACCGGAGGCAGCCCCAGAATAGAGGGTCGTCCCTTTAGAAAGTGGATAAGGAGGAATATCTTTAGCCAGAGAGTAGAAAATCTGAGGGGATGGCTGTGGAGGCCAAGTCATTCGGTATATTTAAAGTAGAGGTTGATAGGCCTTTGATTTCTAAGGGTGAAGGTTATGGGGAGAAGGCAAGATAATGGGATTGAGGAGAACAATAAATTAACTGTGACTGAATGGTGGAGCAGCCTCGATTGGCCAAATGTCCTCATTCTGTTCCACAGGTCACATTAAGATCCTGAAGTTTAACTTCAAATACAGTTGTGTGGCACACAAGTTAAGGTGGGGGGGGGGGGGGGGGGGGTCAAGGCTTCCAGTACTCCAGCTCCCAAATGCTACCCTGTCGGAAACTGCAAACAACAGGGCCAGTAGTAGTCCCATTAACCTCAATAGTTTATTGTTATTCTTCAGCACACGAGTGGAAAGGAGTTACTCCAGATCCGATGCAACATTAAAAAAAAACACAATATAAATAAAATCAATCTATAAAACCCAATGTACGAGTAACTCTTATGTACATTGATTACATGTACATAAAGTGACCTAGGTGATGTGTAGTGGTGTGGGCAGGGGGTCCATGGGGAATGATTCAATTGTTAAATTCTCTGCTCCTACAGGACAGCGCTAAAACCCACACTGGTATCACAGGTAAACAAATCATTGTCTTTGGAAGTGAGGAACTAAGGGACACCAGTGTTGAATGTCCTGTCTTTGCACTGGGAATTCCATTAGATTACATGGATGAGCAACGGCTGCTAATACGCACAAAGATTCAGAGTCCAGTGTATTTCTGCTCGCGATGGTGATCAAGATTGCAGAACATTGTGGACTGCTTTTTAAGTGAATCTGTCAAGTCCATTGCCATCGTCGTAAAGGAAGGTCAAAGCAAAACAAAACTCACCTCATTTACCTTTCAGATGCAAATGCTACAGCACAACTTCCATGAACAATACATTATACGGTCTCACATAAACATGCATTTCGCGTGAACCTGTCAATCTTCAGACCATGCCACTGATGGACTTGCGCGAATATTATTTTGTGACTGTGTGCACTAGGTCGTAACTATATGTGCTGTGTGTGACTATACGTAGTCACATAGTTCCCTTGGCCCCATAGGAACAATGTTTCGTTTAGCTATATACATGTGTGTGGTTGAAAGAACTTGAAGTCAATGCAAATAATGCATTAAAAATGTTTTGATGTACTTGTCTGTAAATCTCTGCAAGTCCACTGGGGAAGTCAGGGCCCAGTGTCTGTGAATCCACTGGACGCTGGAAGCCAAAGACAGCCTGTCCTGAGGTGAGAGGTGTGAGTGTGAGTGATGAGAGTGTGAGTGTGAGTGAGTGTGAGTGAGTGTGTGTGAGTGAGTGTGAGTGAGTGTGAGTGAGTGTGAGAGAGTGTGAGAGAGTGTGAGTGAGAGAGTGCGAGAGAGTGCGAGAGAGTGGCGAGGGAGAGGTGCGAGAGAGTGCGAGAGAGTGCGAGAGAGTGCGAGAGAGTGCGAGAGAGTGCGAGAGGGGTGCGAGAGGGTGCGAGAGGGTGCGAGAGAGTGCGAGAGAGTGCGAGAGAGTGCGAGAGAGTGCGAGAGAGTGCGAGAGAGTGCGAGAGAGTGCGAGAGAGTGCGAGAGAGTGCGAGAGAGTGCGAGAGAGTGCGAGAGAGTGCGAGAGAGTGCGAGAGAGTGCTGAGAGAGTGCGAGAGAGTGCGAGAGAGTGCGAGAGAGAGTGAGAGAGAGAGAGAGAGAGGGGGGGGGGGATGGAAGTACAGTAGGGAGGGATGGGCCATGTTTCTCTATGTTGCCTGGTATGTTCTATTTTGTTATGCTCTGTGTTCTGCCCAGCATTGTGGGCAGGCTATGTTGGCGCCAGAATGTGTGTTGATACTTGTGTCCACCACATCCTCAGGTGTGCTGGTTGTAAACACAAATGACACATTTCACAGTATGTTTGACATACATGCAACAAATTAATCTGAAAACAGTTGAGGAGCCACTGGTCATCAGGTACCTCTTGTGTAAATCCTGTCTAAGTTGGGTTGAGTTGTGGAAGACAGCACATACGTACCTTGCACTGGTCCAATCTTGTTGCTCATGGCGTATCGCAGTATCTGCTCGCTTTTATCATAAAGGACGAAAGTGCGGTCGACAGACAGCTGCTGAGTGGCAGGCACCAGCTGCTGGCCATCGTCATTGATACAGCCCTGGAAAATGATGGTCTGCTTCAGCTGGAAGGAATAGCTCCGAGAGGACTGATCAGGAAGCTCTATGATGTACTTGATATTGGAAGAGCTCTTGATTACTGAAGGGGAAAGAGAAAATACAGAACACTTTCAGGAACATCATATGGAACATCATCACATCAGCCATTACTGTCTGGTTTGGTGCAGCATCCTCTCTCAATAAACAAAAACCACAGCAAACTGTCTGGTCAGCTGAAAAAATCATTGCCTAAAATCTACCTTCACTGTAGGACTGGTATGAATCCAGGAAAATCACTGCTGACACTACCCACCCTGGAAAACTACTCTTCCAAAAGCTCCCTCCTGGAAAGGGCAAAAAGGCTGCAATAAAACAAAAAAACATTTCTTCACTCAGACAGTTAGTCTGATAAACCATTCCAGTTAACCCTTCACGTCACTGCACTGTAAACACATGCAGGTATTTATGTATTTTTGCACATTTCATTCTATACCCCTATTTTAATCTCTAACTTTCACTTTTCTTTGTAACTGTTGAATGCTGTTGCTTTTCATTGCACGCCACGCCCTGACCAATACACAAATTCTGAATGTGTAAATGTATACGTCAAATAGAAGTTGATCCTTGAAGCAAAGCTGCTGTCTTAGTTGACATTGCAGGAAATGCTTCTCTGCACAGCAAGATACCAAAGACAGCACTGAGATTAAACAGCAAGTCATTCAATTTGGTTATGGCTGAGGCCCCGGAAAAAACTAACAGTGCAGAAGGGAGATTTACAGTCACCTGAGGGAGCAAATAAGACCCCAATTTAATCTGGAGATCAGCAGCGTTCCCCTGGTGATGTATGTCATGAACCTTGTTGCATTGTGGCAGCAGTACAGTGCAGTGCATAAACTACTACAAGTTCATTGATTGACATACAGCATGAAACAGGCCCTTCTGGGTCTTCAAGCCACACTGTCCAGCAATCTCCCAATTTCAATCCTAGTCTAACCACTGGACAATTAACCTACCAACCGGTACCGACATCCTTGACTGTGGGAAGAAACTGGAGCACCCAGAGGAAACCCATGCAGTCATGGAGAAAACATACAAACACCTTAAGGGAAGTGGTGGGAATTGAACCCACACCACTTTGTGCTAACCACTAGTTACAAAAAGAAATATTCAAAAATAAGTAAAGACTAAAGAGAACAAAATAAAGAGTAGCATTCATGGACCATTCAGAAATTTATTTGTTCTAGTAAGGGAGTCTAGGACCAGGGGGTACAGAATCAGAATAGAGGGATGTCCCTTTAGAACAGAGATGAGGAGGAAATTTCTTCAGTCAGAGGGTGGTGAATCTGTGGAGTTCATTGCCACAGATAGTTGTGGAGGCCAAGTGATTGGATAGATTTAAAACGGAGGTTGATTGATTCTTGATTAGTACAGGTTTCTAAGGTTACAGGGTTAAAAAGGCAGAAAGATGGTTTGAGAGGGGTAATAAATCAGCCATGATGGATTGGCAGAGCAGACTCAATGGGCCAAATGGACTAATTCTGCTCATGTCTTATGGCCTTTATAATGGCAGAGATTTCTGAATGGTCTATGAACACTACCTCACGGATTTGCAATGGGAGTATCAGTCTAGATTTCAATACCAAAATCCCCAAGATGGGTCTTGAACTTATAAATGCCTGACACAGGAGGGAGAGAATGCCTCCCACCTAAACAAAGCTGATAGACCACAGCAAGCGTGCTAACACCAGTGTGAGAGTTTGGACTGAAGATAAATAGTGCTCTGTTCAGAATGGAACATAACCAGAGTTCAAAGATGTCAACACCATCCAGGACCTACAGTTAGCAGCTGACTCACCATCTTAACAATCCTCTCCTTTCACTGCTGACTACATCATCCAGAGTATGTACTGCAGCAACCCAACATTAATATCTCCCACAGCAACCCTAAACACACAAAGCTCTAAAACCTGAGGGAAAAGAGAGCACAATCTACTTGGAAACACCATCACCTCCAAGTTCTCTTTCATGGAATGAGCCATTTCCAACTTGGAAATGTAATGGGATGCTCCTTCATCAGCACTAGATGTAAACTGTGCAACGGAGCATCTGACATCACCATGGGAACATCTCATCACACTGAATGAAGATCACCGATCACCACTAACCAACAAGGGCAATTAGAGGGTGGCATCTGAACTGTTTTCCCTCCACCCTGATTCAATTTTGGATCCAGTTTATTAATTCACTCTAATCTCATGTGACTTCATCACATAAGAAATAGGAGCAGGAGATGACCAACTGGCCTGTTGAGCCTGTTTAGCCATTCACATATCAGAAATTCTTTCTGAATATATAAAACTCAATTGTCACCATCAGCTGAGATCCATGCAAGAGCAAGAGTAAGCCTGGGAACTGGGGCCACCAAAATTAGTGACTTAATCTTCAGAGCCTGCAAACAAACATACCACAGCCATGTTTCCATAGATTCTGTACATTTATCCAGATGTACCATGGACAGCATTTGAACTGGCTACATCACCATCTGTTTTGGAGGTGCCACTGCCTCTCCAACAAGAAATATGCAATTTCTTATTATATATATATTTATTATAGTATTTTTATGGATGCACTGTATGCTGCTGTAAAACACCAATTTCATGGCAAACGCCAATGATAACAAAATTGATTCTGATATTAACTCAACAGCTTGTTCAGTACTGTCTGGGAAATTTTTGGACATGAAGAGTACAGCACGGGAACAGGTCCTTCTGCCCACACGTGCCAAACTAATTATGTTACTAATCACATGGGTCTTCTGCCTACACGATACCCATATGCTTCAATTTTCCTCACATTAGTGTGCCTAACCCAATGTCTCTTAAAAGTCCATTTCTGCTTCCACCCCCACCAGTGCATTTCAGGCACCCACCACTCTTAAAATAAACTTGTCCCTCATGTCTCCTTCCTAAATTACCTCCTCTCACCTCAACTGTATCTTACTTCACTTACTTCCTTCAGATTTCATAGGGAAAAGAAGTTGCATGAAGTAATGGCCCTCTGGAAAACTGATGGGTAATCAAATTCCAAAGTTGCTGTGCTTTATGGACCAGGAACCTCTGAGGATTTCAATCCCTCCCCCCCCCCCCCCCCCCACCCCAGAAAGAGGAATCACTGATATGCCCTGCAGCAAGGGTGGATTGCACACACAGTTCCCACACTCACAAAGGGACTGTGTTTAAGATGATTGAAGAATGTGATAAGGCTTAACAATTTCCTCTGATGTAGGTGCCCGGGAGGGGGAAGGGGAAGGGGGGGGGGGGGGGGGAAATCCAGGACAAAATGAGGCATAATTTTAAAATTAAAGGCTAGGCCACTCAGATGTCAGGAAGTGCTTTAGGGAACTGGGCAAAAAGACCGCAACTAATCAAAGTAGAATCAGAATCAAGTTCAATATCACTGGCATATGTCATGACTTTTTTTGTTTTGTGGCAGCAAGTAAATGGCAATAATAAAAACTACATTGTACATATACACAGACAGACACACTAAATATATAGAGCAAAAAGAGAGCACAGAAAGTGAAGTAGTGCTCATGGGTTTATTGTTCATTCAGGAATCTGAAAACAAAGAAGCTGTTTCTGAAACATTGAGTGTGTGCCTTCAGGCTCCTGTTCCTCCTCCTCGATAGTAGCAATGAGAAGAAGGCATGTCCTGGGCAATAGGGTTCTTAATGACTGATTCCACCTTCTTGAGGGATTGCCTTTTGCAGGAGTTCTTGATTCTGGGGAGGATAGCACCATGATGGAGCCAGCCAAGTTTACAACTTGCTGCAACTTTTTTGATCCTGTGCAGAGTAAAGAGCCAACATATTGGGCTGAGACCCTTTAAAGGTTTCTGCACAAAATGTTGACTCTTTATTCCTCTGCACAGATGCCGACCTGTCAGTTTGCGTTTGTGTGTGTTACTCAGTAATCAGCAGTGAATGTTTAAATATGATCACAAACAATTTTTGCCTCTGTCAACCCTCATAGTTCATCTCCTGCATTCCGCTTAAACCCTGGATAATCCTGCACAATCTAGAAGGATTGCCAGCTCCATGGGCACAGAATCAGAGGTTAGTTGGAATTGTACCAGTGTTCTTTCTCAGTAACAACTCCTGCCATCTCCTACAGTTCCTCAAGTTGGGTCACGTAGATAGATCCTACCACTGCTTTGTTAGCTCAGGCACATCAAAACGCCCGGATGAAACTTGTACCCGTTTCTATAAGACCATGTGACATTGGAACAGAAGTAAGCCATTCGACCTATCCAGCCCGCTCCACCATTCAGTAAGATCTGAACATGGATCAGCTCCTCCTACCTGCCTTGTCTCCATACTCCTTAATTCCCCTGCCATGCAAAGATCTTTTTAATTGTATTTTACACACACATTTAATGAGGTAGCCTCTACTACGCCCCGCCCTCCCCCCCCCCCCCCCCCCCAGGCAGAGATTGCAGATTCACTGTCCTCTGGGAAAAGCAGTTTCTCCTCATCTCTGTCCTACTTCTACTCCCCCGAATCTTGAGGTTATGTCTCCTAGTTCTAGTCTCTCTTGCCAGTGGAAACAACTTTCCTGCCACTGTTGTATCTTTCTCTAACAACCGTCAGGTCTACTCTACCATGAGATGATGACGATGTCAACTCAGGTCCGAGAGGCCAGCCTCGGGCATTTTCATGCCTTACAAGGCGCGGAACGAAAGACCGTGTGGCGCACCACTCCTCACACAGAAAATACCACTACCATGAGGGACCTTGACAAATGCTTTACTGAATTCCATGCCAACAACTTTCACTGCCCTCCTCTACCAAGCATCTTTGTAATTTCCTCAAAATAAAACTTAATCAACTTACTGAGACCGCCCCCCCCATAAAACAAAGTAGATGGCATATGAAAAGGATATGTTGACAATTACGAGCAACTCCTTGGTAAACATGGTGTTTAATAATACTTTTTTTTAAACCAATGTATAATTTTTTTTCTTGTCTCTTAGCTGAGGTTTGCTTCCTTTCGAGTTGGGTTTATATATTTATTTTTTTACTTAGAAGTACAGAATGGTTTCAGTTCCCTTTGGCATAACAAGCCTGCATTGTCCAATTACAGCCACGTGACCAATTAACCTACCAACCTGCACATCTTGGGAATACGGGAGGAAACCAGAATACCCGGAGGAAACACACACGGTCACGGGGAGAATGTGCAAACTGCTGACAGACAGTGACGGGAATTGAACCTGGTTGTTGAAACTGTAATGGCGTTCTGCTAATTGCTACTCTACGATAGCAGCCCATCATTAAGTAAACTTGTCCAAAGCAGCGGCGTTTAATAATTCCTCGTCATTTGCTTACCAGAGCTCGAGTAGTGGTACAGCTCACTATATGGCTCTATATGCACGGTTGACTCCTGCGGAATTTCAGGCACTTGCCCTTCCAGTTTCGTAGCAATGGTGAGGTGGTTATGCTCATCGATTCCGCTAAAATGCTGGGTGATAGACAGCTTCTCATTACCAGGGCTAAAAGTCACTTCCGCTTGACGTGTGAATTCACCACCTGGTCAATAAAAAGAGATACCAGTCATAACTGATCACCACCACACTGAAAGACCCAACAGTTAAATAGCACCTTTAACTTTTACCATCACTCGATTGTGATTAGTCAAAAGAACTGACATTCAGCCTCTTAAACTGATATTAGAAAAGATGCCCAAGAGCTTGATTTATGAGGTAGGCTTTGAGGAGAGAATGAGTTTTCTGTCACCAGAGGAAGTAAGGGAAAGAGAAACTGGAGAGAACAAGCCCCCAATGAGACAAATGCAGCATTCATGGGGATTGCAAAATTGGAGGAATCTATCATTACAAGGAAGGTCCAGGCTAGGAAATCAGGATGGCATTTGGACTTGTTAAGTGTGAGGATGTACCTGGAGCCAAATTAGGCTTGCTAATTTGCAACTAATGCGTGCACATTCCAGACTAATCATGACAGAACACCACAATTCTGTAAGTTCCCCAGAGACGCCTGGACTCCACTAATGCAGTTAACATCCGCCTTCATCCACATGTTTAAGGCTCCCAAGTGATTTTAGTAACTAATATGGGCCTGCAATTTTGCAAAAGCACCAGGTGCCAAAAATCCTTATGGAAATCCTCACAAGATCAAAATGAATGCAGAGCCCAGCCTCTTCTGTGTTGTTCTGGAATCTGAGTAACATAACAGAACTAATTTCCCCCCAATTCTCAATAGAAAGAAACAATTCTCACAATAATTCAGAGGAAGGCCCTCCAAGAAACATTCAGTGTAAAATAAACAAGATTATTCAAACAAAGCCCATCACAAGGTGCCAGGTGTTACAATGCATACCTTGCAGACACCTTCATGGATCACGGTGTTTTAGTACCAGAGGTGGGCACCATTTTGGATTCAGGAGCTTCTCAGGGACACAGAGTCGAACTACAGGCAGGAATGGGCCACTCAGCTTCTCAAACTGTTCCGCCATTCAATAAGATTTTGGATGTTCTTATGGTAATCACAACACCACTTAGCTGCCTACCACAGAAACCTTTCACTTTGCTTATCAATTGTCTAACTACCCCTGCTTTAAAAATACACACTGTCCTTCTGAGGAAGGGAGAAGGGCAATCAAAAAGGCTGCCACCCTAGTAACCCCCCCCCCCCACCCAACCCCCAGTTCTCGATTTCCCTTAGAGGAAACCTCCTCCCCTCATCCAACACACAACACAATGTCAGAGGAAGTCAACAGGTCCAGCAGCATCGAGTTAAAGTCAAAGGAAATTTATTATCAAAGTGCATATAGGTTACCATACACTACCTTGAGACTGATTTTATGAATTCATCTGAGATTCATCTAAGGATGGAAATGAACAGTCGACATTTCCCTTCGGTCAAGAGCCTTGGCCCAAAATGACGACTGTTCATTCTGCTCCGCAGACGTTGCCTGACCTGATGATTTCCTTCAGCATTTTGTGTGTGTTACTCAAGATTCCCAACATCTGCAGAATCTCATGTCTCCTCATCCACTGTCAAAACAATTCATGAACTTACACATTCAATCAAGTCCACTCTCAGTTTTCTAAACTCCAATGGATATGAGACTGCTGTTCAACTTCAAAGTTTAGTTCATTATCAGAGTACATACATGTCACAACATAGAACACTGAGAATCTTTTTCTGCAGGCATACTTAGCAAATCTATAGAACAGTAACAGTAAACTGTAAACATTAGGAACTATAAACTGTAAACAAATTGTGCAAATGCAGATATAAATAAATAGCAATAACAAGCATGAAATAACAAGATGAAAGAGCCTTAAATGAGCGTAACTATTATGGTTTAGAGGTAGTATCTGTTCTTGAACCTGGTGGAGCGAGTCCAGAGGTACCTGTAACTTCTACCTGATGGCAGCAGTGGGAAAAGAGCATGGCCTGGGTAGTGAGGATCTTTGGTGATGGATGCTGCTTTTCTACAGTGACAGTTCATGTAGATATACTTAATGGTGGGAGGGCTTTACCTGTGATGTAATGAGCTGAATCCACTACCTTCGGCAGGATTTTCTGCCCAAAGGCGTTGGTGTTCCCATTATTCTTCCTCATGAAACAATCTGCCCATTCCCGGTATCTGGCCAGTGAACCTACTTTGTACTGCATTTCTGTCCTTCCTCAGGTGAGGCCAATTCTTTTCTGGTTCAGCACTGTTATCAACCAACCCCTAGGCTTTTTACTTGTAAGAGAGAGTTCCATCACACTCCACGGAGACGTTACTTCTCACAGAGACTAGCTCAAATTTTCCAGCTTCTTTATAGGACTCGTGCTGGAGGAAGTAATTTTCTTATCATATACTTTCCATTTCCAAATTGCTTTGAAATGTGAGTTGTAGGTCATGAATGCTTCCTATGTAGTGTTCCTTATGAGTCTGATGTCCTACCTGACCTGTGCTGGCAGTTATACTCTACATGAACTGGCATAGAACATAGAAATGACAGGCCTTTCAGCCCACAATGTTGTGCTGACAACGTAACCTACTCTAGAAACTGCCTAGAATTTCCCTAGCACATAGCCCTCTATTTTTCTAAGTTCCATGTACCTATCTAAGAGGCTCATAAAAGACCCTATTGTATCCGCTTCCACCACCGTCGCCGGCAGTGCATTCCACGCACCCACCACTCTCTGTGTGAAAAACTTACCCCTGACATCCTCTCGGTACCTACTTCCAAGCACCTTAAAACTATGCCCCCTCGTGTTAGCCATTTCAGTCCTGGGAAAAAAAAGCCTCTGGCTATCCCCACGATCAATGCCCCTCATCTTATACACCTCTAACAGGTAACCTCTCATCCTCCGTTGCTCTAAGGAGAAAATGCCATTCACTCAAACTATTTTCATAAGGTATGCCTTCCAATCCAGGCAACATCCCTCTAAATCTCCTCTGCACTCTCTCTGTAGTATCCACATCCTTCCTGTAGTGAGGTGCCCAGAATTAAACACAGTACTCCAAGTGGGGTCTTCTTCAACGACTCAACAGTTCTTTCTGTTACCCTTTTCTTCACCCACACATCTTCAACTTTAAATATGCATCAAGCTTTCCCTTTACTTACTCACCCAATTCCATTCACCTCAGCCTCTCCTGAGTCTCGACCTCCTAACCTTCCTATCTGACTGACACCGCAACTGCTCTGCCCAGGACTGCAAGAAACTGCAGAGAGATGTGAACACAGCTCAGCACATCACAGGAACCAGTTCCCCTCCATGTTGCCTAGGTAAAGCAACCAACATAATAAAAGACACCACCCATGCTGGACACACACACGCCTCCCTTCTCGCATCAGGGAGAAGGAACAAAAGCACGTTCCACCAAGCTCAAGGAAAGCTTCTATCCCACTGTTATAAGCCTTCTGAACATTCCTCAAGAATGATAAGATGGTTTCTTGACCTCACAATCTACTTTGTTATGCTTTGCACCTTACCGTTTATGTGTTCATCTGATGAAATGATTTCCACGTGTGACAGGTAAAACAAAGTGTTATACTAGTCTAGGTGTGGGTTGATGGAACTAGGCAGAATACCAGTTCCCCACTGACTATATACAGTCGGCCCTCCTTATCCACGGGGGATTGTTTCCGAGACCCCCGCGGATACAGAAAAACGCGGATGCTCAAGTCCCTCATTTTACCTGTCTCAATGCTGTGGTCTTTAGGACCCAGCAGAACCCTGGACCTTATTTAACCTGTCTCAGTGCGGTGGACATTAGGACCTGGCGGCGAGGCTCTGAATCCGCAGTGTTTCTGTTCACGAAAATAATCAGGATCACGATTGAAAATAAAGTGGAAATAATAAAGCGATCGGAAAGAGGTGAAATGCCATCATCGGAACAATTTTAATGGAGCATTTGAAAGGCCCTGCCCGGATGAAAGCAACAATTATTACTAAGCAACGCAGTGGTTTAATTACTGAAATACGTATGTCTCTTAAGTGTTTTATATGCATAGAAAGGTAAAATATGTACTATATACTAAGAAAAACGTTTGACTAACTGACGCTAAATAATACTAGATGTACCTGCTCTGACTTCAAATCCAACTTAAAGAGAGACTCAGGAATGGAATTCGTTCATAACCCGGGGACTGCCTGTACTTTTAAGTTACAGAAATAACTTTTAAGTTATTTCTAGACTACTCATAATACTAATACAATGTAAGTGCTATGTAAATAGTTGTTATACTATATTGTTTAGGGAATAATGACAAAAAAAATAGTCTATACATGCTCAAACAACGAGTGCTGGAGAGAGAACTTCTGGGTTTTCCCGATCCACGGTTGGTTGAATCCGTGCAGGCGGAATCCGTGGACAAGGAGGGCTGACCTTAAATCAAAGGGCCTGTTTCCACGCTGTAGTGCTCTGTGACTCCTCCTTCATAGATATGACAATAATAACCAATTTAACTTACATAAAGAGATTCCCCATAATTATCTACTGTTTATGGCCCTGAGCTTTGAACTCCCTGTTAGTGGAGACATCGTTATGTCTATCCTGTGTTACTTTAAGAGGCCAATTGACTGAATGCTCTGTTATAAGTTAGGAATAGATATTATTGGTTACAGAACCAAAGCAAGAACTGATCAGCTACAATCTGAGAATAATTAAATACAAATCTGATGACAAATGATTTTTGCCAGCCAAGTTATAGATCTATGGATCCACATAAGATAAAGTACATGGAATCAGATAAGGTACAGTCAGTGAAGTGAGAGAGGAATTTGAATGGGGCATTCTGGCCATGTCCATAACCAGTCAGCACTGCGAGGGCTATGAACAACATAGGGATGGACTCGTTTGTTTCACCTCTCCCATACAACTGCTCTCAGGATAGGCAGGACCATACAGAGGAGAGCGTCCAATAGCCATTACAGAAAAAGAACTGAGATCATAGTGCAATGGGATTCTCACAGCTGCGATCTGGTAACTACGCTGAACAGAACTAAATATTTTAAAACGCCTAATCCAAAGTTTGACTGAAGAATTGAAGTCGGAAAAAATCTTTTCTATAGAACAGAACTTGAGAGTAATTTTACATAACTTCCAACTCTTTGTCTCCTGATGGTGCCTCAAGGTACAAAGAGGGGAGAAAATTAATTACACAGCTGCAGTTTAGAGATCTCTTTTCCATCTGGCTAATGTACTCGTGGGGTCATGTCCCTCAAGTGGCACAACAGTTCTGGCTTAACTCCAGATCTCCTGAGTTCACAATTTCAACAGGAATACATCAAATGATTTGACATCTGCACCAGAATTCAGGAATTTTTCTGGGAACATACGCAACATTGACTAATATACAACGTTAGAAAATTGGATCAACAGATCCAACAAAATGGAAAAGTATCAAATTTTTAATGAGCATTTTTAACCCATTCCCTGAATTTTCACAAACTTAAACCTCAACATCACTGACATTTGGACCACCCAATAAGTTGCAGTCTCCATGTCATATATATTGTCTAGCAACAATCAAATTGTTCTTTTAGAAAATGAAAACAAATCTTTGCTTCCTTTCTTTCACTCGACTGAAATCCCAAATTTGTTTCCCCAATTCCTCTTCCATCAATAGTTGTTTATTGACTACCTGTTTCCATCCATCTACATCTCAAAGTTCAAAATAAATTATCGAAGTACAAATGTGTCACCATACACTATCTTGAGATTCAACTTCTTGCAGACATTCTATGCAGAACAAAGAAATGCAATAGAATCAGTGAAAGACTACACAAAGACCGACAAACAACCGAAGTGCAAAAAGACAAATTGTACAAACAAAAATAAATACTGGGAACGGGCTGTGTAGTGCTTGAAGGTGAGTCTATAGTTTGTGGAATCAGTTCAGTGTTGAGGTGAGGTGAGTGAGTGTTGAGGAGCCTGATGGTTGAAGGGTAATAATTGCACCTGAACCTGTCAGTGTGGTTCTAAGGTCCATATGTCTCCTTCCGGATGGCAGCTTTGAGAGAAAAGCATCACGTACAAAGAAGCTGGAGGAACTCAGCAGGTCGGGCAGCATCCGTGGAAAGGAACAGTCAACGTTTCAGGCCAAGACCCTTCATCAGGACTCAAGGAAAGCCTGGCCTCTGTGGTGGGGTCCTTGATGGATACCTGACGGTTGAAGGGTAATAATTGCTCCTGAACCTGTCAGTGTGGTTCTAAGGTCCATATGTCTCCTTCCGGATGGCAGCAGTGAGAGGAAAGCCTGGCCTCTGTGGTGGGGTCCTTGATGGATGCTGCTTTCTTGCAGCAGTGCTCCTTGTAGATTTGCTCCATGTGTGGAGGGCTTCTCCTGTGATTGATTAACTGTGCACTATCCACCAGTTTTTGTGGATTTTTCTGTTTCTGGGCATTGGTGCTTCAACACCAGGCCATGAGGCCTTGCCACCTTCTACTGCTTCTTTTGGGATCTCAGATTTTTGATCAGCGGATATCTATTTCCACAGAATCAGTGGCATTTATGGATGCCACCTGAATCAATGAAAAACTCCTGGAAAATGTATGGAATTTCAAAGGCCCCAACAACGCAGACTCAAAGCTGATTGATTGATTGATTAGCAATGTCAATGCTTTTCCTGATCAGCCCACGTCAATTGTCATTGTCCCAGCAAAAGGGCAGTAGAGGTCCAGACAGAGCGGCTGCAGCACAATCCTGACCTCTGGTTCTCAGTGTGTGGTGTTGGTACATTCTTCCCATGACACTGTGCGGCTCCTCCCCGATCCTAAAAACATGATTGCTCCAAATTCAAAGCAGATTATTATCCAAGTACATATATGTCACCTCATATAACCCATCGGCAATCACAGATTTAAAAAAACAGAATCAGTGAAAGACCACACCCAAGACAAACAACCAATGTGCGAAAGAACAAACTGAAAAAATAGGGGAAAAAAAGATAATAAGCAATAAATAGGGAACCTGAGAGGTAGGGTCTTTGAAAGTGAGTCCATAGGTTGTGGGAACAGTTCAGTGATGGGGCAAGTAAAGTTGAGGGAAGTAATCCCCTCTGGTTGAAGAGTCTAATGACTGAAGGGTGATGACCATGCCTGAATCTGGTGCTGTAGCTCCTGAGAAGGGATCATGGCCTGAATAGCGGGAATCCTTGATGATGGATGATGATCGATATTTTCTGTGACACCACTCCTCATAGGTGTGCTCAATGGTGGGGAAAGTTTTACCCGTGATGGACTGGTCCATGTCCACTACCTTTTGTCGGCTTTTCCTTTCAAGGACATTGGTGTTTCCATACCAGGCCATGATGCAACCAGTCAATAAAAACTCCATCACACATCTACAGAAGTCTATCAAAGCTTTGGACAACTTGCCAAATCTTCAAACTCTTAAGTACAGGCACTGCCATGCTTTCCTCGTAACGGCACTACGTGCTGAACCCAGGATCCTCTGATATGATAACAATGGAGAATTTGTTACTGATCCTCTCCACTTCTGATCATCCATTGAAGGCTGGCTCATGGTCCTCTTGTTTCCTACTCCTGAAGTCAATAATCATCTCCTTGGCCTTGTTGACAACGAATGAGAGATTGTTGTTATGGTATCACTCAGCAAGACTTTCAATCTTCGTCCTATATGCTGATTCATCACCACCTTTGAATCAGCCAACGATAGTGGCGTCATCAGGAAACTTGAATATGGATTGGAGCTGTGCTTAGCCATCCAGTCATAAAGATAAAGCGAGTAGAGCAGGGGACTAATTAAACACACAGCCACGTGCTCCACCTGTGCTGATGGAGAGTGTGGAGGAGATGCTGTTGCCAATCTGAACTAACTGGAGTCTGCAAGTGAGAGAATTGTGGATCCAATTACACAAGGATGCATTGAGGCCAATGTCTTCAAGCTTATTGATTAATTTTGAGGGGATGATCATATTAAATGCTGAGCTGTAGTCAATGAAGAGCATTCTGATGTATGCATCTTCACTGTTCAGATGTTCCAGGGTTGAGTGAAGAGCCAATGAAATGGCATCTGCTATGAGCCTGTTGTGACAGTAGGCAAATTAGACCAGATCCAAGTCAGAAGTTGGTATGTTTCATCACCAACCTCTCAAAGCACTTCGTCACAGTGGGTGTAAGTGCTTGTGGGTGATAGTCTTTGAGGCAGGTACCACATTCTTCTTAAACACTGGTATGATCAAAGCCTGCTTGAAGCAGGTGGGTACCTCAGATTACTAAAGCAAAAGGTTAAACTCCAGCCAGGTCATCAGCCCAGGTCTTTACTTAACCACGTACCCTGTCTGGGCCGGATGTTTCCTATGGGTTCACCCTCCTAAAGGATATTCTCACAATGACCGAAATCACAGGGTCACCGGAGGCTATGGGAGTTTGTGAGGGTACTTCCATGTTTTGACAGTCAAAGTGAGCATAGAAAGCACTGAGCTCAACTAGGAATGAAGCCTTTTTGTTACCTGTGTCGCTTGGTTTTCCTTTGCAGGTGGTAATAGCATTCAAGCCCTGCCATTGCTGCCAGAGAACTTCAGTGATTCAAGTTTGATCTGGTATTGCCACTTCATGTGATCATACTGGGACCTCTTGGATTTAACTTAGTCGCCAGACTGAAATGTCACTGATCTAGCCTCCAGCAGATTGCAGATCTCATGGTTCACCTGGGGCTTTGGTTAGGGCAGACTCCGAATGCTGGTAGATTATTTGACCACAGTCAATTGAAACAATTAAAGATGTCTGCTTGTCCACTGGAGGCTGTAGGACCAGAGACAGGCTGTCGAGTGAGTCCAAGCCTGTGTCTGCGTGGGAGAGGGAGACAAGGAGCTTGTTTTGCTGTTGTTGCTTGAGTGTTCTGCTGCTTAGCAGCACAGATATTTAGAGAGGGGGATTCCCGAGGACAAAAAGCAGAAGGCACAACTGCAAATGACGAAGTAGTAACAACTACCTCATCCAACCATTTCTCAGTAACAATTGGGAGCTGCAGAAATGACTTACCAACAATACTGAATCCATTTTCAAAGTTGGGCTGCTCCAACGCGAACATCCAACCAATAATACTTCCCACAGCAGACAACGGTAACAGAGACCACCCCACCGTGGCTGGGATTCTACTGACAGCTGTGTACGACCGCCCATCATTAACCACCACGTATGAATGAAGGTCGATGTTCTCAAACTGGACAGGCATGGGGTTGACTCCTACAAAGATCTTTCCATTCACCTTCCCGTTCACACGCTGTGGCGTCCCTGGCAAAACAAAACAAAGTCATTGAGCACAACAGCACAAAGACAGGTCCTTCAGCCCATCTAGTTCATACTGGCCTAGTTTTCTGCCTCGCCCCCATCTACCTGCACCCAGCCCAGAGCCCTGCATACCCCTCCCTTCAATGAACACATCCAAACTTTTCTGAAATGTTGCAATTGAACCCCGACCTACCACTTCCGTAGGCAGCTCATTCCACACTTGCACCCCCTCAGAGTGGAGCAGTCCCCCTTAAACATTACTCCTTTCACCCTTAACCTATGACCTCTAGTTCGAATCCGTAGGGTAATGTGGTGTTGTGTTTGTTTGGCTGGAAAACATAGAAAATTTATTTAAAAGTGTTCTGATAAAGGGAAGTGGTTCTTACACTAGTGAAAACTTATACAAGACAGCACAGTGAGGGGGATACAGTGACTGGGGGCAGGAATGGCAGCAACAACTTAATCCAGATGTTCCCTTTCAGTGCTGCCCTCCAGTGATCCCTGCTGGAGTGTGTACACTGGAGATCAGAACACCTCAGACTCAAATTCCCTCCCACAAGAGGCTGTGTTTGGAGAAAGATGGAATTTTCAAATATGATGGATATTAGTGAGACAAAGCTAACAAGAGAGTGGAATTTTAGTACCAGTCAGCTGTAACCTGACTGGAGCAGGCAGAAAGGTGCTAAATGGATGACTCTTGGTTCCCATACTTCATTAACCCAGTATCCTGTGGTTGCCTTCGGATCACACCTGAAGAACGAGTCCTCAGCGAAGATCCAGAGGTCACCTTGGAACCATCTTCCTGCTTCCAAAATAACATCCTTCCCCCAACTCTCTCCTCTCCACCCATCACTAATTCAAGATTGTTTGTTGCCATTCTATAGTGCACAAGGGCAAACGAGAATGAAATGATGTTTACTCTGGATCTGATGCACAATAAATATAAAAGAAACAATATAAAACACAAATTACAGGTGGCTGTAAAGGGGCAGTGCACCGGGTTGGGTGGGGCAGGGGACGAAAAGTGCTGGGGAGAGGAGAGGCTGATGTGAATGTTGTGGTGGGGTGGGTTAATTAGCCTGGTGGGTTGGGGGAAGCAACTGTTTTTGAGTCTACTGGTCCTGGCATCGACGCTGCGTCTTCCCTGGTGGGGAGTGGGACAAAGAGTCCGCAAGCGGGGGGGGGGGGGGGGGGGGATCCTTCATATTGCTGGCCTGTCCTCCAGCATCTTTTTGTAAGTATGTCCTTGATGCTGGGTAGCCAGGTGCTGACAGTTTTAACTATCCAGTGTAGAGCTCTCCTGTCTGCTGTGCAGTTTCCATGCGACACAGCAATGCAACGTGCTCTCAACTGCACATCCATAAAAGGTCACAAGTACAAATGTATGAAGCCCAGCTCTCAGCTTCCTCAGAAAGTAGAGGCATTGGTGAGCATAATTAATTAATAAATCAAACAGTCCTCCTCCTTGTAGAGGAGGTAATTACTGAAACATCCACTTGCTTGGGTTTCTGAACTCACCCTCTGCAACACACTGTATGCCGTTGCCATAATAGCCGGGATTACAATGACAGCAGAATCCTGTCACGTAGTCTCTGCAGTGGCCGTGAGGCGAGCAGGTGTGACGGCTGTTGCTGCACGTCAGCTCTCTCTCGGTGTTGTACGAGAACACTGGCGGGAAGGGAAAGAAAATAGGTTAGCAGCAGTCTCCTGAGGACTTCAGCTCATTTCAGTAGCTGAATCAGCAGACATAAAGCATCCAAAGACCAAAATTTCCCTCATGTTATCCCTGTACTCTCAACTTAAAACTCTTCAAAGGTTGAGGGACTCTACTGTTTCACTTTTATTCCTCTGGACTGAATAAATTCAATTTTAATTTAGTTTAAAAGTTCCTGGAATGCACTGTTTGCATGAACGCTTTAGTTCATTCAATAGGGAC
Organism: Hemitrygon akajei; assembly: GCF_048418815.1. Lineage (NCBI taxonomy): Eukaryota > Metazoa > Chordata > Chondrichthyes > Myliobatiformes > Dasyatidae > Hemitrygon > Hemitrygon akajei. The sequence goes on from NC_133132.1 coordinate 100,965,786, forward strand.
GATCACACATTTTTCTTGCAAGGGTAATGCAGACCTTCACCAGTTGTGACGATTCACACTTCGAAACTACAGTGAAATGCGTCATTTGTGCCAATGACCAACACGGTCTGAGGATGTCCTGGGGGCAGCCCACAAGTGTTACTGTACTTCAGGCCCCAACATAGCATGCCCACAACTTACTATCCCTACTCTCTACATCTTTGATATGTGGGTGGGGGGGGGGGGGGGGGGGGGGGAGAGCAAGAGCACAAAGGAGGAAACCACATGGTCATGGGAAGAACATTCAACTCTCTACAGACAGTGGCAGGAATTACTGTAAACAGGTTAACAGCTAGACTATTGTACCGCCCAAGTCCAACAAAAAAAGTGATCTAATAAAAGAACTTGAAAACTCTTAAAAATTAATGAATGAATCTCTTGTCAATATTCTCATACCATTTCCAGTCACATCTGTTCCTGGGCTTATCACAATTTTCTGCATCGGATACTGGACTGGGCGCGCAATGATAACCGGACCAGGCTCAACAAAGCGAGGCTCTTCTCGATTCTGCTGTGGAATTGTCCTTTGGCTGACCACGCTTTCAACTTTCTGCTCTTCTTCCGGGGAATCATCATCCTGGTCTGTCCCATTTTCAATTATATCCAGGAAATAACTCTTTCCGTGGTCCACAGTTGTAGCAGTGCTAAAGGTGTTGAGAACAGAGTCATCAAGGTGGAGTGCCCTTCCACTGGCAGGCAGGATGGTGTGGCTAGAAGAACTTCCAAGTTGAAAGATCCAAACTCCTCGTTCTCCAGAATTACCATCTCTGTTGAAAGAAATTTTGGTGCAAGTTTATGAGAAACAATCTGTTACATCTGAGCAGAGCAAGAGCAACAATGGAACAGTTGGCTTAATAATTTTTACTGAGTCACATTAGCCACGGTGCATGCTGGGCAACCTAGTTAATAGCTGAGGCAAAAACATGCGTACTCGAAATGAGAGCTCTCTTGCATGTTAGAGGCCCAATCAATTCACCATACAATCAACAGGCCGCAAGTGCACGACACATTCTTACAATCGATCCAGTATGGTTCACAACCAAAATAGGTCTTAAACTCTGAAAAAAGCAACATTTCTTGCCAATCTTGATGGCAAGAAATCAACTGTTCAGTGTCAGGCAGAGCACATAATTAAGTTATTTCCCACTAAAAAGTTCAAAATTAAGTTATTATCAAAATACATAAATGTCACCACATACTACCCTGAGATTAATTTTCTTGCGGACATTCACAGTTTACAAAGAAAAACAATGGAATAAACTGGCCTATTAAGCACAATAGTCTATTTTTAAAAAGAAAAACAAGTCAACTTAATAGTACCCCTCTGTGTCAGATCTAATCACGTTTTCCTCTTTCCTGTTACACTTTTAATGTTAGAATTACAAAGCACAGATGTTAACCAGACAGCACTTTCCACCAATGCAAGGTCCTTGTTCTCACCATCTCTCTGATCTCTACAACTGTTATTCTTTCCACGTCTTTATAGACATTTTTTCAAAATTTCATAAAGACTAGCTTTATTTGTCATATATACATCAGGATATTGAAACATACAGTGAAATGTTTTGCTTTCGTCAAATCAGTGAGAATTGTGCTGGGCAGTCCCACAAGTGTTGCCATGTTTCCACTGTCATACCCGCAATGTACTAAACATCCTTGGAATGTGGGAATGTTGAGCAAGTGAAGGTCACAGGGAGAATGTACAGACACTTTATAGACAGTAGCAAGAATCGAACACACACCACCCCTTGCCACCCATGAAGTGTGGACCAAAATTCTAGATAGAACTAGATAAAACAATGGCCTCATCATCCATCAAAGAAACTGCCTTCCTAATCACTGACAATTTAAATAAAAATCACTTCTGAAATGAGTAAACCAAGCAAATATTTAATATAAATTTCAGCGTTTTCCAAAAAAAATGATTTCAAAGTGAAATACTCTCTCAAATCTGAAAATCCCAGCAAATAATCTCAAACACGAGATTTAGCAGAGGCTGTAAATGTTGAGCAACACACACAAAATGCTGGAGGAACTCAGCAAATCCAGCAGTCAAACTCCTTACAAACAGCAGTGGAATTGAAACCGGGCTGCTGGCGTTGTAACGGTGTTACACTAACTGCAGTGCTGCCTTGGATCTTGCTTCCAACAAAATTTTTCAGATGGTTTTTCAGGCCAAGGTAATCCTTGTGATTGGGAAAAATAGTGACCATCAATTATTACAATCAGCAGCTGGTCTACTTTTCCTTTCCACCAAAACTTATATTGAAATAAATTTGCCCATTAATTGTCTGTGCTGGTAGATTATTATAATTTTGTTAAATATTCTTACCCATGTATTATTTTTTATTGAAATACAGTATCAGAGGTATACTTAGGCACATGTACGTCCTACTTCAAATCCCACAGCATCCTGAAAGGCTCGCTGTCTCAAATCAGTACTTTTGGCAAGGATTTAAAACAATCTACTTTTTTTTGATGTAGTTTAATTATCTTAGATTAACATGGTTAACATGAAAGAGTAATTTCCTCACAATTAAACTAAATGGCTTGAAAATTACACCTAATAAGCACCCAGGCTCTCTGCTAACATTCAAGATTCAAGTTTGTTTACAAATGTAAAGGAGAATGAAATAATTGTTACTCCAGATCTGACATGGCACAAAAAAACACAATATGATTTTAGACCACAATAACAATAAAATATAAACACCTACGATAGCTATGTACATAAAGTGACCATAAAGTGACACTAGACACAGGAGTGTCTGTACCTAAGTGATTCTGACAGGAAATGATACAGTGGTGGGGGTGGGAGAGGGGGTGTAGTAAGGTGGGCTAGTCGGTAGAGATGTTGATCAGTCTTTCTGCTTGGAGAAAGTAACTGTTTTTAAATCTGATCTTGAGAAATTATATTAAGTTAAGAGGGTACACGACCGTGGAGGGGGATACACACACTCCCACCATCTTGCTTCCATCATTAACCATCTGCACCACTTCTCCAGCTGACAACTTCCCAGTGCAGCAAAGGAAGAGAGTGTCTGTCAATACTCGGGAGGCTGCAGGATAAATACCGAGTTTTACAAATGTGATTGCTAGCTTTGTTTTTGCATTTGAGCAATTCTCTCCCTCCCCCCCCCCCCCAACATATGTAAACACAACTTGGGCTACTTCCCAATTCCCAAATCCAAGTCATTAATATAAGCAGCAAACATAGGTGGTCTGCATTACAAAACTGCATTCCATGTGGTACAAACTTCCTCCTTATCATTGTCCTGATTAACCATGCTTAACCCCTATGTATCAGTGTCAGGTTGAAATCCATGTTTCTTGGTAACTCCACATATTCTAACAATCTATTGAACATACAAAACACACCTAATCTTTAAAAGAATTGAAAAGGTTGTCAAATAGGTCATTCCCTTTTTGAAATAGGGACTGGTCTTCATTACGTTTGACCTGTGTAAAATCTCAAAGCTCAAAATAAAGTTATTATCCAAGTCCATGAGATTCATTTTCTTCAGGACATTCACAGGAAACACAAAAAAAAAATCATAATGGAATCAGGAAAACCCCACACGTAGGACAGAAACAACCAGTGTGTAAAAGGCAATAAACTATAGAAATACAAAAAGAGAAAAACAACAAAACAATAACAAATAAGCAATAAATCCAGAACATAAGATGAAGAATCCTTAAAAGTGAGTCCACAGGTTGTGGGAATAGTTCAGTGATGGGTAAGTGAAGTTACCCCCTCTAGTTCTGATTCTCAATGTCTATTTGTACTTGTTTTGCCTGCATTGTTACATCACTTCCAGCAAATGCCAATTCCTGGACACGACCCCCCTTTGTAATTTATTTCAATACACACTGCATCACTGCTGCAGTCTCTTCCCGAATTAGCCATTCAGACTATGGATTTTGCTCCATTTCGCATGTTAGTTATCTCTCCCTCAAGACCCTTCTCTGAATGCCTATACAGAATAATACAGTACAGTACACAACTTTCAATGATATGCCAGACTTTTAACCTGTTTTAAGATCAATCCCTCCTACACAGCCCTCTATTTTTCATTCATTCATGTGCTTAACTAATAGTCTCTTAAACGTCCCTAATGTATCGTCTTCTAGCACCACCCCTGGCAGGGCATTCCATGTGCCCACCACTCTAAAACAAAACCTAACTTTGACATCACCCCCATACATTCCTCCAATCACCTTGAAATTATTCCTCCTATTAGACATTTCTGCTTTGGGAGAAAGTCTCTGGCTTTCGACCTATATCTCATCATCTTGTGTACCTTTATCAAGTCACTTCTCATCCTCCTTCACTCTTAAAAGTCCTAGCTCACTCAAACCATCCTCCTAAGACATCAATCCAGGCAGCATCCTGCTAAATCTCCTGCGCACTCTCTCTAAAGCTTCCACGCCCTTCCTACGAAGTGTCAACTGGAACTGAGCATAATATTCCAAGTGTGGTCCAACCAGGGTTTTATTGAGCTGTAACATTATTTCAGAGCTCAAGATCAAATATATTCAATGATTTCTTCTTCTAATGTCCTGCTCACCGTTATTCTCCCTGATGCAGACTTTTTCCTATCCAAGCTGTTCATATTCCATTTCTATGCCCTTGTCATCATTGTCTATACAGTAACTGTAACATTTAGAGTTTGTTTCAATTTGACACTTATCTTTACTTGCATTGTGGTATGTGATATTTTGATGGCGTACCCTAAAAGATGTATTATAGATGTGACTGCAGACAACTCAAGAACCAGCTTTGAAGTTTAGCCAGCTTATTGACTATGGTTAATCAGAAACTTATGGAAACTTATAAGCTTACAGATAATTAGTGATTTTGTTTTTAAAACAAAATGATTTACAATCACTCAGAATAAATAGCCTTAATAGTAGGGGACCCAGATATGAAGAAAACATGCTTATTGCTGGCAGAGAGAAAAGAAAACTTTGAACTATGTGTAACCTTCAACACAAATAGCTTCCAGTTAGAAACATCAATGCAGTAACCAACATTTTCACTTGCCAGCACATTGCTCGGCAAGAAAAGCAGCAAAAGTGTTATCTCAGCATTGTATAAAATAACGTATTAAGTTCCTACAATAACCTCCTAGACTTTACCCCCAACACATTTACAAGTATTGGTTTTAGTGCAAATACAAAATGGACAACTACCAATTTTAAAAAGCATAATCTTGTTTACTTATCCCAGAACTAAAACTATCATAGGGTTTGCAAAATGACAAATGTATCTTAGAACAAACAAGGCACTGGGAAACATAACTTCCCTTCAATTACATGCCATTCCTTTCAACATAATGAGTCAAACAGCTGGGAAGATCAACACTATCTTTCCGGACTATGTCCATTCTACGTACTACAGCTGTATATACATCAATATCTACAGTATTCACATTCACAAGCTGAGCTAAGCCATGGAAAGTAGCCAACAACAACAAACTTCACAGAAGATGTGCAGAGATTCATTTCACACAAGTGGCCCTGTGGAAATGGTAAATTATGGAAAAGGATAGAAACCATTCTGGCCAACCATTAAACTAGATTAAGGCTAAGCTCCACCTCAGCTCTAACTCACTGCACTGACATAACCCATCGGGGCAGAGTTAGGCCATTCAGCCCACCGAGCCAGCTCCGCCATTCCATCATGGCTGACCCTGGATCCCACTCAACATCATACAACTACCTACTTGCCATATCCTTTGATGCCCTGGCTGATCAAGAAACCATCAATTTCTGCCTTAAATATACCCATGGACTTAGCCTCCACTGCAGTCTGTGGCAGAGCATTCCACAGATCCACTAATTTCTGGTTAGAAAAAAAATCTACCCCTGTTCTAAAAGGTCAACCCTCAATTCTGAGGCTGTGCCCTCTAGTTCTGGATACCCCAGCCAGAGGAAACATCCTCTCCACATCCACCTTAACTAGTTCTTTCAACATTCAGTAGGTTTCAATGAGATTGTCCTGCACCCTCCCCCACCTTCTTCTTAATACCAGTGAGTGCAGGCCCAAAGCTGCCAAACACTCTTCATATGTTAACACCTTCATTTCTGGAATCCCAGCATCATCTCATTAACCTCCTCAGGACTCTCTCAAATGACAACACATCATTTGGGAGACTGGTGCCCAAAATTGTTGACAATACTCCCAAGTGCGGACTGACTAGTGTCTTACAAAGCCTAAGCATCACCTCCTTGCTTTTACATTCTACACCTTTGAAATAAATGCCAACATTGCATTCTTCTTCTTCTCTACCATGGACTCAACCTGTAAATTAACCTTCTGGGAGTCTTGCACGAGGACTTCTAAGTTCATCTGCACCCCTGATGTTTGAACCTCTTCCCCATTTAGATAGCAGTCTGCACGATTATTCCTTTTACCAAAAAGCATCATCATACATTTCTCATCACTGCATGCTATTGCCACCTTTATGTCCATTCTTCCCATTTCCTCTGCAAAGAAACAGTCAGTTTTTATCAATCTCCCCACTGCTCCTCCCCAGGCCTCTGTAGGGACAAAGAAAGTTTCAAAGAATAACATACAAAATTCCGGAGAATCTGTTATGCTCATTAAAGCTCCAAATTTCAATTATGAGAGAATTCTCAACGTGAATGTTAAGTCTATAATGTTAAGTCAATGCCCTTCACTCTGGACTTCCACACCCGACAGAGCAGTTTCTCTGTTCATCCCTAAATTTCACCCTTTCCAACACCCTCATCTCAACTCACCAACAGCACCTCTGTTGGATCTGTCCACAAGCCACCCCAGGAGGAGAATACAAGCCCAGCTTGTGCCTCGTTACCCACATACTTAAACAGAAAAACAAATTCCAAAGTCTTTACAGACCATACTAGACAGCAAATGGTATTTAAATAAACAAGAAAGTCTGCAGATGCTGGAAATCCAAAGCAACACACACACAGTGCTGGAGGAACTCATCGGGCCAGGCCTGAGACGTGGTCTATCCATCTATTTCAAAGGAAAAAGTGCCAGGCAAACTCAAAGGTCTTAAGGTGGATAAGTCACCTGGACTACATCCCAGAGTCCTGAGAGAGGTTGCTGAAGAGATAACAGATACATTCGTCATGATCTTTCAAGAATCATGATTCTGGCATGGTCCTAAAGGAGTAAAAGGTTGCAAGCGTCACTTCACTCTTTAAGGGAGAAAGGCAAAAGAAAGGAAATTATAGGCCAGTTAGCCTAACCTCAGTGGTTGGGAAAGTGTTGGGAGTCCATTATTAAGGATGAGGCTTCGGAGTACTTGGAGACTAATGATAAATAAGTCAAAGTCAGCATGGTTTCTACAAACAGAAATCTTGCCTGACAAATCTGCTCTAATTCTTTGAGGAAGTAACAATAAGGGTGGACAAAGAAGAGGCAGTCGATGTCATTTACTTGGATTTTCAGAAGGCATTTGATAAGGTGCCACATGTGAGGCTGCTTAACAAGATAATACTCTATGATGTTACAGGAAATGTACTGGGATGGATAGAGGAATGGCTGACAGGCAGGAGGCAGAGAGTGGGAATAAAGTGGGCCTTTTCTGGTTGGCTGCCAGTGACTAGCGGTGTTTCTCAGGGGTCAGTATTGGGGTCGCTATTTTTCACATTGTTTACCAATGATTTCAATAATGGAACTGATGGTTTTGTGGGAATGTTTGTGGATGATACAGAGATAGGTGGAGGGGTAAGTAGTGCTGAGGAAGCAATGCGATTGCAGGACTTGCAATTGAAAGAATGACCAAAAACATGGCAGATGGAATACAGAGTTGTAAAATGTACTTTAATGAATTTTGGTAAAAGGAACAATAGTTCCTAAATGGGGAGCGCGTTCAGAGGGACTCGTGCAAGACTGATAGAAGGTTAATTTAAAGGTTGAGCCTGTGGTAAAGGTGGCTAATCCAATGTTGGCAATTATTTCAAGCAGAATACAATTTAAAAGCAAAGAGACAATGCTGAGCCTTTATAAGACACTGGTTAGGCCACACTTGGGGTATTGTCAATAGTTTTGGGTCCAATATCTCAGGAATAAAATGTGTTCTCATTGGAGAGAGTCCAGAGGAGGTTCACAAGAGTGATCCTGGGACTGAAGGGGTTAACATATGAGAAGCGTTTGGCAGCTTTGGGCTTGTACTCACTAGAGTTTAGAAGAATTAACGGGAGGATCTCATTGAAACCGACCAAATGTTGAAAAGATGAGATAAGGTGGATGTTGGGAGGATGTTCCTATGGGCGGGGCATCCAGAACTAGAAGGCACAGCCTCAAAATTGAGGGGTGACCCTTTAGAACAGGGATAAGGAGGTTTTCTTTAGCCAGAGTAGTGAATCTGTGGAATAGTAAACACAACACTAGCGGACTGACCTCTACCTCACTGAGGCCAAACGGCAGCTCTCCGACACCTCCTCTTACTTACCCCTGGAACTGGACCCCACCAAAAAACATCTAACCATTGTCTCCCGTACCATCACTGCCCTTATCAACTCTGGGGACCTTCCATCCTCAGCCAAAAAAACTCATAATTCCCACACCCTGCACTGCTCGGTTTTACCTCCTCCCCAAGATCCACAAGCCTGACTGTCCTGGTAGGCCCATAGTTTCAGTCCGCTCCTGCCCCACCGAACTTGTATCTGCCTACCTGGACTCCATTCTGTCACACATAGTTCAGTCCTTCCACACCTACACCCGGGATACATCCCATGTCCTCCACTTCTTCAATAACTTCCAGTTCCCCGGTCCCGACTGTTTCATTTTCACTATGGATGTCCAATCCTTCTATTCCCCATCAAGAAGGCCTCAAAGCCCTCCGTTACTTTCTTGACAATAGACCTTACCGGTTCCCCAACACCACCACACTCCTCCGGTTGGTGGAACTGGTACTCACACTTAATAACTTCTCTTTTGGCTCTTCCCACTTTCTTCAGACCAAGGGTGTAGCTATGGGCACTCGCATGGACCCCAGCTATGCCTGCCTCTTTGTGGGTTATGTGGAACAGTCTATGCTCCAAATCTATACTGGTACTGCTCCCCAACTTTTCCTTCGCTACATTGACGACTACATTGGTGCTGCTTCCTGCACCCATGCTGAGCTCCTCAATTTCATCGACTTTGTCCCTAACTTTCACCCAGCCCTCAAATTCACTTGGTTCATCTCAGACACCTCTCTCCCCTTTCTCGATCTCTCGGTCTCCATCTCTGGAGACAGACTGTTCACTGACAACTCCTATAAACCCACTGACTCTCATAACTACCACGACTATACCTCTTCCTACCCTGCCAAATATAAAAATGCTATTCCCTATTCCCAGTTCGTCTGTCTCCGCCGCATCTGCTCCCAGGATGAGGCTTTCCATTCCACGACATCTCAAATGTCCTCTTTCTTTAAGGATCATGGTTTCCCTTCTGCCGTCATCAATGATGCCCTCACCCGCATCTCCTCCATTTCCCGCACTTCGGCCCTCACCCCATCCTCCAGTCACAACAGGGACAGGGTTCCCCTTATCCTCACCTACCACCCCACCAGCCTCCGAAGCCAGCATATTATCCTCCGCAACTTCCGCCACCTTCAACAGGACCCCACCACTAAGCACATCTTTCCCTCTCTACCCCTCTCCGCTTTCCGCAGGAATCGTTCCCTCCGTGACTGCCTGGTCCACACGTCCCTCCCCACAGATCTCCCACCTGGTACTTATACCTGCAAGCATAAGTGCTACACCTGTCCCTACACCTCCTCTCTTACCACCATTCCGGGCCCCAAACTGTCCTTCCAGGTGAGGCAACACTTCACTTGTGAGTCTGTTGGGGTCATCTATTGCATCCGGTGCTCCCAGTGCGGCCTCCTCTACATCAGCGAGACCTGACGCAGATTGGGGAACCGCTTTGTCGAGCACCTCCGCTCCGTCCGTCACAATAGACAGGACCTCCCGGTTGCCACCCACTTCAACTCTGCTTCACATTCCCATTCGGATATGTCCATACATGGCCTCCTCTACTGCCATGAAGAGGCCAAACTCAGGTTAGAGGAGCAACACCTCATATACCATCTGGGTAGTCTCCAGCCCCTTGGCATGAACATTGAATTCTCCAACTTCCGGTAATTCCCTCCCCTCCCTTCCCCCCCATCCTAGTTTCACACTGCCTCCTCCTCCAGCTGCCTATCACCTCTCTCATGATTCTGCCTTCTTCTACTACACATTGTGCTTTCCCCTTACATTCCTTCTTCACCTCTCCTGCTTCTCCTCCCTCACCCCTTGATCTTTCCTCTGATTGGTTTTTCACCTGGCACCTTCCACCCTCCCTCTACTTTCTTTCTAGGGCCCCTGCCCCCTTCTTTTCAGTCCTGATGAAGGGTCTCAGCCCGAAACGTTGACTGCTCGTTTCTACGGATGCTGCCCGACCTGCTGAGTTCATCCAGCTTGTTTGTATGTGTTAATCTGTGGAATGTTCTGCTACAGACTGTGGTGGAGGCCAGGTCCATGAGTATACTTAAGGTGGAAGTTAATAATTTCCTGATAAGTCAGGGCATCAAAGTATATGGCAAGGAGGCAGGTGTATGGGGTTGAGTGGAATCCGGGATCAGCCATGATGAATGGTGGAGCAGGCTCGATGGGCTGAATGGCCTAACTCTGCTCCTATGTCTCATGGTCTTACTTCCATAGATGCTGCCTGACCTGCTGAGTTCCTCCAGCATTTTGTGTGTGAGATTTTAAGGAATACTACTTTATTATATAACTATCATTTATAATTAAAGAAAATAATCACTACATTCCAGGTAGATTAAATTTCACCACAAGCCATTCAGCTGACTGTGTCTCCACTTCCTCTTGCTCCTGTACAAAGGTGCAGGAGACACAAGACGGCAGATGCTAAGAGTCCGCAGCAACTCACAGCATACTGGAGGAACTCAGCAGGTCGGGCAGCATCTAGGGAGTGGAATAAGCACTGAACATTTTGGGATAAGACCCTGCATAAGAACCAAATGAAAGCCCTGATCAAAGGTCTCAGCTCAAAACGTCCCCTACTCGTTCCCCTCTGTAGATGCTGCCTGACCTGCTGAGTTCCACCAGTCTGCTCTTGGTGAAGGGTCTTGGCCCAATAAGGTTGACTGTTTATTCCCCTCTGTGGATGCTGCCCGACCTGCTGAGCTCCACTAGCATTTTGTGTGCGTTACTCTGGATTTCCAGCATCTCCCGAATCTCTTGTATTGATAGTCACTGGAGGAACTCAGCAGGTCAGGCAGCATCTACAAAGGGTCAAGAATTTCAGGTCAAGCATTTTCACCAGGATCACTTACCCTGCTATTTCTACAGAGTACTACTGTTTTCCTGTTTCAGATATTTGCTCAGAAAGATCAACAGATATGCTTCAGATTAGGAAAATGTAGATATTTCGAAGAAAACTTATGATCAAAGTACGTATACACTCAGTGGCTATTTTATTAGGTACAGTGGTCTCTGCTATAGCCCACCCAATTCAAGGTTTGGTATTCTGAGCATTCAGAGATGCCTCTTGGCAGTCCTTTGCTTGAACATATGGTTACTTGAGTTACTGTCACCTTCTTGTCAGCTTGAACTGGTCTGGCCATTCTCCTCTGACCTCTCTCTTTAACAAGGCAGTGGGCACAGAACTGCTGCTCACTTGATGTTCTTTGTTTTTTGCACCTTTCCCTAGAGACTGCTGTGAATGAAAATCTCAGGGGATCAGAACTTTGAGATACTCAAACCACCCCATCTGGCACCAACAAGCTTCCTGCAGGCAAAGTCAGTAAGATCATATTTCTTCCCCATTCTGATGTTTGGTCTCAACAACAACCACGTCTTCATGCTTTTATGCATTGAGTTGCCACCAGATGATTGGCTGATTAGGTATTTACATTAACAAGGTGTACGGGTGTACCTAATAAAGTGGCCACAGAGTGTATAATCACCATGTGCTATCCTGAGATTCATTTTCATGTGGGCATCCACAGCAAACAAAGCAGAACAGTTCAATGAAAAACTACACACAAACAACCAAAGTGTAAGAGATAGGCTTACTGGAATAGGTTTTTAACGGACTGTTCACTGCTAGATGCAACTGCATAGGACGGTCCTTCACGAGTAGACAGAATGGAGCTTCTTTCCCCACTGCTGAAGCCCACACGAGCTGGCAGGTCCAAGTCAATGTTATTTGCTGCTTTGGGTCGCGTTGAATAAAACTGCAAACCACCTTCAGGGTACAGAAGGACAGCGTAGGAACTGGATTCATCAGAAGCCAAAGCCACTTGGAAGGTGTTTCTCTGATAACACAAAATCCCATCAACAAATTAGTGCTAAAATAGGAACCCGCAACAAAAGCAATGGTGACTCAGTGGAAGCATTCTCACCTAAATTTAACGTTATCGTAGACCATAAGGCATTAGAGCAGAATTAGGCCATTCAGCCCATCGAGGTTGCTCCACCAATCCATCATGGCTGATTTATTACCCCTCTCAAACCCATTCTCCTACTTTCTCCCGTAACCACTGACCCCTTTACTAATGAAGAACCAACCTTCCTCTGCTTTAAATATACTGTACTTGGCCTCCACAGCCATCTGTGGCAATGAATTCCACAGATTCACCACCTTTTGCCTAAAGAAATTCCTCTTCTGTTCTAAAGGGATGTCCTTCTATTCTGAGACTATGCTCTACATCAACCTGATCATTTAGCACGTGCATGAGGTTGCTGTCTGAAACTGTTTCACTGGCTGCTTACTGGAAAATCCTGAAACTGCATTAGATCTTTTTAACCTATTGTTGTGTACGATGACTTGGAACATGAATATATTCACACACATACAGATTCATTAGGTTATTTTATGTTAAGCTATAAATTAATTGCAAGCAAGTTAGACTCCCGTCAATAAATCTGCAGCCCTGGACTTCAGTGTTGCATTCCTTTTAGAAATTAGTTTTAACTCCGAGCAGAAATCTGAAAAAGCTAATGTTTGAAGTGACACAAGGGTTGTGAGTTTAAAGTTCACAGCTGCCCAGGGACTTTGAGGCTCCAGATTCTTTCCTCAGGGTGTAATTTAAGGGAGGGAAGATCTGGGGCTGTGTGACAGAAGTGAAAGGTGGAAGAGAACTAGTAGAACATTTTGTGCAAATGTCAAACAACTTGTACATATAATGTCCTGTAAAGCATTATTCTTAAATCCCTTTTAATGAAAACACACTGGACTGTTGCCACAGAGAGGCCAACAGGAGAAAAATGTATTCCTTGAAAGGACATTTTTAAACCAGGCAATATAATTGACACAGAACTAATAATGCAGTAAATGATTCCAAGACTCTCTACAGCAGCACTGCCAAATAACACTGGGACAAGATGACAAAAGGCAAGCTTTAAGAAGACAAATCGCTAGAGAGACAGCAAGAGCCAAATTATTTTAAAATAGATTTATTTTCTGGATTCCGAAAATCCATAAGTTATAGGAAAAGAATGAGGCCATTCAGCCCATCAAGTCTGTACCACAATCCCTTCTTGCCACCTTTCCACTCTCAGTCCACAAAAGACTCATATCAGAATCAGGTATATCATCCACGTTATGAAATGTTTTTTTTGACAACAGCAGTACAGTGCAATACGATTACTACATTAAGATGAAAGGGTCTTAGGCACAAATATATAGCTAGTGTGCCTAAGACTTTTGCACAGTACTATATGTCTAGAGATAAATTGTACACTTGAGCATTCAAGTTTATAGCTAAGCAGAGGGGAGGGTAGTGTACTTAACAATTCAGTAATATTGTAAATATATTACTGATTAAGCATTGTTTCTTTATCTATTTCATTATGGGTTAAATGTAAAAGCATGTAAATAGCATGTTATTGTGCCACCTCATATGTGTGCACCTCGCTTAAAAAAATAAAACTGAACATACGAGTTATCTCTATGTTAAGAAACATAAGACTCCTCTCCATCACACCCACTCCCCCACCAGTTCTTCTAAACACTAACAAGTACAGGCCCACAGCCATCAAATGCTGCTCATACATTAACTCTTTCATTTCTGGGATCATTCTTGTGAACCTCCTTTAGACCCTTTTCAATGCCAGCACATCCTTCCTTGACAAAACTGCTCTCAATACTCCAGGTCACTGGTAAACCCAGTACTTGTTATCCATCGCTGATCGTCTTTGAGGAGATGGGGAGCTACTGCCTTGAATATTTGAACATTTTAGGAAAACAGAGTGGATTCTGGTTAATAGGGGCACATCAGGACTAGTACATTTTGGCCCAATTTAGTGGGTGTCCCAATTTGCTGAAGTTTCATAGATTTTTTAAAAACTACCATTTAACATTGTAACAGATTCTGTATTTACAGAATAAATTACAACACTACCAAAACTACAAGACTATAAAAAAGTAAATCACAAACAATTGTGTGTGTTGCTATAAATCTGTGCCCTAGTTCACAATAGTTATTGATGAAGGGAATTCAGTCAGTGTATGCCGATGTGTTCTTCTGATTACCTGTAAATGTAAAAAAATGTGCAAATAGTGGATTGCCTTCAAACAAAGCTTTCAACGACTGCATCCAAATCTTTACTTCAATTGTAACATTCAAGACGGTTGTCTATACCTTCAAAGTCTCTGTAGCTCCTAACTTGTTGAAGTGGTGAAATAGTTTCATTCTCACTCCCAGCCATTTCTGGCAATTCCAAGCCCAAATGCTTGAAATCACAGTGAGTAAAAACAATTCTGAATTGCCTTACTGTTTATCACTATCTATCAGTGACAAAATTCACTGCTGTTTGAACACAAACAAGTGGCATTGTTTAAAAACGGTTTGTTCTAAGCCTGGTCACATGACACATACACAACTGGCGCTGGTTAGAAAATCTTTGGGAACAGCCTCCTACATTTCCATTTATATACACACACAGAATTGTTATTTGCAGTTTTTTGGTATTCTGTATTTCAACACACTGCTGCTGCGGTAGCATTGCAGGTAGTACAACACGCCTGCGTTTTGGAGCACAATTCCAGCACTGCTCTATATGCCCTCCCCATGGAATGTGTGTGTGGGTTTTCTCCAGGTCCTCTGGTTTCCTCCTGTTATGTTTTGTAACCCCTGAAACTAATCGAAGGAGGAACACAGGAGCCGGCAGATACTTTCTTTCGTGCAGCACTCCCATATGACGTGGTGGCGTAATGACGCACAGCATTCACATGCTTCTTGCACATAACCCATCGTGAATTATGTCAACAAAGAATGCTTAAGCAAACATATTTACAACATCACTGAAATATTAAATACACTCCCACAGTCCAAAAGGCGCAACGGGAAGGTTAATTGGTCATTGCAAATCAGATTGATCAGATTTGTCGGGGTCACTGGGGTGAGAAAGGCCTATTCCGCACTCCATTGCTAAATAAATAAAAACTAATTTCAGGACCTGCAGCATGCCAGTGATATTAAACCTGAATCTGATTCACTTCCATACATGGCACAGGATCAGAGGAATTAGCTTTATAGTCACACGTACATTGAACCAGGTGGTGAAATGCAACAAAAACAGTCCGACCATGTCCTGGGGGCAGCACACAAGTGCTGCTACGCTTCCAGCACCAACACAGCATGCCCACAACTTCCTAACCCTAACCGTACACCTTTGGAACGTGGGAGAAAACTGGAGCAACACATGGTCACAGGGAGAACATGCAAACTCCGTACAGGCAGTGGCAGTAATTGAACCCTTTTTGTTGGCACGAAAGAGTCCATGCGGTATGGACCAGATTACAGATGGAACGAGATACAACACCTCAGCATTCATTCCATCAAGGAAAATGATTTCCCAATCACTGACATTTTAAATTAAAAATACTTCTGAAACGAGTAAACCAAGCAAATATATAACATAAATCTCAAGGTTTTTCTATAAATGTGACTTCAAAGAGAAGTGTTCTCCCAAATCTAAAAATCCCATCAATTAATCTCTGAAACGCAAGAGATTCTGCGGATGCTGGAAATCTGAGCAACACACGCACACAAAAGGAGTGCAAGCTGACAAGTGATAGGTGAAAGAGGTGAAGAGTTATAGAAGGAGGAATCTGATAGGAGAGGAGAGTGGACCATGGTAGAAGGAGGAATCTGATAGGAGAAGAGAGTGGACGATGGTAGAAGGAGGAATCTGATAGGAGAGGAGAGTGGACCATGGTAGAAGGAGGAATCTGATAGGAGAGGAGAGTGGACCATGGAAGAAGGAAGAACCTGATAGGAGATGAGAGTGGACCATGGAAGGAAGGGGTGCACAGGGTGCACAAAATGCTGGAGGAACTCAACAATTCAGGCAGCATCATAACACACAAAATACTCGAGGAACTAATAATTACCTTAATCAGTTGCTGGTCACCCTGCCGAAAATCGTTGTGGGCACTCACATTTACCCAAGTGGCAATGAAAACATTAACGGGTTGGAAGCTGAAGTCGCTGAAGCCTTGATTTATCATCTGTGCAATGCGGTTCAAGATTTGTGGAGAGGAGTCCTGCCTGTAATAGACCTTCCCCACCTCATCAGAAGTGTCCAAGTCAGCTAGAAATGGCGCAATGGACCCGAACCTCGGTGGGAATGTGTCGACAAAAGCCCCTTCTTTAGGGGGCTTGCTAATTGCTATGATTCCGTTTGTGTTCACCTTGATAAAGTATCAAAAAGAAAATATTATTACAATTTAACTGTAATGAAATGACCTCAAAGCATCAGTACTGGTAAGGATTCTAACTGTTAGTTAATAAAGACCATTTAACCCACTCAGACTTCACCACTATTTTATGAGATCATGGCTGACCTCAACTTCAATTAGCCTTGCATTTTCTTCTACACCCTTACTGAGCCAAAATCCAACAATCACAATTCTTGCAAGTTTCAGTTGATCTCCATAACTCTGCCATGGACAGTATCAAACCGGGCTGAGAAAGGGGATAGCAAACTCATTCCATAAAAAAGTGACACAGCAAGGCCAAGAGAAGCTCCAAAGATCTCATCGGTGGGAGAGGAGGGATCTTCAGATGGGCTACACCAAAGGATTGCCCCCCAACAGTCTCTCTGATGAGCAGTCAGTGGCCTGTGCCCCAGCAGGGGTGATGGGCTAGATGGAGCTTCACATTCCATACCCTGCATGAAATGCTTACCCGTTTCACTACAGCTAGCTTGAATTCTAAGATGATATTTTTTCCATTGGAAGTAATAACGTGCCGATTATACTTAAGAGCTGGAAACATCTTAATTATTCAATCCTTAATCTTCTGAATTGGAACAACCTAATTAATAGATAAATGCATAAACTTGTTTTTTTTTTAAAAAAAAGCCAAAACAACAGTATTGGTCAAACATAAACGAGCAGAATAGGGGAATGGGTAGGTTTGCAATTCAGTCCCAAAAGATGTGTAAACTTGACCCGGGCATAGAAGGAAACTTGGATTAGAAAGATATAATTACACATCACCAAGATTGGTGGAATACCGACAAGTGTCCTACACTGCAGATTGAAGTACTGTATTCTATAACGTGGTGCCACGGACGGGGAGGGGACCACGGAGATGTTTAAAGTTTCTAAAGGCGCATGAACTTGCAGAGAATGGAGAAGGGATGCGGGCGTTGTGTAGGCAGAAGGGATTAGTTTAATTCAGCGTTCAATTACTAATTTAATTAGTTCGGCGCAATTTCGTGGGCCGAAGAGCCTGTTCCCCGGGCTGTATTGTTCGATGGAAATGGACGTGATTGCGGGTGAGAACAACGTGAATCGCTGGAGAAAAATCACAAGGAGTGGAAGAATGATCACGTTTTGTACG
This sequence comes from Hemitrygon akajei, assembly GCF_048418815.1. Lineage (NCBI taxonomy): Eukaryota > Metazoa > Chordata > Chondrichthyes > Myliobatiformes > Dasyatidae > Hemitrygon > Hemitrygon akajei. The sequence continues at coordinate 100,983,674 of NC_133132.1, forward strand.
AATATGGTATGATGAAGTTTTTATTCGTACTGGAGCACTATGGAGCAAACTTGCTGTGATAATTTTATTTCAGGTAATAAAAGACAACGTGTACTTGGGCTAGTCTTCGAAAAACTTACTAAAACAAACGTAACGTTTGAGAATGAAGCAAAATAACGAAATCGATGGCTAATTTGTGGGTGCTACCAGTTTTCCCCGCCTGTGCATCAACGGAGCGGAGTTGAAGTCCCTACCCACACCCGAGATCTGCAACAGTTACTCCCGCTGACCAAACTGCTAGATACTCACGTACAAGTTCTTCACAGTACTATCGAATAGATGCAGAGCCTGCGACAACCTCATCGCCTCCGAGGAGGCATCGTCCCCGGGCTCCAGCAGTTGGTCCCCAGCCCATCCGCCATGAGGGAGCAGCTGCCCGGGGGAGAGCCCACTCAGCCCGGCCGCTTGTAGCAGGAGTAGCGCCAACAGCCGCAGAGATCCCGAACCCATCTGCACCATATCCGCAAAGCAGACCCGCATAGTGTGCGCCTCACAAACTACCCCAGTCCCAAAGCCCACCCTCCACCCCGGCTCCGCCCCGTTGCCTGACCCCGCTCCAGCCGGACACGCGCACTCCGACGTCTCCCACCCTCTCCCGTCGCCGTGGCAATTCCAATCACCGTCCCACTCCCCCATTCCCGCCAGCACACCGACTCGGCGGGGCACTCAATCTCATTTTAGCGGCCAATCAACCACTTCTTTCAATGAAAATCAAGAAAATTCAAATTCTGAAAATCTCAAATCGTAACTCCTCTCTCCTTCCCTCTTCCACTTCGGGTGAACGTACAAACAGCAATGGAATTGGACCCGGATCCCTGGCGCTGTAATAGCCTTATGCTAACCAGGACACCATTGTGCCGTCCCAGAGTCAGCCCAGTAACTCTCCTCACAAACAAGAGAAGATCTGCATTTGCTGGAAATCCAAGCAACACACACGGCCCTCGGCCCGAAACGTCGACTAAATTCTTTTCCATAGATGCTGCCTGGCCTGCTGAGTTCCTCCAGCGTTTTGAGTGTGTCGTTTGGATTTCTAGCATCTGCAGATTTTGTGTTGTTTGTGAGGAGAATTCAACATCGGCTCGCTTACCAGTGAATCTGGAGGATTTTGCACAAACGGTGTTGGTGGTATCCTTCCTGTGTCGGTCTCCCCTCTGCTCGGTAGACCACGTGATGTCTGCCAGGTCCGAAATACCCCCTTTCACAAATCAACCACAGACTGTGTCGGTGTATTGAAGGTGGAGGGGACTTTAAACTTTGATGTGCATAGGAACTTCTTTTCTGGGATTCTTTACGCCAAAGGGTTGTGGGGGCTAGGTAATAGTATTTAAAGATAAATATTGGGAATTGAAGGCTTTGGTGAATGGGCACAGAAGAAGAAATGACGCTGGGCGCGGAGCGGCCATGAACATGCTGAACGGAAGGACAGGCTAAACGGGCCGAAAGGCTTCTCCTGCTCCTATTTTCTGGAGATTGTGCTGTCTGCAGCAAACTGTAATCTGTCGGCCTCTGTTGGATCTCAGTGGAACTGCAGGCATGGCCCTCTGATGACCCCTGCTGGTTATTTTATACCTGCTTTGACAAAGTACCTCACGTGGAATTGGAAATAGGTGAAGCGGCTTTCACTTTCATTAGAGTACTGATAGTAATGTTCTACATTTCCAAGTCTGGCGTTGACAAGATTAAAAAATAATGAACACAAAAGGAAGGACACTGACAAGAAAAAATCTGCAGATGCTGGGAATGCAAGCAACACACAAAATGCTGGAGGAACTCAGCAGGCCAGGCAGCATCTATGGAAAAGAGTACACAGTCGATGTTTCGGACCAAGACCCTTCATCAGGGACACTGGAGTCTCCCTCCCCATTACCTGTGACATTTACCAGGAGTGCTGCATACATTGTTGAGAAACCCTCCCACTATCCCACAATCTCTTTGACCCACTACCATCAGGAAGGAGGTACAGCAGTATCAACATTAGACTGCCAGACTTGGTAACAGCTTCTTCCCCCAGGCTGTGAGATTAATGAATACTCTCCCACCATTGAGATCTTGTGACTAGGACAGTGAGCTGTTTACTGTTTAACATCTTCAGGTGAACCTGCACCACTCACAACTCCCCTTTACATCGACGGCACTGCAGCAGAAACTTCAAGCAGTTTCAGACTTCTGGGAGTGTGCATCTTGCACAACTTCTCATGGTTCCAGAACACACTGTAGTTCAGAACTCAACGGGATGGAAACTGCACTAGAAGATCCTACTACAGGTAGTCAAAACAGCCCAATGCATCACCAGCACCTGCCATCAAGGATGTACAGAAAATATACACAAAGGTGTCAGAAAAAAGCCAGCAACACCACGAAGGATCCCACCCACTGCTAGCGGATAGTTTTTCCCACTCCTATCAGCGAGGAGGCCACGTAGCAACTATGCCAGGACCACCAGATTCAAAAACAGTTACTTCTGCAAGCCATCAGGCTGATCAACACCTCCACCCACTAACCCACCCTATCACCCCCCCCCCCACCACTAATACTTCATCACTTCTTTTCAAAGTCACCCTATGTACGGACACACCTGTGCCAGGCATCACTTCATGGACATACAATCAACCTATGTCTAGAAGCTATCATATGTATTTATATTTAACATGTTTTAAAAATTATTATTGTGTTCTTTATATGATTGCGTTTTTTTTTGTTCTAAATCAGATCCAGAGTTTAGGGTGAAGGGTGAAAGGTGAAACACAAGGGGAATCTGAGGGGAAAGCTCTTCACTCAGAGGGTGTGCGGGTGTGGAATGAGCTGCCTGAGGAATTGGTAGATGCAGGTTAATTACAGAATCAGGTTTATTATCACCAGCATGTGTCGTGAAATTTGTTAACGTAGCAGCAGCAGTTCAATGCATGATAATACATATCTGTATTTTAAATAGTTACATTAAAAATAGTGCAAAATAGAAATATATAAAAAATGAGGTAGTGTTCATGGGTTCAATGTCCATTTAGGAATCAGATGGCAGAGGGGAAGAAGCTGTTCCTGAGTGTGTACCTTCAGGCTTCTGTACCTGCTACCTGATGATAACAGTGAGAAAAGGGCATACCCTGGGGTGCTGGGGATCCATAATAATAGATGGTTCCTTTCTGAGGCACCGTTCCTTGAAGATGTCTTGGATACTATGGAGGCTACTACCCAAGATGGAGCTGACTAATTTTACAACTCTCTGTAGCTTCTTTCAGTCCCATGCTGTTGTAGCCCCCCCACCCCACCACATACCAGATGGTGATGCAACCTGTCAGAATGCTCTCCACGGTACATCTATATAAGTTTTCTGAATGTTTTAGGGGACTCCAAATTTCTTCAAACTCCTAATGAAATATAGCCACTGTCTTGCCTTCTTTATAGCTGCATCAATATGTTGGGACTAGATTAGATCTTGAAAGATCTTGACACCCAGGATCTTGAAATTGCTCACTCTTGCCACTTCTGATCCCTTTATGAGGATTGGTTCATGTTTCCTTGTTTTACTCTTCCTGAAGTCTACAATCAGCTCTTTGAATTAACTGACATTGAGTGCAAGGTTGTTGCAGCAACACCACTCAACTAGTTGGTATACTTTGCTTCTGTATGGCTTCTCATCATGTTCAATTGTAACATTTTAAAAAGTTTGGAAAGGTACATGGATGAGAGGGGTTCAGAGGGATATGGTCCAGGTACAGGTAGGTGGGACTAGGCTTAAATAAGATTGGTTTGGCACATGCCAGATGGGCCAAAGGGTCGTTTCTGTGCTGAGGTACTCTATGACTCCATGATCAGGATTAGCCACAAACTCTCAGGTCTGAAACTAATTAAGTGAGATCATGGTTAACCAGTAAATATAGCTCCACTTCAAAATTCAAGATGCAAGATTCGAGATTGTTTAATGTCATTTCCTGTGCACAAGTAGAAAGGAGAACAAAATAATTGTTACTCTGGATCTGATGCAGCACAAGAAAACACAATAAGAAAGGAGAGGTTGTGTATCCTGACTATGTGAGGTCTGTTGGTTTGGAAGTCCAACACCCAGTTGCACAGTGATGTATTTAGACTGAGGAGCAGGAGTTTGTTCACCAACATTTCTGGGACAATAGTGTGAATCAAGAAACAGCATTCTGACACAAGGTGTGTCAGGGCCAGATGCCATGTCATCTGTTGTAGGACGGCTCTGCCGGTGAGCATATTGGTCAGTGTCCAATGTGGAATTGAGTTTTTGATATTTGCCATCACCAACTTTCATGATGATTTGCATCAGTGCCACCGGGCGATAGTTGTTTAGTTCAGAAGGTGTAGAGTTCTTTGCTACAGGGATACTGGTGTCGGATTTGAAGCATGTGGGGACAGTAGCCTAAATGAATGATTTCCATGAAGATGCCAGTGAGCGGGTGTGCACATTTCCTGACTACTTGGCTTGGGATGTTGTCTGGCCTGGTTGGCTTATAGGGGTTGACTGCCTGCAGAGTCCTTCTCATGTCTGCTGCTGTTACAGTGGCTGCTTGCCTGGAAGAGGGGTAGATTTCATGATGGACGTTGTGTTGCATTCATCAAAGGGTGCACAGAGAGAGCGTCAGGGCGGGAAGTGTCACTGGTATAGCTGATGTGGTTTTTCCTTGCCCTTGTTGCCCAGCCACATACAGTGGGGATTGTTATCCAACAAATGTTCCTGAATTTTTTTGAGCATAGGAGGTCTTAGCCCTCTTGATGGCTAAAATGAGGTTTCTTATGGCTGCTCTAAGATCTGTTCTGCCACCAAACTTGAAGGTAGCATCCTGGGCTTTTAGTAAGGAGTGTACCTCAGTGTTCAGCCAGGGCTTCTGGTTGGGCTGTGTGATAACCATTCTTGAGGTACCAACATCTGATGTCCAATGCCAGAGTCCAATGATTTTTGAAAGATCATTTCTAATGCCACCACAATCCCTAACGCTACCCCTTACAGAACCCTATGGTGCAGTTTATCTGGTCCGGGTGATTTATGCACCTTTAGGTGGAAGGAGTATAGCCTCAGCCTGAAGGGGCCATGGTACCACATGTATGTGACCCCGCTGAAGGGAGGCCACAGTGAAATCATGCCAGTGCAGCAGGCACTGCAGTGAAGTGCTCCGTCACTGCATACTGTGGTTTCTGACTAACAATCACAGAGTGAATCAGAAGGAGGCCAAATTGTGTTATAGACAAAAGTAGCTCAATATTGTTCTGAATATTAATGTGTTTCATGTCCCTTCGAGGATACGATATCTCAGTCAGAAGTTGTAGATTGTGTGAAGGCACAGGATTTAATTTAAAATATCATAAAAATATTCCTTAAAAAAATTAAAATTTAAGTTTGCTCTGGTGGATCAAGAACTTCAGGGAACCTGCCTAGGTTCAGTATTTAAGGATGTAGTTGTTTTGCATTAAATTGTTTTAAATGAAGCACATCAACCAAAGCATCATGCTTGCCATTATCCAAAGCCAGTCACAGAACTCACACCACTTATCATTCACCGTTACTCACTGGTACATATCAAATAAAGCCGTGTAGTATCTACCCAGTTTGGCATTGCGGAAATTAGATTTGTACTTTCAACTCAACCGTCCTTTGGGCTGTTCAGTGTCAGTAAAATTAAGTACAGGTGTCACACGCTTTACGAATGTTCGCTTTACATCACTTCGCTTTTACAAAAGACCTACGCTAGTAACCTGTTTTTGCATTACAGAGGATTTTTGCTTTTAAGAAAATTTTTCCCATATAAATTAATAGTTCTATGCTTTACACCATTTCGGTTTAAGAAAGGTTTCATAGGAACGCTCTACCTTTGTAAGGGGGGGGGGGGAAACACCTGCATTTCTTATTATATCATTTATTAAGGCTTTTCTCTTTCAGTACTATGTTTCCTAACAGTTTAGGGGTAGTTCAGCTCGCCCAATGTTCCCACAAATGGCATTTGCTTGGTGGATCAAAGCCAATTAAAAAAGATTAATGTCTGTGTTCAAATAGTAACAGAGAGGAGCTTTAATGCTGTTTGTCCTTTAATGCTGGTAACAACCTTGAGATTCTGAGTCCTCTAAATCTGGCCCCACTAGTAATGTTGCTGAATCAGTTTAATGCAGTTTGTCAGTTAAGTATATTAAAAGGTAGGTTTCATGCAATTCTCAGTGAGATCTGCAGTTATTTCAGCGTTACGTAGTCTGTCAGTGTTGAAGATTGACAGATCTTAGTATGGAGCAAAATTAAAGTTTTCAGCTACAGGATAATTTCTCAATAAATCATTACATTCCAGTAGGCCACCAACTGCAGTGAGTGATGTAGAGATTTCTGGGTTACCAGAAGCTGAACTACATCTTCATTTTTCTTAGTGAGACATTTCCTGGCCTGGTCATGTGTTATCATCATCATATCCCAACCAGTTACCTGCATTATCTTGTCCCCAATCTGTAGTCCAACAACTTCAGCTGCTCCATTTCCTGAGATTCTATTAACATATATACCCTTGTCTGTCTTATCCTCTGAATAGGGGTTTTGTGTAGGATCCTGGTCAATTCCACCTCCAGTACTGAATCCCAGGATTAGATTATCGCCATGGCACAATTTACAGATTTCAATACGTTGCTGACAAATCTGTTACAATTCTTTGAAGAAATAACAAGTTGGATAGACGAAGAAGATTCAGTTGATCCAGATAGTCCTGGGCCGTCAGGTACCAGCCACACAGGGAAGGGTCATGATGCTCAGCTCATCGGTAGAGTATTCTCAGGGTTCTGAGGTTTTTGCTGCTAGTTTTTTGTATTCTCTGCACTTCTTTAATTATCTTGAGTTGAGAGTTAAGGGGCAAAAGTTTAGGGGTAACACGAGGGGGAACTTCATTACTCAGAGAGTGGTAGCTGTGTGGAACGAGCTTCCAGTAGAAGTGGTAGAGGCAGGTTCGGTATTGTCATTTAAAGTAAAATTGGATAGGTATATGGACAGGAAAGGAATGGAGGGTTATGGGCTGAGTGCTGGTCAGTGGGACTAGGTGAGAGTAAGTGTTCGGCACGGACTAGAAGGGCCGAGATGGCCTGTTTCTGTGCTGTAATTGTTATATGGTTATATCTGTATTGTTGCACTTCGGATTTTTATGTGTTAGGTCTTTCAACTTTTATTCCCACTCACTGCCCCCTACCAATCAGCCAATGCCCTAACCATGCTAGTAACTTTCCTGTAATACCATGGACTCTTGACTTGGTAAGCAGCCTCATGTGTGGCACCTTGTTAAATGCCTTCTGAAAATCCAAATATACAACATCCACTGCATCCCCTTTATTTTTCCAACTTATAATCTCCTCGAAGAATTCCAACATGTTCATCAGGCAGGATTTTCCCGGAATTAAACAATGCTGATTTTGTAGTATCTTGTCCTGTATCACCAAGTACTCCGTCACCTCATCCTTAACAATTGACTCTAACATCTTCCCAGCCACTGAGATCAGGCTAACTGGTCTATAATTTCCTTTCTGCTGCCTTTCTCCTTTCTTAAAGAGAGGAATAACATTTGCAATTTTCCAGTCCTCTGGCACCATGTCAGAATCCAGTGATTTCTGAAAGATCATTTCTAATGCCACCACAATCTCTAACACTACCTCTTTTAGAACCCTAGGGTGCAGTTCCTCTGGTCTGGGTGACTTATGTACCTTCAGGTCTTTCAGCTTTTTGACCACCTTCTCCCTTGTAACAGTAGCTGCACCCACTTCTCTTCCTTCAAACACTACAACATCTGGCACACTGCTGGTGTCTTCCACAGTGAAGACTGACGCAAAATACTCATTTAGTTCATCTGCCGTCTCCTTGTCCCCCATTATTATTTCTCCTGCCTCATTATCTGGCAGTTCTATATCCACTCTCATTTTTCTTTTATTTTTAACATACTTGAAAGAGCATTTACTATCCACTGATATTATTTGCTAGCTTGTTTTCATATTTCATTTTTCCCTTCTAATGATGTTTTTAGTTGCTCTCTGTAGGTTTTTAAAAACTTTCCAATCCTCTATCTTCCCATTAATTTTTGCTTTGTTCTATGCTCTTACCTTTGCTTGTACAATAACTTTGACTTCCCTTGTCAACCATGGTTGTACTATTTTACCATTTGAGTATTTCTTCATTTTTGGAATACACATGTCCTGCACCTTCCTCACTTTTCTCAGAAACTCACAGCATTGCTGCTCTGCTGACATCCCTGCTAGCAGCTCCTTTCAATTTGCTTTGGCCAACTCCTCTCTCATACCACTGTAATTTCCCTTACTCCACTGAAATACTGCTACATCAGACTTTACTTTCTCCTTTCAAATTTCAAGTTGAACACAATCATACTGTGATCACTGGTTCCTAAGGGTTCTTTTACCTTAAGCTCCCTAATTGCCTCTGGTTCATTACATAACTCCCAGTCCACTACTGCTGATCCCTTAGTACGCTCAACGACAAACTGCTCTAAAAAGCCATCTCTTAAGCATTCAGCAAACTCACTCTCTTGAGATCCATTACCAACCTGATTTTCCCAATCAACCTGCATGTTAAAATCTCCCGTGACTACCATAACATTGCCCTTTTGACTCGCCTTTTCTATTTACTGCTGTAATCTGTGGTTCACCTCCCAACCACCTGTATATAACTGCCATCAACGTCCTTTTATGGAGTCATGGAGGCATACAGTTTGTTTGGTGAAGTAATCAACGTAAGTTTTCCTGGATGTAAGTTGCCATTCGAACCTGGCAGGAGTTGATGAGAACAACTCATTAACAATGGGATTGCAGGGAAAGTTAGTTGGGAAATAGGATGACTCCATGAGATTCAATGGGTCAAACTTTATTTGGTTGTTTGTTTGTCTGCCTATTTATGTGTGTGTATTTACTTATTTAAAGATACAGAAACCTTTCTGACCCAGAGAGCACAGCCTCAGAATAACAGGACATCCTTTTAGAATGGAGACGAGGAGGAATTTCTTTAGTCAGAGAGTGGTGAGTCTGTGGAATTCTTTGTCACAGGCAATCAAGAAGGCCAAGTCTGTATGTATATTTAAGGCAGAGGTTGGTAGATTCTTGATTGGTCAGGGCACTAAGTGATACAGGGTGAAGGCAGGAGATTGGGGCTGAGAGGAAAATTAGATCAGCCCTGATGAAATGGTGGAGCAGACTCGATGGGCTAAATGGCCTAATTCTGCTTCTGTATCTTATGGAAACCAGACCATCTGAAGGAAACTCACGTATGTCATGTGGAAAATGTACAAACTCATGACACACATTGGCGGAATTTTACTTGGGTTGCTCACATTGTAACAGTGTCACACAGTGATACCCCTCACCCCATCCCTAGAGCAAACAGCTCTCTGTTGGGAAATCGAACCCAGGTCTCCCACGTGACAAGCAGGGATACTAACCGCTATATTAATGTAATGCCCTGGTTCATATTTTTACTGTTATGCTGTATGTATTTCATTTTGGCCTTTCTGTGAGAGCAGTCTGTTCTGTTTTCAGCTTGTTTGGGTTATTGTTAAAGATAAGAGATAAGGAGAAATGTGTGCCATTCGATTAGGATGGTCGGATTAAGGGGAGGTTTCTCTGGTGAGGGACACTAAGGTTGGGCTTGGAGCTTTTGTTCGTGAGGAGATGAAGCGAGAAGACACTGGGAGAACCGGTTGTAGCATATGATCTGGTGGGAGATCTATTTGCTCGAAATGGATTGTGAGCGATATTCGGAAGGTGGTGTGGGCTTTCACGTTGACCGAGGGCCCAGCGCATGAGTGACAGAGAAGTTCAAGATGAGCATCCTCCTTTGCTCCAAAGGGAAAAGCCCTAGCTTGCTCAACCAATATTCATTAGACCAGCAAAGGAGGCTGAGAGGCGACTTGATAGAGGTTAACAAGATGACAAGAGGCATAGATTGAGTGGACAGCCAGAGACTTTTTCCCAGGGTGGAAATAGCTAATATGAGATGGTATAATTTTAAGGTGATTGGAGGAAAGTATAGGGAGGATGTCAGAGGTAATTTTTTTACACACAGTGAGGGGGAATTGTGTGGAACACACTGTCAGGGGTGGTGATAGAGTCAGATACATTAGGGCAGGGGTGGCCAACCGTTTACATTCCATGCGTCAATTTTTTTCACGCACGCATTCAGATGAGTCATACAACTCTTGTACTCCCATTCAATTCTTGTAAAATTATGTTATAGACATATTTAGCATTTTTACATGATATATTGATTTAATATAAAAACAAGATAAACATTACTTACCTTAATGAGACTTTTAACAAAAGTATTTTGTCTTCTTTTAATTTCTTCCTTTTTCTTAATCACATATTCTTTCCGTAACTCAGACCCAAGCACTAGCTTCAGTTTTCCTTCTATTTCAATCTGATTTTGTGTTTTATAGTGTCTATTAAGATCATGTCTTCTATTTTGTGAGAAAGTGTTTTCACAAACAATGCACAATGGTTTTCCTGACGGACCCGCTATAAATAAGAACTCATTTTCCCCACTGTTCATTGAATTCATACTTACTATCACTTTCTGCTTTTTTTTGCACTGTGATGGGTAATTGAATGTAAAATCAAGGCTTAATTTTCAAAAAAGTACAAAACTGCAAATGTTCACAAAGAACGAACAAAGCATAACTCTGTAGCGCACAAATGTTAATTGTAAACTGGCAAAAACCTGCGACACACCGCTGGTGCAGACACCTGGCGCCTCAGGATCAAACAAGTATCAAACGTGTATTGAACAGTTATGGAACGACTGCAGAACAAAAGTCCTTCTTTCCTAGTTTGAATCATTAAACATTTTTCTTAAAATTGAAAACTGATTAATGTGAAAGAAGATAACATTTGCCAAAAGATGTGCACAAAATAATAAAATCGCTAAAAATAATTGCTAAGTTTTAGATTTATTCTCAGTAAAACCCATTTCTAGCTCTAAGCTACTTGAATTCCTGTTATAGATTTTTTTCTAAAATTTGGTTTTTGGTTAATACTTTTTGCATGACTAGGCTTACTTTTTTTATTATTATCACTGGGGTGCAGTGCGTCACTTCTAATCATCCAATGCACCACTTTTGGCACATGTGCCATAGGCTGGCCATCCCTGTATTAGGCGTATTTAAGAAACTCTTAGGCACATGAATGAAAGAAAAATGTAGGGCTATGTGGGGGGTGGGGGGTTAGATTGACAGGGTAGGTTATAAGGTCAGCAGAACATTATGGGCCGAAGGGCCTGTACTGTGCTGTAGTGTTCTATAATGACAACCACCTGACTTGATAGTTTCATCTCACCACTGCCACATCCGGTCGGACAGCTGTGCATCATGGCTCCTCCTCCCACTTCTACCATTGCAACAACCAATGCATGCAAGTGCTGGGGGTGACGGGTTGACCTTGGGTGTTTGTGAGGAAGATCTGGATGGCCATGAGCTTCTGAGAGGCAGCCCCAGAAGGGAGGAGAACTTCAGATGCTTTATTGCATTAATGCATCCCACTGTAAACTTAGGACCAAGTTTGAAGGAAGCTGGTCCTTGTCAGTGGTGGGAGCCCTAGAAAAAGGGCTAAAAACCAAAAGCACGGTTATATGTTCCCTTCCTGCAGCCTGAGCTCCACCGTGAACCGATAACTCAGGGGAGTTACCTTGAAGATCCAATTCCCTGTGGAACTTTGCAAACTAAACACCGAGGCGAAAAATAGGCAGAAATTGTTGTTGTCACAGAATACACGTCAATAAATTGTTCACGTGGCTTCTCCTGAAGGCATTAGCAATATAATGCACTGCGAGTCTTTAAAACATTTTTTTGAGAACAGGTGTGGAACAGGCCCTTCCAATGAGCCACAATGCTCAGTAACCAGCCTATCTATCGCTAACCCAATCACAGGACAATTTACAATGACCTATCCACCTACTAACTGGTACCTGCTTGGACAGTGGGACAAAACTGGAGGAAGCCCACATGGTTCATGGGGAGAAAGTACAAACTCCTTACAGATGGTGGAGGAATTGAATTCCAAATTGCAGAACACCCTGAGCTGAAATAGTGTCGCGTTAACCGCGAGGTTACCATGGCGCCCATAAGAAGCAGAGTTGTGTTCTGTTTCTATTCTATAGCTTTACGATTGTTAATCTTTTGCCAGCTGACACCTTCTTGCTCTGGGGAAAACCAAATTACTCAGTTGCACAGTTGAACCCGAGCTTTCTGTTACAAACAGAAGATTGTTTAGAGGGTAACTGGCATGGTCTGAGGTGGATGGGATGAACACAGAGATTGCAGATTCTGGAAATCTGGAGCAAAAAGCAATCTGCTAGAGGACAAACTTCTTTCGATGCACCATGAAGAATATCCTGACTGGCTGCATCATGGCCTGGTATGGAATCACTAATGCCCGGGAATGGAAAAGTCTACAGAAAGTGGTGGATACTGCCCAGTCCATCACAGGCAAAGCCCTCTCCACCATGGAGTTCCACCACAAGAAAGCAGCAGCCATCATCAAGGACTCCCAGCATCCAGGCCATGTTCTCTTCTCTCAACTACCATCAGGCAGGAAGTACAGAAGCCTTTGGTCCATACCAGCAGGTGCAGGGACAGTTATTACCCTTCAACCATCAGGCTCCTGAACCAGAGTGAATAACTTCACTCACCACAACTCTGAAATGATTCCACAACCTATAGACTCACTTTCAAGTACTCTACAACGTATGTTCTCAGTAATTTTTTAACCAGGCCAGTCTGAAAAAAATCACTAAGCAACTACCATCAACAGATCACTTGCAATACCAGAAGAAACAACACACTGGACCATTGCTACACCACCATCAGGAATGCCTACCATGCTATTCCACGCCCTCACTTCGGGAAGTCTGATCACCTGGCTGTACTTCTACTCCCTGAGTACAGGCAGAGACTGAAGATTGTAGCACCAGCAGTGAGGACCAAGAAGGTTTGGGCAAGGGAAGCACAGGAGCATTTACAGGACTGCTTTGAATCGGTGGACTGGACTGTACTCAGGGATTCATCTGCGAACCTGGATGAGTATGCTGCAGTTGTTACTGACTTCATTAAAACCTGTGTGGATGAGTGTGTGCCCACAAAGACTTACTGTACATTCCCGAACCAAAAGCCGTGGATGAACCAGGAGGTATGTTGTCTGCTGAAGGCTAGATCTGTGGCATTCGAGTTTGGTAACCCAGGCCTGTACCAGAAAACCAGGTATGATTTGTGTAGGGCTATTTCAAGGGCAAAGAGACAATTTCGAACGAGGTTGGAAGTGACATCAGATGCACGGCAACTCTGGCAATGTCTGCAAGACATTACTTCCTACAAAGTGAAACCCAATAGCATGAATGGTGTGATGCTTCATGACCAGATGAACTCAACGGCTTCTATGCACGCTTTGAAAGGGAAAACACAACTACAGCTGTGAAGATCCCTGCTGCACCTGATGACTCTGTGATCTCTGTCTCAGAGGCTGATGTTAGACTGTCTTTAAAGAGAGTGAACCCTCGCAAGGCAGAAGATCCTGATGGAGTACCTGGTAAGGCTCTGAAAACCTGTGCCAACCAACTAGTGGGAGTATTCAAGGACATTTTCAACCTCTGACTGCAACGGGCAGAAGTTCCCACTTGTTTCGAAAAGGCAACAATTATACCAGTGCCTGAGAAGAATAATGTGGGCTGCCTTAATGACTATTACCCAGTAGCACTCACATCTACAGTGATGAAATGCTTTGAGAGGTTGGTAATAACTAGACTGAACTCCTGGCTCAGCAAGGACCTGGACCCATTGCAATTTGCTTATCGCCACAATAGGTCAATGGCAGACGCAATCTCAATGGCTCTCCACACGGCTCTAGACCACTTAAACAGCACAAACACCTACATCAGGATGCTGTTCATCGACTATAGCTCAGCAGTTAATACCATCCTGATTGAGAAGTTGCAGAACCTGGGCCTCTGTACCACCCTCTGCAATTGGATCCTCGACTTCATAACCAGAAGACCACAATGTGTGTGGATTGGTGATAATATCTCCTCCTCGCTGACGATCAACATTGGCACACCTCAGAGATGTGTGCTTAGCCCACTACTCTACTCTCTTTATACCCATGACTGTGTGGCTAGGCATAGCTCAAATACCATCTATAAATTTGCTGATGATACAACCATTGTTGGTAGAATCTCAGGTGGTGACAAGAGGGTGTACAGGAGTGAGATATGCCAACTAGTGGAATGGTGCCGCAGCAACAACCTGGCACTCAACGTCAGTAAGACAAAAGAGCTGAGTGTGGACTTCAGGAAGGGTAAGACAAAGGAACACATACCAATCCTCATAGACAGATCAGAGGTGGAGAGAGTGAGCAGTTTCAAGTTCCTGGGTGTCAAGATCTCTGAGGATCTAACCTTGTCCCAACATATCGATGTAGTTATAAAGAAGGCAAGACAGCAGCTATACTTTATTAGGAATTTGAAGAGATTTGGCACGTCAACAAATACACTCAAAAACTTCTATAGTTATACCATGGAGAGCATTCTGACAGGCTGCATCACTGTCTGGTATGCAGGGCCTATGCAGGTCCTACTGCATAGGACCTACCTATGCAGTAGGTCCTGTCCTACTGCACAGGACCGAAAGAAGCTGCAGAAGGTTGTAAATCTAGTCAGCTCCATCTTGGTTACTAGCCTACAAAGTACCCAGGATATCTTCAAGGAGCGGTATCTCAGAAAGGCAGCGTCCATTATTAAGGACCTCCAGCACCCAGGGCATGCCCTTTTCTCACTGTTACCATCAGGTAGGAGGTACAGAAACCTGAAGGCACACACTCAGTGATTCAGGGACAGCTTCTTCCCCTCTGTTATCTGAATCCTAAATGGATATTGAATATTTGGATACTACCTCACTTTTAAAAAATATACAGTATTTCTGTTTTTGCAGGTTTTAAAAAACCTATTCAATATACGTTATTGATTTACTTGTTTATTTACTATTATTTTTTTATTTTTTCATCTTTGCTAGATTATGTATTGCACTGAAGTGCTGCTGTTAACAAATTTCACGTCACAAGCCGGTGACAATAAACCTGATTCTGATAACTGTTCCTGAACCTGGTGGTGTGAGTCCTGAGACTCCTGCACCTTCTTCCTGACGGCAGCAGACGTCTGCCCCACCGACTTGGTCCGCCTTTCGTGCGCTGTGGATCTCGCCGCTGAAGGCGCGGGCAGAGCCTCCCGCATGTGCTTCCTCCTGCCAGTCTGCAGCCAGGAGCAGGAAGTTGTATCGTTTTGTTGAAACGCAGGAACTCCGATGGCTTTACGAAGCCACGGGCTCCGGGTAAAGGAATGGACGCAGAAGGCGAGGCGCAGCTCTTTCCGACCCTGTCTCCAGCCATCCCCTCCTCCCTGAAGCTGGGGCTGACCATCGCCTGCACTGTCTTTTACTCGCTGCTCTTCGCGTTTGTCTACGTCCAGCTCCTGCTGATTCTACACTATAGGCACAAGAGACTGAGCTACCAGACGGTGTTCCTGTTTCTCTGCTTGATCTGGGCTGCCCTGAGGACAGTTCTCTTCTCGTTTTATTTCGAGGACTCTGCGCAAATCGGTTCGCTCGACCCCTTCTCCTTCTGGCTCCTTTACTGCTTCCCTGTTTGTCTTCAGTTCTTCAGTTTAACGTTGATGAATCTATACTTCACCCAGGTGAGTACAGCCGGGTTCCCTTTTTTATCGCCGACGGAAGAGACCCAGTTGTCCTACAGTGGACCATGTAAAATAAGTATTTTCAGTTACTTCTCCTTTTTAGTCGCCCTTTAATAGAAAAGACATCGTTAGGCTGGAAACACACACACACACACACACACACACACACACACACACACACACACACACACACACACACACACACACACACACACACACACACACACACACACACACACACACACACACACACACACACACTCAGCAGATCAGGCAGCATCTATGGAGAATAAACATTCCAAGACCCTTCATCAGGTTTGGTGGACTGGAAAGGAAGGGGGCAGAAGCCAAAATAAGAGGTTGGGGGAGGAGGAGTATAAGGTGACAGGTCAGGAAGGGTCTAGGTCTGAAACATTGACTTGTTTCTCTCCATATAGGTTGCCTGACTTGCTGAGTTCCTCCAGCATTTTGTGAGTGTTATTTAGGTGATAGGTGAGGGAGAAGGAAGGGAGGGATGATGAAGTAAGAAGCTAGGAGGAGATATGTAGAAGTCAAGGCTGAAAGTGGAAGAGGACAGTGGACCATGGAAGAAACGGAAGGAGGAGGGGAACCACAGGAAGGTAATGGACAGGCAAAGAGAAGAGAAGGGGTGCAAAGATTTACCAGGATGGTGTCAGGACTTAAGGGCTTGAGTTATAGGAAGAAGTTGGGCATGTTAGGACTTTGTTTCTTCAGGTGTAGGAGTCTGAGGGGTGACTTTATTGAGGTGTATAAGATCATGAGGGGCATAGACAGGGTGAACATTTTTTTTTGTCAGGGATAGGGGACCAAAAACTAGAGGGTGAAGGTGCAAGGAGAAGGGAAAGATTTTTACAGGAGCCCCAAGGAGCAACTTCTTTATAGAGATAGTGGTGTGTACATTGGAGAATGTTGCCAGAGAAAGTAACACACAAGATGCTGGAGGAACTGATCCATTCTGGCTGCATCTGTGGAAGGAAATAGATAGTCAACAACCAGATAGTGATGCTTCAACTGGCCATTTCTCACCACAGAGGCTGCCTGACCCACTGAATTCTTCCACCATCTGTGGATTGCTCCAGATTCCAGTGTTTGCAATCACTTGCATCTACCAGAGAAAATAGTTAGGCCTAGTAAAACAACGACATATGAGTATTTTCTGAATGTGGAGTGAATTCAGAAATTGGAAGTGCAAGGGGACTTGAGAGTCCTAGAGCAGGTTGAGTCTGTGGTGAGGAAGGCAAATGCAATGTTAGCATTCAT
This sequence comes from Hemitrygon akajei, assembly GCF_048418815.1. NCBI lineage: Eukaryota > Metazoa > Chordata > Chondrichthyes > Myliobatiformes > Dasyatidae > Hemitrygon > Hemitrygon akajei. The sequence goes on from NC_133132.1 coordinate 101,000,703, forward strand.
TTCAAGAGGATTAGAATATAAAGGCAAGGATGTAATGCTGAGTATTTATAAAATGTTGGTTAGACCACAACTGTGGAGGATTATAAGAACTTTTGGTCCCCATATCTAAAGAAGAATGTGTTGGCATTGGAGAGGGTTCAGAGGAGGTTTACAAGAATGATACTGGGAATGAAAGGGTTAATCTATGAGAAGACTATGATGGCCTGTATTTGCTGGAGTTTAGGAGAATGAAGAGGGATCTCCTTGAAACCTACTAAATATTGAAAGTGCTAAATAGAGTGGATAAGGAGATATGTTTCAAACAGTGGGAGAGTCTGGAACAAGAGGACATAGTCTCTGAATACAAGGATGTTCCTTTATAACAGAACTGAGGGTGAATTTCTTTAGCCAAAGGGTAGTGTGCCTGTAGAATTCATTGCCATGGGCAGCTGTGGAGGCCAAGTCATTGGGTGTAAGCAGAGGATGATTGGGTCATGGTTAGTGAGGGTGTCAGTTACAGGGAGAAGGAAGCAGAATGGGGTTGAGAGGGAAAGTAAGTCTGCCATGATTGAATGGTGGAGCAGGCTTGATGGATTAAATTACTAAATTCTGTCCCTAGGTCTTACAATCTTATAAAGGCCAAATGCGGACAAATGGAGTAGCTCAGATGGGTCAGCACGGATGAGGCCTCTCCTCTCTAGGCCCTACAAATAAGTTCGAGTGACATGACAGGCACTGTAAAGTTAAGATAGGAGAGGTGAACAGAGAGGTAAGACCTGGAGTAAATGGGGGCACACAAACATGGAACCAAATGAGCCCATACCTCAAAGGTGAAAGATTGTATTCAGGCAATGGCCCCAGGACATCCAGAGCCCTATGCACCTCTCGGCATGTGATCGCCATATTAAAGCAGGAATCCCAGAAACCAAGGTATCGCCTACACATTAATATTGAGAGGCTTAGGAAGAGGACCCCTTTATTTAGTTTGTGGGATGATTTATTTGAGAGGCAGATGAGCCGCTCTCTAACTTTTCATTTGAATGACAATTTTCTGTCAAGGCTGGGGATGTACAAGGCTGAAATGCTGGCATCAAAGCAAAATGAGCTGTCAGAGGAACTCATCAGGTCAGGCGGCATCTGTGGAGGGAAGTGTACAGTTGTCATTTTGGGTGAGGGGTCCCCTCCATTGTTGCTTCCTGACCTGCTGAGTTCCACAGGGATTTTGTGTGTGTTGGTCAAGATCTCCAGCATCTGCAGAATCTCTTGTGTTAGTGATTGTTCAAATGAGTTGCACCCTTCCCTCTGCCAGGGAGTAGAGAGTTCAAGCACTTCTCCAGAGCTTACTGGAGCATATACACTCGATAAACACAGGACACACCAGCACAGTGCAGCTGCCCTGACAGTGGAGCAAACATGGTTGACTTTCCCTCAAAATGACCATAAGACATAGGAGCAGAATTAGGCCATTTGGCCCATTGAGTCTGCTCCACCATTCAATCACGGCTGATCCTTTTTTCCCCTCCTCAGCACCACTCCGTGGCCTTCTCCCCTTAACCTTTGATGCCGTATCCAATCAAAAACCTATCAAGCTCTGCCTTAAATACACCCAATGACCTGGCCTCCACAGCTGCCCATGGTAATAAATTCCACAAATTTACCACCCTTTGGCTAAAGAAATGTCTCCACACCTCTGCTTTAAATGGACTGCCCTCTATCCTGAGGCTGTGCCCAATCATGGGAAACATCCTTTCTACATCTACTCTGTTTAGGCCTTTCACCATTCGAAAGGTTTCAATGAGGTTCCCCCTCTTTGTTCTAAATTCCAGCAAGTACAGACCTAGACCATCAAATATTCCTCGTATGGTAACCCTTTCATTCCTGGAATCAACCTTGTGAACCTCCTGTGAAAGTCCAAATATACACAACATCCACTACATCCTCTTAATCTATCCTACTTGTAATTTCCTCAAAGAATTCCAACATGTTCATCAGGCAAGATTTTCCCTTAAGGAAACTATGCTGATTTTGTGCTATCTGGTCCTGTGTTAACAAGTACTCCATCACCTCATCCTTAACGATTGACTCTTAACATCTTCCCAACCACTGATATAACTGGTATAATTTCCTTTGTGCTGCCTTCCTCCTTTCCTAAAGAGTGGACTGACATTTGCAATTTTCCAGTCCTCTGGCACCATGCCAGACTCCAATGACTTTTTGAAAGATCACTACTAATGCCTTCCCAATCTCTAATTCTACCTCTTTCAAAACCCTAGGGTGCAGTTCATCTGGTCCGGGTGACCTATGCACCCTTATGTCTTTCAGCTTTTTGAGCACCTCTCCCTTGTAATAGTAACTGCAGTCACTTCTCTTCCCTCACACCCTTCAACGCCTGGCACACTGCTGGTGTCTTCCACAGTGAAGACTGATGCAAAATACTCATTTAGTTCATCTGCCATCTCCTTGTCCCCAGTTATTACTTCTCTGGCCTCATTTTCTAGTGGTCCTACATCCACTCTCACCTCTCTTTTATTTTTTACATACTTGAAAAAGCTTTTACTATCAACTTTGATATTGTTTGCTAGCTTGCTTTCATATTTCATCTTTTCCCCTTGTAATGATTCTTGTAGTTGCTCTCTGTAGATTTTTAAAAGTTTCCCAGTCCTCTGTTTTACCACTAATTTTTGCTTTGTTGTATGTTCTCCTTTGCTTTTACATTGGCTCTGACTTCCCTTGTCAGCCACAGTTGTTCTGTTTTACCATTTGAGTGTTTCTTTGTTTTTGGAATACATCTATCCTGCACCTTCCTCATTTTTCCCGGAAACGTGCCATTGCTGCTCTGATGTTATCCCTGCCAGCAGCCCCTTCCAATTTACTTTGGCCAAACCTTCTCATGCCACTGTAATATCCTTTTTCCCACTGAAATACTGCTAAATCAGACTTTCTCCCTATCAAATTTCAGGTTGAATTCGATCATATTATGATCATGCCTTTAAGGTTTCTTTTACCTTAAGCTCCTTAATCACCTCCTGTTCATTATGTAACACCCAATCCAATACAGCTGATCCTCTGGTAGGCTCACTGACAAACTGCTCTAAAAAGCCATCTCGGAGACAATCAACAAACTCACTCTCTTGAGTTCCATTTCCAACCTGATTTTTCCAATTGACCTGCATGTTGAAATCTCCCATGACTACCATAACATTGCTCTTTTGACAAGCCTTTTCTATTTACTGCTGTAATCTGTGGTCCACATCCCAGGAAGTCTGTATATAACTGCCATCAGAGTCCTTTTACCCTTGCAGTTTCTTAACTCACCCCACAAGGATTTAACATCTTCTGATCCTATGTCACTTCTTTCTTCTGATTTGATGCCATTCTTTACCAGTAGAGCCACACCACCTCTTCTGCCTATCCTACCCCTCCGATACAATGTGTAACCTTGGACATTCAGCTCCCAACTACAACCATCATTCAGCCACGATTCAGTGATGGCCATAACATCATACCTGACAATCTGTAATAGTGCAACAAAATCATCCACCTTATTTCTTAGACTCCATGCATCGAGATTTAACATTTTGCGTACTGTATTTGCCGCTCTTTTTGATTCTGCATCACGAAAGCACTGATACTCACACAGCTGGGTGCGATTATGTCCTATCTGCCTGCCTTTCCTGACAGTCTGACTGCATGCTATCTTTATTTTTTTTACCATCCATCCTATCCTGAGTCCCTTCACTCCTGTTTCCACCCCCCACCAAATTAGTTTAAACCCTCCCCAACAGCTCTAACAAACCTGCCCGTAAGAATATTGGTCCCCCTTGGGCTTAGGTGCAACCTGTCACTTTTGAATAGGCCATGCCTCCACTAGAAGAGATCCCAATTATCCAAGAACCTGAAGCCCTGACCCCTGCACCAGCTTCTCAGCTACGCATTAATATGCCATATCATCCTGTTTCTACCCTCACTGGTGTGTGCCACAGGCTGCATTCCAGAAATTACTACCATGGAAGTCCTGCTTCTTAGCTTCACAAACATGAAGAAATCTGCAGATGCTGGAAATTCAAGCAACACACACAAAATGCTGGTGGAACACAGCAGGCCAGGCAGCATCTATAGGAAGAAGTACAGTCGACGTTTCAGGCTGAGACCCTTTTTCAGGAAGCTTTCTGCCTAGCTCTCTAAATTCTCTCTTCAGGACTTATTTGCTTTTCCTTCCTATGTCATTGGTACCAAAATGTACCAAGACACCTGGCTGCTCTCTCCCCCCCTCCAAAATGCTGTGAACATTACACAGATGTCCCTGATCCTGGCGCCTGGGAGAGTGTCCCGTTCATGTCCACAGAATCTCCTGTCTCTTCCTCTGACTACTGAGTCCCCTATCACTACTGCTCCCCTCTTCTCCCTCTTTTCCTTCTGCACCATGGACCCATGCTCAGTACCAGTAACCCGGTCTCTGTGGCATTCATCTGGGAGGTCATCCCCCACAACAGTATCCAAAACGGTATACTTATTATAAAGGAGAATGGCCACAGGGGTGCTCTGTGCTAGCTGCCTATTCACATTTCTATTTCTCCTGACAGTCACCCAGCTACTCACCTCCTGCAACCTTGGGGTGACTACTTCCCTGTAACTCTGATCGATTGTCTCCTCCCTCTCCTGCACAAGCTGAAGGTCATCCAGCTGCTGCTCCAGATCCCAAACAGATCTTCAAGGAGCTGAAGCCGGATACACTTCACGCTGATGTTGTTCCCTGGGAGACTCCCATGAAGAACACACAACAGCCACTTACTTACAGTAAGAGAGGATAAAAGGAACCTGGACAGAGGCTTATCCAGAGCCAACACCTCTTTTGAGCCGAAGCCTCCTTTGAGCCAATGACTGAGTGTTAAAAGGGAAGTTTGGTGTCGAGAATGTTTTACCAAGGAAACCACTAGTTGTAACAGACCCATAAATCTGTTGTCAATCTGTGTGTTGTGGTGTCAGCCAGCAAAAGTGAAATTAAGAGATAGGAAAGGAAAAAGATTTTAAGAGTTTCTTTAGACCATGAGGGAAAATTAAAAAATAAGTTTGGTGGACCCAGTGTTAAAGAATTGCTTATGAAACCAGTCATTAATAGGTGGAACTGACCTATAAGAAGAGGAAGTATCACATAAACACGGTGAACTGATGATGGTCCATAGATACAAGCGACTCAGACTCATCAGTTGTCTTGGAATAGTCATAAACAAGAGATTCTGCAGATGCTGGGAATCCTAAGAAACCCTCCAAAAATGCTGGAGGAACTCAGCAACTCATGCAGCATCTATGGAGGGGAATGAACTGTGGACTTTTCAGGCCGAGGGCCTTCTCAGGACTGGACAGAAAGAGGGGTAGAAACCAGAATAAGAAGGTGGGGAAAGAGTATAAGCTGGCTGGTGATAGGTGAGACCAGCCGAGGGGGAAGGTGGGTGGGAGGGATGGAGGGAATGAAGTTAGAAGCTGGAGGCAATAGGTAGAAGAGTAAAGAACATTTGAACCTCTTGACCGTGGCTGCGTGCTTTTATGCATTGAGTTGCTGCCATATGAATGGCTGATTAGATATTTGCATTAACGAGCAGGTGTACCTTGAATTTATGTCACCATATACCACCTCAAGATTCATTTTCTTGTAGGCATTCACAGTAGAACAAAGAAAAATAATAGAATCAATGAAAAACTACACACAAAAGCTGACAACTAATGCAAAAGACAAACTTCAAGAAAACCAAACATAGGTAATAAATAAGTAAGAGAATGAGTTGTAGAGTCCTTGAAAGTGAGTCCGTAGTTTGTGGAAACATTTTAGAGTTGAGTGAAAATATCAAGGCAGAGGTTGACAAACTAAATCAGTGAGGGTGTTGCATTGAGAAAAGCGGAAGCTTCAGCTAAAACTGTCACTTCTGACTGATTTCAGTTCTATATTTTGTGCTTTCATTATTCCGTGGCAGATATGCTAAGTTCCTAGATTTGAAAATGTCTGTGGCTACCCTTCCCCCTACATAGACTCAATCTGCTATTCCTGTGTGGTATTCTTGAGGCATTTTAGTTTCACCGCAGACTCCTTCACCTTCCACCCACCTCTCTGGTCTATTGATCATGCCCAAGTTTCATAGCCCCGTTACCAGTATTATTCCTTCCGTTTCTAAACTCTGTGTTTGTCTCCCTAACAGTGGGTAACTTCCTCCATTAAGGCTGTCTTCAAGATTCAAGATTGTTTAATGTCATTCTAGTACACAAGTGTAAAGGAGAACAAGATAATTGTTACTCTCGATCTGATGCAACACAAAAACACACAGTAAGATAAAGAACACAGTGATAAAAACACAGTATATATAATCCTATAAGATAGTTTGTATATTGATTGTGATACAAAGCACAGGAGTGTCTGTACGTAAGATGACTGTGATGAAGTGGTGGTGGTTGGGGGTTGTGGAGGGGTGGGCTACTGGGAGGAGGTGTTGATCAGCCTAACTGCTTGGGAAAAGTAACTGGTTTTGAGCTTAGTGGCCCTGGCGTGGATGCTGTGCAGCCTCCACCCTCATGACAAACCTCATGAGCAGAGTGGGTGGGATCCTTCATGATACTCCTGGCACTTTTCTGTGTATACGTCCTTAATGTAAGCTGGTGCCGATGATGCATTAACAGTTTTGACTACCTGTTGTAGAGCTTTCTGTCTGTCACAGTGAAGTTGAGTGAGACTAGAACATAGTCTCACTCATAGACATTTAGGGTGAAAGGTAAGATATTTAAGGGAAATTTTGGGGGAAGTTCTTCACTGAAAGCTTGGTGTGAGTGTGGAACAGGCTGCTGACAGAATTGATTCTGTGGATTTTGGGTTCAGTTATGATATTGAAGAGAAGTCTAGATAGGTACATGGATGGGAGAGGTATGGAGGGCTATGGTTTGGTACAGGTCAATGGTACGAGGGAGGAGATCAGGCTGGCGTGGTCTAAATGTGCTGACCAGTCTGATTCTGTGCTGCAGTGCTTTATCATTCCAATACTACCTTCAAGTACCTTAAATATTTAAAGGTATTGGTACAAGGACTCAAGAAAATAAGAGCAGGGGCACCTACTCCACCTCTCAAGCCTGCCTGCCATTTGGTATGTTCATGACTGATCTGCCCCAGATTTCAACTCCTCTTTTTTGCCTGACCCCAGACACTTAAATCCCCAATGTTCCATGAACTTGCCTCCATTTCTCTACCAGCAGCAGGGTGGCACAGCCAGGGTGGAGTTTCTCCACAGCTCCAGCTACCCGATTTTGATTCTGACCTCAGCTGCTGTCTTTATGCAGTTTGCACGTTTTCCCAGTGTCCACATGTTGCCTCTGGGTCCTCCAGTTTTCTCCCACATCCCAGAAACAGGCAGGTTGGCAGGTTAATTGGCTGCTGAAAATTGCCCCTGGTATGTAGATGAGTGGCAGAATCTAGGGGAGGTTGACAGGAGAAAGAAATGGCTCATCACTGCCATCAGGGAGGAGGTACAGGAGCCCGAGCACATACTCTCGGTGTTTTAGGAACAGCTTTTTCCTCTCCACCATCACATTTCTGAATGGACCATGAATGCTACGTCACTTTTGCACTACTTATTTGTTTTTAAAAAATATTTCTTACTGTAATTTGTAGTAATTTTTATTTACTGCATTGTACTGCTGCCACAAAACAACACATTCCATAGCATATTTTATTTATTTTATTTTGAGATACAGCACAATACAGCCCCTGCCAGTCCATGAGCCTATACTGCCCTATTACACCCATGTGGCCAATTGACCTACTAACCTGCACGTCTTTGGAATATGGGAGGAAACCCGAGCACCCTGAGGAAACATACCGGAGCACCCAGATGAAGCCATGGGGAGAAAATACAATCTCCTGACAGACAGCAGCAGGATTTGAACCCGGGTCACTGGTGCTCTGATGGTTTCACGCTAGCTGCTGTGTTAGTGTGCTGCCCATGGTGTATGTCAGTGATAATAAACCTGATTCTGATGGGTTTGGGTATAGGACTGTGTATAAAATAGTGTCAGATGCTTGGTGTGGACACGATGAGCCCAAGGCCCTGTTTCTGTGCTGTATCTCTCCCTGACAACGGAATACCTACAACATTCTAGGCTCCACCACCTTTTGAGGTAAGGAAATTCCAAGTTGTTATTTGCTATCAACACAAGAAGATTATCTGATGAATGCCAAGTGAAGTATTCTGTGGAGTATTTCCGTGAAATAATTTTTGGGGAATTCCACCTTCACTAAGTATCACTTTCTAATTGCAGTTTTGACAGTAGATGGCAGAGGGTGCTGGTTATGGAAGTCTATACATAGCAGCAGAGCATTCAGTCAGATCTCACCTTTTGGTTTTTTGTCTGTTTAGAGCACTAAGTAACAAAGAGGGAATGTTGCCGAGTGTGTGTGAACTTTTTACAGTGGTGTCTTTGTGGATTCTACAACCAGGCAGCAGGGCGAGGAGCCTTAGGGGACACATACTCTTCTGATATATAAACATTTCAATTTGACCTCCCATTCCCGTCCTAACATGTCTGCCCATGGCTTTCTCTACTGCCGTAGTGAGGCCACACTCAGGTTGCAAGAGTAAACACTTCATATTCTGTCTGGGAAGCCTCCAGCCTGAACATTGATTTCTCCAATGTCTGCTAATTTCTGCCCCTCATCTTCTCCCTTTCTCTATTCCCCATTCTGGTTATCATCTCAGCCCACTTCTCTTCTCCTCCCTTTGGTTCCTGTTCTCCTTTGCTTTTTTCTATGGTCCACTGTCCTCTCCTGTTAAGGTCCATCACTCACCACCAGTGAGCACATCTACAAGGAGTGCTGCCACTAGGAAGCAGCATCCTTTGTCAAGGTCCCCCACCATCCAGCCCCTGCTCTCTTTTTGCTGCTGCCATCGGGAAGGAGGTGCAGGAGCCTCAGGACCCACAACATCAGGTTCAGAAATAGTTGTTACCCTACAGCCATCAGGCCCCTGAACCAGTGTGGATAACTGCCCTCTTCCTACCCAGAACCTGCGGACTCACTTTCATAAAGTCTAGAATTTATGATCTTGGTTTTTTTTTATAAATCTGTACAATTTGTCTTCTTCTTGCACAATGGTTGTTTGTTAGTCTCTGTTTGTGTGTGGTTGTTCATAATTGTATTTCTTTGTTTCCCTGTAAATGCCTGCAAGAAAATGAATCTCTAGGTAGTAAGTAGTGACATAAATGTACCCCAATAATAAATTTACTTCGGAGTTTATTAGATTTTTCTTTCATCAGTCCTGTACTTCTTCCATCTAATCCCTTTCTGCAATCCCCTCCTTCCCCCCACCCACCCTTAACCTCCTCTGGTATCACCTGTCGATCACTTGCCAGCTTGTACTCTTCCCCTGGGCACGGTAGCATGTGGGTAGGACAGCAGTGTGGTGGTTAGTGTAATGCTATTACAGCTCCTGCGGCCTGGGTTCAGTTCTGCTGCTGTCTACAAGAAGTTTGTACGTTCTCCCTGCATCCCTATGGGTTTCTTCCAAGTGTTTAGGAAGCACTTCCTTCCTTCCAAAGAGGTACAAGTTAGGGTTAGTTGTGGGCTTGCCATATTGGCGACATTTGCGGCTGCCTCCTTCACATCTTGGACTGTGTTGGCAGTTGACGCAAATGACGCATTTCACTGTATGTTTCAATGTACATCTGACAACATAAGTTAGTCTCTGTCTCTTCTCCCACCTTCTTAGTCTGGCTTCTGCCCTTTTCCCTTCCAGTCCTGATGAAGGGTCTTGGCCCGGAAGGTTGACTCTACTTTTCCTGTAGACGCTGCCTGGCCTGCTGAGTTCCTCCAGTATTTTGTGTGCAGTGCTCTTACTGACTGCTGGACAGGCTACTTCAGATTTCCCATACAAAATTCTGGAGGAACTCAGCAGGTTAAGCTGCCTGACCTGCCGAGTTTCTCCAGTACTTTCTGTGTGTTATTCTGGATTTCCAGTGTCTGTAGAATCTCTTGTGTTTCAGACTGGAATAACCAGACCTGTGTGCAAAGCGTTATTCCTTTGACTCTTTCTGTCCCCTATTGCTTTATAATTCTACAAGCTCTCCCATGTCAGTCTACAACAAGAAGCTGCCAGCCCTCACACGAAGGCTGGGTGCTATGTTGCCCCATCAAGTAGTCTGTGGTACTTTGGGACATTGTAAAACAAAAGGTGATGCTTGAGCCCCATTAGGAGTTATAAAGGAGAATTTCATCATGTGCTTTAACCATGGGTTTTCTTTCACTTGACTTTATGCACTCAGTGCCATGCAAAGGGCTGGCATGTTGATTAACATTCTCAGAGCACAGATGGCATGGTTTAGCACCTCCTGTGACGGCACACAGTATCGTGTCACTGAAATCCAGTGCCAACTTTCTGTAAGGCTGATTTACTCTTTCCGACAGGAAAAGGTGAATCTCCACGCTGCTGTTCAGAGCAACCAAACAGAAAAATCAAAGTATTAAAACAGCATGAGGGGTTTCTACTTTGAATATAAATTAATTACATAAATTTTGGACAAAAGACCCACATTCAACATTCAAGGAACAGTTTCTTCCTCTCTGCCGTCATATTTCTGAGCAGAGCATGAACACTACGTCGCTTATACTCTATCTGTCTATCAATCTAGAACTGTACAGCACCGTACAGGTTTCATGCAGGTCTCCCGCATTCTTCTAAATTCCTGTGAGTACAGGCCCAAAGCTGCCAAACGTTCCTCATATGTTAACCCCTTCATTCTCAGGATCATCTTTGTGAACCTCCTCTGGACTCTCTCCAAAGACAACACATCCTTTCTGAGATATGGGGCCTGAAATTGTTGACAATACTCCAAGTATGGCCTGACTCGCGTCTTAAAAAAAGTTCAGCAATATCTCCTTGCTTTTATTTTCTATTCCCCTTGAAATAAATGCCAACATTGCATTTGTAAATTAACCTTCTTGCACGAGAACTCCTAAGTCCCTCTGCACCTTGGGCGTTTTAATTTTCTCCCCATTTAGATAATGGTCTCCACTATGGTTCCTTTTGCCAAAAAGCATTATCATACATTTCCCAATTCTGTATTCCATCTGCCATTTTTTTGCCCATTCTTCCAATCTGTCTAAGTCCTGCTACAATCGTATTGCTTCTTCAGTACTACCTACCCCTCCACCTATCTTCATATCATCCACAAACTTTGTCACAAAGCCCTCAATTCCATTATCTAAATCATTGACTGACAATATAAAAAGTAGCAGTCCCAATACTGATCCCTGAGGAACACACTAGAAAAGGTCAACTAGCAGCCAACTAGAAAAGGTCCCCTTTATTCACACTCACTGCCTCCTGCCTGTCAGCCATTCCTCTATCCATGCCAGTATCTTTCCTGTAATGTCATAGGATTTTATCTTGTTAAGCAACCTATGTGTGGCACCTTATCAAATGCCTTCTGAAAATCCAAGTAAATGACATCCACTGCCTCTTCTTTGTCCACCCTTATTGTTACTTCCTCGAAGAACTCTAACAGATTTGTCAGGCAAGATTTTCCTTGACAGAAACCTTGCTGACTTTGACTTATCATTAGTCTCCAAGTACCCCAAAACCTCATCCTTAATAATAGACTTCAACTCTTTCCCAACCACTGAGGTTAGGCTAACTGGCCTATAGTTTCCTTTCTTTTGCCTTCCTCCTTTATTAAAGAGTGGAATGACATTTGCAATCTTCCAGTCCTCGGGGACTATGCCTGAATCAAGTGATACTTGAAAAACCATGACCAATGCATCTGTTATCTCTTCAGCAACCTCTCTCAGGACTCTGGGATGTAGTCCAGGTGACTTATCCACCTTAAGACCTTTGAGTTTGCCTGGCACTTTTTCCTTTGAAATAGATGGATAGACCACGTCTCAGGCCTGGCCCGATGAGTTCCTCCAGCACTTTGTGTGTGTTGCTTTGGATTTCCAGCATCTGCAGACTTTCTTGTTTATTTAAATACCATTTGCTGTCTAGTATGGTCTGTAAAGACTTTGGAATTTGTTTTTCTGTTTAAGTATGTGGGTAACGAGGCACAAGCTGGGCTTGTATTCTCCTCCTGGGGTGGCTTGTGGACAGATCCAACAGAGGTGCTGTTGGTGAGTTGAGATGAGGGTGTTGGAAAGGGTGAAATTTAGGGATGAACAGAGAAACTGCTCTGTCGGGTGTGGAAGTCCAGAGTGAAGGGCATTGACTTAACATTATAGTCATGCCATTTCGGTTCACGTTGAGAATTCTCTCATAATTGAAATTTGGAGCTTTAATGAACATAACAGATTCTCCGGAATTTTGTATGTTATTCTTTGAAACTTTCTTTGTCCCTACAGAGGCCTGGGGAGGAGCAGTGGGGAGATTGATGAAAACTGACTGTTTCTTTGCAGAGGAAATGGGAAGAATGGACATAAAGGTGGCAATAGCATGCAGTGATGAGAAATGTATGATGATGCTTTTTGGTGAAAGGAATAATCGTGCAGACTGCTATCTAAATGGGGAGGAGGTTCAAACATCAGGGGTGCAGATGAACTTAGAAGTCCTCGTGCAAGACTCCCAGAAGGTTAATTTACAGGTTGAGTCCGTGGTAGAGAAGAAGAAGAATGCAATGTTGGCATTTATTTCGGGGGACAGAATATAAGCGGAAGGAGATGATGCTGAGCCTTAATAAGACGCTTGTCAAGCCACACTTGGAGTATTATCAACAGTTTTGGGCCCCATATCTCAGAAAGGATGTGTTGTCATTGGAGAGAGTCCAGAGGAGGTTCATGAGGATGAGTCCAGGAATGAAGGGGTTAAAATATGAAGCGTGTTTGGCAGCTTTGGGCCGGTACTCACTGGAATTGAGAAGAATGTGTGGGGGTATTTTATTGAAACCTATCGAATGTTGGAAGGACTAGATAGGGTGGATGTGGAGTGGATGTTTCCTGTGGTGGGGGTATCCTAAAATAGAGGGCACAGCCTCTGGGTGACCCTTTAGAACAGAGGTAAGGAGGATTTTTTGTTTTAGCCAGAGAGTAGTGAATCTGTGGAAAGCTCTGCCACAGACTGCGGTGGAGGCCAAGTCCGTGAGTGTATTAAAGGTGGAAGTTGATAGTTCCCTGATCGGTCAGGGCATCAAAGGATTTGGTGAGAAGGCAGATGTGGCACCTTATCAAATGCTTTCTGAAAATCTAAGTAACTGACATCCACTGCCTCTCCTTTGTCCACACCTTGCTTGTTATTTCCTTGAAGAGCTCTACAGATTTCTCAGGCAAGATTTCCCTTTACAGAAACCATACTGACTTTGACTTATTTTATCATTAATCTCCAAGTACCTCCAATATTTTCCCAACCATTGAGGTAGGCTAACTGAGCTATAATTTCCTTTCTTTTGCCCTCCTCCCTTCCAAAAAAAAAGTGAAGTGACATTTGCAAATTTCCAGTCCTCCAGGACCAAGACCTTTTGAATTTTGCCTCTGTGGTACAATTGAACTCTTTGCCCTGTCTGCATTTGTACCCAATCATCGACTTGTCCTTCCGTACATACATGTTGCACCCATCGTCTACTTGTAAACCTGCTGGTTCATCCTCAGCTCTATCATACTGATTCCCATACCCCTGCCATATTAGCTTAAACCACTTCCAACAGCTCTAGCAAACCTGCCCACATGTGCAACTATCCCTTTTGTACAGGCCTCACCTGTCCCAGATGGTCCCAATTATCTAGAAATCTGAATCCCTTCCCCCGTTCCAGTTCTAGAGCCACGCATTTATCTGCCTCCTCACTCTATTCCTATCCTCATTGTCGCGTGGCACAGGCAGCAAACCCAAGATCACTACACTCGAGGTCCTGCTTCTCAGCTTCCTTCCCTGTATTCTGTTTTCAGGACCTACTCTCTTTTTCTACCTATGCCATTGGTACTAATATATACCACGGCTTCTGGCTGCTCACCCTCCCTTTTCAGGATATTGTGGATACATTCAGAAACATCGTGGACCCTGGTACCTGGAAGGTGTTCACTCTAAAAACAAGCAATGAAAGTTGTGTAGATCTGAAAAGCTGATAAAAACAGAATGACAGAGACATAGGCTTTGTTCCTGCAATCAACATTACTACTTCATCTGTTCTCTTCAACTGCCCATTGTGTTTTTTCCCCCACATATGGTTATATCCTTCCTTTCAAAATACCAACCTAATTCTCTCTTTAAGTATTTTAAACTTTCTGAGTCAGTACTCCATTGTGTTCAATAGTTGATAACTTCCTGCATGAAGTATAACTGGGGAAGAACACGCAGATTAGTTAATGACATCTAAATAAGCCACACAACTTAATTGAGGTCAATACACAAAGTGCTGGAGGAACTCAGCAAGTCAGGCAGCATCCATGGAATAAACAGTCAATGTTTTGTGCTGAGACTGGAACGGAAGAGGGGAAGAAGCCAAAATAGGAAGGTGGAGGGAGGGCGAGGAGTACAAACTGGCAGGTAATAGGTGAAGGTAAAATAGTGGGGGGTGAGGGAAACAACTGACATAAACTTCCAGATTTACTTAGTTGAATTAAATTTCACTGATACCAGGATGGGATTCAAACTTGCATCCCTGGATCAATGCAGTCAGAATTCTGTTAAATAACTAAGCTAATGTTCTTCTGTATCATTACAGAAGATGCATTTATTTCTGAAAATACCGAAAGAAAACTGCAGATGCTGAAAATGTGATATAAAAACAGAAAACGGTGGAAATGTTCAGCAGGTCGGGCAGCATCTGTGAAGAGAGAAACAGGTTGAAGACCCTTCAGACAAAGGAGGAACTCAGCAAGTCAGGCAGGTTCTACGTGGAGGGGAAAAAACAGCTGTTGAAAGGTCCTGGCATGAAAAGTCAGCTGTTTATTCCCCTCCATAGAATCTAACTAACTTGCTGAGTTCCTCCAGCATTTTGTTCGTGTGTTGATCAAAATTAACTTTGTCTTTTCCAATTTACCTGTTTTCCGATTAATGTGTAAAAAAAGCCATGTGATGAACCATGCAGCAGGTGATAATATATTACTACTTTACTTCAGCACTGACAGGGGTTCTGCTGATGCTGGAAATCTAGACTAACACACACACAATGTTGGAAGAACTCAGCGGGTCAGGCAGCATCTATGGAAAGGAATTAAGAATAGACGTTTAGGGCTGAGACCCTTCAGGAGTCCTGATGAAGGGCCTCAGCCTGAATTGTTGACTCTTTATTCCTCTCCATTGATGCTGCTTGACCTGCTGAGTTCCTCCAGCATTTTGTGTGAGTTTCTTGGTCATGTGTGGACTTTAGTGTCAGACACATTTTGATCCATTAGACTGTGAACAGTGAATAATTTGTTTTTTTCATATTCCAGGTGATCTTTAAAGCAAAATCCAAGTATCATCCAGAGCTTCAAAAATACAGGTAAAGCACTTACAGTTCACAACACATTCTGTCTTTACCTCAGTAAAGCAGCCATCGAAATTAGAAACACATTCCTCCCCGGACCTTCTCTCTTCTGCCCCCAACCATCAGGCAGAAGATATAAAAGCCTAGAAACACATACCATCTCAACTGCACCAACTGCCCCATCTCATCTGTACCAACTGCCCCATCTCATCTGTACCAACTGCCCCATCTCATCTGCACCAACTGCCCCATCTCATCTGCACCAACTGCCCCATCTCATCCGCACCAACTGCCCCATCTCGTCTGCACCAACTGCCCCATCTCATCTGTACCAACTGCCCCATCTCATCTGCACCAACTGCCCCATCTCGTCTGCACCAACTGCCCCATCTCATCTGCACCAACTGCCCCATCTCATCTGCACCAACTGCCCCATCTCATCTGCACCAACTGCTCCATCTCATCTGCACCAACTGCCCCATCTCATCTGAACCAACTGCCCCATCTCGTCTGCACCAACTGCCCCATCTCGTCTGCACCAATTGCTCCATCTCATCTGTACCAACTGCCCCATCTCATCTGCACCAACTGCCCCATCTCGTCTGCACCAACTGCCCCATCTCGTCTGCACCAACTGCTCCATCTCGTCTGCATCAACTGCCCCATCTCATCTGCACCAACTGCCCCATCTTGTCTGCACCAACTGTCCAGGCTGAACGGCAGGTTCTATCCCACTATATAAGATGATTAAATAGTTCTTTAGTACAATAAGTTGGACTCTTGGCCTCAGAATCTACCTCATTATGATTTTGTGCCTTGTCATTTACCTGCACTGCACTTTCTCTGTAGCTGCTACACTTTATTTTGTATTGTTGTTTTGCCTTGTTCTGTCTATCTTGATACACTGTGTAATGATCTATTCTGTTTGACTGTATCTTGGTACATTTGACAATAACAAACCAATTCCAGTTCCTGCCATATAAAAGCTGTTATGGTCATTGTACAGTACAGTAATAGTATACAATAAGACCATAAAACACAGGAGCAGGATTAGGCCATTTGACCCACCATTCGCTCATGGCTGATGTATTTTCCCCATTCCCCTGCCTTCTGCCTATAACTTTTGATGCCCTGACTAATCAAGAATTAGCTAATCAAGAAACGATCATACTCTGCTTTAAATATACCCAATGTCTTGGCCTCCACGCCACCGTTGGCAATGAATTCCACAGATTCTCCACTCTCTGGCTAAAGAAATGCCTCTTCATCTCTATTTTAATGGGATGTCCTTTTATCCTGAGGCTGGGCCTTCTCATCTTAGAATCTCCCAACATCGGAAACATGCTGTCAATATCCACTCTATCTAGGCTTTTCAATATTCGATAGGTTTCAGAGATACCCCCGTCAGAGTCTTATCAAATATTCCTCATACGTTAACGCTTTAATTCCCTGGATGATCCTTGTAAACTTCCTCTGGATCTAACTGAATGCCAGCTCATCCTTTCTTAGACCTGGGGCCCAGTGTTAATCATTTTCTATTTCCATGGCACTGTTGAGCCTATAGTCCACTGTGTCATCTGGTGGTTGGAGGACATTCCTCACTATTTGTGACACTTACCAAGAGTGTTGTATACGAAGGGCCCGAAGCATTGTTGAGGATCTGTACAATCCACTTCAATCCCTTTGACCCACTACCATCAGGAAGGAAGTACAGCAGCACGAGGACTGGGACTGCCAGCCTGGTTAGCAGCATCTTTGCTCAGGCTGTGACACTAATGCCACCACTGAGTTCTTGTCATTAGGACAGCGAGCTGTTTACTGTACTGTTCAGCTTTGCTGTGCACTTCACATGCATTTTGACTTATATTTTATTAACTTGTTTATGGTAATATTTTGTGTTATGTGCTGTGTGTGATATATGCTTTGTAGGTGCACTGTGGTCCGGAGGAACATTGTTTCATTTGGTTGTATATATGTACAGTCAACTTGAACTTGAATTATTAATTAGTGTAGGCACTTGCTGGATTGTGTAATGATGGTCAGTCTATAATACGATAGCACATTGTAACATAATACTCTGCACTGCACAGCTTTTGTACAATGAAGTGAACACAATATACTACCGCTCTATAGAAGTTAATAGTCTACAGTGAACAGCTAACTTACAGTAAACTTACACTAATATTTTCAAAGTTCAAAGCACATTTATTATCAAAGTATGTATCCTGAATACAACCTTGAGATTAATTTTATTGCAGACAGCCACAAAACAAAGAAACAACATAAAACCTGTTTAACGAAAACCCCCCACACAAGAGCAGTGAATGTGCGAAAACAAAACTAATCGCGCACGCAGCGAGAAGTGACTCACACACCAAACACTGAGCGTCGGATCGGAGTCCAGTCACGAGCTGCCGGGGCGTGTAAAGCTGGTCCGGGAGCTGACGGCTGCAGCCATGGCTATTGAGTCAGTGCCGGGTCGACGGTTACAGACCTCAATCAAATCACGCAAAGAGTAAAGCACGTTCAGCACTGAGGACACTAAATGTCAAACCGCAGCCAAAAGTGACTCCACAGCCACGAGATGCCAAGGCAATCGAGACTTGCAGCTTCCACCAGCAGCGATGAAAGGGGGGTCGGTCAAATGCAGACTGTGGCACTGAACAGCCTTTGCATTTTCCACTCTCATCACCGTTGATTCTATTGTAGAGCAGACAATTTATTACCATGAGATGGTTCATTAGCAGCTTTTAGTGTCCACGTAATAATCAGCCACTATAGTTATGCAGAAAACATTTAAAAAACATTACTAATGAAATAACGGCGATACGTTTCCAATATTAGTCGACATTGTTAAAGTAGTGTGAGCACTCGAGTGGAGTATGATGTTCTCCCTAGGGGTTATTCCCCTGTTGGAGAATGCCTGTGTGTGAATGTCTTTAACACAGTGAGACTGAAACACGGGCAGCCGCCACATGGTCCTTGACGTATTGGGGTCAGGGTGCAGTGGCATACAAGACGACTGGGGATTCTTCCTTCTGCGGCGTTTCTCCGCCTTCACTGCCTTTGTGATGAATCAACATCTTTGGCCAGATCCACCACTGAGATCTGGGTTGGGTCGCTTTGTCTGGAACCTCCCCTTTGACCTTACCACCATGGGTGACCCTATGCTAAGTGCCAGGTGACATTGCTCTTGGGATCTTATGAACACGCAAGCCTCTTCACCATGACAAAATGTGATAATCCTTGGAGAGAGTTGCCTTTATATGTGGACAGTCGCTGAATGAACATTACACTACCATCATGTTTAAGGTAGCCTCGCCGTTCTGGGCAGGCACATTCTGTAATGGATTATAGTAGACTTGTCGTCACAATCTACACTGAACAGCAGTGGATGTAAGCCAGTCAAGCCCTGCAGCAGCTCACTTGATTACAGATGGAACAAGTTTTTATAATGGATACACTGGCAGTCATCTATGGAGATGCACTCCATGTGGCGTATTGACCAAGCTTGGCTCACATTGGTCAATAAGTTGACAGCCACTGCCAGGTATGTAATAAATACGAAGGATTCCGCAGATGCTGGAAATCCAGAGCAACACACACACACAATTCTGGAGGCACTCAGCAGGTCAGGCAGCATCTATGCAGAGGAATAAGCAATCAATGTTTCAGGCCAAGACCCTTTATCAGGACTGCCAGGCATTTTCAATTTTCCAGTAGATTAATCAGTATTGTGTTTCCCTCCTTCTTCCCTTTCATCCATGGTCCATTATCCTCTCTATCAGATTCCTCTTCCTTCAGCCTTTTACCTACCCCTCCCAGATTCTTACTTCATCCCCAGTTCCCCCACCCACTCAGTTTCCTCCTACCTGCTCTCATCTATCACCTTTTAAGCTTGTACTCCTCCCCCCTACTTTTTTATTCTGGGTTTTACACCCTTCCTTTCCAGTCCTGATGAAAGGTCTCAGCCTAAAACATCAACACTATATTTCCCTCCATAGATGGTGCCTGACCTGCTGAGTTCCTCCAGCATTTTGTGTGCGTGTTTGTTGCTCTGGATTTCCTACACCTACAGAATCTCTTGTGTTAATGAAGTAACAGAGATATGTTTCCAGTTCAGTGGGCAGCCTGCAGGTGGTGGTCAAGACGAACAGACAAGCTGGAGGAACTCAGCAGGTCGGGCAGCATCCGTTGAAATGAGCAGTCAACATTTCGGGCTGAGACCCTTCGTCAGACCCTTCACCTCGGCCCAAAACATTGACTGCTCATTTCAACGGATGCTGCCCGACCTGCTGAGTTCATCCAGCTTGCTTGTACGTCTTGATTTTCTGGTGTAGTCTGTTTTGTCATATGCTCTTGTGATATCATTCTGGAGGAACGTTGTCTCATTTTTTAACTGCATTGCATTTGTGGTTTCTAAATGACAATAAACTGAATATGAATAAGATTTGACCACAGCATCTGCAGTATGCTTTGTGCAGGTGGTGGTAGTGTGCAGTTCGGAGGGCAGCCTGCAGGTGGCGGTATAGCCACACACTTGCTGTTGTGCTGCCAGAGTTGAGCAGTAGCCTGCATTTTGTAAATGGTACATATTGTGTACTGGTTGTTGTTGCTTATGTTGTTCTGCTGAACATTGTGGGCATGTTAATTGTGGAATGTGTGGGCGACACTTCTGGGCTGACCCCAGCCTTAGGTTGTGCTGGGGGCAGCCCACAATGGCAGATTTCACTGAATGTTCTGATGTACATGTGGTAAATAAATAAATTTCAAGCTAAATGAACTGCCGGCAGTGGCTGAGTCAAGTAGGGTAACAACATTGAAAGGAGATTTGGATAAGTAGATGGATAGAAGGGACTTAGAGGATAGAGACTAAATGCAAGTAACACAATAACGTAGTGGTTAGCACAACACTTTACAGTATAGGCACCCTGGGTTCAATTTCTGCTGGTGCCTGTGAAGGAGTTTGTACGTTCTCCCTGTGAAGGAGTTTATACGTTCTCCCTGTGAAGGAGTTTGTACGTTCTCCCTGTGAAGGAGTTTGTACGTTCTCCCTGTGAAGGAGTTTGTATGTTCTCCCTGTGAAGGAGTTTGTGCGTTCTCCCTGTGAAGGAGTTTATACGTTCTCCCTGTGAAGGAGTTTGTACGTTCTCCCTGTGAAGGAGTTTGTACGTTCTCCCTGTGAAGGAGTTTGTATGTTCTCCCTGTGAAGGAGTTTGTGCGTTCTCCCTGTGAAGGAGTTTATACGTTCTCCCTGTGAAGGAGTTTGTACGTTCTCCCTGTGAAGGAGTTTGTACGTTCTCCCTGTGAAGGAGTTTGTACGTTCTCCCTGTGAAGGAGTTTATACGTTCTCCCTGTGAAGGAGTTTATACGTTCTCCCTGTGAAGGAGTTTGTACGTTCTCCCTGTGACCGTGTGGGTTTCCTCCGGGTGCTCCGGTTTCCTCCCACAGTCCGAAGCTGCACTGGTTGGTAGGTTAATTGATCATTGTAAATTGTCCCATGATTAGATAAGGGTTAGATTGGAGGATCGCTGAGCGGCACGACTCGAAGTGCCTGAAGGGTCTATTCTGCACTGTACTGAATAAATATTTAACGGTTTGGTGGGCACCATGACTGTAATAATATGAACTGAGCAAGAATAACAGCAGACAATGGTCTAACCGTTTTTACTGAATGTCCTTGCTGGGGAACTTACAGGGTGGAAGTGACGAACCAGCACTGCCAAGACAAAAACAAGCACACTCAAAAGCCCTGAGTGCCCCCTGAGTGAAGGAGGTCCAACCGATTCACTGTACGATCAATCGGCTGTATGCGTGTTCGCTCATTTTCACAGTCAATCTGATACTGTTCATGGATGAGTTGGGCTGAGGGGCCAGTTTCCTTGTGGTAATACTCCAAGACTAAGTTAAATTGGTTTCTTTTTCCATTGCAGAATCCCCCTTCAGCTGGCTTTCCTGTTGGCTAGTCTCCTTTTCTTCCTGGTCAATTTGACCTGTGCCCTGCTTGTGAAGATCACACACAGTGAAACCAGGACCATTGTGTTTGTCCGTGTGGCCGTCAACGACACCCTCTTCGTGCTGTGTGCAGTCACCCTCTCTGTGAGCCTGTACAAGATCGCTAAAATGTCCCTGGCCAACATCTACTTAGAATCGAAGGTTTGTTTATCCCAATAAACCCATGGGTAGAAGTAACCCCATTTTCCCTTAGAGTTTACATGGAATTTTCTTACGTTGATTTCTTCATGAATGAAAACAATTATCTCAGGTGACAGTGATTTAGCAGAAATAATTGAGAGTTGATGGTGGTAACAGCTAATATGTTGGGAGGTAAGGTCACAGAGGGCATCAGAGATATGAAATGGTTGTGATTCTGGTATAGTGATAACTGTGGTGGGATATCGATTAATGATAGAGCTAGGAAGACATTGAAGAGGGCTCAGTTTTAACTACAAATACCTCTGTAATGCTTGGTGCTAAAAAGGCCTCCTTCAGTCATTTTTATATAAACCCAAGTTAACTATATAATTTCTTCCATTTTTAAGTTAGTGAGTGAAAGTTTGGCAGGTTACGTAAGGAGCTGAAGATTGGTCAAATGAAGAATAATGTGGTTATCAGTCAGATTTATTATCACTGATATATGTCGTGAAATTTGTTGCTTTGCACGGTAGTGTTCTGGTTAGTAAAACACTTTACAGTACAAGCAACCAGTGTTCAATTCCAGCTGCTGCCTGTAAGGAATTTGTACGTTCTCCCTGTGACGGCGTGGGCTTCCTCTGGATGCTCCAGTTTCTTCCCACAGTCCAAAGACGTGCCAGCTGGTTGGTTAATTGGTCATTGTAAGTTGTCCCGTGATTAGGCTAGGACAAAATCAGAGGATTGCGCAGCTTGAAGGGACGTGAAAGCCTATTCCGTGTGGTATCACAATAAATATATTAAAATGTAATTAAAAAATAACTGAGTATACTTCTACCATTTCCCCAAGAAAATAAGCAGCTAATCTGATCACAAGTATACAGTCATGTTAAATTAGCTTTGTGGACTTTCCTCATTTGTTGGTATTGGGGCAACTGTATCATTTAATACTGGCTTCTTTTTTACCTATATAGAAGCAAAATACTATACTGCTGATAATGTAAGTCTGAAAAAATGTAGTGACCCAGGCAGCTCCTATAGAGAGAGAAGCAATGTTAATGTTACAGGTTCAAAGTTCTAAGTATATTTATAATCAAAGTACAGATATGTTACTATATAATACCTTGAGATTCATTTCCTTGCAAAAATTTACAGAGCGAAAATACAGTAGAATTTTACAGAAAACTATACAAAAACAGACAATGAATGATAGACTGCAATATGCAAAAGAAGATAAACTGTGCAAATAAAAATAATACTGAGAACATGAGTTGTAAAGAGTCTTTGAAAGTGAGGCTGTAGATTGAAGAATCAGTTCGGAGTGGTAGTGAATGAAGTTATCCACACTGGTTCAGGAGCCTGATGGTTGCAGGGTAATGACTATTCCTAAAGCTTCTGTATCCCCTGCACTACATTAGCAGTGAGCGAGAAGAGAGCATGGCCTGGATGGTGATGTTTTTTATGTAGACAGTAAAGTTGCTTTTCCTTTCTCCCTTTGTGTTTGAAACCTCTGTGGTTCTTTAGTCCCTTACCTGACTCAACCACTCCTACAACCAAAAGCATCTTCATAGCCCTCTGGTGAGACCTACAGTCTGCACTGAACTCACAAACTCATTTCAGTCAGGGATCTAAGCAGGGCAGGACCTTCATTCTCTTAACATAGGCTGGACTAAACAACCCAAATTATTCAAACTTGTTACCTTGTATAGAATATTTCATAATATTAAACTTCAATCAATTCTGTCCTGTGACTATAAGACATAGGGAAAGAATTAGACCATTCAGCCCATTTAATCTTCTCTGCTATTCCATCACGGCCGATTTATTCTCTCTCTCAACCCTGTTCTCCTGTATTCTCTCTGTAACTTTTGATGCCCTTACTAATCAAGAACCTATCAACCTCTGCTTTAAATATACCCAATGATTTGACTTCTATCGGTGTCTGTGGCAGTGAATTCCACAGATTCAACATGCTTTGTTTAATGAAATTCTTCCTCATCTCTGCTCTAAAGGTCCATCCTTGTATTCTGAGGCTGTGACCTCTGGTTCTAGACTTCCCCACAATAAGGAACATCCTCTCCACATCCACTCTATCTAGGCCTTTCCATATTTGATAGGTTTCAATGAGATCACCCCCGCCCCTCCATTCTTCTGAACTCCAGCAAGTTCAGGACCAGAGCCAGCAAATGCTCCTCATATGTTAACCCTTTCATGTCTGGGGTCATTGTCGTGAACCTCCCCTGGATCCACTCTAATGCTTTATAATTTTTCATATATTTGAACAAGGAAAACTGCTGGAAATTAACATCCTTTTTCTGTTTGTACTTTCAGGGCACATCATTGTGTCAAGTTGTAGTGGTGGGATTGCTAATTATATTACTGTACACATCAAGAGCTTGCTACAACCTGGTCGTGATTACATTCTCTTACTACAATCACGTGAAGATGCTTGATTATGACTGGTATAATGTGTCTGATCAGGTCAGTACACCTCTGGGGCAGGTTAGTCTTGCATTTTTTCTAAATGTTTACCCACAGAATTACACAGAAGGAAGCCCTTACAACATTATTGCACCTGAATTAGATCTGTTAAAAACCTTTCTATTAGTTCCATTTCCATATTCTTTCTTCTCAGACCTGCAATAACTTCCCCTTCAGCTATGCATGACTAACTGGACGAATTAAAAATAAATGAGAACCTGAGTTGTAAAAAGTCCTTGAAAGAATCATTTCAGAGTAGTACTAAAATAAGTTATCCATGCCAGTTTAGGAGCCTGATGGTTCCTGAACCAGGTACTGCAGGACCTTAGACACCGGTACAGAAATAACAAGCTGTAAAACAAAAATAAATCAAAGATAGCGAGCAACAGGGATGATAGAAAGAACAGGCAGGAGATGAGGCTTAATCAAAGCCAGTGGCATGAGTTACAGGGCAATAAAGTAGTGGTGCAATTAAAACAGAAAGCAACAAATACTGGACTGAGAGTGTTGTATTTGAATGCACACAGCATAAGAAATAAAATGGACGATCTTGAAATTCAGCTACAGATTGGCAAGTATGACGTTGTGGCCATCTTTGAAACTTGGCTAAAGGAGTTGAACGTCCAAGGATATACGGTGTATCGGAAAGATAGTTTATTAGGCAGAGGGGGTGGTGTGGCTCTGTGTATAAGAAATAATATTAAATCATTGGAAAGTGATGACATGGGATTGGAAGGTGTAGAGTCTCTATGGGTTGAGTTAAGAAATGACAAGGGTAAAAGGACCCTAATGGCAGTTGTATATAGACCTCCAAACAGCAGCTGGGATGTAGATTATAAATTACAGCAGGAGACAGAAAAGGCGTGTCAGAAAGGCAATATCATGATAATTGTTGGGGATTTTAACATGGAAGTGGATTGGGAAAACCAGGCCAGTACCGGACCTCAAGAGAGAGAATTTGCAGACTGTCTAAGGGATGGCTTTTTAGAACAGCTTGTTGTTGAACCCACTAGGGGATCGGCTGTGCTGGATTGGGTGTTGTGCAATGATCCGGAGGTGATAAGAGAGCTTAAGGTCAAGGAGACCTTAGGGAACAGTGATCACAATATGATCGAGTTCACTTTGAAATTTGAGAGAGCAAAAATAAAATCTAAAGTGTCGGTATTTCAGTGGAATTAAGATAAGCCAAAGCCAGCATGGTTTCCTGAAAGGAAGATCCTGCCTGACAAACCTACTGCAGTTCTTTGAGGAAATTACAAGCAGTGTAGATAAAGGAGATGCAGTAGATGTGGTGTACTTGGATTTTCAGAAGGCCTTTGACAAGGTGCTGCACATGAGGCTGCTTAGCAAGATAAGAGCCCATGGAATTACAGGGAAGTTACTAGCATGGGTGGAGCATTGGCTGGTCGGCAGAAAACAGAGTGGGAATAAATAGATCCTATTCTGGCTGGCTGCCAGTTACCAGTGGAGTTCTACAGGGGTGGGTGTTGGGACCGTTATTTTTTACGATGTATATCAATGATTTGGACTACAGTATTAATGGATTTGTGGCTAAATTTGATGATGATATAAAGATAGGTGGAGGAGCAGGTAGTGTTGAGGAAACAGAGAGCCTGCAGAGAGACTTAGATAGTTTAAGGGAATGGGCAAAGAAGTGGCAAATGAAATACAATGTTGGAAAGTGTATGGTCATGCACTTTGGTGGAAGAAGTAAACAGGCGGACTATTATTTAGATGGGGAGAGAATTCAAAATGCAGAGATGCAAAGAGACTTGGGAGTCCTTGTGCAGGATACCCTAACCTGCAGATTGAGTCAGTTGTGAAGAAGGTGAATGCAATGTTGGCATTCATTTCTAGAGGTATAGAATGTAAGAGCCGGGATGTGATGTTGAGGCTCCATAAGGCACTCGTGTGCAGTTTTGGGCTCCATATTTTAGAAAGGATATGCTGACATTGGAGAGGGTTCAGAGAAGATTCACAAGAATGATTCCAGAAATGAAAGGGTTACTGTATGAGGAATGTCTGGCAGCTCTTGGGCTGTATTCCCTGGAGTTCAGGAAAATAAGGGGGGACCTCATAGAAACATACCAAATATTAAAAGGTCTGAACAGATTAGATATGGCAAATTTATTTCCCATGGTACTGGATTCTAGGACAAGAGGGCACGACTTCAGGATTGAAGGACGTCCATTTAGAACAGAGATGTGGAGAAATTACTTTAGTCAAAGGGTGGTAAATCTGTAGAATTTGTTGCCGAGTGGCTGTAGAGGCCAAGTCATTGAGTGCATTTAAGGCAGAGATAGATAGGTTCTTGATTAGCCAAGGTATCAAGGAGTATGGGGTAAAAGCAGGGGAGTGGGGACTGGATGAAGTGGATCAGCCCGTGATTGAATGGTGGAGTAGACTCGATGGGCTGAATGGCCGCCTTCTGCTCCTAAATCTTATGGTCTTACTCCTGCCTGATGGTTGTAGCAAAAAGTGAGCATGGGCTAGAGAGTGGGGGCCCTTTAATGGTGGAGACCGCTTAGCTTTGTGGTTGATCAGCTGACCTAATGTATGGTATGAATTTTACGTCTGTGTGTTACTTATGTTAAAGACAATGTAAATGAAAGCTGTTGATGAGGTTATGTGCTGTTCTCACAGGCAGATCTGCAGATTCAGCTGAGGGATAAGGAGTACTTAGTGTTCGGTGTGGTCCTATTCATCTGGGAACTGCTTCCCACTGCTCTGGTTGTCCTGTTTTTTCGTGTAAGAAGGCCCATTCAAAGTCTGGTAAGTAGGTCAAACATAGTCTTTGAACTCACCACACATTCTGGCACTGTCATAGCATGTCCACAATGTTCGACTCAACAACAGAACAAGACAACAGTGAAAGAAACTCCTGTCCTGCCCTCCCACCCACTCATACACATAGGTCTTCAACCCCAGGGCAAACCATTTCTGGGCTTCTAGTCCTTGGCTACGGATATCTGCCTCCAATATCCAGGCCCTGGACCAGACTCACAGACACAGACATCGGGCCTACAATCACCTGACCCTGGACCAGACTCACAGATACAGACATTGGGGCTCCAACCTCCAGGCCCTGGACCAGACCCAAAAACTCACAGACACTGGGCTTCCAATTTCCAGGGCCTGGCTCGAACTCATGGACTCACAGACATCAAGCTTTCAACCTTCAGTCTCTGGCCTGGATGCTGTCTACCTTCAGACTTGCTAACTTAGGTCTTCAACCTTTTCGGCTCTCTGCTGTACCGCCAGTCTTGCTGAGCTTTGGAACACCCAGCTGGCTGGGTGTTGGTGTGGCTCATGCAAAGCTCACTAACGTAAGTGCTGGTGTGGGGGATACATGAACTTTTGTACAATAATTATCAGATGTCCTTGGATGGTTCATGATTCTATGATGGGGAGTACTATCACCAGATTTGTAGAAAGACAATAACATATTCACAACATCAGGAGGGACATGGGGGGGATGATGGCATTTATATTCAGATTAATTTATTTATCACATGCACATGGGAACATATAGTGAATTGTGTCATTTGTGTTAACAACGTACAAAACCCAAGGATGTGCTGGGAGCAGGCTGCAATTGTTGCCACATTCCAGCACCAACACGGCATGCCCACAATGTTCAACAGAACAACAAAGAACACAACAAGCAACCGAACAGCAACAGCAAAATAAGCCCGTTTCCTCCCTCCCACATACACGCAGACAGTTCTCCAACCCTGGGGCAGGTCTGCAGTCTCTAGCCAGGCTGACAAATGATGGTCACAGAAAGGGATATCATGAGAAAGTGTATCACCATCACATCTCACCAGCATTGATACCCAGGGTGGATAAAGGTCTCCATTGATAGAAACACAACTACACCAGCTATGCTGTAGTTACAAGGGCGGGTCAGAAACCGGGTACTGCCTTGTGAGTAAATGGGCTTCTAACACTCACTGTTTGCAAGGTAAAAGTGTGGTGAAATATTCTCCACTTGCCTGGGTGTGTACAAGTCCAATAATGCTCAGAAGTTCGTTGTCACCCAGAACAAGGTAGCCTACTTGAGTGGCAATCCATCCACCACCCAAAGCATTCGATCCTTCACCAGTGGCTGTGGTCCTATCTGTAATGAGATGCTCAAGGCATTCTAGCACTTTCCAGGACTACAGATGCCACCACCATGGGCAGCAGATACATGGGATTTAAATTTATTTATTACTCACATGTACATTGAAACATACAGTGAAATGCATCATTTGCATCAACAACCAATAACAATCTGAGGATGTGCTGGGGGCAGCCCACACATTCTGGCACCAACATAGCATGCCAACAATATTCAGCAGAACAACATGCAGCCAACACACACCAACAGTAAAACGAACCTCTTTCCCACACCCACAATTGATTAGAAACATGACTAGATCATCCATGGTGTAGTTATAAGAGCTGGTCAGTAAGTGGGATAGGACTCCTACACGTCTCCTGAGGACGTCTCCAATCTCTGGACTTGCCCGTTGACCTCTGGGCTTCAATCCCATGACTCATTGATCATGGGCATCTGACCTCAGGACTGCTGGCTGGACTTGGAGATTACCAGCCCTTGTCCTTGAGGCCCCACAGAACTTGGACCTCCAACCTGAACTCTGACCTCTGGCTCCCTCTAACACAGTGAAATGATGTTTACACTAACACCAGAAGGTCATAAAAATAATTCTATGTCACAGAATAACAGAGTGAAAATAACCCTACCACTGATTTCAAAATACGTTAATTTTCATGCAGCTGGTTATTTACAGTGTTGTTTTAAGAACTGCAACATAATTTTTAAGTGTGGAACCAACATATAGGTTTTAGCTGCTTGTTGTTTTTCTGATACAGACAGATTTGTACATGTTAAAGCAGGGACCCTACCAACCAGATTTGCAGCAGAAACTCTTTGCTTGACCCTCACTTGGCTTGAGTACAATTATAAAATTAGATTTGAAACAATTAATATTTATATTGGGTGGCATGGTGGCATAGTAGTTAGTGCATCGCTTTACTGTACGTACCAGCTGCAAGACCAGGATTCAACTCCTGCCACTGTCTGTGAGGAGTTTGTATGCTGCCCCCCTGACCGCGTGTGTTTTCTACAAGTTATCTGGTTGCCTCTCACTTTCCAAACATGTAGAGTTAGGGTTAGTGAGCTGTGGACATGCTGTGATGGTGACAGAAGCACAGCAGTATTTGTAGGCTGCGCAGCACAATCCTCACTGATAGGATTTGATGCAAACAATGCAGTTCCCTGTATGTTTTGATGTACACATGACAAATTAGATTAATCTTTAATTTTCATTATCTTGTCAACCCTTTGGCAATGCAGTCAAAATAGTTTCAAAGTGTGAGTGGACAGAAGTTAAGGTGGTGTAGATCAGAGGTCGTTGTGATATCTGTGTAGGTGTGGAAAATGAAATGAAACAAAAGGCACAAAATAAAATCCAACTCAAGAGGATCAGAAATTATTTTATCAGATGAGAAAATGATGGTGTCTTTTCAGAAGAAAACCCATTGCAATACCAGAGCAAGTCGCATGTATAGACAACGTATAGAAACACTGTATAGTTGAACAACCGTTCCAGGTGAAGTTCCTTCAATGGGAAAAGTGATTTTGTTTTAATGTGATGTAAGGGTAAAAAATAAAAGTGATAGAGCTTTGCAGCCTTGCTTATAGAAACCTGACTGGGGAAGGGTTTTGATTTGGCCCTTAGTCTTCTGCTCTGGCCTGAATCCAGAATTAAAGTGCTTAAAAATTTGTACGGCCAGAGGGTAATGAATGTGTGGAATTCATTGCCCCAGATGGCTGTGGAGACCAAGTCACTGGGCATATTTAAGACAGAGGTTGATTGATTTTTGATTAGTAAGGGTGTCAAAGGTTATGGGAAGAAGGCAGGAGAATGGGGTTGAGGGAAAACATATCAGCCATGACTGAATGGCGGAGCAGACTTGATGGGCCAAATGGCCCAATTCTGCTGCTAAGTTTTATGGTCTTATGATTGGGCTGGACTCAACGACAGGTTTTTCTATATTATTGCAGATGGGGAATAGAATACCTTACAGCCATGGATTCACTCCCAGAGCATTTTTCTTTGATAATCCTCGACGTTATGACAGTGACGATGACTTAGCCTGGAACACAACATCTTACAGTGCAATCAGCAGGTAATTACTGAAAACTGACCTCTTGATTTGTCTGCAGCTTGAGATGCCCACTGGTAAAAGAGGAGGGTACTCAGCCAATTCTGCTGTACTAGTTCTTTGAGAATGTACATTTAGTATTACTGCCCTGCCTCTTTCATTTTGGGTCTGTAAGTGTATCTTTCCCTATTACCAAATCTACTGTGAAAAGCTCTTTTGAATTTTATTCCACTGCTCTTTCCCTCAGTGCAATCCTCTGAGCAAGAAAACAATCTCACAACCTTTGGTTCGTTTGCTGGTTATTTTAAATTTCCAATTCATGCCAGCAGGAAGTGTTTCTGCATTTGTACTCTATAAATACTTTAACCATGAGAATTTATCATGTTGAATAGAAATTATAGCAAGATTATAAAAAAAACAGGAACAGGACTGGGTCATTGAGCCCTAGAGGTGCTCTGCCATTCAATAATGCTCATCGAAACAACTTCCCTCAAGTTCCCTTTCATGTCCTCTCCCTCCATTCTCCCCTTGAATACATGTACATTATTGTATACAGAAGTATGAGCGGTATAGATAGGGCTAATGCAAGCAGGCTTTTTTCACTGAGGTTGAGTGAGACTAGAACTGGAGGTCATAAGTTTAAGGGTGAAAGATGAAACAGTTCAGGTGAACATCAGAGGGAACTTCTTTACTCAGAGGGTGATGCAAGTGTGGAATGGCCTGCTAGCGGAAGTGGTGGATGTGGTTTCGATTTCTACTTTTAAAAGAACTTTGGGTAAGCACATAGATGGGAGAGGAATGGAGGGCAATGTTCCAGGTGTGGGTTGATGGGACTAGGCAGGATTAACAGTCTGTATGGACTAGAGGGACCAAAGGGCCTGTTTCTGTGCTACAGTGGTCTATGACTCCATACTTTAGCCCCCAGTGTTCTGGGGCAAGCAATTCCAAAGAAACACAGCCCTTTGAGAGAAGAATTTTATCTCAGTTTTAAATGTTTCCTTCTTCTGAGACCATGTCCTATAGATCCCCACTTGAGAAACATTATTCCCAACATTTGCACATCTGGCCATCTAACAATATTGATTTTCAAAAGATCACCTATTACTCTTCTAAATTCCACTGAGTACAAACCCAGCTTATCATTTAGTTCAGTATCTTGCAATGTAGTTTATACGAAGTTCTCATTCCTTTGAGTGGCTGTTGTTTCCTCCGATGACCGATGAAATGGTTTGACTTGTTGAGGCTCATTTTTCCAAGTTAGTGACTTTAAGAGTCATTGGTCCCAGGTTCAACGAATTTAACTAATTTTAGAAGTACCATGGAAGTCACCATTATTTATTAAAATTGTATTGTCTGAGAAGAATGACATTGTGGTTAGGTAACAGGAATCTAACTGGTCAACAGGAGTCTATTTCATTTCACCAAAGTGGCACACTTAATAAATCATCAGATACAGTAACAATCTTAATAACTTGTCAGTTTCACTTTCAAGTTCAATCCTGCCAAGTCCTCACTTGCATTTTTGCATAGATGAAGGTGTACAAATTCCAGGTTATGTTACAGGTCCCATGCTGTTTCCCCCCCGGATAAAAAATAATGAACCTAGCTCATCTATTCCTCAGTTTTTCATTTTCTTGTACATTCTGGTGGAGAACCATTTCTTAGTCTTGCACATGCATCAAGATGCCAGTTCTTCACTGTAGACAGCAAATGTCAAATGTTACTAATGTTTGAGTAGTTAACAATAAAACGGTTTCATCAAATGTCAACATATGGAAAAGTAAAGAAGGGTTTGGGAGAGTGTCCCTGCCATGGGATCTGGAATGTGAATCCTGGAAGTTCTGGTGCAAAAGTTTTAAGTTGTTTTAAGTGCAAAACCATAAGCTATGGAAGCAGAATTAGGCCACTAAAGTCATCGAGTCTACTCTGCCATTTGATCTTGGTTGTTCCACTCATGATTGTATTGCCAGCTGAATCAACTGCTTTAACAGACTGAAGATTCAAGTTGGGATATGATGCAGCTTTTGCTTTTGTGATAATTTGCTGACTGAGTTTTGAGAAATGTTTGCACTAGTTTCCCAGCATGAAGCTGTAATCTCTACTTTCATTGTAATCTTTCTTTGTTTATAGCACTCCTGATCAATATGGCTCTAGGAACCAAAGTTATGAGGAATTTGCTTCCTTTGTCTCAGATACTTATGCACCAATAGTAGCTGAAGATCATCTGCACAACTCCACCCCGTCACTCATGATCTGAAGAAATATCACTTTTCAATAAACTCATCAACTGTACTCTAGTTATCAGATATTACAGAAGAGATCCACAAATGGTGTAGCTAGACTGGCTATTGAACTGGACCATGGACGTGTCTATGCAAAGGACTGTTTCTTTTTACTGACATGTTACTTTTGTGAATGTGATTTTTTTTAAAAAGTTGATTCGTTTGTGATTAATGTAGCTATCATGAATTAGAATAATTTCTGTGAATATTGTAGAGTCCCCATTAGAATCTACAATCCAAATCAGAATAAATTTGACAATTTCTTTTACATCTTTATGGTGTCCTTTATGCTTTATCCTTTTTGTTTGTGGTCACTGGGAACTTACAGAAAATATAAAGATCATCAGGTAAAGTCAACATGGTTTTGTGTATAGCTGAAGATTACTCTCAGCTATATTGATTTTGGTAGACTATTGTCATGTGTACCGATGTTGAGTGGGGAAAAGCCTGTTTCCACATCATCCGGACAGATTATTCTGTTCTTAAGTTGATTTAAGCAGTATTGGTGGTGGGGGGGAGACAGAATGCCAAGTAATGTGACAGTTAAAGCACGTGCAGTGCAGATAACACTAAGTGCAAGAGTTGTGATGAGGTAGATAGATAAGAGTTTATTTTAGTGTCCAAGAGGTCCATGCACCAGTCCAATAACAGTAGGACAGAAGCTATTCTTTAGCCTGGTGGTACATGTTCTCAAGCATCTGTATCTCCTGCCCAATGGGAGGGGAGAGAAGAGGAAGTGACCAGGATAGGAAGGGTCCTTCATTATGTCAGCTGTTTTCCTGAGGCAGCAGGAAGTGTAGATGCAATCAACGGAGGAGAGGCTGGTTTGAATGGCGGACTGATCTGTGTTCATGATTCTGCAATTTGTTGGCATCTTCTGTGCACAGCAGTTGTCATACTAAGGTGTGATGCAGTGCAAAAGGTTGCTTTTTTTATGGGTGTTGTGTCCTAGGTGTTGAAGGAGTCTTATTGAATTGTCCTACAGTGGAGCTTTTGTCAATATGTAGGAGTCCAATGTAGGTATATTTGTTATTCAGATGTTCCAGAGATGAGCATAGGGCCAGGGAAATGGCATCAGCCAGGATACGTCCTCTTCATGTTAGTACACCCTTCCTTATACAGTGTCACTTGCTGCAAACACCCTCTTTTTGTTCCTCCCACTCGAATAGCTTCCTGTATCAACACAATATTGTGGGCTGAAGGGCATCTTCTGTGCTGTACTGTTTGCTCCATGTTCTATCCATGATTTGGCTCAAACACCATAGGGGCAACATGTCCAAGGCTTGGGAAACCTCAACTTAATTGCTCTAACAACAGGAATTGAATACCTTCCAGGATTTCCAAACCTAACTCAGTCACACACACCTGTAACTAATTCTAAACTATTAAACTAAAGGGTGTGGCTGTCTCCAGGAACAAGAAAGTCCATAATTTTAAAGTGATTGGAGGAAAGTATGGTAGGTGGGGGGCAGATATCAAGGTACAAGTTTTTTTTAAAAAAGAGAATGGGTGTGTAGAATGCATTGCCAAGGGTCCTGGCAGAGGTAGATACTTAAGAGACATTTAAGTGACTCTTAGATAACCCTCCATTTTTAATTCCTGTGCCTATGTGTGTTAGATTGATCTCAGTAGATTAAAAGATGGCACATTTTGAGCCAAAGAACCTGTACTGTGCTGTACTATTCTGTGTTCTAGCTAAGATATAACTTGGGCTATTACAAGAGACAATTAAGTGCTGACCACTTAGTTGTTTGTATGGAGTCACAACTCAGGCAGACAGCAAAATATCACAGATATCCTCTCCTGAAAGATGTTGAACAGGGCAAATTAAACAAGAGAAAGGCTGCAGATGCTGGAAATTTAAACAACACACACAAAATGCTGGAGGAACTCAGCAGGCCGGGCAGCATCTGTGGAAAAAGAGTAGTCAATGTTTTGGGCCGAGACCCTTCAGCAGTACTTGCTGTAGGGTCTCAGCCCAAAATGTTGACTGTACTCTATTCCACAGATGCTGCCTGGCCTGCTGAGTTCCTCCAACATTTTGAGGGTAAATTAAACAACCGTTTTGCACAGCACTTGTGCTCTGTTTATAATGGTCATCTTGAGCTTCCAGCTGCACGATTTAATTCTCCTTCCTAGATAGATAGATAGATAGATAGATAGATACTTTATTCATCCCCATGGGGAAATTCAACTTTTTTCCAATGTCCCATACACTTGTTGTAGCAAAACTAATTACATACAATACTTAACTCAGTTAAAAAAATATGATATGCATCTAAATCACTATCTCAAAAAGCATTAATAATAGCTTTTAAAAAGTTCTTAAGTCCTGGCGGTAGAATTGTAAAGCCTAATGGCATTGGGGAGTATTGACCTCTTCATCCTGTCTGAGGAGCATTGCATCGATAGTAACCTGTCGCTGAAACTGCTTCTCTGCTACTCCCACATAGACACACCTGTCCTTTACCCTCTCCATTACTATGGATAGGCACATTGGAGAACAATATCTCAGTGCTATGGTATTAAATCTTTCAATCTTGGATAAACCACAGCCCCATCTACCCCCCCCCCCCGAGCAAACACTCATGTATTAACCAGATTTTCTTTTCTCCATGTTCTTTCTTCCCATCCACTTCCCTCCCTCACCCATTTTGTTACACCTGCCCTTCATACACTACCCATCCACTCCACTTATCACTCACCAACCTCTCCACCTCACTTCACTACCTGGTTACATCTGCCCATTACCTCCTTCCCGCTTGGTTCTAACTATCAATTACCAACTTTTATTCCGACCATTTCATCCAACTGGCTCCATCCGCCCATCATGTTCCCTGTCACCTACCAGCCTCTGACAATCTTCCCCACCAAAACCAGTCCCTATCTCTTGCCTTCTTAATGATCCCTCCCAGTCCTGGTGCAGGTTTCAAACCAAAACATTGACTTCTTTTGCATTCACGGATGCTGCTTGACTCCAGTGATCTGATTTTGGTGTTAGTGAACCAATGGGTATTATGCTATTGAGAATAGCATTTTGTTTCAGTGCATTTAAATTTCACTGCTTTTATAGATTTGAACTCATCTTTGGTTGTGATTCCAGGCTTCTGGATCATTTTATTTGGTTTAATGACTACACCCCCATTCTTTTATTCCCACATGATTAAACACTGTAGAGGAGGACCAGTAACAGAAACTCTGGTCCAGTCAGATGATCCACTTATGACCAGAAGATGGATCAAGTGTTACTTGTAATTCCAGAGGCTTTGTTCCTGACAAGATTGAACCACTTCAGTCTTGAAGATTCTTCAGGTAACACATCCAAAAGCCAACTGTGTTGTATAAACCCCTTTTCCAAGAAGCTATTAAGCATCAGACATTGTACAATGGATTGCAAACTGTTCAAACCTTGGCAGAGAGCATGGAGTTTAATGAAAATATACAAATGAGAACACTGAAGAGAGCTTAACATTAAGATTTTTTCCTCCTTTTTAAGCACGAGGAAATTATTCAGAAAAAGCTTTTAGTCTGGAAACTTTAGCTTATCCAAATCACAGAAAAATTAGTCCATTTGGTCTAGTTCCCACTTTAATCAACATAGTGTTACAGAAAATAACAGGTTTTGAAAGTGGATCACCAATAAAATTTTATTTTTCTTTAAATAAATACATGACAAGTGTAGTAAACAGAGGATGCATTCCAAAACACTTTGTTCTAAGTTGAACACCAGTTTGGTACATGTAAATTGACAGGAACTTAAAACTTCAAACTAGGAAAGACAAAGAATTTAGATGAGTCGTGATCAAAGATAACACAAAATACAATCAATTTTGTCACATTAACGGAGCACTTATTTTGCTTAAGGCAGAGCACTGTTGCATTGAAATATTAGTGCTGATCATGCAGATGAAAATTAGTAAAGTGTTAAAGCAAACAGGTGCTGAAGCTGCTGCTAAAACGGACAAAGTTGCTTAGATTAAGAGTTATAAAGCAATAGTTAGACAAAAACAGTCAAAGGAACAATGTTTTGCATACAGGTCTGGTTATTCCAGATACAAACACAAGATATTCTACAGATGCTGGAAATCCAGAGTAACACACACACACACACACACACAAAGTGCTGGTTGAACTCAGAAGATCTACGGAGAGAAATGAAGAGTTGAGTTTTGGGCCAAGACCCTTCATCAGGATCTGATTCATTATCTCCTTCATCAGGGTTAACTTTTGGTTTTGGACCAAGATCTGATGAAGGGTCTTGGTCCAAAACATCAACTCTTTATTCCTTGCTATAGATGCTACCTGATGTGCTCAGTTCCTCTAGCATTGTGTTATTCCAGTCAAAGTTGTGTTCAAAATAGCCATTTAAAAACATCTACTGCAATTTAGAAACAAGTTTTTCCATTGCAATCAGCTTTTTATTTTGCTGCTTGCTTTTCTATCTATCCACAACTGAAGAACTTATAATGGAACGTCATTGCCAGTTTCAATTGAAAATGAGTGATGCAACAAGTACTAAAAGAATGGTGGTTAACATTGTAATTATTCTGAAATTGCACATCGTTAGAGAGACCAAAACTTTAATGGTGATAGATTATTTAAAATGCCAGGATGAAATATATTTTTGCATTGTTTACTTCTGTTTTCCTTAGCTGTTCATTAAGTTTACACATGCCTTTATCAAATTATTTTTCAAAACATGGTAGAGAGTTTCTACATTAAAAACCAGGGAATCATTACTTATGGGCTACCTAACCTTATTAAAAGATTCCATGGTAAAACTTACAGGACCAAACATAAAAATGCAATGTCTGTAAATGCTGATCAGAGGGTGGATATTTTGTGGCATGTGACATATGCATCAAATTTCCAAAGCTTCAACAGCTACAAAGGTAGATAGATATTCAGCAGTTGCCAAGATGACCACAATTCCACTGACTTAAGAAGCTCAACACCTCACAGGCAAACCATCCACCACCTTAACACTCACCGCTTCCCATCAATAACATGCTGTGATTCAGTTATACCATAAACAAGACTGACTCAAGCAACTTAAAGCCTTTTCTGTCAACAGCAATAGACAATCTGGTAAACTTTACCAAAATGAGGGAACAAAGTGTAGGTGTATGGGAACAGCAAACCATTATATATAATTGGTTCAGCACCACCTTCTTATGGGCAGTTAAAGATGGCAGTGAATGCTGGTCATACCATACAAGCCATATCAAAACAAAAAGACCACTGGTAGAGAAAACTTAACTACTGATTATAACTTAACGAGATTTCTCAAAATCCATGCTCCTTATTTGTGACAAGAAGCTGCTTCAGAACAGCTAAAATAAATATAGTGTAAGCAATCCTCTAAATAAGTCACTGTAGGAAGACCAAAAAAAGCCCTGCAGTGTGTTAATCTCATGTTTTTTTAAAAATCATAGGTCTCTCTATCCAATCTAATGCATCATTCTTTAACAGGGGATCCCTTCTCACAGGGAGGAGAAATTAAAAATTAGCCTAAAATAAAAGACAATCACTGATAATACAACAAGGAATTTGAGGGGCAAGAGGACAAAACATGTTGCCTTTTGGAACAATGAGAATAGTTTAAGAGAAAAATAAACAAGAGGAAAATGCTGGTTATGTACACAACAGGATCCGGCCAGACAGCCCTCTAAACCTGTTTTATCATTCACTGAGATCATTGTAGACCTATAATTTCCATCCTCATTGTAACAGAATATTCCTAAAATAAATACTGGAAATACTAAGCAGGCGACACGTAAAGAGAGAAGCAGGGTAGCATTTCAATCACCAATCCTTCATCTGTTATGCTTTTTATTTCAGATTTCCTCTATCTGCATTTTTGTTTAGTTCTTTAACATTTTCTGTAAAATACCCTTTCATTTTTCCACCACTCTCTGGCTTACTATTACTCTGGAGAAATAACTTGGTTAAGAAAGCAAGGACCATAAAATTGCACAAACTGGAATTCAGATTTGTATACAGATGTACTTGTTGCATGTGTAGCAAGTTTAGAAGAGGAACAGAGGCACCGAGGAATGGCTCGTGTAAGCTAAACGTGAACGCAAATCTTTTGGTTAAATGGACTATTTCTGTGCTGCACATTCCAATGTTGCTGTTACATAAGAGCTTAAACTAATTCTTTCATTTTTCCCCACAGTACACCAACATCATTCTACTAAACAACTGTAAAGAACTAGCTAACATTAAGAATGCCTGATAGCTTTGCAAATCCAGATTTGCACAGGGGAACTATTGTTGGTATGAAGCTACGAAGTGCAGAGGACATTTTTACCAGCAGCACAATCTTTGATCATTACAGATCTCAGTATTCTAATTATATGAACCAGGCTAAATTTAACACCAACAAAATGAGGTTGGAAAGATTTCAGCAATAGCCTTGCATCAAACTAAAGGACTTGTTCACATGAAATATATTTACTATTATATAACTGGGAAGTCAAATGGCAAGAATGTAAAACTTGCTGCCATTTTGTGCAATTGGAATAGTCTAAGAGAAAAGTAAACAAGTACAAAGAGAGAAAGAAACTGACTATGAACACGGCACGATCAGGCCTCTAAAACTGCTCTATCATTCATTGAGATCATTGTAGATTTTCTCCAACTTCCACCCCATGATGGAAAGGCTTCAACAATAGTCATGCACAAAAAAGGAAAGACTTGTTTACATAAAAATATTTGCTATTATTTGCTCCAATATATATATAGCTTTGCTGCTTATGCTCCAATAATAACTTACTTTATAACCACATTTAAGGAGTCACACATATTTGCTTCCAGATTCAAAAGGATGCAGCCCATCCTGTACATAAGATTAAACAGCCATATTTGGTCAATCCAGTGAATTAAATGTTGAATAACAGATGCTGCAATGTGAAATTAGAAGTCATTAGAAACAACTCCATGATACTGAAAATTATTTTATGTGGAAAGTGGATTAAATCATATTGCTTCTGATTTGTATTTCAGACTATTACCAAAGTTTGAAGGAGACATTTTTAGATTTAATATATTAGGAGTTCTAAATGTCGTAGCAGTCAGTAAATTCTTTTTGAAGTGGTCTTAAAATCCATCACGTGAATTCATTACCAACATTTAAAAACTTCTTCCATTTCTCCACAGGATAAAATTTTGCTTAAAAGTCCATAGTTCATTGCACAGCAGTTAAAGTCACAACCCACCCAATGGTTGCTTTTATTTTTTTTAAATTACAAAAGTCACATTTTATCACAATATACAAATGACACAATGACAGTTATCCACTCCAAAGTAAAATATTTTCTTCTTTTGGAAAAGTAAAGATATCAGATTCAGAAACTATCTTTTACACACTCTGATAATCTTTAAGGTCAGTTAGAGCTTCAATAAATCAATGATCAAAGATAATTAAATATTCTCAAGAACCTTTTGCATTGCCAACACAATTGGAGGTAAGGGAGGTGCTCTGAAACAGCAGGAATCACAAAAAAAATTATACTCCATTAATAGTAGACAAATCCATAGCAACAGAATTTTTAAATTTCTTTAGTGGGTAAGTTTTGGTGGTATTTGAAACAAAATTAATATTTATACCAATAAATCAGTAAAAAGCTTACACATGGTGAATGCCGTAAGTTTTGGGAATAATCTAAAACCTTAAGAGCACTTCATTGTATTAGGTAAGGAAGAAATGCTATTAATTGAAATATAAATAGTTGCTCACTATTACCATACCCAATTCATCTCTGCCTTTATCTGGATGTAGTTCTTCAGCCAATGCAATACAGTAAATTGTGCAATGGCCACTGGATCCCTGAAGTTCTGTAAAGTGCCAAAGACTAGGCAACTTTACAAAGTCTCTGCTTTGCATCAATCATCACCATTTCCACAGCATTTGTTACCTTTTGTCCTTTAACAGCATTTTGAAAGTCTGCAACTCTTGTATGCTTGTTGAAAGTCTGAAATTAAATACACCAGAGAAAGTTACACCCCAGCTTCAAAACCATGCAGTTAGGTTTTTAAAAAAAATGTTATTAGTATACAAACTCCAAGATAGTACAAAGACTCTATAACTCATGTCCTTAGTATTATTATTATTTCCTTTGTTTTTTTTTGTATTTTCAGATTGTCTTCTTTTACACATTGGTTGGTTGTCAGTACATTTGTGCAGTTTTTCATTGATTCTTTGTATTTCTATGTTCAACTGTGAATGCCTGCAAGAAAATGAATCTCAGAATAGTATATGGTGACATATACAGTCGGCTCTCCTTATCCGCCAAGGATTGGTTCCGGGACCCCCTCGCGGTTACCAAAATTCACGGATGCTCAAGTCCCTTATTCAACCTGTCTCAATCCGGTGGACCTTAGGACCCAGCAGAACCCCAGACCTTATTTAACCTGTCTCAAGTGCAGTGGACATTAGGACCCGGTGGCAGAGCTCTGAATCCATACTGTTCACGAAAATAATCACGATCATGATTGAAAATAAAATGGAAATAATAAAGCGATCGGTGAGAGGTTAAATGCCATCGGTCATTGGAAAAGCGTTAGGCTACGTCGGTCAATGATCAGAACAATTTTAAAGGATAAAGTGAGAAAGGCTCTGCCCCAATTAAAGCTACAATTATTGCTAAGCAATGCAGTGGTTTAATTATTAGGTTTTGGGTTTTTGATCCTCCACATCAACCCAGCACAGTGGAAAGCACACTCGGGAGTGGTCTGTCATTGGACTGAACTCGGGAACTTCGAGCCCGGTGCTGAAACAAACGTTTTTAAGTGTTTTATATGCATAGAAAGGTAAAATATATGCTATATACTAAGACAAACGTTTGACTAACTGATGCTAAATAATACCGGATGTACCTGTTCCGACTTACTTAGCAAGAGAACCCGATTTTTTTCGATCCTGATCCACGATAATCCACGCACATCCTCCCGTATACTTTAAATCATCTCTAGATTACTTATAATACCTAATACAATGTAAATGCTATGTAAAATAGTTGTTATACTGCATTGTTTAGGGAATAATGACAAGAAAAAAAAGTCTGTAATGCTCGAACAACAAGTGCTGGAAGAGCACTTCCGGGTTTTCGCGATTCGCAGTTGGTTGAATTCGTGCATGTGGAATTCGTGGATAAGGAGGGCTGACTGTACATATTTTGATAATCATTTTAATTCCAGAGGTTCACCATTCAGAATGAAGACAGTTCTCATCTGAGTCCATAATCTCTTGCCCTGTAATCCAAAGCTGTTTGAGACATTCCAGTCAGGGAAGGCATCCTCCTGGTATTTGATGTAGCCCTATCAGAATGTTTTAAGTTTTAACTAAATCTCCTCTCATTCTTCTAAAATGCTAGTGAATACTAACCCAACCTATTCTCAGTTGTAGCTCCACTATCTCAGAAACCAGCCAGCCTATGCACCTCTCTATGGCTTTTATATATTTTTCTTAGGTAAGGAGACCAAGCCTGCACAAAATATTCCAGATATAGTCACAGTAAGGGCATGTATAATTGTAGCAAGATATCATTACTAGATGCAAAGACTCTTGTTATTAAAGCCAACATGTTATTGCCTTCTGAATTGCTTGGAGCAACACAATGTTCGCTTTCAATAACTGATGTACAATGTCACCCAAATCTTTTTGTATGACAACATTTCCCCATTTAACACTATTTAAACACACTGCCTACGTTTTCTCCAACAAAGTGCATAATTTCACAATTATTTGTGTTATATCTCTGGCACATTTTTGCCCACTTCCTCAATCTCGCCTTGACGTTTCTTTGCACCACCCAGTTTAATATAATCAATCTTCATAATACAACATTCTGTTCCTAGATCCAAATCACTGATGTTATGAATAGCTGAGACTCACAGCCTATCATTTAAAAAAAAAATTCCATTTACTCTTATGTTGCCAATCAACTTTAAGTCCATGCAAAGCATTGCTCCCAAATCCACATGATTTAATTTCATGCTTTTTACCTGTTATGTGGCTTTCTGAAAGTCCAAATACACCACACCCATTGGACCCCCTCACATTTAACCAACTTATTGCATGCACATGTGGGTTTGTGGAGGGATGAAATGAAAGGCTAAGCCAGCAAAGTAGTCACCAACAAAATTAGCTTCAAGGGCTTTCATTAAGAAATCTTACAAGAAATCCACAACAATAACAGATAGCTAGTTTATCTGTTCCTCTTGAGCTTTTGTGTTATACTAACTTTCTGGTCTTTAAAAATGACCTAATCATTCAAAACCCTATTTTCAAAAATGGGAAAAATGCAAGGCATTTTCCTAGTTTTATGTTTTTTATTAGCAAGGAAGAGAAAGTTAAAAATTGACAAGTATCATAATTAATTTGTAAAATGAAATGTCCAAATGAACACACTTAAATAAACTGTAAATCTTTTACAAGACTTGACATCCTCACTGTTTCCATGCTAGGCTTGTGTGCACTGCACAAATTGTATGGGAGATACAAATACTTGCAACATGGAAACGAGTACCTTGATAATGTTTACATGTAATCTGTTGCTTT
The DNA here is from genome assembly GCF_048418815.1 of Hemitrygon akajei. Classification (NCBI taxonomy): domain Eukaryota; kingdom Metazoa; phylum Chordata; class Chondrichthyes; order Myliobatiformes; family Dasyatidae; genus Hemitrygon; species Hemitrygon akajei. The sequence goes on from NC_133132.1 coordinate 101,043,735, forward strand.
ACCATTTTTGTGTTAACATCTTCCCATTCCCTCAAACATTAAAAAAAAACACAAATTAGAGTACAATGTCACGGTTTTCTTAAATAAATTGAAGCCTCAGATATTAAAGCTCACAGATAAGATATAAAAAAGAAACAAGCAACATTTTTCATGGAAAAGAAACCTCGACTCGTCTATCAGATTAACACATGCAAAATGTTCTGAGAGAGGAGGCGGCAGACAGGTCCAGCAGTGAAGTTTAAAGGGGAAAGCTTTGTGGGAACTTGGCTACAACCAGAGCACCAATCGTGAGTTGGAGAGCAGGGAAGGTTCAGGCATAAAAGGGAGACACTGCCAAGTGGAGCTGTCATCAAGGGAGCGGTCTGAGACTTTGGCTCATTCAGGCTTTGGCAAGATAAGTGGACTTTGCTTTATTTTCCCCCTTGCATTTTTTTGGAGGAATAGAGAGCATGTCTGTAGCGTTATACTTTGCTCTGGGTGTCAGATGTGGGAAACCTGGGAAGCTTCCAGCCTCCCAGATGGGTGACATCTACACCAGGGGCACCAAGAGGCAGCTTCTGAGAGACCATGTTAGGGATCTGGAGCTGCGGCTTGATAACCTACAGCTTATTAGGGAAAGTGAGCAAGTGATAGACAGGAACTACATGATGTTAGTCACCCCAAGGCTGCAGAGTTAGATAAGTGGATGACAATCAGGGAAGTGAAGGGAAGAACTCAGATAATACAGAGCACCCCTGTGGCCATCACCCTCAAAAATTGTTATCTTGTTTTGGATGCTGTTGAGAGGGGTGACCTGACACAGGACGACCATGGCAATCAGGACTCCGGCATTGATCCTGGTTCTGTGGTGCTGATGGGAGAGAAGATGATGAGGAATGTGGTAGTTATAGGGGATTTCATAGTGAGGGGAACAGACAGGAGGTTCTGTCAGCCTGATAGAGATACCCACATGGTGTATTGCCTCTCAGGTGCCAGGGTATGGGATGTCTCAGATCAGGTGCAGAGTATTCTGAAGGGAGAGGGTGAACAGCCAGAAGTCTTGTTACACGTTGGTACCAATGACATAATAGAAAAAGGGAGGAGGTCCTGAAGAGGGAATTCAGGGAGTTGTGTAGGAAGCTGAAAAGCAGGACCTCCAGGGTAGTAATCTCAGGTTTACTGCCTGTGCCACGTACTAATGAGCGCAAGAACAGCATGATCAGGCATATTAATGCGTGGCTGAGAGACTGGTGTAGGGGGCAGGGCTTTGGGTTCCTGGATCATTGGGTTACACTTGAACCCAAAGGGGTTCAATTTCCTAGTAGGCAGGTTTAATACAGCTGTTCGGGGAGGGTTTAAATTAACTTGGCAGGGGGATGGGAACTGGAGTGATAGGGCTGAGGAAGGGGAAAACAGAACTAAATCAATGATAGCGTGCAACAGAGATGATAGAAAGGACAGGCAGGAGATTGAGGCATAATCACAGCCAGTGGGATGAATTACAGGGCAATAGAGGTGTAGTGCAGTTAAAACAAAAAGCAACAAATATGAGACTGAAAATGTAATATTTGAACGCACGCAGCATAAGAAATAAAATGGATGATATTGAAATTCAGCTACAGACTGGCAAGTATGACGTTGTGGCTGCCATTGGGAGCTGAATGTCCAAGGATATATGGTATACTGGACAGATAGGTTAGTAGACAGAGGGGGTAGTGTGGCCCTGTGCATAAGAAATAATATTAAATCATTAGAAAGAGATGACATAAGATCAGAAGGTGTACAGTTTCAATGGGTTGAGTTAAGAAATGACAAGGGTAAAAGGACCCCAATGGCAGTTGTATACAAGCCTCCAAATAGCAGCCGGGATGTGGATTATAAATTACAGCAGGAGATAGAAAAGGCGTGTCAGAAGGTCAATGTGATGATAATTGTTGGGGATTTTAACAAGAAAGTGGATTGGGAAAACCAGGCTAGTACTGGACCTCAAGAGAGAATTTGGAGAATTTCTAAGGGATGGCTTTTTAGAACAGCTTGTTGTTGAGCCCACTAGGGGATCCGCTGTGCTGGATTGGGTGTTGTGCAAAGATCCAGAGGTGATAAGAGAGCTTATGATTAAGGAATCCTTAGGGAACAGTGATCACAATATGATCAAGGTCACTTTGAAATTTGAGGAGGAGAAACTAAATTCCAATGTGTCGGTATTTCAGTGGAATAAAGGAAATTACAATGGCATGAGAGGGGAAATGGCCAAAGGGGAAAGGGACATTTGCAGGAAGGACAGCAGAGCAGCAATGGCTGGAGTTTCTGTGAAAATTGAGAGAAGTGCAAGACAGATAGAGTCAAAATAAGAAGAAATTTTCAAATGGAAGGAGGACACGACTGTAGCTGACAAGTGAAGTCAGAGCCAAAGTAAAAGCAAGAGAGGACATACAAGGAAGCAAAAGCTTATGGGAAGATAAGAGGATTGGGAAGCTTTTAAAAACTTGCAAAAGGAAGCTAAGGAGGTCATTCAGAAGGAAAAGATGAATTAATGAAAGGGAGCTGGTGACTAATATCAAAAGTTACTGAAAGCTTTTTTAAGTATATAAAGGGTAAAAGAGAGTTTAGGATAGATAGTTGACTAATAGAAAATGACGTTGATCATATTATGATGAGATGCAGAGGTAGTAGAGGAACTGAATGTGTATTTTGCATCAGTCTTCACAGTGGAAGACATCTGCAGTATACTGGACATTCAAGAGTGTCGGAAGTGAAATATATGCAGTGAAAATTACCACTGAGAAGGTGCTCAGGAAGCTTAATGGTCTAGAAACATAAAAAAAACTACAGAACAATACAGGCCTTTTAGCCCACAATGCTGTGCCAAACATGTACTTACTTTAGAAATTATCTAGGGTTACCCATAGCCCTATATTTTTCTAAGCTCCACGTACCTAACCAGGAGTCTCTGAAAAGACCACCATCACTGGCAGCCCATTCCACCCACTCACCACTCTCTAATGTAAAAAAAACTTACCCCTGACATCTCCTCTGTACCTACTTCCAAGCACCTTAAAACTGTGCCCTCTTGTGATAGCTGTTTCAGCCCTGGGAAAAAGCTTCTGACTATCCACACTATCAATTCCTCTCATCATCTTATGCACCTCTATCAGGTCACCTCTCATTCTCCATCGCTCCAAGGAGAAAACACCAAGTTTGAGAGTGGATAAATCACCTGGACCTGATGGAATGCACCCTTGGGTTCTGAAGGAAGTAGCTAGACAGACTGCAGAGGCATTAACAATGATCTTTTAAGAATCAATAAGATTCTGGCATTGTACCGGAGGACTGGAAAATTGCAAATGTTACTCCGCTATTTAAGAAGGGTGGGAGGCAGCAGAAAGGAAACTATAGACCTGTTAGCCTGACATCAGTGGTTGGGAAGTTGTTGGAATCGATTGTTAGGGATGAGATTACGGAGTACCTGGAGGCAGGGTATTCCCTCGGACCTTGAAGGAGACTAGTGTTGAAATTGCAGGGGCCCTGGCAGAAATATTAAAAATGTCAGTAACTATGGGTAAGGTGCCGGAGGATTGGAGGATAGCTCATGTTGTTCCGTTGCTTAAAAAAGGCTCTAAAAGTAATCCGGGAAATTATAGGATAGTAAGTTTGACGTCGATAGTAGGTAAATTATTGGACGGAGTACTAAGAGATAGAATCTACAAGTATTTGGATAGACAGGGACTTATTAGGGAGAGTCAACATGGTTTTGTGCGTGGTAGGTCATGTTTAACTTTGGTGGAAGAAATAAATGGGCAGACTATTATTTAGATAGGGAGAGAATTCAAAATGTAGAGATGCAAAGGAGTCCTTATGCAGGATACCTGAAAGGTTAACCTCCAGGTTGAGTTGGTGGTTGGTTGAGAAAGCGAATGCAATGTTGGCATTCATTTCTAGAGGTATAGAATACAAGAGCAGGGATGTGATGTTGAGGCTCTACAAGGCACTCATGAGACCACACTTGGAGTATTGTGTGCAGTTTTGGGTTCCTTATTTTAGAAGGGATATACTGACATTGGAGAGGGTTCATTCCACAAGAATGATTCCAGGAATGAGAGGGTTACCGTATGAGAAACATCTGGCAGCTCTTGGGCTGTATTCCCCGGAGTTCAGGAGAATGAGGGGGGAAATCTCAAACATTCCAAATGTTAAAATGCCTGAATAGATTAGATATGGCAAAGTCATTTCCCATGTTAGGGGGAGTCCAGGACAAGAGGACATGACTTCAGGATTGAAGGACATCCAATTAGAACACAGATACAGAGTAATTGCATTAGTCAGAGGGTAGTAAATCTGTGTAATTTGTTGCCACGAGTGGCTGTGGAGGCCAAGTCATTGGGTGCATTTAAAGCAGAGACAGACAGGTTCTTGATAGCCTGGGCATCAAAGGGTATGGGGAGAAGGCGGGGAGTGGGGATGAATGGAAAAATTGGATCAGCCCATGATTGAATGGCAGAGCAGACGCGATGGGCTGAATGGCAGCAGGTTAGGCTGCATGCTTGGAAATGAACAGATAGTCAATATTTTGGGCCGAGTTCCTTCTTCAGGACTTCTATCAGATATTGCTTGGGGTGGTCATCCTTAATCACAAGCTGGAGTTGTACTATTATTACATAGAACAGTTCAGCACAAAACTGCCTGTGCTGACCATGATGCCAATCCAATCCCATCTGCCTGCACATGGTCTATAATCCTTCCATTCCCTACCTGTTAATTTGGAGTTTGACTACCTCTCAAACACTGCAGTCATATCTGCTCCAACGGCAGTGCGTTCCAGGCATCTCAAACTGTGTAAAAATACAAAGCTTGCTTCGTAAATCTCCTTTAAACCTTATCCCTTTTATCCTCTGATATTTGACATTTTCACTCTAGGGATACAAGTTTCTATTTACACTTTTAGTGCCACTCATTCTTTTATTTATTTCTATTGGGCCAGTCACAGTCTTCAATGTTCCAGAAAAACAATACAAGTTTGTCTAATTTCTGTACGCCTACTATCATCTAATCCAGGCTCTGTTCTGGGAAGCCTCTTCTACATGCTCTCCAAAGTCTCTACATCTTTTTGTAATGCACCGAGTAGAACTTCACACAACACTCCAAATGCAGCCTTACCAAAGTTTTATGCAGCTGCAACATAACTTCCCAATAGTTTTCCTGCAGTGACCCTACTAAGTAGAATACCCTGAGTAATTATCTAATATGCAGATCAGCATCAAGACAACCTCTTGGACAATGCAGCAAATACTAATTCATGGTCAAGACGAGCTGTAGAGAAATCAAGAATAACAGAAATCAGAATGGAAAATACAGGCCAAGATTAGATCAGCAATAATTTTATCAGAGGGCAGAAAAGGTGCAGAAGGCCACTTACTCGTCTTCCTATTTCTCATATATATTGGCCCTTTTATACGAAAAGAACTTTCAGTTGTCAGTGATTCCAGCCAGCATTATCCTTCCCTTCTTCATCTATCTTCACTCTTTGCTAGATTGCACAGGATGCTAGCTGCTGTGTACAAAGGCCTCATCAAGCTCGTCTTCTGAAGTAAGTCCATTCATTAAATTTTGATCAAAGCCTGTATTTCCAAATGTCACTCCACTCTTTAAGGAGGAAGGGAGTCAGAAGGAAGGGAATTATAAGGCCAATTAGACTGACCTCAGGTGGTTTGGAGGTGCATGAGAAAGTACGCTCAAGTCAGCATGGTTTTCCTTAAAGGGAAATATTGCCTGACAAATCTATTGGAATTCTTTGAGGAAATAACTAGCAGGGATAGACAAAGGAGAGTCAGTGGATATTCTGCATTTGTATTTTCAGAAGGCCTTTGACAAGATACTGCACATGAGGCTGCTTAACAACGTAAGAGCCCACAGTATTACAGGAAAGGTATCAGCATGTATAGAAGATTGATTGACTGGCAGGAGGCAAAGAGGGCCTTTTCTGGTTGGCTTTTCCTTACCACCCCATGAGCCTCTGCATTTAACACCTCACTCTCCACAATTTTCAAAAGGATCTTACCACCAAACACATCTACACTTTTTACTCCTCCCTCCCCCACTCTGTTTTCCACAAGGATTGTTTCCTCCATGATTCCCTTGTCCATTCACTGTTCCCTACTAACCTCCCTCCTGGCATATATCCCTGCAAGCTACCAAAGTGCTACATCTACCCATTTACCTCCTCCCTCGCCTCCATTCACAGCCCCAAACAGTCCTTCCAGGTGAGGCTTCATCTCTGGAGACAAACTGTCTGACATCTTTTATAAACCTACTAATTCCCATGGTTATTTTGAACATACCTCTTCCCACCCTCATTGATGCTGCCCTTACCCACATCTCCTCTATTTCCCAGACACCCATGTTCAACCCATCTTCCTGCTGCAAGTATGACTGAATGGTATCCATGAGAAAATGCAGTCTCAGGATTCCCTTTAATATGAACTCATTGTAGATGTCTGCAGCCTACAATGAGTTTTGAACGCCACACTAAAGACAGGGGATTAGACTAAGTTTTGCAGAACAGATTTAAATGTCTTAAACAGAACTACAATATTATTCATGTGGAATTTCAGTTTCACAAATAATTCTTTTAAGTTGTGTGTGAGATAATTGATTTACAGCACACATTTCAGGCCTATGGACTTCAGCAAGACTCAAAGCAGCTATTCAATAGTTCAATCAGCAAGGATGACTAGATGAATCAATACCTCTGAATCCTGTCCATTTCAATCTCTCTCCTCATCCTTCTCTTGAAAAATTGGAGTAGTTTCTTATTTCCAAGTTGCCATTATTCATGCATGTGCTTGACAATGTGAGCAGGCTAATCAAGTATAAGGTATCACAACAAATTCAGATATTTGATACATGTGTGAATAAATAGATGGGTATCAATGAAATCCACTCCTCCCCCTACTCAGCCCAAGGGCCCTTTCTGACTGCAGGGATGACAGATGACAGGAGGCTCAGGTTCCATGAAGATGCCATCATAATTCATTTGGTCAGCAGAGGGAGCAACTGCATTTGAATCTGATATAACTGTATATCCTCTCTTCCTCTGGTAAATTAGATAAAGAAAATTGAGCACATTCTGGAATGAGCCCTTACCTGCTAAATGCATTCAGCAGAGCAACAACTTCCTGTCGGGTTAGCTGAAAACCAGCTGAAGGACTGCGCTCAGGGAGATTCTTAATTTCCCGCTCAGAAAATAAAATCTTCAATGCAGTACCCAAGCCCTGAGTCTGGAGAGAAAGCAGAATGATTTATAGTCAATGCAGCACAGAAACAGGTCTTTCAGCCTGACATGTTCTTGGTCACTATCAAGTATTTACCTACATTAATACTGTTTCCAGTGCTTGGCTCATCACCTTCTCTCTCTCCCCACTGCTGCATCAGGAGAAGGCTTAAGAGCCTTAGGACTTGCACCAGCAGGTTCCTAAATAAAAAGAGTAACTACACTCACTTGCCCCATCACTGAGATGTTCCCACAATCAACGACTTCACTCTGTCTCATCTCATGCTCGTGTTATTTATTGCTATTTTATTTATACATTTGCAGTTTGTTGTCTTCTCCACTCTGGTTGCTTTTTTATTGATCCTGTTACAGTTACTATTCTAGAGATTTACTGAGTATACCCAAAGGAAAATGAATCTCAACATTGTATATTGTGATACATGTACTTTGGTATCATTTACTTTGAACTTTACATTATTAAAGTCCATGAACACATGCCTTCTATTTCCAACCACCTTCTTTCTCTAAAACCCCCACCTCTTCTTGAACCTACACCCTCTACTTTTAGCCACCTCTACTATGTGGCAAAGTTTCTTCCTACCCACCATAAGCCCACAGTCTGGTATACATCAGATCTACCCTTAACCCCTCTGAAAACAACCCCAGATATCAAGTCTCATCTCATAATGGAAATGCTCCATCCCAAGCAATGTTCTAATGAATTTCCTCTACATCCTCAATATTTCAATCACATACTTCCTATAGTGTGGCCACCAGAACCACACAAAGTCATCTTGCTATTGCCTAATCAACATTTTATTTTGGCATAATAAAAGCTTGTTCCTATATTCCGTGCCCTGGCAGATGACGGCAAACTGTAGACACTTTTAACCACGTATTTAACTTCTGCCACCTTTATGAATCTCTGGACTTGTTTGCCAAATCTTCCTATTTTTCAACAATCCCTAGGGCCTTCCCATTTATTGTGTACTCCCAATCTTATTACCGTAGATTCCGGATTTTAAGCCGCTACTTTTTTCCCACATTTTGAACAGCTTTGAACTTTGCAGCCTTTAATACAGAGCGGCTAATGCATTATTTTTTTTCATGCCGCCTCGTAAACATTTTGCCTCGTAACAGTAGACCAATAAAATTGATGAGTAGTTCACAGAGGTCCAATGAAATTGTACGATAAATCAAGCGCACTTTCACAATTAAATTATTGTAAATCAGTCATTTGTACTCACCCTCATCAACATGGAAAACACTCGAAGCATTGTGCTGCCTTATGGCAGTTATTTAGTTTATAATATTTTCGCTTAGTAATTCATTTTCTAGTTAAAGTTAGAAGAGTTTTAACTATATTTGTTTTCTGTACTACATCGTGGGATGCTATGACGTCACACCTGGTTTCGCCGCGTCTTGTGGGAAAAATGCCGTTTGCGATAAACGGAAAGGAGGGGGTCGAGCGGCGGAGCGAAAACGCTGCTTTTAAGTTAAAGGCGATCAATAACTTTTCCTGGTAGGCTGCAGTATATATACTTTTTACCAGTCGTTAGGAGATATTGGAATGTTGTTCAGTAAAGAAGTATACGCAACGTATATTTAAAAGTAGCCGCGTTACAGGCACGGTTCGAAAAAAAGCATTTGCAATATGTATTTGTTTTTGTTACCATATGGATTTAATTAAAAGTTAAAAAATCCTCACGTGTAATATCTTTCTGTGTAAATATCTCATATTACAACGTGGGACACCTGCGGCCGAAAATCCGGTGCGGCCTTTACAAGTAAAAAATTGATTTTATTTCTAAAATTAGAGCCAGCGGCTTTTAATCAGGTGCGCTCTGTAGTCCGGAATCTACGGTAGTTGTCCCAACAGCACCACATCATTCTTATCAACACTAATATCCATCTGCCATTGCCCAGTCCATCTCACCAATTCATTAATATTGCCTCCTAAATTTACTCTCCTCACTATTAACTCAACTACCAATTATCCTGTCATCTGTAAATTTAATCATACTTGGTACAATCATATCCAAGTTGTTAACATATCTAACAAACTGCAAGTGGTATACCACTTTTAACAGGGTTGCAATCACACAAAAACATTCCACTAGTTGAATTTCCAAAAGACATCTTAGTAAGTTCTACATCAACGTGAACTCAATTAAGGAGACAGGGGACAGGTCCTAGGAATAGTTTAACAAACTGGCTTGTAACAATGAGGACAAGTTAAGAAGCTATATCAGAATGGTGCTGGTGTTGAGGGGGTAGTGTTTAATATACTCAAGTTAATTAACTCAGAACACTTTGAACCTTGAGGATCGGCTTCAGAAGACCGCACCAGATTCCATTTCTGCAACTAATAAAATAGCCACTGAGTATGTTATCACAGAAACATACTATAAATCTCAATGTAATTAATTATATACCACAGAATGTGACTTTGATGGCGACTCCATAAGCCTTCACTAAAGAAATCTGAAAATATTTGCAGCTATGTTTAAGGGCCACTTTTTATTTAAAGAATGTGGCAGAAGTCATAGTTGAGGTAAAAATAAAGCAGTTGGCAAGCAGTATTAAGTTTCCTTTGTTAATATTTTACAGAAACTGAATGAAATTTTCACCATGTGATATGTTTATCAAACTCAAATAAATTATACAAACAACATTAGGGAGCAAATCAAAATTTTCCATGTATCTATCAAACTTTATGCTCTATCTAGATTAGCCTGTATAGGTGTTCTGGAAATTCACTGATACAGCATTCACAAATCACTGCCCAAAAGCTTGAGATACAGAATAAAATTCACTCTCATGGAATTCATGTAGGGGAAAATAAAATGCAAATAAGTCAAAATTATTTCAACTTTTGTTTCTTGATAGAATCATTATGTTTTGTACATGCAGTCTGTATACAAGTTATTCTTTTATATACACAGCGTCACACTCAACAGATACTTGTACATTGCATTTTACAAGATTACCTTTATATTATATTTATGTTTCTTACATGCTTGTGTTTTTTAATGCTGCATCGCACCCGGAGTAACTATCATTTTATTCTGCTTTACACTCATACAGTGATGACAACAATTCTGATACCATAAAACATGGATGTGATCTACATGGATTTTAGTAAGGCATTTGACAAGGTTCCACAAGGTAGGCTTATTCAGAAAGTCAGAAGGCATGGGATCCAGGGAAGTTTGGCCAGGTGGATTCAGAATTGGCTTGCTTGCTTGCAGAAGGCAGAGGGTTGTGGTGGAGGGAGTACATTCAGATTGGAGGGTTGTGACTAGTGGTGTCCCACAAGGATCTGTTCTGGGAACTCTACTTTTCGTGATTTTTATTAACGACCTGGATGTGGGGTAGAAGGGTGGGTTGGCAAGTTTGCAGACGACACAAAGGTTAGTGGTGTTGTGGATAGTGTAGAGGATTGTCAAAGATTGCAGAGAGACATTGATAGGATGCAGAAGTGGGCTGAGTAGTGGCAGATGGAGTTCAACCCGGAGAAGTGTGAGGTGGTACACTTTGGAAGGACAAACTCCAAGGCAGGGTACAAAGTAAATGGCAGGATATTTGGGAGTGTGGAGGAGCAGAGGGATCTGGGGGTACATATCCACAGATCCTTGAAAGTTGCCTCACAGGTAGATAGGGTAGTTAAGAAAGCTTATGGGGTGTTAGCTTTCATAAGTCGAGGGATAGAGTTTAAGAGACGCGATGTAATGATGCAGCTCTATAAAACTCAGTATAGGAAAGATGTGGAAGTATTGGAAAGGGTACAGAGGAGATTTACCAGGATGCTGCCTGGTTTAGAGTATGGATTATGATCAGAGATTAAGGGAGCTAGGGTTTTACTCTTTGGAGAGGAAGAGGATGAGAGGAGACATGACAGAGGTGTGCAAGATATTAAGAGGAATAGACAGAGTGGACAGCCGGGGCACCACTGCTCAGTACAAGAGAACATGGCTTTAAGTTAAGGGGAGGAAAGTTCAAGGGGTATATTGGAGGAAGGTTTTTCACTCAGAGAGTGGTTGGTGCGTGGAATGCACTGCCTGAGTCAGTGGTGGAGGCAGATACACTAGTGAAGTTTAAGAGACTACTAGACAGGTATATGGAGGAATTTAAGGTGGGGGAGTTATATGTGAGGCAGGGTTTGAGGGTCAGCACAAAATTGTAGGCCGAATGGCCTGTAATGTGCTGTACTATTCTACGTTCTTATAGGAGAAGAATCAGGCCATTTGGCCCATTGAATCTGTTCTGCCATTTCATCATGGCTGTTCCATTTCCCCTCTCAGCCTCAACCTCCTGCCTTCTTCCCATATCCCTTCATGCCCTGACTAGTCAAGAATCTATCAACCTCTGCCTTAAATATGCACAATGACACATACATAGCCGCCTGTGGCAACAGATTCCACAGATCCGCCACGTTCTGGCACTTTAGCCAGAAACTACTCAGTTCTGTTCTAAAAAGCCCCTTTATTCTGAGTCTATGTCCTCTGGTCTTAGACTCCCCACTGTAGGTAACATTCTCTCCACATTCCACTCTATCAAGGCCTTTCAACATTCAATGGTTTTCAATGAGGCCACCCCTCATTCTTCTGAATTCCAGTGAGTAGAGGCTCAGAGCCATCAAACGCTCTTCATATTACAAGTCTTTCAGTCCTAGAATAATTTTCATGTACCTCCTTTGAACATTCTCCAATGTCAACACATCCTTTCTGAGATAAGAGGCCCAAAACTGCTCATGATACGACATGCAAGGCCTCAATAGTGCTTTATAAAGCCTCAACATTACATCCTTGCTTTTATATTCGAGTCATCTTGAAATGAATGCTAACATCGCATTTGCCTTTCTCACAACAGACTCAACCTGCAAATGAACATTTTGGGAATTCTGCACAAGGACTCCCACATCCTTTTGCACCTCAAGTTTTTGAATTTACTCTCCATTTTGAAAACAGTCTACCCTATAATTTTTTCTACCAAAGTGCAAGACTATACACTCATTGATATACAACATAAAATGAAGCAGTCTGAACACAGACCCCTATGGAACACCACTGTTCACCAGCAGCCAACCAGAAAAGGCTCCCTTTATTCCAACTCTTTGCCTCCTGCTAATCAGCTACTGCTTTATCCATGCTAGTATCTTTCCTGTACTATCATGGGCTCTTAACCTGTTAAGCAGCTTTTCCTTACAAAATCCACTAATTCTCCTGTCTATCCTGCTTGTTATCTCTTCAAATAATTCCAACAGATTTGTCAGGCAAGAATTACTGTTAAGGAAACCATGCTGACTATGGCCTATTTTACCATGTGCCTCCAATTACCCAAAACCACATCCTTAACAATCCTTAACATGTGCCTCCAATTACCCAAAACCACATCCTTAACAATCGATCCAGCATCTTCCCAACCACTGAGATCAATCTAACGGGCTATAATTTCCTTCCTTCTGCCTCTATCCTGCGCCTTCCAAATTGCTTCCAGAAATTCCAGCCATTGCTGCTCTGCCGTCATCCTTGCCAATGTTCTTTTCCAATCAATTTTGACCAGTTTTTCTCCAATGCCTCTGTAATTCTAGTGTAATATTGATACATCTGACCTCAGCTTCACCTTCCCAAAAGGCAGGGTGAATTCTACCATATTATGATCACTTTCCCCAAAGAGGTCAGGAAACCTTAAGCACTTTAATCCATTCTGGTTCAGCAGTATAGCTGATCACTTAGAGGGCTCAATCACAAACTGCTCGTAGGCAATCCAGGTACATGCGCAAGTGACGCAGCTCTGTTATTAAAATTGTGATATAGACTATTTTCTTGGAACGCAACCCCCTTGTGATGTGAGGGTCACTTGTATTACGAGCTGTACTCACATGCACAATGCCATTACTAACTTGTGCAAAGCCTTGATACACCCCATTTCCCATCTCAATGACTCAAGGTCTTCAGCAATTTATGTCAATGTACAGAATTAAATTTGCATGTGCATTTCTTCTATTATTTGGGACTGTTAAACAAACCTGCAGTTTACCCCATAATCTGCACTTGTCACACCCAACACAGTCCATGATCCGTGAAATATTCTTAAAATGGAGTCTGAATTCCTCCTGTACAAAATGAAAACAAAAACCAATTATAATCTACCAATGAATTTAATTTTGCAAATTTAAACTACCGGTAAATGAGCATTCAATTCAAAACTCAAAATATTACAAACCCCATTTCCAGAAAATTGGGATATTTTCCAAAATGCAGTAATAAAAAAAATCTGTGTTATGTTAATTCACGTGAACCTTTATTTAACTGACAAAAGTACAAAAAGATGTTCAATAGTTTTACTGACCAACTTAATTGTATTTTGTAAATATACACAAGTTTAGAATTTGATGGCTGCAACACACTCAACAAAAGTTGGGACAGAGGCATGTTTACCATTGTGTTACATCACCTTTCCTTTTAATAACACTTTTTAATCGTTTTGGAACTGAGGATACTAATTGTAGTAGATCTGCAATTGGAAATTTTGTCCATTCTTGCTTGATATAAGACTTCAGCTGCTCAACAGTCCGTGGTCTCCGTTGTCTGATTCTCCTCTTCATGATGCGCCATACATTTACAATAGGAGATAGATCTGGACTGGCAGCAGGCCAGTCAAGAACATGCACTCTGTGTCTACAAAGCCATGCTGTTGTAGCCCATGCAGAATGTGGTCTGGCATTGTCCTGCTGAAATAAGCATGGATGTCCTGGGAAGAGACGTCGCCTTGATGGCAACATATGTCTCTCTAAAATCCTAATATACGCCTCAGAGTCAATGGTACCTTCACATACATGCAACTCACCCATGCCGTGCGCACTGATGCACCCCCATACCATCACAGATGCTGGCTTTTGCACCTTTTGCTAATAACAATCAGGATGGTCGTTTTCATCTTTGGCACGGAGAACCTGACGCCTGTTTTTTCCGAAAACTAGCTGAAATGTGGACTCATCTGACCACCGCACACGGTTCCACAGTCTTTCGGTCCATCTGAGATGAGCTTGGGCCTAGAGAACTCGCCGGTGTTTCTGCACAGAGTTGATGTATGGCTTCCTCCTTGCGTAATACAGCTTCAAGTTGCATTTCTGGATGCAGCGACGGACTGTGTTAAGTGACAATGGTTTTCTGAAGTACTCCCAAGCCTAGGTGGCTATAATTGTCACAGTAGCATGACGGTTTCTTAGGCAGTGCCGCCTGAGGGCTCGAAGATCACGTGCATTCAACAGTGGTTTCCGACCTTGCCCTTTATGCACTGAGATGTCTCTGAATTCTTTGAATCTTTTCACAATATTATGTACTGTAGATGTTGAAAGACCTAAATTCTCTGCAATCTTTTGTTGGGAAATGTTCCTTTTGAACTGACTAACAATTCTCACGAATTTTGGCACAAAGGGGTGAGCCACGACCCATCCTTGCTTGCAAAGACTGAGCCTTTGATGGACGCTACTTTTATACCCAGTCACGATACCTCACCTGCTACCAATTAGCCTGCTTAATATGGAGTCTTCCAAACCGGTGTTACTTCAATATTCTGTGCACTTTTCAATCTTATTTTAACTCTGTCCCAACTTCTGTTGAGTGTGTTGCAACCATCAAATTCTAAATTTGTGTATATTTACAAAGTACAATTAAGTTGGTCAGTAAAACTTTAAATTATTTTCTTTTTTACATAAATGAAACATGAATACAGAGAGTTTGAGAGTACATAATTAATAGGTTAAGGTATAAATACAAATAGATGATAATCCATATATAACCTCCCAAACTCATAGTAATTACGAAAAATGGAGTAAATAAGAAACCCCCCCCCAAAAAAAAGAAAACCTAACCAACATGGGCCATTGCATTATGTCAAATATACATAGTAGTGTCAATAACTCTGCACCTCCATCCAAATAATTAAGGATAATAAAAGTAAGGTTTAGGAAAAGTCAGTTTAGCTCATACGAAAATGTTGAATAAATGGTCTCCAAGTTTCTTCAAATTTAACTGAAGGGTCAAAGACAACACTTCTAATTTTTTTCTAAACTCAAACAAGAAATAGTTTGAGAAAACCACTGAAATATAGTTGGAGGATTAATTTCTTTCCAGTTCAATAGGATAGATCTTCTAGCCATTCATATAACAAATGCAATCATCCGCCGGGCTGAGGGGGATAAACAACTATTATCCACCATTGGTAAACCGAAAATTGCAGTAATATGATGCGGTTGCAATTTGATATTCAGAACTGTTGAAATAGTACCGAAAATATCTTTCCAATAATTTTGCAAACAAGGGCAAGACCAAAACATGTGGGTCAATGAAGCGACTTCAGAATGACATCCATCACAGGTTGGATTAACACAAGAATAAAATCGAGCAAGTTTATCCTTGGACATGTGAGCCCTATGTAGAACCTTAAATTGTATTAGGGCATGTTTAGCACAAATAGAAGAAGAATTGACTAATTGTAAAATTTTCTCCCATTGCTCAGTGGGTATAAGACAATGAAGTTCTTTTTTCCATTCCTTCTTAAATTTTTCTGATACTCCTGGCTGTATTTTCATGATCATATTATAAATGATGGCTACTAAACCCTTCTGGCAAGGATTCAGAGCTAAAAAAATTTCCGTAATGTCCATTGGACATAATTTCAGAAAAGACTAACATATTATTCAAGAAATTTCTAACTTGCAAGTATCTAAAAAACTAAGTTTTAGGCAAATTATATTAGATAACTGTTCAAAGGGCATAAAACTGTTACCTAAAAATAGATCACAAAAACAAAAGCCTTTTGTTTTCCATAATACAAAGGCTTGATCTATAAAAGAGGGCTCAAAAAAAAAGTTAGATATAATAAGATAAACTTATTCAAGCCAAAGAATTTACGAAATTGAAACATATTCGTAATGCATGTTTAACTATAGGATTAGTTATTTGTTTATTCAATTTAGATAAAGCAAAAGGAAGTGAAGATCCTAAAATAGAAAACAATGAAAAATCTTGTACAGATTTTCATTCCAAATTTGCCCATTGTGGGCAAGGTGCTATAATTGATTCTTGTGTCCAAAATATTAAATATCGAATATTAACTGCCCAATAGTAAAATCTTAGGTTTGGCAAAGCCAAACGACCCTCCTTCTTAGGCTTCTGTAAATATTTTTTACTTAATCTAGGATTTTTATTCTGCCACATATACGAGGATATTTTGGAGTCAATAATATAAAAAAAAAGATTTAGGAATAAAAATTGGTAATGCTTGGAATAAATATAAAAATTTGGGTAATACTATCATCTTAATAGCATTAATTCGACCAACCAATGACAAAGATAATGGGGACCACCTGGTAACAAGTTGCTTGATTTGGTCAATTAAAGGTAAAAAAATTAACTTTAAATAAATCCTTATGTTTCTTGGTCATTTTAATACCCAAATAAGTAAAATGATCTGTGACAATTTTAAATGGTAAGTGTTCATAAATTGGAACTTGCATATTTAATGGAAATAGTTCACTCTTATTAAAATTCAGTTTGTAGCCAGAAAAGCTACTAAACTGAGCAAGGAAGGAAGGATGAAATAGCAGGAATAGATCTCTCAGGGTCAGATATGTACAGTAACAAATCATCAGCATATAATGATAACTTATAAGTCCCTTCCCTACGGGTAATACCAAAAATATTAGGTGATTCACGAATGGCAATGGCTAAAGATTCCAAAGCAATGTCAGATAATAGAGGACTTAAAGGACAGCTTTGCCTCGTATCACGGGATAACTGAAAAAAAGATCTCTGATTATTGGTAAGAACCGAAGCCAAAGGTTTATAATATATTAATTTAATCCATGATATAAATTTCAAGCTAAAATTAAAATTCTGTAACGTATTAAATAAATATGGCCTTTCAACTATATCGAACACTTTTTCAGCATCTAAGGAAATAACACATTCTGGTATTTTAGATGGAGTATAAATTATACTAATTAATTTTCTGATGTTAAAAGATGAATAACGGTTTTTAATAAATCCGGTCTGATCTTCAGAAATAATTTTAGGTAATATATTTTCTAATCTAGTGGCCAAAATTTTGGTAAAAATCTTAGAATCCATATTCAGCAAGGATATAGGCCGATAGGATGCACATTCAGTGGGGTCTTTATCTTTTTTAAGAATTAGAGAAATAGAGGCATCATAAAAAGATTGTGTTAATTTACCTACAGTTAACGAACGCATCTTTAAAAATTTTATGAAGCCAAGGAGAGAGTATAGAGGAAAAGGATTTTAAAAATTCTGCAGTATAACCATCCAGACCAGGGGCTTTACCTGAATTCATTGAAAAAATAGCCTCTTTTATTTCGGTTTCCGTAATAAGTGCATCTAGAAGAATACTATCTTCTGCTGTTAATTTCGGAATATTCAATTTTCTTAAAAATTCATCCATTATGGAAGAATCCTCAACAAATTCTGATTGATATAAAGAATTATAAAAATCTTGAAAGGCTTTATTGATCTCTTTATGATCAATCGTCAAAGTGCCATCTCAAATCTTAATGATTTGTCGTTTAACCAAAGCAGTTTTCAATTGATTAGCCAATAATTTGCCAGATTTATCTCCATGTACATAAAATTGGGTTCTAGATTTAATTAACTGATTTTCAATTGAAGAGGATAGTAACAAACTATGCTCCATTTGAAGTTCAACTCTCTTTTTATAAAGTTCTTTACTGGAGGTCACTGAATAAGTCTCATCAATTTCTTTAATTTTATCGACCAATGTTAATATTTCAGTATTAGTTCATTTCCTAACTCCAGCAGAGTATGAAATAATCTGTCCGCGAATAAATGCTTTAAAAGTGTCCCATAATATTCTACTAGAGATCTCTTCTGTAGAATTTGTTGAAACAAACAAATCAATTTGTTGTTTAATGAAGTTAAGAAAGTCTGAGTCCTTAAGTAAAGTGGAGTTGAACCTCCAAGATTTAGCATTAGAAGATGAATCTACTGTCTTAATAGATAACTTCAAAGGTGCATGGTCAGAAATGGTAATGGAATCATATTTACAATCAATAACATCTGTAAGTAAATGTTGATCAATAAAGTAGTAGTCAATTCTTGAATAATTATGATAAACATGAGAAAAGTATGAAAATACTTTATCGTTGGGGTGTGAGAATCGCCAAATTTCACAAGTTCCAGAATCAACCATAAAGCAATTATTAAGAGAGGCCGATTTATTTGGAAGAATCTGGGTGGGCTTAAATCTATCCATCGAAGGATTTAATCAACAGTTAAAATCTCCACCCATTATCAACATGTACTCATTTAAATTAGGAAAGGATGTAAATAAACACTTAAAAAATTCAGGACAGTCAGTGTTTGGAGCATAGACATTAACTAAAACAACTTTTTGATTAAAAAGTGAACCAGTGAGAAGCAAAAATCTACCTTGTGAGTCTGAAATTGTTTCATAGTGTATAAAAGAGGTTGAAGAATCTATAAAAATGGAAATGCCTCTTACTTTGGCTTGGGAATTCAAGTGATATTGTTCTCTTTTCCAAAACCTAAAAAAAACGTTGACTATTCACCTTCCTCACATGAGTCTCTTGTACAAAGATAATATTAGCATTCATTCTGTGGAATACTTTGAATATTTTTTTCCCATTTGATCGGATGATTTAAACCATTAGTATTCCAAGAAACGAAATTAATAATCTTATCCATATTGCCAATATTTATCGCAGTTAACACACAAGGTTAAAAAAAGATGAACTCATGAATCCGGAAGAGGGAAGTAAGTTCAAGGAGGAACTGGAAGTTATGACACTCCAACCATTTTTGTAGTTTTGAGTCAGCCCATGAAGTGAAACTAAGCAAGAAGCAAAGCAAAAAAAAAATTCCCCACTCCCCCACCCTCAAAACCCCAGAAAAAAAGCCAGAAAGAGGCAAGCAGGCAAACTAATGCTAACTTTACCCCCATGTCTCAAGATGGCAACTCAAACGAAAAAGTAAAAACAGACACAAACCACCCATATTTTTTTTTTAAAAAAGGGTTAGTATAACAAAGATTAAACTATAAAATTAGTGTTATATATATATACAAAAGGATTAAGAGAAAAAAGAAAAATACTAAAACATTAAAAACCCAAGAATGGATAATATTGTATTAATATTTTAAAAGTCCTTAATCTTGTTCAGACACATCCAAACTGATGTGACGTATCCAAGCATTAAGGTCTTATGGGAAAAAGAAACGACATCTTAGAATAAAGTTTTTTTTTAAAAAAACCTTAATATTTAAGCGTTAAAGATATAAAAAAGTGGATATAACCTTTAAAAAAACATCTGAGTTACTTTCAAAACTAACAGAATAATAAGATAAAAACAAACTCAGAATAAACCAAAAAACTGGACCTTTACTTAAGTGTGTAAAAAATACACCATCAGCCATCACGTAAGAATCATTATAAAAGGTCCGAATCTATAGACTAATTGTTAGCATAAAGAAGAAAGTTAATAGAAATAAAAATACAAATTCATCAGTCAACTCATAGTGAAAAAAGTACTATTCTTCGAGGAATCTTTGAGCATCCACTGGAGATTTGAACAACCGACAAGTCTCATCTTTGAGAGTAACTCTCAATTGTGCTGGAAATAACAGCGCTTGTTTGTAGCCTTTCTGATTAATTTCCGACATAACTGATTTAAAAGCCATTCTTGCCTTCAAAACTTCGGGACTGTAGTCTTCCAGAATACGAAATTTGAAATTTTTAAAGCTGATCATACCCTTTTTCTGGGCAGCCCGAATCAGATGTTTTTTTAGTATGAGAATAATAAATCCGGAGAATCACTGGTCATGGTTTTGTACCTGGAGCTGGTTGAAAATGAGAAATGCGATGTGCACGGTCGATTATTGGACGGGTATCTAGAACTTCTTAGCCGAAGGCGTCTATTAAAAATTTAGAGAAAAATACAGTCAGATCACTGTTCTCAAAATTTTCCGGAAGTGCAATTATCCAAAGATTTTGTCTTCGAGACTGGTTTTCAAGATCAGTAAGTTTAGATTTATAACGATCCAGCAATTGAGAAGTCGAAGATTGCTGTTGTTCCAGAATTTCAATTTTGCGATCTCTCTGGCGAGCGGCATCTTCGAGAACTAAAATTCTTGCTTGTTGTTGTTGAGAATCCAGTGTGAGTGACTGAAGTTTTGCATTGACTGTCTTTAAAATTTCATCGAGCGTAGAAAGCTTTGGGGTTAGTTTATTCTCCAGTTTTTCAAGTCTCTCATCCATAAGTTTCAAAATTGCTTCCAAAGTTAACAGTTCTTTTGCCAGTTTCGATTCCTTAGGTTCTCGTGGTTTAGACATTTTAACGAGTTGAAAAATAATTCAAACAGTCGAAAAAAAATTCATAAGTATCAACCCCTTTAGAATAGGTATAAGCAGGTCAATTAGGGGGTGATTGTAGGTAGAAAAAAGTAAAAGGATTGGAGCGAAGCCTAAAACAGTCTCACTCCATAAGTGCCATCTTGAGACCCAGAGTAAAACTATTGAAAATCTTTTCTTTGTACTTTTGTCAGTTAAATAAGGGTTCACTTGAATTAACATATCACAGATTTTTGTTTTTATTGCATTTTGGAAAATATCCCAATTTTTCTGGAAATGGGGTTTGTACTTTGCAAGTTGGAGGAACCTTTATCATTTTTCCAGTTGTGTATCATTTCAGAGCCCCGTCTTTATCTTCCTATATTTCATTTAACTTCAAACTTCATTATGCATCATGTCAAGTACAATACAGTTAGGCATTATTTTCCTCCATGTAGTGCCATGGATTCAGTGATTATTTGACCAATTTAAATAATCTGATTCATACATTTAAAAATTTTGAGTCATAATGAAAAATCTCTAGAATCTTACTGATGTTCTTACAAAAAAATACTCCAACCATATACCTTTAATGTCTTAGCTTCTTTCTTATCACCTGCAAACATTGACTTCTCATCAAAATGCATTGGAAATGATCTACAAGAAAAGGAATTATAGTTGTTACAGCAAATTGAAACCAAAGGATTTGAAATACTCCAAGTAAAGGAATTCAGAGCAATTATTAAAAAAAATTGCTTTGTTCTAGCAAATACCTACACAATGTAATATAGTACCACTTAGATCCCAGATTTTATAATGAAATAAAAGAAATAATTACATTTCTTGTTGAAAAAAAGAGGCAATAGTGATAAATAAAACTTCTAAATGTCAAAATATAAACAATTTTTAAATTACTCTACTCACTGCAACAATGTATTCCAAGTATCAAAAGGCACAATAAATTAAAAAAAAAACAAGCAGCAATTGAATTCAAAATTAAAGAGGTCGAAGAAAACTTATTGGTCATTTTATCAAACAAGTTATTTCACAGAAATACAAAGCTCAGGCAGAGGTAAGCAAGAAAATTGTGAGGAAAGCATGATAGATGTGGTTTACATTGAAGATCAGAATGAATTTTGACAAGGTTCTAAATGATAGGCTGGTCCAGAAAGTTAAAGGTATGCTGGCAAACTGGATCCAAAATTGGTTTGGTGTTACGAGGCAAAGGATATGTGGTAGATGAGTCTAGGTTAGAAGTCCATAAAAAATAGTGTACTGTGGGGAATGATGCTGGGATCTTTGTTGTTTGTAATATAAATAGCTTGGATGAGAACACCAAGTTTTTATTAGACAACACAAAATTGGTAGCCCAAGGGTATTATTTTTCAACAAAAATGGTGGGATCGACACTTTATTACTCCTTTAATTCCTAACTTTCCTGAAATGCCTGCGAAAAATGCTATGGATCTATTTCTTTCCATTAATCCACTAGGTAAAGGTTTAATATCAATTATCCGAGATAAACTAGCAGCCTTACGACGGGCCCCTGTGGATAAAATTAAAATGGCCTGGGAGCAGGATTTAAATATCTCCGTATCCGAGGAGAGCTGGGACTCAGTTCTCAAATCGGTTAACTCAACCTCTCTTTGTGCTCGCCATTGCCTTTTACAGTTTAAGATTGTTCATAGAGCCCATATGTCTAAATCTAAACTATCTCGATTCTACCCTGGCATTAGTCCGCTCTGTGATAAATGCAAGAGGGGCGTGGCCTCTCTCATCCATATGTACTAGCTCTGTCCTAGCTTGGAGAAATTCTGGAAAGATGTCTTCACTACATTATCGGGTATTCTAAATCAGCACCTAGAACCTAACCCCTTAATTGCTCTGTTCGGTTTTTGGGGCGAGACAGATTTATATCTGGGTCCGACCAAATGCCGAATACTATCCTTTGCCTCTCTCCTGGCGAGACGCTTGATCCTTCTTAGATGGAGAGATGTTGCCCCACCCACTCATGCGCAATGGCTTAACGACATTATGGCCTGCTTGGACCTCGAAAAAATTCATTATTCAGTTCTTAATTCGGATTTAAAGTTCCATAAGGTCTGGGGACCTTTTATCGAGTACTTTCATAACCTTCCTCTTGACTAGGGTTTTTTTTCCTTTTTTTTTTCTGGTAGTAGGCATTATTATCCTCTGTTGCTAAGTGTATTCACAGTCTGGGAGTTTGACTGTCCTGACCTATACTCTTTATATTGTGTTGTGGTCAGTCTGGAGTTTTTTTTTTTCTTGTGTTGTGGGGCTTGGGGAGGACACTAAGCTTACTTGTCTTTAATTTAGGTGCTTTTTTGTTAAATTCTCTTCCTTTGTAGCATATTGTTATTGTATGCTTCATTTTGCACTGTATTAATGCTCCTCATTGGGATTTGGGGTTTTTAATTTGTAAAATGTTTTGAAAAACTAATAAAAAAAATTTTTTTTTAAATGGTGGGATAACATGAATGACATGGTGGGCTAACATAAATGTTAGGAATAAGTTGTCTGACGGGGTAGTACAGGCATTTACAATTACAATGTTAAAAAAATATTTGGATAGCTTTCAGCCCTTTCTGTAAACGCTGCCTGGCCTGCTCAATTCCTCCAACATTTTGTGTGTGTCTTGGCCAAAAAACTGACTCTCTATTCCTTTCTTCAGATGCTTCCAGACCTGGAGTGAGTGTGAGAGTGTCTGACATGTTTGGCACGGATGAGCTGGTCCAAAAGGGACCATTTCTGAGCTCTATGATTCTGTAATTTTAATTAAATAACAACCAAAGAAAAACCAGAGGTCTTTCTGCACATCTACATTCGGGGGACTGTAAAAAAGACCAGAGGAAACAGCCAGGTATGCATTGTATACAACCTATCTTCTATATATACAGACTTAAAACATTAAAATTTCAACCAAATTAAAATGGTTACTGAAAACTGATCAATGACTGTTTTAGATTCAGGAATTTTAAGCAAAATCATGCACAATATATCAAAGTTTAAGCACTTCTCTTACTTGGTTTCATTGAGAACCTCCAGTAGCTGCTTTTTGGTAATTGCATCTTCCGTTGCATTTCCAGTGTACAAGTCCACAACTGAACGCTCAAAGTACAGAGCTACTTTTGACAAAGCTCTCAGTTGAATTAAGTATAAAAAATAAAGGTTTTTCAACCTTCTTGGACCTTCTCCTTTTGTTTCAGCAGGGTGAAACCGAAATCGAAATTCTTCTAAATTTGGTCCCCATCTCGTTCTTCCCCACCCATCTGAAAAAAATAGGTCAAATAATAATTGAAATAACATATTTAAAAGTGATGTGCAATACTGAAATAATATGTAATACCCTTGATGAACATATTATGGACTAACACATACAATTTTGCTGTATATGAAGAATCATCTGGTAAAGGGTAATGAATCAAGTTCAGATTCATCACACAAACATCAAAGCACACAGTGAAATGTGTTATTTGCGTTAACAACCAACACACCTACGGATATGCTGGAGGTCAGTCCACAAGTGTCGCCACACATTCCAGCACCAACACAGCATGACAACAATGTTCAGCAGAACAATACAATCTGCAACAACAACAATGTAAACACAATCCAGCAGATCTTCCTAGTGGAGCTGCTAGGAGGCTCTCAATACTAATGATTTTGTGACATAACAGAAACAAAAACTTCATTTTGTGCTTTGTAAAGAGAGTGAAGTATTGCTAATTCATGCAGTAATCTGTCGCAGTATATGATTTCAATTTACAGTTTGCAACATCAAAAGATTTATTTTTTTCTTTTGCCTTTTCTCTTGGACTTTATAAATTACTTGGAAGTAGACCACAAAAGGGAAATTGATGTGAACAAATCAACATCCACATAGTTAGCAAATTCCCACTCCCATAAACCCCCAGCCAAGATAAAAGGCTGACCATACATCTTTAAATAGAAACTTTTTTGGGTGTATTTTCATGACCACAATCTGTCTGGATTGGAAATAACATCTCTACCTCACTGACAATCAATACTGGTGCACCACAGATATGGGTGCTTAGCCCACTACTCTACTCTCTTTACACCTACGAATGTGCAGCTCGGCAAAGCTCAAACGTCATCTATAAATTTGCTGATGATATGACCATTGTTGGCAGAATCTCAGATGACGATGAGAGGGCGTGAAATATATCAGGTAGTTGAGTGGTGTCAAAGCAACAACCTTGCACTCAATGTTAGCAAGACCAAAGAGTTGACTGTGGACTTCAGAAAGCATAAGACGAGGGAACACAAACTAATCTTCATAGGGGGAATCAGAAGTGGAGAGAATGAACAATTTCAAGTTACTGGATGTCAATATCTCTGAGGACCTAATCTGATTGCAACATATTGATCCAACTATAAAGACAAGACAGCAGCTACATTTCATTATTAGTCTGAGGAGATTTGGCTTGTCACACAAAACATTTAAATATCTACAGTTGTTTTCCAAACTGTGGAGAGCATTCTGACTGGCTACATCACTGTCTAGTGTGGGGGTGGTGCAGCACAACTGCACAAAATCAAAGTAAGTCGCAGATTAAAATTAGGCAGCTGCATCATGGGTGCATGCCTCCGTGGTATTCAAAGCATCTTCAAGGAGCAGTACCTCAGGAAGGTGGCATCCTCCATGAAGGAGCCCCACCACCCAGGACATTCCCTCTTCTCACTGTTATCGCCAGAGAGGTACAGAAGCCTGAAGGCACACACTCATTGATTCAGGAACCTCTGCCTCCTCTTCTCCTCTGCTACTTGATTTCTAAATGGACACTGAACTCATGAGCACTATCGTTATATGTGTTTTTGGACTACTTGTTTAATTTAACTATTTAAGAAACATTTACTTACTGTAATTCAGATTTTCCCCTATATTTACCATATATTTCATTGCTGCAAAGTTAACAAATTTCACGACATATGCTGGTTAGACTAAACTTGATTCCGATGTAGCTGTTGGTAGTTTAAAAAACTACTCCTCAATTAGTTGGATTGTGTCCAATCCTACTATTCACACGTGTATCTTGAATTTGCATTGATCAAACACAAGGTCACAATAAAACAAGAGCTGTTACATTTTTAGCTACCCACAAATAGCTGAGGTAGAGAATTCCAAAGATTCACTACACCCTGAGCAGGAACTGCAAGAATATTTTCCTAATTAGTGTAATATCACTTGATTAGACAATTCTGCCATCCCAGTTTAGCCTGTGTTAATGTCTTTTGAACTGTCTTCAATTGTATGGTAAGTGGACTGAGTTGGTTTTGAATGTAGAATTCTTAATTTTCATGTATTTTTATTTTAGTTTAACTTTCCTACGCTGACATAATTTTAATTACCTGTACGTATGTAATTGTTCAGAGAATTTTCAATTATTGTAGTACAATTCATAATCCCTTCAGCACACCAGTCCAGGTGCCAAGGCACCCAATGCTACCTCAGCACCAAATCCTCTCCTCCTTCCTCATGTGGATGAACAATACAGGCTACATCCCCTCCTTGCTCTGCATCTACCTCCCATACCAACTGCTATCGTCTCGATCTTTACCTTCCCCAGCTCCCACCTTACACCAACTCCCCAGTCATCATGGACTCACTTTCAATACTGAGCAGGTGAGAAGGGCTCTGGGGAAACTCAGACATGGTAAAGCACTGGGACAGAAATAGTGTGAATACCAGTGTCCTGAAAGAGTGTGCTGAGTAGCTGTATGAAGTTCTACAGTGCATTTTCAATCGGAGTCTCAGCCTGGAAAGGGGTCACTCCCGACTGTATGGAAAACATGTGTGGTCCCAGTAGCCAAGAAAGGTCTACCGCTCAGTGGCCCGGAATTTACACGTCGTGAAGACCCCAGAGAGACTGGTCCTAGCTCACCTCCGACCCATGGTCAAATCAGTCCTCAGTCCCCTGTGGTTTGCCTACCAGGAGCATGTTGGAGTCCACGTTGCTGTCATCTACCTGCTAAACAGAGCCTACTCCCATTTGGATAAGCAGGGCAGCACTGTGAGGATCATGTTTTTAGATTTCTCAATTGCCTTCAATACCATACAGCCCTCACTGCTGGGGGGAAAGCTCCATTCAGTGAAGATTGGCACTTCCATTGTATCCTGGATAATGGACTACCTGACTGGTAAACCAGTTTGTTTGGCTTCAGAGCTGTATGTCAGACATGGCTACAAGCAACACTGGGGCCCCACAGGCGACAGTATTGGCTCCCTCCTGTTTACCCTGTATACGTCGAACTTCAGTTTCAAGACTGACTACAGTTATCTGCAGAAATTCTCTGATGACTCAGTAATAGTTGGGTGTATAAATGGCGGTCGGGAGCATGAATACAGGGCCCTGGTGCAGGACTTTGTCAAACGGTGAAGGCTGAATCATCTATAGTTCAACATCAGTAAGACAAAGGAGACAGTGATGGACCTTAGGATGACGAAGCCTGTACTGCTCCGTTACTACGGGGACATGAATGTGGTGAGGACCTACAAGTACCTGGATGTGCACCTGGATGTCAGATTTGAGTGAAGTACCAACACAGAGCTGTGCACAAGAAGGGCCAGAGTTGTCTCTACTTCCTGAGAAGATTGAGGTCCTTTGAAGTATGGAGGTCTCTCCTTCACATGTTCTATCAGTCTGTTGTCACCAGTGCAATCTTCTATGTGGTGGTCCGCTGGGACAATGGCATCAACACAGGTGATGCCAACAGGCTCAAACTGATAAGAAACGAATGCTCTGTTATAGGAATCAAACTGGACACACTGGAGGCTATTGTAGATCAAAGGATCCTACGAAAAATCCTAGGAACTTTGGACAATGTTTCTCACACTCTGCACGCAATCTTGGCTAAACAGAGGAGCACTTTTAGTAATAGACTGAGACAACTGCACTGTTCCAAAGAGCGCTATATGAGGTCATTCTTACCCTCGGCTATTAGGCTCTATAATAAGACAACCTAAGGCTGGGGAAGTGATAACCCCCTCCTGTTAGAATGCTTGAGGTAACTTATTTTTTATTCTTTCTTACTTATCTTCTAATATTTGTGCACCTGCGTACTTGTAATACCACTGTGACACTGTAATTTCCTTTGGGATCAATAAGTATCGATCTACAGCTGACTTAGTAAATTTTTTTTTTTAAAAGCGAGTTTCTCTACAGCCTATGTCATGCCACTGATCCTGACTGTTTCATAGGTTATTTCTTAACACTTGGTTGTCTTGTTAACTCTCTAGTCTGAGCTATTTTTTAGGATATGATGACAAATAGTTGTATTGTACATGCATATTTTGACAATAAAATTAATCTTTTATAATTTTTGTTCTTATAAAACTGAATAAACAGCCAAAACCACCAAGTTTATGCCTCGTTCTTGACTTCTGAATAAAGAAACCTTTGATCACAAAATCACCAGAGTCGACATGGACCACTGTGATTCATTCACCCGTCCGTAGCCAGAATCACTAGAAATTACAGAAGAATATACTGTAATAGTTTCACTCTACCTTACCACCCAAGATCAAATAGCAGCACTACACTGGATTTTAACCCAAGGCACTCTTGGTTTACAAACATGAGAAATTCTGCAGATGGTGGAAATCCAAAGCAACCACACATAATTAAAGAAAGTTATGACCAAGTCAGATTAAACATGACCTGAACTTCAATGATTCCATTGATCTGCCAATGTAAATTAAGCAAGCTCAAATATATTGATGTGGACTCTTTGTAAGTTGATTTTTCCGCTCGTCATTTTATTATGTATATAATTTAAGCCAATGCTCATGAACAGAATAGGGAAGGAAAATTGGAGGCATTTTTACAATTAATATGAAAATACATCTAGCCACGTAACCCAGCCAAGGTAAAAGGCACAGTGTGAAATTAACATGTTGCATGATATAATGCCTTAATTAAATAGCTGACATGTAATATTTCAAATTGTTTTTGCCAAGCAAAATATTCATACATACCATCGAGGAGATACTTGGCACAAAGGTGTATATTAATACTAGCATGGAGTCCAGAAATTAACCTGTAAAATACTCTCTTTTCAAGGCAAAGACCTAGAAAAAAAATCAAACAGAAAAGTTACATCTGAGACTTTATAATGCAGAAAAATATGAAGTTGTATTTTATCAATGTACCGATCTAACATCACATTAAGTAACAAAACTTCAGCTGATATTCTTTCACAAACTACTTAGAAGAGTTCTTAAAAGGGAAATTAGGAAATTTCAAATGCAGATAAAAAATACCCACATCTTTTGTAATACATTAATAATGTTAAATGATAAACATCAAGGTACATCCCAAAACTTTATTGTTCGCTTTGGCAGCCTGCAATTATTGAGTCGTCTTTCTGACTATGTTGAGTGGTATTCATATCGAAGTTTGAAAGCACCTGATCTTCCAAAGAGAATGATGAGCCACTTGTACGGCTTTGATCATTTTCAACATGATATTTGATGCTCTAAACTCTTTAGCAGAGTCATTAAAACTGGTCTGGTATGTATCCTAAGGATTTATTAATAACTAGACAATGGGGTGACCCGTTGGGGCACCCTTTGAGAGAAGGGTAGTGCAGTTTGATGTGACCAGAATGAACATTAAATTTTCCTAAATGCTATTGGTATCACTTTGCTTTGGAAATTGAAGAAAACCTCAGTTTATTAAAGAAGAAGGACGTTAGCAAGGCAAATATAGCTCCTCCTCGTTTAACAAAGGACACTTTTGACGGCATCATTTCTGGTTGATCTGCCACCCGTGTGCCTCTCGTTGTCATTATGGAGACGTGCATTTCTCAGCTCCTTTGTCTCTTCCTCTCTCCTCCTTCTGTGCCTGTTTTTGTCATTCTGGAGACGTGCATGCCTCTCCTCCTGTCTCTTTTTCTCTCATCTTTTTTGTCCTGACTCTTTGATCCTGTTGTCATGCAACCCTGGCCTCATCTGATTCTTGTTCTCTCCCTCTCCTTGCCACTTCCCAATGAAATTTGGTATCATCTCTTGACCATAATGTCCCCCTTCTCTTTCCACGTGGCATAATTAGGCTGACCATACCTTTTTGACCCTAATGCAGGACAGAAGATACGAAGCAATAACACGAAAGCCTCCAGAATGCTGATTATTCTTGATGATGTGGCTGGCGCTCTCCTAAATGGACGTGATATAGTCACCGCTGTCCTTTGACTGCAGCAAAGAGTTTGATGGGTGTCTCGAAATACAGACAGACATACTTTATTGATCCCGAGGGAAATTGGGTTTCATTACAGCCACACCAACCAAGAATAGTGTAGAAATATAGCCATATAAAACCACAAATAATTAAATAATAATAAGTTAATCACGCCAAGTGGAAATAAGTCCAGGACCAGACTATTGGCTCAGGGTGTCTGACACTCCTAGGGAAGAGTTGTAAAGTTTGATGGCCACAGGTAGGAATGACTTCCTATGACACTCAGTGTTACATCTCGGTGGAATGAGTCTCTGGCTGAATGTACTCCTGTGCCTAACCAGTACATTATGGAGTGGATGGGAGTCATTGTCCAAGATGGCATGCAACTTGGACAGCATCCTCTTTTCAGACACCACCGTCAGAGAGTCCAGTTCCACCCCAACAACATCACTGGCCTTATGAATAAGTTTGTTGATTCTGCTGGTGTCTGCTACCCTCAGCCTGCTACCCCAGCACAACAGCAAACATGATAGCACTGGCCACCACAGACTCGTAGACTCACAGATACGTCATTACAATTAAGTTTTAATTATCTCTTATTGATAGGTGGCAGTTAGATCTGTCACAATTCTGCACATGCTGATGGTGATTAGCAGAATGTGACCGCTTGAAATAGAGCTGCCCTGCCCTTTTGCTCTGGTTGGTATTGCTGCTGTGAGCATCGTGAGTCGCTTCTGAGGCTGGCCGTGCGCATGTGTCGTGGTGTTGCTGGCAGTTTCCATCATGGCTGACATCAATTCTCGGGTGAAAGCGAGAGAGCAATTTTATATGAATATTTAACCCTGAACTTTGCCTGCATTCTATAAGTTAACGTGTTTTAAGTCGATTTAGCCAAAAATAGTGCGCTGTAATGTACTGTTTGCGCTAATTGGAGGTCACAGAGCATGAGAGTTTTAGTAGTGTATAGATTACTGCCATCCATTCCATCTTTTTTTCCTCAGAACACCCACAAGGAAATCCACAATATTGTTCTGCTTTGGAAGCAATGGCCTTCATAGTAGAGAGAACATCTCATAAATTGCAGGTTACCCAAGTGAGAGCTATGACTTACCAGAAGGTTTGTGACTTATTGTAATTATTTGGAGAACAAAACTGGACACTGAATTTTATTTACTGCAGGATACACATTTATGATAATAAAATTATCCTGTCCTGAAGATGGGTCTTGGCCCAAAACGTCAATTATTCACTCTTTTTCATAGATACTGCCTGGCCTGCTGAGTTCCTCCAGCATTTTGTGTGCATTGCTAAGCAAATTATGTCATGTTTTATACTGAATATTTCAGACATATTATAAAGTTTTACCCAGAGAGTTTTGACCCACCTTGATGTTTGAAATTGCACTATTAGACTTAGAAAATTCTACAAACCATCTATAAAATTTCCACAAGAAAATTTGTAAATTAATCTTATTGCAAAGTTCAAGCGGCATTTCTTTGAACCAAGAAAACAAGCCTTTGAAGTTATAAATGGATAACAGAAGGTTATTTTAATTTACATGTCCATCATCCAATCTACTTTCTCCTCAAAACACCCAAATACGAGTTTAGACAAGAAGAGATTATTAATATATCCTTTGGATATATCAGTACATGAAGAAATTATGATCAAAAGATAAGCTTGTCGTCACAGTCAAGCAACAGTTGAACCATGAAGGTTCAGTGCTACACAAACCCACTTCTTGGATTTTCCACACGATTTTAAATTCATATACTGTATGTGCGATGGTAGCATGGCGGTGAGCATAATGCTATTACAGTGCCAATTATGCTACTGTCTGTGAGGAGTATTGTATCCCTGTGACAACACAGGCTTTCTTTGGGTGCTTCAGTTTCCTCCCTAATTCCAAAGACTTGTGGGTTAGAAATTGGTCACTTGCATGTAATTGCTGGCAGGGGTTCATTGGGCCAGAAAGGCCTGTTTTCTTGCTGTATCTCTAAATTAAAACAAAATATATTTTGTAAAGAGTCATTACCTTCCAACCAATTGTAGAAGGATTCACCTGCAACACAAATAAATCAAAATTTGTAATATATGCAATTCATCTCAGCACTATATCAATATATTACACCATATCTCACAGATATTTTGCCTTTACTCCCAAAGACATGATAAATGCTTGACAGTATGACTTTGCTCGCATTATTTTAATTCAAATCTTATTAATTATGGTCATGGTCATATGCAAACTTGAATTAAAAGCAAGCCCATTGTTATGGGCCATTCACAGAAAAATGTAAACAGTCCTGACTTAATAGGAATGCATGCATCTTCCAGCAACAACCATTATGCAACAACCCTAATTTTCCATTCACTGAGACTATGACCAGTTGATTTCTGGTCTACTTTTGTACTTCCAAAACCTTATGCAGCATTAGTGGGAGTTCTCAATGTCTTTCAATGAATTTTACAACATTCATTTGAAAATTGTTAAAGATGCAAAATAACCACTGTTATTCACTGGAGTTAGTAAATAAAAATTGTAAAGGAGAATGCTAATAGACTCCTGTTTTGTAGAGAAACTTCAAGAGAAAGGCAACATCACTATCAATAAATTTTCCCATTGCATTCAGACTAAACTTTTTCCAATACTTCGCTGATGAAATTCACACTGCATTTTATAAACAATCCAAAAGGAAATTAAGTACTTGCCTAAAAGGAAACATACAGTATATTATTTTCCAATTAATATACAAATATGATTTCTGAATCATTCTGGTGATTAAAATTCCATTTAGACTAAACAATTATGCAAATAGTTTATATTGCAAACCAATGGAAGTGCAGAAGTTTGTTGAATCAGTAATTTAGTTCATACACATTCGTAGTAATCTCTTCTGCTCTTACCATCATCATCTCCTGAAAGAAGAAAAATAGGTTGAGAATGAAAATCAAGTAAATTAGGACAATTTGCATTATTTACTAAAATCTAAATCAATATACAAAAGAAAGAATGGCTGTTCCCTCAGCTACCTATAGCTACACACATGTATTCTGTGATTCACCTGGTAAATGTCAGCTCCAATCAGAAGGCTATGGATTCCAGCCTCATGCCATGACTTCATTGTTTATAATCCAAGCTGATCTTCCATTTGTATGCCACTGAGTACATGCTGCATTGCTACAAGAACAGTTGAACTAAGATCTGTTTTCTTGTCTAAGTGGAAGCAAAGATCCCATTGCAATATTTGAAGAACACTGTGCAGTATCCTTCAATATTTACCTAGTTTTATGTTCAATCTGGGAATCACTAACAATAGATTTGTTAGCCATTTATCTCATTGACATTTGTTCACAGGAATGGCAGCCACATTCAACTACTCAACTAGTGCACTTCAAAGACAAAAAATATCAATGAAAAGCCATGAGGTTGAGATTCATAATGGGAGATAAAAATATCACGTGGACACAGTATTCAATTTCTTAGGGAGCTAAGAACTACATACAGCAATACATCAACATGGGCAATGCAGCTTTGCCAAGAAATAATAAACTTCTGCTTTCCCTGAAGATTTAAAAAAAATACACGTTAATATAATTATTTTTAAAGTTACAAACTCACCTCTGCTAGGTGCTAATGGATTCAGAGGACGATACACAGAGCGAGGCCTGCAAAAGATATTTAAAGTTTTTTTCTTGTTTCACTTTCTTATTGGAGCAAGTTTCAAGAATATTGGAACATTTGGATAATACGTCCTTCATTAACTATGGATTGGACTATACTTCTGTTCAAAGTAAATATCCCTCAAGAGCTAGGTGCACGTCAAAGTCACTGGACACTATTCAAAGAAACAACTCTCTTAGTTCCTTGATCAGTATTGCTCCATTAAAAATACCAAATCATTGGCAGTATATAATTCAAGTGATGCCTATCTGATAATAGAGGAAAGTAGTCACATCATTTTTCTTTGTATCAGTAAAATTCCAAAGTAGTACTCTGTGAAACTCCTATATGCCTTGAGATTTGGCACCAAACAAATTTAACTATAACAAAAATACATTTTGTACATGGACAACTGCAATTTAAATATTACTTCTACCCATTACACAATTTTCATCAACTTCATACCATCCATTCTACATTACTCTTACCCATAATTGTCTTGCTGATATATCTTAGCCCTCCAATTATAAATTCTTGCATTTATGTTTAAATTTTGACATGGCTCTCCTCCAGTCTTACCAAACTCCAAATGTCGTGTCCCTCTGACTTACCTTCCAAAGCTCACCTGTCTAAAACTTGTCTTATTGCTTATTAAATTTAATGCAAATTTAATTTCTTTGTGCTTGTTTGTTCATCTGTGAGTAAAATGTTCTTGTATTTCAGTGCACTTCAAACCAAGTGAGATTTAGTGGCAACAATTCCAGTAAAATTAAGAGTTTTCTTATTTGTAACAAAGCATTGTTCTAATCTACACTATCAGAAACACAACCTCTTCAGATTTAATTGACATAAAATTACTGCATATTCAGACTTGTAATAGCTACCCTTTTCCTTTCAGATACACCTTAAGATTTTTATAGGTAGGGGTGCTAATAGGGACAAGCTCCCACTACCTAGAAAATGCTCCCAATGGCATGCATCTCAAACAGCCTCTGCCAACCAAGTCCAGCTCCTGGCCTTCACGTGTGGCTTAGATTCCAAGTCCAGCTGTACTGACAGGAGAAGGGGCAAAGGCAGATGACTGGCACCTTAAAGTCCGTCACTTAGGGCTGATGGGCCTTGCTGCTATACCCACTCATGGAAAAGGCTTCAGGAGCAAACGAAGGGAAAAATCCAGAGCTGGAGTCCCTAAGACAGTCTAACATTAAGTTCAATGTTAACTTGGCAATTCCTGTGAGGCTGCTGGTACCAAACTGTATCAGTCTCTGCCATTCCTTAAGGTTCATCTGGTGTGTAGAGAGGGGAGGCTTACGACATGGACAATCGCTTGCTCTCCATATCAAACTGCCCAAGCTTGGGTATCCAGAGATCTAGGATGCAACATCCATGGTTCAGCCTGACTGACGGAAGCCTCATACCTGAAGACATTGAGCCTTCTCCCCCACTCCCTGGTAAGTGATTGCCACCATACATCTTTCCTCTGTGTAAATATGTTACCTGCATATCCTCTTAATGAGATTGTCACTTTTATGAAATTCAAATCATTATTTCAGTGACCGTAACTATCCAAGCTGATGCCCAAGATATGCTAATGTTTTGAAGCAATGCACACAAAATGCTGGAGGAACTCAGCAGGCCAGACAACATCTATGGAAAAGAGTAAACAGTTGACAGTTTGGGCCAAAACCGGAAAAAATGATGGTAAGTCACAGTAAGCTGGCAGCAAGAGGGTAGGTGTTGGGCGAAATGGTCCGAGGAGGAGGGATGAAGTAAAGAGTTGGGAAGTTAATTGTTGAAAGAGATAAAGCTGGAGGAGGGGAAATCTGAAAGGAGAGGGTAGACAACCATGGAAGAAAGGGAAAAGAGAGTGAGGGAGGTAAGGAGATAAGGTGAGGGGGAAAACAGGAATGGGAAATAATGAAGAAGAGTGGGGGGGTGGGTCAACTGTCAGAAATTCGAATATTTTTGGTATTACTCATAGGGAAGTGACTTATAAGTTATTATATGCTGATGATTTGTTACTATACATATCTGACCCTGAGATATCTATTCCTGCTATTTCATCCTTCCTTCCTCAGTTTAGTAGTTTTTCTGGCTACAAACTGAATTTTAATAAGAGTGAACTATTTCCATTAAATATGCAAGTTCCAATTTATAAACACTTACCATTTAAAGTTGTCACAGATCATTTTACTTATTTGGGTATTAAAATTACCCAAAAACATAAAGATTTATTTAAAGTTAAATTTTTTTACCTTTAATTGACCAAATCAAGCAACTTGTTACCAGGTGGTCCCCATTATCTTTGTCATTGGTTGGTCGAATTAATGCTATTAAGATGATAGTATTACCCAAATTTTTATATTTATTCCAAGCATTACCAATTTTTATTCCTAAATCTTTTTTTGATATTATTGACTCCAAAATATCCTCGTATGTGTGGCAAAATAAAAATCCTAGATTAAGTAAAAAATATTTACAGAAGCCTAAGAAGGAGGGTCGTTTGGCTTTGCCAAACCTAAGATTTTACTATTGGGCAGTTAATATTCGATATTTAATATTTTGGACACAAGAATCAATTATAGCACCTTGCCCACAATGGGTAAATTTGGAATGTAAACCTGTACAAGATTTTTCATTGTTTTTCATTTTAGGATCTTTGCTTCCTTTTGCTTTATCTAAATTGAATAAACAAATAACTAATCCTATAGTTAAACATACATTACGAATATGGTTTCAATTTTGTAAATTCTTTGGCTTGAATAAGTTTATCTTATCAAGCCCTATTATATCTAACTTTTTTTTTTGAGCCCTCTTTTATAGATCAAGCCTTTGTATTATGGAAAACAAAAGGCTTTTGTTTTTGTGATCTATTTTTAGATAACAGTTTTATGTCCTTTGAACAGCTATCTAATAAATATAATTTGCCTAAAACTCAGTTTTTTTTAAGATACTTGCAAGTTAGAAATTTCTTGAACAATATGTTACAGTCTTTTCTGAAATTATGTCCAATGGACATAACGGAAAATTTTTTAGCTCTGAATCCTTGTCAGAAGGGTTTAGTAGCCATCATTTATAATATGATCATGAAAATACAGCCAGGAGTATCAGAAAAATTTAAGAAGGAATGGGAAAAAGAACTTCATTGTCTTATACCCACTGAGCAGTGGGAGAAAATTTTACAATTAGTCAATTCTTCTTCTATTTGTGCTAAACATGCCCTAATACAATTTAAGGTTCTACATAGGGCTCACATGTCCAAGGATAAACTTGCTCGATTTTATTCTTGTGTTAATCCAACCTGTGACAAATGTCATTCTGAAGTCGCTTCATTGACCCACATGTTTTGGTCTTGCCCTTGTTTGCAAAATTATTGGAAAGATATTTTCGGTATTATTTCAACAGTTCTGAATATCAATTTCCAACTGCATCCTATTACTGCAATTTTCGGTTTACCAATGGTGGATAATAGTTGTTTATCCCCCTCAGCCCGGCGGATGATTGCATTTGTTATATGAATGGCTAGAAGATCTATCCAATTGAACTGGAAAGAAATTAATCCTCCAACTATATTTCAGTGGTTTTCTCAAACTATTTTTTGTTTGAGTTTAGAAAAAAATTAGAAGTGTTGTCTTTGACCCTTCAGTTAAATTTGAAGAAACTTGGAGACCATTTATTCAACATTTTCGTATGAGCTAAACTGACTTTTCCTAAACCTTACTTTTATTATCCTTAATTATTTGGATGGAGGTGCAGAGTTATTGACACTACTATGTATATTTGACATAATGCAATGGCCCATGTTGGTTAGTTTTTCTTTTTGGGGGGGGGGGGTTTCTTATTTACTCCATTTTTCGTAATTACTATGAGTTTGGGAGGTTATATATGGATTATCATCTATTTGTATTTATACCTTAACCTATTAATTATGTACTCTCAAACTCTCTGTATTCATGTTTCAGTTATGTTTGTTTAAAATTAATAAAAAGATTTAAATAGAAAGAAAGAAAGAAAGAAAGAAAGAAATTCGAGAAATCAATGTCCATGCCATCAGGGTGGAATACCCAAGTGGAATACAAGGTGTTACTCCTCCAGCATGAGTGTGACCTCATTGCAGCAGTAGAGGAAGCCATGAATTGACCTGTCAGAATGGGAACGGGAAATAAAATTGAAATGGGTGGCTACCGGGAGATACCGCCTTTTCTGGCGGACGGAGTGTAGATGCTTGGTGGAGTGGTCTCCCGATCTACGTCGGGTCTCATCGATATAGAGGAGGCCACACCGGGAGCACTAGATATAGTAGATGACCCCAACAGACTCACAACTGAAGTGTCACCTTGCCCGGAAGGACTGTTTCTGGCTCTGAATGGTAGTGAGGGACATAGTGTAGGGGCAGGTGTAGCACTTGTTCCACTTGCAAGACTAAGTACCAGGAGGGAGATCTGTAGGATGGGATGAGTGGACAAGGAAGTCACGTAAGGAGCAATCCCTCCAGAAAGCGGAAAATGGGGGGGGGGGGGGGGGGGGAAGATGTGCTTGGTGGTGGGATCCCATTGGAGATGGCGAATGTTATGATAAATTATGTGCAGGACACAGGCTAGTGGTGTGGTAGGTGAGGACAAGAGTTACCCTATCCCTGATGTGGCAGATGGAGGATGGGTGAAGGCAGACACCTGCAAAATGGAAGAGATGTGAGTGAGGGCTGTGTTGATGGTGGAGGAAGGAAAACCCTTTCTTTGAAGGGTATAGTGGGAAGAGGTATAGTCCAGGTAGCCGTGAGAATCAGGGTTATAAAAGATGTCAGTAGATAGACTGTCTTCAGAGATAGAGACAGAGAGAGATAGAGAAAGGGGAGATGCTTCTTCCTGCTCTAATATTTTGGTCATTAAGTTATACTTAACATTTCACTACCAAGTGATAGGCACATAATAGGCACATAGACAAATAATTTGCTTGCATAAGTCCACAGCAAGGATAAAACAATTTGGAAAAAAGCCAAGCAGGCAAGTAGAGGCAGACTTTTGAAAACAGAAAATATGTTTTGTATACAGAATTTCTGGTGGCTTCTTTGAGCTTTCTTAATTACATGTCAACTACAACAGAAAAATAAATCAAAGTTTGAAATTCATTCATGAGGCCAACAGAAAATTATCAGAAATTTATCTGAAATTATTATTCAGGCCCTTTTAGGAAGACATTTCAATGATGAAACCTTAACTTGGCCCGAAATGTCGACTGTTTATTCATTTCCATAGATGCTGCCAGCTCTGCTGAGTTCCTTCAGCATTTTGTGTGTGTTAACTGCAAATCTATTCAATTCTCTTTCAAAACAGACTTAGAACTATTAAGCATGAATTCTGAAAAGGAACTGAATACAAATGAGTAGAGAGCAGCAGTACTAATACAGAAACTATCCTCAGTAAGCTGGCATTTAAACTCAAGCCCAAAAATAATTAAGACTCAAACAACTGCATATGAAAACTACTCACAGTGGAGCAAATATCACTGGGCGGAAAAATCCTATCAAATACCTGTACACTGTCTGGTGTATGTTACTAAAAAGGGCTTCTTTGGTTTGTTACGAGTAGGAATGTTTCTTTGTCTGTTAAATGTTTCTCTCGCTGTTGTTTCGCTTTAGAATGGCTGATATGGTAATTGTATTCATTTGTTAATCAATGGGGAACGTTATTGTGTTTTGTGAGGCTGGGAACTTGGGGGAGGGGTTGCGTGGGCTTGGGGGGTGAAGGGAGTCGGCAGGAGAGATGGACGAGGAAGGTGGACGGGCACTGGACGGCTCGTAGGACCACCGCAACTGGCGCTAGACGGCTTGTAAGACCACCGGGTGGTCCCAGGGGTGACGACGTGGCTGTCGGATGATTCGTTGATTGAGCTCCTACGATGTGCACTACACTGACTGAACTTTGATAAGTTGGCGCCTTTTGTTTTTTTCTTTCCTTATATATATATATATTGTATTGCCTAATACTTCTTTAGTTAATGTTAGTAAATTCTATAAAGTGTATGTCATAACGGTATTTGGTGTGAAGTTGATATGGTGAGCGGCGCGAGGCATAAACTCGATTCTCACAGCACCTGCGTGTACGGGAGGTGGGTTGGTGTGTG
Source organism: Hemitrygon akajei (assembly GCF_048418815.1). Taxonomy (NCBI): domain Eukaryota; kingdom Metazoa; phylum Chordata; class Chondrichthyes; order Myliobatiformes; family Dasyatidae; genus Hemitrygon; species Hemitrygon akajei. Next base: position 101,083,376 of record NC_133132.1, read on the forward strand.
GCTGGATCTCCTTTTCCCCTAGACATATACCAGCCTGTTGGGTAAGTGTTACATACCCTTTGATAAAAGTTCAAACATTTTCATTATACCCAATATTAATTTAATGTGTACTCAGTGAAAAAATTGCCACAAGCGTGTATATTCATGTAGAGCTCATGTTTGATGAGGTGGGGAAATGCATTTAAATTTATTTTAATGAAGCTCCCCACCAGGGCTTGTTTTTATGTTGTTTAGTCACTTGTGTGTTCTGTGTTGTTGTGCCGAGCACAGTGGACATGCCATGTTGGTGCCAGACTGTGCTGACACTTATGGACTGTGATAAATAAATCTAAATTTTAATAAATCTGAATCTAAACTTAAGGACAAGAAATGGAGTCATTAAGATCCATACTAAGATTCAGATTTTTGAGTAAGACCAACAGAAACTGTACTGTTGTGTAGACCCTTGTATGCCCACTGACCATAGCTTTTCTTTAAGAAATAGGACAAATAAGCCAATAGTAAAGACTTGTTTTCTCAACTGAAATTCAAATCCAACATTTAGATTACAAATTACATTCAAACCCCAATTCATAAGGATGAGGGGTGACCTCATTGAAACCTATTGAATGGTGAAAAGCCTTGATAGATTGGATGTGGAGAGGATGTTTCCAGTGATGGGAGAGTCTAAGGTAGAGGACACAGCTTCAGAATAGAGAGGCGTCCTGTTAGAACAGAGATGAGGAGGAATTCCTTTAGCTAGTGAGTGGTGGATTTGTGGAATTCTTTGCCCCAGGCAGCTGTGGAGGCAAAGTCTTTATGTATATTTAAGGCAGAGGTTGATAAATTCTTGATTGGTCAGGGCATGGTGGGGTATGGGGAGAAGGAATGAGATTGGGACAGAGTAAAATTGGAGCAGCCATGATGAAATGGCGGAGCAGAATTGATGTGCCGAATGGCCTAATTCTGCTCCTATATCTTCTGGTCTGTTATGATCCTATTTACAAGAAACAAACTAACTATAAAAGTATACTGAAACAGAAATTAAAATGGAATACTTGAAACAGTTCTCTTCATAGATGCTATTCCACACCCTCCAGGCTGACCAACCCCTGTATCCAGTGTAGCGCTCAGGATTGAGGAGGAGATCCACATATTCTGCATCAGGTGACAGCTCATCTATAAAACGAGAGATTAGTTTCAATTTTTAAAAAAAAACACAAAACAGCAACAATCAATTGAAGAAGCCAGGCTCTGATTTACCAGAGGTTTTCCTTCATCACAACTAAAGACAACATTGTGAGTGGAATGAGGAAAATGGAGACAAGCAACATTGTACAAAGTTGATTATATTTAATGAACCAAAAAGGTGAAAAGGCCTTCTGATAACATAAGCCATCTGAAGGCTATCAGGATGGTCTTTGGGCAAGGTCTTGGTTCGCTCCTGGGGTACTACATGTTATGGAAAAGCGTGGTGTTGAAGTTAGCAGCAGCTTAGAGGGTGCTTTGCTGAAAAATTTAGCCAAGCCACAAGGCTAAAACAAGTGATGATCATGAATTAGTAATACAACAACTGGTTGTGAAACCTGTAAATTTCCCATCCGCTACAGTGTGTTTTAAATTTGCATCTCTAAATTAATAAAGGCTCTTCAGTAACTTAACCACTGTGGTGCCATCCTTAAAAGGCTTCATCACTCAAATAATAGTGACCAGATTCTACAGAAAAAGGTAGTACAATGAGATAAATGCAACAAAAAAACTTCTTTACTTCTCTATCATACACCCTTGTACACAAAATTAACCTCAACCTAATTTGCTTTTTTTCCCTCCCCTCTCTGGATATACCTTTCTGTGGGCATTTCCAATTCTTTTACAATAGAACAGAAGTCAAAATCACAACATTTTAAAAGGGAATGCAATGCCCCTTCTCAAATGTGTAGGAATACAATTTAGTTGAGAGAGGCGTCCTAATATGTATATTCTATCTATCCTCATCCCATCTCCCCCATTTCCTGAACATCTGCGCTCACTCCCTCTTCCCGCCACCGTAACAGTGATAGAATTCTTTTTGTCCTTACCAACTACCCCATCAGACTCCGCATTCAACACATTATCCTTTGCAACTTCCACCATCTCCAAAGGGACATACCACGAAACATATCTTTACCTCTCCCTCCCTTCACCACAGGGATCACTCTCTACATTTCCCTTGTCCATTCATCCCTCCCCATTACTCTACCTCTTGGCAGTTATCTCCAGAAGCAGCCCAAGTGCTACATTCAGGGCCCCAAACAGTCCTTACACTTTACCAGCAAATTTGGGGTGGTCATTAATTGTGTCTGGTGCCCCCATGCGGCTTTCTCTACATTGGTCAGATCAGTTGCAAATTGGGATACCGCTTCGTTGAGCACCCCCACTCCATACGTTAAAGAGAGGAAATTCCCAGTGGTCAAACATTTTAGTTCCCATTCCTATTGTGACAAGATGAAGCCACCCTCAGGGTGGAGGAGCAACACCTTAAATTCCATCTGGGTAGCCGCCAGCCTGATGGTATGAATATCGATTTCTCCTTTTGGTTTAAAAAAAAACTGCCTCCAACTCCCCTCTTCCTCTATTCCCCAATTCAACCTTTTATGTCTTCTCAGTTGCCTATCACTTCCCTCTAGGTTCCCTCCTCCTTCCCTTTCTCCTGTGGTCCACTCTCCTCTCTTATCAAATTCCTTTTCCTCCAGCCCTTTACCTTTCCCACCCACCTGGCTTCACCTTCCAGCTAGCCTCCTTCTGTTCCCCCACCTTTTTCTTCTGGCATCTTCCTTCTTAGCTTTCAGTCCTGAAGAGGAGTCTCGGCTCAAAATGCCGCATGTTTATTTGTTTACATAGAAGCTGCCTGATCTGCTGAGTTCCTCCAGCATTTTGTGTGTGGTGTGTTGTATTGTATCTGGATCAATGTTAGCATTCACTGATGAAAATTCAACCAACTCCAACTGCAAAACTAACAAACTCTCATAGTATGTAGCACTAAAAGCTGAATTTTAAAAAGAAAAAAAAAAAGATTTTCAAATGAAACAAGTTTTTTAAAAAATTACCAGTCAAAAATCATATTTAACATAATCATCAGTCAAACTCTTGTAGCATTACTGCTGAGGATTCTAAACAAATCTTTAAGCAAAAATGAACTTGGGTAAGAGAGTTCACTGACAACATGTTGGCTCCATTTTAAATTCATACATTTACTTAAATTATCTAATACTATGTATTTTACATTTGTAAACTGTTATCCTCAACAGTTACAATTGCTGTTTCCACACATTTTTCGAACAGTCAGTATTTTTATTTATTTTATTTGGCGACATAGTGCAGTAACAGGCCCTTCCAGCCCAATGAGCCCGCCCTGCTGAATTACACCCGTGTGACCATTTAACCTACTTAACCCATACGTCTTTGGAATGTGGGAGGAAACCCATGTGGAGAACATAAAAAGAATCAGTACAAACAACAGCAGAATTGAACCCAGGTCACTGGCACTGTTATAATGTTACATTAACCGCTGTGCTACCGTGCCACCCCACATGAGGTCTCATATATGTTTTTGCTTAAGGTTCACAACTTCCTTAACTTTTAAAAAAAAGTATCCTGGAATTGCTAGGCAAATGTATAATGTACATTTGAATATGATACCAATTGTTCAGAATATCCTCACCATCAAGCTCACAGAAGTGGTCTTGTGCATCATCATATCTTGCCCAATCAATAAAAGCCTCTTTTGTTTGGTTGCTAAGAACAAAAAGAGAACACTGTAAGACAGAACTACAAACACACCAACCAAGTACATCATGTAAAACAAAAGTACAAGTTATATTGACCTGCAAATTGATGAATACAAATTTATATTATGAAATACACAAAGAACAATGGATCTTTCCATTTAAGCAACAAAACTCTTCTGGCTAAAAGAGAAGTAGAAGTCAAAATGTGCAAATCATTTGGCTTAAGAGTAAAATCATTTCCTCCAACAATGCCAAACAAGGCAGTCAGAGGGTTGGGTTTAAAGTTTACTTTAAAAAGCTCCGAGAAAGTTTGAAATAGTTCTTTCCAAAATTTATCAAGTTGCGGGCAGGACCAAAACATACGAATCAGAGAGGCTTCTTCGACATTACACCTATTACAGTATGGAGAAAAATCTGAGTAAAAACAAGAGAGCTTATCTTTAGTCATATAGGCTCTATGAACCACTTTAAATTGTAAAAGAGAGTGGCGCACACATAATGAAGAGGTGTGAACAAGTTTAAAAATTTCATTCCAAGTAACCTTATCAATTGAAATCTGTAGGTCTTGTTCCCAGAGATTTTTAATTTTGTCTAACAGAATGTTTCTCATTGCCAACATTTTACAAATGAGAATTTGCCAGCTCATGTAGAAATTACTCAAGTGAAAGGAAAGACAGAAAAAATTGGTGTTGCTGAAAACTTGAAATTAGAATCAATATTAAATTCCAACCAAGTAATTTCACTTAAACAACCACAATGGCCAAATCACCAAATCTTTATTCACCTTAATGTGCTGTTGACAGCTCCCAGCTCATTTGCTTCTTCACAGTCTTGTAACTCTTCTGCATTCACTTCCTTATAATAGTAACAAAAAAATTAGCAAATCAATGATGCATCTGGGATGATTGATAAACCAGTTACTTTTACTGGCTTTAACTAGTAAAATATGAATAAACAGAATTATGTTTCAGCTTCAGAGAACATACAAGTTCTGGAGTTTCTGAATTAGGAAATATAATTCATATTGGTAGATGAAGATAATGCAGGTTTTCAGTGGTATTCTCCAATCTTATCAGAAACCTATCAGGCAATATTACTTCAAATGCTTTATTCATTAGCTGAATGTTCCAAAGTGATCAGACAGAAGTTAATTCAAGTATAAACTTACTTTATTGTAATTAGCTGCTTTAATTCCAATTGGAATCTCACTCTAGAAATAAAACAAAGTATTAAAATGATTACACAAATGCATTTCAGAAATTTCCTCCAAATTAGTGGGCAACAGTTGTTGGAAATAATTTCAACCAAGCTTTGGAATAATCACACCACAAAGTAGATCAACATCATTTAAAAAAACCCCAGAATAACTGGCAACAGAAGATATACAACTTTTTGATGGCCATTATGTAAGATTTCAAACTTGGTGGATAGAAGATAGGACATAAAACAGTACAGCACAGGTACAAACCCATCAGCCCACAATGTTGTGCAAACTAACTAAATTAGTAATCAAATGCCCAAACAATTTCCTTTGCATGCACAATGTCTATTAACTACTAATGAAATTAGTACCGTAGATTCCGGATTTTAAGCCGCTACTTTTTTCCCACATTTTGAACAGCTTTGAACTCTGTGGCCTTTAATACGGCGCGGCTAATGCATGGTTTTTTTTCATGCCGCCAAAAACATTTTGCCTCGTAACAGTAGACCAATAAAATTGATGAGTAGTTCACAGAGGTCCAATGAAATTGTACGATAAATCAAGCGCACTTTCACAATTAAATTATTGTAAATCAGTCATTTGTACTCACCCTCATCAACATGGAAAACACTCGAAGAAAAGCATTGTGCTGCCTTTATGGCAGTTATTTAGTTTATAATATTTTCGCTTAGTAATTCATTTGTTAGTTAAAGTTAGAACTGTTTTAACTATATTTGTTTTCTGTACTACATCCCGGGATGCTATGACGTCACACCCGGTTTCGCCGCGTCTTGTGGGAAAAATGCCGGTTTGCGATAAACGGGACGGCGGGGGGGGCGAGCGGCGGAGCGAAAACGCTGCTTTTAAGTTAAAGGCGATCAATAACTTTTCCTGGTAGGCTGCAGTATATATATTTTTTACCAGTCGTTAGGAGATATTGGAATGTTGTTCAGTAAAAAAGTATACGCAACGTATATTTAAAAGTAGCCGCGTTACAGGCACGGTTCGAAAAAAAGCATTTGCAATATGTATTTGTTTATGTTACCATATGGATTTAATTAAAAGTTAAAAAATCCTCACGTGTAATATCTTTCTGTGTAAATATCTCATATTACAACGTGGGACACCTGCGGCCGAAAATCCGGTGCGGCCTGTACAAGTACAAAATTGATTTTCTTTCTAAAATTAGAGCCAGCGGCTTTTAATCAGGTGCACTCTGTAGTCCGGAATCTACGGTAATCATTTATGTGCCTATCTGAGACCCTGTTGAACACCTCCATCATGTTTGCCTCCACCACCATCCCGGACAGTGCACCTCAGAGACTCTCACGATGTTATCTTACATTTTTCTAGATTGCAGTCGAGTGATGACATTCATACTTAATTCTTATATACTCTTGATTATTAGTTTCCCACTCATCACAGGCTTCTAGGAGTTTCTTCAGATCCCTGTACCATTCTCAGCTACTAATGTTCCTCGAGACAAGCTACAAGTTATACCTCAGCACTTTAATCCATCAATATCATAATTGCTTTCAATTTTTTTTTGCTTTCAAACAACAGATTATAATTGGAATTCCGAGGGTTGAGTAAAATACTATCATGCAACATTTCATGTATTGAGCAAAGCTAAAATAGAAGAATGTATCACTTAAGATTTGTAGTGGGAAATTTACATACACATAACTGACCAATCCCACTTCTTTGAGATATTGGTGAGAAGAGCATAATGACCATCTTCTGAGTTGCATATATTTTAATATGTATAACAATGGAATGTCCATGTATTCGTACAATTTTCAATTTAATTGTGCTTCAAAAAGACAAAAGTTGACATATCACAAGTGAAATCTTATGATAATAAGAATTCTGGATCTTGCCAAATACTAAAACCAGGAACAAACAACCCACCCCTCAAACTGAAGTATGAATTAAAAAAACAACAAACAACATCTGTAAATATAAATTTTACCTCAGAACAAGGCTTTACATGGCAGTCCTTAATCGAACAGTGCCCATCATTTAACCAGAAAGGACAGGGTCGCTTTAAATTTACCTGTTAAGAGAAGGTATTATTATAACTGACCAGGCTGCATCTAAACAATTTTCAAATTAATATACGCATTGTAGAGACAGCAGACAGAGGTTGGGGGGGGGGGGGGGGGTGGTTAGGGTAGAGAAGAGGGGAATGTGATAATACAGTAAGATGGCATGGACATGATGGATCTGAAAGGTATTTTATTTTTCTTAACAATGTAGTGCCGAGTAGGCCCTTCGAGCTGTGCTGCCCCAGCAACACCCAATAAACCCGGTTAATCCTAACCTAATCAGAAAACACCTTTTACAATGTTCAATTAACCTACTTGGTAGGTCTTTGGATTGTGGGAAGAAAACAGAGCATCTGGGAAATAACCACACCTTCCATAGGGAGGACATATAGACTCCTTACAGCACCAGAAATGAACTCTGAAATGCACTGAGCCGTAATAGAGTCATACTACCCTACACTACCATGGTGCCCATCATTACGTGCTGCACCACTTTACCTCCCAAGAGGATTTTGTAAAAAAGTTTAGATTAAAATAAAACACATTCATCATGACACTATTTATTAGCATATAGTAAAGGCAGCAAATTTCAGGTTCTTTCAATGTTTTACTGAAATCTATAACAATATTTGCATTAAACTGAGCAGTAGCAATTTTAATAAAGATGAAGAGACTAAAATAAATGAAAATGTGCACTAATTTAGGACAGAATAATTACTTAAGATGTGGTCACAACCTGAAAAGTTACTGGATTCTTAATTACCAGCCTACTTATCAGACCAATCTTAATTTAATTCAAGACAGTAACAATGGCAGTACCCAATCTAAAAAAATGTTGGTCCCAGAACAAATTCCAGCATTAGTTATTCATAAAATTAATCATTGGGTCAAGGTACACACACATTTTGTAGCCACAGATTGAACACTACACAGAGAATACTTAAAACCAATGAAAAGAAATCTGTTTTTTAATCCACAATTGGACATGACAAATTAGTTTTACCTTGAATAGCAAGATATTTCTGTCACAGCTACCCAAAAATTTAGCTCCACTTTAACCACAGAATCAATACAAACCTACACGTGTTTCCATTACTTTATGGAAAACATGCTTGAATAATACTAAGAATCTTACTTTGTAATATCTGAAGTAGTCTCTTTCTTGCAATTTCTGTAATTTAGGAAAAATCTTGTAACTGTTGAAGTCATCGATACTTTCTATGTCGCAGAAGCAATCGTCCAAAACACCTGTCAACTATAATAGAAAAAATTTCTTATAATATGCATTTACCTTGAGTTTTCAAATAATATGATTATAAGCACACAAGTCCATAGCATTCAAACAAAAACAAACGTTTTCCAGATGCAAACAATGCAACAAAATGAAAGAAAATTTGGAAGTAAAATTAGATTAAGTTGCTAATGGATAACTTTACAAGTTAATATCATAAAGGAGGTCTGCCAGCACCTTACACACTCCAGTTTGTTCTTTAAAAAATGGCAAGCATTCATAAATCTGGCTAAAGGTATGGCCAGCAATCTGTCCTACAGCTATCAATAAGTTTGCAATTCCTGCACCGTTTCTGACAACTTTGGAATTGAATTGTTTATTCCAGCTCAGTGTTCAATACCATCTCTTCAGTATTAATCAGCAAACTTCTAAAGCTTCATTTGCAATGGATCCTCAACTTCCTCATCAGGAGACCAAAATCAATGCAGATTGGTGATAACATCTCATTCACAATGTCAATCAACACAGAGCACCTCAAGAATTTGTGCTTAACCCACTGCTCTATTCTCTCTACACTCATGACTGCATAGCTAAGCACAGCTCAAATGTTATCTCTAAATTCACAAATGACATCACTGTTTTCAGCAGAATCTCAGATGGTAGTGTGGAGTCACAGAGGAGTGAAATATATGTAATAACAACTTTGCATTCAACATCAGCAAGACTGAGAAATTGACTGTGGACTTCAAGAAGAGGACAATGGGAGAACAGTTCTCATTGAAGGGTCAGTAGCTTTAAGTTCGTAGGTGTCAGTATCTCAAAGGATCCGCCCTTGGCTCAACACATTGATGCAATCAGGAAGATAGCATTCAGCAGCTCTACTTCATTAGGTGTTTGAAGCAATTTGGTGCATCACCAAAAGACGTGCAGATTGCTGGATCAGCCACAATGAAATGGTGGAGCAGATTTGATGGACTAGATGTCCTAATTCTGCTCCCATCTCGAGGTCTCAGATTTTTATAGATATACTGTAGAGAGCATTCTGACTGGTTGCATCACCACCCAGTATGGAGACTCTAATGGACAGGATCAAAAGAGACTGCAAAGCTGGAGAATCAACCAGCTCCATTCTCCCCATCATCAAGGACATCTTCAAAAGACAGGATTTCAAGAAGGCAACATCCATCATTAAGGACTCACCATCTGGAACATGCCCACTTCTGATTAATACCATAAGGGAGCAGATACTTGAGCCTAAAGATCCACATTCAACAATACAGAGACAGCTTCGTTTGCTCTACCATCAGATTACTAAACAATCCATTTATTCCTTTCTTTTCCACTATTTATGTAATTCACAGCAACTTTGTCTTTACATTATACTGCTGCCACAAATCAACGAATTTCACATCATATAAGACAATGATAACATACTTGATTCTGATTTGTGAAGGCTGTTAATATCAGCTTCAGTTATTTTCTCTGCAGGACACCTGCCCCCATCTCCCCAGTGACTGTACAGACAGCATACTGATTTGAGTTGCTGGACCAGCAATCTAGGAAAACAGGCTTGAATCTCACCATGGTTGCAGGAGAACTTAATTTCAAGTAAGTAAATAAATCTGAATTTAAAACAATTCAAAAAGGGCAACCACAATTGTCACTAAACCCCATATTTTAATACACTGTGCTACTAATACCCTTTAAGGAAGGAAATCTACTTAACTTGTCAGCCCGTGTGTGACTGCAGACAAAATAATGTAGTTGACTCTCACCTATTTCAATAGTTCAGGAGCAACAGAGGATAGACAAAGGTGCTGGTATTACAAGCGATATTCAAGTCCCATGAATATAATAAAATAGTGGATTCTGGTTCATTGGGACACTTCAGGACCAGTACGTTTTGCCCAACTAAACAGCTGTCCTAATTAGCTGAAGTTACATAGAAATAGTTAAAAAGGAATTAAAAAAACAAACTACAGTTTAACTGAGTAGAAAATTATACATTTAAATTAAATATAGAACAAATTAGAAGACTGCCAATACCTCTACAGTACAATAACACTATTAGTTCTTAATGATTGATGGAGGAATGCATCCAGTGTATGCTGGCATGTTCTTCTGATTGACTGTAAATGAATAAAATCAGTGCAGACACCTAGCGTAGATAATGGACTCGATTTATACACTACCAATGATTGCATCCTCCAACTCTCCCTTTTTATTATAACATACAAGATGATTGTCAATATCTTTGCAGCTCATAAGTCCTAACTTGCTGTAGTGAAATAGTTTCATTATGACTCCCAGCCATTTCTGGCATCTCCAATCCTGAAATCTTGAAAGCAGTGAACAAAACAGTTCTGAATTATCTTACTGTTTATTTCTCACCAATTATCAGTGATAAAAAAAAATCAGTGCTTTTTGAACACAGGCACATGCAATTGATGCTTTTCAAGAACTGTTTGTTGCAAGTATGGTGGAGTGTATAACAGCCATGAGAGTTAGAAACTATTTGGCAACAGTCTCCTGCCCCAATTAAGCAGCATAGTGTCCCAAATAAACTCTGGGAATCCCAGATATTTTGTTAATTAGTTTTTGTTCTTTAAGTTATTCCAAATAAGCAGCTGCAGTGATTAACTAGATATGCCCAAGATCCTTTAATGGGATCAAGGCTTTGGCTCAGGCTGACATTGATAGTCATAGAATACTACAACACAGAAACAGGCCCTTCTGCCCATCTAGTCCACACCAAACCATTCATCTGCCTAGCCCCATTGAACTACACCTGGAAATCCAAATTTCTTAGATGTTGAAATCACACCTGCTTCCACCACTTGCACTAGCAGTTTGTTCCACACTCTCACCACCCTCTGAATGAAACCGTTCCCCCTCATGTTCCCTTTAAATATTTCACCTTTCACCCTCAACTCATGTCCCCTAGTTCTAGTCTCACCCAACCTTAGTGGAAAAAGCCTGCTTGCTATATATAGCTAGCTATCTATACCCCTCATGATATTGTATACCTCTATCGAATCTCCCCTCAAGCTTCTACACTCCAAGGAGTTAAATCCTAAGTTATTCAACCTTTCCCGAAAACTCAGATACTCAAGTCCTGGCAACATCTGCATAAATTTTCTCTGCACTCTTTCAATCTTATTTACATCTTTGCTATAGGTAGATGACCAGAATTGCACACAATACTCCAAATTAGGCCTCACCAACATCTTATACAATTTCAACCTAACATTCCAATTCCTGGGCTAAATACATTGATTCATGAAGGTCAATATGCCAACAACTTTATATATGACCCTATCTACCTGTGACACCACTTTCAACAAATTATAGATCTGTACTCCCAGATCCCTTTGTTCAACCACAGTCAGTGCCCTACCACTCACCATGTTAAGACCTACCCTGGTTGGTCCTCCCAAAGTGCAACACCTCACACTTGCCTGCATTAAGTTCCATATGCATTTTTCAGACAATTTTTCCAGCTGACCCAGCTCCTGCTGCAAGCTTTGATAAGTCTTCCTTTCTGTCTATTACGCCCCCAATCTTGGTGTCATCTGCAAGTTTGCTGATCCAGTTTACCACATCATCGAAATCACTGATATAGATGACAAACAACAATGGACCCAGCACTGATCCCAGTGGCACATCACTAATCAGAGGCCTCCAGTCAGAGAAGCAACTAAATATAACCACTCCGGCAAAGCCAATGTTTAGTCCACTTTACTACTTCATCTTGAATGGCAAGCGACTGAACCTTCTTAACCAACCTCCCATGTGGGGCTGTGTCAAAGGCCTTGAAGTTCATGTGGGCAACATCTTGTGTCTTGACTTCATCAACTTTCCTGGTAACTTCCTTGAAAAACTCTACAAGGTTGATTAGACACGACTTGCCATGAGCAAAGCCATGTTAACTATCCCTAATCAGTCCCTGCCTAACCAAATAGTTGTATAACCTGTCCCTTAGAATACCTTCCAACAACTTTCCCTCTACTGATGTCAGGTTTACCAGCCTATGATTTCCTGGCTTAATCTTAGAGACTTTCTTAAACAGTGGAAATTTAGCTATCTTCCAATCCTCTGGCACCTCATCCACATCCAAGGATGTTTTAAATATCTCTGCTAGGGCCCCTGCAATTTCTGCACGAGCCTCCCACAAGGTCTGAGAGAACCCGGGCCTGACAAGGTGGATTCATCCACCCTAATTTGCCTCCAGACAGCAAACACCTTCTCCTATGTAATCTGCATAGGGGTCATGACCTCACTGCTGTGAGATTGAGCTTCAGTCTCCCAAGTAAAAACAGATGCAAAAAAAAAAACCCATTTAAGATTTCCCCCATCTCTTTTGGCTCCATGTATCTGGTATTCCAGATGACCCATTTTATCCCTTACTATCCTTTTGCTCTTAATTTATCTGTAAAAACCCATAGGATTCTCCTTCACTTCATCTGCTAGAACAACCTCATGTCATCTTGCCCTCTTGATTTCCTTAAGTGTTCTCTTGCATTTCTTATATTCCAAGTACCTAACTTCTTCCTGTCTGCTTATACCTGCCACGCACCTTCTTTATCTTAACCAGGGCCTCAATATTTCTCAAAAACAAAGGTTCCCTAACCCTGTTATCCTTGACTTTTATTAAGATAGGAACATACAAGTTCTGTATTCTCAAAATTTCACTTTTGAAGTCCATGTACAAATGCACCTTTGCCAGAGACCTGTCTGCCCCAATCCACACTTGCCAGATCCTTTCTGATTCCATCAAAATTGGCCTTACTCTAATTTAGAATCTCAACCCAAGGGTCAGACCTATCCACCTCCATAACCATCTTGAAACTAATCACTAGATGCAAAATGTTCCCCGACACAAACTTCTGTCACCTGCCTGTTTCATTCCCTAATAGCAAATCTAGGATCACACTCTCCAATTGGGACCTCAATGTACTGACTAAGGAAACTTCCTTGTACACAAATTGTCTCATCCAACCCTTTTTACAATATGAGAGTTCCAGTCAACATGTGGAAAGTTAAAATCACCTGCTATAACAATCTTATTTCTTGAAACAGTCTGCGATCTCTCTACAAATTTATTCCTCTAAATTCCATGGACTGTTAGGCAAATACAATCCCGTTAATGTGGTCATAACTTTCTTATTCCTCAGTCCTACCCATAAAGACTTACTAGACGAGTTCTCCAGTCTGGCACAACTGATAACTCCTGTAACATTTTCCCTGATTAGTAATGCCATCCTTCCCCCTTTAATCCCTCCCACACCATCATGTCTAAAACAATGGAATCCCAGAACACAGAGCACCCAGACCTGTCCCTCTCCAAGTTTCATTAACAGCTACAATATCATAATTCCATATGTTGATCCATGCCCTAAACTCATCTATCTTTCCCAGACATCCCACCTCTCCTGGAAGTTCTGGGAATCTCCCGCATATTGATAGCAGCTCCCTGACGCCTGAAAATTATACAATATACTGTAAATCGATTTTTTTTTGAGAGTGAGCGAGCGAGAGGGAGGGAGGAGGGAGAGAGAGACAGAGAGAGAGTGACGGACGAAGCCAAAGAGTGACGGAGAGCATCCTGATTGGTCTCTCTTTGTACTGAGTAGACATATCACTTTTCTCTGTGGGTGAGCTTTACAATCAACCTCTCTCTCTTTCATTGTCTATCAGTTCAGTGTCCTGCCACACCATGGCAGAGTGTTCCAAAAAAGAGAAAATAGAAAATATACTTCACCTCAGACTACACTGGTGTACCCCTGCCTAACAGGGGTCAAAAATAATGACAGTGTTCTCGCTGCACTGTTTACAACAGTGACTTTTCTATTGCCCATGGTGGGTTACGTGAAAGCACATATTTACCGCGTTGGCTGTCCAAGTCACCTGGTCAACATTTGTGCCAAAACTGCTGCTAAGGAGCTCTCAATGTCACCTGAAGAACTGCTCACTGACATCTACTACTGCTTTGAGAAAAGTTCCAAACAAAGAGAAGACCTAGAATAGTTTCATGAGTTCTGCAATGTTGCCCAGCAGAGAGTACAAAAGCATTGTCCTACACGCTGGCTTTCTTCAGGAATAGGTTTGGACCATCTGCTCCACCAATGGCCAGCCTTTATTTCATATTTTGAGTCAAAGAGTGAGAATCATCTCATATTCAGAAGAGGCTGAAAGACCCCCAAATGAAAATATACACATGCTTTCTCCATAATGTCAGACAATGTTTTGACAAATTCAATTTGATTTTTCAAAACAAGGCACCTATCCTCTTCAAGTTGGATCAGAGTGTAACTGAGCTCCTGCACGACATAGCAAGCAGATTTATTGAGCCAAAGGTATTGAGAGAACATTCAGGAGATAGATGTGAGCAATTCTGAAATTCACTGCCCAGATGAAGAGTATTGGGTACCTGGCAAGGAGGCAGTTGCTAAGCAACTGTGATCAAATAAATTGTTGTGTTCTTTCATAATCAAATGTCCTGTATACATATACCCTTGGAGTTCCACTAGGGGGAGGGGGGAATATAGGGTTGCGGAGGTGGGGGTGGTGCTACCTCCCTGAAATGAGTTTTTGCAGGGTGGGATGTCCGCTTTCCTACAAAAACCCTTACATTGAAACATACACAGTTCAGAACATTAGTCCCACCATCACTCCATAAGTTGAAATGGGAAATCCACAAAAAGCAAGTTCTGATACAGCAAAATCTGGGTCATCATGAATATAAAAAGCAAATAAAAATCCAAAGGAAGTGGCAACAAACACATAAGAATACAGTAAGGAAAATTAAATTTTGAGTTACTTTGCATATCTGCCATATGGAAAGTTGGTTGGAAATATTTGGGAAGCTAGAAACAGGAACACACATTTTAATATCCAAACTGAAACTCTGTCAAATATAAACCTTTTGAATTCTAAAGTGACCAGGAAAATAGCTACTGGATCTTAAACAGAAATTACCTAACACACATAATTCAGTATACTGCATTCTTAAATTCACAAAAATATACAGCAAGCTACAGAAGCAAAGCATATCAAATTTCCTGTCCTTTATATTTCAGTGGTTTATTTGCATAACTTCCTATGACTCAACTTCAAAATATTTTGAAGTACTTAATGATTATTTGTCCATTTCAGATATTAGTTTAATTGTAAAGTTTTTTACAAAAGATATTTACAAAGGGAAGCAAATTAAAAAAAACTTTTAGGTGACATACACTTTAACAACATTAAATATAAATTTGTACACTCATAATCATGCAACAATCCAAGAAGTGACAATGGGTTAAGCAGCAGCTTAACTTATTTTAACACCAGATATTTTACTTTGAACTCCGGCAAAACTACCGTAATTCAAAAATGAGGAAAAATCCAACCAAATCAAAACAGAAGCATGTGCCAAAATTATTAAAGCTGTATTTTTTTTTGTTCCTTTGAGATTGTTATAGCCAGGGATGGCAATGGGAACAAGCTTCCACTGCCTATTAAATGCTCCAGAATGTGTGTGCCTCAAGTAGCCTCTGACAACCAAGTCCAGCTCCTGGCCTTCACTTGTGGCTTAGTTATTAAGCCCTGTGGAACCGTTTCTATTGACAGAAGGGGCAAAGGCAGGTTACTGGCACCTTAAAACCAGCTGCCTCGGGCAGATGGGGCTCATCAGCCATGGACAGCAGCTCATCTACAAACCTCCACAGCCTTGCAGCTGTACCCACTCATGGGGAAGGGTTCGGGAGTAAACCCTGAGGGAAAAATCTGGAGCTGGAGTCCCTAAGGCAGTCTTACATTGAGTCTCTGCTGTTCCTTTGGGTTCATCAGATACATGGAGAGAGGGAGCTTGCTGCATGGGCTCTCCATATCGCAGTGTCCACGCTTGGGTATCTAAACAGCTAGCACGCAATATTTATGGTCAACTCTGACCAACAGAGGCCTCAGACTCAGTTTTTTTAAATGAGTGTTCTGCAAAACACAAATTGAAGACATCCATATACAGGTTCATTCCATAAGTACTAAAGCAATTATGTGAATAGTTTTTAAAGCTTCAAAATTATTCAAAAATGCTGTCCTTTTAAACATCCACCTTTAACAATTTAGCTACATTAAAAACTTTATGCTTTTTAGATTTTAATTGTTACCTTCAGTATGTTATCGTGCATTTCAAAATGTGATACTATCATGCATTTTAACACATTACCTCTGCTCATCTTTTGCATGTCACCCCAAATAATCTTTGTACTGTATTAAAACAGATTCAACTAAAGCAATCATCAAAATCTCTGCTCATCATCAAAATACCCAGATTCCAACAACTTCTCCTTAGACTTGGTAAGAATAGACAATAAATACAGATACCACCATCTCAAGGCAGAATTCAGAAAAGGCTCTAACTTATCTTGCTTCAATAATCATTTTAAAATCCACAAAACTTTCTTCTCTTTAGATAATAAGGGAAATGGAAAGAGGGAGTCATAAAATGAGTGAGGAATGCCTCAGATACCTCACAGATTGTAAAGCTTGTAGGCAAAATCAGATGTTACCTATAGATGTTTGGGAATTGGTTAGAAAATGGAGTAGAGAAGAGCAAATTCATTGGCAAATTCTGAATAAAGTGAAGAGCAGATTTTGAATAAGCCAATATGTGTACAAATATTAAAACTTGAGATAAATGAGATTAACAATAATGATTTTAGTTTGTAGACAGCATTGTGAATGTAGGGGTGTATACTCAAAACAATGCAAATGTAACAATTTTGACTGTTGGAACTATTAATTGAATTTTTGATCAAATAAAATTGTTTCTTTTCAAAGATGACAACATAAATTATATATATCTTTTTTGAAGAAACACAAATGACAGATAATTGGGATAAAAGTTGCATGGATAGATTATTTTGTTATGCTAAACTCACATTTTGCTGCACTAACAAATAAGTCAAAGTTCTCATGGCCTAAATTAAGAAAAAAATGGTAGTTAATCCAAACTATTGATGGAGAAGGAAACACTAAAAGGAATTTTGTGATAAATGCATTTCCCACCCCCCCAACATAATACTGAAGGTAAACTGGCTATCCAAATTCCCAGATTAACTGATTTTAGGCTTCCACCCTTCATTAAATGTTAAATGGATGACGATGACACAGCAGTTTTACAAGCAAACAATAATTGAACCATTGTAACGAAAGCAATCTCCCTTGCATTAACTTTAAAATGAACAACTTTAGAGTTTAAGGCCGAAATCCCCAAAGGCAGGGCAAGAATATACCCATTTCTGTTGGCATTAATGCTCAGATGATGAATGTAATCCGAGCCCCAGTGTATTACATAACATGGCATACTGCAAATTGTCAACAAACTGCAAGATGAGGCTTTGGGAGATATCTAACCTCCCAACACGGTGCAGTTCTCAGCTTCTTCTGATGTTTTTGCATACAGTTAAGACATCCAACCTATGCTCTGAAGCAGATGTACTCGTGGTGGAAAAAAAATCTCCTCCACTCCTCTAGGGACATACCAACACTACCATCCCCCTCCTCCTCCTCCGCCTGCCTAGCCTAATGAAAAAAGCTTACTAGTGCCATTGTCATCCCAGCATACATCAAATTTAAACAAAAGTCACCAATAAATTAACTTTCAAACTAAGATTCGATGAAGTCAAGCATTAAATGAAGACCACCCGAAAAGTTTCAAACTTAATTTCCCATCTGGCCCAAGTTACCTAATCTCAGTCATTGCTGCAAGTGACTTGCAAAAGACTTGCTAGAATAAAATTTCTCAAGTAAATTGTTAGTTATGTGCTTGCTTCAGAAGACTATACAATTATTTCACAGGACACAAGAGCAATATGGACTGTGATCACCAACCCCATTCCACTGTCAAGCAACATAATATCACAAGAAAGACCACTTTCCCAAAACATGGAGATGTTGAGTGAGTCCAAGCAGGAATCAGTGTATACAGCTGAAAGCCCGGGGGGAGGGGGGGGGTGGGGAATCACTGTGACAATACAGTATAGGACATTAAAGTTAGGACACCCCACTCTCCCCCAACCCCCTCACCAAATGAATGTTGCTTGATTGGTAGCATGCTTACATCAGATGATTTCTTGTTCACACTGCATGAATGGACTTCCAGCATTTTAGGCCAGGTCCAAAGGAGTGCAATCCAAGTACTTTGTAGCTACTGACGCCATCTTTCAAACAAGATATTAAGAATTCATCTGGCTACTTAGGTGGATGAAAATTGTTTTTTTTAAAAAAAACAGATAGAGATGGATTTTGTCTAGAACTTTGACTGTGAGGGATGGACATTGCTGATCAGGTTTTTCAAGACAAATGGATAGGCACTTGATAGAAATCCAAATTAGTTTCATTTTCCAGTGCCTTGGCCCAAATATTTTTAAAGGGTTCAAATATTTTTCAGTCTTCATCACTGAGTCAATGATTGAGTATCTTCACCCGTCAGCATGGGGATTTGCTTGCAAGTGTGGAAATCTTCATGTCAGGCCTGAATGGCTTTCCACTTTTATTCACAATGCTCTTTAGTACTAGACTCCCCATTCAAGAGAAACAGCCTCCCAAGTATACATCTTCTCATGTTCTTTCATTATTACAGTTTGTTCTACAGTAAAAACCCATTCTTATCAATCTCTACTCAGAATAACACTTCAATCACAGAACTCAACTTCAATGTATTCTTCCCATGTTTCTTTGGTGTTTGTAGCCAAATAGCACAGATTTCATGCATGATTTTCCCAACACTCTTTACAGTAGCAGAAAAGCTTTCTTGCTCTTAAATGCCAAATTCCTTGTATTTAAAGCCAACAGACAATTTGCCTTCCTCGTTGCAAATTATGCTTGCACCGCAATCTCCTATTACTTGTACAAGAACATCCAGGTTTCTCAGAATATTTACATGTATTAGCTTCACAACATTTAAAAATATTCTACTTTTAATTATCAACCAGAGTGATTAACCACATTCCCACCATCTGACAGCTACTGCCCATTCAATTAACCTGTTTATTAAATCTACTGGAAAAATGACTCCTGTTCAATTTACGTTCTCACTAGCTTTGGGAGATCTGCAACTTCGCATTCATTATCATCGATTTCCTTATCTAGGCTGTGAACACATACTTTAAATAACTGAGGCCACAGCACTGCTGAATATGACCTGATTATTTCCACACTGATTTGTACAAAATTACTTAAAAATTTGAATAAGTGCTCAAATTGAAGAAGCTTACTAGTATGCTGTGCGCTTCAAGGGCCAGAAAGTATCATCCAAATGAATTGTTACGAACCATTCCATTGCTGTATCCTAATTATTTTTTTGTACAAATTTAACTTCAGTTGGAAATAAGCCAATGCTGAAATTATTTTTTTTTGTACAGTTAGATCAAGCAATGGCTAAAGGTGCACATTAAAGTTAAGTCTTAAGGTTGGACAGTTTGTTGACTGAGCAACAAAGTGGATTGCATCAGTTGTTCCAGAGCTTTGCTACGTGGCTTATAACTGCATCTCTGCAAAGACAAAAATTCATGCCCATTTATCCAAATCTCATTAAAATACAATTCAAAATGGTCTAATATGTGCATGGGATGCATTCATCCACAAAGCTCAATGGTGAGATTTTTTTGGTGTGTTGATGCACAAGTGATGTTAGATCCTATGAAACTAGAAAGATTGCCTAACTTGTACTTACTATTCAATGAGTGGATGATAGCCTCAATACTGTGGGTGCTTGTCAGCCACAACTTCTCATACTTAATGTGATCAAGAATCTGTTTTCCCCAATTATGAAATGATATTTACAATGTGAATCACATAAGCAAAATTTTAAAAGCACACTTAACGCTTGCATAGTGGCATAGTGTGTTAACGTGTCACTTGCGTGGACTTTGGTACATGATGAAAGCCAAGTCTGAAGCCAAGTCAAGAACTGCAATTCTGCAAAATCCTACCCAAATAGCTTTCCTATACAAGTCAATCAACAGAGAATTTGAGATAAGAGGATTAAGTATGCAAAAATTTGCAGTGATAGTCCTTCTGATGACCACCATCAGAGAAAAGGTACAGGAGCCTGAAAACATGCACTCAATGTTTCGGGAGCAGCTTCTTTCCCTTTGCCATCAGATTTCTAAATGGTCCATAAACATTAGCTCACTTTTGCACCACTTATTTTTTATATTCCTTATTGTAACTTGTAGAAAAATTTTATGTATTACACTGTACAGCTGCTACAAATCAACAAATTTCATGACAAATGGCAGACAAAACTGAAAATAATTTCAAATTTTTCTTAATGCAAAAAAAACTTTCATTACATTTGATTGGGCAAAAAAGCAATGAATGTAGAATTCTGCACATAATTTGTATTTGTCAATTTTGCACCATCTGGTTTAATTAAAATGGGTAAAACAGAAGAGATATACTTCTTGAATGCAAATTTAAAATCAAAGACTGTTTATTCCATATGGTAGCTTAAATGCACAAAATGCTTCAAGATGCTTTATTGGAGTTATACTCATTGTCAAACTCCATAAAGGTCAATATCCAAAGACTTGGACAAAATGGCAGTTTTAAAGGAATAAACTTAAAATGAAAGGCAGAGAAGTGGTGTCAAAGGTGCACATTAAAATTGAATGTTAAAGTTTGATAGTTGACTGAACAGCAAAGTGGATTCCATCAGTTTTGCTACGTGGCTTACAACTGCATCTCTACAAAGAAAAAATCATGCCCATTTATCCAAATCTCATTAAAATATGATTCAAACTGGTCTAATACACATGGTACACATTCATCCACAAAGCTCAATGGTGAGATTTCATTTTTTTTGTTGGGAGCTGATGCAAAACTGTTGTTAGATCCTATGAAATCAGAACTATCTCCTTAACATATATCTATTTCGTAAGTGGATAAGATCCTCAATACTGTGGGAGGTAGCATATTAATAATTAATATACAGCCGACCTTTGTTGTAAACATAAAAACATGTAATTATTTTGAATATCTGCAAACCACTAAAGACTAGTCTTTTGCTCTCTTTAGAATATCTACTGTGATACAGATTCACTGCAACACTAAATTTCCCTAACCAAAAGAAACAATCATATTGCCTTCATATGTTCAAAATAGCACAATTTTGTTACGAACACTTGCCCTTAAATATATATTTAAATCTATATTTTCCGCATTTTGTATTAAAAGCATATCTACTGGATCTTCCATATTTTCTATTTTGTTAAATTAAGATGGCATTTTTTCACTCGGAGATATTTTAAGAAGCCAGGAGATTATATCTGGTGCCTTGGTTAATAGTTCTCCCCCATCCACTATCACAGATTATCTTGTCATCTATTGTTTTTTGCATTATTCCTATTGGAGAACTTTGATCAACATTTCAGAAGCCGTGAACATCCACTGGTCTAGAAACAAGATGCAAGTCTTGCTTCCCCGTCAAGTATTATAAAATATAAATTACAAACATGCATAAATAAAATGCATACGCATTGTATATTTTTAAATTAACTCTCCATCCAGCTATACAATCGTCCAGATTTTCCTTACCATATAATACAAATTATATAAATAGCCACCAATAAACCTACACCGCATTTTATTCGCTTAAAATGTTTTGCAAGTTTGTTTAAACAAAAATGCATACGGCCTCCACCACTTAAATCTGAATTATTTGACTAAGATAAGGCTCTCAGTGCAGCAGTACGCAGTGACGTTTGAAAAAATTCGTACAAGCTTAAAGCAAGCAGCAATATTTTGGTGAGATGAACGCGGCTGAAATGTTGCCTTCCGTTCCATTTACCGCTTTTAGAATCAAATAAAATTAAGAGACATATGCATCCACGGAAAGGGAGAGTCTGAGGCTGGGTGACCGAGACGGCTGGCCGCGCAGCCAGCTCTCCCGTACCGAGTCCCGGGGATGCGACGCGACGCGACGCGAGGCGCCGCTGACAAACACCGTACCTGGCCGGTGAAGGTGCTGCTGACGGCGTGGAGCGCGCACAGGCTGCAGACGACGGTCAGCGCAGCTCGCACTCTACTCATCGCTGCCGTTACCGTTAACCTTGCGCCAGGGTTTTCCGACTGTCGTTGACGTCAATGACAGGAGACCAGCCGTTACCCCAGCGACGAACGGACGGACTAACACCGACCCTCGGAGTGACTGATAGGTGAGCTGCCGGCGCACGTTGCGACGAACATCATCAAGGTCTCTCTCGCTGCTGCCCCGCCTTCGAGGAGGAGGAGGGAGAGGAAAAGAGGCGGCGCCTCCATGAGCTACGGGCCGCCGCCTCTCTCTGTCAATTACATACTGTAAGAGGTTCCAATGCGCAGGCGCGCAGCAGTCAGCCTCACGGGTAATGTAGTCCCTCTCGCTCACGCTGCCCAACGTCTTCGCGCTGCAGACGCCGACACTCACACGACCAACAATCTTCCTTCCTTCCTTCCTCCCTCTCCCACCGTAGCCTGGAATTTATCCAGCGAGCCAATGAAGGTTAGCCACGTTTACCATGCAGCAGCAATGCATCTAGAAACCCCCACAGCACCCATCCAAGTCAGCGGGGAGGTGGGCTTTTTCGGAACTGCTCTTGAATGGTGCATTGGGAAATTCTCTATTCAGCACTATGCATGGTACATGAAATGAAAATAGACACCAAACAACTAAATCGTCAGCAACTTAAATCAGTACAGTGGATTTCAAACAGACCTCTGAGCCTGAACAGCCGTCGACAGAGCTCTTAACAGTAAAAACTAAGAGCTTCTGCAGATACTGGCTATCTTGAGCAACATGCACGAAAATGCTGGAGGAACTCAGCAGGCCAGGCAAAATCTGAGGAAGGGAATAAATCGCCCACGTTTCGGGCTGAGACCCTTCATCAGGTCTTAGGGAAATATACCCCCCCCCCTCCATCGGTACTGTCTGACTTGCTGAGTTCCACCAGCATATTGTGTGTGTTGCCCAACATCTTGAATGTACAAAAAAAAGAGGCATAAGTTTGGGTTTCCTCAACCTGTGAGAAGTGTTTTCATTAGCTTAAATGCATGTGCAATAGCAAATGCACGTTATTTGTCTACATGAGTCAATCTCCGCCATTCAATTAAAATAATTCTTGCTCAATGACATTTCCTGTATTCAGCCCACATTCTCTGATTTCCTTTAATATCTGAAAATCTATCTACTACCTAGAACATATACAGTGACCAAGACCCCACAATTGTATTGGATAGGGAATTCCAAAGTTTCAAAGTGAAAAAAAAGTTTTTCTCATCTCAGTCCTTCCCACTTTGGCTGCCTAGTCCTAGACAGGAAATATGCTCCTTCCCCTACCACCTAACTTCTTATTCTGGCTTCTTTCTCCTTTCTTTCCAGTCCTGATGAAGGATCTTGGCATAAAAGAATAACTGTTTATTCCTCTCCGTAGATGCTACCTGACATGCTGATGCCTCCAGCTCTTTGTGTGTATTGCTTTAAATTTCCAGTACCTGCAGAATCTCTTGTGTTTATCCTCTGTATCCAACCCAGTCAAACCCCAAGTGAAGTTTGCATGTCTTAATACGATCACCTCTCATTCTTCTAAACTCCTGAGCGTATAGATAATGCCTGCTAAATGTCTTCTCAGAGGAAATGCACCTATTTCTGGAATTATTCTGGTGCATTTGGTGCATTCTAGGGAGTTGGGGGTAATATATTAGCATGGATCAGAATTTAGAAAAGTGAAGGGTAATGCAGATAATTAACTAAAAAACAAAAGTTGATTAGCATGTTAGAGAACAAATTAGAGGGTTGAATGGAAGTAAGGATGGGTTATCTTCCAACCAGCCATTCCAGAACCAATGGAACTTAGGAGGATGACAACCTGTGCATTCACCATTTCCTTAGCCATCTCCTTCAAGAGCTTGGGAAGCAGGTCCTATTTCTAAGATGTTTTATTTGTTTCTTCTTCCTCCATAAATACAAAATTAAATTTGTTGTTGTTGTAGCATCTTTCATTTTATGACTGCTTAAAAAAAAGACCCACCTCTCAGGAGCCACGGGAAAAATGCCAAAACGCTTATAGTCAAAGTAGTTGGCTTTAAACAGCATCATAAAAGATAAAGATATAGAACATAAACAGTACAGCGCAGTAAAGACTGATGATGTTGTGCTGACCTTTTAACCTACTATAAAATCAATCAAATTTTTCCTTCCCATATGATCCTCCATTTTTCTTTCATCCATGTGCCTATTTTAAGTCTCTCGAACGTCCCTAAAACAGAACTATGCAAGTTTTTACATATCAAAACATATACTATGAAGAGCAGTAAACAGGAAAAAAACAAATCAAAGTAATCAAGTTTTTATTTGAAAAGTTGTCTATTACTTGATATAATTCTTTCTTTAACAAAGTACTAAAATCTCTCTGTAACAATTAATTTTTTGGAAAATGTATGTTTGGAAATCAAAATTTGCTTTTTTCTACTGACATACTAATGCAGAAGGCAAAACATAAAGATCTAAAACAAAATTTATATAAAAATCTAGGGTGCCTTAGACTTTTTCACTGTACTGTATATCTGCCTCCATCACCACATTTGGTAGCACATTCCACAGACCCACCACTCTTTGTATAAAACAAACCCATCTCTGATGTACACATAAGTTTCAAGGGGCTGTTCAAGAATAAGATTTTAAGAACTGAGGGATTCTTCGGCCACAAGATTACAGCAAGTGGGCAAAAGTGACAGACTACGGTAATTTAAAAACAAAAAGAAATTTAATATCAAGCTGGATTGTCTAGGGAGATACTGAGAGACTCTTTTCTCCAGATAGGGTATACACTGTCATTATGATCCCAGCCTAACTGTTTAGGAGACAGGAGGATTAAGTAACATGCAAAGTGTATTGAATTTTACAATTCTTGCCCACAACGTGTGTGGAAGGTCACTTCCTGAATATATTCAAAACTGAATTTGATAGGTTTTGGACACTTAGAGGATCGGAGGGAGTGGAGATAGGGAAATAACAGAGGAGGGAAAGGAAGTGGAAAAGCCACAGGATCAGCCTTGATTTTATTGAATGGTGGAACAGTCTCAAGGGGTAGTACAGCTTACACTTGCTTCAATTTCAGGAGGTAGACAATGGGAGACCCGTAGATGAATTGTTACAACATAATTATTGCAACATACATTGCACGGTAATGAATATGATGAGGATTTCAGTGGTAGAGGAAATTGTTTCCGTACTCTTGGTTGTTCATTAAATCACTATTCTGTCTCCAAAAATTAAGCAGGAGTCCACAATTGAGAGCGATGCATGATGTCGGTAAAGAAATGCTGAATAATTACTGATCATGCTCAAGAATGATAGAAAAGTGCTGACATCTGATGGTGAGGTCTCTTTATGATAGCAGTGATGTTTTCAGGATTTGGGTGATGACTCTACTCATTTATGATGAATCTCACATACGTACTTGATTGAAGACGAAGGCTGCATTTTTATGCCCAAAGTCACAATCCAAAATACTGTAGTTTGTTTGAAATGTGGTCCAGGTGTTGGCGTTGTTCTGTGTGATCAGTGCCCATCATAATGATGTTGTCAAGGTAAGCGGCAACATCATCAACACTGCTCAGCGTGGTGTATGTAAACTGTTGGAAAGTTTACCCCGAAAGGCAGGCAGAGGAATGAAAACAATCCTTTATGTATTGCAATTGGTGAGAAGCTCCTGTGAATTTTCCACCACTTCCATCTGGAGGTAGGCTTCAGCTAAGTCCAACTTCTCAAAGTAGCTACCATCATCCAAATTTGTAAAGAGATCTGCTGGTACCCGTAATGGGTACTGGTGTGTCTCCACAGCCACAATAAGACCAGATGAGAAATCTGCACAAAACCTCACTGTGCTGCTGGCCATGTGCGTTTGGACATAATGGTGATGTCTGATGCCGTATCAAGTTGTAGCTTGACCAACTGATTGTTGATAAATATGATCCTCCTGGAGCCGAAATCTACTTTGAATGTGACCATTAAACTTCTTGTAGCTTTAGATGGATTTTGAAAATTCTTGTCTTTGTGTTTCATTGGCCTAGAAGACAGAGAAGGATAGCACAAGCTTTCTTTGTAACTACAGCATTGGCATTTGCTGCAAATGTGCTTCTTGTATTGGCAGTTTCTTACATATGTCACGCACCACAGTTCCAATAAGCTGTTTGGAGACCTGCTGAGTAATGATGTCTGGGCCATTGGAAACTGCATTGACATGGCTCTGTTTGACCAGGTTGGAATTGTGTTTCAGGTTGATCAAATGCTGACATTCTGAAGTGACAGACAGCTTGTCTGTCGCACCAGGGTCTTGCTCCAGTCTGACCATGAGCCGTTTGCAAATGTCTACATCATTAGGTGCCTGAAGTCTGCAATTTGAACTGTGATTCACTCATGTTACCCAACTTGAACTTTTCACATTCGTGACTGACGATACCAGCATATGCGATAAAGTCCGCATATCATGCTAAATGAGTTTTAGGCAATGATAGTGAACACTAACGATGGATGACTGTTTTCCAAAAATACTTGTTAGATGCTGGATATTTTCATCAAATGATAGGTCTCACGGGTTCTTAGGCAGAATAAACTTTAAATAATGCTCACGTTCAGCAATACCCAACTTTTGGAGCAAAGTGCACATCTTCCTCAGATTGTCTTCACTGCGAACTCAACCTGGAATATATCATTGTTATGTTTGAACCATGATTCAAACACAACTCCCGAAGCATCAGTGAACTGGGAGTTAGTAATGGATGCAAAAACTGACTCACATGAATTCTGTTCAGTATTTGACACTAAGTTGTTGGACTCACTGATAACCTGCTGATCAAGGTTTCAATTATTTTCAACTGGGCTGCCTCAAAACGAGCTTGCTGCTGTTTTAGAATTGCATGCAAGTCTTCTGCTGAAAATGCCATGTCAATATAATAATCACCTCATCACTAATTTGTTGTGTTTGCTTGCCTATAACTACTGCTGAGACCTGAAACCAAGGGATAGAACAAAGCCAGAACATAAAATAAACCTTTATTCAGTAAAACCATGCAACTACAAAAAAACTCAAAATTCAACAGTACATCCTAAAGCATGACTATTTAAATGGTTTTTCCAAAGAATGTTTAAGATATTGACAGGAATGACGACCAGTCAGTGAAAGTCAGCTTGAGTTTGGTTGTCAGCTGACTAATAGGCATTGGTTGTTTCAGAGCGCCATAACAAGGGTCTGGGCCAGAATTTGCCCTCTACTAATATCACAACAAGCATAATCAATTTTATTTTAAAATTGGAGAGCTCTATGGATCTTTACTATATGCAAAATGTGAAAGATATTTCTTCACATTACAACATCAAAAAGACCACAACATGCTTTGGGGCATCCCAAATTTATAAATGGTTCTGTATTACTCCATTTCTTTCTTTACAATTCTAACCATTAATTTGGTCAAGTGCTCAATGATAAGACATCAATACAAATTCATTTTCCATGCCATTAAATGTGGAATTTTGTAATAAATCTTATAGAGCAACTGTAAAATAATGCATTATTTCAGTCAAATCTTATCAAAACAGTGGAGGTTGTGCTGGGCAGTCCGCGAAGTGTTGCCATGCTTCTGGCACCAACATACCATGTGCTCAACTCATTTACCTTAACTGTATATTTCTGAATGCTCTACTACAGCTTTAAACTGAATCAGAAAAGAATACATACCTTGTTGAATATTAGGATTAAACACATATCAAGTTGGTCAATTGAGTTGATCATCATATACAAGTTTTCAGTCATTGAGCTGCATCTTTTAAAACTATCCAATATAATTCATCTGACCCCAGCTTTCTCTCTGTAACCCTGCAAAGTAACATTTTTAAAGCACACATTTAATTATTGTTTGTAAGTTACCAATGAACTCGATTCCATCAATCCTTCAGATTCCACTCATTCCAAACCTTCAACCTTGAAAGATTAGTGCTCAGAACCCTATTTTTTTCCAAAAACAATAAATCTTTGACCACTTGTAACCTACTCAATTAACAGAGAGATGTTTCTTCCATACTTGCTATTTCAAAACTTCTCTTTTTGAATTTACCCAACCACTGCTCCAAGGAGTAGAATGAGTTGTTTCAATCTTTTCACACAAGCTAAAGTTTATTGTCCTGATTGTAAACCACTTCTGCAACTTCACCAATTGATTAACATCCTTCCTAAAAAGTTCTGAGAATTACACAATGACTCCAGCTGAGGCCTAATCAGAGATGTGCAAAGATTTTGCACAATATCTTGGTTTTGCTATTTGCTTCCAATGTTTGCAAAATCAAGAATCATATTTTCTTACAAGCACAATGTTAATTAACA
The DNA here is from genome assembly GCF_048418815.1 of Hemitrygon akajei. NCBI lineage: Eukaryota > Metazoa > Chordata > Chondrichthyes > Myliobatiformes > Dasyatidae > Hemitrygon > Hemitrygon akajei. The sequence continues at coordinate 101,112,004 of NC_133132.1, forward strand.
AGCCTTGGTACTTTGTAGATAAATCAGCCATGGAATGGTGGAACAAACTTGATGGACTGAATGGCCTAATTCTGCTCCTATGTCTTATGGTCTAAAACTGCTACTATCCTTTTTGCTTATTATTATATTTATATTATAACATCTACAATCTCTCAAAAGTGCTTCTAATCTCGTAATCTATGCCCAAATCACCCTAACGTAAAGAAACACTGATCATTTACTGACACCAGGGTCTCTGATACATCTTGCTCCATCAGTAAATGGACCACCTTCCTCCGGGGCCACATCCAATTATTGCCTCCAAATTACCACACTATTTTTAACTCTATTTTCTTAATTTACCAATTTTGTTCTAATCCGATACCTTCTTAACATAAAAAATGTGCAATATGTAATGATTGTATCTTAATTCAGCCTCTCTGCCTCTTTAATAGAATGAGAAGAATATGTTGCCACAGATCCTCTGCAGGTAACAAACACCCAACCTATGGGGTCCCTGTATGTACAATCCAACATTTGGGAGACTGGCGGGATGACTGGGAATAGATATGCCAGCTGCTGCAGACTTCTTCTGCCAGGTGGGAAAAGGATATTTCTCTGTGTCTATCCCCCCCAACGCCCCTGTCTCACCAAGCTACAACAATTGGGTCGAGCTGCGAAGAGCAGGAGCGCCAAGCAGACTCACTGAGCCACATTTCCTGAGCCAGCTCGCTCTCTTGTCATGACTGTTTCTGTGACTCTCTCCCACGCACCATTTTGTGTTCAATTCCAACTTATAAAACAGTCGGGTTATAATCGCTCTCAGGGACAGACCCTACTGGGAACTGCCTGTAAGGACATTGTTCTACACAGGGTACACAATCCACATGTCGCTTCAATAATACCATGAGCAGTTTGGACTACAGAAATTCATGGAAGACACAATCCCACACAGCATTCCTTCTGCAGACCATTTATGAAATGTGAATGCTATATAATAAAGATGCATCCATCCATGCTCCTCACTGACCCCGTGGGGCAGCATGGTAGCATAGAGATTAGCATAATGTTTTGCAGTGCCAGCCATTGGGGTTCTTTTCCCACAGCTGTCTGTAAGTTTTTCCCATGACTGCATGTGTTTCCTCTGGGTGGTTGTGTTTTCTCCCACATTCTAAACATGTATGGGTTAGGGTTAACAAGTTGTTGGCATACTATGTTGGCACCGGAAGCATGATGAAATTTGCGGGCTGCCCCCAGCACATCTTCAGACTGTGTTGGTTATTAACACAAATGATTCATTTCACTGTATGTTTCAAAGTACTTGTGACAAATAATCTTTATCTCTTGAGATCAATTCCAATAGTGATAACCCAAAAATTGTGTTACCTATTAAATAAACGTAATTTCACCACAAAGAAAGGCTCTATGGTTAATATCTGCACTGCAACCTAGTTACACAAAGATTGTGCTTAGCTCAAAACAACCTGTTATTTGTTAAACAAATGATGTAAGTGACCTTGGCCCTTATGGAAATAAAATTTACACTTAGTGGCCACTTTATTAGGTACACTGGAACACCTGCTCATTAATGCTTATGTGAGAATGCTGTTCTTGGACTACAGTTCAGCATTCAACACCATAATTCCCTCCAGGCTCAGAAGCTCAGAGACCTCGGCCTTGAGCCTACCTTGTGCAGCTGGATCCTGGACTTCCTGTCAGATTGCCAGCAGGTGGTAAGAGTGTGCTCTCTCACCTCCATCCCTCTGACTCTCAACACAGGTGTACTAAGTCCCCTCCTTTACTCCCTGTATACCCATAACTGTGTCGCCACCTATAGATTTAATCTGCTAACTAAATTTTTTGATGACACTGCATTGATTGGCCTAATCTCAAACAATAACGAGGTGGCCGACAGGAAATAAGTCATCTTTCTGAAACAGTGGTATCAAGAAAACAACCTCTCTGTCAATGTCGCAAAAACAAAGGAACTGGCTGTGGATTAACAGGAGGAATGGAGATGAGCTAACCCCTATTGACATCAATGGATCTGGGGTTGAGAGGGTAAACAGCTTTAAGTTGCTTGGCATCCACATTTAAGAATTGATGTATGGTGTTCACTTCTATCAAGACTTATGACAAAGGAAATATGAAAAATGTCCATGCAATAAGATTATAGTCTCCCGCAACACTGAACAGGCAATATTCTCCTTTGCAAACATATACTTGAATAAAAGTTAGAATAAATATATACAACTGGTCAAAATATCAACTTATCATTCTATACTTAAGCAAAATATGAAAGTGCATTCAAGCCCTAGAAAAAAAGTTACGGTATATAAATTGTCACTTCGGGAATAATACTTCAACATATCAACTAAAGGAGATCACTAGCAACTTCAAAAAAACAAGAAATTTGAATAATACATGGTCACAAAATCATTAAAAACATATCCAGACATATGTCAGTTGTTACCCTGTGGCAATAGTCTCCAGTGGACCACAGATCTGCAATATTCAAATTCCACTGGAGAGATATCATATAATCCAAGTCACTCCCTTGCCCCCACCCCCTCCTCCCATTGTGCAGTACCGAAGAGATACTGCCTTTCTGATGAGAAATTAAACCTGACCTCCTAGATTCTGTAAAAGATACAATGACATAGGAAGAGTGGGAAGTTCTGGTATGCCACTCAATCAACATCACTTACATTGTACAGTCATTAAGTTGCCAATTATGACTGTCAGTCCATAATATCCAATTCTCCATTTTGGTTCCAACACTGACCAGTTTTACAACAGTAATTAATTGGCTGGAAAACACATTGGTACATGGTGAAGTTATGAAACAGACCATATAAATGCAACTTTATGTTAGGAGCTACTTAATAAGTCTGAAAATCGGAGTGGCTCGTCTAGTTTTCATATTGTAATGATGATACAGTTTTATGTTTGGCTTGAATACTGGAATAGATCATTGACAAGGCACCAAATAGGCTCTGAAATGTGAAACCCCATGTAGAAGGTTAGAGATATTAAAAGTACAATGTTCTTTCTGGCTCCACACAGAGGTTAATATACAAACGTTTGTAGAAATGGTCAGGTTCAATTTCCTGTTTACAATCTGCACTGAACTGTTCCCAGAACCTATGAACTCATCTCATGTTCTTCATATTTATTGCTTATCTATTTATTTATTATTCTTATTATTTTATTTCATTTTGTATTAACAGCTTGTTGTCTTTTGCACATTGGTTGTGTGTCCATCTTGTGTTTTAATTCTTTTGTGTTTCTTTGTATTTACCGCAAATAAAATGAATTTCAGGTTAGTGTATGGTGACATGTATGTATGTTGACAATAAATTTACTTTGAACTTTTTTAGTAATCTCTGTATCCTTGTAGAAAGATAGTTGGTGATTTTTCCATTCAGTATAAGACCTAAGAAAGCATATATTTTCTATATATTTCCATATGATACAAAGGATATTTCAGCCTGTCATGTCTATGCCAGTTTTCAGAACAATCACATTTCTCACTAACTTTCCCTGTTAACCTATTCTCCCCACATTTTCACAAACTTCATAGATTCTAGCATAGTGGGCTCCATCACAGGCACAAGCCTTCCCACCATCAAGGACATGCCTCAAAAAAGGCAGCATCCATCAGTAAGGATATACATAGCACAAGGCTTGTCTTCTTCTAATTGCTACCATCAGCAAAGGAGGTACAGGAGGTACAAGACACACAACCAATGTTCTAGGAACAGCTCCTTCACTTCTCCCAATAGATTTCTGAATGATCCATGAACCCAACAACACTACCTCACTAATGAGAGTTTATATAAAAACATAAACAAGAGCAGGCTAAACAGTCCCTTGAACCTGCTCACTAGCTCAACAGGACCAGTTAGGAAAAACGCCAGATCAGCAAACATTTTGCTGAATTAATAACACTCAGTGTCCATGTACTCCAAATATATAAATACTGTATTGGATATTCAATGATGTGGCACCCACTACTCTCTGGGATATGGGGAATTAAAGATCCACTAATTTACAGACTCATTTTCTTTTTCCATTTTATAATCCTGCTCAAGTTCTAATGCCGGTCTCTTAAATTTAAAAATCTCTCTCAAAAGATAATTGGCAGGTCAGCTTTTTTGAACTATGCTCCTGAACAGTGGAATTCAATACCTAAAACTATGGGATGGAGACTCTGATAACTCTTTTAAAAACCAGCTCAAAACCTATTTATTTAACCTTGCCTTTAACTAACATCTTTTTGTCTTCTATTTTCACTTTTTATTGTACTTTCATATTTGCACTCTCATTGGAAAGCACTTAAAGCTACATTATCTATATAGAGCACTTTATTCTTATTACCATCAAGAATATTCCCCCGTATATTCTTTCTTTAAAAAAATTTTTTTTTATTAGTTTTTCAAAACATTTTACAAATTAAAAACCCCAAATCCCAATGAGGAGCATTAATACAGTGCAAAATTAAGCATACAATAACAATATGCTACAAAGGAAGAGAATTTAACAAAAAAGCACCTAAATTAAAGACAAGTAAGCTTAGTGTCCTCCCCAAGTCCCACAACACAAGAAAAAAAAACAACTCCAGACTGACCACAACACAGTATAAAGAGTATAGGTCAGGACGGTCAAACTCCCAGACTGTGAATACACTTAGCAACAGAGGATAATAATGCCTACTACCAGAAAAAAAGGGAGCTGAAAGCAAGGGACCGAAAAGAAGAAGAAAAAAAAACCCTAGTCAAGAGGAAGGTTATGAAAGTACTCGATAAAAGGTCCCCAGACCTTATGGAACTTTAGATCCGAATTAAGAACTGAATAATGAATTTTTTCGAGGTCCAAGCAGGCCATAATGTCGTTAAGCCATTGCTCATGAGTGGGCGGGGCAACATCTCTCCATCTAAGGAGGATCAAGCGTCTCGCCAGGAGAGAGGCAAAGGATAGTATTTGGCATTTGGTCGGACCCAGACATAAATCTGTCTCGCCCCAAAAACCGAACAGAGCAATTAAGGGGTTTGGTTCTAGGTGCTGATTCAGAATACCCGATAATGTAGTGAAGACATCTTTCCAGAATTTCTCCAAGCTAGGACAGAGCCAGTACATATGGATGAGAGAGGCCAGGCCCTCTTGCATTTATCACAGAGCGGACTAATGCTAGGGTAGAATTGAGATAGTTTAGATTTAGACATATGGGCTCTATGAACAACCTTAAACTTCCCCCGTATATTCTTCAATGTTATGCCTTTACTATGTTGATGAAAAGTAGAGGGACTTGATTTTTCTTTACGCAATATTTCCTGATCACGTGATCAACTGAAGTATAAAACCTTTCTCAACACTGCCAGTGAGCTCTACAAATGATAAACAACGAGATTCTGCACATACTGGAAATCACGAGCAACACAAAATGCCGGAGGAATGCAGCACAGATTAAGGATTTGCTTTATTTGTCACATGTACACCGAAACATACAGTGAAATGCACTGTTTGCGTCAATGACCCACACAGTCCAAGGATGTGCTGGAGGCAGCTCACATGTGTCGCCACGATTCCTGCATCAACACAGCATCGCCGCAACTTACTAAACCTAACCTGTACATTTTTGTAATGTGAGAGGAAACCAGCGCATCCGGAGGAAACCCATGCGGCCACAGGAAACACGTATATCTCCTTACTGTCAGTGGCAGCAATTGAACCTGTATTCCTGGAATTGTAAAGCGTCTGTGGAGGGGGAATGAAAAGTCGATGTTTCGGGTCGAGACCCTTCATCGGGCCTGCATTTTGTGTCTGTAACTGTACAGATGAATCATGTGAAAGGATGCAACGCTGGATAGCGGAAACAAAATCCACAAGCTATCTGGGCTGAAGCTCCCCAAAATACGAGCACTGCACTTCCTCTCTTTGCTACGATACTGCGCTTCGCCCGAGGAAGTGCCCAGGTTCAGCCGAGATGTTAATCAAATCTAGTCTTTCAGATTTGTATAAAACATACCAGAGCTACCGGAAGATCGAGGGATTTGGTACATACAGCTATGCACAATAGTTATTATTCCGCCAACATCCACGGAAATAAAGTCAACTTGTACTTTTATAATCTGCTTGTTTCATGGGATCCTACTACACAGAATGTATCTCCAAATTCTATAAACAGTATAAAATTATTCTAATATACTTCACAGCAGGTAGGTAGCTGAGGTGTTGGGTAATGAAGTCCCGGCGGAGTGGCTGGAAACTTACATGACAGAAACAGTCCTCGCTCTCCGGCTCTGGGGCCCAGCTCCCGCTGGCGGGCTTGCCGTTGGAGCCAGCGCCGCCGCCGCCCGCGGCCCTGCCCAGGAAGAGCAGCACGGAAAGCAGAGCTGCTCCACCCTTCATCGCCTCCGGTCCCAGCCTCGTCTCCTCCCGGGCTACTGTCCACCAGCGCAGCCCCGGTCTGCTGTTAAGGTCTCTTTATCTCCGAGTCGCGGGCAGCAACCGGAAGAGGAAGTTGGTAAAGAAAAAAATTCTAGGACCCAGTAGCTGACAGGCTGACGGAGGCGGCGGGTGTGATACTTGTGACCATCAGTACAGCGCAGGCTGAATCTTTTACACCTCCTCCTGGCATACTCCTCACTGGAGCTTCACGGTCTTCCTACGGGATCACTGTATCACCACGTACGGGAGGATTCTGCATGGCTCATGCTGCAGAATTGCCGCATACTGTGCATATATTTTACCTGTTTTTATTTATTTTTTCCTATAGAAAACAGGTACAACTATCGCTCATATAGAATATTTTTCCATATAAATTCAAGATTGTTTATTGTCACTCTTCTGTACACGAGCGTAAAACTAAACGAAATGATTGTTACACACATCATGGGGTTCGACCCCAAACGAATCCAATACAAATCAGTCACACTTGGAACCGCTAGACCTTCTCCTCGCTTTTCGGCATTCCGAAACTGACGCATAAACATCAATTGGAAAAGGGGTTGGTAACAGAAGCGTCAAACAGTAACAGCCGTTGTCGGGAAGCCCGTTTGTAGAGGTCACACCGCACCTGAATACATACTCCAGACTGCAAATGTGGTACACGGAAATACTTGATTGCGTTCGGACTTCCTGTTGGAATCCCATTCTGTTTCAGTCCGCAGCAGTCCTATGGACATCTCGATGTCCTGGCAGACCAACAACGTTAGCGAAGGTAACTATACCCATATGTAAAGCCTTGAGCGATAATATGAGCATTGAAATGCAGAGTGAGACGGTAAGGAACAGATAGGAAACGGTAATTGTTCATGTTGGAAACAAAGCCGATTTAAGACGAAATTGCCTTGCTAGTATGAAAGGTATTGTTTCTTAATAGACAAAATACTTTCAAAGTCAAAGTAAAATTATTATCAAAGTAAGTGTATGTAATTATATACATTGACGTTCATTTCCTTGCAGGCATTTACAAGAAAATAAAGAAATACAATAGAATTATATATAGAATACCTATACATAAGCCTTTGACAGAGACTTGACTAGATCCAAAAAAGAGAACATCTGCAGATGTTGGAAACCCAAGCAGCACACACAAAATGCTGGAGGAACTCAGCAGGCTAGGTAGCAACTATGGAAAAGAGTACAGTCGACGTTACGGGCCGAACCGCTTCGGCCGTCAGTTGTACTCTTGCATAGATGCCGCCTGCCCTGCTGAGTTCCTCCAGCATTTTGTGTGTGTTTCCCTGACTAGCTGCATCACCGTTGTGCACGGGAATTGCAAGGCATCTGACCGCAGGGCCCTATAAAGGATTACGCGGACTGTTGAGAGGATCATCGGGGTGTCTCTTCCGTTCGAACTAGATATTTACTGGGGGCGCTGCGTACGCAGGGCACTTAGCATTGTCAGAGATCCCTACCACCTGTCCCACATCTCTTTGACCCCCCCCCCCCCCCAACCATCAGGCAGGAGCTACCGCGGCATTAAGATAAGAGCTGTTATAACCCATGAGACTACGGAACTCCTTGCCACCACCTTGGTCTCATCACTTATGAAGCGCTGTTTACTTTTTAAACTTGTGTCGTAAATGCACCTTACACTAAATATAAATCTTCTGGAATGTTTTATTATTCGTTAATTTATTTCTAGTAACATTACTTTATGCGTTGTGTGTGAGTTAAAGGTACTGTGTTGTGCACCTTGGTCTGGAGGAACGTTGTTTTATTTGTATACAGTACGTTTATACAAATGAATAAACAATGACTGACAACCAATGTGCAAAAGACAAATTGTGCAAACAGAAAACAGCTGAGAACACAAATTAAAGAATTTTTGAAAGCAAAGTTTTCGCAATAAGTGAATTTAACAACAGCTATTGTTCATTTCTTTACCTCCCCCTCCCCCAAATTCTAGCCTTCCACAGGGATTCTCTCTCCATGATTCCCTTGTCCATTCATACCTCAAACTGATCGTCCTCTTGGCACTTATTCCTGCAAGCAGAAGTGCTACACCTTCCCAATGAGGGTACTTTCAGGTTGGAGGAACAACACTTATTCCATCTGGCTGGCCTCCAATCTGCTGGCATGAACATCTATTGCTCTAATTTCTGGTAATTTCTCCTGCCTTGCCCTCCCCTCATTTTCTATTCCCCTCTCACTCCTTAGCTTCTCCTCATCTGCCCATTTCTTCCCTCCCCTCATTCCCTTTCTCCTTGTCAAATCTCTTCAGTGTTTACCACCTCCCCCTCCTGGCCCACCAGCCCCTTCTCCCTCACCTGGTTTCACTTGTCACTGAGCCTGGACTCTCTCCTCTTCCCCCCCCCCCACCCATTTCCTTATTTTGATTACTCCCCCTTCCTTTCCCATCCTGATGAAAGATCTCAGCCCCAGTTGTCAGCTCTTTATTCTTCTCCATTGATGCTGCCTGACCTGTTGAATTCCTCCAGCATTTTGTATGTGTTGCTCTGGATTTCCAGCGTCTGCAGAATCTCGTGTTTGTGATTTGCCGGCGCAGAATCTGGCTGTGGGTGCCATCGGTGCGGAGTTCGCACTGTGAGAGGTGGTGCTCCCGTCTACTTCCACATTCCACAATTGTGTCAGTAGATTATAATTGGTTTCTGTAAATTACCGTTTATTGTAGGTGAAAGAATCAAAAGAAGAGTTCCTTTTTTTTCCAATATTTTAATTATTTATTCAAAGATGGAGTACAGTAACAGGCCCTTCCGGCCCAATGACCTTATGCCACCCAATGTGACCAATTAACCTACTAACATTTCTTTGGCTCTTCATTCAATCCTGGAAAATATGGACAGCAAAGATCCATACATCAGGATGGGCTTCACTGACCACTGCTCTGCTTCAATACCATCATCCCCTCAAAACTAATCAATAAGCTTTGTTGTGTATTTAATATTTCAGTAGTGCTAGAATAATATTCTTGTTCATTCAAATAATTGATTGCAGTTAGATGTAAAAGTACATGAATAGCATACATCATTACATCACGTCATATTCATGCACATCTCACCAAAGTACAAATGAAACTACGACATGCATTCCCAGCTCCATGTTTTTACTTTCAATTAATTTTATGTTTTGGAGTTACAAAACTTAACAGTGGCGACAAGCAAGTTTTAAATTAACCTGAGACAATTTCCGACCTGTTTACGTGCAGTAAAATGTGAAGAGTTTAAAACAAAAGTGTTTTGAGAAATGATAGATTAAAAAAACAGCACAGCATGCTTCTTTGGGAAGGAACAGACATGGCAGAGTTTTCAAAAAGGCAGAAAATGGGCAAACTCACAGATTCATCAACTGTGAGTACCGGGTGATAATAATCATAAATAAAAGACAGGCCCTTTCCATTGTATAAAAGATAACCGGAATATGTACACTGAGCAAAGTGAGCTGTATTTTGAAGTAAATGAAAATAGCCAATGAGAAATGAACGCCAGTTTTGTTGAGTGCATTGGATTTAAAGCTATATAGTGTGCTGACTAATTTTTACGAGACAACCAAACCAGCCAAAATGAGCTTTGCTGATATCATGAAAGTAATGATGGAACAAATAGAACCAAAACTGTTGTTGATTGCAGAAGGGTTTAGGTCTCGTAAGCAGGGGAATCTAAACTATAAAGTGTGCCTAAACTGAAGAAGTTGTCTGAGCATTGACAGTTCAGTGACAGGTTTAATGATGCACTGAGAGATCGTTTAGTTTGTGGAACCTTATAAGAAAGCATTCAAAAATGGCTCCTAATTAAAGCACAACTTAGATTTAAAAGAGCAGTTGAAATAGCTGCATCATTGGAACCAGGAGACAGAGACGCAATTGAGTTGCAGTCAAGATTGAAAGTGAGCGTGAACAAAATTGGAACATTTAAAAAGGAACCGGCCTGGCTGAATAAATTGTGTTGCTGTTGTGGAAGGGCCTCACATGCATGAGACCAATGCAGATTTAAAGACACCCTTGCAGAAAATGCAACAAAATAGAACACATACAATGAACGTATCAGGCAGACAAAAATAAATGGGCTGCACAGGGAAGAGAAAAAGATAAAAAGTCAATTTGCAGTATCAAAATGAGCACTAATCTGAATGCTGTTGATGAAAAATCTGATAATTATGAGAATGACACAGGTCTGTGTAGTTTTGAGATTTACAATGTGAAAATTTGCAAGTATGCCGTTGTGGCCATCCCTGAAACTTGGCTAAAGGATGGCTTCCATTGGGAGCTGAATGTCCAAGGATAGAGGATGTATTGGAAAGATAGGTTAGTAGGCAGAGGGGGTGATGTGGCCTTGTGTACAAGAAATAATATTAAATCATTAGAAAGGAATGACATAGGATCAGAAGGTGTAGAATCTCTATGGGTTAAGTTAAGAAATGGCAGGTGTAAAAGGACCCTAATGTCAGTTAGGCCTCCAAACAGCAGCTGAGATGTGAATTACAAATTACAGCTGGAGATGGAAAAGGCATGTCAGAAGGGCAATGTCGTGGTAATTGTTGGGGATTTAAGTTGACTGGAAAGAGACATTAACAGGAAGGACAGCAGAGCAGCAATGGCTGGAGTTTCTGTGAAAAATGAGGGAAGTGCAAGACAGATATATTCCAAATAAGAAGAAATTCTCAAATGGAAGAAGGACATTGCCGTGGCTGACAAGTCAGAGCCAAAGTGAAAGCAAATTCGGGCTTACAATGAAGCCAGAGCTAGTGGGAAGATAGAGGATTGGGAAGCTTTTAAAAACTTGCAGAAAGAAACCATGAAGATCATTGGGAAGGAAAAGATGAATTATTAAAGGAAGCTGGTGACTAATATCAAAGAAGATACTAAAATCATTTTTAAGTATATAAAGGGTAAAAGAGAGTTGAGGGTAGATACAGCTGCAATAGAAAATGACGCTGGAGATACTGTAATGAGAGATGCAGAGATGGCAGAGGAACTGAATGCATATTTTGCATCAGTCCTCACAGTGGAAGACATCTGCAGTATACTGGACATTCAAGAGTGTAAGGGGAGTGACGTATTTGCAGTGAAAATTACGATTGAGAAGGTGCTCAAGAAGCTTAATGGTCTGAGGGTGTGTAAATCTCCTGGACCTGATGGAATGCACTCTTGGGTTCTGAAGGAAGTAGCTGGAGAGATTGCAGAGGCATTAACAATGATCTTTCAAGAATCAGATTCTGGCATTGTACCAGATGACTGGAAAATTGCAAATGTTACTCTGTTATTTAAGAAGGGTGGGAGGCAGCAGAAAGGAAACTATAGACCTGTTAGCCTGACATCAGTGGTTGGGAAGTTGTTGGAATCGATTGTTAGGGATGAAATTATGGAGTACGTGGAGGCAGGGTATTCCCTCGGACCTTGAAGGAGACTAGTGTTGAAATTGCAGGGGCCCTGGCAGAAATATTTAAAATGTCAGTAACTACGGGTGAGGTGCTGGAGGATTGGAGGATAGCTCATGTTGTTCCGTTGCTTAAAAAAGGCTCTAAAAGTAATCCAGGAAATTATAGGCCAGTAAGTTTGACTTCGGTAGTAGGTAAATTATTGGACGGAGTACTAAGAGATAGGATCTACAAGTATTTGGATAGACAGGGACTTATTAGGGAGAGTCAACATGTCTTTGTGCATGGTAGGTCATGTTTAACCAATCTATTAAGAGTTTTTCGAGGAGGTTACCAGGAAAGTGGATGAAGGGAAGGCAGTGGATGTTGTCTACATGGACTTCAGTAAGGCCTCTGACAAGGTCCCGCATGGGAGGTTAGTTAGGAAGATTCAGTCGCTAGGTATACATGGTGAGATAGTAAATTGGATTAGACATTGGCTCAATGGGAGAAGCCAGAGAGTAGTAGTGGAGGATTGCTTCTCTGAGTGGAGGCCTGTGACTAGTGGTGTGCCACAGGGATCAGTGTTGGGTGAATTGTTTTTTGTCATCTATATCAATGATCTGGATGATAATGTTGTAAATTGGATCAGCAAATTTGCTGATGATACAAAGATTGGAGGTGTAGTGGACATTGAGAAAGGTTTTCAAAGCTTGCCAAGGGACTTGGACCAGCTGGAAAAATGGGCTGAAAAATGGCAGATGGAGTTTAATATAGACAAGTGTGAGGTATTGCACTTTGGAAGGACAAACAAGGTAGAACATACAAGGTAAATGGTAGGGCACTGAAGAATGCAGTAGAACAGAGGGATCTGGGAATACAGATACAAAATTACCTAAAAATGGCATCACGGAGATAGGGTCGTAAAGAGAGTTTTTGGTACATTGGCCTTTATAAATCAAAGTATTGAATATAAGAGTTGGAATGTTATGGTGAGGTTGTATAAGGTTGTATTGGTGAGGCTGAATTTGGAGTATTGTATGCCGTTTTGGTCACCAAATTACAGGAAGGATATTAATAAGGTTGAAAGAGTGCAGAGAAGGTTTACAAGGATGTTGCCGGGACTTGAGAAACTGAGTTACAGAGAAAGGTTGAATAGGTTAGGACTTTATTCCCTGGAGCATAGAAGAATGAGGGGAGACTTGATAGAGGTATATAAAATTATGATGGATATAGATAGAGTGAATGCAAGCAGGCTTTTTCCACTGAAGAAAAAACGGGGAGAAAAAAAAACAGAGGACATGGGTTAAGGGTGAAGGGGGAAAAGTTTAAAGGGAACATGGGGGGGGGCTTCTTCACACAGAGAGTGGTGGGAGTGTGGAATGAGCTGCCAGATGAAGTGGTTAATGCGGGCTCACTTTTAACATTTAAGAAAAACTTGTACAGGTACATGGATGAGAGGTGTATGAAGGGATATGGTCCAGGTGCAGGTCAGTGGGACTAGGCAGAAAAATGGTTCGGCACAGCCAAGAAGGGCCAAAAGGCCTGTTTCTGTGCTGTAATGTTCTATGGTTCTAACCAAGTTTTACTAAACCCATCCAGTCTCTTTTCTAGGATGATAAACACTATGATGTGGAATATACCAGACTTCCCCATCACTGCATTCCAGATCCTCTGCTGGCACTCTTTTGGCATAACCTTGGAGATAGCATCCTTCATGAAAACAATATAGAACATATAAATTTACAGCACATTACGGGCCCTTTAGCCCTCAATGTTGTGCCGACCGTGTAACCTACTCTAGAAACTGCTTAGAATTTCCCTATCACATAGCCCTCTATTTTTCTAAGTTCCATGTACCTATCAAAGAGGCTCTTAAAAGACCCTATTGTATCCGCTTCCACCACCACCGCCAATGCATTCCATGCACCCACCACTCTCTGTGTGAAAAACTTACCCAACATCTCTTCTGTACCTACTTCCAACCACCTTAATACTGTGCCCTCTCGTGCTAGCCATTTCAGCCGTGGGTAAAAGCCTCTGGGTAAATGCCCTTCATCATCTTACACACCTCTATCAGGTCAGCTCTCATCCTCCGTCACTCCAAGGAGAAAAGGCCAGGATTCACTCAACCTATTCTCATAAGGCATGCTCCCCAATCCAGGCAGCATCCTTGTAACCCTCCTCTGCACTCTCTCTATAGTATTCACATCTTTCCTGTAGTGAGGTGACCAGAAATAAACACAGTACTCCAAATGGGATCTGACCAAGGTCTTATATAACTGTAACATTACCTCACAGGTCTTGAAGTCATGTAGTTAGTGTAAAATGACAAATCATTCTTAAACCTCTTCCTTAGATTTGGAGAATGCTGTTCAGCAATCTTCCATAATTTGGCATGTTAACCTGCTTCCTTCTGAAAGGCAAACTAATCTAGTAGTGACCATCCACCAATTTTGCAGAATTTGTAACCAACTCCATAAACTTGAGATATTCTCTTGACAAACCAACCTGTTCATCCTGACTGCATTCGGGAAGGTCTGACTTGAACTGTCACTGCCAAAGCTCATCCAAGTTCAAAACTAAGATCCTGTTAACTGTTAGCTCTGGCTGTGCCCAGTCTCTTCCATCACCTCAGGCACATTTGTTCCCATCAGTAACTCAATTTCTGAATCAATTTCTGGCAAATTGACATGCTTCAGGTGAGTTCAACCTAGAATTCCCTGCGTCATGGAATGTTGAATTTGTGGACAGGCATACTTTCTTGTGTAGTTCATAATAGTTTACACTAAGCCAGCCACTCACTTCTAATCCTGAAACAATGTAGCTACTCACAATTTTTTCTTGAACCAAGGTGTGCAAGAGAGGACATGCCCTTTTTCCTTGTTTATAAGGCCTACTGTGCAGAACATTACTGTACTCCCGTAATCAAAGAAAGCATAAGCAACCACTGTCTTGTTTCCTTCTTAGACTTCACTTGTACTGGAACTATGGTAAGTTTATAATCATGATCACTAGCCCCTGTAAGGCCATTAGATTCCAGGACACTACTGACTGCTGTGTCTGATTCTTTCAAGGCTTGTTTTGTTTGTGCACTCTTTCCAATGGAGTGAATGTGAAGTACATTGGGATTTTTGCCACTGCATAACTTGCATGAAAGACACTTCCTGCAATCCTTTTGCTGATGTGTCCTGTACACAGACACCCAAAGCAGACACCATTTACTTTTAGGGAAGCCCTTTCCTCCAGATGAGGGCACAAATTTAATGTATGTTCGCTCTTGCAGAATAGTTAAGCACTTTTGGCTAATGAGACCATTTCCTTCACATTAGTTACAGGTTAATTTCTAGCTTTACTTCTCAGTGGCCACAGTAGTGGTAAAGCTGCTTCTTTTAACTTTAGAAAAAAATTGTGACTTAGTTTTTTTCACACCTTTGCTTATTGCCAGTGATGGAACATCCTGTATATTCCCAAAGACTGAGTGTGTAAAAATCTTTACTTGCCTTTTTATAAAATCAACGTCAGTTAAAGTAATCTTATGGTTTTGCCTTTCTTGCAGTTTACAGACCACCATTCTCCATTTATCTCCAAGTATATAGGGCAATTTCTTTATGACAATCGACATACTGGCAGGCATGTCCAGCTCTTGCATATACTGCACTTCTTCCATGGCATTACAAGAAAAAGACTGTAGTCTTGAAGAGCTTTCACATTTTCAGATTTGATAAGTACCTAAGAAAGAGATTTTTGCATGTAGGCAGATGCAATTTTCTGTTCATTTTCAAAATGTTCCTGTAGTAAAGCCTTGGCCTTTAGATATCCTTTCTTAAGATCAACATGCTGGCACTTCTGACAAGTTCTCCAGGGCATCCTCCAGTGTACTGTTCAAGGAAATGCATGATACTGCAATGGCTTCCCATCAAATATCTGAATCTCTCTTTTAGGCGAAGATGAAATGTGTTGCTGTTGTACCAATACGGTTCCTCATAATATCAATAGTACTATTCTGACCTTTATCATCTAAAACAAGAAGTGTTTCCATGCTGCAAGTTAATGTCTCTATGAGTACTTTGAGTTGTTAGATATGACATAGGTTCAGTGTGTCTCATTAGTGCAAGCTGAGAGTAAAACGCCCTGAACTACATTTTTGGGGTTTTATTCATATCCCAAACACTTGAGGAACAAATAAATCCATATTGATACTGGGTGTTTATCTTTCTGCTTTTCCAATATAAGAATTCAAGAATATAAGAATATAAGACTGTCCTACTGGAGCACTTTTTCTGCGCACCACATTTGAAGTCCTTAGCACTTTAACCCATATGTGTGGCAATTTCTTCCCCCAACTTAAACTGTTCCTTTTGCTCTTCCAGCACGTTTGTCCTTCAACTTAAGTTGCTCCATCCTTTTCTGTAGCTGTTCCCCTTGCTCTTCCAGCCCATTTGCCCTTCGATAGTCATTGATGTGTGATTATTGCAGCTAAATCAAGCTCTGTTTTAGTGTATGCAGAATCAGAATCAGGTTTATTATCACCAGCGTGTGATGTGAAATTTGTTAAATAAAATAAAACAACAATAAATAAACAAGTAAATCAATTACGTATATTGAATAGATTTTTAAAAACATGAAAAAACAGAAATACTGTATATTTTTTTAAAAAGCGAGGTAATGTCCAAAGCTTCAATGTCCATTTAGGAATCGCATGGGCAGAAGGGAAGAAGCTGTCCTGAATCAGTGAGTGTGTGCCTTCAGGCTTCTATATCTCCTACCTGATGGTTACAGTGAGAAAAGGGCATGCCCTGGATGCTAGAGGTCCTTAATAGTGGACACTGCCTTTCTGAGACACCGCTCCCTAAAGATGTCCTGGGTACTTTGTAGGCTAGTGCCCAAGATGGAGCTGACTAGATTTACAATCTTCTGCAGCTTCTTTCGGTCCTGTGCAGTAGCCCCTCCATACCAGACAGTGATGCAGCCTGTCAGAATGCTCTCCACGGTAGAACTATAGAAGTCTTTGAATGTATATGTTGACATGCCAAATTTCTTCAAAATCTTAATAAAGTATAGCTGCTGTCTTGCCTTCTTTGGAACTACATCAATATGTTGGCACCAGGTTAGATCCTTAGAGATTTTGACACTCAGGAACTTGAAGCTGCTCATTCTCTCCACTTCTGATCCCTCTATGAGGATTGGCACGTTCCTTCATATTATCCTTCCTGAAGTCCGCAATTAACTCTTTCTTCTTACTGACTTTGAGTGTCAGGTTGTTGCTGTGGCACCATTCCACCAGTTGGCATATCTCACTCCTGTACGCCCTCTCGTCACCACCTGAGATTCTACCAACAATGGTTGTATTGTCAGCAAATTTATAGATGGTATTTGAGCTATGCCTTACCACACAGTCATGTGTATATAGAGAGAAGAGCAGTGGGCTAAGCACACACCCCTGAGGTGCACCAGTGTTGATTGTCAGCGAGGAGGATATGTTCTCACCAATCTG